>NC_133102.1:12209249-14668077 GCF_022965805.1 Primulina eburnea
CTCCCCCCTCCCCCCCCCTTGAGGATTTCTTGAATTTGTAAGGCGAATGAGTATAACAACTCTATTTGAGAATTCGATTGGGTAAATGAATATTGAAATAACACACACTCACATGGCTCTTGGGAAATCATGAATTACATGAAATTAGGCAAGTCGGAGGTCAATATCACTTTTCGCATATCCATGACTATAGTCGTTAGCGTTATTTGTTTCCCTTGATTATTTGCTTTTATTTATTTTGCTCGTAACTAGCAAAAGTTCAATTTTGGGGGGTTTGATAAGTGCCAGATTTTCACTTAATTTATATAAGAATCCATATTGAATTATGTTAGTTTCGAACGGAATTATACGTTTTTGGTTTTGTTTTTGTTGTCATTTCAGGTATGGAGAAAAAATAGAAACGAAGCCAAGTGGACCAAGAAGTGCACAGCCGCGAGCACGCCATCGGGCAGAGGTGCGCGCGCAGTCGTGCAACTTCACACGCAATCGCGTACGCACAAATATAGGCAAGAGACCTGAACCTGGCGCGCGGTCGCGCAAGATCACGCGCACCAGCACGAGCGTAGCAGAAGCACACAAGCAGAAAGACGCGTGCGGCCGCGCAACCGTGCGCGCACAGACACGAGCCAGTTGAGCAGAGCTTCGCGTGCATCCGCGCGACTTCATAACCTACCGCACGCGCGGCGTTCAGAAAACTTATAAAAATCCGCGAGCTAGGTCAGAAACGTGAGTAACCGCCTTGGAGGAAAAAGCACACGAGAGCCGCAGAGCACAGGCACAGAACGGAAAGAAGCACGAAGAGAGATCACAAAGACGAAGAACAACGAATCTGGGGACGAAGACACCACTTCTGATTTGTCATCTCTTCTTTCACTTTCTATATTTTATTGTGTTGCGATGTCTAAAATGTTGAACATGCTTTGTTTTCGCTTGGATTTCGTGATGAACTAATTCTGCAGTCTAGAGAATGATATATCATTGTGGATACGATAATTTGACGTGGTTATTTTATATGATTGAATTCCATTTTATATTTAATTGTGTTCTCTGCGTTTATTTCACTGTAATTTACTGGCCATAAATTGAGTGTTGTTTGATTAATTCTATAACTCAGGAGAGGGACTAGGATTATAGATCATTAGAGACACATCGTTAAATGTTTATAGCGTTCGGAAGACGTATAACTTTAGTGAGGCATAGGTAAGAACATTGTTTGCAATTACCAATGAAACTGAGATTGTAACTAGGAATATTAGAATCAAAGTTTGATTTGTACAATTTATTCATCACTTGGGAAAGGAGGAATAAAATTAAGTGTTCTTGGCCATTAAATAACTAGAATTCATGAATATAAATTAAATTGGGAATAATTATCGCGGAAAATTGGTGAAATCATTTCTCTAGATATTTTCTTAAATTGTTATTTCTCAACTCGGTGATTAGATTAATTCTTTGTTATCAATTAATTCGAATAAGCAAACCAAATCTCTTTTGATTTTTCTAAATAAAATTGAGACTATTTTAATTACAAGCATTGATATACTTTTAGTTTAGACTTCTCGTGGGAATGATACTCTACTTACATTTTACTATAACTTGATATCGTGCACTTGAGAGCAATCAAAAAAACACGCAACAGATGTAAATCTCGGATATCTGTCAGAAAAATAGATACGAGAATCCAATACAGACAAAATATATCTCTCGAATATACAACTCGGCATACTATGTCATGGTGAAATTCGTCTTGATAGGTAGAAAATGTGTTGATTTCGTAAGACGATCCAATGTCACTCATATAACATTAAACCCCTTGATAGTCCTCGATAATTCCACAACAAAATCTATGGTGATATTTTGCTATTTGTACTCGGGAATAGGAAGTGGCTTAAGTTTTCATGCTAGTCTCTTGTTGGAAACTGAATTTCGGATGTTTGACAAACTGAGCGTTTAACTAATATATAAAGAATGATAACTGATCTAAAACACGTTGCCATTAACTGAAGAAAAATACGAAGGCTTTCACCAGCAACTGAACTACGTAGACAATTGACTGATCAATGGGAATTGATCAGTTACTTCAAACAGTTGTGAGCTTCTCAACTACAATCAATCAGGTGATCCTTCAACTGAACACATCATCAGTTAAGACATTCTACCGACAAAAGCTGACTGCAACAAGTAGTGGGATCATCACATGACAGAAAAGATGCAGTGTACGACTATCAGAAAAATGTTGACGTGGCATGCAACGGATAGAAAGGTTCAAATTGTATTTAATGTTGCCTTTGGAGGGAAGCCTATAAATAGCAGAGAAGATCAACTGAAGAAACCTCTCTAGAATTTTTGAAACTCTCGAACTACTGAATCATTGAACATCTGAAATCTTGAGCACTCGAAATCTATTTAGTTACTCGGCTGAAATTTTCATAAACAGAAAAGCTCACGCTTATTGTATACATTCATAGCTGCTAGGCTATAACTTGAGCTTTCAACACAAACTGTATTAATCGATCTAGAAGAAATCAGTTGTGTTTGATTTATTCAGTTTTATTGAGTTCTGAAAACTAATTTGTAACTAAGAGTTTCAGTTTGACATTTTAAGTCCAAAACTAAAGTGGGTCTGTACCATTGTTTCTATTGATCAAAGTTTTTTAGTATATATCCTATCATTGTAGATAGAAAGGGTGACGTAGGAGTGTTTGAAATCTCCGAACATCCATAAAATTTTGTGTCTTATTACTTCAGTTTATATCCTATCTATCAGTCAATTTATTTTGGCACAACTATTTGTTAACTGATTGATGTTAACTTACAAGATTCCCGAGTATCAGTTTATCACCAAATTGACTCATCGGTTTTAAATGTTTTGAAAATTGTGAGTGTTTATTCAACCCCCCATCTAAACACTCTTTCACCCTTAACTGATCCTATCATCTCTGATGCTCGGCTTTAACTTGTTGACATGTCAAACACTCGGATAAAAATAGAAGGATATCTCGTTTCATTCCCGATCACCAATATAATAATTGAAAACCTTTATACATCTTCGTGCTTCCAGGATGAATGGAATATGCATGTCATGAGCATCCTTCATAATGATTTCCCTCAAAGAATCGCCAATAGGAACCCAAAGTCAGTCTCGGTAATGAAATATACCATCCACCTCATAATACAGTTTCCGGCCCTTGGCTTCATCTCTCACTCTCCACTTTTTCAATTTCTCATCAGTAGACTGTCCCTCACAGATTCTATCTCTCAAAGTCGACTGGACTGTCATGGTAACAATATTAGGGGCCTCGCCCCTAGCATATACTGCCAGCTTAAACGGCTGTATATCTGAATGTAACGATCTCTGAAGTGATAATTGAGTAATAACTGCTGTCTTCATGCTCAATGCATCCGCTACTACATTAGCTTTTCTCTGATGGTAGCTAATGTCACAATCATAGTCTTTTACCAACTCTAGCCATCTTCGTTGCCTCATATTCAACTCTTTTTGTGTGAAAAAGTATTTCAAACTTTTATGGTCGGTGAAAATTTTGCATTTCTTCTCATATAAATAATGTCTCCAAATCTTCAATGCAAATACTACCGCTGCAAGCTCAAGATCATGAGTGGGCTAATTTTTCTCGTGGAATTTCAGCTGTCTAGATGCATATATAACTCTTTCGTTTTGCATCAGAACTGCACCCAAACCAAGTTTCGAAGCGTCGGTGTAAAGAACAAACTCTCCTTGTCCCGATGGCACTGATAAGACTAGCGCTGAAATCAAAGCTTGCTTCAACTTGTCAAAACTCTCTTGGTACTCGGATCCCCATATAAACTTTGCATTCTTTTTGGTCAAGGCGGTGATGGGTACCGCTATAGATGAGAATCCTCGAATACACTTTCGATGATAGCCGGCTAGTCCCAAGAGACTATAGATTCTGGTTACGCTCTTCCATACGTGCCATTTTTTCACTGCTTCCACTTTACTTGGATCAACCTCCACTGCATCTATAGGAATGACGTGGCCTTAGAACGCCACCATATCAAGCCAAAACTCACACTTACTGAAATTTGCATATAATTTCATATCTTGCAGAACTTGCAGTGTTGTCCTCAAGTGCCGAGTATTCTCCTCTTTCCTCTTCGAATAGATCAAAATATCATCTATGAAGACTCTAACAAATTGATCCAGATATGGCTGAAATACGCGATTCATTAGATCCATGAAGATCGCTGGCGCATTGGTCAACCCAAATGGCATGACCATAAACTCATAATGCCTTTAACGAGTCCTTGAAACAATATTATAAACATTAGACTCCTTCCCTTTCAACTGATGGTGTAACGTACTGTACTTTTAACTATTTTTAAATTTGCAGAAAAATTAAAATTTCTTAAATACAAAATATACTTTCAAATTTAGATCATAAATAAACTGTTCTTCCAAAATATTTGCAATAAAAGAAGTCACAAATAAAGTTTTCCTAAGAAAACCACTTGTTTAAACATCGAAAACCATAACATGAAATCAGAGTATTAAAATCTTCATGCATGAAATCTTAAAACATGAGCGGTCCTCGGATTTAGTGTAGTGACCCGTTCCAGGATCACCTACTAAGCAAGAACTTAAGCATGCACTTTACTTAATAACAGTAATCAGAGATAACAGCGGAAATAGTCAACAACTATAAAAATACAATCCATATCGAATAGAACAATACCGAAAACTAAACCAACCAGCTACTCAACGTCCTCCTCCTGCTCCTCCTGAGCTGTCCAACCTGAGGTCTGCCCCGTGGGAATGGGGTGTCCAAGAATAAACAAAACCGAGGACGTGAGCGATAAGAACGCCCAGTACAAAAGTATGAGTATACAGACCTATATGAAATGCACATGCTATGATCATGATACCGGGGTAGTCAAGAAACAGGAGTCACAAAAGGAAAGGATCTCAACAATGCTCAGTCTAGAGGCGCCAAGTGGATAGTGCCGCGCGGTACACCTCTGGGTCACTGCATCCACTACAAGACAGACGTGGACCTAAAATGTCCCGGACCACCGAAGCCCTCCCGACCCGTCGGCCACTGTGTACTCTCGGTGTCCATGCGTCCACAAGACAGGGCTGAGCGGTCCCAAGATATAGCTTATCTCGAAAGAGATACAGCTCAACAGCAAAGGCTATCTCGAAGGAGAATACGGCTCAACGTGAAATGCAATATGCATCATAACTCGTGACATAATAGCATGCATCATATGACATATAACAATGCAACAGATAATCATGCAACACATATATGAATGTATACTCAACCAGGATATCTCGGATAGTACTTTCGTACCTCTATCACAGCAAGCCTAGCCTTACGCAACACCGCTAATCAGGTCTAGCACAAGCCTACGCAACAAAAGCATACTCAAACAATATTACCATGCTCGGCTAGCAAAACCAGTACTCCCTAGTACTACCAAAGGTTTAGGGTTTACCTTCGTCCGTCGACAGCCCTTTGATGTCGATTGCCTCGAAACTCCGGCGCTGCTATGCTACCAATCCCGGCAGCTCTTGGCTATCGCTCGAACAACAACTAGCCCTAGAATCCTTCCAAAACTCTCAAAGAGAAGACTTAACTCAAGGAATGGCAAGTCACAAATGAGAAATCCGAGCACTATTTATAGGCCATGTTCGGATCCTCCGAACATCACTTCGGAACGTCCGAACGCTACGTGTCCATTGGCTCTTGACAGCTCATGATCGGATCCTCCGATCATACACTTCGGACCGTCCGAACTTGCACGTGTCCAGCTGCTCTTGACACCTCATGATCGGATCCACCGAACCTACACTTCGGAACGTCCGAACTCCCACGTGTCGATCAACTCTTGACACCTAATGATCGGATCCACCGAACTCACTTCGGACCTTCCGAACTCTTCGGTGCTTCCGAACCATCTTCGGACCTTCCGATCATGATTAATCACCATTAGTCCGTTAATTACCCAATTTGGCATTCGGGCTACTACATTTAGCCTCCTGCGCAGTCCAAGCCGGCTCATTGGTCACCACCCCTCGTCTCCTCAAAATCATCCTCACCTGCATCGATCGAGTCTAGTGAGTCTAAAGACTCAACAAGTATATACTGGATATAACAAGTAATATGTATAAAACCACATGCATCTTTAAAGTAGAGCGTACATACTTGAAACTTGAACGTAATAGCATAAACATACTTGAAACTTGAACGTATTAGCATAAACGTAGACGTGCCAACACCATAAGACTTTTCTTAAACATACTTGCATCATACATACTTGAGCATACATAACATCATTTTGCGTAGAGATATGTTTCAAAGCAAGTGACACATACATAAATGTGCCTGCTCAGACTAAACCTCAGTACTGAGCTGATATGGAAAATCCACCGTCACATACATGAGATCCCCGGTCATGCTTTACCGGGTGGATTGGTCCCTAGTCATACTTTACCGCATTCCAATCCTGATCTAAACCCGGTCATGCTTTACTGGTGGAGAGGTCCTCTGCCACGTTCACCGACTTCCAAACCCTTTCATAATTTGGTCAAAAGACATTTAGCATACCTCAAAAACTTAAAAGTATTTTCTTTTGCACGTCGAACATACTTACTTGACGTTGAGGGATTCGTTGGATCTCGCTTGAGGCTACAGTTGCACATACTAACATGAATTCAAATCATTATATTACATAACTTAGACGTAATAACTATGCTCATACACAAACTTGAACATTTCCTTATGACATTCTAAATCTCTCGGGACTCAACCTTGCTTAATCATCACACTAAACCAAGACATCGAACCCCAAAGCAATCAACATATTTTTTCCCAAAAACGAAGTACACGGACCCCGTGCCCGGGTCCGGATATGGGTCCGTGTAGGCTTTGTAAAAAATATACCCGAAAAGAAGTAAGGGCACGAACCCCGTATACACCTCCGGGTCAGGGTCCGTGTAGGCTCTGAAACTTAATCCTCAAGTTTTAACTAAGGCACGTACCCCGTGTCAGGGTCTGGCGATGGGTCCATGTAGGATCTGTATTATGACACCTCGAAGGAAACAAGGGCACGACCTCGTGTAAGGGTCCGGCCGCGGGTCCGTGTACATGCGGGAGAAGCAAACCAACGAGAATTCCTATGCTTTTGACTTAATCTCCCTAACTCGATCATTCCGACCGTGAATCGACATCTCGAGACCCATCCTATGATACTATAGTACTGGCTCAAGCCTATAAAAATGCCCCAAAAACAACTACGCATCACAAGGAACGCAACAAATCCGTTAACACGACATTTGCCACCAAAACCATTCGTACGACTTCTAATTTAACCAAGTGCCTAACGACACTAATCGAAACACCAACAATCACCCCAAAATCATTCTCGATATACCTAAACGCAGCAGCAATCACCCGTCGATCCCCAACGAATCTTGCAACAATAAAACTTCAAGAACACATCAAGAACGTATTTTTCAGAAAAAAACAGTTTGAGCAGTCCCACGAAAACGATCATAACTCATTCAATGCTTATCCAAATATTTCGCATTTTATATCAAATCGAAGGTATCAAAAATTTATATGTTTCATATGTTGAAATCTTTTCCAGAAAACCGATCAAAAATCGCAGCAATTAAAATGACAGAGAATTCGTGTTTTGAGATCCAAAAACAGTTTCAAAAGTGATCTAACCATATTTGCTCAAACTTCTACATAACATACACATGAGTTTTCCTACAATAAACATCAAAATTATTACTATGACAAGATCGATACAAAAAAAATAATATACATGCCTTTTGATATATAAAAATACCGAAACGACGACATCAACACGGGAAGGATGCAAGGGTTGATCCGGGACAAACGTGGCACGATTTTCTTTGAAGAAAAGTGACGAAAACTTGTTGTAAAAATGCAGAGGAAGGGGCAGTTGCTACTGCACTATAGAACCCTAACTTTTGTTTTTTAAAAAATTGAAAATAGATGGTGTATGTGCAAGTGTCTATATCCGGTGGGTTGTGTGTGTAAATGTGTGTGTGCATGAGTTTAGTGATAATTAGGGAATAAAAATTGCTTAATTAAAAAATAACCCCTAATTAAATTTTACTAAACACTAATTTTACTAAAATAAATCCCTTAATTAAAATAAAATGCATAAGTACTAAATCTTTAAAAGTTTAAAATCATAAAATCACCTAATAATTAAATTAGGCTTTTAAAATGCTAAAAACTAAATAAATTATTTAACATGCCTCATCCTTAACTAAAAATAAAATACCACATTCTACAATTGCCAAAATCGTCGTCGGTCTCTTTTCCTCGATTCCGCATCGAATAATCGCCTGAAACATGAAGCTCGAGAAAATCTTTTAATGTGCATCACATAAACATAAATAACTAAAATAATGCAATTTAATAAATCATGCATTGCTAAAAATTATTTTAAATTTAAATAAATACATGAGTTTTATGTGTACTAATTTTGGGCTCTACAGATGGTATCCCAAACTAAGATCTATCTTCGAAAATATCGATGCTCCTTTCAATTGATCAAATAAGTTTTCAATTCTCGGTAAGGGATACTTATTCTTGATGGTGACGATATTCAGCTCTAGATAATCAATACAGAGTCGCGTAATATCATCCTTCTTCTTCACAAACAATACCCTGTGCGCCTCACGGAGAACAACTATGGCAAATAAAACCCTTGTCCAGCAGTTCTTGAATTTTATCTTTTAGTTCTTTCATTACGGCAGGTGCTAGACGATATGGTGTTTTAGAAATGGTTAGAGTGACTGACATCAATTCAATATAAAATTGCACCTCACGATCAGGTGGAATATCAGAAACGTCCTCAGGAAAGACACTAGGAAAGTCTCTGAAGATCTCAACATCCTCTAGCTTCTGACTGATAGGGACATGTGCTGTAGTGATACATGCTAGAAAACCTTGGGATCCTCATCTCATAAGTTTCATCGCACACATACAAGAGATAATGTGCGGATTTTGCTTGTTCCTCCCCGCCTCAAAGACAAAAGATTTCCCATTAGGCGGTTGGAAAGACACTGTTCTTTGTCGAAAATCTATCGAAGCTCCATTCATTGATAACCAATACAAGCCAAGTATAATGTCGAATTCAGGCATAAGGAGTACGCTGAGATCTGCCCGAACCACATCTTTGTGTAAACAAAGCACCAGATTTTCAACAATGCTCGTAGTGACCATTGATCACCGGAAGGAATAGAAACTTTGAAATCCAATCCCATATCCTCAGGTATAATATTCAGCCGCTTGATGAAAGTCTCGGATATGAAAGAGTGTGTAGCTCTCGAATCCAGCAATGCATAGGTAGCTACACTATAATGAATATCGTCCATATGACGAAAACCCCTTTAAATTTATTCATGCTGAAGTTAAGGAATTTCTATCATTATTTTCCCAAAATTTTATGAAGATTACGTGATTGGACCCTAGTATTCCGAGGAAAATTCACAATTTCCTCCCTTGTCTTTTAGAATAATTTCATTTTAACACTTCAATTCTCGAAATTTACAATTTAGTCCCCAAGATTTTTGAAATTTACGATTTTAGCCCCTAAAATTTTCAAAAATTGCGGTTTTGGTCCTTAAATTTTCGGAAATTACATTTTCGGGAATTTCATTTTTGTTACCTAAATTTTTTGGAAATTGCAATTTAGTCCGTCATGGTTCTCGAAAATATCAATCATGCCCAAAGTTTTGATTTTTCTCAATTTTTTGGCCTTAAGACTTTTGTTTGGAAATAATTACCTCCCTTACATAATTAAAGCTCATAATTCAAGTCCACTTTCTATGGCTTCCATTGTCATGTCTTAATTCCAACTAAGGTAGAGAATGCAACCTAATTTCCACTATTTTATTCTTAGTACAAATAAATTCTAATAACCAATTTAACATTTCATGCAATAAAGACAATGTAAAAACGTTAAATAACTCAGTTACCGTGGATTAAGGTCGTGCCTGGCTCTTCCTCAGCTTCCTCGGCATGCATAACAAAGCTCTTCCTACTGTTGGTGCTTTTTTCTTCGGGCAATCAACAGATTTATGTCGTTCTTCCTTGCATATGATGCACTTGTAGGTCCCCACATGCACTTGCAATAGTGTAGACGATTACATTCCTTGCATAGTGGCTTATCTTTAGATTTTGGTGCTCCAGGTTGTGGTAGCTTTGGTGGTCTTGGCTTCTTCACTTGCCCTTCGGGCTTTTGCTGCCCTTGAGGTCTATGAGGTCCCATTTATAGCTTCTTATTCGGCTGAGAATTATGATGGTGTTGCTGCCTTTTGCGCTGCATATCAAAATCAATATCTTTCAAAGCTTACTCGGCTTGGAATGCATAGGCAGTGGCAGCTGCATAATCCACTGGTCGCATCATCATCACATCATGGTGTATAGTAGGTTGTAGGCCATCCAGAAAGTCCCTAAGTTTCTCAGCAGCATCCCTAGAAATAAGGGGCAAAAGTGACAACCCCTATCAAACTTCTTCACAAACTCGGCCACAGTCGTGTCCTCCGGGCGGAGACTCGTGAACTCACTCTTCAAGCGTCCTCAGAAGTCAGCAGTGAAGTATTTCTCATAGAATATTTCTTTGAATCAGACCCAAGTAAGTGTAGCCAAGTCAATCCCATGCTCCACTCCTTCCCACCAAAGGAAAGCATCATCTCTAAACATGTAAGCAGCACACCTCATGCGGTCAACATCTACCATATTCAGATTGCGAAAGTGCACCTCAAGTGATCGAATCCAACCCTTAGCAGCAAATGGGTCAGTGGTGCCAGAAAATTACTTTGGACGTAGCCTCCGGAACTGATCATATACATCATGCTGTGGCATCGGAGCATACTGGAACTGCCGCTCAAAGAAGCGCGCCATGCCCTATAGTGCACGAATATGAGCATCCCAATTAGGAAGTGGGGGTGCATTCATATGACGATCCTCAACATTCTCAGCTTGCCTATCAGTACTAGGTGCACGTCTAGGAGGCATTATATGTGAACGTTTTCCAAATTCTAAACGTAACCTACATGCATTTAAATTTAAGTTTCCTAATCATGCAGCATTTAAATTTCATTTATCCTTAAGCCCTAAACATGAATATTCTTAAACCCTACTCATGCGCTTCTAGGAGGCCATGCTGGAACCCTACACATGCAAGTTCAATAATTTTTGACCAGCTTTCCCTAGCTCCTGTCCTGCCTCTAACCATGTCTTTAGTGGCCCTTAAACCTACTGGAAATCGTCCCTTAGAATGCTTCTACCATGGCAGCCCCTTCATGCATTGTTAACACAAGGTTTGCATCATAAAATCATTAATTCTTGTCATGTTAAAGCATAAAAACGAAAATAAAAGCAAGACCAACATATGTTTCATGAAAAAGCAATTAAAATACGTAATATGGTGTGATAGATGAGAAAAAGGGATTTGTGGCGTGCCTTTGCGTAATTTATGCACAAAAAAAATCGAAGGTGTGAAGAACGGCGACGTAAAACTCATGTGCTGAAAAACCTTTGAAAAACCGATGATTTTCCTTCAAAATTACATGTGATGTGTGTGCTTTGGGGGAGGGGAGAGTCCTTGCAAATTTGAGGGGAAGGGGGCATGAATATGATGGTTAATGGGGAGGGTTTAGCCTTATTTATTTGTTAATTATCAAGTGTACAAGTCTAGGCCCAATAACGTGGTTTAATAGGCTAATTAAGCCCATTTTCTAATAATTAAAATATTTAGTTTAGGAAAGTTCGTAAAAATATTAGCGAGTTGTCGAAAACTTCATATTTTACTCGAAAATCGAATACCGTTAAAAATTACGACTCGGCGTATAAAATCACTTCAAAACACCTTATTTTCAAAAATATAATTTAGCATCAACCTTAATTTAAAACAATTATTTAATAATTTTTTTTCCCTTTTTCAGCCATAGTTCTCCGTTCCTCGATCGCATCTCGAATAACCTTTAAAATACATTTTCATAAATTCGTGTAGAAAGTACGTTTTATACATGCAACCAGGCACATCATATTCATTTTATGCAACTAAAACTTATTTAATTAACCATTTCCATTTTCCTTAAATTTGCATGTAGTGGGATTATGTCTTATTTTTGTACCTTACAATGTTTTACAACACCTGCACACAACACCTGCACACACTTAAAATCTGATACAATCTCAATATTTTATGTAGTTTTATGTTAAAAAATCAACTCTCAATTGGTATCAGAGCCTACTTGATTACTAAGTGAGATTCTGACTATCTTTGTTTAAACATGTAATAGTACAATGGACGTGTTATCTGTTAATAATGGTTTCGACCACTGGTATTGGATGGATCCAATTATGCTATTTTGAAAGTCAAGATGAGAGTCTACATTAAGTCCATCGAAGAAAGAGCATGGAAACATGTCTTAGATGGTTGGTCTCGACCAAGAATTGTGAATACGAATGGTAACAACGCATCAAATCAGAGAATGCATGGACAACTGATGAAGTCCAAATGTCGAATTTCCACTCAAAAGAACTCAATGAAATTTTTACTTCGGTCGACATCAACATGTTTAGTTTGATCACCTGTTGCATCTCTGTAAAAGTTGCATGAAAAATTCTTCAAAAGCACTGTGAAAGATCTGAGAATGTGCATTGAACCTAGCTAAGGATGTTAATCTCTAAATTTTAAATGTTGATGATTGAAGAAAATGAGACAAATTGAAATTATCATAGGCTGCGTGATATTGAAAATGAAGCCTTCAGTCATGGAGATCCAATTTCAAATGAATGACTGGTCAAAAAAGTCTTAAGATCTTTTCCATAACGATTCAACATAAAGATATGTGCAATCCATGAGTCTAAACACACTTCCATGCTCAGTTTGGAGAATTTGATAACCTCTCTCAGAACCTTTGAGATGAATCTGAATTTACAGAAGAATGACAAAGAGGAAAAAATTGCCTTTCAAGTTTCTAATGATTCATACAAAGATTTGTTTCAACTGTCTCAAGAAGTAAACGAGTTTGATCTATGTGAAGATTTCATCTCTTTGATTACAAAGAAATTTGGTGATTATCTAAAAAGGATGAGAGACGAGAAGAAATCTATACAACCACCTAAACTGTCAATTTTTGTTGTTCTTGAGAAAAATAAAAGTCATGCCCTTACTCAAGGAAAATTTAGACCAAGGAATGAATTGATGATTCAACAAAATGTCAAAAGATTAGAATCGGTTCAATGCAGATAATGTTCTGGATTCGGTCAATACGCAAACGAATGTGACAATAGACTTCAAAGGAACAAGGTATGAAATTCTCCTTAAGTGATGAAGATTATGAAGAGCAGGAATCGAGTAAAGTAGAAGATCACATCTATTTATCTGTTGTTTTGAAGGAAAAACACTTGTTGCAAGTCAATCCGCTAGGTATTCCCTCTGGTGTTACAACACCGGGTCCCAACATCTCTTCAAAATCAGTGTACCTCAATGCAAAACTCTCGATCCTCTTAAAGGAAAGTACCGATTTGAAATAATGTGTGTCACGGCTTGAAGTCATGTTGAGTAAAAAGACCTTGAATTGTGCAATATCAATTATGATCTTCAAAAGGCTTAAAAAAAATTGTCCAAATTTAACTGGAGTTCGGCAAAAAACATTAACATTGTATTTGAGCTTGTAGAATCTTCTAACTATGGGTCACAACCAACTGTTTTTGTGAAGGAAAGTAAGGATCCTTCAAACTCTCCAAGAGAAACTCTTTCTGTCAAAGCTTTACCGACTAAGAAGCAAGATTCTACTCAAATATTAAAGCAAAGAAAGAGAAATTTCATTTCCACTACTGCTGTAAGCCAGGCCACATCAAACCATTTTGCTTTAAGCTGTGAGATGATTATATGAGCTGATACGCATATCAAATGTTTCACAAGGTGTTGCCTAACACCAAGCGCAACACTGTCAACAAGAAACCTCCAGTAAAGAAAGTTTGGGTACCTAAGACCAAAATTTGATGCATTGTTATTTATATACCGAGTTAAAGTGGGAGAACATTACTATGGATTTCGTGGTAAGATTGCGAAAAACAGTGAAATGACTCAATGCCATTTGAGTTATAGTGTACCTTCTTACTAAATCAGCACATTTCCTACCAGTGAAGATGACTTTTTCCATGACTCAGTATGCGGAGATATATATTCGAGAGATAGTTAGACTGCATGGGATTTCAGTGTCTATAGTGTCGGACAGAGACACACGTTACATTTCATCGTCTTGGAAGAGTCTACATGTAGCATTGGGGACTAAGCTACTATTCAGTACCGCATTTCATCCTCAGACGAACGGTCAGTCTGAGAGAGTCATACATATTTTAGAGGATCTACTACGAGCATGCGTGATTGATTTCCAAGGGAGTTGATAGCCTAAGCAACATTTAGTGGATTTCACTTACAATAACAGTTATCAGTCATCCATTAGAATGGCTCCATACGAGGCACTCTACAGAAGGAAATGTTGATCGCCCATACATTGGGACGAGGTAGGAGAAAGGGCTACGATGGGACCCAAGATAGTTCAGCACACCGCAGAAATGGTCGCCAAGATTCGAGACAGAATGAAAACTGCTCGTAGTTGATAGAAGAGCTACGCGGACAACAGAAAACGAGATCTCCAGTTTGCAGTCGGTGATCACGTGTTTATAAAGATAACACCTATGAATGGTGTTATGAGATTTGGCAAGAAAGACAAACTTACTCCAAGATTCAATGGACCATTCGAGATACTCGAAATTGTATAACCCAAAATCAGTACACGTAAACCCATGCATTTATTCAATGGTTAAATTATATATTTAATTTTAAAATTCTTTTAACAATGCATGATTTATGATTTGCATTATTTAAAATTATTACATGTTTATTTGATGCACATTAAAATGTTTTCTTGAGTTTTATATTTCAGGGGAAAATTCGATGCGGGATCGGGAAAAGAGACCGATGAAGTTTTAGACGATTTATAAAAATGTGGTATTTTATTTGAAGTCTAGGAAATTGATATTTTAAATGATTTATGAAATTTTAATACTTTCAAAACCTAACTCAAATCATTACGTGAGTTTAAGATTTTAAGTTTTTCTAAAATACTAATTTAGTTAGTTGAGAAATTTTTTAAATCCTGAAAGTTTAGCATGTGTATTTTATCTAAATTAGTGGTGTTAATTAGTTATTATAAGTTTTAATTAATCTAAATATTCCTGAATTATCTCTAGGGGTGGGCACGGGTCGGGTTTTCGGGTATCCGAAATTTCGGGTACCCGACAAGTCGGGTAGTAAATTTTACTACCCTACACCAGTCCGATCATTTCAGGTACCCAACTATCGGGTACGCGAAATGATCGGGTATTTTCGGGTACCTGACAGTTGGGTACCCGGAAAAAAAAAACATTTTTTTAAATTTTTTTTGAAAATATATATATTTTTCGCATTTCACAAAAAATCACGTCATTATATCGAGTTATGGCTAGTCATTATATCATATTATGACTAGTAAATTTAAAAAAAAACATATGTATTTTTCACATTTCACAAAATATCATGTCATTATATCATTTTATGACTAGTCATTTGTAATTATATTGGGACATGACTAGCCACAAAAAAATACATGTATTTTTTAAATGAATGGATGGATAGACCCTTAAAAATAGATTTTTTTTTAAAATTTCGGGTCCTCGATACCCGATCAGGTATCAGTAAAATACCCGAATCCTAACCCCGAAAATTATTTTCGGGTATCAGGTACCCGACAAACCCATTTTTTTAAAAAAAATGCACGACCCGGTCGGGTGTCCGATATCCAAAAATAAACGCCCACCGCTAATTATCTCCATAATCTCTACACACACTCTCTCTCTTACACGCCACACACACACACACACACACATTTTTGTGTTCTCTCTTTTGATAAGAAAACCTAGGGTTCTTGAACTCTAGCAACAACCACCTCTTTCCCTTGCAAAATTTCTGGAGATTTATCTTGGTTCTTTGAACAAGAATCGTGTAGCAAGCGTCTCTCGGTCATCTCCCGCAATCCACCATGTCGGTATTCGTTATCTTCGAGCGTTTAGACGCAAAGACATGTATATTCTTTCATTTATCGCTTCAATCTTGTTTTAGTAAATATTGTGATGTATATTGTGTGTAAAAATCCGTTTATGTTATGCAACGTTTGAGAAAAAATGTTTGAAACGATTTTGGAACGATTTTTAGATCTCAAAAACCAAATCTGTTGTCATTTTGACTCCAGTCAATTTTGTTCAGTTTTCTGGACAAACTTTCAACATATAAAATGTAGTACTTTACGATATATTTGATTTGACAGTAAATTTGTAATTTTCGACAAGAAACGGGGGAGTTATGATCATTTTCGTTTGAGTGCTCGAATTGTGTAAAAATGTGTTGTTTTTAGGATTTTCCAGCCCAACCGAGTGGGCGGCGCCCGAGCGATAAGATTTTGACCAGGTTTTGATCAATATTGGAAAGTGGCAAAGTATGACCAGGGATCAATCCACCTCGTAAAGTATGACCGGGGATCTTATGTATTTGATAGTGGACATCCCTGCTAGCCTAGTACTGTTGTTTAGTCTGATCAGGAACATTTATGTATGGGTCACTTGCTTTGAAATATATCTCTACGCAAAATGATGGTGATTATCTATGTTCATGAATGTACGATGAAAGTATGTTTATGAAAAGTGTTACGAAATGATGGCACGTCTATGTTTATGTAAGTACATTCAAGTTTAAGTATGTATGCTCTACTTTAAAATTCATGTGGTTTTATTACGTAATATTTTTTATTCTCAGTTTATACATGTTGTGTGTTTAGCCTCACTAGACTTTATCGATGCAGGTGAGGACGAGTTTGAGGAGGCGAGAATTGGGGACCAGTGAGTCGGCTTGGACTGCGTGGAGGCTAAACCCGAGGACTGCCTATGTTTTTTTTAAGAATTTTCAAGAATGTTAATTTAGTTACTCTGATATTATGAAACTATTTTAAGACGTTTAAACGAGTAAATTTTTGGCAAACTTTTTCGTAATCGTTTTTATTTCAAATATTTTAGACGAGCAGTTTATTTTTATCGCATTGAAATATTATTATTTATTTTAAAAAATATTTATTTTTTCGCAAATTTTAAGTATGTTTAAAAGTATGGTACGTTACACTTGGTATCTGAGTGATGTTCTTGTAAAGGGCTATGCCTCAAGTCTGTAAGTTTTAAAGTTTTAAAAACTCTTTCATATAGTAAGCATCAAAGTCATGATTGCATCATGTACACGTTTAAGTTCAATGTATGTTCTTCTTATGATGATATGGATATTATGTTCATGCATGTTAGTTTACGTGTTGGGTAAATTGTGGAGCAATATGCCTCCTACACGTACAATTGCACGGGGAGCAGGTGAAGAGGATAGAGAGGTTCGGAATGAGGAGAGAGCCACTTGTCCTCGTCCATCGCCAGATATGTAGGTGCAGATGCTTGCAGGAATGACACAGTTCTTTGCATAATTTTCAGGGAACAACACATGAGTAGAAACGGGAGCGAGGCCCAGGCCAAAGATAGTGTATGAGAGATTCAGGAGGATGGATCCGATGGAGTTCTCACGGACTACTGACCCGGAGGGATTAATTAAGTCCATCAAGGTGATATTCAAATTTATGGAACTGCATAATGCAGATAGAGTCAGGTGTGTCACTTTCCTATTGACTAGAAACGCTAGATTCTTGTGGGAAAGTGCGTCTGTGGCAGTGAATTTGCAGACCCTTACTTGGGAGGGTTTCAAGGAAGTGTTCTACTCCAAGTACTTCACTGAGAAAGTATGCTTCCGACTGACCGGGGAGTTTATGATGTCGCGACAGGGAGACAGCAGCGTAGCAGAGTTCGTAAGAAGTTTGAGAAGGGGTGTCACTTCGTGCCCATGATTGCTAATAATACCAGGGAGAAGCTGAGGTATTTCATTGATGGTTTACGGTCGATCTTGCACCGTGATGTTAGAGTTGCTGGTCCTACTACTTATATTGTTGCCATGTCGAGAGCCTTGGCGGCAGAGCAAGACCAAAAAGACAACGAGAATGACAGGCTGGCAAGAAGCCCTATGAGGTGCCCCAACAGCAGCAGTAGGAGCCGCAGTTCAAAAGGCCATTTCCAGGGACACAGGGAAAGAGGCCGTTTCAAGGACCGCCGAAAGGCAAAGGTCCTATACCACAAGAGAAGGCTCCTCAGAAGCCTGAGTATCAAATGTGCCTGAGTTCTCACGGACTACTGACCCGGAGGGATTAATTAAGTCCATCAAGGTGATATTCAAATTTATGGAACTGCATAATGCAGATAGAGTCAAGTGTGTCACTTTCCTACTGACTAGAAACGCTAGATTCTTGTGGGAAAGTGCATCTGTGGCAGTGAATTTGCAGACCCTTACTTGGGAGGGTTTCAAGGAAGTGTTGTACTCCAAGTACTTCACTGAGGAAGTATGCTTCCGACTGACCGGGGAGTTTATGATGTCGCGACAGGGAGACAGCAGCGTAGCAGAGTTCGTAAGAAGTTTGAGAAGGGGTGTCACTTTGTGCCCATGATTGCTAATAATACCCGGGAGAAGCTGAGGTATTTCATTGATGGTTTACGACCGATCTTGCACCGTGATGTTAGAGTTGCTGGTCCTACGACTTATATTGTTGCCATGTCGAGAACCTTGGCGGCAGAGCAAGACCAAAAAGACAACGAGAATGACAGGCTGGCAAGAAGCCCTATGAGGTGCCCCAACAGCAGCAGTAGGAGCCGCAGTTCAAAAGGCCATTTCCAGGGACAGCAGGGAAAGAGGCCGTTTCAAGGACCGCCGAAAGGAAAAGGTCCTATACCGCAAGAGAAGGCTCCTCAGAAGCCTGAGTATCAAATGTGCCTGAAGTGCAACCGTCAGCACATGTGCTAGTGTTCATGGGGTTCTGGAAAATGCTTCAAATGCGTACACAATGATCATATGCTGAGGGACTGTCCGCAGTGGAGGAAGCCAGCCCAGGGGAGAGTGTTCGCCATGCATGCTGAGGAAGCGAACCCAAACACGACTCTACTGACTTGTATCATATTTAATTCAGCACAAAAATTATTTTTGGTCATACAAGCTTCGAATTTGACTTGGGAATATTAGTATGTTTCTTTCATATTTTGGGAGACTTTGGATAGAAATTTTCACTATGGATGAGGTTAAGAGTTGTATTTTGGGATATAAGTTTATGTGTTGTGCTAACATCCTTCAGGAACATTTTCATAAAGAAAGTGGCCACAAAGGCTCTGTTAGATTCCGGGGCGACTCACTCTTTTATCTCAGAGACATTCGCTAATTATTTAAATGTCAAGTCCATTGGACTCGACGTGAACTACTCCGTTACAGCCCAATCAGGGGAGGAGTTATCAACTACTAGCGTGGTCAGAGATATCGATCTTGAACTTCAGGGCTACCTATTTTACGCCGATCTGATTGTGTTGCCAAAGCCAGAGTTTGATGTTATCTTGGGAATGGATTGGCTGATGAATAACAGAGTTCTAATTGACTTTCAGAAAAGATCGGTGTTGGTAAGACCGTTGGGCAGGGAGCAATTTCTTTTTGAGCCAGACAGGTGGCGGAGTTTCCCTCGCATGATCTCTTGCATGCAGGCCCAGAAACATAAACTTAAGGGGTGTCAGGAATTCTTGACCAGTATTATTTCAACACCTGACGCACCCATCCCATCGATATCTGATGTACCGTTGTCAGAGATTTTCCTGACGTTTTCCCTGACGACGTCACAGGCCTTCCACCAAAGAGAGAAGTGGGGTTTGCCATTGACCTTGTGCCAGGCACTGCTCCAATCTCTAAGGAACCATACCATTTGGCTCCAGAAGAGATATTATATCTCAAACAGAAAATTCAGGAGCTCCTAGACAAAGAATTCATCCACCCTAATTTCTCACCATGGTGCGCACCAGTACTCTTCATAAAGAATAAAGATTGAAGCATGAGGTTATGCATCGATTACAAAGAATTGAACAAGATAACGATCGAGAATAAATACCCATTATTAAGGATCGAGGACTTATTCGATCAGTTGCAGAGAGCTAAAATGTTCTCTAAGATAGATCTATGTTCTGGAAATCATCAACTGAATGTAAAGGATGTAGTTGTTCACAAGACAACCTTCAGAACTAGATATGGGCACTACGAATTCTTATTGATGCCATTTGGACGGATGAATGCTCCAGCGATTTTTATGGACCTAATGAATCGATTATTTCAGCCCTACCTAGACCAGTTCGTCATAGTATTCATTGACGACATTCTTATATACTTTAAGAGTCATGAGGAGCATAGTCAGCATTTGGATACAGTTTTGCAACTCCTGCAGAGTAGCAAGTTGTTTGCAAAATTCAGTAAGTCTGAATTATGGTTGGAGAAAGTAGCATTTTGGGACATATTATATCTAGCAGTTGAATGGAGGTGGATCCAGCTAAAGTGGCCGCAGTAAAAGAATGGGTTGAGCCGAAGAATGCGTCAAAGATCTGTAGTTTCCTAGGCTTGGCAGGCTACTACAAAAAATTTATTCAGGGTTTTTTCTAATTCTTATTGTCACTCACTTCATTGACTAAGAAAAATGCTAAATTTGTATGGAGTGACGAGTGTCAGAAGAGTTTTGATACTTTGAAGGGAGCTCTTATCACAACACCAGTTTTAGCCATGCCATCTGGGCAAGGTAATTTTTGTTTTATACACCGATGATTCTAAGCTCGGTTTAGGTGCAATATTGATGCAAAATGATAGGGTTATATCTTATGCCACCAGACAATGGAAAGTGCATGAGAAGAACTACCCGACTCATGATCTCGAGTTAGCTGTCGTAGTCTTTGCATTGAAGATATGAAAACATTATTTGGACGACGATAAATGTCAGATATTCATTGATCACAAGAGTCTCAAGTATTTATTCACGCAGAAAGAACTGAACATGAGACAAAGATGGTGGTTGGAGTTAGTAAAATACTACGATTTTGAAATTAGCTACCACCGAGGGAAAGCTAATGTTGTGGCAGATGCTTTGAGCAGGAAGGTAGCAGTCATAGCACAGCTGTTAGCGCAGAGATCTCTTCAGTCAGAGATTCAGAGGTTTTTCCTAGAAGTTTATCCTAAGGGCAGAGCTCCCAAGTTGTCTAATCTTACAATCCAATCTTCTTTGCTAGAACAAACTCATATAGGTCAGCCTTCAGATGAACAGTTGCAAAAATGGAGACTGAAGGATGAAGCAAAAGGCATTGTACTCTACGCAGGAAGGATGTGGGTTCCTAGTGTTGATTCGATCAGAGAGGATATTTTTACAGAGGCACATACATCTCCGTACTCCATCCATCCAGGGGTACCAAGATGTACAAAGACCTACAGATGTATTGGTGGTCAGGGAAGAAGCGAGATATTCGACGCTTCGTATCTGAATGCCTCACTTGTTAGCAAGTGAAAGCAGAGAATCAGAGGCCAGAAGGGATGCTTAAGCCGATCCCTATTCCCGAGTGGAAATAGGAGAATATCACCATGGATTTTGTTGTTGATTTTTCGATGTCAGTTATAGGATCCAATGCCATATGGGTTATAGTGGATCGACTTACTAAGTCGGCACACTTCTTTCCAGTGAAGGCAACTTTCTCCATGACGCAGTATGCGGAGCTCTACATCCGGGAGATAGTCTGATTTTATGGAATTCCAGTTTTTATTGTGTCCGACAGGGACTCAAGATTCACATTGTTCTTTTGGAAGAGTTTACATGCAGCCATGGGGACGAAGTTGCTATTCAGTACGACATTCCACCCTCAGACAGATGGCTAGTCTGAGCGAGTGATTCAGATATTGGAACATTTGTTGCGAGCTTGTGTGGTCGATTTCCATGGGAATTGGGAATCAAAACTACCTCTAGTGGAGTTTACCTGCGACAACATCTTTCAATTATCTATAGGTATGGATCTCTACGAAGCACTATATGAGAGGAAGTGCAGATCACCGGTTCATTGGGATGAAGTCGGTGAAAGATCAGAACTTGGCCCAGAGATTGTTCAGCAGATTGCAGATATAGTGGTCAAGATCCGAGAAAAGATGAAGACCGCCCAGAATCTCCAAAAGAGTTTGCTGACAAGAGAAGAAGATATCTCAAATTTACCGTAGGAGATCACGTATTCGTAAAGATATCATCCATGAATGGTGTTATGAGGTTTGGGAAGAGAGGCAAGCTGAGTCCGAGATTCATAGGGCAATTCGAAATTCTTGACAGAGTTGGGACACTTGTTTATCATGTAGCTCTACCACATAATCTAAGCGGAGTACACAATGTATTCCACGTTTCAATGCTGAGGAAGTTTATGGAAAATCTTTCGCATGTTTTGAGTTATGAGCCATTGCAGCTTGCTCCAAATCTGTCATATGAAGAAAGGCCTGTCCGAATTCTAGACAGACAAGAACGGAGACTTCGAAACAAAGCGACCAAGTTGGTCAAAGTCCAGTGGCTGAATCAATCAGTGGAGGAGGCCAATCAGGAGGCCAAAGCAGATATGAAAATTCGTCACCCGGATTTGTTTGATAAGACTTAATTTCATGGAAAAAATTTATTTTAATGGTGGAGGAATTGTAGAACCCAAGATCAGTACAAGTAAACCCATGAATTTATTAAATAGTTAAATTATTTGTTTAATTTTAAATGCTTTTAACTATTCATTATTTGTTATTTGCATTATTTTAAATTATTATATGTTTATTTGATGCACGTTATAATATTTTCTTGAATTTTATCCTTCAGGGGAAAATTCGACGCGGGATCGGGAAAAGTGACCGATGACGTTTTAGACGATTTATGAAAATCTGGTACTTTATTTCAAATCTAGGAAATTGATATTTTAAATGATTTATGAAATTTTAAGCCTTTTAAAAACCTAATTAATTCATTAGGTAAGTTTAAGATTTTATTTTTTTCTAAAATACTAGTTTGGTTAGTTGAGAAATTTTTTAAATCTTGAAAGTTTAGCATATGTATTTTATTTATATTAGGGGTGTTAATTAGTTATTAGTATCTTTAATTAATCTAATTATCCCTTAATTATCTCCCTAATCTCTACACACACACATTCTTACACGTCACACACACACACACATACTCACACACACATTTGTGTGTTCTCTCTTTTGATAAGAAAACTATGGTTCTTGAACTTTAGTAGCAGCCACCCCTTTCCCTTGAAATTTTTTTGGAGATTTACGTTGGTTTTTTGAATAAGAATCGTGTAGCAAGCGTCTCTCGATCATCTTCCGCAATCAACCACGTCGGTATTTGTTATCTTCAAGAGTTTAGACGCAAATGCATGTATATTCTTTCATTTTTCGCATCGATCTTGTCATAGTAAATATTTTGATGTATATTGTGTGTAAAACTCCGTTTATGTTATGCAAAATTTGAGAAAAAATGTTTGAAACGATATTGGAACGATTTTTAGATCTAAAAAACAAAATCTGCTGTTATTTTGAATCCTGTGAATTTTGTTCGGTTTCCTAGAAAAACTTTCAACATATAAAATGTAGTACTATTCTATATCTTGGATTTGACAGTAAACTCGTATTTTCGGAAAAGAAACGATTGAGTTATGATCATTTTCATGTGACTACTCAAACTGTGTCAAAAAACATTGTTTTTTTAGGATTTTCGAGCCCAACTGAGTGGGCGGCGACCAAGCGGTAAGATTTTACCGCACGAGCGCCAAGCATTCCTGCAAAAAAAATTCTTGGGCAAGCATTCATAATGTAATAATATGTTCGAAGTGCAAAAGAAAATGTTTTATTTTTGAGGTATGCTAAATGTCTTGTGACTAATTATGAACATGATTGGAAGCCGGAGAACGTGTCTGGGGACCTCTCCACCCCGGTAAAGTATGATCGGGTTTTGATCAGGATTGGAAAGCGGTAAAGTATGACCAAGGTATGATCGGGTACGATATGATTTAGTCTGGTCAGTCGCATTTATGTGTGGGTCACTTGCTTTGAAACATATCTCTATGCAAAATAATGATGATTATGCATCTTCACGTATGTACGATGCAAGCATGTTTATGAAAATGTTTATGACAAGTTTTACGATATGATGCATTCATATGGTTTTATTACGTATTATTTGATATTCTCAGTTTATACATGTTGAGTCTTTAGACTCACTAGACTCGATCGATTTAGGTGAGGACGAGTTTGAGGAGGCAAGAGGTGGGGACCAGTGAGTTGATTTGGACTGCGCGGAGGCTAAACTCGAGGACCGCCTATGTTTTTTTTTTGAAAGAATTTTCAAGCATGTTAATTTAGTTACTCTGATTTTATGAAACTATTTCACGATGTTTAAACAAGTACCTTTTTGGCAAATTTTGATTGTAATCGTTTTTTTTTCAAATATTTTAGACGAGCAGTTTATTTTTATCGCAACTTAGAAATATTTATTTTCCGTAAATTTTAAGTATGTTTAAAAGTACGGTACATTACAGAAATAGTGGGAGCATTGGTATATCGAGTGGTATAGCCACCTAATCTTGTAGGGGTCCACAATGTCTTTCAAATATCGATGTTCCGCAAGTACATGTCAAACCCCCCACATGTAATGAACTTTGAATCACTGCAACTTACACCAAACCTGTCATATGAGGAGAAGCCTACTCAAATATTGGGTAGACAAAAGAGAAAATCGCGGAACAAGGTAATAAAAATGGTCAAAGTCAAATGGATAAATCACATGGAGGAAGAAGCCACTTGGGAGACTGAGACAGCGATGAGGAGTCATTATCCCAAACTATTCGATAAGTCTTAATTTCGAGGATGAAATTTTATTTAAGGGGGGATGATTTGTGAAGAACCTAAAAGGGGGGTGAATAGGTTCTTTTAGGCCCTTTAGCGTTTTTAAAACGAGTTTGCAAAAATTGCAAGCGGAAGACTTGAGGGACAATCACAAATAAAATGAATGCGTAAAGTAAGTGCGTAAAATAAATGCGTAGTAAAGTAAATGCGTAAAGTAAAGAGGGATAGAGATGTTTATGGAAGTTCGACGAAGAATCGTCTACGTCTCCCCTTCTCGATGAGGATCGAGGTATCACTATATCGACTTGGCTTTAGGAGCTCCAAGCTAGCTTTTACAACCACGCCTCGATGCGTCTACTTGGCCTTGAGGGCTCCAAGGATAGCCACGAACTTTACAACCCACTCGAGAGTATTACTTTCACTCTTTTTCTACAACTCTTTTGATATTACAACTCTTTTAATCAACGCACACAAGAGATAGTAGAAAGCTTTGTAAGAGACAAGAGAGAGTGGAGTGGATGATTGAAAATGCATCCTCAAAGGCCTATTTATACTAGTCTTGGACGCCAAGGTTCGGATCTTCTGTTTATGCTTCGGAACGTCCGATGTGATTGAAATCAATTTGCGTAATTCTGGGATGACTTCGGATCGTCCGTTCTTGACTTCGTAGGGTCCGAACATGTGCTTCGGAGGGACCGATCAAACTTCGTATCTTCCGAACAGTTCTTTCAGACAGTGTGTGAACAGCTTCGGAAGGTCCGAACTCAAGTTCGTACCGTCCGAACATTCAACACTTCGTAGCGTCCGATCATGTCCTTCGTAGCGTCCGAAATCTTACTCAATCAATCAGTCAGATCAATTTGTCTCCGCATTCAAGTGATTTGATTGCTTGTGTTCGGAACGTCCGATCACGTCTTCGGACCGTCCGAACTGGCTCCTCGCAGCTTCCGAACAGCTTCCACTTTGCTTCTGATCGGCACCGTTTCGGAACGTCCGAACCAACTTCGGATCTTCCGAACTTAACTTTGTTCTTAATTTCCTGCATGCCTCAATATAAAACATTAGTACATTTTTAAACCAAGTTTTGGTATCATCAAAACAAAAACTTTGGGATATGTTACAGCATTAAAAACATTAATCTCATCCTCGAGATTTGTATGCGTTTAAGGCGTAACAATCTCCCCCTTTTTGATGATCACAAAACTTGGTTAAAAATTGAGAAACAATAATCAACATAATCTAAATTATTATTAAATAACTCCCCCTTAATCAAATAACAAGTCTAAGAGGTTGAATTAAGGGTTGAATTAAGGCGAATTTATTTAATAACCATTTAATAGCAATTTTAACCAAATAAATTCTCCCCCTTTTTGTGATAAGCAAAAAGACATAAGCATAAAGAGAGACAAATAAACAGGTAAAATATCCACTAATAAATGCAAGTCTTTTATACAATGATGCATAAAGATAAAATAAACAAAAATAACAAAAACATAATCTAAGAATCCGCATCCCGCGACTCTCTATGTCTCCTCATCTCAGCCTCGATGGAATCAAGACGCGAGGAAGTCTCAGTATGATGACGCTCTAAGGTAGACTCCAAAAGGGAGAAACGAGTGTCGAAACGAGTCTCCAATCGCTCGAGATACTCGAAAATCCGATCGTAGGGTCCAGAGGGAGCAGGCGGAGTGAAGCCATGAGGAAGGTCATCCATGGTCATCAAAGGAGTGCTAATAGGGTCGGGAACACGCTGATGGGATGAAGAGGGAATATCAACCGAAGGGGTAGGAGTGGTACCCGTAGTAGGGGGACCAGCGGGAAATCCTCTCGTCTGAACGTGAGGAGGAAGGAGACCGAAGGGAACATGAAAGTGTTCGGTCGGACGATAGGACGCAAAGATGCGATCCTTGTCGATGACCCAAGAGGATAAGACGGGATTCCAAGAGAGTCCCATCTTAACAACAGTATCATGGTCGATAGTCTCGCGGGGAGAAATAGATAAGGATTCTTCATCTGTAAAGTCAATGCCCAGATGGGCTAGAATCCGGTTAATGAACCGGCCAAATGGAAAAGAGACGCGAGTAGAAGAAGCTGCGTACTCCATGGCGTACATAAGAAAACGGGGAAGGTTAAAAGGACGCTGGGAGACTAAATAATAGAGAATGTACAGATCGAGATATTTGCAAGTGGAGAGGTCTCCACTGCGAGGAACAATAGAAGAAGTGATGAGCTTCAGAACAAGCTGAAGCTGAGGAGGAAGGTCCTTCGCATGAGGACGGTCATCGGTAGGAGTAGGCGGACGACCGAAGATGGTGGACAAGGCAGTGACTCGATCAAAAGTGGGGTCATTCTCAGTCCAAGACTGAGAAAAGAACTCACTCGGTCCGTCTCGAGGAAGATCGAACCAAGTGGAGAGGTCGGCGGTAGAAAAAGAAATGAACCGACCCTGAACAATGGTAACAACACGAGTGTCATCACCACCAAGAACTAAGGAAAAGTTCGCATAGAACTGATGTATGAGAGAGGGGTAGATGAGATCGGGTATGGAAGGTAGAAAGAAGTTTCCCCAACGTTGAGACTCAATAAGAGTAATCAACGTAAAGAAATTTGCACGAAGATAATCGGTGTGAAGGGTACGACCAGGCAGAATGTTACGGGTTTCGAATTCAGGTGGGATAGGACGAGGGTTGGGTGGTTGGGTAAGATCATGGTGAAAGGCACCGTGACGAGGGCGAACATTTCGGCCAGCTACGTTACGGCGCGGAGGCATAGTGAGTAGTGAGTGTTTTGTGTGGGGAAAGAAAGAGAGGAGTGAATGAGCAAGTAAATCAGAGGATCCGAACGCCTATTTATAGGCCATGTTAGGACGGTCCGAACATGAGTTCGGAAGGTCCGGAATTTGAACGGAACGGTTATCTGGCAGTCAGTTCGGACGATCCGATTCACAATCGGACAATCCGATCATAGAACGGAGGCTACGAAGCGTAAACGGAGGGTCCGAAGTCTGACAATCAGGCATGGGAAGGCGCGAACATTAAATGACATCGGAAGAAGGTTCGGACGATCCGATGTGTGTTCGGATGGTCCGAAGAGGGAATCGGAGGTTCTGGAACCTATGGTCAGGTTCGGACGATCCGAACACGTTCGGTGGATCCGAGGTGAAACGGAGCATCCGAATAGGAGCGGTGATTCCGAAGTAGCCAAGATGAGGAACACCTAAAATTTAAAATATTTAGCACATAAATGAATGTTGAGTCATAATTATGGATAAATACAATTAATTTGTATTATCTGACATTATAATGCTCACATTAATAATACTCCCCCTCAATTTAACAAATATGTACGAGAGTATTCGACTAGTGTTTACAACTCAATCATGCCAAGTTCACCACGCAAACGAGTAAAAGTAGATTCATCTAGTGGTTTTGTAAAAATATCAGCAATTTGATTCTTGGTGTCAACATAGTGAAGTTCAACATCATTTTGCTCAATGTGATCACGAATGAAATGATGTCGAATGTCAATATGTTTAGTACGAGAATGTTGAACTGGATTCTTTGTTAGACATATGGTGCTTGTATTATCACAAAAGATTGGAATTTTTGAAAAAGTAACACCATAGTCGAGTAATTGATACTTCATCCAAAGAATTTGTGCACAACAACTACCGGCAGCCATATACTCGGCCTCGGTCGTTGAAAGTGCAACACAGTTTTGCTTTTTAGAAAACCATGACACCAAGCAATTTCCCAAAAAGAAACAAGTTCCACTAGTGCTCTTTCTATCCACCTTATATCCTCCAAAGTCGGCATCACAGTAAGCTTTTAAATCGAAAAATGAGTTCTTAGAATACCATAATCCGAGATTTGGAGTATTTGAAAGATATTTGAAAATGCGTTTTAAGGCGAATAAGTGTGATTCCTTTGGAAATGATTGAAATCGTGCACACAAGCAAACACTAAACATAATGTCAGGTCTACTAGCAGTCGCATAGAGTAGGGAGCCAATCATGCTACGAAATAACTTTTGGTCAACAGGTTTACCTCCCTCATCTTTGTCGAGTCTGACTGTCGTGCTCATAGGTGTGGATGAGGCTTTGGAAGACTCCATCCCAAACTTTTTTAGCATATCCTTGATCTACTTCCCTTGGTTGACAAAGAAACCATCCTTGCATTGCTTGATTTGGAGACCAAGGAAGTAGTTGAGTTCGCCCATCATGCTCATCTCAAAGTGATCCTGCATAAGCTTAGAAAAATCTCTACACAAGTGTTCATTAGTAGCACCAAAAATAATATCATCTACATATATTTGTACTATCAGCAAATCATTATTTTTAGTCAAGGTAAATAAGGTAATATCAACTTTACCCCTACAAAAACCATTAGACAGCAAAAAGGTAGATAATTTCTCATACCAAGCTCTAGGAGCTTGTTTCAAACCATACAAAGCCTTATCAAGTTTATACACATAATCAGATAAGTGCACATCTTCAAAACCAATAGGTTGCTCAACATACACTTCTTCTTTCAAATCACCATTAAGAAAAGCACTTTTAACATCCATTTGAAACAATTTAAAGTCTCTAGAGCAAGCAAAAGCAAGTAGCATGCGAATGGATTCTAGTCTAGCGACAGGGGCATAAGTCTCATCATAATCAATTCCCTCTTCTTGACTATATCCTTTAGCTACTAGCCTAGCTTTATTTCTAGTGATTGTACCATGCTCATCTAACTTGTTCCTAAATACCCATTTAGTTCCTATGACAGGTCTATCAGTGGGTCTAGGTACAAGATTCCAAACTTTATTCCTTCTAAATTCATTTAGTTCATCTTGCATAGCAATAATCCAAGAATCATCAAGTAAAACTTCTTCTATGTTCTTAGGCTCTATGTGAGAAAGAAAAGCAAGATAATTGCACATATTAGAAGAGCGAGTAGATACTCCCTTCGATGGGCTACCAATGATGAGGTCCATGGGATGATCCTTGTGTGTAGTCCACTCCTTCGGAAGAGGTGCGTCCTCTTGATCTTTAGGAACATCATCTAGGCTTGTGGACTCCAACTTTTCGCCAAGGATATCTATATCATCATCATCAGAAACAACAGTTCTAGGCAAGCAAGGGTTAGTTTCATCAAATATGACATGAATAGATTCTTCAACTAGTAAAGTACGTTTATTAAAGACTCTATATGCTTTGCTAGAAGTAGAGTAACCAAGAAAGATACCTTTGTCCGATTTAGCATCGAACTTACCCAGGTTGTCCTTACCATTGTTGTGGATAAAGCATTTTGATCCAAAAGCGCGGAAGTAAGAAATGTTAGGCTTTATCCCTCTCCATAGTTCGTATGGAGTTTTCTTGAGAATTGGCCTTATTGATACGCGATTGATGATGTAACAAGCAGAACTCATTGCTTCAGCCCAAAAATATTTTGGTAGAGAGTGCTCACATAGCATGGTCCTTGCAATCTCTACTAGGGTCCTATTCTTCCTCTCAACGACACCGTTTTGTTGAGGAGTTCTAGGACAAGAAAAGTTGTGACCAATGCCTTTGCTTTGACAAAAAATTGAAAAATTTTCATTTTGAAATTCCGTTCCGTGGTCACTACGGATTTGTTTGATCAAAAGATTTTTCTCATTTTCAACCTTTTTGACAAAAATTTTGAAATGATCAAAGGCATCATTTTTGTGGGCTAAAAACAATGTCCAAGTAAAACGTGAAAAATCATCTACAATGACAAAAGCATAAGATTTTCCTCCTAGACTAGTTGTCCTCGAGGGACCACATAAATCTAGGTGAAGTAATTCAAGGGGCATAGAAGTGGATACAAAATTTTTATTTTTAAAAGATTCCTTTGTGTGTTTACCAAGTTGACAAGCATCACAAAAAGAATCTAATTTTAAATTCAGCTTTGGCATTCCGGAAACTAGGTCAAGTTTTAAAAGTTTTTCTATGGTGCTCATCCCAACATGACCAAGTCGTCTATGCCAAAGAATGTTGTCATCAACATTTAATGTTACAAGGCTTTTTATTTTTGAAAAAGATGAAATCTTTAAATCGACCTTGTAAACATTTTCACTTCTATAACCTTTGAAACTAATGGTTTTGTCAGTTGTGAGTGATACAGTGCAATCGTGTGGTGTGAATTTGACTTCATAACCCCTATCGCACAATTGACTAATGCTTAGGAGGTTATGTTTAAGCCCTTTCACAAGAAGTACATCATCAATAATAGTAGAGTTAGATATACCTATTGAGCCGATGCCTTCTATGATCCCTTTGCTGTTGTCTCCGAAGGTCACCGATCCTTTTTCTTTTGGTCGAATGGATTGTAGCAGCTTCTTTTCTCCCGTCATGTGTCGAGAGCATCCACTGTCAAGATACCAAGTGCTCGATGACTTGTCTCCCCTTTGTCCCTACAAGGTTGAGATACAGTTTGATAGTTGGTACCCGTTTCTTTGGGTCCTTTGGGGTTAGTAGTAGTTGGGGATTTGGGGATCCATTTCCAATAACTATTCTTGTTGTGTTGGTGTCTAAGTTTCTTGCATTTAGGTCTTATGTGGCCTATCTTACAACAGTAAGTGCATGTTGGTGGTGTTCTTGGTTTTGCCTTTGCGATAAGACTAGCGAAGTTGACTGATTTCTTTTCATATCCTAGACCTCCTTTGTCGAAGTTACACCTTTGCATGCTCAAGAGGTTTTCTAGTTTACCGCTACTCACATTGAACTTGTTGAAGGCTTTCTCTAAGTCTCTTAGGTTTGTCTTGAGCTTAGTGTTGTCATGCATCCTAGCTTCTAGTTCAGTTTTAAGTTGCTTATTCTCATTTCTAAGTGACTTAGCCTTATTGTACATACTAGTGTAAGCGGAGAGTAATTCATCGTAAGAGGGTACCTCGTCGTCATCCGAGTCGGTCAGATGATCTTCCTTCGCCATGAAGCATAGGGTAGACTCCTCTTCGTTGTCGCTGTCGCTCCACGTGGCTAGAAGGGCCTTTTTCTTGTCTTTGCCGGCCTTCTTCTTGGAGGGACACTCGTTTGCATAGTGACCCTTTTGTTGACAGTTGTAGCAGGTCACTTCCTTCTCAAACTTTTTGTCTTTCTTGTTGAAGTTGGAACTCCGCATGAATCTTTTGAACTTTCTAGTGAGGAGTGCCATTTCTTCATCGTCGCTATCTTCAAGTTGACTGGTCAAGGCGATCCCTTTCGCCTTTACTTTGTCGTCATCTTTCTTTGTCTCCTTCCGGGTAGATACTTCAAGTTCATGGGTCTTTAGGGTCCCATGAAGTTGATCAAGGTCGTAGGATGCCGCATCTCCCTTGTTGGATTCAATGATAGCCGTTCGCTTTGCATCCCATTCCGCCGGTAATGCTCGAAGGGCTCTCCTCCACACTTGTTTAGTTGGGTAGTTCTCACCAAGTTGGGCAAGCTCATTGATGATTTGGGTGAGCCGCCGGAACATGGTGTCGATATCCTCCTTGGGTTCCATCTCAAAGGTCTCGTACTTGAGTTGGAGAAGGTCTATCTTCGTTTCTTTGACTTGATTGGTTCCCTCGTGGCAAATCTCCAATTTTTCCCAAATCTCTTTGGCGGAGGTACAAGCCGAGATTCGGTTGTATTCATTCATATCTAGAGAACAATGAAGAATATTCATAGCTTTAGCATTTTGAGAGATAAGTTTCATATCGTCCTTGGTGAAGTCATCCATTCCCTTAGGAATTTCCTTATTATCCACCGTTTTCATGGGGATATAGGGACCTTTCACCGTTATTTTCCAAAGGTCGTAATCGACGGATTGGATGTATAGAGATATTCTATTTTTCCAATATCCGTAATTAGTACCATTGAAAAGAGGGGGACGATTTGTGGATTGTCCTTGGGCATACTCGCTTGCTAGATTGGCCATTTTAAAAGATTTTGAAAAAACCTTGCTCTGATACCACTTGAAGAACCTAAAGGGGGGGTGAATAGGTTCTTTTAGGCCCTTTAGCGTTTTTAAAACGAGTTTGCAAAAATTGCAAGCGGAAGACTTGAGGGACAATCACAAATAAAATGAATGCGTAAAGTAAGTGCGTAAAATAAATGCGTAGTAAAGTAAATGCGTAAAGTAAAGAGGGATAGAGATGTTTATGGAAGTTCGACAAAGAATCGTCTACGTCTCCCCTTCTCGATGAGGATCGAGGTATCACTATATCGACTTGGCTTTAGGAGCTCCAAGCTAGCTTTTACAACCACGCCTCGATGCGTCTACTTGGCCTTGAGGGCTCCAAGGATAGCCACGAACTTTACAACCCACTCGAGAGTATTACTTTCACTCTTTTTCTACAACTCTTTTGATATTACAACTCTTTTAATCAACGCACACAAGAGATAGTAGAAAGCTTTGTAAGAGACAAGAGAGAGTGGAGTGGATGATTGAAAATGCATCCTCAAAGGCCTATTTATACTAGTCTTGGACGCCAAGGTTCGGATCTTCTGTTTATGCTTCGGAACGTCCGATGTGATTGAAATCAATTTGCGTAATTCTGGGATGACTTCGGATCGTCCGTTCTTGACTTCGTAGGGTCCGAACATGTGCTTCGGAGGGACCGATCAAACTTCGTATCTTCCGAACAGTTCTTTCAGACAGTGTGTGAACAGCTTCGGAAGGTCCGAACTCAAGTTCGTACCGTCCGAACATTCCCGCGTTTCCAGAGATTTGAAATCTTCAACACTTCGTAGCGTCCGATCATGTCCTTCGTAGCGTCCGAAATCTTACTCAATCAATCAGTCAGATCAATTTGTCTCCGCATTCAAGTGATTTGATTGCTTGTGTTCGGAACGTCCGATCACGTCTTCGGACCGTCCGAACTGGCTCCTCGCAGCTTCCGAACAGCTTCGACTTTGCTTCTGATCGGCACCGTTTCGGAACGTCCGAACCAACTTCGGATCTTCCGAACTTAACTTTGTTCTTAATTTCCTGCATGCCTCAATATAAAACATTAGTACATTTTTAAACCAAGTTTTGGTATCATCAAAACAAAAACTTTGGGATATGTTACAGCATTAAAAACATTAATCTCATCCTCGAGATTTGTATGCGTTTAAGGCGTAACAATTTGTAATGTCCAAAAGCCAACCCACGTAAACTACATGCATGCAAATGATTTAAATTAATTAATTGTTTTATTTAATGGATTTTAAATGCTTGCATGATGCATAATATATGATTAGGGTCTAATTGCATGATTTTATGAAAAATTTAGATTTTACACAAATATTCGATAACAGGCTGGGGAAAGAAGACCGGAGACGACCAAGATAAAATAAATAGTTTTCAATAAATATTTTCAAGGCTTATTATAATGATCAAATATGATTACATTTTTCTAAAATCTGTAGAGTTCAAATTATTTTACGAGACGAGCTTGATTTTATCCGGGAAGCCGGTTTTGGGAAAACGAGGGACTTGAGAGGACGGTTCGTGTCTTAGTTGGGGTCTTTTGAGATGCAAATTAGCAAGAAAATTAAAATATATAAAATAAAAATCCTAGGTCTTTTGAGAGGCCATTGAGCAGAAATCACACACACACAACACACACAAATTTCGCAAATTTTGAGAGGAAGAAACAAGGGGTCCTTCGTCGCATGTTCGTCCTTTTTCGCGCCCCACGCCAACGGTCGTATATTCAATCGTTCTAAAACGCAAAGTCACGTTTCTAAATTCTTTTGAAGCATCATTCAAATCAAATTATTCTTGTTTTGTTTATTTTAGCATGAAAAATATGTATGCACGATTCGTTAAACGATAGAACAATTATTGTTGAAGTTTTTATGATTTTACGCATGTTTGATAAACGTTATGAGTTTCAAGGGATTGTCTGCCAACATAGGATGTTTAATGAGTGGAACATGGTAGATTTAAGTTGGAAACGAGGGCTTGATTCGATTTTGGCTAGGAAGAAGAGTCATAGGGTTTCCTATGTGTGCCATGTCTTCAAGGACTCGACTAGTAGGGAGGGTGCATCGGGGCTTTGCCAGGGCTGGTCAGGGCTCGGTGTGGGATGTGACTAAGGGCTAGGAAGAGTCCTAGCATGACTAGGACACAAGGGTGGAAAGTAGGGAAGAGTCCACAATCGCAGGGACTCTTCCCATGCACGCATAGGTGCGATATCGGAGAGGATGGTTTGTGGATTAGTTGGGGTGGTCGAGGCTGGTCAAGTAGGGTATAGGGAGGATGGCCTTGGGTCAGGGCTTGGGCTAGTGTAGCTAGGTTCATGGTGGCTCGATGAAAATGGGAGAGAAAGGTCACGGCTATGAGGAGTCCTGTGCGTAGGCTTTGTGTGCAAGGTGAGGTGCTAGTCCAGGAGGGTTTGACGAGGGTCCAGGAGGGCTAGGGTCTGGTCTGGGCCAAGGTGGCTCGGCCATGGCTCGATTAATTTGGGTCGTGGCTTAAGAGGAGGGTGCTAGGGTTCAGTTGAAGGGTTAGGAGAAGAAATGGTTCGAACCATGGTCCACGGGGGTCGGTTCATGGTTCACGGGAGTCTTTTAGGTATAAAATGTTTATGTTTAAAGTTTGGAACGAAAATTTTTATGTTTGAATTGATTCGAGAATTAAACGCTTCATGAATTAGTAATTAACGAATTAAATAGAAATCCTCGAGTTTACGTTAAATAAAAATATTAGAATTCAAATTTAAGCATAAAAATCTCCTATAAACTTATTATGAAAATCCATTAAAACTTTTAACTAACAAGCTAATGCGGAAAATAAAGTCCTTTGGGAATGTATTGCCGGACTCGATCCACTCAAGCTTCACCGCATCTCTCAATATCATCATCACCTGCAGCATTCAAACCTAGTGGATCTAATTACTCAGCACGTTCTAAACATGAGGAGCAGATAATACATATACAAGCACATGCATTAAAATCATACTTTTATTTAAAATAAACTTGTAAGATAAATAAATCATAAATCGTCAAATCATAAAGCTTTCAATCATTTACCATTTGGGTGAAGTTTGATCTTTGAAAGTGACTAGCTTTTATCCTCTGGTCTAATGATCAGTCTTAGCTCACCATTGCGCATTGAGATGGACACTAGACACCGACATAAAATGGAAATATGATCGTTAAGTTCCCTCTAGGGCCTTCTCCCGTAAATGGGCTCCATCTGGGCCTCTCCCTCACAATATTCCCAAAAATCATAGATTATATCTTATTTGTCACATTCAATTCGCATCCTTCAAAATATTTTTCCTTTTCTTTTTAATCATAAAATATCGTGTCTTTTCCATATTTGAAATATATCATTTTTAACAGTAAAAATTATACATCTTTATCATAAATCATAAAATCTCTTATTTTAATCATAAACGTTTTAAAAAATCATTTAGCATGCGTTATGATCCTCGGGACACTGCCAACCCTTTTCGTACTATCCAAGTATAAAATGATCGTTTTGCCCATGGACTTAAAATTTTTCTATTTTGACATATTCTTATTCTTATTGACTTTTGATACGATGAGGTGCTCCATTAGTTAGAGCAACAGCTATGTTATCTTTCATAATCTTCATTGGTCCGTCAGTTATAACGTATTACATGTCGTCATCTTGTGAAGTTAAATGAACTTGCATTCTGATTTTACAATCATCAAATTCTTCTCTTCAGAACATAGGAATTTTGTTGAATGAAGACATGGTGATCAGACGTATTAATATAAATATTCAAAAAAGATTGAAACTTCTCCGATACCACTTGTTAGGATCAGTTATAAGTGTCGAAGTGTTTAAAAGAGGGGTTGAATAAACACTTAAGGATATTTTACTCCTTTTCGATAAAGGTGAATCAGTTTAGTTATAAACTAAATTCAAGAAACTTGTTGTCGATGTCATCAGTTAGCTAGTATTAGTGTGGAAATAAACTGACTGACTGATTGAAAACTCAAGGAATAACTGAAATAAATAACACAAAATTTATTTTACGGATGTTCAGAGACTTCAAATGCTCTTATGTCACCCCTTCTATCACGAGGATAGAATTTTCACTAAAAGACATTGACTGATTACAGAAACTATAATAGCCCACTTCAGTTTGGTCTTAGACACTGTCAAACTGAAACTCTTATTATCTTTACAATTTATCAGTATACAACTGATTTTATTATCTTAGCACAACTGATCTTAAGAGATCAAATACAACAATGTGATGTGCTAGTTCTTTTGCTCAGATGATAGCCTGAAAGCTATCAATATTTCTGTTAAGTGTGAGATTTTTTGTATGAATATTGTAACTGAACTTGTAAGCTTGAATTCAAAATTTACTGAGAATAATTGTGCAAAATTCCTTGTTTTAGCAGAACTCCAGGCTATTTATAGGCTTTGCTTCCAACGATAACATTGAATACATTTAAATGACTTATATCTGTTGATTTGTCCTTTCTGAACGTGTCAACATTCTTTTGAAAATATTACACTGTGACATTCTGATATACAACGCTCTCACTACGAGTTATAATATGCTTTTGTACAATTCGTAGGCTGTTGGTGTAATGCCCGGAAATTTAATCCTGGTAATCTGTAATTATTGAACTATAATTTGATATGATTACGAAAGGATTAATCGGGACACGAAATAAGATTTCATATGAATTGTGCAAGTTTTTAACAGAACTAGTGGCGCCCGCGCGGTAGAAAATGACCGCCCGAGCGCCAATGTTCAGTAAGGAAGGCATTTGGGCAGAAAGTATGGCGCCCGAGCGGTAATATTTAACCGCCCGAGCGCCAAAGTGCATTAGGAAAATGCTCGGACAGAGGATGCCGCGCTCGAGCGGTAGTTTATGACCGCCCGAGCGCCGACCCAAGTTCAAGAAAAATAAGCCACGTCGCTTTACATGAAAACTTGATATATATATATATATATATATACGTATATCTTTGCATTATCTTTTAGAAAAGAACAAAGGAAGCGAGAAAAGGGTTTCTGTGAAAGAGTGAAAAATCCTTACGCCTTTTATGAAAAATCCGTCCGTCTGATTTGTAATCTGACTTCAGTATTGTGTTCCTATCAACGTAGGCTACAACTGGACGTAAGTTTTGCTACGTTTTGACATGCTTTGAAATTATGCTATTGTCAGAATTGAATAGGATTCATATATGATGTTCTTGATATGTTAGACATCGTCGAATCGAAGTCAGATTGAGAAACGGACTGATTATGGAATTGCTATGAATTTTTAGGGTATATTGATTTATACCAGACAGATTTGAATTGTGATTGAATTACAGATTGTATTGGATATGGGTTATGGATTGTAACTGTTATCTGGTGATATGGTGTTGACGGGGATACTGAGTTTGTACCGTTATGCCGTTGATTTTGAATTAAATCCAGATTGATCAGATTGTTATTGATTTGAATGGTATATTGACATGAGATTGTTTATATTGTCATTGCCATACAGACTGTGAATTCAGGACTTCGACTGAGCCAGAAACCGACGAAGAAAGGTATAAGTCAATGTGGTATTGGGAGATCGACTTGAGTCGGATTAGACTTGAGTTTCCCTAAATCACATACTTTACTTTATTGCATTGATATTTGCATTGATGTGACTGATGTACTTGTTCTCTGGAATTATAGATAGCAGATATCAGATGAGTTATCTTGTGACAGAAGTTCCTGATAGTGGTGGAATCGCCACGGGAACATTGCACGATGTCTCAAGATAATGATATTAGCGATAGCGCTACAGTCCATGACGGATAGGTCAGGACACCAGATGTTTGGTTATAACGAGTAATAGGAATTGGAATTCTTCTATTACGGAATTCGATATAGGAACACCATATTTGGTTATATCGAGTAATAGGAACGGAGTTCCTACTATTACGGAATTCGATATAGGAATATCACATTTGGAAACCGGGATCCCTAGACTAGGATTGAGTCTAGTCTGAATGGTAGAATTGTAATTATGTTTCAGATTTTGATACATATTACTGTTACCTGATTACATGCTTTATAATTGTGTATATGATTGCATGTTTCATTGATTTATACTGGGATTTATTCTCACCGGAGTTATCCGGCTGTTGTCTTGTCTGTATGTGTACATGACAACAGGTGGGACAGGATCAGGGTCCAGGAGATGAGGAGAGATCGTGATTAGAGTGGAGGCTCCGGAGTTGGATTATGATGTATAATAGGGTTGGAACACTTGACATTAGTTGTTAAACCTTAGTTTAGTTGAATGCATGCAGTACAGGACTTGTATTGTATTTTATACTGATATGTATATAAGTTTGATTTCACTACGTTCCGCATTTTAAAAAAAAAATTTAGACCCTATTTTATAATTGATTAATTAGTCCCAATGATGATTAAGAACTTGATTAGCGTCCAGGTCCCCACAACAGGTGGTATCAGCGCGATAGATCCTTGAGATTGAGATAGGAGCTAGTGAGCGGGGTAGAATGTGTTTTCTTTCCTACTTTTGATTGCTAGCATGATTTACTGCTTTATAATACATGTGTATCTGTTTATCTGACTTGATTTGAAAACATGTATTATTGAGAACGAATCAGAGCCGATTCTGGATCAGCAGTAAGATGATCGGAGGAGGACTGAAATAGAACTTTGGGTTGGGATTGCTAATCCTTTTGATTTCAGATATGCCTCCTAGAAGAATACCAGAACAGGAGAGTACATCGAATCCTCCCATGGATGTGACCCCTACTCCAATGGAGCAATTGTTGAAAAGATTTCAGTCTTTCCATCCACCGACTTTGAAAGGTACGGAGAATTCCGTAGAATGTGAAAGTTGGTTGGACGATATTGAATCGATGTTTGAATCTTTCGAATATACGGAGGAAAAGAGGGTGAAGCTGATAGGACACCAATTGCATGACGTGGCTAAACACTGGTGGATCACGACGAAACGGGCATTGGAACAACGAGGTACGGCCATTACCTGGAATGTGTTTAAGTCTGAATTTTATCTACGGTTCTTTCCAGTATCTTATAGGAAGGACAAGGGAGCCGAGTTCGCAAACTTGAGACAGGGCCAATTAAACATTGAGGACTATGTGGCTAAGTTCTCTACATTGCTCCGATTTGCTCCCCACGTAGCTGAACATGATGAGGCCGTTGCGGACCAGTTCATAAATGGCCTGAATCCTGAAATATTTACCTTGGTGAATACCGGGAGGCCAAACAATTTTACCGATGCCTTGAACAGAGCCAAGGGAGCCGAAGCAGGACTGATGAAGCAGAGAGAGGCTTCGTTTGTGCTTCCAATATCGGGACAGCAACAACCACCTCCTCGATTTGAAGTTGGCAGCAGCAGGAAGAGGGATTTCTTGAGGGCTAGAGGGAAGCAATTCAAGAAATCTGGAACTAGCTCGTCCAGTTCGAGTGGCTCTAGACAGATTAGTCAGGGCCAGAGCTATACAGGACCGTACTGTGGTACTTGTGGAGGGAGGCATGCCACAGATCAGTGCCGAGGAGTGGTTGGCAGCTGTCGTATTTGTGGACAGCAAGGACACTTTTCTCGAGTGTGTCCCCAGAGGAGTGCCCAGGGATCGCAGGCAGCTGACTCATCGAGATCAGTGGCTCAGGCAGGTCGACGACCATCTGCCGTTCATACTTTTCAGCCAGCACCGCCTACTCAGTCACAGCAGAGGCCAGGAGGGGGCCAGACAGTGAGCCAGCCTCCGAGACAGCAGGCCAGAGTTTTTGCTTTGACCGAGGAGCAGGCACTGGATGCACCTGACGATGTAGTTGCAGGTAACTGTTTGATTTCTGGTTATCCTGCATATGTACTGATTGATACTGGTGCATCTCATACCTTTATTTCTGAGAGATTTGCATTGAGTCATGCATTGTCTATTGAGTCATTGTCTGCAGTAGTGTCTGTCACGTCTCCGTTAGGGACAGGATTGATATCAGTGAAATCTGTTAAATCGTGTATACTGCAGTACGATGGGCATACGATTGAGTTAGACTGTATTGTGCTTGGTTTATCTGATTTTGATTGTATTGTCGGTATCGATATGTTGACCAAGTACCGAGCTACAGTCGATTGTTTCCACAAGATAGTTCGATTCAGACCTGAGATGGCTGAGGAGTGGAAATTTTATGGTAAGGGTTCTCGTGCTAGAATTCCTTTGATATCTGCAATGAATATGACTCGATTATTGCAGAAGGGAGCATATGGATTCCTGGTATATTCAGTTGACTTACTGAAATCGAGCCCATCATTGGCGGATTTGCCAGTGGTGTGTGAATTTGCTGATGTCTTTCCAGATGAGATTCCTGGATTGCCTCCGATTCGAGAAATATACTTCAGCATCGAATTAATGCCAGGAACAGTTCCGATTTCTAGGGCTCCATACAGGATGGCACCGATCGAGTTGAAAGAATTGAAAGAACAGTTGGATGATTTACTGGCCAAGGGGTATATCAGACCGAGTGGATCTCCTTGGGGTGCTCCAGTACTGTTCGTGAGAAAGAAGGATGGGTCGATGAGACTTTGTATCGACTATCGGCAACTGAACAAGGCAACGGTAAAGAATAAATATCCATTGCCTCGTATCGATGATTTATTTGATCAGTTGAAGGGTTCTTCGGTGTATTCCAAGATCGATCTGAGATCCGGATACCATCAACTGAGAGTCAGAGATTCTGATATCTCAAAGACAGCATTCAGAACCAGGTATGGACACTATGAGTTTATTTTCATGCCTTTTGGTTTGACGAATGCACCGGCGGTATTTATGGGATTGATGAACCGCGTCTTTCAGAAATATTTGGATGATTTTGTTATCATATTCATTGATGATATATTGATTTATTCAAAGAATATGATTGAGCATGCTAATCATCTGAGGACTGTGTTGAGCATTTTGAGGGCAGAGAAACTGTATGCTAAATTGTCGAAATACGAGTTTTGGCTGAAACAGGTTGTGTTTTTGGGTCACATTATATCGGGAGACGGTATATCAGTTGATCCCAGTAAGGTTGAAGCCGTGATTAGTTAGCAGAGACCTACATCTGTGCCCGAGATTCGCAGTTTTATGGGTTTGGCAGGATATTATCGCCGATTCATTAAAGATTTTTCGAGTATTGCCAAACCGATTACGCAGTTAACTCAGAAGAATGCTCAGTTTATTTGGTCAGAAGACTGTGAATCCAGTTTTCTGGAATTGAAAAAGAGATTGACCAGTGCGCCTGTGTTAATGATTCCTTCAGGTACTGGTGATTTTGTTGTTTATTGTGATGCATCTCACCGAGGATTGGGTTGTGTTTTGATGCAGCGGGGGCATGTGATTGCTTATGCCTCGAGACAGCTGAAACCCCATGAAACTCGTTACCCAATTCATGATCTTGAATTGGCAGCCATAGTCTTTGCTTTGAAGATATGGCGATATTACCTCTACGGTGAGAAATTTGATATATATTTTGATCATAAAAGCTTGAAATATTTGTTTTCGCAATCAGAGCTGAATATGAGACAGCGGAGATGGCTGGATTTACTGAAAGACTTTGATTGTGAAATCAAATACTATCCAGGGAAGTCCAATGCAGCAACAGATGCGCTGAGTCGAAAGGTGTGTGCACTATCCTTATCGACGATAGGTGTCTGGAATTTGATAGTAGACTGCTGTTTGTCTGGATTAGCTTTTGAAACAGATTGTCAGCCTCTGAGATTATATACAATTCAAGTTGAACCAGAATTGATATTGAGAATCAAAGGGGCACAAAAGGTTGATCAGAACATACAGAATTCGATTGCTATGGTCAGAGCGGGACATCGATCGGAATATCAGGTGAGAAATGGTGTTTTGTATGTGAATAATCGTCTTGTTGTGCCAAATGTTTCAGAATTGAGACAGCGAATCCTGACAGAGGCGCACAACAGTCGTTTTAGCATTCATCCTGGTGGCAGGAAAATGTACAATGATTTGAAGGCACAGTATTGTTGGAAACCAATGAAAGCGGACATTGCTACATTTGTATCAAAGTGTCTGAATTGCCAACAGGGTGAAAGCTGAAAGAAAGAAGCTAGGAGGATTGTTACAGAGTTTGTCCATTCCTGAATTGAAATGGGATCACATTTCCATGGACTTTGTGACACAGTTACCGAGATCCTCCCGAGGTTGTGATGCAATTTGGGTCGTGATTGATCGATTGACCAAATCTGCATGTTTTATTCCATACAAAATGACGTATAGATATGATCAGATGGCCGATATCTATGTCAAGGAAGTGGTTAGACTGCACGGAGTGCCGAAGTCGATTGTTTCAGACCGTGATCCTCGGTTCACTTCGCACTTCTGGCAGAGTTTGCAGCAAGCTCTTGATACGAAATTACATTTGAGTACCGCATATCATCCACAGACTGACGGACAGTCAGAGCGGACGATTCAGACATTGAAAGATATGTTGAGAGCTGTAGTGCTTGATTTCAGCACTAACTGGCAAAATGCATTGCCTCTTTGTGAATTTTCGTACAACAATAGCTATCAGACGAGTATTGAGATGGCTCCATTCGAAGCGTTGTACGGAAAGAAATGCAGATCCCCATTGTATTGGGATGATATCTCTGAGGTTCCTGAGACTGGACCTGATATGATCAGAGATATGATTGAGAAAGTGAAATTGATTCAGAAGAAAATGAAGGCAGCCCAAGACCGACAAGCCAAATATGCCAACCTCAGACGACGACCGTTGGTATTCGAGGTAGGAGACCGAGTATTCCGAAAGATTTCCCCTTTCAGAGGTGTTGTCAGATTTGGCAAGAAAGGAAAATTGTCTCCGAGATATGTTGATCCTTATGAGATTCTAGAAAAGATAGGAGATCGTGCCTATCGAATTGCATTACCGCCTTCATTATATGGAATACATGATGTCTTTCATGTATCGATGCTGCGGAAATATCTCCCTGATAATTCTCACGTGATTCAACCAGACGAGACCGAGCTGGATGAGACATTGAGTTATGTCGAGAAACCGATCCGGATCATCAATCGTAAAGAAAAACAGCTCAGAACAAAGACGATTCCTCTTGTGAAAGTTCAATGGACTCGTCATGGCGTGGAAGAAGACACTTGGGAGACTGAATCAGATATGAAACAAGAATTCCCAGCATTGTTTCACTGATGTAAATTTTATCCGACTTTAACTACATTCCTTCTTTATGATATGATTTGATTATCTGTGATTTCGAGGACGAAATCGTATCTTAGGGGGGGAGAAATGTAATGCCCGGAAATTTAATCCTGGTAATCTGTAATTATTGAACTATAATTTGATATGATTACGAAAGGATTAATCGGGACACGAAATAAGATTTCATATGAATTGTGCAAGTTTTTAACAGAACTAGTGGCGCCCGAGCGGTAGAAAATGACCGCCCGAGCGCCAATGTTCAGTAAGGAAGGCATTTGGGCAGAAAGTATGGCGCCCGAGCGGTAATATTTAACCGCCCGAGCGCCAAAGTGCATTAGGAAAATGCTCGGACAGAGGATGCCGCGCTCGAGCGGTAGTTTATGACCGCCCGAGCGCCGATCCAAGTTCAAGAAAAATAAGCCACGTCGCTTTACATGCAAACTTGATATATATATACGTATATCTTTGCATTATCTTTTAGAAAAGAACAGAGGAAGCGAGAAAAAGGGTTTCTGTGAAAGAGTGAAAAATCCTTACGCCTTTTATGAAAAATCCGTCCGTCTGATTTGTAATCTAACTTTAGTATTGTGTTCCTATCAACGTAGGCTACAACTGGACGTAAGTTTTGCTACGTTTTGACATGCTTTGAAATTATGCTATTGTCAGAATTGAATAGGATTCATATATGATGTTCTTGATATGTTAGACATCGTCGAATCGAAGTCAGATTGAGAAACGGACTGATTATGGAATTGCTATAAATTTTTAGGGTATATTGATTTATACCAGACAGATTTGAATTGTGATTGAATTACAGATTGTATTGGATATGGGTTATGGATTGTAACTGTTATCTGGTGATATGGTGTTGACGGGGATACTGAGTTTGTACCGTTATGCCGTTAATTTTGAATTAAATCTAGATTGATCAGATTGTTATTGATTTGAATGGTATATTGACATGAGATTGTTGATATTGTCATTGCCAGACAGACTGTGAATTCAGGACTTCGACTGAGCCAGAAACCGACGAAGAAAGGTATAAGTCAATGTGGTATTGGGAGATCGACTTGAGTCGGATTAGACTTGAGTTTCCCTAAATCACATACTTTACTTTATTGCATTGATATTTGCATTGATGTGACTGATGTACTTGTTCTCTGGAATTATAGATAGCAGGTATCAGATGAGTTATCTTGTGACAGAAGTTCCTGATAGTGGTGGAATCGCCACGGGAACATTGCACGATGTCTCAAGATAATGATATTAGCGATAGCGCTACAGTCCATGACGGATAGGTCAGGACACCAGATGTTTGGTTATAACGAGTAATAGGAATTGGAATTCTTCTATTACGGAATTCGATACAGGAACACCATATTTGGTTATATCGAGTAATAGGAACGGAGTTCCTACTATTACGGAATTCGATATAGGAATACCACATTTGGAAACCGGGATCCCTAGACTAGGATTGAGTCTAGTCTGAATGGTATAATTGTAATTATGTTTTAGATTTTGATACATATTACTGTTACCTGATTACATGCTTTATAATTGTGTATATATGATTGCATGTTTCATTGATTTATACTGGGATTTATTCTCACCGGAGTTATCCGGCTGTTGTCTTGTCTGTATGTGTACATGACAACAGATGGGACAGGATCAGGGTCCAGGAGATGAGGAGAGATCGTGATTAGAGTGGAGGCTCCGGAGTTGGATTATGATGTATAATAGGGTTGGAACACTTGACATTAGTTGTTAAACCTTAGTTTAGTTGAATGCATGCAGTACAGGACTTGTATTGTATTTTATACTGATATGTATATAAGTTTGATTTCACTACGTTCCGCATTTTAAAAAAAAAATTTAGACCCTATTTTATAATTGATTAATTAGTCCCAATGATGATTAGAACTTGATTAGCGTCCGGGTCCCCACAGTTGGCTACGCTCTTAACTGATGACGTGTCAAACTTATTATCAATTGAATATATAGCCGATCAGTTGAGATGACTGTATAACTAATCAGTCTTAACTTATATTTCAGTTATCTATACAGATTCAGTTAGCTTCGATCAGTTCGATTGCCTTCGATTACTTGCGGCATTAATTATCAGTTCTGGCAACTTCAGTTTAAGATCGAATTAATTCAGCTGAGTTGATTAGTTCTGTAATATTCAAAAGCATTATTTGTCAAACTCTGAAATTCTAATTCCAACAAACATATTAATGTTAATTAAGGAACCTTAATTTACAAATATGGAAATTAGGTCATGGACTGATATTATTGTAGAGAGGCCACATAACCCTAGCCTCCAACATCACTATTTTCAAAAATTCACCTCTCTTTATCTCTCAAGATTTCAGCCATCTCAAAAAACAAAAGAGTTTTGAGCCGCCTCTTATTTTGCTCTCATACGTAAAATATCTTCTATACTTTCTAGTACAAGTTAGAAGAGGAACTAGTAATCTGGTCGTTGACCTAATTCGAAGATTAAGGAAATGATTTTCAAAGAAGATTGTTTTGTAGGGAATTCAATAAGAGCTATTTCTGCTAATCCAAGAATATTTGGAGCCAAGTGATTAATTCACTAAAGACAAAATTATAAACTCTCTATGTATGTTCTTAGTGTTTAAATAATATGAGTGTCCAAAGGAATTTTGAATGTCAAATAAAATTTTAAAACTTCTGCCGCGTTTTGGACACGAGAAATGTAAGGTCCAAAATGCGGACGTAATCTAACTGCATGCAAATCTAGGGAAAATGAAAAAATTCCTAATTAAATAATTTTAATTTCATTTATTGAATATGGTATGCATGTTTACATGGTTAAAAGGTGGTTTTATATTAGAATGAATAAAATTGTTTAAAAAAGTTATTAGAGACGCAATCGAGGAAGGAGACCGGAGACCATATAAGGGAAATTATTTTTATTAAATGATTATTTTTAATTTTTTAATATATGGTATATTTTAAATGGTATTTTCGAAAATGAAAACTTTTGAGGTGTTTTTACGCGATGAGTTGTATTTTAAACTGGAAATCGATTTTTGACGAAACTTGGGACTTTTTGGAGGCTCGGTTAATATTTTCAAAAAGTATCATAAGCAAATATTTTAATTACTATCTAATGGGCCTAATATATTATGATTAATGGGCCTAAACTTGTACCATGTATTTATATAAAACAAGCTTCTAAACCCTACCCTTTTACACCCAAAAATTCACGTCCCTCAAGCTCAAGAGTCCTATTTTTATCTCCTCCATCAGCAACACACACACACACACACACGTTTTTGAGAGAAAATCACGTTAACTTTGAAGGAAATTCAGCATGCCTCCTCCCCGGTCTCGCCGCCAATGTTCTTCGCATCGCAAGTTGTTTGTGAGTGTCAAAGACACGCCTTAATCTTTCTCCGCTCATCTTTCATACCATATTAAATATTTTGATACATGATTGCATGAAAAACATGATACACATTGTATATTTTCGTTTTTATGACATAAACATGATAAAACTAGAGTTTTCATCTTTTAAAACTCTTTCTTATGTTGCACAAAGGGGCTACCATGGTAGATCTATGGGAAGGGATGTTTTTCCACATGTTTAAGGGTCCTTATATGCATGTTAAAAGGCTAGACAAGGTAAGGCATAATATTGGACGAAAATTTGGGTTTTGATAAACTAGGGTTTTCGAATTTGGATTCTAGAAGGGTAACATTGTGTGCTGTATATGGGTCATGTCCAGGGCTCTCAAGAGGGTTTTATGATGGTCCTAGAGGGGTTAACGAGGTGCTAGTGGAAGGAGGGGGGCTGCAGGGGTGAAGGTTGGGGTCAAGCATGATATGAGGGTCGGGTTTGGGGGCTGTGGGTTCTAGGTGCTTTAATCTCGGTCCAACACTCTAGGATTAAGTCATGGTCCTAGGAAGGGTTCATAGGGGCTGGTCTTGTTGGTTGAGTGGTAGGGCCGAAGGGGTGCATGGAAAGTTAATCTAGGGTTTTGAGATAATAGGTGCATAAATTCCAGTATAGTTCTAGGCTTGTGAAAGGATTATAATTGGCTTGATTTGGGTTGTATAGTGTATGATAGGTGTTAATAAGCTGTGGTTCAATTTTGGTAGAGTTTGGTTAAGTTTCGAATCAATTCGGGTTAAAGTCGATACGTAGCTTTAAGTTTTAAAATGAAATGAGAAATTAGCCGAGGAGCTTAAGTTTAAGTCTAAAAAATATTTAAGGCTGTATTTTAAGGTGTTATGTTAAGTTCAGATGGATTTGAGTCGTCGTTTTAAGGTCTAAGGACAAATTGAGAAAGTTAGGGTTTCGGGGGCAAAACAGTCATTTTACACCTGAAAAATGTTAGACGTCCTGGCAGTACCCTGAATGCTGTAATGAATGTTAAAATGTTTATTTTAAATGTTTATATAATTTTATGATGAAAATTTAATGTTAAAAGACGTGTTGCATGCTTGATTTTAAAAGAAAAATCATTTTGTCGCCTCATTGATCGTCGAAAATTCTTGTGGTGGATATGTTCTGAATGTTATATGGATTCGTTCAACTAGTTTTGCATTTGCTCGATCATTATTTATTTTCAGTATTATAAATTAAATTTTTTCAGCCCACAATATCGTGTATATGTAAGTTGTGTTGGATCAATTTTAGTTATATGAATTTATATGTAAATGATCATATGTTTTGGGTTAGTTCCAAAATTAAAGTGATCAACTAAAGTTTTGGTTATTGGATTTTAATGTGTCTGATAGATTGTGGGTCTTTAATGTATAGAGGCGAAAATATAATTTCTGCTTTTATGATGAGTTGAAACAGAAATATCAGAAAATAATGATAGACATTAATATCTATATATGGGTCATGGTCTCAGATTGTGCGTAACTCGGTTGATATTCTCTTTCCTTATTAAGAAAATAGTTCATAAGAAAAAACTAAATGATTTTTTTAAAAAAAAAGTGCGTAGATCTGGAAAATCAATACAAGTTCTAAAGAATTCAGGATTATGGCTTCAGATATACATCCGCTTAAATTTTCAATCAAATTTTTAATAATTTATGATTGATTCTGTGTTTTACGTGGATTATTGTCCCAACAAGATGATAATTGAGAAACTAATACGTGTACTGGCAATTTGGAAATTAGGATAAAAAGAGATTCCTTGACAAACCTTTTTTTTTTTGTTTTTTTTTTATGATTAAAATTCTAGGGTGGCGGATTTTTTCTGTTTTACATATCTTCAAACATAGGCTTCTCCTTAAAATGTGAGAGGTTTATGCCTCTTTCACCTATGGCGCAAAACCAACTCGTAGCCACGTGATTTAATAATCAAGAGGAAATTAAATATAACGTTAAACATGAGGTTATTTTCTTTTAATTAATTTTTCATGTTTCATTTTTTTTAGAAAAGAAAAACTGTAATTTAACCATACATACTCTTCGATTTAATATATCATTTAAGATAATGTTATTAATATTTTTTTGAACAGATAATAAAATGCTATTTATTTCATAATATTCGAACTAAAAAAATAATAATTTACGGGATAGAACAGTATACACGTATTAGGTGTACACAAGTCTGGCATACAAAACAGGACAAGCCGAAAATTCTCTAGTGTATTATATTACCATTGATCATTGGATCACACGCACAACAAAACGCACATATATACATAGAGAAATGGAGAAGGAAGAAAGGAGGAGGAGGATATCGTCCAGAGGGTCAGATCGGATGGCGCTGATTACGGGTCGGCTCCAAAGCCTAGATATGGATTGTTTACCCGCACAATATGACTCTCAACCGGCCACAACAGATGATCATGGTGCGTATGTGATTGCCTCTATTATTCTCTATATATCTTCAGCTCGTGATCGGTTTAATTATACGTCGTCGTTGAAATCGAAGATTGATTAAATATTTCATAATATATATTGGGGTCGACGTTGATTAATTGTGCAGTTTGCATGCAGATGTTGACATGTTATTCTCATCATTGTTATATGCGACGGAAACTTGTTGAACGTCATGAAATGAAGCAGTACCGATTCCAAAATATAATATAATTATTTCATAGAGGTCATATTATTTATTTACTTTCAACAAGTAAATATTTTCATCTGTTTCTTTGAAGGTAAAAATGATGCTCCTAAAACGCCCATAAAGCAGGAAAGTGAAGAAGAACAATTTGAATCATCAATCATCAGTACTCCAAGAACATGCAAGACGAAAACCAATGGCCCAAATCCATCCAAGAAACCACTCATCCAACTTCTTGATTCATTCACTCCCAAAGAAATAAACTCCAGCATAATCTCCTCCGAGAACACGAGAGTCGTGTGTTCAACTATAATCGCGATTCTTATAGTCCTATCCCATGTTAATCTCCCTCACAATGTGGTGAAATCAAAGAGCCTCATCGCTTATAGGCCTCTCTATGTCGTATTGATGACTGATCTGTTGATTGTGGCTGCACGACTAGCCCTTTACACGCAAACGAGAGAGGAAGATGAGCACAAGGAACTGAGTTTCGATGGGGTGAACTGGGGAGGAGCCGTCAAGGTGTTGGAATTAGGATTGGTTCTGCATCAGGCGATTCGAGCTATTTTCATCGATTGTAGCTTTTACTTGGTGATTGTTGTGTGTGGCCTTTCTCTGGTGTAATGGGATATATGTTTTCCATGCATTCAATAGGTTTTTGTTTTTGTTTTTGTCTTCTTAACCATATTTATAGGTTAGCTCTTTTGTATTGGATATATCAGTATATATAAACTAGTTATGTATTTCTTGTTTATTGGTTATAATGGTATCACCCTCACGACCACGGGAAATTTGATTGGTTAGCTACATATTGTTGGAAAATCGAGACAGCTCGAGCTTGAGTCGCAAATTTTTCCGAGAATGGCCAAAATTACGTAGTACCTGAATTATTTGAATGGAGTTTAGCAACACCAACATGCCAAAAATAAAGGTGTCTCGTACATTTTTGGGACCTACAAATGCTTGGATAATGAGTAGGTCTATTTAGAAAAGATGTCACGATCTTTATTATGACAAGTGACAAATTAACATGCTCATATTTACAATAAAAATTATTATTTTTGACATAAAAAATGATATTTTTTCATAGGTGAGCAAAAGAAAATATATGTTTCATAAAATTGACATGTAAAACCGTAGTTTTTATGTTGGATAATTAGGCTTAGATTTTAAATTAAAATCATTTTTTTGGGACTTCAGAAACTAAACCAATATTTTTCCTCCAGCCTTGCCTTAGGACCATATTATATTCGAAAAATTTCAACTGTTTCTCTCACATTTCGATACACAAAATTTAGCTAGGTATAACTGTAACGAACCGTAATCTACACTGCTTAAAATTTGCGGAAAAATTAAAAATTTTCTTAAATAAAAACATTCATACGGTCGTCACTCAACATTCATCCGTCACCAATAAAATTTTACTAAAAGAAACTGTCTCAAAACGTCTCACGTTCAAATCAAAACATCAGAGTATTTTAAAAATTTGCATAAACATAAACTTGCGGTCCTCGGGTTTAGCCTGCCACTCAGCCCAAGCCTGCCCCTTGGTCATCACCTCCTGTCTCCTCAACATAGTCACCTGCATCGATCAAGTCTAGTGAGTCTAAAGACTCAACACGTATAAACTGGAATAACGAGTACTACATATTAAGGTCGCATGCAACTTTAAAATATGACATACATACTTGGAACTTGAACTTGCATAATAAACTTGAACATACGTACATACATACTTCGACGTGCCATAACTTAAACTTTTCATAAACATGCTGCATACTTGAACATACTTTAACATACATAACTTCATCATTTGCGTAGAGGATGTTTCAAAGCGAGTGACCCGTAACATAAATGAGCCTGATCAGACTATACCACAGTACTGGGCTGACAGGGACGTATCCGCTGCCGCATACATAAGATCCCTGTTCATAATTTAACAGGCCAGTTGATCCACGTTCATAATTTAACGCTTCACAACCACGATCTAACCCGTTCATAATTTAACGGGCGGATTGGTCCCCGTTCATAATTTAACGCTTTCCAATCCTAACATAATTTGGTCACAAGACATTTAGCATACCTCAAAAACTAAAAAAATGTTTTCTTGCACGTCAACATACTTACTTGGCGTTGAGGGATTCGTTGGACTTCGTCTGGGGCCGTTGCTGCAACTTACTAACGTGAATTTCATACTTAACTTGCATTGCTTAGACATAGAAAACACATGCTTACTCTCAAGCTCAATCATACCTTAGGACCTTCTACGATTTGCCACGACACGCCCTTAATAATCCTTGCACTAACCCATAACATCAAACATAAAATGAACTTACAAATATTTCCCAAAACAAGGGTACACGGACCCCGTGTTTGGGTCCGGGAGAGGGTCCGTGTACATACTGCCTAGAGTGTGTCGGGAAACGGAAGGGGCACGGACCCCGTGCTCGGGTCCGGATGGGGGTCCGTGTAGACTCTGGAAGAAGACATTGAAAGGAAGCAAAGGCACGGACCCCGTGTCAGGGTCCGGGTGAGGGTCCGTGTAGATACTGGAAAAAGACTCCGAGAAGACAACAAAGGCACGGACCCCGTGACAGGGTCCGTGTACAGGTCCGTGTACCCACTGTGATCGCGAACTTACGAAAATTATGAACACCCAATGCTTATTCTTCTAGACTCGGTTATACGGACCAAGCACCGACACCTCCAGACTCATCCTAGCATACCACAACATAAATCCAAATTGTTCAAACGTTTCAAAACAACAGTGTTCGCTCTACGACACACACACAACCCAAAATACGGCAATTGACATCAAACCGTTTCCTACGACTTCTAATTAGTTCGAGTGCCTATCGACATGAAACGTAACCTCAAAAACACTCTTAACATCATTACTAACATACTCGTACGCAGCAACGATCGCCCGTCGATTTCCAACGAAGCCTGCAACTTAAAACTTCAAGAAACGTATCAATAACAACATTTTCTGAAAATTTCAGCTTGCGCAGTCGCACGGAAAATATCATAACTCACTCAATTTTCGTCCAAAAATTTCGAATCATATATCAAATCGAAGGTATCGAAAAGTTCTACGTTTTTGCCGTTGAAAGTTTTCCCAAAATATGAACATAAAAATCGCAGTATTGACATGAACAGTAAAAACGAGTTTTAGATCTAAAAATTTTCCTTCGAAATTGATCCGATTCATGATCCGCTCAAACTACTATCATCATACATAACTTTTACGCATAAAAATCGACACCACGCATAATATGACTTGATCGACACAGCAAGAACAGAATATACGTGCCTTTTTGATGATAACGTTACCGAAAGACGACACCGAAGCGGAGATAGGAGCGAGGTTGATCCGGGACGAACGTGGCACCGTTACTCTTGAATAAAACTGACCGAAATCTTGCTGGAATTTGAAGGGAAGGGGGCGGCTACTCTAGGGGAATAAGAACCCTAATCTTTCTCTAAAAAAAAATAATAAAACTTGAATGAATTGTTGTGTGTGTGTTTAGGCGTGTATTACTGTGTGTAAAAGTGTGTTTGTGTGTGTGAGGCGTGTGTTTTAATTAATTAAAAGACTAACTTTTGGTTTACTAAAATAATTGTCTACTAATTAAAACACTAACTCACACTCAACTTTTTAAATAAAACTCTATAATTAAAATATAACACACCATATTAGACTTTAAAAGTTCTAAAATCAAAAACTCACAAAATAATTAAATTTAGGATTCAAAAATGCTAACACTCACTAAATTATTTAAAATGCCCCCAAACTCAACTTAAAATAAAATACCATATCTAAAATTGCCAAAAATCGTCACCGGGTCTTTTTCTCAATCCCGCCTCGAATGATCGCCTGAAACATGAGACTCGAAAGACATTTTAACGTGCATCACATAAACATAAATAATTTAAAACAATGCATTTAAATAAATCATGCATCGCCAAAACTCATTTAAAATTAATTTAAATGATTTAATAATTAAATGAATGCATGGGTTATACGTGTATTAAATTTGGGCACTACAGTTCCTCCCCCACTTATAAAAATTTCGTCCTCGAAATTAAGTCTTACCGAACAATTCCGGGTAGCGAAGTCTCATATCTATCTCTGACTCCCAAGTGGCCTCTTCCACTGATTGGTTTAACCACCGAACTTTGACTAGCTTAGTCACTTTGTTCCGAAGCCTGCGCTCCTGTCTGTCTAGGATTTGGACTGGTTTCTCCTCATAAGACAGGTCTGGAGTCAACTGTAACGGCTCATAACTCAGCACATGAGAAGGATTAGCCAAATATTTTCTCAGCATCGAGACATGGAACACATTGTGCACCCCGGCCAGATTCGGCGGAAGGGCTACACGATACGCTAGCGTCCCAACTCTGTCCAAGATCTCAAACGGTCCAATAAACCTCGGACTCAACTTGCCTCTCTTTCCAAATCTCATAACACCCTTCATAGGTGCTATCTTGATAAAAACGTGATCTCCTACGGCAAACTCGAGATCTCTCCTCCTTTTATCTGCATAGCTCTTCTGACGGCTCTGGGCGGTCTTCATTCTGTCACGAATCTTGACCACCACGTCTGCAGTTTGCTGAACTATTTCTGGACCAAGTTCTGTTCTCTCACCAACTTCATCCCAATGAACTGGTGATCTGCACTTCCTCCCGTACAACGCCTCATAGGGAGCCATACCAATAGATGCTTGGAAGCTGTTGTTGTATGTGAACTCCACTAGAGGTAGTCTAGATTCCCACGTTCCTTGAAAATCAATCATGCACGCCCTTAGCAAGTCCTCTAAAACCTGAATCACTCGCTCAGACTGGCCATCTGTCTGCGGGTGAAAAGCTGTACTGAAAAGCAACTTCGTCCCCATGGCTGCATGTAAGCTCTTCCAGAAGGACGATGTAAACCTCGGGTCCCTGTCGGACACAATAGAGACTGGACATCCATGCAAACGAACTATCTCTCTGAGATAAAGCTCCGCATACTGCGTCATAGAGAAAGTCGTCTTCACTGGCAGAAAATGCGCTGACTTAGTGAGTCGGTCCACTATAACCCAAATGGAATTCGATCCTCTGACTGATCTCGGCAACCCAACAACAAAATCCATAGTAATGTTCTCCCACTTCCACTCGGGGATGGGGAGTGACTTTACCAACCCTGCTGGTCTCTGATGTTCAGCTTTTACTTGCTGACAAGTGAGACATTCTGATACGAACCTACGGATGTCTCGCTTCATTCCTGGCCACCAATACAAAATCTGAAGGTCCTTGTACATCTTGGTGCCTCCTGGGTGAATGGAATACGGAGATGCGTGTGCCTCTGTCAAAATATCATGTCTGATCGAACCAACACTAGGCACCCACATTCTACCTCTGTATCTCACAATGCCGTCTGAGACTGTGTACAGCACACTGCCCTTGGCTTCGTCTTTCAGTCTCCATTTCTGTAACTGCTCATCCGAAGACTGACCTGCTCGGATTCGGTCTAGCAAATCAGATTTGACTGTCAGATTAGACAGCCTAGGAGCCTTGCCATCACGATAAATCTCTAGACCAAACTTCTGAATCTCCGACTGTAGTGGTCTCTGAGATGACAACTGAGCTACCACTGCCACTTTTCTGCTCAAGGCGTCTGCGACAACATTAGCTTTTCCCGGATGGTAGCTAATCTCGCAGTCGTAATCTTTGACAAGTTCTAACCACCTTCTCTGTCTCATATTCAGCTCTTTCTGCGTGAAGAAGTATTTGAGGCTCTTGTGGTCGGTGAAGATCTGGCATTTCTCGCCGTATAAGTAATGTCTCCAAATCTTCAATGCAAAGACAACGGCGGCTAATTCAAGGTCGTGCGTCGGGTAGTTCTTCTCGTGCACCTTTAATTGTCTGGAAGCATAAGCTATGACCCGACCTTGTTGCATCAACACTGCGCCTAATCCGAGCTTAGATGCATCGGTATAAAGCACAAACTCGCCTTGCCCTGTCGGCATGGCTAGCACTGGCGCTGCAATAAGAGCTTGCTTCAAGGTGTCGAAGCTCTTCTGGCACTCCTCGCTCCACACAAACTTTGCATTTTTCTTGGTTAGTGAGGTGAGCGGCACTGCTATGGACGAAAATCCCTTAATAAACTTACGGTAGTAGCCTGCTAAACCCAAAAAGCTGCGGATTTCAGATGCGTTCTTTGGCTCAACCCATTCTTTAACGGCTGCCACCTTCGATGGGTCCACCTCAATACCACTGCTGGATACTATATGCCCCAAAAATGCAACTTTCTGCAGCCAAAATTCACACTTACTGAACTTCGCAAATAACTTGCGACTCTGCAAGGTCTGCAAAACTGTCCTCAAATGCTGGTTGTGCTCCTCATGGCTCTTCGAGTAAATAAGAATGTCGTCAATGAATACTATGACGAATTGATCGAGGAACGGCTGGAATACTCGGTTCATGAGATCCATGAAAATAGCTGGAGCATTGGTCAATCCAAACGGCATTACTAAGAACTCGTAATGCCCGTATCTGGTCCTGAAAGCTGTCTTATGAACATCTGCATCCTTCACCTTCAGCTGATGATACCCTGATCGAAGATCTATCTTAGAGAACACGGTAGCTCCCTGCAATTGATCGAACAAGTCTTCGATTCTAGGCAAAGGGTATTTGTTCTTGATTGTTACCTTGTTCAGCTCACGGTAATCGATGCACAGTCTCATGCTCCCATCCTTCTTCTTCACAAAAAGCACTGGTGCGCCCCACGGTGAGAAACTAGGGCGGATAAACCCTTTGTCGAGGAGCTCCTGAATCTGCTGTTTGAGCTCCAACATCTCAGCTGGAGCTAATCTGTATGGCGCCTTGGAGATTGGCGCTGTGCCTGGCACGAGATCGATTGCAAACTCCACCTCTCTCTCTGGTGGAAGACCGGTGACGTCATCAGGAAAGACGTCTGGAAATTCTTTGACTACTGGCACCTCTGATAAGGATGGAGTGGACACGTCAGGTGCTGAAATAATACTAGACAAAAAGGCCTGGCATCCCTTGGAGATCAAACTCCTCGCCTGCATGCATGAAATCATGCGAGGAAAGCTTCTCCATCTGGCTGGCTCAAAAAGAAATTGCTCCATGCCCGGCGGTCTAAATAAAACTGACCTCTTCTGAAAATCTATCAGAACTCTATTCTTAGTCAGCCAGTCCATGCCCAAGATAATGTCGAATTCTGGCATCGGCAATATGATTAAATCTGCATACACTAGGTGGCCATGCAGTTCTAGGTCGATATCTCTGACCACACTGGTAGCTAACAGCTCTTCCCCTGATGGGACTACTACCGAAAAATTCACGTCTAGGCCGATGGACTTGAGGTCTAAATGATTGGCAAACGTCTCTGATATGAAGGAGTGAGTTGCTCCTGAGTCTATCAACGCGGTTGTGGATAGTCTCTTAATGAAAATGTTTCCTGAGACGCGTTAGCACAACACAAACTAACTTATATCTCAAAATTTATACCATAAACCTTAAGCACAATAGAACTCAATAACCTTAGGTACCCAAAGTATTAATAGCACGCTAATAATCCCAAGAAGAAAAATTCCACATGCAAGACAATATAATACCGAGCTTAGGTAGAAAAGTTTACCAGTCAGTAGGGTGGTGTCTGGGTCCGCCTCCTGTGCATGCATGGCAAATACTCTGCCCTGGGTTGGTTGCTTCCACTGTGGGCACTCCTTCAGCATATGATCTGTAGCTCCACACTTGAAGCACCTGCCTGATCCATACAAGCACTGTCCCGGGTGCTGACGATTGCATTTAGGACACACGGGGAAGGCAACGGGCTTCTGAGGCGCCCCTTGCTGCTGAACTGGACCCTTGCCCTTAGGCGGTCCATGATATGGCTTCTTCGCTGGCGGTCCCTGAAACGGCCTCTTAAACTGAGGCCTCTGATTCTGCTGCTGCGGTGGAGCCTGGTAGGGCCTCTTGCCCTGCCTATCTACCTCAATATCTCGCTGGTCCTGCTCTGCCGCCAATGCTCTAGATACGGCGACTGCATAAGAAGTGGGACCAGCTACTCTCACATCGCGGCGCAGGATCGGCCGCAGTCCATTCAGAAAATGCCGCAACTTTGCTTGGGCATCGTTCGCAATGAGGGGCATGAAGTGACACCCCCTCTCAAACCTTCTCACAAACTCTGCTACGCTACTATCTCCTTGCCGCAGCGTCATGAACTCGTTGGTGAGTCGGGTTCGTACTTCCTCAGTGAAGTACTTGGAGTAGAAAACCTCTTTAAAACCATTCCAAGGCAGCACCTGTAAATTGACTGCCACTGACGCACTCTCCCACCATAGTCTGGCGTCTCCAGTTAATAAGAAAATGGCACAACGTACCCTATCAGCATCTGCCAGCTCCATAAAGTCGAAAATCACTTCGATGGACTTGATCCACCCTTCAGCTATCATCGGGTCAGTGGTACCCGCAAACTCCTTCGGACTCATCCTCCGGAACCTCTCATATACCGCCTCAGGTCTAGGCCTCTCCTCGGGGCCTACAGCAGTCTGGTTCCTCGCAAACTGCGCGAAGAACTGCGTCATGCCTGCAAGCATCTGCGCCTGCATATCTGGAGGTGGTGGTGGAGGTGGAGGATTGGCTCTTTCCTCCTCTCGGTGCTCCCTGTCCTCAGTCCTATCTTCCTGGTTAACCATACGTCTAGGAGGCATACTGTTCCAACAATTACCCAACACGTAAACCCAACATGCATGAATATAATACCAATATCATAAGATGCACAAAATTTGAACTTTAAAACATAAACATGCTGAAATAATGATCTAATGCATAGTACATGGCGAAACTCAAAACTTTAAAACTTACAGACTTGAGGTGTGACTTCGAGAGCTTCTTGCGACTGGCAGTAGGCGTAACCCTTTACAAGAACACCGCTCTGATACCAACTGTAACGAACCGTAATCTACACTGCTTAAAATTTGCGGAAAAATTAAAAATTTTCTTAAATAAAAACATTCATACGGTCGTCACTCAACATTCATCCGTCACCAATAAAATTTTACTAAAAGAAACTGTCTCAAAACGTCTCACGTTCAAATCAAAACATCAGAGTATTTTAAAAATTTGCATAAACATAAACTTGCGGTCCTCGGGTTTAGCCTGCCACTCAGCCCAAGCCTGCCCCTTGGTCATCACCTCCTGTCTCCTCAACATAGTCACCTGCATCGATCAAGTCTAGTGAGTCTAAAGACTCAACACGTATAAACTGGAATAACGAGTACTACATATTAAGGTCGCATGCAACTTTAAAATATGACATACATACTTGGAACTTGAACTTGCATAATAAACTTGAACATACGTACATACATACTTCGACGTGCCATAACTTAAACTTTTCATAAACATGCTGCATACTTGAACATACTTTAACATACATAACTTCATCATTTGCGTAGAGGATGTTTCAAAGCGAGTGACCCGTAACATAAATGAGCCTGATCAGACTATACCACAGTACTGGGCTGACAGGGACGTATCCGCTGCCGCATACATAAGATCCCTGTTCATAATTTAACAGGCCAGTTGATCCACGTTCATAATTTAACACTTCACAACCACGATCTAACCCGTTCATAATTTAACGGGCGGATTGGTCCCCGTTCATAATTTAACGCTTTCCAATCCTAACATAATTTGGTCACAAGACATTTAGCATACCTCAAAAACTAAAAAAATGTTTTCTTGCACGTCAACATACTTACTTGGCGTTGAGGGATTCGTTGGACTTCGTCTGGGGCCGTTGCTGCAACTTACTAACGTGAATTTCATACTTAACTTGCATTGCTTAGACATAGAAAACACATGCTTACTCTCAAGCTCAATCATACCTTAGGACCTTCTACGATTTGCCACGACACGCCCTTAATAATCTTTGCACTAACCCATAACATCAAACTTAAAATGAACTTACAAATATTTCCCAAAACAAGGGTACACGGACCCCGTGTTTGGGTCCGGGAGAGGGTCCGTGTACATACTGCCTAGAGTGTGTCGGGAAACGGAAGGGGCACGGACCCCGTGCTCGGGTCCGGATGGGGGTCCGTGTAGACTCTGGAGAAGACATTGAAAGGAAGCAAAGGCACGGACCCCGTGTCAGGGTCCGGGTGAGGGTCCGTGTAGATACTGGAAAAAGACTCCGAGAAGACAACAAAGGCACGGACCCCGTGACAGGGTCCGTGTACAGGTCCGTGTACCCACTGTGATCGCGAACTTACGAAAATTATGAACACCCAATGCTTATTCTTCTAGACTCGGTTATACGGACCAAGCACCGACACCTCCAGACTCATCCTAGCATACCACAACATAAATCCAAATTGTTCAAACGTTTCAAAACAACAGTGTTCGCTCTACGACACACACACAACCCAAAATACGGTAATTGACATCAAACCGTTTCCTACGACTTCTAATTAGTTCGAGTGCCTATCGACATGAAACGTAACCTCAAAAACACTCTTAACATCATTACTAACATACTCGTACGCAGCAACGATCGCCCGTCGATTTCCAACGAAGCCTGCAACTTAAAACTTCAAGAAACGTATCAATAACAACATTTTCTGAAAATTTCAGCTTGCGCAGTCGCACGGAAAATATCATAACTCACTCAATTTTCGTCCAAAAATTTCGAATCATATATCAAATCGAAGGTATCGAAAAGTTCTACGTTTTTGCCGTTGAAAGTTTTCCCAAAATATGAACATAAAAATCGCAGTATTGACATGAACAGTAAAAACGAGTTTTAGATCTAAAAATTTTCCTTCGAAATTGATCCGATTCATGATCCGCTCAAACTACTATCATCATACATAACTTTTACGCATAAAAATCGACACCACGCATAATATGACTTGATCGACACAGCAAGAACAGAATATACGTGTCTTTTTGATGATAACGTTACCGAAAGACGACACCGAAGCGGAGATAGGAGCGAGGTTGATCCGGGACGAACGTGGCACCGTTACTCTTGAATAAAACTGACCGAAATCTTGCTGGAATTTGAAGGGAAGGGGGCGGCTACTCTAGGGGAATAAGAACCCTAATCTTTCTCTAAAAAAAAATAATAAAACTTGAATGAATTGTTGTGTGTGTGTTTAGGCGTGTATTACTGTGTGTAAAAGTGTGTTTGTGTGTGTGAGGCGTGTGTTTTAATTAATTAAAAGACTAACTTTTGGTTTACTAAAATAATTGTCTACTAATTAAAACACTAACTCACACTCAACTTTTTAAATAAAACTCTATAATTAAAATATAACACACCATATTAGACTTTAAAAGTTCTAAAATCAAAAACTCACAAAATAATTAAATTTAGGATTCAAAAATGCTAACACTCACTAAATTATTTAAAATGCCCCCAAACTCAACTTAAAATAAAATACCATATCTAAAATTGCCAAAAATCGTCACCGGGTCTTTTTCTCAATCCCGCCTCGAATGATCGCCTGAAACATGAGACTCGAAAGACATTTTAACGTGCATCACATAAACATAAATAATTTAAAACAATGCATTTAAATAAATCATGCATCGCCAAAACTCATTTAAAATTAATTTAAATGATTTAATAATTAAATGAATGCATAGGTTATACGTGTATTAAATTTGGGCACTACAATAACTAATTGTCTCTAGTGAATATGACTGATTCCATCTATTTTTAAAATTTGTTAATAATTTTGTAAAGTAATTTTTTATTCTTGGTTTATTAATAGATATGTTTGGTTCTTAAGTTTAGGGGCGTCAAAATGCTACACGATCCGTCAACCCGACAAGATCCAACACGAAAAAAAAATCAGGTTCGGGTAGGGGTTTTTCGGGTTCAGGTTGGGTTCGAGTTGGGTGGGTTCGGGTTAGTGCCAGGTTAGACGGGTTTTGATTTGGGTCGGGTTGGGTCACGGGTTGACCCGATTTTTTTTTTTTGGAAATATTACCTATATTTTTATATATTGTATGTTTGAACAAAATTTATTGTATATTTATATCATAAATTTTCATCATTTAATATTTATTTTGTATATTTTTTATTTTTTTAATAATTGTTTATTTGATTTAGTAAATATAATTTTAATTTTCTACAATTAAAATTTCAAATTTAAATCGAAAATTTTGTTATTATGTGTTTACATTAAAATATTATTTTTTTTTATTTTTTGGAGTTTTTTTCATTAATTTTTTTAAAAAAATAAATAAAATTCGGGTTCGGCGGGTTAGACGGATTGAGTCGTGTTAGACGGATTCGTGTTCGGGTTGGGGGTTTTCGGGTTGCTTCGGATTCGGGTTGGAAAAAAAAATATAAAAAAAATTCGTGAGTTGACCCGAAACCCGACCCACCCGACACGATTGACACCCCTACTTAAGTTTGAGTAGTCACGTTTCAAAAATAAATTTTGACTAAAAATAATGCAATCGGAATGATAAATTTTTGTATTGAATTTGATTGATACACGGTATAATTGTATAAAAAATGAAAGAAAATAAGAAATAAAACGGTAAAACCGTAAATTAATGAATGCCCAATGTTATCCTTCAATTGTCGAGTTTATGTTAATCATACGAATTAAGGAGAAGTAAATGAGCAATAGTATTATTTTTCCTTTCAGTCTTGAGAATTGAGATAATCTAAGCAGGAAATTTAAGATATTTTTTTCTTTTTTTAGAGACTGGAGACGTATATTCAAGGTTCGGGTTCTTTCGTACAAAAAAAAATAAATTTTAATTCTTTTAATATTCTTCATTTTAGATTTTCGTCATTGTTGATAATAGAAATTAGTAAAGAATTTACACTATCATGTATTTTTATTTAAATTTTTTTTTTTGTAAGGCTTAATATAAACAGTGGCTCTCCTAAAAACTGAAATAAAAAGTTGAAGAATTAATTCAAAGTCAGACATGATATATTGATTAAAAAAATTCCGATTAACAAGAGAACGTAAACGTAAACGGAAGAAACAAATTAATAGTCCAACAACTATGGAACAAGAAAATTGTCATGCCCCAAAACCGAGACGTGTCATCGGCGTTGTTTAAAATTTTAAATCGTGTAACAATAAGCCACGTACTACATCAAATAGCCAAAAGTCAGTCTATTACATAAATCAATAAACGTCTTTACAATTCGATTGAAACGAAATGTTAAAGTGTAAAACACGATAATAAACCAAAAGACAGAATGACAAGACTGGTTTTGAATTGGATTAGCTTTATCACCATCCCCAAAAACATTCTTGTTCTTTATATTCGATTTGTTCCTCGTTCTTATCTGAGGTGAGAATGTATAGGGTGAGTATTTGGGAAATACTCAGTAACTGGGGGTCAATCGTGTATAACTATCGAGGTTATAATTATACGAATACATTATGATAATAATTTCAGTAATAAGCATGTTGAATCGAATATGAACAAAATACAAACATAGCACTGAAAGTCGTCTTGTTTTCGTGGTTTACTGATCAGTCTCCTATATATTACTCCTCTAAAATTATATCCCACCATATCAGGTTCAAAACATATCAAATATCATAATTTTATTGATATTTCTAATTCGAATCGTTACAGTATATTTCAAATATTTCAAACATGCTTTCAAATATTATAACTAATATCCAACAACTTGTTCAAAAATTTTCATAACAAATATGTGGCGCCCCAAACATTACCACGTAATCATACGACATATGACGTCATATGCATAAAAAAAATTCTTTTCAATGACGTGATAATATAATGCATATACGAAAAATAATGCAACCCTCACACTAACTACATCAGTGTAACAAGACAATAAACTATATTGTCTCTCTCTACTATCAACTACAAGACTATTTGACTATACACACCTAGTCTTTCACCTCTATCATGTCTCACGGCATAGTCCTGTAACCTGTCCAACAGAAACAGCTCCCAAAGTATGAGCATATACAACAATCATTACGGTAATACATCATAGTTATATTAACAACATCATAAAATATAACTGAAATCATAACCGAAATACCCCTTATGCTGTTTCTGGACAATCAACTACATTACTCTCATACTACTGCAACAACAACATCAACAATACGTCGCACCCCTACTCCGACGACAACATTATCGTCGAACGAACAACATCAACGATACATGGCACCCCTACTCCGCCGACAGCAATATTATCAAACGAACAACATCAACGAGATGTCTCCCAACAATGACAGCCAACAATATCAACAATAATAAAAAAAAAAACAACAAATATAATATCAAATCACTCAATTCCAGTGATTTACCATCATTCAACACAATAGTATTTATCAATACTAAACTAAAACAACATACGCTTGTACGTCAACACGTACCTAATAATCGAGTATATATATAAAATCTTGTTATTTCTTTGATCCCGAGATTTGTGATGTATCAAAATAATTTAACAATAATTATCATATCATTGTCACCGTATCAACACAATCATAACAGCCTCAATATATAACATCAAATAGCCCAACAACATATAATTCAACAAAATATATATAAAAACTCGATTATACATCTTCATCATTCAACAATTAATATTTCAGTGTATTTAGTTATCAATACTAACACCAAATATACCCTAAAAAATTAACTTTAAATAATATGCTATTTTACAACATCTGTTAAACTACGAAAACTTTATATCAACATGTAGCCTATACTTCGTAGACTCCAAATATATAATGAGAATTAATAACAACTGACAAACAACTCTTCAGTCTCAATCAAAAGATGAAAATCCCTAATTATAATAAATTGAGAATAATTCAAAATAACACCACTATAATATTTTCTTATTCACTAAAATCATACACTATTCAACAATCTTCAATTTCTGTATAATTTAACAATTTATCGGATTATTTCCAAAAATCGACGAATTTCAAACATCATCAAAAATAGAAAATTTATACCTGAAATAGAAGATCTCGTGTCAACGATCCCAGAACAGAATTCGGTTTGTTGATTGGATAAACCAATAAGTTGCAAGATCGAAAAGAAATCTGAAAACCATAGGGTTCTTTTTTCTCTTACCTCACTTCTGTAACTTTCTGTTTAATGAATTGAATTCATTCAACGTAACTTCAAATTAATTTTTTTAATATTATTTTATATTATATTAATAAAATAAAATAATAATATATAATATGTAATATTTAATATTTTAACATCGATATATCCTTTTGGGCTAGTCAAATGATCAAATTTTCTAAAACTCAAAACATGAAACTTCTATATCTTTGAGTTTTCTTACGTTATATCCAAATTTCAAATCATTTGGACTTTATATGACTAAAATATGTCATGTTTCATTTTGTAAAATTTGTCAATTATTTAGTAATCTCACATTACTAAATCAACAAATTCTGATATTTACTTCAGGCATTACTGGAACGAATATATCATGCCGATCGAATTTCAAAAAACATATATAACATATTTTAAAAAAATGTGGACATACTTACAAAGAAGAAGTATGTTGAATATATATCTATTAGTACACTTATGAAATGCAAATGTACGTAAGAGTATAGCAAAAACTCACTTATATTTCTCTTCCTTGGATTAAAATGCGACAAACTTGTGGGAGGAATTCCACTCGAACTCGTACAAGAATTGGTTGTTGCAAGCCCAAAATAAGTTGCTGGAAGATTTCGGATAGTGGTTGCACTTGAGCTGCAACTTTAGCTCGAAATTTGGGTATGACGAAGGTAAATTGAGGCTTCGAAAAATTGGATAACTTTGTGTCTTGTTTTGGTGTGGTTTCCATCAACTCCTGGGGGGTATTTATAGGTTAGAAAAGGAGGGGATTACACACAATTGTCAGCCATGTTTACGACCTCCTTAATGGCCTTAAACACCATTAAAAGGGTTGTTATAGGTTGGCCATGGGCTGTTCAAATTTATCTTCGAGATTTAATTCATGGCTTGAATGGGATTTAAAGACTTGGTTTAATCTACATTTCATGGCTTTGTGTGGTTAATTTTTGGGTCTTCACATCCTTCCTTCCTTGTTTAAAGTTTCACCATCAAAACTTGAATTAGCTTGGTCTTTGAAAAGGTAGGGGTGATGTCTGCGCATTCTTTCTTCAAGTTCCCAAGTAGACGGAAAGGATCAGACCGAGAAAGACGAGAGAAGACACGAGATATGTGCGAGGACAGTACCCCTCGCGCATATGCGTGGCACTGATGCGCGCATATGCGCGAGATGGGCAGAGGACCTCGCGCATATGCGCGAAAGGTGTGCACGCATATGCGCGAGCTATGCGGGAAGCCAAATCCAAGTCCAGAGAACCTCTCGCATATGCTCGGCGATGGTGCGCGCATGCGCGCATATGCGCGAACTGCCGAGAAGGAAACAGCTGAGACCAGTAGGTTTCGCGCATATGCGCCGAGGAGGGTCGCGCATATGCGCGAGACGTGCTGAACCAAGAATGAGCCACTTGCCCCTCACCATGCATGATATATATACAAACTCCATTCCTCAGCATTGAGAAAAGGAAACAGAGAAGAACGAGAAGCTCCGGGGAAAATTTCAACTCTTGATACTAGAATTGTGATTTTGTGAAATACGTCCGTCCGATTTTGAATCCGAGTTCAATACTGTGTTTCTATCGACGAGAGCTTCATCTGGACGTAACTTTTACTATGTTTTGATATGATTTGAAATTATGATATTGAAAGAATCGGATATGATTCATATATGATGTTCTTGACATGTTAGACATCGTATAATCGAAACCGGATTGAAGAACAAACACTGTATGAAATTGTTATGATTTTCAGAATGGATTTGATTGAGTTTTGATATCAGATTTGTATTGTTATCGATTATGAGTTGTGGGAATTGATATCTGTTGATATGTATTGCTGGGTATATTGAGATTGTGAAGTTATGCCGTTGAAAGAGAATTTGATTTAGTTCTGATTATATGCAGTATTGATTTGAGTGGTATATTGATATTTTACTCCTCGATATTGTCTTTGCCATATTGGGTATTGACAGGCTTCGAATTCGAGACATCGACTTCGTCAGATTTACAGAAAGAAAGGTATAAATCAATGTTAAACGGGAGATCGACTTGAGTCAGATTTGACTTGGGTTTCTCAAAAAAACCATATACTTTATTTTATTGCATTGATGTTTGCAATTGAATAAGATTGATATGCTTAGTTTATTGATTTATAGCAAAGCGTGTATTGAATCATGGACGGAGATGCCTAGCCATTGGCGGATATGCCAAGTCTGTGGCGGATATGCCAAGACATTGGATGATTGAATTATATCGATGTTGCTTAGGAGCAGATCGACTCCTATCGCTGAGATTCGATATATGTAATAATGTCCAGGAACCGGGATCCCTAGATTAGAAATGAGTCGAGTCTGAGATGACGAGTCATTAGTTGATTTACAGATTTATATCGATACATGTCTTTCAGATTTTGATACATGTTACTGATATGTGTTTCATGCTTTATATTTGTTTATATGATTGCATGTATACGTTGTTTATACTGTGATGTATTTTTCACCGGAGTTATCCGACTGTTGTTGTATTTGTAGGTGTTCATGACAACAGGTGGGACCGGATCAGGTTCGAAAAGAGGATAAGAGATTCAGGATTAGCGTGGAGATCCAGACTTAGAAGTCGATCTGTTTCATCACCTGATATGTAGTGAATAAACAGTAGTTTATTATGAATCGCTTTTGTACAAGACTTGTACCTTAGATATGGATATTGATCTTGCAAATGAAATAAGATTTATTTCATTTGTTGCGCACTCGTATAATTTATAAAAAAAAAAATTATATCCCACATTACTTAATTGTTACATTGGATCTTAATAATGATTAAGAAAATGAATTAGCGTCCGGGACCCCACATATATTGACTAAAAACCGTTGCCTTTTTAGCCACAGTTTTTTAAACTGTCGTAATCTAGTGCGACGAGTTTCAATAAACCGTCGCTACTCAAAACAAGCGACGGTTTATAAAAACCCGTCGCCCCTATGTGCGACGGTATAATACAACCTGTCGCATTATACGGCGACAATTAAATATAAACCGTCTCAATATAGCGACGGTTTTGTAGAAACCGTCGCCGATCTGAATCGGCCACGGTAATGTTCTAACCGTATCGGCGACAATTTTTGTTAAAACCGTCGCTATTAGCGATGGTGTAATCTTAGACCGTCGCTGTAATTCTTTAAATACCGAGGTTCGTGAATATTTTTTCTTACGTGATTTTCACAACTCTATAAATTTCTCAAAGTTTCGGTTTTTTATTTTGTACTAACTATTTCGTATTTATTTTGTAGATTTGTTACTCGGTTCGATTTTCCAGGGTTACGTGCAAGCAGACATATCTTCGCGCAACATCAGGTTTAAATGGTTTTTTTACAGAAAATTTAATACATGATTTTAATTTTTACGTATTGATTTATTTGTGTAAATTTAATACACTAATTTTTCTTAAATTTAGTATCTTCGCGATCCATTAGGTGGGACTCTCATTACATACCGTCGCTATTTCAAGCGGCGGTTTTTTTAAAAAACCGCCGTTTAAGTTAGCGACGGTTTTACTTATACGGTCGCTTCATATAGCGACGGATTTGGTTAACCGTCGCTTATTATAGCGACGGGTTCAAACAACCGTTGCTTATTATAGCGACGGTATAAGTATATACCGCCGCTTAATATAGCGACGGTAAACGTATAACCGTCGCTATATTTTGGCGACGGCACTGTACAACCGTCGCTACAGAGCGACGGTCTTCTTCATAAAAACCGTCGTTATGAAGCGACAGGAGTTGAAAAACCGTCGCTTTCAGAAAGCGACGCCAGGTTCTGTTACGGACCGCCAAACCGTCGTTACAACCGTCGCTTTGACCATTTAGCGACGGTTTGACCGTCGCTAATTTTTTTTTTTTTGTAGTGTTAGATGAACGCCTCAACTAGTTTTGACACACAAAAGCATCCTTCGTGCAACTTTTATCTGAGCTCCATAACTTAAATATGCACGAGTTCATGAAGAGTTCGATTATTTGTGTTTAACTGTTGCGACGCTATTTGATGCTCTCCATATTCCACCGATTCAACCCAACTCGCTTTTCTTCTCGAATGAATTGATCTGAAATGGTAAGCTTCTTTCTTTTCATGTATTAAAAATTGATTGATAATACATGAGTTGATTTTAAAGGCTCGATCCACTGTGTCACAAAAAAAATTAACTGCTTGTTTATGCTATCAATTGTGAAAAGAATTTTTGAATATCTTGATTATTCAAGCTCAATTGATTTTTTTCGACCAAAACAACAAGATATTTTATTTCTTATTTTTCGATTACATTACGAATATTTAAAATTAATGTGCTTTATATCTGATTCTTATATTTTAACTCGTCATCAGAAAAACCGATAGCGTGTTTTGAAGGGGATCCAAATTTTGGAGTTCAATTCAAGCCAAGATACTTTTAATTATGATGCTAAGGGGTTTATTGTGTCGTCGTAGTTATGCGAGCTAGAGCTCGGGATGTGACATAAAATAAAAAATAAACTTAACACTTTTATGAAAATCTACGATTATTATAGGACAGCTTGGAGTATAACAAATAATTAATATTATTCTATCATCTGTCTTTTGGTACTGAGCAAGACAAAATAATAGTTCTTCTGATGAATAAAATTAGACTTCAATGAATATTTTCGATGCTCACAAATTCCATAACAAACTGGTTAAGTAGACAGTTTATACCTCTTTTGCGAACGAATTGAATATTACATAGTCCAAATCCCGAACTCCCGATATTAATATTCAATTCGAACGCAATATAACCAATTATATAATGTATAAATATTTAATAAAATAATTAAATATCAATTCCAGAAGTAAAATTGAATCAAAATTAATCTAAAAAAATGTCACGCAACGTATAATTTTTCATGGTGTGTTGGTTATTTTATTTTTTTGTTAATTTTGGATGCAAACCTAACAAACAGAGTAAACCTATTGTGAAACGGTCTCAGATATTTATATCCATGAAACAGATCGATCTAATCTGATCCAAAATTATCATGAAAAAAAAAATTTTGACATAAAAATTAATATTTTGACATGAATTGGGTTGGTTCAGAAACCACTCTTACAAAAATTGAATTATGAGACAGTTTCATATATAAGTTTTTTTTATAACAAATATATAGTAAAAAATATATGATTTATTAGAAAATGAAAGGGAAGAAGAAAAAAAAAGTACTTCTTATATAATGAACAAATTCAAACATAAATTAAAATTTCCCATTTGACAAGTGGTTGGAACTATGTAATGTCCACCTCAACATCTACGAAGCACCACGTTTCTAACCTTAGAAAAATAATAGAACATGACTCGATAGAATAAAGTCTAGTGGATGGGAATATCGCACAAGAAAATATTCCTATACTATTTTCATTTTATCTAAAGTTAAAATCTTTTCATTTATATGATAGTTTTCCACTTTATCTAAAGATATAATTGTGATCGAAACTCTATTTTTAAAAATCACAAGTGACTACAAAATTATATTTTGGTCGCCCGATGATATTATGAATATTTTTTCACTCAAATTTATATTTTATTTATAATTCAATGTGGTCGTTGTAGGGGACACGATTATATATAAAATGATTTAATTAAGTGTTATATCATAAATATGTTGATAATAATTAAAAAAAATCATTCGACACCTCATAGATAATGAATTAAATATGTAATTTAATATTTAGTGATTGGAAACATTTTCGAAGCAAGATAAGTATTGCATGGCAACACACCAATCTGCACAAAAAAATCTGAGGTTGTAACTCAAAAGCCATCGCTTTCTGTGTGAATCAATTCCAAGCTCGCTCTTTAATCAAAAGAATATCCCAAGCAGTTGGAGTTTGGAATTATTTATTCAATTATATATATAATTAAAATGGTAAAATAAAAAATAATATTTAATTATATGATTTTACAAATTTGGAATTCAAATGCTTATATAGTTCAGAATACATATTTATGATCAGTTATAGCTAAAATATTTAAATTGGATCGACCAATGATAACTTTATCATTTACTAGTCTTTGTGTCCATAATTGAAAATAATATTCTATCTATATATAAATAAGTTATTTTCATGTGCAAATGTGCATGCAATAATTATTATATATAATCGTACATATATTCCGACTTTCATATAATTGTATATATGTATATTTTATACATATCATCAATAGATACAAGTACAATTTTTGAAATTATCGCTTAATTCTTAAAATTCATCTTTTAGTAATTTACTATCATATTATTTAACGAAAATACATGTTCGATACAATCATGGTACTGTGATTAACTGTATTTGATATCACTGTACATTGTGGTAGGAAAACTATAATATATATATATATATATATATATATATATATATATATATATATATATCTGTGTGTGTGTGTGTGTGTGTGTGTGTGTGTAGTTTATGTGTCGTTAAATTTTAAGTTTGAAATGTTATCTTTATTATTTTTACAATCTTATTTTATTTTTTTATGTGAGTTATCGTGACACCTATGCATCACGTACGTAACATTTCTACATTCCAATAAAAAAAAATAAAAATTAACAAAAATGACAATTTGATTGCGATGGCATAATACGTCCATATTTCTTTTTGAGAAATATTTCTAGTGAAATTTATATATTAAATATCCAATATATATCAACCACGTATCCATATCTAACAAATATTAAAAATATAGAATATTATTTTTAATAATATACACATCTACCTTTCCCCTCTATATAAAGTCCCAAGATTCTTTCTCTCTTCTTCGCCATAAAAATAATAATTAGTGGCAAACAAAAACTAACGAAACTGTTTGATTCCAGTAGGAAGTTTGTTTCTTATACAAGGAAAAGGAAAAAGAGATGTGTTACCCTCTCACAGATTGGCAAGGTCAAGGTGTATGCAACTCCACCGGTTTTCGTAGGCTGCAGCTGTTTGCACCGGCGGCAGAAGAGGCTGCAAGGCCACGGCAGGCTATGAATACTGGCGGTGGGGTGACGAGGGCGTGCCTGTGTTCGCCGACGAGTCATCCGGGTTCTTTCAGGTGTAGGCATCACCATGGAGAATATCAATGGGTTAGTAGCACTAGGCTAGCTAGGAGTTAGGACCCAAGCCTTGTAAGTTAAAGAAAATTGCAGTGTCCCCCTTGAACTCGTTGCTTTGTAGTCCCTTGAAATTTCAATTGTATAATTTGAGACCACTCAAATGGTCTCACAGTTGTGATGATTAATTGTACTCGTCATCTCAATGTTTTTAAAGATCTTGAAATTCATAAACTCCATTAGGCCACGGTTACCAAAGCTAAATTATTTTTATTCCATAATTTAATAATGAAACGATATCATTTTTATTATGTATGTTTTCTTATTTTGATTTTGATCATTTGTAATATCGAATTTTAGTCCAGTCATATATCATTAAAGTTTGATAATTTTAAAAAAAATTTCTCGAAGTGCCTTTTAGACAAATATATACAACAAAAACACTATTTTCTCATTTAATAATCACATAACGCTTTTTTTTTATTATTATCATATAGTGCCTTTAACCCTCCATAGCTTTCTTCATAATCGAATAGGGCAGCCTGTAAGACACTTTATTACGCGAACTGCTAAAATTAACAAACTTCACACTTTCAAATATATATATATACACCACGTGGATCGTATACACCTGCCAGGAAATAAAATATAATTTGAAACAAAAAAAATCTTCATTATGTCACAATTCCCTTTAAAGAATATATATTTAAAGAACCGATCAAAGAAAAGACAGAAGTAAACGTATTCTGAAAATTTATAAAGAATAGGCCAAAAATTTAATATGACAATGTTGTCCGAAATATTCAAAATATTTGAGTTATGAGAGAAACCCCATTGAGAATTTGTCAATTTGAGAAGAGGAATTAAAATTGATTCCATACCTGCATTAGAAAGAGAGAATGATTTTCAGTTGCTGAGGCAGTGGGGTTGGAGGGAGGACGTTTGTTTTCATCTATGTTATAATTTTCAATTGATTATATATATAATGTCACCAAAAGACAACTTCGTCCCTTCCCAAAAATATTTCAAATTTTAGTACTAGAATTTTGTTGTCCTATTAAAAAACAATCGTAATGTGCCAATTGTTAGAGTAGATGCCCTGCAAGCCAACGGTTGGCTAGGGAATTTATTGACTCAAGTGAAATAAACAATCTTTATTTTAATATAATTTAACTTTTTATGGTCTTGTTATACTTTATCTGTATACTCATGCAAACAGCATAGATAAAGTCTTTGATTATGCTTTAATACAAATTAATCGTAATTCGATGTTGAAACTCATTTGTAAACACTGCATATTCTAAATTCATTCCTAGTCGATTCAGCCGCCTAAAACAGGGATGAAGGCCGCTTGAGCTCGAGACTAGCATATGTGATGTTGTGTACTGTGTTTCTTGGTAAGGGCATAGAGATGTCCAAACATGCAGATGGGTAGTCATTTGATGATTATACCGAACAACCCTCCCTCGTACTTTTCAAGTGGTTATCATTCAGAGAGAGGATAAGTCCGTGGTTATGATTGTACATCATTAGTCCTTACGACCCGGGACAACACTGAGGCTCTATATACTAGGGCTGTGCTTTGACTCGTTTACCGGCTCCAAGAGAGTCATCAGGTGGCGAGGTTGGGTACAGTTGCGACACATATAGGATTCAGTGCATTGTAGTCGGAGATTCACCGCTCACCTGCGGGTGTGGATTGTTAGAGTAGGTGCCCGTCGAGCCAAGTGTTGGGCGAGGGTTCATGATTAAACTCTATGTATGAACAATCTTTATTTTAATAATATTTGAATTTATTGTTATGGCATTTCTTTATCTGTATACTCATGCTAGTTGCATAGATAAAGCCCTTGAATATACAAATAGTAGAAAGAATATGAGATGCTCATATGATGAATATCATGAAACTCATATTTGTAATACTATATATTCTAAACGGTTCCTAGTCGATTCAGCCGCCACTAAAAAGGATATAGGCCGCTCGAGTTCGAGACTAGTATCTGCGATGTGAGTACCATGTTTCATTGGTAGGGGACATTGTGATGTCCGAACATGCAGATAGGTGCTCCTTGTAGAGTGCACTGAACAACCCTCCATAAAAGTACTTTCCAAATGGTCCTCACTTATCGAGTGGAAAAGTCCTAGTTTATGGTTGTACACCATTAGTCCTTATGACCAGAGACAACATTAAGACTCTATGTGCTAGAATTATACTTTGACTTGTTTACCGACTCTCATGGGGTCATCAGGTGGCAAGGTTGGGTATTCTGTCGAAACATATAGGAGTCGATGCATTGGAGTCGGGGATTCACCGCTTACCTTCGGGTATGGATATCATATGTGTTATCATGTGTATGTAGGTTGAAATCTCTGATCAGAGTATGGTGGTAATTATGAAAGGAGTATCATAGATTACACCATCGATGCAACTACGACATGACACATAGTATCGATTCATTGACAACTCTCGATATACCAATGGATGTCAAATCGGTCGGGATATATGAGTTGAAGGGACCGTACTGTACGCTAACCATAATTGAATAGTTCTTGCAGGCACTATCATTTGATACCTAGGGAATCATGTAAGCGATGCTGCTAGGCGTTTAACATGATTGGTTGGGTACTATCAGACTTGAGTTCTGACGTTCTTATTATCAAGGAGTTGATATGTAAGAATGGAGCAATTGGGGTATGCTCATATAAGGACATGCTTAGTCCGAATTACATGGAGATGTAAACCCACGGCTAGTTGTATCAATGAACCATTGAGGGCCACACAAGTGCTAGCTTTCTAGATCCCGTTGAGAAGTTAAAATAGTTCAATGTGTTGAACGACTTATAAATGAGTTTATAAGTTTAAGAAAAAATAGAAGTATGACTTCTATGAGAGAAATGTAACTTTTAATTTATGAATGTGTTCTTAAATTAAAAGTAAGCCAAGTGAATAATGTATTTGAAAATTGTGATTTTCATAAACATTATTATGGACTAAATTAAAATAATTCAAGTGTTGAATTAATAAAACACTAGTGGGCCTAGTAGAGTCCAAATAATTAAATTAATTCAAGTGTTGAATTAATTAAATAACATTGGGCCTTGTACAGCCCAATTGGAAATAATTATTTAACTAGTGGGCTTGAGTAAAATCAAGTAAAGTTTAATTGGGCTCAAATATGTTTGAGACATTTAAACAAAAGTCCATGGGCTTTGTAAATGTTACAAGCCCACTTAGAAAAGCATGCTAGGGAGGTGAGGAGTTGACATGCAACTTTTGCTTTTAGCTTTTTGCAATCCCAAGACAATTCATCCTCCTCCCATTCTAGAACAAGCTTGGCCGAAACTTCACATTATTCTCTCGCAAGTTTTTCTCTCATTTTTCTTCTTCAATTGTTGAGGAATGAAAAATCTTCTCTTTGAAAAATCCTTTTAGTTTTCTAGTGCAAATTAAGAGGGGATTTACCTAGTTGGTGGTGGGCCTAATTTTGGAGGTTGGAAGCTTGAAGATTTGTCATCCATTCAAGAGCTAAGTTGTTTACAATTTGGTTGGTGCCATCATCAATCTCTTGAGATTGATAGGTAACTATTTCTAAACACCCTATGTATGACATTTTGATGTTTTAGTATATGCTACACCTAGTACACAAGGTGGCCGAAATTTTATGTGTTAAATCCGAAATTTTTTGCTTCCGTTGTGCATTTCGGTCACCTAAAATCGATCCCTTTCATGGATATCCTGTGTGATCTGATGAAGTAATAGTGCATGAAATCTCTGGCCAGAGTACGAGATGTACGTTGGAGAAGGAGTTCTCCATTAGTACACGCGATGCCACTATTATAGTTATCACATAGTTATCGAATTAATATGCAACCCTCGATGAACCAATGGTTGCAGATTCGATCGGGATATATGAGCTGAAGGGACCGTACTGTACGCTAATCATAATCGACTGGTTCTTGCAGGCACTATCAGTGATACCTAGGGGATCATGGGACGATGCTACTAGATGTTCTTACCATGATCCGATGGGTGCAATCAGAAATGAGTTCTGACATTCTTAATCAAGGTGTTGATGAAAAGAATGGGGATAACTGGGGTAAGCCCGAATAAGAATAAATATTATTCTGAATCACAAAGAGTTGTGAACCCACGGCTAGCTGTATCCCTGAACCATTGAGAGTCACACAAGCACTGGATCGTTTGTTCCCGTTGAGAGAATAAATTCAAGGAGTTGGATTTACATTATGATATAGTAAATGCAAGGAGTTGAATTTATGATAACTAAATTTTGAGAAAATAAATTCAAGTAGTTGAATTTATGAGATAGTAAATTCAAGAAGTTGAATTTATGAAATTTGGAGAAAATAAATTCAAGAAGTTGAGTTTATAAAATTTGATAATTTAATTTATAAACTCAAAAGTTGAGTTTATTAAATATTAAATTAGAGAGGTGATAAAATTCAAGGAGTTGAATTTATAATAATAAATTCAAATGTTGAATTTATAATGTATTAAATTTATTAAACTCAATAGTTAAGTTTATTAAATATTAAATTAAATATGATGGGAGATATGTTTAATGGGCTTGTAGGAGTACAAGTCCAACATATTAAATGATTAAAGTTCTTAATGAACTTTAATATAATTAATTAAACTAGTTTGACTAGTCCATTTAATTAACAAAGTCCATTGGATTTAATTAAGGAACCTAAATCCATAATAATGGAATTTAGGTTAAAAGCCCTTGTTTTTAATATATAAATAAAAACAAATAGGTAGCCTCCACTAATTTCAAAGCCATAATATTCGAGAATCACGATTGGCCTAAAATAAGAATATTTCATTTACTTAATTAATTGGATTAATTAAGTTAAATGAAGGGTTTGTATTAAAATAAGGATTTCTTATCCTTATCAAATCAAGCTTCTCGGTGGTTTTGATTGATGATAATTGTAGATCTAAAAAAAAAAAATTCTCCCACTCTCTCTCAAATTCGGCCACTCAAAATGTTTGAGAGTTGTGCAAATATCTTCAAATTCTCTAGTACAAATTAGAAGTGCAACAAATCTTCTGGTCGTGGACTTAATAGAAGGAGATCGAAGAAATTTCGTAGGGATTTTCAACAAGAGCTATATCCGCTAACACCGGAATAATTGGAGCCAAGTGAAATTATTCACCAAAGGTATAATTCTTTAACATCCTATGAATGTTTAATTCATGAAAACCATACGAGTGCCCAAAAGCAAATCATATTTTATTTGTCAAAATAAAATATCAATTTTAAACTTCCGCTGCGCTTGGGCACGTAGAAAACCGAGATCCAACAGTGGTATCAGAGCCAATGTTTTTCTAAATCGTATGGTTTTTATATTGATAAATTTATTTCTAACCACACAAAAAAAATTTTCAGAAAATTGTAGCACCATAAAAAATTATTTTTTCCAGAAATTTAACAAAAAAATATGGGGCTGCCCGGAACTGTTCCGGGCAGCGCACTGTGCGCGCCTGCGCGCACAGTGCCGCATGCGCAGCGGGCGCGCGCGCGCGCTGTGCCGATCATCCGCACAGCGCGGCGTGCCGTCGCGCTGCGCGCACAGAACCCCTGCTGCTGCCCGAAACGTTCGGGCAGCGCGGGCGGCTGCCCGAGAGTGTCTCGGGAACCGTTCTGGATGATGGGCTCGAATTGTTTGGGCCTAGGGTGCAATTTTCTGATTTTTCAAATTTTTGGGTAAAATTGATATTTTTGAAAATTGGTTCAATTTTTATTTTGGAAAATTGTTTTTAGAAAATTAATAATTTTCTTGTGAAATAAATAATTAGAATATGATTTTAATTATTTATGGTAAAAACGAGTTTTACAATAAATCAATTATTATTGATTTAATTAGAAAATTAAATAAAATAGTTTATTTAATTTATTAAATCTTTTAATAATTGTGGTGGTTAGTGATAAAATTATTAGATATATGATTCATCAGTTAAATTTGTTTAATTAATTGATGTTAATATTTGATATTAAATGCATGAAGGATGATCGAGAGCCTTGACCAATGTGTTAGGTGTATGTTAGGATATTTTACTGTTTTATTCGTTTTGTTAATATTTGATATTATTAAAGTGAGCTTGGTTTATGGTTCGTTCCCACCCCATGAGATATATCCCTTATGTGCCATGGCTATTTAAATGTAATTATTAGAAATAGTGGGAGATCAAGACTGGAAGATGGTGGGCCCGATGAACGAGATGAAGACATGTAAAATATTGGAAGCTCTTGTAATAGTTGCATTTGCATCCCTGCATTCACCTATGTTTTGGACCTGGATCCATGTATGGCTCACATGGATCTAATAGTGTTGGCGATCGATCATCCTTATTTATTGTTGAATGTCATATTATGATATATGTGATATATAGTAGTATGCATGTATGTATATTATTAGATAATATAGTTGCATGGAACCGGCAAACATACAAACTCGTGGCACGCGATTTTTAAATTAAAATGATGAGACAATTTTAAAATTAAAATCCCTCATTTTGAATATGATTCAAAATTTATATCAAACCGAAAAAGTAAAAATTAAAAGAGTTTAATTTTTTCTTGCCTTCCATCAACCATGGTTGCATGTTGATCGCTACCCGCGGACAGTGTCTGGCTCATATTATTGGGGAGGCCTGGACGCGGAAAGCTGTGACTTCCACCGGACATATGATGTGAATTGAGTGGAACTCCAATGACTTCGGCTCATATTATTGGGGGAACTCATGGCGACCGTCTACTACAATTCAATATTGATGGGTTGGTTTGACACGCGAAAATAAACGACGTCATATTATTGGGTCCTTATTAAACGTGAGGCAAAACACGCGGAGGTTGCATAGGGATGAAATTGGACTCTACCTTTTAGAAATTATAATTGGCTGATATTATTCGGGATTATAATTGGCTAATTGGACTCTACGTGCCCACTAAGGAAATACGATTTCTCTTTTTCATCAGAGGGTGGTGAAAATGTCAAAATAGTGGAAGGGAGATTTATAAAATAAAATCCATATTTTATATCTTAAAATTATTTTAAAATAATCAGCAACTATTATTCTGTTTCCGTATAAGTATATTTTCAATTTCGTCACGTAATAAATTTTTATTATTAACAAGCTAACCGAATCTATTTTTCAAGACTGGTTGGGAAAATTGTTCTGAATTCAGAGAAAATGGCATACACACTAATGTCAGTCCTGTTGAACTGACAAAGTATGCAATATGGTAAGACCATAGTATGCAAGCTAAAGTGTAACATGCTCGCTTTTTATGTCAAATGAACTGTAGGGACAGTTTGAGGAAATTTTGAATGCTGCTGACATTTGAATGCACGTTCATGAAACTATGCACACCACTTTCAAGGAGCTCATGACTACACGCATGCAAGACAAGGCTTTGGCCCATGAGTATGGTGTATATATGATTGGGCTTCTTAAGAATGTGATGGGCCTGGAATATGTGATTCCTAATGAGTTACTAGATAACATCAATTTGTTGTCTTTCTCATCCTCATTTGACGTGGTTATGATGAACTTCAATTTGAATAAGATAGATGATAGCCTTGAAGAGCTAGTCAATACGCTTATAACTTATTAGATCACAATAAAACAGGGAATTGTTGTTTTTCTAATGGGCCTCTCGTCAGACGAAAAATGGCCCACAAGGTAAGGGAAAGAAATGTTCTGCCCCTCACAAGAAATACAATCCTAATAAGAGGCAAACTCTGAAGGACACTTAAAGGGCCTACAAAGCCCGATAAGTCAGAACATATTTATTTCACTGCAAGAAGTTCGGACATAAGAAATTATATGCGCCAAAAATGTTCTGAAAATAATAAGTGAATGTCCAAGTACACGCAATTTCAACAACAAAAGAAAGTTAGATGATCCAAATCTCGCACAAATATGACAAGCTAGACTATGTCACATTTCTCAAAGAAGGATGCACAAACTAGTTGGAGAAGGCATGTTTGACTTGTCAGACATAAAATTCTCTACCGACTTGTAAATCCTGTCTAAAAGAAAAATGACAAAGACTCCATTTGATGGATACGTGGAACGTGCGTATGGTCTACTGGATTTGATCCACACAGACGTTTGTGGCCCGCTAAGTGTTAGCACAAAATATGGACAATCCTACTTCATTACCTTTACTGATGACCATTCAAGGTATGGGTACGTTTATTTGATGAAACACAAATCTGAAGCATTTGAAAAGTTCAAAGAATTCATATCTGAAGTAGAAAATCAGCTAGAAAGAAGTATTAAGGCACTTCGATTTGATCATGATGGAGAATACTTAAGTGCTGAATTTTTGGGTTATATAAAAGAGAATGTGATTCTCTCACAGTGGACTCCACCAGCAACACCACAATTGAATGGTGTTTCTGAATATTGTAAGCGAACCTTGTTGGACATAGTTCGATCAATGATGAGATTCACTGAATTGCCTACATCGTTTTGGGGCTTTGCGCTTGAAACTGCGGCAATGTTGTTGAATAATATTTATATTAAAGCAGTGGATAAAACACCAAATTAGATATGGATGAGAAAAAGTCCCAAATATTCTTACGAGAGAATATGGAGATGTCTTGCTTACGTGAAGCAGACAATAGGAGACAAATTCGATAGTAGATTCACTTTGTGCTACTTTGTAGGATATCCAAAGAATTCTGTTGGGTATTATTTCTATCCTCCCAATGAAGCAAAAGTGTTTGTTTCAATAAATTCCACTTTTTGGAAAAGGAATTTCTATTAGATATAAAAAGGCAAGATGATAGAACTTGAAGAAATTGAAGATACTCCCTCAACTATAGTAGTTGAACCTAATCTCCAACAACCAGTAGTTGAAGTACAAGCTCCTAGGAGGTCTGATAGTGTTATTAGACCAACTTCTAGATATATGCTTCTTCATGAACAAGACCATGGTGAGTTTTGTGTTGGATATGATCCAATGAAATTTAAGGAAGTAATATCTGATACTGATTCAACCAAATGACTTGAAGCCATGCAGTCAAAAATAGACTCTATGTATTCAAACCGAGTCTGGACATTAGTGGATCAACCTGAGGGAATCGTTCCCATAGGATACAAATGGATCTACAAAAGAAAGCTTGGGACGAATGGGAAGGTAATGACCTTCAAAGCAAGGCTGGTTGCAAAAGATTATACTCAAAGTCAAGGAGTTGACTATGAGGAAATTTTTCACCAGTTGCTATGTTTAAGTCCATTAGATTACTACTAGCCATAGCATCATGGTATGACTATGAGATATGACAAATGTATGTAAAGACTGCATTCCTCAATGGAGACATCAAAGAAGAAATTTATATGTCTCAACCTGAGGGATACACATCAGTAGGAAGTGAGCATAAGGTATGCAAACTTCAGAGATCAATATATGGTCTCAAGCAGGAGTCAAGGAGTTGGAACCTCAGATTTGATAGCACTATCAAAGAGTTTGGTTTTGCTAAGAATCCTAAGGAACCGTGCGTGTACAAGAAGGTTAGTGGGAGTGTAGTGACATTCCTAGTACTTTATGTTGATGATATCCTACTCATTGGGAATGATGTAGGATTATTGCAATCAACTAAAGTATGGTTAGCCAGTAAATTCTTCATGAAAGAAATGGGTGAAGCATCCTACGTATTGGGAATACAAATCTATAGAGATAGATTAAAGAGGATGCTCAGACTCACCCAAGCCACATATATCGATACCTTTATAAAACGATTCTCTATAGAAGAGTCCAAGAGAGGATACTTACCAATGTGTCATGGTATTACTCTATCTAAAGCTATGTGTCCCAAAAATGATGAGAAGAGATAGAGATGATGACATGTATTCCATATGCGTCAGCTATTGGTAGTATCATGTATGGTATGATATCGACACGTCCTGATGTTGCTTATGCTTTGAGTGTTACAAGCAGATATCAGGCGAACCCTGGTCCAATGCATTGGAAGGCCGTGAAAGATATTCTAAAAGTACTTGAGAAGGACTAAGAACTTGTTCGTGGTCTATGGGCGTGGAGAATTGAAATTGGAATGCTATACGGATTCTAGCTTCCAATGTGACGTAGATGATTCGAAATCGACCTCTGATTTGGTATTCATGCTATATGGTGCGGCTGTCTCATGGAAAGGTTCCAAGCAAGACACCGTTGCGGATTCCACCACTGAAGCTGAATACATTGTTGCATCTGATGCAGCCAAAGAGGTAGTTTGGATGAGGAATTTTGTCCAAGAGTTGGGCGTTATTCCTAATGGAGTTGATCCAGTCCCGTTGTACTGGGACAACACTGGTGCCATTGCGCAAGCAAAGGAACCAAGGTCTCATCAGCGATCCAAACATGTATTGAGGAAGTTCCACATCATACGGGAGATAGTGGGAAGAGGAGACATATCGGTCAAAAGAGTTCCTCTTACAAAGCCCTTGCCAGGACCATTGTTTGAAAAGCATCGCGAAGCAATGGGATTAAGGGTAGTTGGCTCTAGGACAAGTGTGAGATTGTTGGAATTCATGCCCTGCAAGCCAACGGTTGGCTAGGGAATTTATTGACTCAAGTAAAATAAACAATCTTTATTTTAATATAATTTAACTTTTTATGGTCTTGTTATACTCTATCTGTATACCCATGCAAACAGCATAGATAAAGTCCTTGATTATGCTTTAATACAAATGAATCGTAATTCGATGTTGAAACTCATTTGTAAACGCTGTATATTCTAAATTCGTTCCTAGTCGATTCAGCCGCCTAAAAAAGGGATGAAGGCCGCTTGAGCTCGAGACTAGCATCTGTGATGTTGTGTACTGCGTTTCTTGGTAAGGGCATAGAGATGTCCAAACATGCAGATGGGTACTCATATGATGATTATACCGAACAACCCTCCCTCGGACTTTTCAAGTGGTTATCATTCATCGAGAGGATAAGTCCGTGGTTATGATTGTACATCGTTAGTCCTTACGACCCGGGACAACACTGAGGCTCTATATGCTAGGGCTGTGCTTTGACTCGTTTATCGGCTCCAGGAGAGTCATCCGGTGGCGAGGTTGGGTACAGTTGCGACACATATAGGAGCCAGTGCATTGTAGTCGGGGATTCAGCGCTCACCCGCGGGTGTGGATATCTTGTGTGATCTGATGAAGTAAAGTGCATGGAATCTCTGGCCAGAGTACGAGATGTACGTTAGAGAAGAAGTTCTCCATTAGTACACGCGATGCCACTATTATATTTATCACATAGTTATCAAATTAATATGCAACCCTCGATTAACCAATCGTTGCATATTCGATCGGGATATATGAGCTGAAGAGACCGTACTGTACGCTAATCATAATCGATTGGTTCTTGCAGGCACTATCAGTGATACCTAGGGGATCATGGGGCGATGCTACTAGACGCTCTTACCATGATCCGATGGGTGCAATCAGAAATGAGTTCTGACATTCTTAATCAAGGTGTTGATGAAAAGAATGGGGCTAAATGGGGTAAGCCCGAATAAGAATAAATATTATTCTGAATCACAAAGAGTTGTGAACCACAGCTAGCTGTATCCCTGAACCATTGAGGGTCACACAAGCACTGGATCGTTTGTTCTCGTTGAGAGAATAAATTCAAGGAGTTGGATTTATATTATGATATAGTAAATTCAAGGAGTTGAATTTATGATAATTAAAGTTTGAGAAAATAAATTCAAGTAGTTGAATTTATGAGATAGTAAATTCAAAAAGTTGAATTTATGAAATTTGGAGAAAATAAATTCAAGGAGTTGAGTTTATAAAATTTGATAATTTAATTTATTAAACTCAAAAGTTGAGTTTATTAAATATTAAATTAGGGAGGTGATAAAATTCAAGGAGTTGCATTTATAATAATAAATTCAAATGTTGAATTTATAATGTATTAAATTTATTAAACTCAATAGTTGAGTTTATTAAATATGTTTAATGGGCTTGTAGGAGTACAAGTCCAACATATTAAATGATTAAAGTCCTTAATGAACTTTAATATAATTAATTAAACTAGTTTGACTAGTCCATTTAATTAACAAAGCCCATTGGATTTAATTAAGGAACCTAAATCCATAATAATGGAATTTAGCATAAAAGCTCTTGTTTTTAATATATAAATAAAAACAAATAGGTAGCCTCCACTAATTTCAAGCCATAATATTCGAGAATCACGATTGGCCTAAAATAAGAATATTTCATTTAATTAATTAATTGGATTAATTAAGTTAAATGAAGGGTTTGTATTAAAATAAGGATTTCTTATCCTTATTCAAGCTTTTCGGTGGTTTTGATTGATGATAATTGAAGATTTAAAAAAAAAAAAAAAATTCTCCTACTCTCTCTCAAATTCGGCCACTCAAAATGTTTGAGGGTTATGCAAATATCTTCTAATTTTCTAGTACAAATTAGAAAAAGAACAAATCTTCTGGTCGTGGACTTAATAGAAGGAGATCGAAAAAAGTTCGTATGGATTTTCAACAAGAGCTATATCCGCTAACACTGGAATAGTTAGAGCCAAGTGAAATTATTCACCAAAAGTATAATTCTTTGACATCCTATGAATGTCTAATTCATGAAAACCATGCGAGTGTCCAAAAACAAATCATATTTTGATTGTCAAAATAAAATATCAATTTTAAACTTCCGCTGCGTTTGGACACGTAGAAAACCGAGATCCAACACCAATACCGCTAGTGTAATGGTATAACATAGCGCTGAAAATAAGGAGAGACGCGAGCTCGATCCCACATTAAAACAAAATCACTTACTTCTATTGTAATCGATAATAATAATAATAAAATAACAATAGTAATACCAAAAGAGATTGGAGTCGAGGTTTCATACATAAAATAGAAGCATAGACAAAGAAATCTTCAACTGTAACTTCATTCAATTTTTACCAATACATGGTTGTACAAATCAATAAATACGGCCAATAATAGAATGTTTGGGAGGGAAAACAATACCAATCCCATGACTCTATACACCACACAAATAGCAAAACTTTTGTTTACATTCAGGCAACTATTTTCGATCAAAATCACGTATAATTACATGAATATGCAAACAAAAACCTAGTGAAACGTTTTACAAGGTTTCTTTTCGTTTGCTGTACAACGAGATTCCCTATACCTGCACCTCTTATTTCTCTGCATAAGCCTGTGCAGCATCAAATATCTCACAATTGTTAGCAAACATGAACTATTTTATCGTTATACAGCCACTAATTTCTAAACTCGATGGATGTGAGCCCATTAAAGTAGCCCCCGAGCTTTTGAAGAAAAGAAATACAAAACTCAAGCTCCATCTCGGTTGAGCATCAATGTTTTCCAAGCTCAACTCGTCAATTTTTTCAGTACTTTGAACTCAATATTGAAATAATCGTTTTGTTTAGGGCATAATTCGAACACTGATGAAAATATCCTATATCTTATTAATGAAATTAGTTTTTATTTAACTAGAGAAAGCATAGGAATAAAATAATACTTTAACCAATATACATTATGACTTGAGCTTTCAACTTTAACATTTGAACTTGACTTGAGATCAGTAGAGCTTTAGCTGGGCTGCTTGTTATCAGAAGTAGCAAACAACAGATTTAACTATGTGCCATCTGAATCTATAACATGCATTTCCTTGTTATCGTGATGATTACCAAAAACACTTCACTCAAAGGGAGGAGGGAAAACAGGGTCGGGAGAAGCTAGATACAAGAAAATATGTTGGGGTAATTTAATTGTAATCATTTGGCGCTATTAAATTGAAATCTGGAATGTGGTCTTTCCACTTTCTTGAATACATTAAAGGATGACAATGAGTAAAGGATAACGTTTACCTCAGGAGAGCAACTTTGCCGATAAATTGTTTCATTGCGCGTATCAGCAACGATTTCACATGATATTTTTGTCTGTAACAGAGAATAAATAGTTAAATACATGTTAAGGCACATTTGAGTTGGGTCTGCACTTAATGCATTCACCAATAAATTCAAGGATAGATTAGAAGCCAGTAAAAACGGAACAGTTAAATTTATCTCACCGGTGACGTATCAAAAATATGCATCAGTTCAATATTGAACCAGTGTGCAACTTCGTAAAACAACTTTTCAACACCCTATTAAAAACTAAATATTTTTAACAAATTAACCAAAAGCAATGAGAAGGATATTATATCAGACCACTTGTTCCATTCATTTATGCCTTATATTCTTAATGATAAATGGCATCATCAGCCCTCACTCCGAAAATCCTAACAATTTCCCTTCTACATAAGCACAACAGGTGATTCTTATTTTTCTAGAATCTTCAATAATTTTTTTCCTCAAAACACTATACGTTACTACTTACAGTGAAACATGACCAGGCAACCCAATTCTTGGGGTTTCATACCATTATCACAAAAGTAAATCAGTACAAGGGAACATGGAGCACTCTCACAAAGAATTATAGTCATCAGTCATCCGCAAATCATCCAGAACAAAACTTGCACTTCCTTCCACACTACATACATTCTTTTACTGCTATAATTAACACCCTAAAAAGAAAGAATAAAAGCAAAGAACCTAGCAATTATTGCCATATGGTTGATCGTTAATAACGCCACCTAAACCTGGAGCTTTGCCAGGAAAGCTCTCTTCCACTGTGGAGGATCAAAAGGTTCTCTCCACCATCCCACTTGAAGCTGATAGTACCAAGTTTGAGAAGCCAACAAAGTTAACGTTTTCTTTAAAAAAAACATAGCCAAATTTTTCTTTAAAACTAATAAAAAATTACTTTGACCAGATGAAACATCATAGGTTCCTTAGCAGACAAGTGGCTGCAATACTACTGGACAAGATCAAAAGTTACACCAACCATCTTGACAGTAGATTTAGGTTCCGAAAAATGGCGCAAAAGAAGGATCAGATGTACTTTCCACCACCACGAATGCGCGTTTGAACTTGCAGTTAAGGGGTGTCAATAAGGTAAACAGGTACAGCTCCCTAACTTTTCAAGGGTTGATTGTACAGCATAAAAGATTCACATTATATTTCAGGACTGGTAGTCACTCAATTGGGACAAATTGTTATTCTACGAAAAGTTTAGGGTCATCGAAACAAATCTACAAAACACGAATGCATTCATTTCGCTATTTCAGTTTGGTAAAAGCAAGATTTTACCTTCAAAGGCAAGTCAAAGAAAAAAACCCTGAGCTTCCCATGAATCTGCGTCTCTGTGTCGAACATAATCTCACCTTTCGCCAAATCCTCCAACAACAGAATCACATCGCTCATGATCTCCACCCGTTCCAGCTGGAGCGTGGCGTTCACGTATGACGACGCCCTCGCCGCTATATTCCCACCATCCGATGTGACATCCCCTAGCTTCTTCCCCCTATACCCGATCGAGACCACCGACGAATCGTACCGAATTGAGTAGAAATCTTGGTTACGAATCCTAACGGTGAGGTTCAACGTGGCATCGATCGAGACTTTAGGGCTCATGTGGAAACGGAGACGAACGAGGCGGAGGCGAACAACGGAGAGGTCGGGGTCAAATGGCCAGAGGATATACAAAGCGGCGGCGAGGAAGATAAGTACGGTGGCGCAGCCGATGATTCCACGGCGGCATGATTTGCGGAGGAGAATGTGGTGGTTGGGTGGCGGATAAGGAGGTAAAACGAATACATATTGGGCTTGGGTGGGTTCAGTTTCGGGGGAAAGGAGTGGCCGGTGAAACGACGACGTATCGGAATGGTTCACCGCCGTCATGTTTTAAGGATGCGCGTGTCGTGTGATTTATGGCAAGCATATATATATATTTGCAGATGAGGTGGAGATACTATACTAATAGATTCTTAAACAAGTACAAAATTCATTAAATAATTATGATATGTCCATATAATATCAAAGATAAATTTTAAAAAATTTAAATATATGTAGAAAATAATAGTTGGTTCAAGCCATATATAATAAATTTTGTTAATTGATACCTGACAAAGCTTAAATTTTAGTTTCAAGTCCTTGTTGCTCATATTTTACCTTTTTACCCTTATATTATTTAAATGCAAATATTAAAATAAACACCTGACAAAAATGATTAAATCATACCCAACCAATCCATGTCTCATTTCCAAATATCAAATCCATCAGCCTCTCCCCAAGCCAATCCATGATGCCGATCCATTACTTTTTTCTGGCTTCGAAAATGGTGATTCAATGTGAAACTTCATAGTATAAGTCAGTTGTTATCCTCTTATTTAGCAATTTCGAAAGTCACAATTCTAAAATAAAATATATAACTATCATTTTGCATATCAAATCGTTCAAATATGAAGTTTTATGTAGAGGCTCGTATTTCGTATTCATAATTTTGCGAATTATTAAAAATTTTCTAAATAAATATTTATCTTGTCTTATTAATAAAATAAACATGTAAATAATTTTAGCTTTAAAATAACAGCGGAAGCAAATATTGTTTTCAATCAACAATTTAAAAATAATCCAACGTAAACATTAACTTAAAAATAATCCATCGTATTAAAACTGAGTTTGAATAATAAAAGGTGCGTAAATTAAATCATAAGGTCCTCGGGTTTACTACTGTTGTCCCAAGATCGCTCACTGGTCTCCGCCCGCGGACTCGACCTCGTCAATACTTACAACAATCAAGTCTAGTGAGTCTAAAGACTTAACATGTATATATCGTGAATAACAAGTAATATATATCATAAAATCGCATGCAACGTAAAAATAAAGTCTCGTAAAGTGTACGATGAAAATCATATAATGAATAATTATACCCACGTCCATATCTGAAAATCATACATAAAAGCTTTGCTCAATAGAGCTCTGTCATAACATATCATAATTTTCTGGTAGAGATCATGTTTCTAAGCAAGTGGCCCATAACATAGCGTAAGCGCCTGATCAGACTAAACCACAGTATACTGGGCGGTAGAGATCAATCACAGCCCTTGGACTGGATGTCCGTACCCATACATAATCATAAACCGGTCGTAGGTCACAGGGCGGAGAGGTCCTCGGTTGCGCCTACCGACTTCCAAACCCATAAGCATAAGGTGGCCACAAGACATATAGCATATATCTCAAAAATAAACATTTTATATTTTTATGCACGTAATATAATTATAATCTTATTTTTACCGGATGAGTTGTATCGTTCCCAGGCTTGTCGCGACTTACTTCTAATATATGACACATCCAATAAATCTTAACTTGACAAAATTTTAACAATAGAACCAAAAACGAGACGATTCAGACCAACAACTTGATTTTTAACCATGGCTTCGTACCAACCCGAACCAACATTAAACCGACGTTTAACCATGATTAAAAATACCCCAAACATACTGAAATATATGCATTATAACTGTATAACACGAAAATAGGTGAAAGGTGATGTGAATCTGGCCGGGCATGGCGTTCAAAGGACGGCTAAGGAAGTTCAAAGAGGCCCTACAAGGATTGATGAGCAAGGAAGTAGGTCTCGTGATGCATGGGAGTGTGTGGGAAAAGCCAAAGGACATTATTCAAGCATTTTTCAAAAGACCCGAGGCTGCACGGACCCGAGCACGGACCTGCACACGGGGTCCGTGCCCAGTACAGTCGAGAAGGCGAATTCCCGAGCCTACACGGACCCTGCTTCGGACCCATACACGGGGTCCGTGCCCTTTGTTTGCTGGAGAATAATTTTGCCCGAGTATACACGGACCCTCACCCGGAGGCATACACGGGGTCCGTGTCCTATATGTTTTGGCGAGAATATTTTTCCTAATTTAGAGTTTTAATTAGTTAGGTAACTAGATTTCATATCTTTGTGATTTGGTATCAATATATAGACTAATTTTCATTCATTGTAAACAACTTTTGTTCATTATTGAGTTTATGAAAATTCCTTTGAGAATTCTTTCAACACAAGCTTAAGTTTCGTTATAACTTTTGCGTTGTATCAAATCAAACTTATCAAAAGATTTATCTTTTGTGGCGTTTGTCGATCGATTTTCACGAGGGTTGCCAAGGGCGAGTTCTTTGGAGGTTCTCTTGAAACGCGATTGTTTCACTTGTTGATTAATTGTTGCTAGACCGCGTGATCTAGAGGCGGTTATCACACCTATCCATTACTTGTTTCAAAGATCGGGAAAACACAACCGTTTCTTTATTCCATCGAATCGAGGGCGTGACTCGGATTTTGAGCGCGTTTGCTTTTCGTGTTTGAAGAATCGCATCAAAAGGAGTCAAAAAACATAAAACGCTCTTTCGAGAGTCATTGTGGCACCTTTCACCGTAAATTCTCGTACGACCTCTAAACTCGACCAAATCACGAACGGCCAAAACCATGACTTTCCCAACTCATTGAGGTACTGTCCAGTCCAAGGCCATGGGCTAAAAGCCAACCAATAACTCAAACAAGTACCAAAACCAAAGCTCAAAGCTGCTGGAAAAGTGCAGCAGTAGTAGTTTACTTGCTTGTGGTGAAAATTCCGAAATAAATGACTATGGGCTTGAACCACCGCCCAAGAACTCTTACCAACATCCTAAGGCATGGCTTGGACCGTGGCTAAGGCTAGAAGCCAACCACAACCCAAACCACACCCAAAAAACCGAAACCCACTAACACAGGAAATGAAATTCGAAATATGCACTTGTGTGGTTGTTTAAAAATTCTGAGGGAACCTTGACCCAAGCCTTGAAAGGACACTTTGGTCACGTCCTAGACATGATAAGGGAGTGTTCTAAGCTTGGCTACGGTCCTAGGACAGCCAGGATTCGAATACCCACCTTAACCATTCAAATGGCCAAATCGTGACCCATTTCTGCACTTGTGGGCAGATTGCTGTCATTTCTAGTTTTGTGCGTGTATGGACTCAAACAAATGAATCAAAGACACCCAAACACATTCTAATTTATGCCTAGAAGCCACCTTGGAAGCATGGAACCGAGCAACATCATGAAATCAATAAAATTCAGCAAACCCGTGAGCCACAAAGATGAAGCCAAAAAATTCTGTACTGAAACTTGTGTGTAGTTGCTGTCAAAAATTCGTTTTTACCTCATGAACCCTGAACATATAATGCTTAAAAATATTTATAGGACTTGATTGAAGAGCAAAGAAACAATATATACATGCCTGGAATTTGTTTTGAAGAAAAACAAATCAAAACGACAATACGACGCGACGTAACCTAGTTGGCTTATCCTTCTTATTTCTGCTTTGTTTCTTTCGAATTCAGCAGCTTGTTCTTTCTGATATTTCGAAGGTAAGGGTGTAGTTGATGCTAGGGATGAAGGTGCATGATATAGGAGGTGTTAAAAGGGTCTTGAAGTGCATTTAGTTAGGAGTTACAAGTGAGAATTTGAATTGTTTCTTCCACCTTGATGTATTTGGTTTACTCTTCCATTCTTGTTGCTAATACACGATTTTCTCAGCTGTTTTCCTACTGATTTTTCGAGCATGTGGGTGTAGGTCATGTGGGTAAGTAAGAGGAATGTTATAAGTGGTGTCAAAGGATCATAATGTGCATTAAAGTGGGAGTTACATGTGAAGGAGTGGAATAGCTTTTGAATTGCTTCTCCTTCCTATGCTAGTCTACGGTTTTGCTCTTATTTTTATTGTATATTCACATTGATTTGCTAGGGTAGTGGCTTGAGTAAGATTAATGTGTACCATAGTATTTCAATTTACTAATAACTATTGAATAAAAATGGGGATTGAATTCACCTTGAAGTGCAATTAGAGATGGTTTGAATGGATTTACTACATTCTTGAATTGTCTTGACCAAATATTATTACTACTTCTAGCTTGGTAAAATATTGTTAAATTCTTGTATTTTAAATTCTTAAGGTTTTAAATACTCATTATACATTTTAATGAATTACCACATTAATTTAGAATAAGCTCTTGCATGACATTGCATGGTTTATAATTTAAGTATTTAAATGTTATGTTTAATTTCTTGAATATATTTGACCTATATTATTTCATCTCCATTTGTTTACCCATTTTAATTTAATCTTTAATTAAATATTAACTTAAAGTACTTATTTAATAACTTAGCTCTAATTAATTAATAAATCCTAAAACATTCTTTTTCTTTAAATTAAATTATTTCTTGACTTAATTTAAATTTAGGAATATTTTTCTTATTATTAATCTTATATATTTAGTCTCACAACTCCGGTCCGGCCTTGCGTATTTATCCTGAAAAGTTAAAACTAAACATCTAATTTTTTTTTAAAATAGATAATCACGACTCAATAAATTTAAAAGAATGAATTTAAACTCTCATGCATAAAAATTATTTTAATTTAAATAGCAGTAATTATGCATGACTTATACGTAGTCTGATTTTCGGGACGTTAGATTTTATGTTTTTTCTTTATGCTTCAAATTTGACTATGTTATTCGCATGTCATGCATTTTATGTGCTTAGGACTTTGCTTTGGTTGTGAGTGACTGTGTAATTCTAATGAGTTCGCGCCTCTTGTATGTTTGATAAATTGTTTTTATGAGTTCATGTCTTTTATGCGTTTTTTGGCTTCTCAATTTATTTAATCATTTGGAGCCATTGAATTACATAGACATTAATATTATATTGTTTCAATCAATTGAAGTAATTAAGTCGCGTATTTTTTTTTTTCATTTTCGAAATGCTAGCTCAACATTTTTTTAAATATCTTCAGCAAGCATAAAAACAGAGAAATCAATATTGGAGGTTATTCAAAAAGAACTATAAAATCTGGAGGTATTATTATATTATATTATGATACTCACGGGAAATTTAGGGTCCGATTCCAGCAAGTGTCAATAGTCCAGACGCAGGTCTGAAATTACCCTGAGTCTGAAATCACAAATAAGATCGTTAGGAGGGGGCCAGGAGAGGGTCCTGGCGTAGCCCCTCCGACGCTCAAGTCAGAGACTGATGATATATGGGGGGAGCAGCTAAGGGTGCTGCTGAAAATAATATATTGAATCCCTGAACTAAACACTCAAACCTGGTATTTATAGGAGAATACCTGGGTCCTTGATGGGCTTGTCTTTCATTTGGTCTTGGGATGGGCCAAGCAGGCCCATCCATGGGATATCACCAGTCTCCCCCTCCCGAGTCAAATTGAATCGCATGTTCAAAGTTCGATTAATTGAGTTGTCCTTGGTTTGCAAGGTGTGAGTTGAGCGTTTTTCCTCTGCTCCATATACAGAGTATCACCCCTCGCCCCTACTGTTACAGCCTCGCCACTCTACCCTGCCTTGCCGTCATCTTCGATACAACCCTTCGCCCCTCACTGCAGAGTCTTGCCCCTCGCCCCTCACTTTCGAGCATGCTCGCCTCGTCCCTTCCACGCGCTCGCCCAGCAACCTCGGACGCGTGCCTGCACGCCCAGCGCCTTGCCCCTCTGCGCACACTTCTAGCCTTCGCCGCCTCAACGCACCACTCAGCCTCGCCCTGAAGCCCGAGCACACCCTCGTCTACGCCCAAAGCCCCTTGCCAATCCACATCTTCCCCACCGTGGGCTCGCCCCACGCCGCAGGCTCGCCCCACCGATCGAGCGCTCGCCCCTGCCACTGCGCGATCGCCCTCGCTAGCACACCTGCCCGCCGTCGAGCGCTCGCCTTCTCCCTCTCCGACCACTGCAAGCCTCGCCCTCACCGTCCCCCTGTGCACGCCAGCCCCTATAGCTCGCCCCTCACCCGAGCACCCGCCTGCCCCCTCACCCATCACGCCACACCACCGCCCAGCCTCGCCTCTCGCCACCTGCACGCTCGCCCCCGCACGTTCGCCCCCACCTGCCTTCGCCTGGACGCCCTGCACGCTCGCCCCCACCTGCTCGCCAGACTCCCCCACGCTCGCCCCCACCTGCTCGCCTGGACTCCCCCCCGTCGCCCCCATCTTCAAGGTCCTCTACTAAGCTTTTGAAGGAAAATAATTTTCACTTCCCCGTGCCCTCGCCCTCTCTGCTAAAAATAGTTTTTAGCATGAAAAATAAAACTTCAACATCCTCACCATCAAACTCCTGTGCTAGGCGATGCCTTAGCAGGAAAAACAAATTCTCACATCATCATCTCATAACTCCTCTGCTAAGTCGGGCCTTAGTAGGGAAAATCAAACTTCAACCTCCTCACCCTCTGACTCCTCTACTAGGCTCAGCCCAAGTAGGTAAAATAAAATTTAATTTCTCCCAAACTCTGCTCCTCTACTAGGCGATGCCTTAGTAGGAAAATAAAGATTCAACGTCTCCACTATCTAACTCCTCTGCTAAGTGATACCTTAGCAGGAAAATAAAGATTCAACACCTCCCCCCTCTAACTCCTCTGCTAGGTGACACCTTAGCAGGAAAATAAATATTCAACACCTCCACCCTCTAACTCCTCTGCTAGGTGAGACCTTAGCAGGAAAATAAATATTCAAAATCTCCACCTCTAACTCCTCTGCTAAGTGATACCTTAGCTGGAAAATAAAGATTCGACATCTCCACCTTCTAACTCCTCTGCTAGGTGATACCTTAGCAGGAAAATAAAAATTTTCTTCTACACGATGTTCCTCTACTAGGCGATACCTTAGTAGGAAAATAAAATTTTTTTGTTACACGCTGCTCTTCTACTAGGTAATGCCTTAGTAGGAAAATAAAATTCTTATCACACTCACCCACTAATTCCTCTGCTAGGCGACACCTTAGCAGGAAAATAAAGATTCCACCTCGTCATCCTCTAACTCCTGTGCCAGGCGACGCCTGAGCAGGAAAATAAATATTCTCCACCTTCACCCTCTAAATCCTCTGCTATGCGACACCTTAGCAGGAAAATAAAGATCCTCCACCCTCACCCTCTAACTCCTCTGCTAGGTGATGCCTTAGCAGGAAAATACAATTTTTCTCATCCCCAACTCTGCTCATCTGCTAGGTGATGCCTTAGCAGGAAAATAAAGATTCTCCACTCTCACCCCCTAACTCCTCTGCTAGGCGATGCCTTAACAGGAAAATAAAATTTTTCTCATCTCCAAATCTGCTCCTCTGCTAGGCGATGCCTTAGTAGGAAAATAAAGATTCTCTACCCTCACCCCCTAAATCCTCTGCTAGGAGACACCTTAGCAGGAAAATACAGATTCTCCACCCTCACCCTCTAACTTCTCTGCTAGGCGATGCCTTAACAGGAAAATAAAAATTTTCTTATCTCCAACGCTGCTCCTCTGCTAGGTGATGCCTTAGCAGGAAAAAATAAAATTTCTCCCCGCCCCTCTACTCCTCTACTAGGCGATGCCTTAGTAGGAAAATAAAATTTCTCCCCGCCCCAACTCTGCTGCTCTACTAGGCCATGCCTTAGTAGGAAAAAAATAAAATTTCTCCCTGCCTCAACTCTGCTCCTCTACTAGGCACAGCCTAAGTAGGAAAAAATAAAATTTCTCCGCGTCCCAACTCTGCTCCTCTACTAGGCGATGCTTTATTGGGAAATAATAAAATTTCTCCCCACCTCAACTCTGCTCCTCTACTAGGCGATGCCTTAGTAGGAAAATAAATTTTTTTTCTCTCCCTCCAATACAACAACATTCATGAATTAAAAAGAAGAACCTGATTTTATTGAATTCCAACTGATTACATGAGAAAATGTAAAGATTAAATACATCAACGGTAAAATCCAGAATGATATTCCCTAAGGTGGTAAACATTCCAGGGACTCCTTAAAGCCTTGCTTTGAGTATTCTTCAAGTAATAAGCTCCAGAATTAAATTTCTCAATCACTCTGAAAAGATCATTCCACTCTGGGTCCATCTTTCCCCTCTGCTCTTCTTGTACCTAGGACCGAGCCACACATTTCCTACTTTCCTAATCATGTTAACCTCCAAATGCGCTCTCATCCCCTCTTCTTTCACTATCCCCTCATAACACCGACGCGCAACCCTCTGATCCCCGCATAAAACTCCAACCTCCTTCCTTACAAGAAACTTCAACTTCTGATGATACGTGGACGCTACAGCTCTGAAATCTTTTAGGGCTGGTCGCCACAGAATTCCATTGTAAGCGGATGGGGTGTCCACCATAGTAAATGTTGTCATTTTTGTTACCCGCCGAGGCTCATGTCTCAAAGATAGAGGAAGGACAATATGACCGATCGGTGGGATGGCATGTCCTGCAAATCCATATAGAGGAGTAGAGATTGGATCGAACTCAAATCCCTCCACCTTCATCTTATCCAAAGTGCTCTTGAACAAGATATTAACAGAGCTTCCATTATCAATAAATATTCGTGCCACATCGTAATTGGCAACGGTGGCCGTTACCACCAAGGCATCGTTATGAGGAGCCACAATGCCTCGGAGGTCATCCGGTCCAAAACTGATGACAGGATCCTGGGGTAGGTCCGCACCCCTAGATATTTCAAAATTCTCCAACCTCCTCCCATGCGCCTTTCACGCTTGCCTGGAATCTCCATCAGTAGCACCCCCCGAGATCATATGAATCATTCCTCTCGTAGGGTGGTTATCCTCATTCATTCCCCTCCTCTGTTCCGCGTGCTCCCGAGGGACATCCTGACCTCGACCTTCTCTCATCGGCTCCTCGATCCTCTGATGTATCCAGGGAGGGCCTCGACCCCGCCTAGAAGATGGGCGAGATCTCAGTTCACTCCCGGACGAGGATCCTTCTTGTCTACCCCGCGGTGGAGGTCGAGCACTGCTCTCAACCCTCTGCGACTTCTCCCCCCGCTCCCCTGACTCCTTCACCTCCATCACCTTATCCCGACTCCTATTCAAAGGAACATGTGAAGAGAATTGTCCTCTACTTCTGGTTATGTCTTCCTCCCTCTCACCTGCACCTCTCTTCTTACTTCCTCTCTCGGATCCCTCCCCCCTACTCCCTCCGGGTCGGTTTTCCATCCTTCTGTACCGTTGGGCATCTTCCAAGTTTACATATTTTTCCGCCCGAGACAACAGATCATCATAACTCGATGGAGGTTTCTTCACTAATGATTTAAAGAACTCTCCTCCTCTAAGTCCCTGGGTAAAGGCACTTATCATGATGTCAGGAGTAGCCGCCGGTATCTCCAGCGCTGCGTTGTTGAAACGCTGGACAAATTATCTCAAAGTTTCAGCCTCTTGTTGTTTCATCCCAAACATGCTCAAATAATTCTTCTGGTGCCTCTTGCTGCTGGCAAATCTGTGCAAGAAAGCTGTAGCAAAATCCTCAAAATACTGTATGGAGTTGGGTTGCAGGGTATTAAACCATTGCTGGGCTGACCTCACCAACGTGCCCAAAAACACCCTACACCTGACTCCATCTGAATATTGATGCAACAAAGCCGCATTCTCAAATCTCCACAAGTGTTCTTCGGGGTCAGTATGTCCATCGTACTCTCCCACATTCGACTATCGAAAATTTGGAGGAAGCCTTTCTCCTAAAATGGCTAGTGAAAAAGGACTTACTCTCTTGGGTGCCGGCGCTCTGTTTCCCAACTGCTGCCTCAACATCCGTATTTCCTTCCACATCTCTCCTATCTCATTAATCTCGGCACTTTGGTGGGGCTGTGTCTCTTCAAATCTGCTCTGGTGGCCCTCAGAATCTTCCTCTCGCTCATGGCGAGTGGCCTGCTCTTCAGCAAAAATAGACTCTCGGTTCTTTTTCATGGCCTCATCCACAGTTCAGGTGATAAATTGGCCCAGCTGTTCCAGGGTCAAGTTCCCCACATTCTCATTAGGACGGGTTTGATCGACCCTCGTCTCGTGAATGGGCTGCTCGGTTCTCGTCTCTTGACGAGGTTGTTCCTGTCTCCTCTCATGATGCGGTTGTTCCTGTATTGTCTCAGCATGAGATGGTTCGGGTCCCCTCCGAGGACGAGATGATGCTGAGGTAGCTCTTCCATTCCCTCTCTTCCCTACCATATCTACGTCTCAACTCAAACTTCCCACAGACGACGCCAAGTGATACTCACGGGAAATTTAGGGTTCGATTCCAGCAAGTGTCACTAGTCCATACGCAGGTTCTGAATTTACCATGAGCCTGAAATCACAAATAAGATCGTTAGGAAGGGGCCAGGAGGGTGTCCTGGCGTAGCCCCTCCGACGCTCAAGTCAGAGACTGCAGATATATGGGGGGAGCAGCTAAGGGTGCTGCTGAAAATAATATATTGAATCCCTGAACTGAACACTCAAACCTGGTATTTATAGGAGAATACTTGGTCCCTTGATGTGCTTGTTTTTCATTTGGGCTTGGGATGGGCCAGGGATAGCGGGCCCATCCATGGGATCTCATATTATATATATATAACTTTAAAATCTTTATTTCGTTGAGAGTTGGATGTTTGTCGTGTAATTGCAATTGAGAGATGTATTATTAAGTGGTTTATGCATTATTCGTTAAACTGTTATTTTTAGTAGTTTAGAAAAATTATGTTGTGATTTTGTATGGTTTCTTACAATTACAAATAATTTTATGCATTGTATGGTTTTTTTCAAGCAATGGTTTTAAAAATGCTCATAATTTTAGGCTCTCGATACTTAATATGTATGCAACTGATAATTTTAGGCTCTCGATACTTGATCTGTATTCAAGTGGTACCCAATTTTGTGGTTAATTGATACTAGACTTTCAAAACTCGATTTTTTTTCATTAAACTTACATTTGAACTGGGATTTTTGTTGGAGTGATTTCATATATTAAAAAAAATGTTTCCATACTCACCATCGAATATGAGTAGTACTTAATTTAACATACAAAAGGCCTAAATTGGTATAATAGATACCCGATTTGTCTCATTTGATACTCATATTTTGTTTGAAGATACGCTTAATTTTCGAGTTGTCACTATAAACGAAGTCTACTGGAGTTTTCATTGAAGATGCACAGGATGAAATATTCATATGAATTAATAAAAAAATAAACATTTCCCCACTCATCATCGAATACGAGTAAGTACATAATTTAATCTACAAAAAACCTAAATTATGATATCAAATACCTGATTTGGGTCATTTGATACCCATATTTTGTTTGGAATACATTTGATTTTCGAGTGGTCACCATAAACGAATTCATGTCGGAGTTTTCATTGAAGATGCATTACGATTAAGTAATCATTTGATTTTATACAAAAAAAAGAAACATATTCTCAACTAATCATCGAACACGAGTGAGTACTCATTTAACCTACAAGATACCTAAATTGATATATCAGATACCTGATTTGACCTATTTGATACAAATATTTTGTTTAAAAATACATTTGATGTTCGAGTGGTCACCATAAACGAAGTTCGATCGGAGTTTCCATTGTAGATGCACTAAGATGAAGTATTCGTGTGATTTAGTACCAAAAAAAAAACTTGTTCCCCACCTTCAAATTCGAGTAAATACTAAATTTAATATACAAAGTACCTAAATTGGAATAAAAAATACCTGATTTGGCTCATTTGATACTCATATTTTGTTTGGAGATACATTTGATGTTTTAGTACTGGTCTTCATAAACAAAGTCATGTTGGAGTTTCCATAAAATATGAATTATGGTGAAGTATTAACGTGATTTAATACCCAAAAAAAAAACATGTTCACCACCATCAAATATGAGTAAGTCTTTGATGATGACTTTCGTGAAGTAAAAAATGTTAGAAATAAATTAATACAAATAAATACCTAATTTGAGTTCAAAAATACTTGATTTTACCCCTTAAGTACTCAAACTCAATTATTTGAGGACGTCAAAATATATAGTTTTAAGTTAATATTGAGTGGCCTTTGATGATGATATTCGTGAATTAAAAATGTGATACTTAAATTGATACAAATAATACTTAATTCTGTAATGCCCGGAAATTTAATTCTAATAATCTGTAATTATTGAATTATAATTTGATATGATTATGAGAGGATTAATCGGGACACGAAATAAGAATACGTGTGATAATGTATGTGCGAGAGCCGAAGGTCTCGCGCATATGCGCGAAGAGTAGGCGCGCATATGCGCGAGTAAGACAAGAGCCCATGATGCAAGACAGTAGCATCGGCGCACATGCGCGACTTTATGCGCGCACATGCGCGAGCAATCCAGAAAGGTTGGCGCACATGCGCGACTTGGATTCGCGCACATGCGCGACACAACCCGAGAGTTGTGAAGAATTACTCGTGCATATGCGCCGATCAGGGGCGCGCATATGCGCGAGGTGAGGTGCCAGTCACGCGCCGAGACTTAGTGTCTCGCGCATATGTGCCGATAGATGTCGCGCATATGCGCGAGACGTGTATTACAAAGGGTGAGCCACTTGTTTGTTGCATGCGTGAATTGTATATATATATATATATACACGAAGGTAAAGGGGAAATCAGAAGGAAAATAAGAAAAACCGAGGCCAACTTCACCATCTGATTTTAGAATTTGATTTACGAGGAATCCGTCCGTCTAATTTTGAATCCGACTTCGGTACCGAGTTCCTATCAACGTAGGCTACGACTGAACGTAAGTTTTACTACGTTTTGACATGCTTTGAAATTATGATATTGTCAGAATTGAATAGGATTCTTATATGATGTTCTGGTCATGTTAGACATCATAGAATCAAAGTCAGATTGAGAAACGGACTGATCATGTAATTGTTATGATTTTTGGAGTCGATTTGACTGAGAACTCATATCAGATATGTATGGTTATTGAGATTATGACTGGCATCGACATTAATTATGAGTTCTGGTATTATATCTGTGATGTTTGGATTGACGGGGTTATCGAGACTGTATTGTTATACCGTCGAAACATCGGTTGATTGATATTGAACAGATTTGGTAGTGATTTCGATTTTATAGTGATATGGTCGATATGGATTAGAGTGTATCTTGATTGGATATCGATCAGCATATATTTCGATTTGAATATTAATCAGAACATGTATTGAATTGAGTTGAATATTGATATTATATCTGTTCGATATTGTTATTACCAGATTTGGGAATGGACCGAGATAGAGTCGGGACTTCTTCTTCTTCTTCCGAGCGATAAGATAAATGTATAAATTAATGTGGAGTTGGGATTGCACAACTCGAGTGAGGTTTGACTCGAGTTTCCCTAAATCACATACTTTACTTATTGTATTGATATTTGCATTGAGTTGATTGATATACTTGTTCTCTTGAATCATAGATAACAGGTGTTAGACGAGTAATCTTGTGACAGAAGTGCCTGATAGTGGTAGGAGTACCACGGGCACATTGCACGATATCATAAGATATTGTATCGGCGGAAGTGCCATAGTCTGTCACTGGATAATTGGCTATCGATGTGGATAGAATTATAGCTCCTTCTATTACTGGTGATCAGTACTGTATCGATGTGGATAGAATCATAACTTCTTCTATTACTGTTGATCGATGTTATATCGATGTGGATAGAGTCGGAGTTTCTTCTATTACTGGTGATCGATACTATACTGATGTGGATAGAAACATAGTTTTTTCTATTACTGGTGATCGATACTATATCGACGTGGATAGAACTGGAGTCTTTTCTATCACTGTTGGTCGATATGGAATGCCAATGTCTGGAAACCGGGATCCCTAGGCTAGGATTGAGTCTAGTCTAAAATGTAGAGTCACGAGTTTGAGTGACAGTTATATCGATTGATATTGATGGATGTTGAATGATGTTCCTGATATTGGTACATACTTGGAATAGAATTTATTCTTGATATTGAATTATGTTCCTGAGCAGGGTACCTGTATAGAATATGATTTATTCTTGTAATGGATTTATATCATGATTTTGATATATGATAGGATTTTCTGTTATATGCTTTTATATTGCTTATATGATGGCATGTATACATGATTTATACTGGGATATTTAGATCTCACCGGAGTTATCCGGCTGTTGTCTTGTTTGTATGTGTGCATGGCAACAGGTGGGCTAGGATCAGGGTCAAGAAGAGTACGAGGCTGGACTAGATAGCGTGGAGATCCGGGCTTTGAAGCAACTTAGGATTCAGCACTGACTTGTAGTTGAACCTAGTCGGATTATTGTAGATTATACAATAATTGTATGTTATGTTTAATATGTAATTTGAATTTAATTACATTACGTTTCCGCTGTATAATTTAAGAAAAAAATTTAGACCCTGTTCATTAAACTTGATTAATTAATCCCAATGACGATTAAGGACTGTATTAGCGTCCGGGTCCCCACAAATTCACTCTCACATATTCTTTATTTTACTCTTTTAAAACTCAAATTTGATTATTTTTGTATGTCTAAAATTATAGTTTGAAGTAATATCGAGTGACTTTCGATGGTGTCATTTGTGAAGTTAAATTATAATACCTAAATTAGTACAAAGAGTATCTAATTCGAGTTTACAAATACTTGATTTTATTCCTTAAATACTTATATCCAACTATTTGGAGATGTCAAATTATATAGTTTGAAGTTAATATTGAGTGGTTTTGATGATGACATTTGTGAAGTAAATTAATACAAATAATATTACCTAATTCGAGTCCACAAATACTTGATTTTACCATTTAAATATTCAAATTCGATTATTTGAGGATGTCAAAATATATAATTTAAAGTCAATATTGAGTGACCTTTGATGATGAGATTCGTGAAATAAAATATGATACCTAAATTGTTATAAATAGTATATAATAGATTCCACTGATAATTGATTGTACCCTTCAAAAACTCAAATTTAATTATTTTGGATGTCAAAAAATACAGATTGAAATTGATATTGTTTGGCTTTTGATGGTGTCATATGTTAAGTAAAAATGTGATACTTAAAATTGGTATAAATAGTATCTGATTCGAGTCTACAAATACTTGATTTTATTCTCTAAATACTCAAATCCAAGTATTTGTGGATGTCAAAATATACATTTTGAAATTAAATTTTAGTGTCTTTTGATGATAACATTCGTGAAGTAAAAATGTGACATATAAATTAATACATATAATATCTGATTTGAGTCCACAAATATTTGATTTTACTCTTTAAAAACTCAAATTTGATTATTTTATTATGTCAAAATATATAATTTGAAATTAATATCGATTGACAATTAATGATGAGATTCGTGAAGTACAAATTTGATACTTGAATTGGTAAAAATGTGATACTTGAATTTTTTACGTCATCGAATAATGGAATAAAGATATTTTACGAGGTCAAATCAAGTACATATTGATTCGTATTAAGTACATTATATACCAATTTAGGTATATTATTTTGACTTCACAGATGTCACAAACAAAAGTCACTGAAGGTTATAAACTCCATATTATATTTTTTTACATCCCCAAATAATGACATAAGAGTATTTACGGGACCAAATCAATTACCTATTGACTCGAATTAGGTACTTTTTGTACCAAATTAGGGAATAATGATATTTACAAGGCTAGATCAATTATTATTTATGTACCAAATAAGGGAATAATGATATTTACAAGGTTAAATCAATTACATATTGACATGAATTAGATAATTTATGTACCAATTTAGGTATCTTATTTTGAATACACATTGTTTATTTACATCACCAAATAATTGAATAATGGTATTTAGTTATTAAAAAGTACAAATCAAGTACCTATTTACTCGAATTACGTATTTATGTACCAATTTAAATATCATATTTTGACTTCATGGATACCACCACAAAGTATTGTAAATGAATATTAATAAGAAATATTAATATTAATGAATATCAACAAGTATTGTGAATGAATATTAATAATTATTATAAATTAATGATAATAAGTATAATGAAAAAATATTCAAGTCCCAATGGCCAGTAGCCTCGAAAACGACACAAGAAAAGAGAAGGCACAGCTGCTGTAATTTTGACAGCAAGTGTGCTGCGGTTCAGAGGCGTGTTCCGGGTTCTTAATTGGCTTTTAGCCTATGGCCTTAGACTGGTCAGTGCCTCATCAAGTTATGAGGGTCATGTTTTTGGCCGTTCGTAATTCGGATCATTTTAGAGGTCGTACGAGAATTTACGGTGCAATGTGCCAAAATGACTCTCGAAAAAGCGTTTCATGTTTTTTGGCCTCGATTAACTAAATTTCGTGTACTGTAAATTTAGGAGCATTATTTCATCATTTTAGGCGTATCTTAATCATGGCTTTATGACGGTTCGGTGTTGGTTCGGGTTGGGACGGAGTCACGATTAAATACGAAGTCGTTAGGCGCGATTGTCTCAGTTTTAGGATTTACTTGCAAGTTTGGTCAAGTTAAATCATATGCATATTTTTCTCATGTTAGATTTAAGTCGCAGCGAGCCTGGGAGCGATCCAACCCAATCAGTAAAATTGTTACAGGATATTTAATTATGTTATTTATTTATATTACATGCAAAATATTCATTTTGAGATTTATGCGATATTGCTTGTGGTCACTTTACTATCATGGGATTATTACTTCACCCGGTCGCCAGTTACCGGTTACTTCACCCAATCGCCAGTTACCGGTCAGTTCAGTTTTGTACCACCCAATATACTGTGGCATTAATCTGATCAGACCCTCATTATTTCACCCGGTCGCCAGTTACCGGTCAGTTCAGTTCAGTTCAGGGACCACTTGCGTAGACCATAATCTCACCAGAGAAATTATGACATGCTATTTCAGTATAGGGCTCCAAGGAGCAAACATTTTCACTATGATATTTTCAGTTCAGTTATGCACGTACTATAATTACCATTGAAATGATATTTTACGTTACACCTCATTACAAGATATTTTCACTTGCATGCGATTTTATTATTTATTTGTTTGTTATTTATGGTATATGCATGCTGAGTCTTTAGACTCACTAGACTTGATTGTTGATGCGATCGTGGTAGCCTTGCATAGGAGTATGAGCAAAGAAGATGGATTTACGTGCGAGGAGCAAAATGATGAAGGGGTCGTGATGCATGGGAGTATGTTGGAAGGCCAAAGGAACATGATTCAAACATTATTCTCATTCAAACATTATTCTCATCGGCCGAGTCTGCACGGACCAGCACACGGACCTGCACATGGGGTCCGTGTCCTTTACAACCTGAGATGAGCTTTTCCAGTGCCTGCACGGACCTGAAGACGGACCCAGGCACGGGGTCCGTGCCCTATGTATTTGGCGAAGACAGTGCCTACACGGACCCATACACGGAGGTGAGCACGGGGTCCGTGTCCCTTGTTCCAGCTGAAATTCAGTCCCGAGTGTACATGGACCCGGACACGGAGGCACACACGGGGTCCGTGTCCTAGAGTTTTGACCGAGAAAAATTACCTTATTTAGAGTTTTGTTTTGTTAGGAAACTAGATTTCTTGATATCTTTTGATATATAGACTATGTTGAACGAATTTTTAGAACACAATACACAATACACATATTATTTTGAGTTTATCAAATTTGTGAGATTTTTCTCTCAACTTTTCAAGGCTTTAGCTTTGTTAAAACAAAATCAAACTTATCAAAGTTTATAACTTTGTGGCATTTGTCGATCGTTCTTGTGCGGATTGTCGTAGGCATCGTTCTTCGAAGGTTCGTTCTAATTTTCGATTGTTATTCCGTGTTTATTTGTTGCTAGACTTTCGTAGTTTAGAGGTGAATAACACAACAATACTTGATTCAAAAGATCGGGAAAACATACGAATCTTATTATCGTAATTGAATAGAGGGTGCGATTTATTTTTAATCGTGTTTGCTATTTATTCGTGTCAAGATTCATATCATTTGGTATCAGAGCCAGGTTTATTGAATTCAAGTGAATTATCTTGTTCTTAAATTGCAGATCTGTATTATTTCTTCGTTTATTTTCAGATCTGTTTTGTTCTATCGTTCTTCGTAATTTTTTTTTTTTTTTCGTGAATCTGTGATTCTCGAAATTTGTTGGTGAATTTTTTCTTTTTTTTTGGGATTTTCGAGTAGTACTCAAGCCAAAAAAAAAAAAAGAGTACAAAATTTCCGAAAATTCACCATTAATTCTTTTTGATATCTTGTTCTATTTCCTTTAGAGAGTCATATTTAATTGTCTCTCAAAGTCAAAATATATATATATATATATATTTATATATATATATATATATATATATATATATATATATATATATATATATATATATATTTTATTCGAATTTCGTGTTTACACGGTCCAAGTGAGTCGGCTGCAATTGTTCACAAGTTGAAACTTGGTTGTTTGATTTACTCAAAATACAAAGCTTGAGCACTTCCAAGAGAGCTTTCAAAATTTTAGTGATACACTTGAGTGCGAGTGACTTTTCTTTGGAGTGAACGGTGAGTATTTGTTGTGAGCAAACAAAATTGTGAGAAAAGACGAGTGAATTTCTTTGGAGTGACCGTGAGCATTCGGGTGAGGATTATTTTATTTCTACTAACCTTTTCTTGCAGGTACAAATTTGAAATTAAATGGAGAGGGAGGTAGGAGATAGTTCGAATTCGGGGGTGTCCAAGGCCCAACTAGATGCGTTGTTTGGGGATTTTAGTAGGGTGATGACGACCCAAATGGAGTCGTTGCATGAGAGGTTGGGTAAACTTGAGGTTAGCGTTAGTGGGGGTAAACCTAAGCCTAGGGATTTGGGTAAAGATGACGAGTAGTATGATTTGGGAGGAGGCGATGAGAGTCAAAATGAGAATTGGGGTAGGAATTGAAGAGATAGAGGATTTGGGAGAGGGAGAAGAGAAGCCATGCGGGGTAGATATGAGGAGACTAGGGAAGATGGTCACATGGGTAGCATTAAGATGAAAATTCCATCGTTCCATGGGAAATCTGACCCGGAGGCGTACCTAGAGTGGGAAAAGAGGGTAGAGTTCGTATTTGAATGTCACCACTACTCCGAACAAAAGAAGGTGAGGTTGGCGGTGGTTGAGTTCTTAGACTATGCTCTCATTTGGTGGGATCAATTAGTGACCACTAAAGAAAGTATAATGAGAGACCCATTGAATCTTGGGATGAGATGAAGAGGGTAATGAGGAAGAGGTTTGTGCCTAACCACTATTATAGGGAGATGTTTAAGAGGTTACAAACTTTGAGGCAAGGGTTGAAGAGTGTTGAGGACTACTATAAGGAGATGGAAGTAGTCATGATTAGGACCAATGTTGAGGAAGATAGTGAGGCAAATATGGCTCGTTTTCTTTGTGGTTTGAACAGGGAGATCCAAGATCAAGTGGAGCTTCGGCACTACTTAGATCTAGACGAGATGGTGCAAATGGCCATAAAGGTGGAGCAACAACTCAAGAGGCGAGGAGTTGGCCGCACCAATCAAACCGGAGGTGCATCATCTTCTTGGCAATCCAATGTTGTGAAGCATGAGGAAAATAAAATGGAGGCCAAGCCAAGATTTGACACTAAGCAAGAGGCACCTAATCAAGGAGTCCAAGGTAAATCTGAAACTCCTTCTAATCGTTCTAGGGATGTTAGATGTTTTAGGTGTCAAGGGATGGGTCATATTGCTAGCGAATGTCCTAATAAGAGGGTGATGGTTTTGAATGCTTATGGTAAGTATGAGTCCCAAAGTGAGGGTGATGATGATGAGATGCCTGCGTTGGAGGATCCCGATGAGGGATATGAGGCGGTTGTAGGAGAATCATTGGTGATTAGGCGTATCATGATTGGCCAAGTCGAGGAGGAGGAGACCAATCAAAGGGGGAACTTGTTCCATACTAGGTGCTTTGTGAACGAAAAGGTTTGCAACGTTATTATAGATGGGGGAAGTTGCACCAACGTAGCTAGTTGTGAGATGGTGGAGAAGTTGAGTTTGCCTACTTTGAAGCACTCTCAACCATATAGACTTCAATGGTTGAATGATTGTGCGGAAGTGAAGGTAAATAGGCAAGTTCTAGTGTCCTTTTTCTATTGGGAAGTATGTGGATGAGGTTTTGTGTGACGTGGTGCCCATGCATGCTTGTCATATCTTGTTGGGTAGACCTTGGCAATTCGATAGGAAGGTAACACATGATGGTTTCAAGAATAGGTACTCATTTGTCCTAAACAAAGAACCAATTGTATTACTACCTTTGTCACCAAAACAAATACTTGAAGATCAATTGAAAAAGAAAAAAAGAGATGAGGCCGAAAAAAAGAGTGTCCAAAAGAGTGAGATGGCCTTAGAAAAAGAAAAATAAAAATATATGGTCGAAAGAAAGAGTGAACAAAAGAGTGAGATGACCATCGAAAAGAAAAAAGAGAGAGAAAAAGAGGTCAAAGAAAAAGAAAAGAAAAATAATTTGATGGCCCAAAGGAGTGAAAAGAGTGAGGTTGAGAGTTGTTTATTATTACATAAACCATTACATGTACCTTTGTACAAAGTGGTTTACCCATATTGTGATGAAGTCGCCGGTTCAATCCCGAGCATTGCTATTTCTTATTTGCAGGATCTTGGAGTTATCATGACAAGGATACAAGTGAGTCTTGTCGAAGGGGGAACCCAAAAGTTTGAGCCTCGAGGATGCAAGTGCAATCACGACGAGGTAAGGCTAGTTGCCACTACAACAACTATGAGGTATGATTTTCTTCTTTACCTTAATTCATTGTTGTTTTGTTTTCAAGAATCATGGGAACAACTTGAAAATGTGATGCTTAGAAGATATGAATGTGATTTAATCTTGTTGCCTAAGTGTCATAGAAATGAGGAGGGAGATGTATTGCATGAATTAGATTCGAATGTTATTGATTTTGAGTGTTCAAAGTTTGTCCAATTGACACTTTGTCATGACAATGACCTATGTGCATTAGAATTAAATTCATGTGGTGAGTTAAATGAATATAATAATTTCTTTGTTTATGATGAATATAATTTTAAGGAGATTAAATTGTTCATGTTATGCTCATTTTATGAAATAATCGTTAGCGAGGCGTATTGTCGTGATTTCATCATTGAAAAAATTCATGGATTTCTATGTTGGTTGCATATGAAGAGGGATGTTAAATGGAATAGCAAGGAATGCATTGCCTATAGGGCTAGGGCACCTGAGCTTGATTTCTATAAGTTGCTTGAAGTCTTTCTTATTCCTAGTGAGCTATGGTCATACACGTGTATGGGTTTCATTTTTGTGTTGACTTGGTCTAAGAAGGGGAGGAACTTGATTTTTGTGATACTTAACAATATTCTATCATTTTATGTCATTTATTATTTGGTATATGTTGATGTTGGTGAGTTGATAGTGAATGCTGCTATGGAGTTAGGGATCAAGGTGTTGATGGCGCGTGTGGGCAATGGCATCTACAAACTTGCGCTTAAAGGTAAGTATGTTGATAATATCCTCCTTGTTGTTATTAATTTGCTTCGTTTTTGTGCAAGGGGGAAAGATTTGAGGACAAATCCTTTTCAAGAAGGGGAGGATGATGCGATCGTGGTAGCCTTGCACGGGAGTATGAGCAAAGAAGATGGATTTACGTGCGAGGAGCAAAATGATGAAGGGGTCGTGATGCATGGGAGTATGTTGGAAGGCCAAAGGAACATGATTCAAACATTATTCTCATTCAAACATTATTCTCATCGGCCGAGTCTGCACGGACCAGCACACGGGGTCCGTGTCCTTTACAACCTGAGATGAGCTTTTCCAGTGCCTGCACGGACCTGAAGACAGACCCAGGCACGAGGTCCGTGCCCTATGTATTTGGCGAAGACAGTGCCTACAGGGACCCGTACACGGAGGTGAGCACGGGGTCCGTGTCCCTTGTTCCAGCTGAAATTCAGTCCCGAGTGTACACGGACCCGGACACGGAGGCACACACGGGGTCCGTGTCCTAGAGTTTTGACCGAGAAAAATTACCTTATTTAGAGTTTTGTTTTGTTAGGAAACTAGATTTCTTGATATCTTTTGATATATAGACTATGTTGAACGAATTTTTAGAACACAATACACAATACACATATTATTTTGAGTTTATCAAATTTGTGAGATTTTTCTCTCAACTTTTCAAGGCTTTAGCTTTGTTAAAACAAAATCAAACTTATCAAAGTTTATAACTTTGTGGCGTTTGTCGATCGTTCTTGTGCGGATTGTCGTAGGCATCGTTCTTCGAAGGTTCGTTCTAATTTTCGATTGTTATTCCGTGTTTATTTGTTGATAGACTTTCGTAGTTTAGAGGTGAATAACACAACAATACTTGATTCAAAAGATCGGGAAAACATACGAATCTTATTATCGTAATTGAATAGAGGGTGCGATTTATTTTTAATCGTGTTTGCTATTTATTCGTGTTAAGATTCATATCAATTGTTGTAGGTATTGATGATGTAAGGACCGAGGGCGGGGACCGGTGAGCTAGCTTGGGTCGGCAGTAGTGGAACCCGATGACCTTATCTTTCAGCATGTACTATTTTATGATCAAACATATTTATGTCGTTGGATTAGTTTTAAACGGCTATTTTGCAAACATTAAATTCTTCCGCTGTTATTTTTAAACATTATACATTATTCAACAGTTTATTTTGTGAATGAGATATTTTATTTAGTTTAAAAGAAAATTTTAAATTTCTCGCAAATTTTCAAGTATGGATTTAGAGACCTTTACAGTTGGTATCAGAGCATATGTTCTTGTAAAGGGTTGCCCTACTACTGACCACGAGAAGCTCACGAAGCCACGTCTTCGGTCTGTAAGTTTTACATTGCAGCATTTTATTTAAAGAATGAATTATTTTAACAGCATGCTTCCATGAAATATTTTACATTCAGATTCTTTAATTATTTCAGTATTCATTTAAAATAAATTATGGAATTATGCATGTTAGTTACGTATGGGTTATATATGGAACAGTATGCCTCCTAGACGCCAGGTTGGACGCCCGAGAGGTGGTGGTGAGCACCGTCGTGAGGACGGTGAGGACCAGAGACAAGAGAGGCAGGGAACTCCACCCCTTCCGCCTGATATGAATGCCCAGATGCTAGCTGAGATGAACCGGTTCTTCGCACAGTTTGCAAGGAACAATGCCACGGTGGCAGCTAGGCTGACAAGGCCTGAGGCTACTTACGAGAGATTCATGAAGATGCGTCCCAAGGTGTTTTCGGGGACGACGGACCCCATGATTGCCGAGGGCTGGATCAAGTCCCTCGAGGTTATCTTCGAGTTTATGGAGCTTGGAGATGCAGACAGAGTACGCTGTGCCACCTATCTGTTCAGTGGAGATGCCCGCTTATGGTGGGAAAGAGCATCAGTAGCCCTGAACTTGGCCACACTGACTTGGGCACGCTTCACGGAGGTATTTTACTCCTAATATTTTACTGATGAGGTGCGTTCTCGATTGACCAGGGAGTTCATGACCCTGAGGCAGGGCGATCTGACAGTTACGGAGTTCATCCGTAAATTTGAGAGGGGCTGTCACTTTGTGCCCTTGATTGCGAATGATGCAGGTGCCAAGCTGAGGCACTTTCTTGATGGATTGCGACCGATCTTACGCCGCGATGTTAGGGTTGCTGGCCCTACTACCTTTGAAGTTGATGTTTCTAGAGCTCTGGCTGCAGAGCAAGATCTGATCGACATTGAGAGGGATCGCTTGGGGAAGCGACCAGTTTAGGTACCACACCGTCCTCCTCCTCCTCAGTAGCAACAGCACCAGAACAAGAGGCCGCATCACGGCCCGCCCAGAAACAGAGGATGACCACAGCAGCAGCAGTAGGGACGCGCAGTCCCGAGGACATTTGAGCACCCAGTCTGTCCCAAGTGCTCACACCGCCATCTTGGAGCATGTATGTTAGGCTCAGGGAAGTGTTACAAGTGTGGTAGCCCAGACCACACGCTGCCACATTGCCCTCAGAGGAACCTACCTACACAGGGCAAAGTGTTTGCTCTCCATGCGACGGAAAAGAACCCCGATACTATGCTGATGATAGGTACCTTTAGGCTTTAAGTTAATATTTAATTTTCAGCGTTTTGGGAACCGGGATTAAGATTTTGAACTTAGAAATTGTTATAGGATTGCATGCTCCACTCAGTATTATTTTGGGAATTTAAGTTAGAAGAACTTGGCCTCTGCATGTCTATAAGATAGTTCTAGTAATTATTGGGTTCAACTTGACATTCCAACTTTCAGGGAGAATCTTTATAGCGAGGTCAGCTACGAAAGCCCTGATAGATTCAGGGGATACTCATTCCTTTTTTCGGAGACCTTCGCTAATTTTCTCAAGGTCAAGACTATTGGACTAAATGTAGCCTATTCAGTAGTATTTTTTCGTCTGGTGAGGAGATGGCAGCTACCAATGTGATCCGAGATATAGACCTTGAGCTGCATGGAAATCTGGTGTATGCGGATCTTATCGTGTTGCCGATGCCAGAGTTTGACATCATTCTAGGGATGAATTGGCTATTGCGGAACAGAGTTTTGATCGACTTTCAGCGGAGATCTGATCAAGTCCGACCGCCTGGGATGACACAGTTCTTATCTGCGCCAGACAGGTACTTCCCGTTACCGCATATTATTCCTTATGTCCAGGCTAGGAAGCTCATGCATAGAGGGTGTCGGGCATTTCTAGCAACTTTATATCTGTCCCCGAGGCACTCAGTCAGTCAGCCGCAGATGTTCCGATTGTCTGAGATTTTCTAGACGTGTTTCCTGAGGACGTCTCTAGTATGCAACCCGAGAGAGAGGTGGAGTTTTCTATTGAGCTTATGCCAGGTACGGCTCCGATCTCAAAAGCACCATACCGATTAGCACCGACAGAGATGGCAGAGCTTAAGAAGCAGATTCAGGAGCTACTTGACAAGGAGTTCATTTGCCCGAGTTTCTCTCCATGGGGCACGCCAGTCTTGTTTTTTAAGAAGAAAGATGGCACTATGTGGCTTTGCATTGATTACCGGGAGTTGAACAGGGTTACTGTGAAGAACAAATACCCACTTCCGAGGATTGAGGATTTGTTTGACCAGTTGCAGGGAGCATCAGTATTCTCCAAGATTGATCTGCGATCCGGTTATCACCAGTTGAGGGTGAAAGACGCCGATGTTTCCAAGACTGCTTTCAGGACTCATTATGGCCACTACGAGTTCCTTTTGATGTCGTTCGGTCTGACGAACGCGCCAGCGTTCTTCATGGATCTCATGAATCACGTATTTCAGCCATACCTTGATCAGTTTGTGATAGTATTCATAGACGACATTCTCGTCTACTCGAAGAATCAGGAGGATCACGGCAGACATCTGACCACAGTGTTGCAGACCTTGCAGAAGCACAGATTGTTCGCAAAGTTCAGTAAGTGCGAATTCTGGTTGGAGAAGGTGGCGTTCTTATGCCACATTGTTTCTAGCAGTGGTATTGAGGTAGACCCAGCGAAAGTTGCAGCAGTCAGAGATTGGGTTGTGCCACAGAATGCTTCTGAGATTCGCAGTTTTGTTTGCTTAGCAGGATATTACCGGAAGTTTATTCATGGATTCTCCTCTATCGCAGTTCCACTCACAGCATTGACAAAGAAGAATGTGAAATTTGTGTGGAGCGATGAGTATCAGAAGAGTTTCGATACTTTGAAGCAAGCTCTTATCTTAGCACCAGTTTTGGCCATGCCGTCCGGGCCTGGTGAGTTTGTTCTATATGCTTCGAAGCTCGGTCTCGACGCAGTACTGATGCAGCGTGGAAAGGTGATAGCATATGCTTCCCGTCAGTTGAAGACTCATGAGAAGAGTTACCCTACCCATGATCTAGATTTCGCAGCCGTTGTTTTGCTTTGAAGATCTGGAGACATTATTTGTATGGAGAGAAGTGCCAGATCTTTATCGACCATAAGAGCCTCAAGTACTTCTTTACGCAGAAAGGGCTGAATATGCGTCAGAGGCGGTGGTTGGAGCTTGCGAAAGATTATGATTGTGACATTAGCTACCACCTGGGTAAGGCTAATGTAGTTGCGGATGCATTAAGCAGGAAAATTACAGTGATTGCCCATTTGACGATTCAGAAACCCCTTCAGTCTGAGATGCAGAGGTTTGATCTAGAGGCATATCCTCAAGGTAGAGTTCCCCGTCTATCTACTTTGACAATTCAGTCCACTCTTATGGACCATATTCACAGTGGTCAGCCAGCAGATGAGCAGTTGGAAAAGTGGAAGCAGAGAGATGAGGCCAGGGGCAGTGTCTTGTATTCAGTTAGTGATGGTATTGTGAGAAACCGAGACATGATATGGGTTCTTAGCAGTGATTCTATCCGAGCAGATATTCTATCAGAGGCCCATAGGTCGCCGTACTCTATTCATCCAGTGAGTACGAAGATGTACAAAGACCTGCAGTTATATTGTACTGGTTGCCAGGAATGAAGAAGGATATTAGACGCTTTGTTTTTACGAGTGTCTGACTTGTCAGTTAGTGAAGGAAGAGCATCAAAGACCAGCAGGTTTGCTCAAGCCTCTTCCTATTCCCGAGTGGAAGTGGGAGAATGTCACCATGGACTTTGTTACCTGTTTTCCGAAGTCAGTCAGAGGATCAAATGCTATCTGGGTGATTGTTGATCGTCTTACCAAATCAGCGCACTTCTTGCATATTAAGACGACTTTCACCATGATTCAGTATGCAGAGTTGTACATCCGGGAGATAGTCCTACTTCATGGTATTCCAGTTTCTACCGTATCTGACAGAGACCCCAGGTTTACTTCCTCATTTTGGAAGAGTTTGCATTTGACAATGGGTACGAAGTCGTTGTTTAGCACAGCTTTCCAACCTCAGACATATGGGCTGTCAGAGCGAGTTATTCAGATTTTGGAGGATCTTTTCCGTGCTTGTGTTATTGATTTTTCCGGGAGTTGGGAGTTGAACTTGCCATTAGTGGAGTTCACCTATAATAACAGCTTTCAGTCGTCTATAGGAATGGCTCCATATGAATCATTGTATGGCCGTAAGTGTAGATCTCTTATTCATTGGGATGAAGTAGGAGAGAGAGCAGAGTTGGGTCCAGAGATTATTCAGCAGACTGTCAGTGTAGTAGCCCAGATCCGTGATAGGATGAGGACTGCTCAGAGTCGACAGAAGAGTTATGCTGACCAGCGGAGGAGAGATTTAGAGTTTGCAGTGGGCGATCATGTTTTTGTGAATGTGGCACCTATGAAGGGTGTCATGCGATTTGGGAAGAAAGGGAAGCTCAGTCCAAGATTCATTGGACCATTTGACATCCACGACCGAGTTGGGACGCTAGCTTATCGTGTTGCTCTTCCGCCGAATCTGGCCGGAGTACACAATGTGTTCCACGTCTCTATGCTGAGGAAGTATATGGCAAATCCTTCGCATGTCCTGAATTTTGAACCGTTGCAGCTCACTCCAAACCTGTCTTATGAGGAGAGACCAATGAAGATCTTAGACAGACAAGAAAAGATGCTTCGGAGCAAAATGGTGCAGCGAGTCAAAGTCAAATGGCTCAACCATTTAGAAGAGGAAGCTACGTGGGAATCTGAGCCAGAGATGAAGAGTCGTTATCCCGAACTATTTGGTGAGTTTTAAATCCGAGGACGAAATTTCTTTTAAGGGGGGAAGGATTGTAGAACCCGTAAATTAGACTACGTATTTAAGCCATGCATAATTCCTAGTATTTAAATTTTTATTGCATGAGTATTAAATTTCTTGTCTTTAAATTTATTCATTTTATGCAGTAGTTTAGTGGTTAGCTTTTCAGTTCATTAACTGAGACCGGATCGGAGTTGGAGTAAAGAGATAAAAATTTACTATTAAGAAAACATTTTCAAAAACTTATTTAAGATAAATAATAATTAAATTTATTGTAAAAGAAGGTTTAAGGAATTATTTAAATAAGTTGAGATAAGTAGTAAATAAAGTTCAATAATTAAATCCTTAAATCTCTAAAATATTTAATGAGTAGATAAAACACCAAAAATTAAAAATACAATCTTTCAGAAATATTTTCCCTCTATTTTAGATAATATTTTCGGCCCCTTTAATTTAACTTAAAATTAGTTGGCAACCCATTTAATTATTAGTTTTCCCTATCCATTTCATGGTAGATAATTCCCTCAATTTAAATCCTCATTTAATTAATATTTAAGCAATATTCTACATGTCTATCTAGCCACATTTTTTCCCCATTTAATTAATAAAAATCGATCACCCGTCTCCCCTCATTTAAAAGATTTAAATTAGTTAACAACTCAACTCCTGATCTCTTCCTCATCCATTTTTGGGAGATAAATTACTCACCATTTTTAATCCACATTTAATTGATATAAGCAATATTCCATCCCATTTTATTGATAAAAAAAAATCGGCCCTCTCCCCATTTTGAAAGATTTAATTTACAATTCAATTCTTTAATTATCTTTCCCTTAAACTTTTCTAGATAGATATCTTCCCCCAACTTTTAAATCTCTATCAAATCATTAATTAAACAAATTTTTCCCTTGCACCTAGACTTGAATTCGACATAATACACTCTCATATCCCTCAAAAAAATCTTTGACATCATTCTATTTTTCTTGTCTCTCAAACTAGTAGATAGAAAGAATATTTTCATTTCCTTTATCTTGCCATCTTCCCTATTTTCCCTAGCCATTCTCCCTACCTCATTTTCGAAAATTTCAGAAGAAAATAGAGAGGAAAAAATACGCGAGGTTTCAGTGAGGGATTAGGAAGAAAATCGAGTAGAAGAAAGAAAAGCGAAGCGCTCCGTCTCTTCCGCGTCGCGTCGTTACATATCTTTTGTTTTCTTCAAAACAAAAACCGAGGCATGTATATGTTTTTAATTCACTCCTCAATCAAGTAATATTTCTGATTTTTAACATCTCATGTGCATGATTTTTTTAACATGAAAACCGAAATACATGACAGCAACTTTCGAACCATGTACATAATTTTTCTGCCCTCTTGAAAACTTCATGCCTTTGCACTTGTTTCAATGGTTTCAGGTATTGGTCCCATTCCAGGCTCAAGGCTGCTGTTAGACATGATGTAGGGGTGATTAGGAAGGGATATGTCCATTGGTGTGAACCCTTTCACCACAGCAAAAACGTTTTTACAAGCAACACTCCCTGCTGAAATTTCTGTGTTTCGATTTTGCTGTTTTGGCTGTCAAGGGAGAGCTTCTGATCTTGGCTGTCCTAGGGACTTATAGCCATTATTAGAACCCTTCCCTAGCATGTCTAGGACGTGACCAAGATGCTCTTTCATGGCTTGGTTAACGTCCCAATTGGTTTAAAAAAAAAAAGAACAAGAACAGCCCCCCCTTCGGCCTTCTCATTTTTCCAGCAAGTGTGACTTTCGGTTTGTGGCGTGGTATGAATCTTGGTTGGCCTCTGGACCATAGCCCCAATTCATACCATACCCCTAGATGTCTAGATCATGCCATGGCCAACCAAATGACCACGAGGATGATCCATGACAGTAAACGGTAGCACTATCCCATGTGTGTACAGCTTGTGCTCTCGGCTGGGAGTGTGGCTGTAATTGTGGGGTGGTTCGAATTGTAGCTGGCCTATTGCCCTTAGCCATGGTTCAAACCATTCCCTAGAATTTTGGTAAGGGCCTATGGTCAGTGGTTCAACCCCCAATGGCCAGTATTCTCGAAACGACACAAGAAAAGCGAAGGCACAGCTGCTGTAATTTTGACAGCAAGCGTGCTGCGGTTCAGAGGCGTGTTCCGGGTCCTTGGTTTGCTTTTAGCCTATGGCCTTGGACTGGGCCGTGCCTCATCAAGTTAGGAAGGTTATGTTTTTGGCCGTTTGTAATTCGGATCGTTTTAGAGGTCGTACGAGAATTTACGATGCAATGTGCCAAAATGACTCTCGAAAGAGCGTTTCATGTTTTTTGGCCTCGATTAACTAAATTTCGTGTACACTAAAGTTAGGAGCATTATTTCATCATTTTAGGTGTATCTTAATCATGGCTTTATGACGGTTCGGTGTTGGTTCGGGTTGGGACGGAGTCACGATTAAATACGAAATCGTTAGGCGCGATTGTCTCAGTTTTAGGATTCACTTGCAAGTTTGGTCAAGTTAAATCATATGCATATTTTTCTCATGTTAGATTTAAGTCGCAGCGAGCCTGGGAGCGATCCAACCAAATCAGTAAATTGTTACAGGATATTTAATTATGTTATTTATTTATATTACGTGAAAAATATTCATTTTGAGATTTATGCGATATTACTTGTCGTCACTTTACTATCATGGGATTATTACTTCACCCGGTCGCCAGTTACCGGTTACTTCACCCGGTCGTCAGTTACCGGTCAGTTCAGTTTTGTACCACCCAGTATATTGTGGCATTAGTCTGATCAGACCCTCATAACTTCACCCGGTCGCCAGTTACGGTCAGTTCAGGGACCACTTGCGTAGACCATAATCTCACCACAAAAATTATGACATGCTATTTCAGTACAGGGCTCCAAGGAGCAAACATTTTCACTATGATATTTTCAGTTCATTTATTCACGTACTATAATTACCATTGAAAAGATATTTTACGTTACACCTCATTACAAGATATTTTCACTTGCATGAGATTTTATTATTTATTTATTTGTTATTTATGGTATATGCATGATGAGTCTTTAGACTCACTAGACTTGATTGTTGTAAGTATTGATGATGTCGGGACCGAGGGCGGGGACCTGTGAGCTAGCTTGGGTCGGCAGTAGTGGAACCCGAGGACCTCATCTTTCAGCATTTACTATTTTATGATCAAACAATTTTCTGTAGTTGGATTAATTTTAAACGGCTATTTTGCAAACATTAAATTCTTCCGATGCTATTTTTAAACATTATACATTATTGAACAATTTATTTTGTGAATGAGATATTTTATTTAGTTTAAAAGAAAATTTTAAATTTCTCGCAAATTTTCAAGTATGGATTCAGAGGCCTTTACAATTTAAAGAGCTAAATCAAGCATCTGGAACTTCAAAATATATAATTTATATGTCAAAATATGTACTTAATCTTATTTCACGAGGAATGAGGAAGTATGTTTTTTAAAAAATAAATTGACATAAATAAGTCATCATAATGCGTTTAATGAAAAACAAACAATGACTAAATTTGTGGTGATTGTTCGAAATTATAATTTTTTTTACACATTTAGAATATTCAAAGAGCAAAATTAAATATCTGAAACCCCATAATATGTAACGTGCTGTATTTTTAAACATACTTAAACTTTGCGGAAAATAAAAATTTTTCTTAAATAAGAAATTCTCATTCAAAATGCCAAATAATTAAAATGCTAGAACAAATATTTGAAATTATAAACAACTTGCAACAAGTACTTGTTTAAAATATCATGAAGTAATTCGTTAAAATCATAGTAAATAAAATAACATGCATAAATCCTTAAACTTAAGCGGTCCTCGGGTTAGCCCTCTGTCTAGTCCGAGCCATCTCACTGGTCTCCGCCTCTCGTCTTCTCAAACTCGTCCTCACCTGCATCGATCAAGTCTAGTGAGTCTAAAGACTCAACATGTATAAACTAGGAATATCAAGTAACGTATAATAAAACCATATGCATTTTAAAGTAACACATACATAACTTAACTTTGAACATACCTACATAACCATAGAAGTGCCATCGATTTTTAAACATTTTCATAAACATATTTGAATCATACATACTTAAACATGCATATCATCATCATTTTGCGTAAAGATATGTTTTAAAGAAAGTGACCCATAACAAGTGCGACTGATCAGACTAAACCACAGTACTGGGCTGGCAGGGATGTCCACTACACATACATAAGATAATCGGCCATACTTTACCTGGTGGATTGGTCCCTGGTCATACTTTACTGCTTTCTAATCCTGATCAAAACTCGGTCATACTTTACCGGGGTGGAAAGGTCCTCGGACACGTTTCCGGCTTCCAAACACGTTCATATTTGGTCACAAGACAACTAGTATACTTAAAAAACATAAAATATTTTCTTTGTACGTCGAACATACTAATACATTATGCATGCCTGCCCAAGACAAAAAAAAATAAATTTTTTTTTCCAGAAAGCTTGGCGCTTGGACAGTAAAATCTTACCGCTCGGGCGCCGCCCACTCGGTTGGGCTCGAAAATTTTAAAAAAAACACATTTTTACACGGTTTGAGCAGTCAGACGAAAATGATCATAACTCACTCGATTCTTGTTCAAACATTACGAATTTACTATCAAATCGAAGATATCAAAAATTAATAATTTTATATATGGAAAGTTTTTCCTAAAAACCGATAAAAAATCCACAAGATTCTAAATGACAGTAGATTCGGTTTTTGATATCTAAAAATTGTTCCAAAATCGATTAAAACATTTTTGCTCAAACTTTGCATGACATAAACGGATTTTTACACACAATATACATCAAATATTTACTATGACAAAATCGATGCAAAAATGAAAGAATATACATGTCTTTGATGATTAAACTCACGAAACGACAAACAACGACGCGAGAGAATGCGAGGCTCGATCCGGGACGACTTGTGGCACAAATTTTGCTCAATTATATGAACCCTAGTTTCCCTCTCAACTTGAATGTGTATATATGTGTGTAGATATGTGTGTGGTGAGTTTAAAAGATTAATTAGGGGGGTTAATTAGTTAAATAAAAATACTAATAATTAGTTAGTATGCTAAATAAAATAGTAATCCCCACTAATTGCTAGAACCCCCTTTTTTATTATAAAATACACATGTGTCAAAATTTCAAGATTTAAAATCCCCAACTATTCAAATTAGTATTTTTGAAAATCTTAAAATCTCAAAATCACCTAATAAATTAAATTAGTCTTTGAAATGGTAAAACTTTCATAAATCATTTAAAATACCAATTTTCTTGACTTGAAATAAAATACCACATTTTCATAAATCGCCTAAATCGTCACCAGTCTCTTTTCTCGATCCGGCATTGGATATTCGCCTGAAACATAAAACTTAATAAAATATTTTAACGTGCATCAGTTAAACATATTATAATAATTTAAAACAATGCAAAGATCATAAATCATGCATCGCTAAAATCATTTAAAAAATTAATTAAATAATTTAAAAATTTAAATAAATACATGGTTTTTACGTGTATTGATTTTGGGCTCTTTATAATAGGTACTAATTTAGTAGATGGAAAAGATACAATTGTTTTGGTAGATAAAATTATATATTTATTTAACTAATTAAAGGGCAAAATGTAAACTTATATTTGTAGGGAGTTAAAACTAAGCTTGTAGTGTTGTCAGATATTGATTTGTAAAAGAAATCACCCATGTACTAAATCCTAAATCAAAGATGTTAGGATCGGTTGATAGGTTGAAATGTGTTTAGAAGGAGGGGTTGAATAAACACTCACGAATTTTATAACCTTTTCGAATGAAGTGTCAGTTTGTAATAAACTGAAACTAGTAATCTTGTCAGTCAATTACAATCAATTTAACTGATAACAGTTGCGGAAATAAACCGACTGAAAGATAGAATAAATAACTAAAGTAATAACACAAAGATTTATGGATGTTCGGAAATTTAAATAACTCCTACGTCACCCATTCTATCACAAGAATATGATATGCACTAAAAGACTTTGATCGATACAAAACTTGTACAGACCCACTTCAGTTTGGACTTAACACTGCCAAAACTGAAACTCTTAGTTTAGTAAATATCTCACAGTTCTTTGACTGAACTTAGCACAACTGATCTAGTTAAAGATCAAATAAGCAATAAACAGTTCGTGATTATATGCTCGAAAGGTAGCCTCAAATGCTACAAATAAATCTGATGAGTGTGAGCTTTTTGATTCTTGAATAAGAGCTATAAATTCAGCAGGGTAACAACAAGCTTGTGAGAATAGATAGATCGATTGTTTCTTCAGCTGCTCTTATAATCTATTAATAGGCTTCTCTTCAACGGTAACATTAAAGTAGATCAGTTTTTTCAAGCTACTTGATCAGTTGATTTAAGTAGATCAGTTTCTTCAAGCTACTTGATCAGTTATTCCAATTAATTAATCACTTAGTTTGTGAAACAACCGAAATTAAGTTTCTAACAATTTTCCTCTTTTTGGTGTTTGACAAAACTTGTAAAGTATGCATTGATCAACTGAACGAATTAATCGTAGATAAAATAACTCTTCTAATGTACAGATTCGTACAAAGAATGAAACACAGAAAATAATCTATGTACAGATTCATAAAAAGAATAAAGAATTTCTTCTATAGTCTTCAATCACTAACTGAAGTAAGTTGATCTTCATATCTTCTTCTTCCTTTGTCTTCTTTTGTCTCTCTAAGTTCCCCTTTTTGTCAAGCACATCAACTTCTTTGATAGTATTCGAACATCTGCTGCAATATCTGATACGACATTCATTACAATGTTCTGCAGCATATCAATCCTTTTTATAACGCCCCGAAAATTTAAAAGTCCACGCGAACCACATACATGCAAGTTATTAAATTCTTTGTATTTTAATTAATTGTTTTAATTGCATTAATTAATTATGTTATCCATATTTACATGTTTAAAATATATTTTTCTACATGGTTGCATTAAAAATGTATTTTTAAGGGTTATTCTAGTCGCGATTGAAGAACGGAGACCGATGGCTGAAAAGCGTAAAGTGTTTTAATTTAATAATTTTTTTAATTGTTTCAAATATGGTTGATGATCTTTCATATTTTTTAAAATAAGGGGGTTTTGAGGTGATTTTATACTATGGGACGTAAATTTTATCGTTGTTGGTTTTTCAACAAAAAATACGAATTTTTCGGCAACTCGGCTATTAAATTTTATTTTAACAAAACTATTTTTAATATATTAATTAAATCCTAATCAAACACTAGTGGACCTAATTTGAGGGCTTAATGGGATTAAGTTTAATGAAGGGCTTAATTAGTATATAATATGTAACACACCCACAAAACCACCTACAGAACTCACGCCGCAATCTGATTTTCTCTCCCAAGAAACACTCAAATACACGACACACACCATCAAAATTTGGAGAAGAATCGAGAAAAGCTCAAGGGAAAAGTTCTAGCCTAGGTCTTGCTCTATTCTTCGCAAATTGTCAACGAATAATCGTGCGTTTAAAACGCACAGGCACGCCATACATCTCTTTTTCTCATCTATCACATCATATTATCGTTTGAAATTACGTTTATATGATAAACATGATTCCCTTATTAATATTTTCGTGATTATGCCTATACATATGCTAAACTCATGAATTTGGTTCCAAAACTTGATATATTGATGCATGAAGAGGCTGCCATAATAGGATCACTAAAAGAGAATCTTTAGGAGTGTTTAAACTCCCCTAACCCACGGCTCAAGGGCTGCACGCAAGATGGTAGAGGGTTGGTTCGAAAATCTGTCACAAGGGATTGAAGGGCACGGTTGTGGGAAGTAAGTGATTTGCTTGGTCACGACTTGAGTCCAGGGGCTAGCCAAGGTCGGGGAAGGGTCAGGGGGAGAGTCCAAGCCAGGCTAGGACTTGAGTTAAGGGATGGAGTCCTAGCATGCCGAGAATGGCAAGAGGCACACACAGGTTGTGTGAGGCCCGGGGCCGAAGAGGGCGGGGGGTGATCGCCGGTGCCATCAGTTGCACGAACAATGACTGGCTCCTGGCAGGCTTCTAGGTGGAGGGAACATGAATGAACCGACCCACACGGGAATGAGAGGGATACCGAGACTGTTCAATGTAATGGACTGTACAACTGAAGAGGGCTTAAAAGATTTGATATGTACTACTCATATCACGAAGGTGCATCTTCTTTTCGGTAGCTCATCACATAAGAATTCCAAAGTTAAGCGTGCTTGACTTGGGGCAATTTTGGGATGGGTGACCTCCTGGGAAGTTTCCTAGGGTGCGAGTGAGTGAGGACATAAGCACGCTGGAAAGACTCGTCTTGGTACAGTGAGGACAGTCGTCAAATTTGGGGCGTTACAAGTGGTATCAGAGCCGACCTCTCAGAGTACCGTGTGGTTCGGGGACGAACCAAGCGGAAGCTGGTGGGCATGTGAGGCCCGGGGCCGAAGAGGGCGGGGGGTGATCGCCGGTGCCATCAGTTGCACGGACAATGAGCGGCTCCTGACAGGCTTCTAGGTGGAGGGAACATGAATGAACCGACCCACACGGGAATGAGAGGGATACCGGGACTGTTCAATGTAATGGACTGTACAGTTGAAGAGGGCTTAAACGATTTGATATGTACTACTCATATCACGAAGGTGCATCTTCTTTTCGGTAGCTCATCACATAAGAATTCCAAAGTTAAGCGTGCTTGACTTGGGGAAATTTTGGGATGGATGACCTCCTGGGAAGTTTCCTAGGGTGCGTGTGAGTGAGGACATAAGCACGCTGGAAAGACTCGTCTTGGTACAAACTGAAACGTCTGCCCTTTTTATTGCTTTAAAAGTACTAGAAATTATTTTTCCTTCCTCTACAAATTTTCGGCTTTTACATAAAATATTTTGCCCCTTTAAAATAAAACATCAACCAACTAGCATTTAAAAATCAAGTGGAATAGTCATAAAACTGAAATCGTCTACTGATTCCCCAAACCTAAAAAACAATAGTTTGAAAAGTAAAGCTCATACTAAACATCTCAAAAATCTCTCAAAAGCATAAATAAATAGTCTTAAAAATCTTTAATTTAAATTCATGAATCATAAAACGTAATGCGGAACATGTAGCGCTGGTCCTCGGGTTGTGTGCACCTTCAGTCCAGTCAGGTCAACCATCAAGACCTCCATCAAACTCACCTGCATCCATCACACCTAGTGAGTCTAAAGACACAACACACCATAATCTTGATAACGAATAATACGTATAAAATCGCATGCAACAGTGAAAATACTTGTAGGTAAGAATAACATTTCATGACATGCATAAATAATCTTGATCTTTTCCTTATCATGACATAAAACATTTTAACATGATCATAAACATTTTCATTTTCCTTTTCCTTTTCCTTTTGTTGAATTCAGATCGTTAATTGTGACTTTCCTGATAATGATCATGAGGGTCGATGGATCCATCTACATGTAACCACAGTAATGGGCGGCGGGGGACACCAGCAACACTCTCACCGGTCAACTGTGCCCTGGCCTATCATTATTCGAATAGAAATACGATTGTCGGGGCTCCCTCTGGGGCATTTTCCCATGAATGGGTTCCCTCTGGAGCCTTTTCCCCTCACGAAATTCCCATTCTTATCATTACCACAAAACCGTTACCACTTAACCGTTACCACATATTCGTAATGATGGAAACACGATCGTCGGGCTCCCACTGGGACCATAACCCTCACGACGTCGCCAACATTAACGAATTAGTCACAATCACTTCACATCCTTCAACATTTTTCCTTTTTCATCACTTAGAAAAATCATGAATAATATTTACATTTTCCATGTTTGAAACCAAACATGCAACATGTATTTTAAATGTCTTCTTAAATCATAAAAATCCATTAGACATTTAAAAGTCATAATTTAATCATGAATATTTCATAAACATTTAAAAATAATCAAAATATCATAAAAACAGCATTTAGGGCACTGCCATGACCTTTACTAATTTCTAGGTGTAAAAAGATCGTTTTACCCCTGAACTCGACATTTTACGATTTCGACTTTTTTCTTGATTTCATGACTCTAAAATGTCCCAAATAATTATTTAAGCCTACAAGAATTTTCTAATATTTCTATTTAGCTTAATTCGATGACTTTTAAATTTATCTTTAAATATAACGTTTTAATGCGTTTTAATCCCGAATTAAACCAAACTTTCATATAAAATTCCCAAATTAAAACTTAGACTTATAATAATTATTTAAGCTTAAACCTAATTTTTCATAATTTTATAAGGCTTAAAACTAGGCGTTCAATTAACTCATTAATTAGCGTTTCGTGCGGCGATTAAATCCTGAATAAATCCAAAACTCTTTATTTTGATCCCAAATTTTAAACATAACATTTTTAGTATTTATTCTACCATTCCAAGTCATGAGCCAACCCCGTGGACCCTTGGACCCTTGGATTCATTTTTAGTTCTTTAATTTCGAAATATGACACCTAAGTGAACCACCTGAGCCATCTCCCAAAATACTCGAGCCGCGCCCGAGCCACCTTGAACCAAAACCTAGCCAACCCATCTAGGGACCCTACTGTTCAAGCCCAGCCCGAAAAACTCGCGTTTGCCCGAACAAAAATCATCTGAAATTTCACCCAATTCCTGCATGTGTTGTGCGTGTGACCCCTTTTTATCCATAGGACTCCTAACTAGTCTAGGTCTCTCCCAACCGAGCCACCACCGAGCCCACACGATCCTACGCTTCCCTGGACCACGCCCGAACCAAGCCCAGACCAACTCAATCCCTACAACCCAGCAGCAAAGCCACTGAATTCAGACAGCAACCTGTGCCCCTTGAAAGTGTACTCCACGTTTTTCTGTGTTTGGCTCGAGACACATCGACCCCCTGCACCAACTCATGACCACCATCTCTAGGGACCCTCATGAACCCTTAGAACCCATAGGACTTGACCCTAGCCCCAAAACCGAGGCTCTACACCAGTAGCAATTTATGGCCGAGAAACCCACCTACCATGGCCTCTACGTTTCTGTTGCTAGGACTTAGCCAACCACACCAGGCCTTGAACCAGCCCCTTGTGACCCTTCTTAGGACTCTAAGGACCTAACCTAGCCCAGCCCCAAAGCCCTTGGCTGAGCAACATCCCCTGCAAAAATTGCTGCACCCTGCGCTCCGGTTTTGCTGAAACTCTCGGGTGATCTTGGGTGGAGTCCTAGCTTGCTAGGACTCCTCCCCAACTGTGACCCTTGAGTCCTAGCCTGGCTAGGACTCAACCCTTGACCCCTCATGACTCTAGACCAGCCCTGGATGCAACTGAACCAAGCCTTGCATCATAATTCATGGAACCCGATCACCTAAGACTCAAACATTCGAATTTGGTTCCGACGTAATCGGTTCGTGCTTGCAGCGTGTATGTGTGTTCTTAGGACTCTTGAAATCGTGTAAAAACAATTCTTGATCCTACCCTAATCATGGCAGCCCCTTTTTACCTGAAAACAACAGCTTTTGGATCACAAATCATGCCTTAAAAATTCATGTTCATACAAAAACGAAAATAGTTAAAAAAACGTCTTGTTTTCATACAAAACATGATTAAATAAATATTATGGTGTGATAAATGATTGAAGAAAAGAATATGGTGTGCCTTTGCGTTTTAAACACACGAATATTCGATGGCGATGCAAAGAACGGCGGTGCGGAGTCTAGGCTGAAATTTCCTTCCAAAAAGCCGAAGCTTCTCCTCTACCAAGTGGCGTGTGTGCGTGTGTAATTGCAAGGGAGAGTTTAGAGTTTGTAGGGGCGTGGGGCGTGGGATTCAAGGGTTTAATGGGGAGGGTTTGAATATTATATAGTTTATTTAATTGCTAAACAAAGCTTAAGCCTATTAAGGGGTTTAATTAGGCCCATTAGTCTTAATTAAAATATTAAAAATAATTTTTGTAAAATAAGTTTGTGAATTTAATAGCAGGGTTGCCAAAAAGTTCGTATTTTGTTGAACAACCAACACCGATAAAATTATAACGTCTCGGCGTATAAAATCACCTCAAAACCCCTTAATTTCAAAAATAAGAAAAAACATCACCCTTATTTTAAATAATTAAAAACAACTATTTAATAAAACCATTTTTTATTTTTCAGCCCCCGGTCTCCGTTCCTCGATCGCAACTCGAATAACTTTTAAAAATATATTTTAATGCAACAATGTAGAAAGATATATTTTAAATATTAAATTATGCACAACATATTAATCCATGCAATTAAAAAATTTAATTAAAATATAGGAGAATTTAATAATTCAAATGCATGTGGTTCGCGTGGACCTTTAAATTTTCGGAGTGTTAGAGGTTGCAGGCTTGCGCATGAGTCAAGGGCTCGGCTTGGGGTTCTAGGGCTGAGCTAGGGTGTGTCCTAAGGGTCCTAGGTGAGTATTGGAGAGGCTGGTTCGAGAGACGAGTCGATGGTTAGAGTCCTAGGCACCTAAACATGAGTCCTTGTCTACATGGATTTCTCGGCCACTTCATGTGAAAGTTGATGTGGTTCGGTTATGGGGCTAGGGGCATTTTCCGTGAGTTCCTAGGGTCCAGTGGGGTGCCTAAGGGTGTTGGTCAGTGGTTGGTCCAGCTTGGCTCGAGTTTGGTTCGTGAAAATCGGACCATGGCTCGGGGTCGAAGCAACTAGGTCAAGTTAGGGTTTTTAAAAGCTAAAATAATCGACACACGGCTTACAGGGGTCGAGTCGTGGTTCATGAGGGCTAAAATGATATAAAATGTCTAAGTTTTAAGTTTAGGAATTTTATTTTAAAGTTTGGGATTTTTCGAGATTAAAACACCGTCAAAACGATTAATCAAAGATAAATTTAAAAGTCTCGTTTTTAAGCTAAATAAAATTATGAGAATTTTAGTTTAAGCTTAAATAATTATTTGGGATATGTTAGAGTCAATGAAACCAAGAAAAAGTCAAAAACGTAAAATGGCACGTCCAGTGGTAAACGATCTTTTTACACCTAAAAATTAGTAAAGGTCATGACAGTACTCTAAATGCTGTTTTTATGAAATTATGATTATTGTTAAAATGTTTATGAAAATTTACATGATTAAATTATGAGTTTTAAATGTCTATTGGATTTTTATGAGTTAAGGTTGACATTTAAAATATATGTTGCATGCTTGGTTTCAAAAGAAAAATGATATTTGTGCATGATTTTATAAAGTGATGACAATATGAAACATTGATAAAAGTAAAGTAATTGTGACTAATGATGATATAAGGATATGAGGATATGATTGAGGATAGGCCAAGGCTCAGTTGATGATCTTATTTCGCTGATGTCCCCGCTGCCCAGTACTGTGGTTTCATGTAGATGGATCCATCGACTTTTGAGGACTGAGGAAATTCGCAATTAATTATCTGAATTCAACAAAAGAAAGGATAAGAAAAAGGAAAAATGTTATGAACATGATAAAAAGGTTTTATCTTATGAGGAAAATGAAAAGTTAAGGTTTATGTTTGCATGTCCTGAAAATGTTATTTTTACGTATATGTACTTTTCACTGTTGCTTGTCGTTTTATACATATTACTTGTTATAAATATTATGGTGTGTTGAGTCTTTAGACTCACTATATGTGATGGATGCAGATGATTTTGAGGGAGGTTTTGATGGTTGATTTGGCTGGGCTGAAGGTGCACACAACTCGAGGACCAGCGCTTCTACTTTCCGCACTTAGGATTTATGATTACGATTTACGGTAAATGATTTTTAAGACTATTTATTTATGCTTTTGAGAGGATTTTGAAAGGATGATACTTTTCACGTTTAGTGCTTTTTAGGTTTGGTGAAACATTTGAGGGATTCTTTTGGATTTTTAAATATTAGTTGGTTGATGTTTTATTTTAAAATGGTGCAAAAGTATTTTACGTATATGTATGTGGCCAAATTTATGAGAGTAAAAGAAATTTTCTTTTTTTCTAGTACTTTTTAAGCAATAAAAAGAGCAGACGTTTCACTTTTAGTGACTGTATTCTCCAGAAAGTCAAAGCATCTGCCGACTAATGTTTGAGTTTGGAAATGAGATTCAGTCGACAGCCTATCTTTCTTGATTTCTTCTATATGGAGAAATAGAGACGTCACACTCTGATTGAGTTGATTCAGTTTGTTCACTGTAAACTCATTGGTCGAGTTGAGCTTCAAAGTGTGTGCAAGTTGAGTTGATTGTATTGCAGAAATAGCATTAATCATATTGATGAGGTTGGACTGAACGGTTTGAAGTTCTTCAAATAGGGCATCAGTGTCTGAAATCCTATGAGACATGGCTATGGAAGTTTCTGGAATCTGCTCCCTTTCTTGTTAAGTATAAACAATCATCGCACCATCAGTTTGTTCTGTTTCATGCGTCACTATTTCAGAAATACTTGCCATTGTAAGTTCCTTGGGAAGAGAAGAGACAGTTGGAAGAACAAAATAGTCGAAGGTTCTTCAGTAGTTTGAATAACTGGTTCTTCAGTTGGTTGAAAAACTGCTTGTTCAGTTTGTTCCAAAACTGTCTGTTCAATCACAACTTCTGAGTAAACTGGCACTTCAGTTTGTTCAAAAATGGGCTTCTCCGCCGGTTCTTCAAAATTGACAGCTTGTTCAGCTAATTCTTCAGTTAGGACAACATCTTCAACTGATCTTGATGTTTCTAGCTGAATATCAGAGGTGACTGATTTGATGACCTCATCGAGATTGTCCAATGATAATTCAGCTTTTGAATAAGGTGTTGGATCAGCAGTTGAAGATGGTGTAGGTTGAGCAACTGATGTGGAAGATTCAGTTGCCTGTTGAGACGGTTTAGCAGCTGTGTCTTTGGATGGCTCTTGAAATGACTGTTCAGCTGGCTTGTTCGATGATAGTTCTTGGGAAGCTGCTGGAATGATTAGTTCTTGATCCATTTCCCAGTTTCTGATTTCCATCTGCAAGGAGAGGAGATCCGAGTCCAGCTGGTTATGCACAGCTGTATCATTGAATGCAATTGGACTGGTCGGATCAAAGTTTAGTCGCAGTTCAGCAACTATCTTTTGTAGCTTCTTATCTCTCAGTTGATTGAAAAAATAATTCTTTCTCTCCAGAGCCTGAACAACTGTAGAAGCCTTGATTAGCCTCAGAACAACAGTTTCCAGATCAATAAATTTCTTCAGTTTAGACTTTTTCTTAAGGTGTTTGGAAACGACTTCTGTTCTGAACTTAACCCATTCATTGTAGGCCTTGAGCTTGTTCTCTGCAAACTCATTGATCTCTTGCCAGATAAGATCAATGTGAGTTTGGATGGAATTGGTTGTCCTGGGTTCTTCTTGCAATTTGCCTTTGCCTTTAGAGTCAGTCAGGGCATGAGGAATGCTCAGCCATGAGGTAGTTGCATCAATCTTTTCTCTGATCACTACTCCCTTTGGTCTTGCAGTAAGTAGAGAGGTGTAGACAGCAATAGCGATCAATTGAGCCTTAACTCCAGCAAGCTTCTTCTTGTCACCAGATTCAGTGACTTTATTCTTCGGTAGGATGGTAGATAGAGGAAACTGATCCTCATTTAAGGGTTCAGTTGGAACATCTTTTAGTGGAATAGCCTTGATAGGCTGTTGAGATCCTGACTGCATCAGTCGTTCAGTTGGGATGGTCCCAACTGCTGCAGCAGGATTGGTCTCCTTGATTTTTTGATGACTTTAGGAGCAGGCGTCCTCTCTGAAACAGTTTCACTGACAATCAGTTGCACTTGATTGTATTCTTTTTCTGCACTGATTTGGGAGCCTCCTGCATCCCAATCTTCTTCTTGACCTTTAAAAACTGCTCAGGAGATATGTCCAGTTTTGGCTCCGGTGGATGGACCTTCTTGGCATTAAATATTTTCATTTTTGATGACTTTTCAGAAGCATCAGTTACCATCCCTTTTACTTTCAGCACATAGCTGAGCTGCACTGCATAGCCTTTCCACTACTTGGACGACTTAAACATATTCCCTATGTAATGACCTGAATATTTGTTTTGAATTAAGTATTAATTAATAGATAATTAATGAGTTCTTAATCAAGTATTATTAAGGAATTGATAATTAGGGATCAAGCTGATGGGATCCACCGAATTTAAAAAGAGATAACTGATCTACTTCAGATTACATTATCCCAAGAAATCCAACTTGACAAATGAGATTATGATATGTGGCAGATAAGATTGATTCGGATTTTCTGAAATAGTCCGGATGCAGCCTATAAATGGAAGCTGAATTCTTTTGTTTCCTTCACCGCGTTCTTCAGAGAGAGTTCTAGTTATATCTTAGGTTTTCTAGCCAGTTTCTAGGGCACTTTGGTGTCGGGAAGTTTTGGAGCTAGTGTCGACTCGAGAAGGGTCGGTGAACTGAGATCGAGACATCATCAGCGGGCTGAGACGGACGCTGGTATTCCTAAATCCTTAGATAGTGATTTAAGGATCATTATGGAGAACTTGTAGCATGTTTGATCTGGTTTGATAGTGATTTCATTATGTTGGTATTGTCTAGGTTCAGAGCTTTCTGTCAAATTGTTTTAGTGAGGTACATGATGTACTGACTGAGATATCCAAGCGTAGTATACACACTTATATGCTGCATATTTATCTGTTGCATGATACATGTTTTACTGCTTTGGCATATTATGCATGACATATCATGTCGAGCCTGATATCTTTTGAGATATACCTCCTTTGTTGGGGCCGCTCAGCCCTATTCTGTATTGTGGACGATGGAGCATCGAGAGATACAATGTCCGACGGGACCCGCGGGCTCTGATGACCTGGACATTATAGGTCCACGTCTTGATGATGAGTGTGGGAGCCAAAACATGCCTAGGGTAGATCAGAGACTACACACTCTGGCGCCTCTAGACTGAGCATGAGATTCTTGACTTGATCCTTGATATCCGAGCATATTACATTTTGCATGCATCATATCAGTTTGTATACTCGTACATTATCGTATTGGGCAATTGTTTCTCATGTCCTTGTTTTCATTTTGGGCACCCCATTCCACATGAAAGGTCTTAGGTTGGACGGTTCGGACGACCAGGCAGTTGCTAGAGCAGTTGGGTTTTCAGTGGTGGTCCAGTGGAGGTTTTATGTGGTTTATCGTTTTCTCGTTCAGAATTATGTTTTCGTTATGGTTGTATTAATTTTTAAAACTGCTGTTATTGTTCTGTTTTCATTTGGGTTGTATGATGATTAAATATTTGGTTTCCGCTGTTTAATTGTTGTTATTAAGTTTAATATTGCATGTTTATTAGTTTGTTTAGTAGTGGCTCCGGTAAGGGCGCTACATTTGGTGGTATCAGAGCATGCAAAGATTTTTGGGACATTAGTTATTCTGTTTTGAGGATTTAGAGGTTGATTTTAGTTTCTTTTCAGATGTCAGGAGATGGAAGCAGTCACGGAAGTGTGGGACATGGCTGTTATGGTGACGATGAGGCTGGCCGAGAACATCGTTGTAGAGATCGTGACGGAAGGCGTCATCGAGATCATGATGAAAGGAGACGTAGGAACCGTGTCAACATTATGGATTTCATGAAGATTGGACATCCACCATTGACCGGAGATGAGAATGCTGATGCTGCTGAAGCTTGGGTCGATATCATGGAGCAGTATTTTCGAGTGATGCACTATGACGAGGATGAGAAGATGGAGGTAGCCGATTTCATGATCCAAAGAAAATCTCGGAAATGGTGGAAACCTATTTCTGCCATTCTAGTTCAGCAGCATGGGCGGATTCGTGGGGAACATTTCCGTCAGGCCTTCATCAACCATCACTTTCCGCCAGATCTTCGTCAGGCGAAGGAGATGGAACTGTTGACCATTAAGCAAGGAGATTCGAGCATTGAGAATTACCAAAAGCGTTTTACGGATCTGTTGTTGTACGCTCCTCACATCAGTGAGAATTCTGCAGCGAAATATTCTCACTTTTTGAATGGTTTGAACAAGGAGATTTTTGATCGGGTTTCTGTCTGTGACGATCCTACTTCGTACGAATGATTAGTGAATCGTTGTCGTCAAGCCGAGATCAATATTGCTAGGAGGAAGGCTATGCAAACTAGCAAAAGTTCTAGTTCATTGGGACCAAGGGGTCAGTCTTTCAAGAATTCTGAATCTTCTTCTTCTTCCGGTTCTGGAGGGGTGCACAGCTTTGGTATGAAAAAGCTGCAATGTGGCCACTACGGAGGCAATTACCCGATGGAGAATTGTCGAAGAGCAGTATGTGCATGTTTCAATTGTGGTGGTTTTGGTCACATGAAGAGGGATTGACCTAATTTTGCGAATCAGAGTGGAGGCGGAGGTTCTATGACAGGGTTTTATAGTGGAAAACAGTCTGAGGCCACTGTGCAACAGAAAGGTTTTCCTGCTCAAGGTTCTCGTCGTGGAGGAATATCGCAAGGATCTCAGCAACGCCCATGAGTTCAGGGGCAAGTGTTTGCCCTAAACCAAGAACAAGTTGAGGAGCATAACGAGAGAGTCATTGCATGTAATTTTCCTTTATGTGGTATTCCTACATATGTATTAATTGACACTGGGGAATCGCATTCATTCATAGCATCAATGTTTGTTAAGAAGCATAAACTACCCTACGTGTCATTAGATATTTTGATGTCGGTGTCTACACCGACGGGACAAGAGGTTTTAGGTAAGCGACTTTTAGTAGACTGTTTGTTAGAGTTTGAGGGAAATTACTTGTCTGCCAATTTGATGATATTGGCTATGGAAGATTTCGATTATATTATGGGAATCGACCTATTGACTAAGTATAGAGCAACTGTAGATTGTTATCAACATTTCGTTCAATTTTTTCCAGAAGGAGACGAGAATTGGTTCTTCTTCGGTGAGGGAGCTCGACCTCCAATGCCAATAGTGTCTGCTGTAAAGGCACAACGGGCTTTAGCGAAAGGAGGAGAAGGATACCTCATTTATGCTATTGACGTATCGAAGGATGTAATCGATGTGAAGAACATTCCAGTTGTTGATGAATTTCTTGATGTTTTCCCCGATGAAATTCCTGGATTTTCTCCATAGAGGGAAGTAGAAGCAGAGATAGAGTTGGTACCAAGAACCGCACCTATCTCCAGTGCGTCTTATAGATTGGCACCAACAGAGATGAAAGAGTTGAAACAACAGTTACAAGATCTTCTTGACAAGGGATACATTAGACCCAATGTGTCTCCTTGGGGAGTGCCGAATTTGCATAGATTATCGATAGTTGAACCGAGTAACAGTCAAGAATAAATATCCTTTACCACAGATTGATGAATTGTTTGATCAAATGCAAGAGACTTCAGTGTTACGGTCTGGATATCATCAACTTCGAGTCATCAACGTGATATTCCTAAGACTGCATTTCGAACTAGGTATGTGAATTACGAGTTTCTAGTGATGTCGTTTGGTTTGACAAATGCTCCAGCAGTATTTATGGATTTGATGAACCGAGTATTCCAGGAGTATCTTGACAAGTTTGTCATTGTCTTTATTGATGACATAATAGTATACTCTCGTAGCCTTAAAGAGCATATACAACATTTTAGGCACTACAACAAAAATGGCTTTCCGCAGCGCGCATATGGGCTTTCCGCAGCGCGCATTGCACGCTGCAAAGTTACAAGCGGTTAAAAGTTCAAGATTATCTGCGGCGTGCATTGCACGCTGTTCATACTATTATCAACGGCGTGCATATGACGCTGTTAATACAACTTTCCGCAGCGTTCATGCGTACGCCGTTAATAGGCATAAAAAAACAAAATATTAGTGACGGGTTTGGGTAAAACCGTCGCCTCTCAGCGACGGTTAAGAAACGAAACACCGTCGCTCATATAGCGACGGTCTTAAAATAAAGCGACGGTTTAAAATTTCGCGACAGCTCTAAAAGCCGTCGCTAAATTTTGCGTAAATATAAAAAAAAAATTTACTTTTATAATTTAATAAATTTTAAGAAAAAATACAATTAAAAAATTAACCAAAAATTGAAACAAAAACAGGTATCTAAATCGAAACTAAAATCATATAAATAGAGAAAAATTTTAATTGTTGTTAAATTGTGTGAAGTACAATGGAACGGAAATCGGGTTTAAATAGATAATTTGTGCTTTGTTGCGACGGTTTATTACTAAACCGTCGTCGATGTATGTCTATTAGCGACTGTTATAATTTAACCGTCGCAAAGTTAAATTGGCGACGGTTTGAAATAAACCGTCGCTAAATGTAACCATTGTCCGCAGCCGTCGCCCAGGTAAATCAGCGACGGTTTAGATAAACCGTCGCTAAATGTGTCCTTAAATCGAAATTCGAACTCATTTTCGGCAGCGTGCTAATAATATGCATGCCGTTAATAATACTATTAACGGCGTGCGCTTAATGTACGCCGTTAATGTCTGAACACGATTTTTAAAAAAAAAATGATTTATTTTTAACAGCACACATGAACTTGTACGTCGTTAATAATACTATTAACGGCGTGCGTTTATTGTGCGCTGTCGTTTATATAATTTATTAACAGCGCACAAAAATGCATGCTGCAAATATTACTATCCGCAGCGTGCGTTTAATGCACGCCGTCCATAGTAATATCTGCAGCGTGCTTTTAATGCATGCTGTTAATAGTATCAAGTTACTATCCGCAGCGTGCTTTATATGCACGCCGTCGATAGTACTATCCGCAGCGTGCTTTTACCGCACGCCGTTAATAGTATCAAGTGCAACAATATTAACGGCGCACAGGTGGGTGCACGCCGTGAAAAGTAGTATTCGCAGCGTGCTTTTAATGCACGCTGTTGATGACGTGCTGCGGAAAGTCGTTTTTCTTGTAGTGAGGATTGTGTTGCTAACCTTAAGGATTCACCAACTATATGCTAAATTGAACAAGTCTGAGTTTTGGCTCGAAAGAGTCGTCTTCTTGGGACATGTTATATCCAAAGATGGGATATCAGTGGATCCTAGCAAAATCGAAGCAGTGTTGAGTTGGGCACGATCGGAATCAGCTCAAGAGATAAGAAGTTTTCTAGGTTTTGCAGGTTATTGTCGGAGATTCATCTCAAGATTTTCTCAGATTGCCAAACCATTGACTCAACTGACGTGTAAGAATGTGCAGTTTGAATGGACAATTGACTGTGAAAATAGTTTCAATGAACTGCGTCAACGTTTGACAACTGCACCAGTTTTAGCTCTGTCATCTGGATCAGGAGGGTACATTGTGTACACTGATGCATCACTTCAAGGACTTGGGTGCGTTTTAACCCATAATGGTCATTTGATTGCATATGCATCCAGACAGTTGAAGAAGCATGAAGAGAATTATCCAGTTCATGATCTGTAATTGGCAGCGATTGTGTTTGCTTTGAAAATCTGGCGACATTATCTCTATGGAGTGAGATTTGAGATCTTTACAGATCAAAAGAGTTTGAAGTATATCTTCACTCAAGAAGAGTTGAATATGCGCCAAAGAAGATGGATGGATTTGTTAAAGGATTATGATTGCGAAATCGAGTATCATCCATGATCAGCGAATCTTACAGCTGATGCTCTTAGTCGCAAGGTGAGATTATCTGCACTTCAGACAAGTTTCATATCAAGTGTAATCTAAGATTGTTGTTCACTTCAATCATAAGAAAGGAATGGAACACATTCGAGTAATGAGCATTTTATCTGAACCGATGTTATATGCCAAAATCAGAGAAGCTCAGTTTTCTGATCCGAAAGTGGAAAAGTTAGCAAGGTTAGCTAATGGAGACAACACATATGGCTTTGCGTTCCAAACCGATGGAACCTTGTGTCTGTCAGGAAGAATCGTAGTTCCAGAAGATTCTAAATTGAGAGACGAGATTTTATCTCAAGCTCATAGGAGTAAGTTGAGTATCCACCCCGGAAGCATGAAAATGTATAAGGATATAAAGACTAGGTTTTGGTGGAAAGGTATGAAGAAAAGTGTTTATCAGTTTGTAGCCAAGTGTTTGGTTTGTCGGAAAGTGAAAGCTGAACATCGACGACCATGAGGATTACTTCAGAATCTTCCTATCCCTGAGTGGAAGTGGGAGCATGTAACGATGGATTTTGTCACCCACTTGCCGCTGTCTTCTAAGAATTGTTATGCAATTTGGGTTGTTGTGGACTGACTGACTAAGCCAGCACATTTCATTCCGTATAGTTGGGAATATAGTTTTGATCGCATGGCAAGACTATACATCCAAGAGATTCTTAAATATCATGGTGTTCCAATAAGTATAGTTAGTGACAGAGATCCACACTTTACCTCAAGGTTCTGAGGATGTTTTCAAAAAGAGTTGGGAACGACATTGAGTCTGAGTAGTGCCTATCATCCAAGGACCGATGGTCAGATTGATAGGACTATTCAGACATTCGAGAACATGTTGTGTGCTTGTGCTTTGGATTTTGGACCAGCATGGCATGATCATCTGCCGCTTGTGGAGTTTGAATATAACAATAGCTACCACAACAGCATTGGTATGGCTCCGTTCGAAGTATTGTATGGTAGACGTTGTCGTATTCCATTGTTTTGGGACGAAGTAGGAGAACGATGAGTGCAAGGACCTGAATTAGTGCAACAAGCGATTGACGTAGCATAATTGATCAAGAAGAGAATTAAAACTGCACAAGATCGTCAATCGAGTTACGCGAATACCAAGCATAGACCTCTACTGTTTCAGTCAGGGGAAAAATTTTTCCTTAAAGTTTCACCATTCCGCAGGGTGATGAGATTTGGACTCAAGGGAAAATTAGCCCCAAGATTCATCGGACCTTTCGAGATCTTAGAATGTGTTGGAAATTTGGCGTATCGATTGGCTTTACCACCGTATCTATCCAGAATTCATAATGTCTTTCATTTATCTTTGCTACAACGGTATGTAGCAGAAGAATCACACGTTCTTGGTCCGATAGATGTTCAACTTGAACAAGACTTGACTTATGTCGAGTAGCCGCTTTTAATCCTTGGTAGGAAAGAGAAAAATCTTAGAAACAAGACAATTCCACTTGTTCTAATGCAATGGCAACGCCGTGGTACTGCAGAAGCGACTTAGGAGTTAGAGACTGTAAATTAAGTATTATGAAGGAATTGATAATTCGGGATCAAGCTGTTGGGATCCACAGAATTTAAAAAGAGATAACCGATCTATTTCAGATTACATTATCCCGAGAAATCCAACTAGACAAATGAGATTCTGATACGTGGCAGATAAGATTGATTTGGATTTTCTGAAATAGTCCGGATGCAGCCTATAAATGGAAGCTGAATTTTTCTGTTTCCTTCACCGCGTTCTTCAGAGAAAGTTCTAGTAATATCTTAGGTTTTCTAGCCAGTTTCTATGACACTTTGGTGTTGGGAAGTTTCAGAGCTAGTGTCGACTCGAGGAGGGTCTGTGACCTGAGATCGAGACATCATCAGCAGGCTGACAATGTACGCAGGTATTCATACATCCTTAGATAGTGATTTAAGGATCGTTAGGGAGAACTTGTAGCATGTTTGATCTGGTATGATAGTGATGTCATTATGTTGGTATTGTCTAGGTTCAGAGCTTTCTGTCAGATTGTTTTAGTGAGGTACGTGATGTACTGACTGAGATATCCAAGCGTAGTATACACAATTATATGCTGCATATTTATCTGTTGCATGATACATGTTTTATTGCTTTGGCATATTATGCATGACATATCATGTGGAGCCTGATATCTTTTGAGATATACCTCATTTGTTGGGGTCGCTCAGCCCTATTCTTTATTGTGGATGATGGGCATCGAGAGCTACAGTGTCCGACGAGATCCAAGGGCTTTGATAACCTGTACATTGTAGGTTCAATCTTGATGATGATTGTGGGAGCCAAAACATGCCTAGGGCAGATCAGAGACTACGCACTCAGGCGCTTCTAGACTGAGCATGAGATTCTTGACTTGATCCTTGATATCCGAGAATATTGCATTTCACATGCATCATATCAGTTTGTATACTCGTACATTCTCGTATTGGGTGATTGTCGCTAATGTCCTTGTTTTCATCTTGGGCACCCCATTCCATGGGACATGTCTTAGGTTGGACGGTTCGGACAACCAGGGTAGTGGCTATAGCAGTTGGGTTTTTGGTGGTGATCCAGTGGAGTTTTTATGTGGTTTATCGTTTTCTCTTTCAAAATTATGTTTTCGTTATGGTTGTATTAATGTTTAAGATTGCTGTTATTTTTCTGTTTTCGTTTGGGTTGTAAGATGATTAAGTATTTGGTTTCCGCTATTTAATTGTTGTTATTAAGTTTAATGTTGCATATTTATTAGTCTGTTTAGTAGTAGATCGGGTAAGGGCGCTACACCTTAGAATGTTGAATATAATATTCTTCCAGTTCAGTTTCCGTTCAGCCATAATAGCAGTCATGGCCTGAAATTTCTCGAGAGTAAGAGCAGCAAAGGATCCAGCCTTTGCCAAGAGCCCCTTGGCTACTATATCTGCCAGCAGTTGTACTTCGGGCTTCAATTACTTCTTTGGATCGGAAACCTTATTTTCTGACTATCATCAGATAAAGTGGGTTGCATCTCCTCAATATCAGATGCCTTCGCTTCAGAAAAGTCGATTAGCCATCAGTGGGCAGTTGGAAAAGGTTGCAGAAGAACTCCTCCTCAATGATCAGCAACTGACCATTTACAATAGCTGCAATTGTGCCAGTTGTAGTGACATATCCATTTGCATAGAGTTCTTGAACCTATTTGACATAGATTTCTTGGGAAGATAATCCAGAAATTGTTTCAATTCGGCTTTTCCAGTTTGATGAAGATGTTCTTGATAGCTTCTTGAGACAGATTATATAGATTGTACATTGATTTGTTTGACATTCAGATATACCGCCTCGGAGATTTCCAGAAAGGGGTAGTACTTCGTCTGAACAGCTAGATGCATCAGAAGCTCAGCTAGAAGAAAAGATGAAAGAATTTGAGTTATTACAACCGCCGATTCTGAGTGGTACCGAGACATCTGAAGACTGTCAGAACTGGTTTGACGATATAGAAATCTTGTTTGATTTACTTGATTGTATAGAAGAACAGAGAGTTAAAATGGTGCCTTACCAGTTACGAGAAGCCGCCAGGAGTTGGTGGATTACTAGTACAAGAATGTGGGCACAGAGAGGTACAGTGATTTCGTGGGAAATATTCAGAACTGAATTCTATCGAAGATTTTTCTCAGCTTCATACCGAAAGGACAAGAAATTAGAATTTGAGAATTTGAGCCAAGGGCAGCTAAATATTGACGAATATATTGCTAAATTCTCGACTCTAATGCATTTTGCTCCTCATTTAGCTGGAAATGATGAAGCTATAATAAATCAATTCATCAGAGGGTTGAATTCAGAGGTAGTTGCATTCATGAATTTGCAACGACCTTACCATTTTGCTGACATCCTGAGTAGAGCGAAGAGAGCGGAGGCGAGTCTGATTAGACAATTGACAAGGTTGTGTGTGAAGCTACCCCAGACACAGCAATCCCCTCTTCGATATGAGCGTGGCAGTACGAGTGGGAAACAAGAGTTGCTGAAAACTCGTAAGAAGCCATTCAAGAAGTTGGGAAGTGGCTCCTCTAGCTCAAGTGGTTCGAGTTCAAGCCATACTGATGTCTATTGTAGGACTTGCGGAGGGAGACATTCCTCAGAGCAATGCCAATGAGTGCTTGGTAGATGCAATATCTATAAACAGCTGGGGCATTTTGCTAAAGTTTGTCCCCAGAAATGGTCCCGAAGATCTTAGGGAACATCGTTTATTTGAGAAACAGACCTAGAATCCACAACAGGTACTATTCTTTATAATTCGATTGCATATGTATTGATATATACTACTGCATTCCCTACGATTATCTTAGACTGAATTGCATTGATATATGATGTATCTGTGAGGTTGGTTGTACTGTGGTGTTGATTCCTTTTTGTTGGGAAAGAAAGAAGAATATCAGAAATTTCTACAGTAAGATAAGAATAAGATTGAGTTAGATTATAATGTACTTGTGTCTTCTGATTCGACCGCATTATTGATGTTAATATGCTAAACAAGTACAGAACCAGTATAAATTCCAGTCAGGAAAGTACAAGATTCAGACCAGATATGGCTGATGAGTAGAGATTTCACAGTAAGGATTCTAGATTTCGAATTCCTTTGATATCTGTGTTGTGTATGACTCGATTAATACAGAAAGGAACAGATAGTATCCTTATGTATTCAGTAGATTTACTGAAATCGAGCCTAGTATTGACAGATATGTCAATAATGTATGAGTTGACCGATGTTGTCAGATAAGATTTCAGAATTGCTTATATCAGAAAGATAGATTTCAAAATTGAATACAAATCAGATATTGAGTGCTGTTTTAGAATTCAGTGCAGAAGGATATTGAATGTACAGAATGATACAGAATGACTTAAAAGATCAGTAGAAGAGTACCGACCAGGAGTTACATCTGATTTAGTGATACTCTTTAGCATGTTTAGAATATTCAGAGATGTTCTGATGAGTCTATGCTTGTTATATCTATGAGATTTTAATATGATTGTAGCATCTGATTGACGGAATAGAATATTTGAAGAATATATTGAATATTCTGAGAATTGTAATGGTTGTATACAGAAGTTGTTCAGATAAGAATCTTGCTTGAAACAGATTGTATTCAAAATATGCGATATCTGAAGTTAGTATACAATTTGATTTTGATACAGTTGAGATTGTGATTAATTAAAGATACCGATATTAGAAAGATCAGAAATTTCAGAAATGTCAGAAATGTCAGAAATGTATATTGTCTGATTTGACCGATTATCTTATTCGATTATTGTTATATATCTGCTGAGTATTGTTATTGTTCTACATCAGTAATTGTGTTATCTGATAGTGTTGGGAGCATATGTTATTTGCAGATGAGATAGAGCAGTTGATCTGGGCAGTATGAGGATTGGTCAGATAGCCAGAATTTACAGTTGCTTGATTTTGTTATTTTATGAGTTTGCTTAGACTCACTAGATCTGTATAGGTTCTTTCTATGCTGAATCTGATGTAATATTACTGTTATTGTGAATCAGTGTTGGTACAGTTTATTGTAACCAGTTGAGTGTACATCAGTTTAGGAATCAGAGGGTTCAGAATTGTATTTTGCTAATCAGAATAGAACATCAATCAGAATTAACAGATCTGTGATTTTGTGTTGAATGGAACTGATTATTCTATGATATCAAAATGTTTCAGAATTGTTTACAGATTTTGATATTGATAGTCAGAGCTGAATACCAGGTAGGTATTTCTTACTTAATTTATGTTATTCACTGATTTGTTTATACAGGATAGTTCGAATCTGAACTCACAGATAGTGTCAGAACCGCATAGTAGTGGATTCAGTTTTCATTCAGATAGTTGAGAATGTATGATATTCGAACAGACAGTCGTGATATAAACAGATTAGATCGGTTATAACAGAATGTGTACAGAAATGTTGGCAGAAATTGTACTGACAAGTCTGAATTGCTAACAGAAGAAGACAAAAAGATAGAAATCAGAAGATTATTACAGATTTTGTATAGTTCTGAATAGAAATGGGAGTACATTTCTATGGCTTTCGTAATGAAATTACCGCGATTATGATATGATATGATTATGATTGACAGATTTCTCAATCTATATCTATCAGTTTGTACCAGATTACGTACAAACAGAACTAGATGACATAGATCGATGTCAAAGAAATAATCAGATAGATTAGAATATTGAATTAGATGATATCAGATTGTGATTTTGATGGAGTTGTACTTGTGATAGAATATATCATAAGCTCTCTTGTGCAGATTTATTACAGATTAACAGATGGTCAGAGTATATCACCAGATATTGGGAGATATTGGTAGAACTTTAGTACGGGATGTTAGTACTAGTTGATATAGATTATTGTCATTATGTGACTTACTGTATGACAATAGCTATCAAGATAGTCCAGAATGAACAGATTGAAGAAACCAACGTCGGATGATGACGATTGGTATATGAAGCTGAAGATGATATGTGTCCTTGATTGGGAAGAAACAGCTTTAATAACAGCAGATGATACTGATAGGCTGTTATGAACTGTGATTGGTTTATACGGATGTTGTATAACCAACATGGCAAGACTGATTTTGTCAGAGTTAATTTAAGAGGTATTATGATAGCATACTTCATGAATTCGTATTCCAGATGGAGATCAGGGAGTTGAGTTTTGATTTAAACTCTAGTATGCATTTCCTCTGTTATCTCCAAAGTGATTGTTTATGAGTTCGAGGACGAACTCAGATCTAAGAGGGAGAGAAATGTAATGCCCGAGAATTATAGAATTGTTAAACCAAGATTATTAATTTTCATTAACGGGAGACTCGGAAGATATGAGAATGCATGACATGCAATGAGGGAAGAAAAGACATGAGAAAATAGGGTTTGCAAGACCGCACCCGCGCCCAGAACAGGAGTGCACCCGCGGTCATGCAACTGTGGATTTTTGCAAGAAAGGCCGAAGCCACACCGCACCCGCGGTGCAGCCCAGACCGCACCCGCGGTGCATGGACAGAAAGTTGGCAAATTTTATTCGAGGCTAGACCGCACCTGTGGTGCAGGAAGTGACCGCACCCGCGGTGCAAGACCGCACCCGCGGTCAAGTTCATACCGCACCCGCGGTGTGACGTGCAAAGCTAAGAACTATGCCACGATTTTGAACATGCATGTAGTATATATACAAGTGGAACTCGTGTCTTTCAGAGGAGAAAGAAGCAGAAATCGAAGGTTGGAGAGAAAACTTGTCTTCGTGAGGTTCTAAATTGATTTGTGAGGAATCCGTGCATCAGAATTCAAATTCGAACACGGTAGCGTGCTCCTCCCTTCTATAGCTACACAAGGACGTAAGTTTTGTTACGTTTTGTGATGTTTTAGAAATATGATGTTGTCAGAACTGTATATGATTCAGATATGGTGTTTCTACTACCGCGGACATTGTATAATCGAAGACAGAATTAAGAATAAATTGGTTATACAATTGTTATGAATTTTAGAAGATACTGACTGGGAATTCACACTAAATGGTGGTATTCTTGATTGAAGAATGAATAGATGATTATTCTTGTATGTCTGGATAGATTATTCAGTAGATATGTGAAGTCATATCGAAGAAAGAATATCGTATGTCTGTGTTTTGTATTTCAGCATCTCTGAAGATGTATTTGTTAGATATTCATATGCTGGAACAGATTGATCAGATTCAGATATGATTTAGATTATATCGTGATATTGTTGATATGATCAGATTGTGTTTTGTTCAGATTGATCAGATTATGTACTGAGTTGAGTATTGATCAGAACAGATTGTGTTTTGAGATACACACTGATACAGTGTATTTATATTGTCATTTCAGATCGGATATGGACAGACTGAACTTCGAGACTTCTTCCTCCTCAGACGGGGACGACAAAGGTATAATTCATGTGATATTCGGGAAGAAACAACTCAATTGAGATCACATTTGAGTTGCCCAATAAAATCACATACTTGTTCATTGTTTTATTTTGAGATGATTATGATATATCTTGACATGATTATATTTGTTAATAGATCTTGTATGCAGATTATGTTAAGATGATTATGCTTTGTTTACAGATCGTGTTACATCGCATTAAGATGATTATGCTTGTTTACAGATTTTGTATTCATGCATTAAGATAGGACAGTCTGGAGATCAGGCAGACTTCTAGACGTTCGGCGATATCACAGCTTAGGGGAAGATCACCTCCCCTATTGTAGATGCGGATACAGATCAGGCCGAAGTCTAGGAATAAGACGTACCGTCACCCCGATTGGAGAGTAGGTGATAGATCGTCTTATTCACCCCGGGATCCCTAGAGTTCTAGATCGAGTCAAGTCTAGACATGATTTGATTAGGACTTCATGCTTATATGGATGTGGCTCCTAGATCGTGGGACCCATCGTTATTGCTTCCAGTTGTGCTAGCATGTTTTATGATTTAGATTGTTTATATGCATGTTTATCTGATTTGAGCTGCATGCTTAATTTCATAGATTATGAAATATATTGTGTTTATACATGATCGCATGCTTTATGAATTAGTTTGTTTATATACATGCTTACCATGTGTTATACTGGGATTTATTCTCACCGGAGTTATCCGGCTGTTGTCGTGTTTTGTATGTGTGCATGACAACAGGTGGGGCTGGAGCAGGGTCGAGAAGATGACGAGAGAAGACGAGTTTAGCGTGGTGAATCCGGACTTACAGTAGATTGGATTTTACTACTAGAACTTTAGTAGTGAACCTTAGATTAGAAGGTTGTACATTATTGTATTTTAATACTGAATTTGTATTTTGTATACAGACATGTATAGTATTTAGAGACCATTTCCTTTCGCAGTTATAATTTAAAAAGAAAAATTTTTAGACCCTGTTTTATCTTAATTGATAATTAAATCCCAAAAAGATGATTAAGAAGATGATTAGCGTTTGGGTCCCCACAACAGGTGGTATCAGAGCTGATAGTTCCTTTAGACTTAGATTATTAGAGCGAGAGATCCTTTAGATTGAGATAGTCAGAACTGATAGATCCTTTAGACTGAGTTAGATTGAGATAGAAGAGAATGAGCGGGGTAGATTGAATTTTCTTCCTTGCATGGGATTGATAGCATGAGATTTACGTCAATGGTGATTTGCATGATGTGTGCTAGCATGATTTACTGTTTTCCCTATTACATGTTGTTTGTATCTGAGTTGATTGCAGCATTTACTTACTAAGCCTGGATCAGAACCGAGTCTGAATCAGAGGTATATGATCAGAGGAGGGCTGAGACAGATTATACAGATTGTACATTGATTTGTTTGACATTCAGATATACCGCCTCGGAGATTTCCAGAAAGGGGTAGTACTTCGTCTGAACAGCTAGATGCATCAGAAGCTCAGCTTGAAGAAAAGATGAAAGAATTTGAGTTATTACAACCGCCGATTCTGAGTGGTACCGAGACATCTGAAGACTGTCAGAACTGGTTTGACGATATAGAAATCTTGTTTGATTTACTTGATTGTATAGATGAACAGAGAGTTAAAATGGTGCCTTACCAGTTACGAGAAGCCGCCAGGAGTTGGTGGATTACTAGTACAAGAATGTGGGCACAGAGAGGTACAGTGATTTCGTGGGAAATATTCAGAACTGAATTCTATCGAAGATTTTTCTCAGCTTCATACCGAAAGGACAATAAATTAGAGTTTGAGAATTTGAGCCAAAGGCAGCTAAATATTGACGAATATATTGCTAAATTCTCGACTCTAATGCATTTTGCTCCTCATTTAGCTGGAAATGATGAAGCTATAGTAAATCAATTCATCAGAGGGTTGAATTCAGAGGTAGTTGCATTCATGAATTTGCAACGACCTTACCATTTTGCTGACATCCTGAGTAGGGCGAAGAGAGCGGAGGCGAGTCTGATTAGAAAATTGACAAGGTTGTGTGTGAAGTTACCCCAGAAACAGCAATCCCCTCTTCGATATGAGCGTGGCAGTACGAGTGGGAAACAAGAGTTGCTGAAAACTCGTAAGAAGCCATTCAAGAAGTTGGGAAGTGGCTCCTCTTGCTCAAGTGGTTCGAGTTCAAGCCATACTGATGTCTATTGTAGGACTTGCGGAAGGAGACATTCCTCAGAGCAATGCCAAGGAGTGCTTGGTAGATGCAATAACTATAAACAGCTGCGGCATTTTGCTAAAGTTTGTCCCCAGAAATGGTCCCGAAGATCTTAGGGAACATCGTTTATTTGAGAAACAGACCTAGAATCCACAACAGGTACTATTCTTTATAATTCGATTGCATATGTATTGATATATACTACTGCATTCCCTACGATTATCTTAGACTGAATTGCATTGATATATGATGTATCTGTGAGGTTGGTTGTACTGTGGTGTTGATTCCTCTTTGTTGGGAAAGAAATAGGAATATCAGAAATTTCTACAGTAAGATAAGAATAAGATTGAGTTAGATTATAATGTACTTGTGTCTTCTGATTCGACCGCATTATTGATGTTAATATGCTAAACAAGTACAGAACCAGTATAAATGCCAGTCAGGAAAGTACAAGATTCAGACCATATATGGCTGATGAGTAGAGATTTCACAGTAAGGATTCTAGATTTCGAATTCCTTTGATATCTGTGTTGTGTATGACTCGATTAATACAGAAAGGAACAGATAGTATCCTTATGTATTCAGTAGATTTACTGAAATCGAGCCTAGTATTGACAGATATGTCAATAATGTATGAGTTGACCTATGTTGTCAGATAAGATTTCAGAATTGCTTATATCAGAAAGATAGATTTCAAAATTGAATTCAAATCAGATATTGAGTGCTGTTTTAGAATTCAGTGCAGAAGGATATTGAATGTACAGAATGATACAGAATGACTTAAAAGATCAGTAGAAGAGTACCGACCAGGAGTTACATCTGATTTAGTGATACTCTTTAGCATGTTTAGAATATTCAGAGATGTTCTGATGAGTCTATGCTTGTTATATCTATGAGATTTTAATATGATTGTAGCATCTGATTGACGGAATAGAATATTTGAAGAATATATTGAATATTCTGAGAATTGTAATGGTTGTATACAGAAGTTGTTCAGATAAGAATCTTGCTTGAAACAGATTGTATTCAGAATATGCGATATCTGAAGTTAGTATACAAATTGATTTTGATACAGTTGAGATTGTGATTAATTAAAGATACCGATATTAGAAAGATCAGAAATTTCAGAAATGTCAGAAATGTCAGAAATGTATATTGTCTGATTTGACCGATTATCTTATTCGATTATTGTTATATATCTGCTGAGTATTGTTATTGTTCTACATCAGTAATTGTGTTATCTGATAGTGTTGGGAGCATATGTTATTTGCAGATGAGATAGAGCAGTTGATCTGGGCAGTATGAGGATTGGTCAGATAGCCAGAATTTACAGTTGCTTGATTTTGTTATTTTATGAGTTTGCTTAGACTCACTAGATCTGTATAGGTTCTTACTATGCTGAATCTGATGTAATATTACTGTTATTGTGAATCAGTGTTGGTACAGTTTATTGTAACCAGTTGAGTGTACATCAATTTAGGAATCAGAGGGTTCAGAATTGTATTTTGCTAATCAGAACAGAACATCAATCAGAATTAACAGATCTGTGATTTTGTGTTGAATGGAACTGATTATTCTATGATATCAAAATGTTTCAGAATTGTTTACAGATTTTGATATTGATAGTCAGAGCTGAATACCAGGTAGGTATTTCTTACTTAATTTATGTTATTCACTGATTTGTTTATACAGGATAGTTCGAATCTGAACTCACAGATAGTGTCAGAACCGCATAGTAGTGGATTCAGTTTTCATTCAGATAGTTGAGAATGTATGATATTCGAACAGACAGTCGTGATATAAACAGATTAGATCGGTTATAACAGAATGTGTACAGAAATGTTGGCAGAAATTGTACTGACAAGTCTGAATTGCTAACAGAAGAAGACAAAAAGATAGAAATTAGAAGATTATTACAGATTTTGTATAGTTCTGAATAGAAATGGGAGTACATTTCTATGGCTTTCGTAATGAAATTACCGCGATTATGATATGATATGATTATGATTGACAGATTTCTCAATCTATATCTATCAGTTTGTACCAGATTACGTACAAACAGAACTAGATGACATAGATCGATGTCAAAGAAATAATCAGATAGATTAGAATATTGAATTAGATGATATCAGATTGTGATTTTGATAGAGTTGTACTTGTGATAGAATATATCATAAGCTCTCTTGTGCAGATTTATTACAGATTAACAGATGGTCAGAGTATATCACCAGATATTGGGAGATATTGGTAGAACTTTAGTACGGGATGTTAGTACTAGTTGATATAGATTATTGTCATTATGTGACTTACTGTATGACAATATCTATCAAGATAGTCCAGAATGAACAGATTGAAGAAACCAACGTCAGATGATGACGATTGGTATATGAAGCTGAAGATGGTATGTGTCATTGATTGGGAAGAAACAGCTTTAATAACAGCAGATGATACTGATAGGCTGTTATGAACTGTGATTGGTTTATACGGATGTTGTATAACCAACATGGCAAGACTGATTTTGTCAGAGTTAATTTAAGAGGTATTATGATAGCATACTTCATGAATTCGTATTCCAGATGGGGATCAGGGAGTTGAGTTTTGATTTAAACTCTAGTATGCATTTCCTCTGTTATCTCCAAAGTGATTGTTTATGAGTTCGAGGACGAACTCAGATCTAAGAGGGAGAGAAATGTAATGCCCGAGAATTATAGAATTGTTAAACCAAGATTATTAATTTTCATTAACGGGAGACTCGGAAGATATGAGAATGCATGACATGCAATGAGGGAAGAAAAGACATGAGAAAATAGGGTTTGCAAGACCGCACCCGCGCCCAGAACAGGAGTGCACCCGCGGTCATGCAACTGTGGATTTTTGCAAGAAAGGCCGAAGCCACACCGCACCCGCGGTGCAGCCCAGACCGCACCCGCGGTGCTTGGACAGAAAGTTGGCAAATTTTATTCGAGGCTAGACCGCACCTGCGGTGCAGGAAGTGACCGCACCCGCGGTGCAAGACCGCACCCGCGGTCAAGTTCATACCGCACCCGCGGTGTGACGTGCAAAGCTAAGAACTATGCCACGATTTTGAACATGCATGTAGTATATATACAAGTGGAACTCGTGTCTTTCAGAGGAGAAAGAAGCAGAAATCGAAGGTTGGAGAGAAAACTTGTCTTCGTGAGGTTCTAAATTGATTTGTAAGGAATCCGTGCATCAGAATTCAAATTCGAACACGGTAGCGTGCTCCTCCCTTCTATAGCTGCACAAGGACGTAAGTTTTGTTACGTTTTGTGATGTTTTAGAAATATGATGTTGTCAGAACTGTATATGATTCAGATATGGTGTTTCTACTACCGTGGACATTGTATAATCGAAGACAGAATTAAGAATAAATTGGTTATACAATTGTTATGAATTTTAGAAGATACTGACTGGGAATTCACACTAAATGGTGGTATTCTTGATTGAAGAATGAATAGATGATTATTCTTGTATGTCTGGGTAGATTATTCAGTAGATATGTGAAGTCATATCGAAGAAAGAATATCGTATGTCTATGTTTTGTATTTCAGCATCTCTGAAGATGTATTTGTTAGATATTCATATGCTGGAACAGATTGATCAGATTCAGATATGATTTAGATTATATCGTGATATTGTTGATATGATCAGATTGTGTTTTGTTCAGATTGATCAGATTATGTACTGAGTTGAGTATTGATCAGAACAGATTGTGTTTTGAGATACACACTGATACAGTGTATTTATATTGTCATTTCAGATCGGATATGGACAGACTGAACTTCGAGACTTCTTCCTCCTCAGACGGGGACGACAAAGGTATAATTCATGTGATATTCGGGAAGAAACAATTCAATTGAGATCACATTTGAGTTGCCCAATAAAATCACATACTTGTTCATTGTTTTATTTTGAGATGATTATGATATATCTTGACATGATTATATTTGTTAATAGATCTTGTATGCAGATTATGTTAAGATGATTACGCTTTGTTTACAGATCGTGTTACATCGCATTAAGATGATTATGCTTGTTTACAGATTTTGTATTCATGCATTAAGATAGGACAGTCTGGAGATCAGGTAGACTTCTAGACGTTCGGCGATATCACAGCTTAGGGGAAGATCACCTCCCCTATTGTAGATGCGGATACAGATCAGGCCGAAGTCTAGGAATAAGACGTACCGTCACCCCGATTGGAGAGTAGGTGATAGATCGTCTTATTCACCCCGGGATCCCTAGAGTTCTAGATCGAGTCAAGTCTAGACATGATTTGATTAGGACTTCATGCTTATATGGATGTGGCTCCTAGATCGTGGGACCCATCGTTATTGCTTCCAGTTGTGCTAGCATGTTTTATGATTTAGATTGTTTATATGCATGTTTATCTGATTTGAGCTGCATGCTTAATTTCATAGATTATGAAATATATTGTGTTTATACATGATCGCATGCTTTATGAATTAGTTTGTTTATATACATGCTTACCATGTGTTATACTGGGATTTATTCTCACCGGAGTTATCCGGCTGTTGTCGTGTTTTGTATGTGTGCATGACAACAGGTGGGGCTGGAGCAGGGTCGAGAAGATGACGAGAGAAGACGAGTTTAGCGTGGTGAATCCGGACTTACAGTAGATTGGATTTTACTACTAGAACTTTAGTAGTGAACCTTAGATTAGAAGGTTGTACATTATTGTATTTTAATACTGAATTTGTATTTTGTATACAGACATGTATAGTATTTAGAGTCCATTACCTTTCGCAGTTATAATTTAAAAAGAAAAATTTTTAGACCCTGTTTTATATTAATTGATAATTAAATCCCAAAAAGATGATTAAGAAGATGATTAGCGTCCGGGTCCCCACATAATAAATGCATATTATAAAAGAAAAGGGTAATAAAAACTCAGTCTGTGTAAGTCAAAAGACGTTTCAATTAACTTGAGTCTCTTTATCTTCTTCAATATTAAATGAGACATGTCTATAAGTAAGATAAGAAAAATGTTAGATAACAACAGTTCAAAATTTCCGGTATGTCTAGTTTTTCTAGTTTGTCTAGTTCAAGCATTTCAGATGCCTGCAGCAGTACACATCTCTTAGTGACATAAAGGACACTTTCTCAACTGAACTTGTGAAGAAAGACATCGAAGAATATATCTGGATGAAGGTCATGTCTTCTTAGGTTAAATTTCATGATCTCTAGTCTATTCGAAGACATGGTTCAGTTCTCACTACCACTCAGAGAGCTGTTGCAAGGAAGTACTTCAGGCGTTTTAACGTCTGTCACGTTTCAAAGCTTGTCACTGATGTAGTTCTGCTGCATGTGTTGCTTTGGAAAGAATGACATCATCTTGAGAAGATCTCTACTTCCGAGTTCTTCAGAGATCTGCATTGCCAAGAACTGATAAATTGGTTAAATGATTGGAAAGAAGCTGCAGGTAGAGAACTGAATGATGTTGTATGGTTTCAATTTTATTCTTAATAAAATCTTGATTTGTATCATTTCTGTTGTCTCTTTACTTTCTGCAAAAACTAAAATTTCATTAGTTGATAATTAACTAACTGAATGCAATAACTGATAAATGACGAACTGACATCAGTTGACAAACAGTTGACTAACTGAATATAATAACTGATAAATGACTAACTGACATAAGTTGATAAACATTTAAATGACAAACTGAATGAAAAGCAACTGACAAAGCAGCAATAAAACTGATATAATTAAGATAAATCAATTAAACCAAGTATATTGCGAAAGTGAGAAAACTTAGTCTCTGGAAATGGTTTAATGAAGATGTCAGCAGCTTGTTGTTCAATTGTCACATATTCCAGTCTGATAGCTTTATTTAGAGCACCTCCGATGAAGTGATGCATGACATCAATATGCTTGGTCCTTGAGTGAAGAACTAGATTGTAAGTTATTGCAATCGTGCTCGTATTATCACAAAATATGAGAGATTCTTTAGCATCAACTCCATAATATTTCGGTTGTTGCTGAATCCAGAGCACTTGGGCATAGTAGCTTCCAGCAGCAAGGTATTTTGCTTTAGTTGTGGAAGTAGCTATTGATGTTTGCTTGTTGCTGAACCATGAGATCAGTCTGCCTCCTAGAAACTGACAAGATCCACTGGTTCTTTTTACGATCTAGCTTACATCCTGCATAATCTGCATCTGAATATCTAATAAATTGAAAGAAGAGTCCTTAGCGTACCACAATCCCACATTTTGAGTGACTTTTAGATATTTTAAAATTCTTTTGGAAACTGAAAAATGCGATTGCTTAGGATTTGCTTGAAATCTAGCACACATGCAAATAGAAAATACAATATCAGGACGACTAACAGTTAGGTACAATAATGAACCTATTAAACCTTTGTAGAGTGTCGTCTCAATTGATATTCCCCCTTGATCATTGTCCAATTTGACTGATGAACTCATGAGAGTGCTTGCAGTTGAGCATGTTTCCATGCCAAATTTCTTGAGTAATTCCTTCGTGTATTTGGTCTGATTGATAAAAATACCAGTTTCCAGTTGCTTCACTTGTAGCACGAGAAAGAATGTCAATTCACCTATCATACTCATCTCAAATTTGTCCTGCATTAACTTGGCAAATTTCTCACAAAATTTGGGGTTAGTTGACCCAAATATAATATCATCAACATATATTTGCACAAGTAAAATGTGATCATTCTTAGAAAATTTGAAAAAGGTCTTGTTAACTGATCCAACAGTAAAATCATGATCAATTAAGAATTTTTAAAGTGTCTCATACCAAGCTCTTGGAGCTTGTTTAAGACCCTATAATGCTTTGTTCAAATGATAGACATGATCAGGAAAAGAGTGATTGATAAAACCTGGTGGTTGCTCAACATAAACTTCTTCTTGCGACTGACCAATCAGAAATGCACTTTTTACATCAATTTGGTAGATTTTAAAGTTCTTGAATGATGCATAGGCTAGCAACATTCTGATTTCTTCCAGTCTTGCAACTGGTGCATACGAATCATCATAGTCATTTCCTTCTTCCCGCTTGTATCCTTGTGCTACCAATCTTGCTTTGTTGCATGCAACCGAACCATCTTCATTCAGTTTATTTCTGAATACCCATTTTGTACCTAGAATTGTTTTAAAAACTTGTCTTGGAACTAAGTTCCAGACATATTTATGGGTAAACTGATTTATCTCCTCTTGAATTGCATTTATCCAGTGAGGATCAGCAAGAGCCTCGTCAGTTTTCTTTGGTTCTAGTTGTGAGACAAAAGCAGAATGAATGAAAAAATTAAGCATTTGATTTTTTGTTCTTACCGGGTCAGATGGATTACCTATCACCAATTCTAGAGGATGTGATTTCTTCCATCTGAGTTTAGTATTTGTTGCTTCCATATCAGCAACTTCTTCTGTTGGCAACTGAATGTTTTCAGTTTCAGTTGGAGCTGTATCAGTTGGTAACTGAATTTCATCTGTTTGCTCCACCAATTGATTGTCAGGAGTTGGTTCCTGTTCAACTGATTGATCTAGTATTTCTGGTTCAGGTGTTTGAAGGATATTTCTATTGATATGATTTTCTTCTTCAGTATCATCCCCAAACTGATCTCTGTAAAACGATCAACTAGCTCAACTGGATCAGTTGGTTTATCGGTTAGCACAGTTTCATAAAAAACAACATGAATGGATTCTTCAACATTTAAAGAGGTTTTATTAAAAACTCTATATGCTTTGCTAACTGAAGAATATCCAAGAAATATTCCCTCTGCAGATTTAACATTAAAGGCTTTTAAATGATTTTTACCATTATCAAGAATAAAACATCTGCAGCCAAATATCTTGAAATAAGAAACCACACTTTTTCTTTCATGCCATATCTCATATGGTGTTTTCATATGATTTTTATTAATCATTGATCTATTATGAGTGTAACATGCAGTGTTTACTACTTCTGCCCAAAACCTTTAAGAAATACCAGAATCAGCAAGTATTATTCTAGCATCTTCTTTAAGGGTCCGATTTCTTCTCTCAGCTACACCATTTTGCTGAGGTGTTCTAGCTGCTAAGAGCTCATGGTTGATTCCAGTATTTTCTAAAAAAGTTGAAAGATTTTGATTGATGAACTCAGTCCCTCTTTCAAACCTTATTCGATCAATCCCCACTGATTTTTCATTTAAAAGTCTTTTGAAGAGCTTAATCAGTTGTGCAGCAGTTTGGTCTTTGAATTTGAGAAAAATGACCCAAGTAAATCTTGAAAAATCATCCACAATTACTAAGATGTATTTCATTCCCACAAAACTCATGTCTGGTATTGGACCAAAAAGATCTATATGTAACAGTTCTAAGCATCAGGAAGATGATTTACAACCACTGATTTTGAATGAAGATCTTATTTGTTTACCAAACTGACATGCTAAACAAATTTTATCTTTTGAAAAATCTATTTTGGGCAAATCAGTTACAAGATCATAGTTACTCAGATAGGCAATAGATTTAAAGTTTAAGTGATCCAACCTCTTATGCCACAACCAGTTTTTAGAAGATTTGGAAGCAATGAAACAAACTGGTGCATAAGGTTGTTCAGTCCAACTGACTTTGTAAGTATTTCCGCTACGATTTCCAGTTAGGATGACTTCATCAGTTGAGTCTCTAACTGAACACGTGTGTCTGTCAAACTGAACTGAGAAATTATTGTCGCATAACTGAATGATGCTTATCAAGTTATACTTCAAATTCTCAACTAACAAAACATCTTTAATTGTAAAGTTACCATGGATAAGCTTGCCCTTACCCACAGTTTTACCTTTGAAGTTGTCTCCAAAACTGATGTTTGGTCCAGTATATTTGATCAGTTTAGATAGAAAATTTGCATCTCCTGTCATATGTCGCGAATAGCCACTGTTTAGACACCAAGTTGATTCTTTGCTTGGTCCTGTTACCTGCAATCACATACAGTATATAATTTTGGTACCCATATTCATTTGGGTCCTAAACTGAGTTGTCTTTTAGGAACCCAAACTTGAATCAGTCTAACTGATTTCCTAGTTACTGTGTTTCAAATGTTTTTTTCTCGAACTTTTGGCAATATGTGTGTGATGTGAGGATGAAACAGTATGATTTGTATCCTTCTTCAACTGACTATTCTTTTGATATCGTTTCTGAATTGGCTTACAATTGTAATAATTGTAATAGACATTCTTTGAGTACTGATTTTTGTGACTAAATCGTTTAGGAAACCAGTTTCTTGAATCAGTTGAACTCTATGAGCTATATCCAATTCCGTACCGTTTGCCTTTGTCTTACTTTCATTCAATTGAACAGTTGGTTTATTAGATTTCGAGAATTTATTTACCATGGTTGATTTTACAAAGATAATGTACTTTCCTTTGTTTTATTCAACATTGGCTTTGTATCACTTGTAGCATTTTCATCATGACTGTTAAAGTCTAAACGAGTTTTATCAGCAACTGATTTTTGTGAATTCTACATTTCAGTCAATGCAACTGAAGACTTGTTCCAATCTTTAATCAGTTCAGCATGTTTTGAAATTTTTGTTTTTAACTGACATATCAAAGCTTGATTTTCAATCATTTCAGCTTTTTGCTGAGAAATCTCCCTTTTTAGACTCAATAGTTCAACTGACTCATCAGTTTCTGTCTTGTTTTCATTGGGATCAGTTTGCTCAGTTCTAACCTTCTCAAATGATCGAGCAAGTTTCTGATACTCATTTACGTTGTCATGCAATGTGGTAATGAGTTCCTCACGAGTGAAATCAGTAGAGCTGAAGTCAAATACATGTTCACTTGCTGACTCCAGTTCAGCGTTATCTGCCATTAAGCATTTGACTTCCTCTTCATCTTCACTTGAACTGCTTGGACTTTCTAGTTATGACTCATCACAATCAGTTTCTGCCCACTTAGATTTGCTTTCTTCAGCCAAAAGCACTTCATGTTTCTTTTTGTATGATTTCTTGTCATCCTTAGTCCTTTTTTTGTGCTCATAGGGCTTCTTTCCCTTTTCAGTTGATACTCGAATGTCCTTCTTTGGCTTAGGACAGTCTGCTATGAAATGACCAGATTTTCCACGGTTGTAGCAAACATAGGATTCTTCTTTGGATTGGTTTTTTCTGATATTGCTTCTAGAAGTTTCCTTGATTCCTCCTCTTAAACCTTTCAGATTTTTTGACAAAAAATGACATAGAATCATTGCTCAGTTGATCAGCAGATTAGTCAACTGAACCAGTTGGTTCCAGTCTGAAAGCTGTTAAAGAAGTTGTGACAGTTGGTGTAGAAGGTTCTCCTTCTCTGGTTTGTAGTTCAAACTCCTTAGCCTTTAGATTAGCAAACAAGTCATGAAGTTTGATCTTGTTAAGATCCTTTGATTTTCTCATTTCCATGGTCTTGACATCCCATTCTTTGGGAAGACCTCTGATCACTTTCAGTGCCACTTCTTTGTTTGAATATACTTTTCCAAATGCATTTAGCTCATTGATTATGCCACTGATCCTCTCATCATAATCATGCATGGATTCACCAGCTTTCATCTTGATGTTATCAAATTTCTGAACAGCAAATGATATATTGTTCTCTTTTGTTCGTTCGTTTCCTTCACATAGATGGATCAATTTCTCCCACATCTCATTGCCAGTTTTGCACATCTTGATTTTGCTGAAAGTGAATTTATTCAGCGTTTTGTATAAGATATCCTTAGCCATATTGTCTAGGTTGGCTTTCATTTTGTCCTCAGTTCTCCATTCCTCTATGGGATTTTCTATGCGATGAGGTGCCCCATCAGTAATGACAACTGCTATATTTGCTTTTAGGATCTTCATGGGACCATCAGTAATGACATACCATATGTCGCCATTTTGTGCAGCTAAATGAGCCTGCATTCTGATTTTTCAGTCGTCAAAATATTCTTTAGGAAACATCGGTATTTGGTTGAATGAAGACATGTTGATCAGTTTGTGAAAAAAAGTATTCTGAGACAAGATTCAACTGCTCTGATACCACTTGTTAGGATCGGTTGAAAGGTTGAAATGTGTTTAGAAGGAGGGGGGTTGAATAAACACTCACGAATTTTATAACCTTTTCGAATGAAGTGTCAGTTCTATAATAAACTGAAACTAAGAATCTTGTTAGTCAATGACAATCAGTTTTACTAATAACAGTTGCGGAAATAAACTGACTGAAAGATAGAATAAATAACTGAAGTAATAACACAAAGATTTATGGATGTTTGGAGATTGAAATAACTCCTATGCTTCTATCACAAGGATATGATATGCACTAAAAGACTTTGATCGATACAAAACTTGTACAGACCCACTTCAGTTTAGATTTAACACTGCCAAAACTGAAACTCTTAGTTTATTAAATATCTCACAGTTCTTCGACTGAACTTAGCACAACTGATCAAGTTAAAGATCAAATAAAAAATAAACACTTTGTGTTTATATGCTCGAAAGGTAGCCTCAAGTGCTACAAATAAATTTGATAAGTGTGAGCTTTTTGATTCTTGAATAAGAGCTATAAATTCAGCAGGGTAACAGCAAGCTTGTGAGAGTAGATAGATCGATTGTTTCTTCAGTTGCTCGTCTCACATACTTATAGGCTTCTCTTCAACGGTAACATTAAATATTATTTGAATCTTTATATCTTTTGATTGTCACGTCAATATTATTCTGACAATCGTACATTGTAATCTCTGAAATGTGACGTTCCACTACGAGTTGCAATCTGCTTTGTACTTGAAACGTCTACTCATTTTACAAGTGCGGAAATATATATATATATATATTTTAAACTTGTAGTTTTGAAATAACATTTAAAAATGATCGTAATTATTTGACAGTAAAAACAATGCAATTTAAATTAACCAAACTCATTCAAAAATCATGCGTAAACTTAAATGAGTAAAAATTTTAAAATCATCAACGTATAAAAATATTCATCTCCTCTCAATCTCATAAATCGTAATGCGGAAAACATGTGGTCCTCGGGTCATGTCGCCGTACCAGGTTGCCTACTCAGAGTTCGGCACCTCTTGTCCCCTCACCATCAAGCTCACCTGCATCACGCACGCCTAGTGAATATAAAGACTCAACACACCTGTACCAGGAATGTAATGCCTCGAAAATTTAAAGGTCCACGCGAATCACATTCATGCAATTATTAAATTCTCTTGTATTTTAATTAAATGTTTTAATTGCATGAATTAATTATATTGTGCATATTTGCATGTTTAAATTATATTTTCTATATGGTTGCATTAAAACTGTATTTTAAAAAGTTATTCAAGTTGCGATCGAGGAACGGATACCGATGGCTGAAAAATAGAAAATGTTTTTATTGGGCAATTGTTTTTAGTTAATTAAAACAAGGGTGGTGATTTTTCTTATTTTTGAAAATAAATGTTTTTTGAGGTGATTTTATACGTCGGGACGTAAATTTTATCGGTGTTGATTTTTCAATTAAAATACGAGCTTTTTGGCAACCCGGCGAATAAATTCACAAATTTATTTAAACAAAAACTTTGTTAATATTTTATTAAATCCTAATTAAAACTAATGGGTTTAATTTAGAGGCTTAATAGGCCTAAAAGCCTTGATGTTAATTAATTGGTATTTAAAGTTTTATTTATCACCAAAACCCTCACTTGACAATCAACAATCGACCACCCACTTTTTATTTCTGAAAATTCTCTCCCAACCACTCTGAACCCCACGGCACACACTAATTTCAAGAGAAAATTCGAAGGGTGCTAAGGGAAACAAACCAAGGTTTCGTCCCGTTCCTCGTCGCCAACGGTTTTTCGTGCGTATATAAACGCAAAGACACGCTCTCATCCATCATATCATAATATTGTTTAAATTATGTTTGCATGAAAAGCTTGATGTTCATATGAAATTTTCGCATTATTGCATAACCATGTGTAAAATTCATGATTTAAAGTTTCGAAAAACATGTTTTATGTGCTTCAAAGGGCTGTCATGATTAGGACTTGACCAAGCCAAATTTTTACATAATTTAGAGTCATAGAATCACTCCCTAAACACTGCCGAATCGAAGGAAGCCTGCTGGTGCGAAATCAGTCATGGGGATCACAAGGGCTCGGGTTTCACGTGCAAGGGCTGGCTGGGTGTTGGCTTGTGGTCAGGGCTAGCCAGGGACGTGGTTCAGTCAAGGGGTGAACTTTAACCAGGTTAGGGTTTGAGTTGTGAGGCTTGGGAGGAGTCCTACGCAACTAGGACTCCTACCCGAGAGTGGCACATTAATGCGCAGAACTGCGCAGCTTGTGCTGGGGTGAGGACTCGGTCCAGGGCTCAGAGCCTGGGCTAGGGTGAGTCCTTAGGGTCCTAGGTAGGTGTACTAGAGGGTGGTTCAAGGTCTGGAGCGCCGGCTAGGGCCACAAGCATCGAAACATAGAGTCCATGCTCAATGGGACTCTCGACCAGCTTATGGGTAAGGGAGGTGCCTTTGTTTTTGGGTTGTGGAATGGGTGCTTAGTGGTCTAAGGGTCCAGTAGGGTACTTTAGGATGTTGTTCAAGTTTTAGATCAACATGGTTAGGGGGTAACTCGTGAAAATAAAAAGTTGGCTCGGGGTCGAAGTTTAGGTGTCAAAATAGGGTTTTTAACTAAGGAAAATTGAAAAACGGCTCACGGGGGTCGAGTCGTGGTTCATATGGGCTAAAATAATATAAAACACTAAATTTAGAATTTAGGAATTTTATATTAAAGTTTGGGATTTTTCGGGATTAAAACACCGTCAAAACAATTATTTAAAGATAAACGGAAAAGTCTAATTTTTAAGCCAAATAAAATTATAAAAAAATTCAAGTAAGTTTAAATAATTATTTGGGACATGTTAGAGTCAAGAAATCCAGAAAAATTCAGAATCGCAAAATGTCACGTCCAGGGGTAAAACGGTCTTTTTACACCAAAAAATTAGTAAACCTCATGGTAGTGCCCTAAATGTTGTTTTTATGATATTATGATTATTTTTAAATGTTTATGAAATGTTAATGATTAAATTATGATTTTTAAATGTCCAAGGGGTTTTATGATTTAAGGAAGACATTTAAAATACATGTTGCATACTTGGTTTCCAAAATGAAAATGTGATGTTATGCATGATTTTAAAAAGTGAAATGTTAAGCGTTGAAGGAAGTGGAGTTGTAATGCCCCAGAATTTTTCTATTGTAATTTGAAATGATTTGTTGATAATTGATGTGATTATAGATGGAAAGGATCGGACTGGGAAAGACGAGGAAAGACGTGAATTATGTGCGAGGACAGAACCCCTCGCGCATATGCGCGACCATGATACGCGCACATGCGCGAGATGGGCACAGGACCTCGCGCATATGTGCGAAGGAGGTGTGCGCATATGCGCGAGAGTGTGCAAGGAAAAATGCCGAGTCCAAAGAACCTCGCGCATATGCGCGGAAGAAGGGCGCGCATATGCGCGAACTGCCGAGAAAATTACATGTCGAGACAGTAGGTCTCGCGCATATGCGTGGGGATAAGGCGCGCATATGCGCGAGGCATGCAGAAGGGAAAATCGACACTTGGTTTCACCATGCAGCTTGGTATATATATAATGTTTCATTTCCTCATATTTCAGAAAAAGAGTCGAAGCTTTGTGGAAGAAAATCCTTACGCCTTTTTATATGTAAGATTTGTGATTGTGCAAAATCCGCCCGTCAGAATTTCAATCCGACTTCAGTACTGTGTTCCTATCGACGAGAGCTTCAACTGGACGTAAGTTTTACTACGTTTTGATATGATTGGAAATTATGATATTGAAGGAATCAAATATGATTCATATATAGTGTTCTTGACATAGTAAACATCGTATAATCGAAACCAGATTGAAGAACATATACCGTATGAAATTGTTATGATTTTTTAGAATGGATTTGACTGAGATTTGATATCAGATTTGTATTGTTATTGATTATGAGTTGGAGAAATTGATATCTATTGATTAGTATTTCTGGGTATATTGGAATGGTGCAGTTATGCCGCTGAAACAGAATTTGATTTAGTTCTGATTATATCCAGTATTGATTTGAGCGATGTATTGATATTATACTCCTCGATATTGTCATTGCCAGATTGAGTATTGACAGACTTTGAGTTCGAGACTTCGACAGAGTTAAATCAACAGAAAGAAAGGTATAAATCAATGTTAACCGGGAGATCGACTTGAGTCAGATTGGACTTGAGTTTCCCAAAAACCACATACTTTACTTTATTGCATCGATGTTTGCAATTGAATAAGATTGATATGCTTCGTCTATTGATTTATAGCAAAGCGTGTATTGAGTAATGGGCGGAGATGCCTAGTCATTGGCGGATATGCCAAGTCTTTGGCGGATATGCCAAGACACTGGATGTTTGATTTAAATCGATGTTGCTTAGGAGTAGATCGACTCCTATCATTGAAATTCGATATATGTGCCAACGTCCAGGAACCGAGAACCCTAGATTAGAGATGAGTCGAGTTTGAGATGACGAGTCATTAGTTGATTTACAGTTTTATATCGATTCATGTTTTCAGATTTGATACATGTTATGGATGACTGTTTATGCATTTATATATGTTTTTATATGATTGCATTTATTCATTGTTTATACTGGGATTATATTCTCACCGGAGTTATCCGGCTGTTGTCGTGTTTGTATGTGTGCATGACAACAGGTGGGACATGATCAGGGTCAAGAAGAGGATGAGAGATGACAAGTTAGCGTGGAGATCCGGATCAGAAGTAGAAAGGCTTCAGCACTTGATATATAGTAGTTGATTCCTAGTTGATTTTAATGTATTGAGTTCAAGACATGTACTTTTACTTTTGATATGTATATCTGACAGATTCCATTATGTTTCCACACTTGTATTTAAAAAAAAAAAATTAGACCTTGTTTCTATTAATTGATTGAATTATTCCCAAGAACGATTAAGAAATGAATTAGCGTCCGGGTCCGCACAGCAGAACTGTAGGTTCTTGAGACTAAGATAGAAGCTAGTGACCGGGGTAGATTGAGTTTTCTTCCTTGCTTTTGAATGCTAGCATGTTTTACTGCTTTGAAATACATGTTATTTGATTATCTGATTTGATTTGGTAACGTGTATTATTGAGAATGAATCAGAATCGATTCTTGATCAGTAGTAAGATGATCGGAGGGGGGAATGAACTGAAACATATTTGTTGTATTGGGTTACTAATTCTTTTGATAATCAGATATGACTCCTCGACGAGTCCCAGAACAGGGTAGTACTTCGGCCAATCCGATGGATGTGACAGCAACAACGATGGAAACGCTACTGAAGACATTTCAGTCATTCAAACCGCCAACCCTGAAAGTAACAGAGACTTCTGTTGACTGTGAGTGTTGGGTAGATGATATTGAAATGATGTTTGATTCCTTGGATTACACAAATGAGCGCCGAGTCAGACTGATAGGGCACCAGTTGCATGACGTTGCAAAGAACTGGTGGATTACGACAAAGAGAGCATTGGAGCATCGAGGTAAAAATATCACTTGGAATGTCTTTAAGACTGAGTTCTATCAGAGATTTTTCCCAGTGTCGTACAGGAAGGACAAGGGGGCAGAGTTTGCCAATTTGAGACAGGGTCAGCTAAACATTGAAGGGTATGTGGCCAAGTTTTCTACTTTGCTACGATTTGCTCCGCATGTTGCCGAGAATGTCGAGGCTGTTGCTGATCAGTTCATCAATGCTTGAATCCTGAGTTTTTACATTGGTGAACACAGGGCGACCGAGTAACTTTGCTGATGCCCTGAACAGAGCCAAGGGAGCCGAAGCCGGTCTGATGAGATAGAAATGAGCTTTGTATGTTGCCCCAGCACCGAGACCACAACAACCACCTCCCAGAATTGAGAGTGGCAGCAGCAGTGGGGGGAAGAAAGATTTTCTGAAAGCCAATACTGAACCAAAGTAGTCATCGCTACATTTAATATCACTAGACCCTCTCTGGGCAGAGGTTCGCGCAGAAGGTGCGCGCAAATGCGCGAAGGAGGTGCGCATATGCGCGAGAGTGTTCAAGGAAAAATGCCGAGTCCAGAGAACCTCGCGCATATGCGCGGAAGAAAGGCGCGCATATGCGCGAGCTGCCGATATGCGTGGGGCTAAGGCGCGTATATGCGCGAGGCATGCAGAAGGGAAAATCGACACTTGGTTTCACCATGAAACTTGGTATATATATATATATATAATGTTTCATTTCCTCAGATTTCAGAAAAAGAGTCGAAGCTTTGAGGAAAAAATCCTTACGCCTTTTTATATGTAAGATTTGTGATTTTGCGAGATCCGCCCGTCAGAATTTCAATCCGACTTCAGTACTGTATTCCTATCGACGAGAGCAATGTGTACTTGTAAATACTAGTAGAGCTTGATATTTCATGTAAACATGAGATAAATGATGTAGGTGGTTCATGGAGTGTAGAGGAGATTTTGAGTCTTGAATTAGCCTTATATAGAGATGGGATATGACAATAATAGTCATTAACGGTGCACTGGTCAATCTCTTCAACTGGACGTAAGTTTTACTACGTTTTGATATGTATATCTGACAGATTTCATTATGTTTCCGCACTTGTATTTTTTTAAAAAAAATTAGACCCTGTTTATCTTAATTGATTGAATTATTCCCAAGAACGATTAGGAAATGAATTAGCGTCCGGGTTCCCACATAAGTAATTGTGACTATTGAGGTAACGGTATGTGGCAATGGTAAGAATGGAATATTGTGAGGGGAAAAGACCCTAGAGGGAGCCCATTTATGGTAAAAAGGCCCCAGAGGGAACCCCGACGATCGAATTCTATTCGAAAAAAAGATAGGTCAGGGCCCAGTTGACCGGAGAGAGTGTTGCTGATGTCCCCCGCCGCCCAGTACTGCGGTTTCATGTAGATGGATCCATCGATTTTTGAGGTTTATGTCATGTTGAGGAAAGTCATAATTAACAATTTGAATTCAACAAAGGAAATGGAAAAGGAAAAAATTTGTATGATCATGAAAAATGTTTTGTGTTATGTCATATTGAGGAAAAAGAAAGGAAAAGGTTAACGTTTATGTGATGCATGTCATGAAAATGTTATGCTTAAGTCGATGCATTATTATGAAAATGTTTCTATTTAAAGTTCATGCATCATAAAAAGGCTTACGAAAATGTTCATGTTTGAATTTTATGCATCCTCATGAAAACGATATTTTAAGTACAAGTATTTTTCACTGTTATATGTTGACTGTATTACGTATTATTTGTTATAAAGATTATGGTGTGTTGAGTCTTTAGACTCACTAGGTGTGATGGATGCATGTGAGGTTGAGGGTGATCTTGACGGATGATTTAACTGGACTGAAGGCGCACAAAATCCGAGGACCAGCGCTTCTACTTTTCCGCATTTACGATTTACGATTCATGATTTATGTTAAAGATTTTAAGAATATTTATTTATGTTTTTTGAGAGGATTAGTATGGGCTATACTTTTCAAACTTATTGCTTTTTAGGTTGGGCAAAACAGTTGACGATTTTATTTTATGACAATTGCACTTGATTTTTAAAATGCTAGTTGGTTGGTATTTTATTTTAAAGGGATAAAATATTTTATAAAAATATTTTCATGTGTTATATGTCATGGCCGAAAATTGAGTGTTTATAAAAAAATAATTTAGTACTTTTAAAGCAATAAAAAGAGCAGACGTTTCAAGGAATAACAAGTACATATACATAGCACACCGCAGTGAAAAATATCATACTCAACATATCTTTCATGAACTTAAAAGCATAACATAAACGTGTCGTATAAAATCAGAATGTGACAAATCGTGTCATCTCATGTCATCATATACGTATACATTTTCATTCTCGTGTCAAATCATGTCATCATAAACGTATACATTTTCTTTTTGATTGAATTCAGTTTATTAGTTGTGACTATCGTATCAGCTCTATCGATGGATCCGTCTTTAAAACCGTGGTACCGGCGGTAGGGGACATCAGCGACAGCATTACCGGCCCATTGAGCCCGGTCCTCAGCTCATCATATCACATGTCATCGTATACATATACATCGTCAGTCACAACCAATTCTCATCCTTCAAAAATATCATCATTTTCATCACTTAATAAAAACATGCATGCAATGTATTTATCATAATTACGTAAAAATCGTAAAAATAATGCATAAACATTTAAAATATCATATATTTGTGCTCAGGGCGCTACCTTGACCAAAATCTCACCCCGAGTACAAAACGACCATTTTGCCCCTGAAAACTCGAAAATTATCATTCCACCACTGGACCTCTAAAATTGACCCGAAACTTACCAAACTCCTTAAAATATTCTAAAACATATTTATAAGCATTTCTAGACGTAAACTCAAGCCCATATTACAACTTAACCGATTCGTTTTAAAACTTAGACCGAGGTCTCGGTTTTAACCCGAATCGACTCGAAACTCGACCAAATTTTTCTCAACCTTTTATAATAACTTAAAACACTTAAGAGGTCCTAAAACAATGATAGTAGGCCCCCCCAAACACGCGGCTTAATTTCCCGAACTTGCCCAACCATCGGTCCTATCCTAGTTTACCACCTCATGTTATTTCCTATCCCAACTCATGCCTCAAGCTATCCATTCGCACCAGCCATTAGACATCCTAACGAGGACCTAGACCAGACCCCAAGTCACCTATCAGAACCAAACCACCACCCCCAGCAAGCCTCTAGCCTCAAAAACAAAAACAAAAACAAAAAAACCGAGAAGCCACCAAAAGCACATATTGATCCTACCCTTCACCCGATCGATCCCTCCTTCCAGCAAGTATCGATCCCCTTTCAGGCCTTGTCTCAGATCCTCAAGGATCTAATCCATGGCTCAGATCAGTTCTTGTGTTGCTGGATCGGTCTTGGCACACACTCTACCCCAAAACCGATACAAACTCCATTCCGTCTTAACCATTCCTAGCGTACCTCCATTACAACTCAGACCCAACCATATGACAGCATACCCTTATCATAAGAAACCCCTCAACATGACACACGACAGCCCCCTTGCAACAATATTAAGGAATTCGTGAGTAGCAATCAAGAAAGTGCAAGAACCTACGTAAAAACCTAAATTTATTCATGAACTAAGCTAGATCGGAATTGTCATGCATGAATGCACTCTCCAGCATATAAAAGCCTGTATGATGCAGCAAAAGATAATACAAAGTGTGCCTTGATGATTGAAGAACGAGAACAATACGATGGATGTTGGAGATTTAATAAAATAAATCTATAAATGATGTGATTAAATCCATATATCACAACACGCCAGGAATTCATGTCGAATTATCAGAAAATATGAATAACAGTAAACACGTACCAGAATCCATTGATTGATCTAGCGTCAGAATTATGGATCTTCCAAGGCAACAGAGAATCGACAACCTTATTCTTGCCTTTGATGGGAGAAGGAGAGAGATCTAGAATATGTGTGCTGTATGTATTCTGTGTTATATTCTCTGTGTCTTGGGGACTATAACCTTATATAACCTTAGCAGTCTTCAACCCATCATAGAAGACCTAATTGGGATGGTTTTCTACACATAAGGTGGACCATACCAATTTATTTAATACTTTGGAAACCCATAATTAATTAGATCACTTTATTGGGTTCTTTATTAGATAGCTTGTCCATATACAATTAATTAAATTATGTGAGCCCACAAAATAATTTCATCAATCTCCCACTTGGGCCACATAATTTATCCGGATATTGTACATGCAAAAACTGGATTGAGCTCTTGCTATCTAAACCAAAATATTCCTTAACAATCTGGTATATCAATTACACCAATCTGAACCAAAGCAGTCATCGCTACATTTAATATCACTAGACCCATCAATGATCACAATATTAGCATAATCAATAACATAGATCAAGTATGGATGTGTAGCATGGAAATACATAAATGTTATCCCAGAATAAAACATGAATTTCCAACTGATCCTCCTAATGACTCAAAGAGTCCAATAACAGACTTTCAACCAAATGTTAAACCGCAATGAGTCAAAACTCCCATTGTACATGCATATTAACTATATGGACAACACCAATGTGTGTCTCATGCCCAAAAAACTTGGGTGGCCAACCCATGACAAACGCATCCGCAATTATAGAGTTTGCAATAACATGCTCAATTGACACACAATTATTCTGAATTATTTCCTTCCAACTAGAAACTTCATGTCAATATCTTTTGACTTTGAAAAGTTTCAGTTGTTCTTTAAATATAATATAGCGGCTTTATTATCACAATTGATCCTCAATGTTTCTTAGACCAATGATCATTAACGGTGATAAAATTCCGCAACTTTATTAGGAGTCCAAATATCCAACTATTTCCAAATGTCAGATTTCCGATGTGTGAGCATAAAATCTTTAGTTCACTTTACGTATCGCACAACCCGATTAATAATCCAATGTCGGGTTTCTTAAATATCTGTCCAACATTCTAATGATGTTCACAATATCTAAACAATGTTCTCTATAAATCTCAATGAGATTACCACTTGATAAAATTTATACCACCATATATGTGGACATAAACATCAATATATTATTCTCAATATTGATTTTCCAATTTACTCACTCCCACTAAAGTTAACATAAAAAATTAATTTGCATTTAATTTCAAAATTTTTTGCATACATAATGTCAATGTCACTTAAAATATTGATGTTCAATTTATCAAGCTTATCAACCAAGGAATTCATCCAAACATATTTGAATTTCGAAAAATTGAAAATATCACATGGATAAAGGAAAAACTTGATTTGTCCAAAAATGAAACTAAAATCAAATTCCGTCTTAAAAAAATGTGGAAAAAGTAATTTCCAAATTCAAATACCAGAAAATAAAAAAAAAATTATCAGTTCCTGAATAAAGCTTTTTAAAAAAAAAAACACCATCAACTTTATTGTCTTTTTCCATAAGATGTATCTTTCACCATCAGTTGGAAACCGGCTCCTTAGGCAACCCTTTCTTTGCACGTCAATTGGCGTATTTGGGACAATCCTTCTTCACATGCCCATCAGTCTTTTTGCAAAAGAAACAAGTGATCACTTTATCTTGTTTCTGTTGCAAAAGAAACAAGTGATCACTTTATCTTGTTTCTGTTGCTCCATATGCTGTGAAGTCCCATAGTTTCCTTCCTTATTCCTCCATTTCTTTTTTTATTGATGCAATTACCTTGATAGTTAGATGTCAAGTGAACACTTTCAATCACATCTTGTTTCAATCTCTCCTCCTCTTGAACGCAATGCGCAATAAGCTCATTCAAAGTACAATTTTCCTTCTGGGTATTATAACTAATTTTGAATTGATTAAATTGCGCAGGCAGAGAGATCAAGACTAAATGCACGACTATGTCTTCCGACAATTCCAACTTGAATGCTTTTAGTCGAGTCACAAAATTTGACATTTCCATTATGTACTCTCTTATGTACCCTTTCTCTTTTTACCGCATTGAAACAAGTTTATTCAGAATAGTACTTGTCTCGACCTTTTCGTTTGCAGTGAAACGATCTGCTGTTTGAGTAAGGAACTTTTTGGCATCATTTCCTTCAAGAATTGCACCCCTTATAGTATCTGGAATGGAATGTTTCATAATCATCAAACTCATACGATTTGATCGCTCCCACTTTTACATAGAACCCTTTTGATCAGCAGTTCCTGAACTGGTCAAAAGTGCGGGGCGATCTTCCCTTGGCGCATAGTCCAAATCCATGCAGCCGAGTACTATCATAACATGCTCTTTACATTTCTTGAAGTTTGAGCCATTAATTACTGGAATGTTGTTCAAATTGGCAGATATAGAACATGCTATAACAAAATAGAACAAAAAACTCACCGTAAAATATAGTCCAGGCATATATTTAAATTAAATAAATCGCAAAATATAAGCATGCTGGTGGTGGGCCCATAAAGAAAGATATCTAGCACAACATTGATATTTAGTCTTTGAAGAAAAATAACAATTTGTAAATAGTACACTCGACCATCATGGTTATTAAATATTGATAATAAATCCGGCCAACAATATGCCTTTTTTTGGACCAACAATTGCATACATGGATAAATCCGAAATTATCACATATTTAGTACTACATATTGTGCTAAAATTTGGCCACCTTCCTTTGGGCCGATCATTTTCTGCATAAATATAACACAATTTAATATCATATAATGTGTCTACAATCTGGCAAGAAAATAATCTTTCTTTGGGCCGATTAATTTCTGCATAGTTTTGACACGCTTAAAGACCACATAACTATGTGCTTATATTCTGGCCAAAAAATAGCCTTCTTTTGGGCTGATTATTTTTTGCATAGATATAAATGCACTTAAAGGAGATATACTGAATCTAAAATCTGGCCAGAAAATAATCTTCCTTTTGGCCGGTTATTTTTCGCATAGATCTAAATGCACTTTAAAATCATCTATTGTGTTTGGAATTTGGCCAAAAAATAGTCTTCCTTTGGGCCGACTATTTTTCGCATAAATTGAAACACAATTTATTTTGAACTTGAACAATATTTACATATCTCAGAAAATCACTTTATTAACATGTAATTTAAATTTAACCAAATTTGATATACAAGATAGAAACGATAGAATTAATTTACTTTAATTGAGTCAAATAAAGCATGGAGACCACATTTGGAAAAATAAAATATTTGAACCTCATAATTATTCATTCACAAATTTTTTATCGAAATAAACAAAAGCGATAAAATAATAAATAATTCCATATTAATTTTATTTCATGCAATTAAATCTTGAAATGGTCGAATTTAATTTTCAGAAATCAAAGCGGAAGTCAAAATTTAATAAAATATTAAAAATCTGGATTTCAAAATTTGGACAACCAAACAAAGCCTTAAATTCAACAAAAATCCCCAAATTTCGAAACCCTAACCCCAACTCACAAATAAACGCCGCTATCCGCATAGCCGCCGCGTGAAATCCGACATACTGCCAGGTATAAGGCTGCGACCACCGCTACACTGTCATATGCTCGAATTATGCCGGAAAACGGTCGTAATATGGCCAGATACAAATCACGCATGAACTCGCGCTTCATGAAGAAATCTCAACAAAATTCGATCGGTGCAGAAGCTTTTATGGCCAATTGATGGAGGGTTCTTGAGCGCCTATTCGTGGTGAACAAAATTCCTAAACAATTGCCACCGGAAAGTGGCCGGAGAACGTCCGATTGGCCCAAAATCCGGCTGCTCTATCCCAGTTTCGAAAAAAAAAAAGAATTTTCGATTTTTTTTAAATTCGAAAATAAATCTGAATTTTGGATGAAAAAATCGAAAATTCTAGATCCAAAGAGCATGAATTTATTCAGATTCAAATTCAGAATATTTGTAAGAAAAAATAAGTTCTGAATCCTAAAAATTTATAAACTAGAAAATCGCCTCAGATTGGTAATAAAACATAATTTTCTGTTTCGATCCGTCAATAAACAAAATTCTCATAATTGATCATGAACGTGGCTCTGATACCACTTGTTGAAGATTTAATAAAATAAATATATAAATCATGTGATTAAATCCATATATCACAACACGCCAAGAATTCATGTCGAATTATCAGAAAAATATGAATAACAGTAAACACGTACCAGAATCCATTGATTGATCTAGCGTCAGAGTTATGGATCTTCCAAGGCAACAGAGAATCGACCACCTTATTCTTGCCTTTGATGGGAGAAGGAGAGAGATCTAGAATACGTGTGTCGTATGTATTCTGTGTTATATTCTCTGTGCCTTGGGGACCATAACATTATATAACCTTAGCAGTCTTCAACCCATCATAGAAAACCAAATTGGGCTGAGTTTCTACACATAAGGTGGACCATACCAATTTATTTAATACTTTGGAAACCCATAATTAATTAGATCACTTTATTGGGTTTTTTATTATATAGCTTGTCCACGTACAATTAATTAAATTTTGTAAGTCCACAATATAATTCCAACAATGGAAACCCGGAAGAGTTTTCCCTTGCATGAAAAGAAGTGGCTGAACCTTCTTGATGTTTCTGTTGTGCAAATCGAGGGAAAGTGTAGCTGGGTTAAGCTGAAAATGGCTTGAACCGAGGGAATATTAATAAAGGTATGAAGAGGGTTTCGGTTGGTTGGGTGATGAAACCGATGGAGTGGGGATGTGAATGGGAGTGTATCGGTTAATAATCATTTAGTTTAGGCTTAATAGTGCTTAAATTCTTAATTGTAAAATAAAGGATTGTTAATGGGCCACCATTTTATTTTAAAGGTTCTGTAGGCCCATTAGGCCCAAACATGGTCCTGGAAAATAATTCGTGTTAGGAGGATTTTGCAAATATTAGCCAAACCATAAAAAAAATCTCCTGATTCGATAAAATTTACGTCCCATTAAAAATAAAAATCATGCAGTTAAAATACCCAATAAAATCCAATTTTTGGATAAATACCCTTAAAATCACCTTGTATTAATTTATAAAATAAATCGTGTGATAAAATAATTTTCCTGAAAATTCTCCGGTCTCCGTTTCTCATTCGAGCGTGACATGCATCTAGAAACCCTAATGCGTGAACTTTTTAAAATTTCATTAATTAAATTCTATCATGTATGATTTATGCATCAAACGTATAAAATTATTAAACACATGATAATGAAATAAAACATATATTTAATTCTTTAAAGGAATTAAATAAAATACCAAAGAAATTTAATAACCTGCATGCATGTGGTTCACGTGGACCTTCAAATTTTCGGGAAGTTACAGTACTGTTGTCGGTTGAATGTCCTTTTCAGCAACTGATGACGTGTATAGCTGAATGATCAGCTGATTCGTTGGTAAGCTCATAACTAAATATGTCAACTGATCAGTCAGTTCTCTTCGTAAGTTCAGTTCAGCTGGTTTCAGTTGCCTGCGATAAAATGCGCATTAATCTTCAGTTAGGCAACTGTCAGTTGATTTACGTAGATCGGTTTCTTCAAGCTACTTGATCAATTAGTTCAATTAATTAATCACTTAGTTTGTCAACAACCGAAATTAAGTTTCCAACAAATGTAGAGAGGTATTTTTTTTCAAATTTGCCCTTTTTTTTAATCCACTACCTTTTAATAATCTACTAAATTTCTATCACTACAAGAAAATAAACATTCAACAACACTCCAAAAAACGGTTTTTATTAAAACCGTTGTCTTTTTACTTTTAACAACGGTTTTAACAAACGTTATCTTAGCCTAAAAAACCCGCTAATAGATAACGGTTTTTTAAAAACCGTTGTCTTTGAGCGTGTTTTTTTGGACTACGACAACGGTTTTTAACGGTCTAAGAGCATTTTTTTTCTACAACAATAGTTTTAACAATTGTTGTCTATGAGCGTTTTTTTAGGCCACAACAACGATTTTTAAAAATCGTTGTCTATGTATGTGTTTTTTCGGGCTACAACAACGGTTTTGAAAAACCGTTGTTATATTTGTTTCTGTCAAGGGTCAAAACCTTCCCTAAATATAGCGACCGTTGTTGTTAACCGTCGAATATAGCGACGGTTTTATACAACGGTCGCTATATTTAGCGACTGTTTGAATAAAACTGGCGTATTTTTAAATAAGCGACAGTAAAAACCGTCGCCGATTTAAAAATTGTGATGTTTCACTATTAGCGACTGACCAAGTTTAACCATTGCTATTAGCGGCGGATTAAGCTTAAATCATCGCTAGTAAGAAACAACCGTCGCTCATAGCGACTGTTTACACAACAATCGTCGCCAAAATGTCTATAAATACCCCCATCCTCGGTCATTTTCTGCACACGATAAGTTTCTATCTTCTATGGTTTTATTTTTGCTTTCATTTTAAGTGTTACGATTATAAATAATGTTAGTGTAGTAAAATTGTAATTTATTAAATTATAGATTACAAATATTATCAGTGTAGTAAAATTGTAAGTTTTTAAATTAAGAATGATAGTGTTAATTTTTGAACTGTTTCATGATTTATTAAATTATAAAAGAGTTTTTTTTATTTTACGTAAAACATTAGCGACGAAAATCATGTGTACAACCGTCGCTAATTAGCGATGAAAATCATGCAAATTACCGTCGCCAAGTAGCGACGGAATAGATGTTAACCGTCGCTAATTGGCGACAGAAATAATATATTAACCGTCACTAATTGGCGACGGTTTTTATGCAACCGTCGTAAATTATGTAGTTTGACAAAAAATGTTCAATGCTACGACAACGGTTTTTCACCGTCGTCTTTAGACATCTTCGACAACGGTTTTTCACCGTTGTCTTTGAGCGCACTCTTCAACCATAGGGACTTTAACAACGGTGTTACAAGATCTACGACAACGGTTTTTCACCGTTGTCTTTGACGTCTACGACAATGTTTTTTCACCGTTGTCTTTTAGCGCACCCTTTAAAAACAAGGGCTTTAACAACGGTTTTTTTGACCTACGACAACGGTGAAAAACCGTTGTCTTCTGCCTTTTTTCTTGTAGTGCATGGTTTTTAAGAACATTCTTAATTCTTTTTTTAACATTTGATTGGTTCACATGAAATAATGCCGATGATGAAAGATTATAGGTGATTCTTTTCACTTTCATTCATTTGTCTTGCATTTGACCATATCACATATTTTGTCGTGGATATATGACAGTAAATTTTTTTATGAGACAGTTTCACTAATATATATATATATATATATATATATATATATATATATATATATATATATATAAAAGACAAATCAACATTAAAAATAATATTTTTGATCATGTCATATATATTTGAGTACTGCGTCACTTGCGTAACGATTTCAAATATATATGTTTACTCTCGAGGTTATACAATGTTTATCATTCACGTCAATGGAACAATATTGCTTATGTTTTTAATTTGGATGTATTGCCTACCTCCTAATATATATCACGTCAAAGCAAAATATTGTAATTTGGAAGAACTTATATTTCGATTTAGATTTGTAAAAGAAAAAATCAGTAATCGTTACCAAACACTACCTAATTAATATTTACACTACAAGAAAATTCACATCCAACACATCAAAGACAACAGTTTTTATTAAAACTGTTGTGTTTTTTCATTTAACAACGGTTTTAACAAAAACCGGTGTCATATCCTATAAAACGCGCTTAAAGACAACGATTTTTAAAAAGCCGCTGTCTTTGATGTGTCTATGACAACGGTTTTTAAAAACCGTTGTCTTTGATGTGTCTATGATAACGGTTTTTAAAGACTGTTGTCTATGAGCGTGGTTTTTTTTTGCTACAACAACAGTTTTTAAAAACCGTTGTCTATGAGTGTGTTTTTTTGGGCTACAACAGCGGTTTTTAAAAACCGTTGTCTATGAGAGTTTTTTTTGCTACAACAATGGTATTTTTGCGCCCGGGATGAGATTTTGGTCCTGGCAGCGCCCTGAGCACAAATTCATGATATTTTAAATGTTTATGCATCATGTTTATGATTTTTACGCAATTATGATAAAAAGTTGCATGTTTGGTTTTAAGGAAAAAGTTATGTTTATGCACAATTTTATTAAGTGATGATTATAATATTTATTTTGAAGGATGTGATTTGGTTGTGACTGACGATGTATATGTATACGATGACATGAGATATGATGAACTGAGGCCCGGGCTCAGTGGGTGGGTAATGCTGTCGGTGATGTCCCCTGCCGCCGGATACCACGGTTTTTATATATGGATCCATCGATAGAGCTCATATGATAGAGCTGATACGAAAGTCACAACTAATGAACTGAATTGAAATAAAAGAAAATATTTAAGTTTATGTTGATACGGTGAGCTGTTATATGATGACATGAGATGACATGCTTTAATACGATATGATTTTACACGACACGTTTACAAATATGATGACATGAGATGACATGCTTTGACACGATATGATTTTACACAACACATTTACGTTATGCTTTTAAGTTCATGAAATATATGTTGAGTATGATATTTTTCACTGCTGTGTGCTATGTATATGTACTTGTTATTCCTGGTACAGGTGTGTTGAGTCCTTAGACTCATTAGGCATGTGTGATGCAGGTGAGCTTAATGATGAGGAGACTGGAGTTTCCGAACTCTGAGTAGGCAGATCTGGTGCGGTGACACGACCCGAGGACCACATGTTTTCCGCATTATGTTTTATGAGATTTGAGAGGAGATGAACATTTTATATACGCTGAGGATATTACGATTTTTACTCATTTACGTTTACATTTGATGTCGGTCATTTTAAACTGTGAGATTTATATTGTCAAGTAAAGACGATTATTTTAAATGTTATTTTGTAATGGCGAACTTTTGAAAAAAAATTCTACACTTTTAAAACGTTAGACGTTTCAGTTCGGCACCTCTACTCCCCTCACCATCAAGCTCACCTGCATCACACGCCTAGTGAGTCTAAAGACTCAACACACATGTACCAGGAATAACAAGTACATATACATAGCACACAGCAGTGAAAAATATCATACTCAACATATCTTTCATGAACTTAAAAGCATAACATAAACATGTCGTATAAAATCAAACGTGTCAAATCGTGTTATCTTATGTCATCATATACGTATACATTTTCATTCTCGTGTCAAATCATGTCATCTTAAACTTATAAATTTTCTTTTTGATTGAATTCAGTTCATTAGTTGTGACTTTCGTATCAGCTCTATGGTATCAGCTCTATCGATGGATCCACTATAAAACCGTGGTACCAGACGGCAAGGTACATCAGCGACAGCATTACCCACCCACTGAGCCCGGGCCTCAGCTCATCATATCATATGTCATCGTATACATATACATCGTTAGTAACAACAATTCCTATACTTCAAAAATATCATCATTTTCATCACTTAATAAAAACATGCATGTACGTAGGGATGTAAACGAACCAAACCATTTGTGAGCTATTCGAAGATCGATTCGATAAAAACTCGTTTGAGCTCGTTTAATGAGGCTCGTTAAGATAAACAAACGAAACTTAATATTTATAGTATTCGGCTCGTTAGCTCGTGAACATGTTCATTGGTAAATTCATGAGTAATCTTTTAGATGAAAAAAATAATAGTTTGATATTTGATTTATTGATTTTGCATATTATTTATGAAATATATAGAAAAATCTATTAAATTTATTTATTATAATAAATTTACAAATTTTAATAAGAATAATATATTTTTCTTTAAATATATAATTTACTTTTAAATTAATTTAATGAAAATTTAAATGTATAATTCATATTTATTAAGCTTGTTTAGGTTCGATAAAGACTTGAATAAACTCGTGAGCCATGTATATATTCGTTAAATAAATCTCAAGCTCGGCTCGATTATAAACGAACCGAGCTCAAACATTCAAGAGTTCGGCTCGACTCGACTAGATTACATTCCTACATATACGTAAATTTCCCTTTAAACCAAGCATGCAACGTATTTATCATAGTTACGTAAAAATCGTAAAAATGATGCATAAATATTTAAAATATCATATATTTGTACTCAGGACGCCGCCTTCACCAAAATCTCACCTCGAGTGCAAAATGACCATTTTGCCCTTGGAAACCCGAAAATTATCATTCCACCCCTGGATCTCTAAAATTGACCCGAAGCTTACCAAACTCCTTAAAATATTCCAAAACATATTTATAAGCATTCCTAGACGTAAACTCGAGCCCATATTACAACTTAACCGATTCATTTTAAAACTTAGACCGAGGTCCCGGTTTTAACCTGAATCGACTCGAAACTTTACCAAATTTTTCCCAACCTTTTCTCATAACTTAAAACACTTAAGAGGTCCTAAAACAATGATAGTAGGCCCCCAAACACATGGCTAAATTTCCAGAACTTGCCCAACCATCGGTCCTATCCTAGTTCACCACCTCATGTTATTTCCTCTCCCAACTCCTGCCTCAAGCTATCCATTCGCACCAGCCATTAGACAGCCTAACGAGGACCTAGACCAGACCCCAAGTCACCTATCAGAACCAAACCACCGTCCCCAGCAAGCCTCTAGCCTCAAAAACAAAAACAAAAAAACCGAGAAGCCACCAAAAGCACCTACCGATCCTACCCTTCACCCGATCGATCCCTCCTTCTAGCAAGTATCGAGCCCCATTCAGGCCTTGTCTCAAATCCTCAAGGATCTAATCCATGGCTCAGATCAGTTCTTGTGTTGCTGGATTGGTCCTTGGCACACGCTCTACCCCAAAACCGATACAAACTCCATTCTATCTTAACCATTCCTAGCGTACCTCCCTTACAACTCAGACCCAACCATATGACAGCATACCCTTGGCATAAGGAATCCCTCAACATGGCACATGACAGCCCCTTGCAACAATATAGAGGAATTAGTGAGTAGCAATCAAGAAAGTGCAAGATCCTATGTAAAAACCGAAATTTCTTAATGAACTAAGCTAGATCGGAATTTTCATGCATGAATGCACTCTCCAGCATATAAAAACGTGTATGATGCAGCAAGAGATAATACAAAGTGTGCCTTGATGATTGAAGAACGAGAACAATGCGATGGAAACCCGGAATAGTTTTCCATTGCATGAAAAGAGGTGGCCGAACCTTCTTGATGTTTCTGCTGTGCAAATAGAGGGAAAGTGCAGCTGGGTGAAGCTGAAAATGGCTTGAACCGAGGGAATAAAAAAAGGATGAAGTGGGTGTCGATAATATAGTAGCCCCATAACTGTATCTACATCAACCCACACCACCCCCATTCAAATTTCAGTCAGTGGACATTATGCGCTTGTTACACAAAAACCCCTTAGGGGAAAGGCAAAACAAGGGAAAAAAATAGAGATCAAAATAAATAGCTCTCGCGGTCCAGAATCAAAAAAATATGGAGCACCTAACAACGCATCTTCACAGACCAAGAACTACGAGATCACCCCAATTGGTTGGACCGTAGGTGCGATGATTTACTTCACGGGCGAGGTCTCTGGTTCAAGTCCAGGATGAAATTTCGAAACAGAATTTTAATTGGATCAAGACTTCCAATTGAATAAGTATGAGTAAAGGAATGCAGGGCCACTCGTTGAAGATAAAAGTACATCGAAACCATATGAATTTTTACCATGGGTTGGTTGGGTGATGAAACTGATGGGAGTGGGAATGTGAATGGGTGTGTATCGGTTAATAATCATTTAGTTTAGGCTTAATAGTGCTAAAATTCTAAATTGTAAAATTAATGATTGATAATGGGCCACCATTTTATTTTAAAGGTTTTGTAGGCCCATTAGGCCGAAACATGGTCCCGGAAAATAATTCGCGTCAGGAGGATTTCGCAAATATTAGCTAAACTATAAATAAAATTCTCCTGATTCGATAAAATTTATGTACTGTTAAAAATAAAAATCATGCGGTTAAAATACCCAATAAAATCCCATTTTTGGAAAAATACCCTTAAAATCACCTTGTATTAATTTATAAAATAAATCGTGTGATAAAAATAATTTCCTGAAAATTCTCCGTTCTTCGTTCCTCGTTCTGGCGTGAAATGCGTCTGAAACTCTAATGCGTGAACTTTTTAAGATTTCTTGAATTATATTCTATCATGCATGATTTATGCATAAAATGCATAAAATAATTAAACACATGATAATGAAATAAACATACATTTAATGCTTTAAAAGAATTAAATAAATTACAAAAGAAATTTAATAACCTGCATGCATGTGGTTCACGTGGACCTTCAAATTTTCGGGACGTTACAGTACTGTTGTCGGTTGAATGTCCTTTTCAACAACTGATGACGTGTACAGTTAAATGATCAGCTGATTCGTTGGTAAGCTCATAACTGAATATGTCAACGGATCAGTCAGTTGTCTTCGTAAGTTCAGTTCAGCTGGTTTCAGTTGCCTTTAATAAATTGCGCATTAATCTTCAGTTAGGCAATTGTCAGTTGATTTAAGTAGATAGGCTTCTTCAAGGTACTTGATCAGTTAGTCCAATTAATTAATCACTTACTTTGTCAACAACCAAAATGAAGTTTCCAATAGATGTAGAGAGGTATCTTTTTTTCAAATTTGCCCTTTTTTTTAATCCACTACCTTTTAATAATCTACTAAATTCCTATCACTACAAGAAAATACACATTCAAAAACACACCAAAAATAATGGTTTTTATTAAAACCGTTGTCTTTTTACTTTTAAAAACGGTTTTAACAAAAACCGTTGTCTTAGCCTAAAAAACCCGCTAATAGACAACGGTTTTTTAAAAACTGTTGTCTTTGAGCGTGTTTTTTTGGACTACGAAAACGGTTTTTAAAAACTGTTGTCTAAGAGCGTTTTTTTTTGCTACAACAATGATTTTTAAAATCGTTGTTAATGAGCGTTTTTTTAGGCTACAACAACGGTTTTTAAAAACCGTTGTCTATGTATGTGTTTTTTCGAGCTACAACAACGGTTTTGAAAAATCGTTGTTTATATTTGTTTCTGTTAAGGGTCAAAGACAACGGTTTGTGTAAACCGTTGTCTTTCAGCTAGTTTTTTAGAACTAAGAAAACAATTCAAAAACCGTTGTCCTTGTTCTAATTTTTCTAAAAAAAATTGGTTAAAACAACATAGCGAAAGTTTTATGAAACCATCGCTAATTTAAATTCGCAACGGTGTTTTCATAAATCGTCGCTAAGTATAGCGAACGTGTTGTTAACCGCCACAAATTTAAATTAGCGACAGTATAAACCGTCGCTAAATATAGCGACGGTTTTATACAACTGTCGCATTTTAAATTAGCGATGATTATGAACAACAGTCGCTATATTTAGCGACGGTTTGAATTAAACTGGTGTACTTTTAAATAAGCGACAGTAAAAACCATCGCCGATTTAAAAATTGTGATGTTTCCCTATTAGCGACTGACCAAGTGTAACCATCGCTAATAGCGACGGATTAAGCTTAAACCATCGCTAATAGCGACGGTGTAAGCAACAACCTTCGCTCATAGCGACGGTTTATGCAACAACCGTCGCCAAAATGTCTATAAATACCCCCACCCTCGGTCATTTTCTGCACACGATAAGTTTCTATCTTCTATGATTTTATTTTCGCTTTCAGTTTAAGTGTTACGATTATTAATATTGTTAGTGTAGTAAATATGTAAGTTATTAAATTATAGATTCCAAATATTATTAGTGTAGTAAAATTGTAAGTTATTAAATTAAGAATGATAGTGTTAATTTTTGAACTGTTTCATGATTTATTAAATTATAAAAGAATTTTTTTTAATTTACGTAAAACATTAGCGACGGAAATCATTTGTACAACCGTCGCGAATTAGCGATGAAAATCATGCAAAGATGCTAACCGTCGCTAATTGGCGACGGTAATGATATATTAACCGTCACTAATTGGCGACGGTTTTTTTGCAACCGTCGCAAATTATGTAGTTTGACAAAAAACTTTCAATGCTACGACAACGATTTTTCACCGTCGTCTTTAGACGTCTACGACAATGGTTTTTCACCGTTGTCTTTGAGCACACCCTTTAACCACATGGACTTTAACAACGGTTTTACAAGATCTACGACAACGGTTTTTCACCGTTGTCTTTGACGTCTACGACAACGGTTTTTCACCGTTGTCTTTTAGCGCACCCTTTAACCATGGAGGCTTTAACAACGAGTTTTTTGACCTACGACAACGGTGAAAAACTGTTGTCTTCTGCCTTTTTTCTTGTAGTGTATGGTTGTTAAGAATATTCTTAATTCTTTTTTTAACATTTGATTGGTTCACATGGAATAACGACGATGATGAAAGATTATAGTTGATTCTTTTCAATTTCATTCATTTGTTTTGCATTTGACGAAATCAACATTAAAAAAATAATATTTTTTATCATGTCATATATATTTGAGTAGTACGTCACTTGCATAACGATTTCAAATATATATGTTTACTCTCGAGGTTATACAATGTATATCATTCACGTCAATGGAACAATATTTCTCATGTTTTTAATTTGGAAGTATTGCCCACCTCCTAATATATACCACGTCAAAGCAAAATATTGTAATTTGGAAGCACTTATATTTCGATTTAGATTTGTATAAGAAAAAATCAGTAATCGTTACCAAACACTACCTAAATATTTACACTACAAGAAAATTCACATTCAACACATCAAAGACAACGGTTTTTATTAAAATTGCTGTGTTCTTTCATTTAACAACGGTTTTAACAAAAACCGTTGTCGTTTCCTATAAAAACGCGCTTAAAGACAAAGGTTTTTAAAAAGCCGTTGTCTTTGATGTGTCTATGACAACGGTTTTTAAAAATCGTTGTATTTGATGTGTCTATGACAACGATTTTTAAAAACTGTTGTCTTTGTTTTGTCTATGACAACGGTTTTTAAAAACTATTGTCTATGATTGTGGTTTTTTTTTTGCTACAACAACGGTTTTTAAAAACCATTGTCTATGAGCGTGTTTTTTGGGCTACAACAATGGTTTTAAAAACCGTTGTCTATGAGAGTTTTTTTTTTTCTACAACGGTTTTTAAAAACTGTCGTCTAAAAGCATTCTTTGTTGGTCTACCACAACGGTTTTTAAAAATTGTTGTTCATGAATGTGGTTTTTTGGGCTACAACAACGGTTTTTTAAAAACCGTTGTCTATATGTGTTTCTGTCAAACGTCAAAGACAACGGTTTACACAAACCGTTGTCTTTCATGTGATTTTTGAAGAACTACGACAATGGTTTTGTAAAACTTTGTCGATTTTTAATTTTTTTTGTCAAAAATCGTTGTGATTGCTCTAAATTTTTTTAAAAAATCGGCATTTAGCGACGGTGTTAAAAAATTATCGTTATTTTAAATTAGCGACGGGTACATTTGCGACGGTTAGGTTAAACCGTCGCTTATTCAAATTAGCGACGATGTTATCAAACGGTCGCTATTGGTTTCAATAAACACTGTCGCAAATTCAAATTCGCGATGGTATAAACCGTCGCTAATTTAAAACCTGCAACAGTTCTAAATGACTATCGCTATTTGCGACGGTATTTATAAAACTGTTGAAAATAGCGACTGTGTTTTAAAAGTCGTCGCTTGTAGCGATGGTTTAAGCTTAAACCGTCGCAAATGCGCACATTGTCTATAAATATCGGCGCACTTGTTCATTTTCTTCCTACATGAAATTTTTCTCTCTTCCCTCCACTTGAAATTTTTCTCTCCACACACGAAATTTTTATCTCTTACCTCCAGAAAATTTTTCTCTCCACACGAAATTTTTATCTCTTCCAAAAATTAATTTCGGAGTTAAGATTATAAATATTATCATTATATGACAAAGATTTAAATTTTTTTATTATAATTATTAAATTATAAAAGTATTTTTTTATTTTCCGTAAAACATTAGCGTCGGAATTTATATACCCAAACCGTCGTCTTTAAAGTCTACGCCCACAGTTAAAAATCGTTGTCTTTGAGCATAACCTTTAACCACAGGCCCTTTAACCACAATTTTATTTGACCTACGACAACGGTTTTGTCGTATAAAAACCGTTGTTGTAGTGCCCAAATTCAGTACACGTATAACCCATGCGTTTATATTGTTGTAAATAAATTATTTAAGTTAAATGGAGTTTTAGCCATGCATGATTTATTTAAATACATTATTTTAAAATTAATTATGTTTTTGTGATGCACGTTAAAATGTTTTTCGAGTTTCATGTTTCAGGCGATTACTCGAGGCTGGATCGAGAAAAAGAGACCGGTGACGATTTTAAAGGTGGCATTTTATTTTAAGTAGAGGTTGGGGCATTTTAACCGATTTATTAAGTTGTTAGTATTTTAAAGCTTGATTTATTTATTTAGTAAATTAAGAGTTGAAACTTTTAAAATTAGCACTTTTGTGTGTTTTAATTTAAACTAGAGATTTTGTTAAAGTTGAGAGAGAGTTAGTATTTTCTTTTTAAATTTGTTGCTAATTAATAATTAAGCAAATTTTACTCTCCCTAATTTACTAATCACACGCACACACACTTTTACACACACTAAAAAGCGCCTAAACACACACTCACCTCACTATTCAGATTTTTATTTTGAGAGAGCAAAAAAATAGGGTTCTTACTCCTAGAAGCAGCCGCCCACTTCCCCATTAAATTCCCAGCAATTTTGTGGGTTTTCTTCAAAGATTTTAGCGCCACGTTCGTCCCAGATCAATCCTCACATCATCTCCGCTTCGGTATCGTCGTCACGGTATTTTTAATCATCAAAGTAAGTATATTCTATTATTTTTGCATCGATCTTGTCATATTATGCATTGTGTTATGTTTATGCGTAAAAATTTATGTGTGAGGTTCGTCGTTTGAGCAGAAAATGGTTTGAATCAGTTTTGAAATAATTTTAGATCTGAAAACTTGTTTTTACTGTCTTTTTAAATACTGCGACTTTTCGGTCGTGATTCTGAGAAACATTTCAATAAAAAAATTGTAGAAATTTTTGATACCTTCGATTTGACAGTAAATTCGAATTATTTGGATAAAAATTGAGTGAGTTATGGTGTTTTTCGTGGGACTACTTAAGCTGCGTTTTTCAGAAAATTATGTATTGATGCATTCTTGAAATTTATGTTGCAGGCTTCGTTGGGGATGGATGGGCGATCATTGCTATGTCTAGGTATGTTTAGCATGATGTTGGAATGGTTATGGTATATTCGTTTCGCGTCGATAGGCAATTGGGAGATTGAATGGTCGTATAAATCGTGTTGTTGTCAAAAGTCGTGTTCACGGGTTTATTGGGTTAATTGTGATATGTGGTTTTTTTGGGAAAATCGTATAGGCTTGAGTCAATGATATAGAATCCTAGGACGGTTTCGTGGTGTCGGTTCATGGTCAGTATAATCGATCTAGAACGATAAACATTGTGTGTTTAGAATTTTTGTGAGTTTCAGAGTCGCGCAGTTACACGGACCCAGACACGGACCCTGGCACGGGGTCCGTGTCTCTGTTTTCTTCTTGGTGACATTTTTGCGTGCCGACACGGACCCCCACACGCACCAGGGCACGTGGTCCGTGCCTTCCCTTTTCTCCATGAAAGACCGAACCTGGGCACGGGGTCCGTGTGTATGTTATTTTGGGAAAAATTTTATAGCATGCTTTGAGGTTTGATGTCATGGTTTAGTACAATGATTTACAAGGTCGAGTAATGGGAATTTTATAACGTCCTAAGGAATTGAATGAGCTCGTAAGTAACCAAGATATTTACGTCTAAGTTATGCAAGTTAAGCATTTGAATTCATGATTAGTATGTGCAGCAACGGCCCCAATCGAAGTCCAACGAATCCCTAAACGCCAAGTAAGTATGTTGACGTGCAAAAGAAAATATTTCAAGTTTTTGAGATATGCTAAATGTCTTGTGACCAAAATATGAATGGGTTTGGAAGTCGGTGAACGTGACCGAGGACCTCTCCACCCCGTTAAATTATGAACGGGTTTAGATCGTGATTGGAAAGCGTTAAATTATGAACGTGAACCAATCATCATTAAATTATGAACAGGGATCTGATGTATGTGGCAGTGGGTACGTCCCTGTCATCCCAGTACTGTGGTTTAGTCTGATCAGGCGAATTATGCTATGAGTCATCACTTGCTTTGAAACATATCTCTACGAAAAATGATGAAGCTATGTATGTTTAAGTATGTTCAAGTTTGCAAGCATGTTTAAGAAAAGTTTATGTTGATGGCACGTCTAAGTATGTATGTAAGTATGTTCAAGTTTTATCTTACAAGTTCAAGTTTTAAGTATGTATGTCCTATTTTAAAGTTGCATGTGATTTTATTATGTACTACTTGTTACTACCAGTTTATACGTGTTTAGTCTTTAGACTCATTAGACTTGATCGATGCAGGTGAGGATGTTTGTGAGGAGACAGGAGGTGGGAACCTAGAAGCAGACTTGGACTGAGCAGGAGGCTAAACCCGAGGACCGCCATGTTTTTAAGTCTTTATGAAAATGTTCAAATACTTTTGTCAAACTCTATTTTTGATCTTTGTTGAGACGTACAGTTTATTTTATCGAATTTTAAATATTCACGTTTTTATTTAAGAAAATTTTTAATTCTTCCGCAAATTTTAGTAGTAAAAAGTACGGTATGTTACAGTTGGTATCAAAGCGATGTTCTTGTAAAGGGTTATGCCTACTGCCAGTCGCAAGAAGCTCACGAAGTCACACCTCAAGTCTGTAAGTTTTAAGGTTTTAAATTTATGTTATATAGTAAGCATTAAGTTTTGATTTTGGCATGTGCATATTTTGAAGTTCAAGTACGTGCATCTTATGTTGTCTATATCATGTTCATGCATGTGGGGTTTACGTGTTGGGTAAATTATTGGAACAGTATGCCTCCTAGACGTGTGATCGACCGTGAAGCAAGGGACGAGGATAGAGAGGCTCGTGAGGAGAGTATAGATGCTCCTCCACCTCCGGACATGCAGGCACAGACGCTTGCAGGTATGACTCAGTTCTTCGCACAGTTTGAGGGGAACCAAGACGCAGTAGATGCAGGGGCGAGGCCCCGACCGGAGGCTGTGTATGAGAGATTCAGTTGGATGAATCCGAAGGAGTTTTTGGGTAACACTGACCCGATGATAGCTGAGGGATAGATTAAGTCCATCGAGGTAATTTTTTATTTCATGGAACTGACCGATGCAGATAGGGTCAGGTGTGCCACGTTCTTTCTGACAGGGGACGCCAGATTATGGTGGGAGAGTGCGTCGGTGGCAGTCAACTTGCAAGTGCTGCCTTGGAATGGCTTCAAGGAGGTGTTCTACTCCAAGTACTTTACTGAGGAAGTACGGTCCAGATTGACGAGGGAGTTTATGACGCTGCGACAGGGAGACAGTAGCGTGGCGGATTTTGTCAGGAAGTTTGAAAGGTGGTGTAACTTTGTGCCCCTGATAGCCAATGACGCCCAGAGCAAGTTGAGGCATTTTATGGATGGGTTGCGGCCAGTCTTGCGCCATGACGTCCGAGTTGCTGGTCCTACTACCTACACTGTAGCGCCCTTACCCGAGGCACTACTAAACAGACTAATACACATGCAACATTAAACTTAATACCAATAATTAAACAGCGGAAACCAAATACTTAATCATCTTATAACCCAAATGAAAACAAAACAATAACACCAGTCTTAAACATTAATACAACTATAAAAAATACATGATTCTGAACGAGAAAACGATAAACCACAGAAAACCTCTACTGGATCACCAACGAAAACCCAACTGCTCTAGCCACTGCACTGGTCGTCCGAACCGTCCAATCTAAGACCTGCCCCGTGGAATGGGGTGCCCAAGATGAAAACAAGGACGTGAGCGACAATCGCCCAATACGAGAATGTACGAGTATACAAACTAATATGATGCATGCAAAATGCAATATGCTTGGATATCAAGGATCAAGTCAAGAATCTCATGCTCAGTCTAGAGGCGCCTGAGTGTGTAGTCTCTGATCTGCCCTAGGCATGTTTTGGCTCCCGCACTCATCATTAAGACGTGGACCTGCAATGTCCAGGTCATCAGAGCCCACGGGTCCCGTCGGACACTGTAGCTCTCGATGCCCCATCGTCTACAAAACAGAATAGGGCTGAGCGGCCCGAACAAACGAGGTATATCTCAAAAGATATCAGGCTCAACATGATATGTCATGCATAATATACCAAAGCAGTAAAACATGTATCATGCAACAGATAAATATGCAGCATATAAGTGTGTATACTACGCTTGGATATCTCAGTCAGTACATCACGTACCTCACTAAACAATCTGACAGAAGCTCCAAAAATTCCCGACACCAAAGTGCCCTAGAAACTGGCTAGAAAACCTAAGGTACAACTAGAGCTCTCTCTGAAGAATGCGGCGAAGGAAACAAAAGAATCGGCTTCCATTTATAGGCTGCATCCGCACTATTTCAGAAAATCCGAACCAATCTTATCTTCAACGTGTCAGAATCTCATTGGTCTAGTTGGATTTCTCGAGATAATGTAATCCGAAGTAGATCGGTTTATCCCTTTTTAAATTTGGTGGATACCAACAACTTAATCCCGAATTATCTATTCTGCCGCCAAAGCTCTTGACACGGCAACCGTGTATATAATGACCCGAATTCTTATTTTGAATGAAGTATTAATTAAGAGATAATTAATGAGTTAATTAAGTATGAGGCCATACCAGGGGCCGCCAGGGAAGAAGCTGTATCAGGGACCGCCAAAGGGCAAGGGTCCAATTCAGCATCAGGTGGCACCTCAGAAGCTCGTTAATTTTCAAGTGTGTCAAAAATGCAATCGCCAGCATCCCGGACAATGCTTATGGGGATCCGGTAATGTTTTAAATGTGGATCCAATGACCACGTGCTTAAGGACTGCCCGCAGTGGGTGCAGCCGACCCAAGGGAGAGTATTCGCCATGCATGCTCAGGAGGCGAACCCAGACACTACACTACTGACCGGTAAACTCTCCTACCTAAGCTCAGTATAACTTTGCCTTGCATGTGGAATTTTTTTGGAATTATTAGTGTGCTAGTAATATTTTTGAGTGATTTGGGATATTAATTTCTACTATGCTTGGGATTAAATGTTAGAATTTTGGGAGATAAGTTTGTGTTGTGCTAACGTCCCTCAGGAAATATTTTCATTAAGAGATTAGCCACTCAGGCCTTGATAGATTCGGGAGCCACCCATTCTTTTATTTCGGAAACATTTTCTAGTCACTTGGATATCAAGATTATTGGACTCGATGTGAATTATTCAGTAACAGTCCCATCAGGGGAAGAATTATCAGCTACTAGTGTGGTCAGGGACATCGATCTGAATTTGCACGGCCACCTAGTGTACGCCGACTTGATCGTCTTACCAATGCCAAAGTTTGATATCATTCTGGGAATGGACTGGCTGACGAGGAACATAGTGTTGATCGATTTTCAGAAGAGATCAGTTTTTGTTAGACCAGTGGGCATGGAGCAGTTCCTGTTCGAACAAGCCAGATGGAGGAGTTTTCCTCGCATGATTTCTTGCATGCAGGCGCGGAGACTCATTTCCAAGGTGAGTCAGGCTTTCTTGGCCAGCATCATTTCAACACTTGACGTACCCACTCTATCACTATCAGAGGTGCCAGTAGTCAGAGACTTCCCAGACATCTTTCCTGACGACGTCACAGGTCTTCCACCAGAGAGAGAAGTGGAGTTTGCAATCGATCTTATGCCAGGCACGGTGCCAATCTCTAAGGCACCGTACATGTTAGCTCCAGCTGAAATGTTAGAGCTCAAACAGCAGATTCAGGAGCTTCTAGACAAGGAATTCATTCGCCCTAGTTTCTCACCGTGGGGCGCGCCGGTGCTATTTGTAAAGAAGAAGGATGGGAATATGAGACTTTGCATCGATTACCGAGAATTGAACAAGGTAACGATCAAGAATAAATACCCACTTCCTAGGATCGAGGACTTGTTTGATCAATTGCAGTGAGCTACAGTGTTCTCTAAAATAGATCTTCGATCGGGGTATCATCAGCTGAAGGTGAAGGATGCAGATGTCCACAAGACAGCTTTCAGGACCCGGTATGGGCATTACGAGTTCTTATTGATTCCATTTGGACTGACGAATGCCCCAGCAATTTTCATGGACCTCGTGAACCGAGTATTCCAGCCTTACTTAGACTAATTAGTCATAGTGTTCATTGACGATATTCTTATCTACTCGAAGAGTCATGAGGAGCACAACCAGCATTTGAAGACAGTCTTGCAGACCTTTCAGAGTCGCAAGTTATTTGCGAAGTTCAGTAAGTGTGAATTTTGGTTGGAGAAGGTAGCATTTTTGGGTCATATAATTTCTAGCAACGGCATTGAGGTGGATCCAGCGAAGGTAGCAGCCATTAAGGAATGGGTTGAACCGAATAATGCATCAGAGATCCGTAGTTTTCTGGGTAAAGCCGGTTACTACTGTAAGTTTATTCAGGGATTTTCGTCCATAGCAGTGCCACTCACTTCACTGACCAAGAAGAATGCTAAGTTCGTGTGGAGTGGCAAGTGCCAGAAGAGCTTCGATACTTTGAAGCAAGCTCTTATTTCAGTACCAATGTTAGCCATGCCAACAGGGCAAGGCGAATTTGTGCTATACACCGATGCATCTAAGCTCGGGTTAGGCGCAGTTCTGATGCAGCAGGGTCGGATTATAGCCTATGCCTCCAGGCAGTTGAAAGTGCATGAGAAGAACTACCCGACTCATGATCTTGAGCTAGCCGCTGTCGTCTTTGCGTTGAAGATTTGGACACACTACTTGTACGGCGAGAAATGTCAGATATTTACCGATCACAAGAGTCTCAAGTATTTCTTCATGCAGAAGGAACTGAACATGAGACAGAGACGGTGGTTAGAGTTGGTGAAAGACTATGACTGCGAGATTAGCTACCATCCGGGGAAAGCTAACGTTGTGGCAGATGTCTTGAGCAGAAAAGTGGCAGTTGTAGCACAGTTGTCAACACAGAGACCTCTTCAGTCTGAGATTCAGAGGTTTGATTTAAAAGTTTATCGCAAGGGCAGAGCTCTAAGGCTGTCTAATCTGACAGTCCAATCTTCCTTGCTAGACCGTATTCGTACAGGTCAGCCTTCAGATGAGCAGTTACAGAAATGGAGGCTGAAGGATGAAGCCAAGGGCAGTGTACTCTACACAGTGTCAGATGGTATTGTGAGATACAGAGGTAGAATGTGGGTGCCTAGTGTTGATTCGATCAGAGAGGATATTCTGACAGAGGCACATGCATCTCCGTATTATATTCACTCAGGAGGTACCAAGATGTACAAGGACCTACAGATTTTGTATTGGTGGCCAGGAATGAAGAGAGACATCCGCAGATTTGTGTCTGAATGCCTCACTTGTCAGCAGGTGAAGGCAGAGCATCATAGGCTAGCAGGATTGGTTAAGCCACTCCCCATCCCAGAGTGGAAATGGTAGAAGGTTACAATGGACTTTGTGGTTGGTTTGCCAAGGTCAGTCAAGGGATCCAATTCTATTTGGGTTATAGTGGATCGACTCACGAAGTCGGCACATTTCTTGCCAGTGAAGACAACTTTCTCCGTGACGCAGTATGCGGAGCTCTATATCAAGGAGATAGTTCGATTGCGTGGAGTCCCAGTTTCTATTGTGTCCGACAGGGACACGAGGTTTACATCGTCCTTTTGAAAGAGCTTACATGCAGCCATGGGGATGAAATTGCTTTTCAGTACAGCTTTTCACCTGCAGGCAGATGGCCAGTCTGAGCGAGTGATTCACATTTTGGAAGATTTATTGCGGGCCTGTATGATCGATTTCCAGGGGACTTGGGAATCAAATTTACCTCTAGTGTAATTTACCTATAACAACAGTTTCCAAGAATCTATAGGTATGGCCCCCTACGAGGCGTTGTATGGAAGGAAGTGCAGATCACCAGTTCATTGGGATGAGGTTGGTGAAAGAGCAGAACTTGGTCCGGAGATAGTTTAGCAGACTGCAGATGTGGTGGTCAAGATTCGAGACAGAATGAAGACCGCCCAGAGTCGCCAAAAGAGCCATGCCAATGAAAGGAGAAGAGACCTCGAATTTTCAGTAGGTGATCATGTTTTTGTAAAGATTGCGCCCATGAAGGGCGTTATGAGATTTGGGAAAAGATGCAAGCTGAGTCCGAGGTTTTTTGGACCTTTTGAGATTCTTGACAAAGTTGGGACACTATATTATCGTGTTGCCCTTCCGCCGAATCTGGCCGGGGTACACAATGTGTTCTACGTCTCAATGCTGAGGATGTATCTAGCTAATCCTTCGCATGTGTTGAGCTATGAACCGTTACAGTTGGCTCCATACCTGTCTTATGAGGAGAGACCTGTCCAAATCCTAGACAGACAGGAGCGTAGACTTCGAAACAAGGTGACCAATCTTATCAAAGTCAAGTGGCTGAACCAATCAGTGGAGGAAACCACTTGGGAGTTAGAAGCGGACATGAGGAACCGCTACCCGGAGTTGTTCGATAAGATTTAATTTCGAGAACGAAATTTTTATAAGTGGGGGAGGAACTGTAGTGCCCAAATTCAGTACACGTTTAACCCATGCATTTATATAATTGTAAATAAATTATTTAAGTTAACTGGAGTTTTAGCCATGCATGATTTATTTAAATGCATTATTTTAAAATTAATTATGTTTTTGTGATGCACGTTAAACTGTTTTTCGAGTTTCATGCTTCAGACGATTACTCAAGGCGGGATCGAGGAAAAGAGACCGGTGGCGATTTTAAAGGTGGCATTTTATTTTAAGTAGAGGTTGGGGCATTTTAACCAATCTATTAAGTTATTAGTATTTTAAAACCTAATTTATATATTTAGTAAATTAAGAGTTTGAAACTTTTAAAATTAGCACTTTTGTGTGTTTTAATTTAAATTAGAGATTTTGTTAAAGTTGAGGGAGAGTTAGTATTTTTTTTAACTTTGTTGCTAATTAATAATTAAGAAAATTTTACTCTCCCTAATTTATTAATCACACGCACACATACTTTTACACACACTAAAAAGCGCCTAAACACACACACTCACCTCACTATTCAGATTTTTATATTGAGAGAGCAAAAAACTAGGGTTCTTACTCCTTGAAGCAGCTGAACACTTCCCCATTAAATTCCCAGCAATTTTCGTGGGTTTTCATCAAAGATTTTAGCGCCACGTTCCTCCCGGATCAATCCTCACGTCATCTCCGCTTCGGTATCGTCGTCACGGTATTTCTGATCATCAAAGGCACTTATATTCTGTTATTTCTGCATCGATCTCGTCATATTATGCGTTGTGTAATGTTTATGCGTAAAAATTTATGTGTGAGCACTACAAGAAATACGCCCAACAACAACGCACCTACGACAACGGTTTTTTTGAAAAACCGTTGTCGTATAGTTTTTAACAACGGTTTTAGTGAAAACTGTTGTCGTAGGTATGTTTTGACAACGGTTTTGTAAAAACAGTTGTTTTTTATGGTGTCAACGACAACTGTTTTCTAAAAACTGTTGTCTTTTACAATGTTTTTTTTGGACAATCGACAACAGTTTCTTAAAAACCGTTGTCTTAGATATGTCTACGACAACGGTTTTAAAACCGTTGTCTATGAGCGTGTTTTTTGGGATAAGACAACGGATTTTAAAAACCGTTTTCTAAGAGCGTGTTTTTTTTGGGATACGACAACGGTTTTAAAAACTGTTGTGTATGAGCGTGTTTTTTTCGACATACCACAACACAACGGTTTTATAAAAACCGTTGTGCATTGGTGTTTTATTTTTTGACAAATGACAATGGTTTAATAAAACCGTTGTGGACTGACGTTTTTTTTTATAGAAACGACAACGCTTTTAGTGAACCGTTGTAGATTAGCGATTTTTTTTTAAAAACCACAACGGTTGTAGTTAACTGTTGTTAAAATAGAAACATTTGTTAAAGCGTCGCTACATTAAAAGGTAAACCGTCGTCGATTCAAATTAGCGACGGTTATTAACCGTCGCTATTCAAACTAGCGACGGTTTATAACCGTCGCTCCAATAAATCGGCGACGTTTTAGCGACAGTTTAAACAAAACACCGTCGCTAATAGCGACGGGTTACAAAAACCGTCACAAAGTTTAATGTAGCGACGCATTTTAAACCGTCGCTAATTATTGATCGGCGACGGTTTAAAAATTCCGTCGCCGATTTAAAATAGCGACAAGATTTTGAAAACTGTCGCCGATTCAAAACTAGAGACGGTTTTGTAAACTGTCGTCGATTTAAACGTAGTGACGGTTTTATAATTCGTCGCTAAATTAAAATTTGGTCATTATTCTAGTTTTAACTTTTTTAACAGTTCTTGAGTGTCTTTTATCCGTTGTCGTTTAGTATTTTTCTTGTAGTGAATTTTTCATAAAACCAATGAATACTTGGTTAAAAATTTCCGCAAGTATTAAAAAATCATTTTCAGAACATTGAATCGATGGTAAGATTTTATGTCTGTTCTTTATGGAATTCGGAATTCCATGGATATGGAGGTTACAACCAGAATTTCCTTGCTTATGGAGGGTTAGTTCACAAAATTTTGGGACAAATTATTAAGAGAAGACCCTGATACAAGAAAGCTCTATGGCTCCGAAATTCTTCAACATATGGAAGAAAAAATTTCTTTATATCATAAAGATTTTAATAAACAACAAGAAAAAGAGCAGGATTCAATGAGTCCTCTCAAGCTTCTTACTCCGAAATATTCTGATATTTATTCTAAAGAAAAGATGATTGAAGTCTACATTGAAAAACTGAAGAAAGATCTTTATAAGAACATTGCATGTTCTGACTTCAAATCAGATAAATCTATGGTATCCGAATCAAGTGAAAACCAATTTATCTATCTAATGCAGATGCAAAATGCTCAAGACCCAAAGGAAGATATTCCTTCCCATATTAGTGATATTTTTGAAAATTATATAAATTCATTAAAAGAAAATATTAAAGATGATTAGGATATTCATCTTTAATAAAGTTGGTGGAATTTCATTATATAGACTTTTTGACTTTTGTAACCTTGTTACTATTTTCTTTTATAAAGCATTGTATTGTTTATATTTTTAGTTGGAATCCTGGGTTTGATGTCCGGCTCTTCCATATCTTTATAGGCTGTATTGTGTTTTTAGAAGAATACGGTCAAGTTTGCTCCCCTCTATTTCCTCTCTGTAAACAACCCTTCTTACGAATTAAATAAAAGCTTCAAGTTTTGAATACAACTTTGTAAGTTTTTTTTATTTATTTCAAAACATGTAAACAACCCCTCTATTGCCACGTTGATGACGAACATGTATCAAGGTCAATTACAATACTAAATTCAAACTTTTAAAATTTTTGTTTATCGTTGGCATATTTTGGAAGATGGATTTTGAAAATAACATAGTCACAAATTTAACGTGGTAAATATTTTGTTTTAGATTCTTATTTTTGGTTTAATTATTACTATATATATTATAAATTAAAAGAAATTTAATACCAAAATTTTACCTAATGAAAAAAATTATTAAAGACAACAGTTTTGGATTCTCACAACAAGAAAAATGGTAAAAGACATTCGACAACTATTTAGCGACAGTTTTTTCTCTAACCGTCGCTAAACATAGCGACGGTTTTACTTCAACCGTCGCCGATGTATCATTACCACTATAAAACACTTAAAATTTTTATCTCTTACACGAATTTTTTACCACTTCAAAACGATTAAAATTTTTATCTTTTACACGATTTTATCACTTCACGACTTTTAAATTTTTTATATCTTACACGATTGTATCAATTGAAAACACAGATTTATTAAATTCTTAATTTTTTTTTATCTTACCTAAAATATTAGCGACGGAATCAATACACCGTCACTAAATAGAGACGGTTCTGCACATGAATACCGTCGCTAAATTTAGCAACGGTAAAAAGTAAACCGTTGCTAAATTTAGCAACGAGATATTTAACTGTCGCTAATTAGCGACGGTATTGTAACAAACCGTCGCAAATATCTTTTGCGACTGTTCTTGAAACCGTCGCAAATTGTAGTTTCGACAACACTTTATATTTTGCGACGATTTTAAAAACCGTCGCAAATTGTAGTTACGACAACCGTCAAAAACCGTCGTCTTTGAGCGAACCATTTAACAACACTGACTTTAAAAACAGTTGTAAAATACCTACGACAACGGTTAAAAACAACGGTTTAAAACCCTTGCAAAACCGTTGTCGTTGCTAGAAATTACAAAGGTTTAACACCGTTGCAAAACCGTTGTCGTTGATAGAAAAGACAACGGTTTAAAACCGTTGTCGTTGAAGACACTTTTAACAACACCCTCAGTTACAACAGTTTTAAATGGCCTACGACAACGGATTTTTGTTGTAATGATGTCCTATTTTAAAGTTTTATGTGGTTTTATAATGTACTACTCGTTACTACCAGTTTATACGTGTTGAGTCTTTAGACTCACTAGACTTGATCGATGCAGGTGAGGATGTTTGTGATCAGGAGACAGGAGGTGGGGACCAAGGAGCAGGCTTGGACTGAGCGGGAGGCTAAACCCGAGGACCGCCATGTTTTTAAGTCTTTATGAAAATGTTCAAATACTTTTGTCAAACTCTATTTTTAGATCTTTGTTGAGACGTACAGTTTATTTTATCGAATTTTGAATGCTCACGTTTTTATTTAAGAAAATTTTTAATTCTTCCGCAAATTTTAGTAGTAAAAAGTACGGTACGTTACATTTGTCTTTTGCCTTTTTTCTTGTAGTGTTTATATATCTCGGCCATAAATCTGCGAAGATTTCATTAATATTTAGACGCTAGAAAACATGGTGATCATATTATATATCATGATACTGTTGTAAGTAAAGCTATTATATCCAGTACTTTCTTGTAATACCCACCCTGGAAACCCATGTAATTAGTATATTAATCACTGATTAGATCTTAAATAAAATACCTTGCCCAAAGGTAAAGGAATCGTTAACATATTAGTAGGATACCAAACCATCAGTCTTCGGATGTAATATGTGTTGGAGTACTATTTTCTCACATCCACAACGAAAGTTTTAAAATTTTTGCTTTGACATTCAAAATGTTCTTGGGCATCATATGATTTAAAAACATTAATAAGACATTTAGATTTGATTTAACTTTATGCATTTAACGTGCTAAGGCGGTAATAACTCTTCTTATAAATCTCTAGGAACAATTTTCAACCTTCTTAATCACACCCATGATCAGAGACTATGTTCAACGTGTAGATTGCATTAGAAATCGACAGCAATTTTTGCTGAATGGATAGAGAAAAAATCTAGACTTCATTTTCTTAATGTGTTTATTTTTGGATATGTTACATTTATCAACTAAATATGATATTTCAACCATATCATGATTATTTATTTTTATTATTTAAAATATTATATGGTATTTTTTATTCTATTCTTGAAAATGCCAACTCTTAATAATACACTAGTATCCCGACGCACGCGTTGCGTGCTTATACTATATTTTTTATAATTTTTTTTGTTTATATTTAAATGAAGATCAAAATATATTTATAAGAAATAGTGAGTAGTTGTACCGTAATTTTGATACATAAACTTAAAAAAAAAATAAATAGAAAAAAAAGAATAGAAAAACCAAGATAGGATTTGAACCTACAACCTCATGGCTAAGAAACAAAGGTTTTATACACTAAACTACATGTGACTTGTATTAATTTTTTAACAATTTATTAATATATATAATTAGTAAAACAGACCATGACACCAAAAGTTAGTTACTCTAAAGGTCTCTTGCTTAATAATATAGTATAGAATAGTATTGATGATATATTTATGTATTAGATTAAGGATAACTAATTCTTACAGCAATAATAAAATACGGAGATGTAATAATGAGAAAGCAATAAATATTCTGTGAGCCAAGATGTCGTTCTATGCATGGAATAATGACGATGAAAAAGCTTAGCTGTTACGGCACAGTGTGGAGTGCTTGAAACGTTAATCCATCGGAAAATAATTCTGAATAATAATATTGCTCGTGATTTGATCTCATTATCGTCATATTCAACGCAGAGAAAGTATAAATCCGCAGATCCCATCATCGAACTCGCATCCAGTACTCAGTATACTTTTTAGACAAATCAATATCAATCAAGATGAACAGCTCAAGCACAGGAGTACTATCTCTTCTTCTGATGATCCTTCTCACTTGTTATTGCATAGAGGCTAGATTTCAAGGATGCAAGCCAAGCGGCAGAATCGAAGGGAGAACTCCACCTCCAGGACAATGTAACCAGGAGAATTACTCCGATTGCTGTAAAAAAGGAAAGTTCTACACGACTTACCAGTGTTCGCCTCCCGTGTCCGGAAGCACGAAAGCCGTTCTGACCCTCAATAGTTTCCAGAAAGGTGGAGATGGCGGGGGACCGTCGGAATGCGACAACAATTACCACTCTGATGACACGCCAGTTGTGGCTTTGTCGACCGGATGGTACAGTGGAGGAAGTAGATGCCTCAACAACGTAAAGATAAGCGCTAATGGCAGAACCGTGACAGCGATGGTGGTTGATGAGTGCGATTCTACCATGGGGTGTGACGAGGATCACGATTATCAGCCTCCGTGTCCGAATAACATCGTCGATGCATCGAAAGCTGTTTGGAAAGCCTTGGGAGTTCCTGAAGATAATTGGGGTGAGCTGGATATCACATGGTCTGATGCCTAGACTACGTGCTTGTTGGTCTTAATTCTCAGCTTCAACTTCTCGTGTTAATTTGTATGTTTTGATATGTATTTTTCTTCATTTGTTGATGTTGTCAGAAGGCAGTGTTGGAGTACTGGAGATACATGTCAATTATATATTAATGTACAGATGTGCAAATATTTGCCAGAGCTTACGAAATGCTATAAATTATGTATAAGTTACTTATATTTTTTCTTTCATTTTAAGCTTTTGGCTAGTAGATAATTAATAGTTAATTGTTTCCATCCCTCCCTATTTATAAGAACATTTGATGAATAATTGACAATAATTTTGCAACGAATTGATAGGTTTTAAAGATTTCTTAAATGAAATATAATTTTTAAATGTGTTAAAGTGCTCTGAACAATCTCTCACTTGTCCTCACTTGTCCTATAATCAACTACTCATAAATGTCAAACTCATTGCTTCGCCATACTTCTAAAACAATGATCTTGACATTGGCTTATTCTGGAAAAGAATAATGTCATACCGGGTAAATTTCACTGATTATTAGTGTTGGACCTACAACAATCTAAAGTTGTCACGCCCCAAGATCGAGACATATTGACATTTGGTACAGTTTAAAATTTTCATTGAAAACAATAAACCTTGTAGCATTTTTGTACTTTAAAAAAACAAATAAGCATAGTTGTTTTGTCAAACAAATTCACTGCTAATGTTCCATAAATTGGAAATGTAGCTTATTATATTAATGAATTCCAACTTAGAATTAAGAAATTAATCTTAATTTCTAAACATGACATTTTGTTAAGTTTTGGAGTTTTGGATCTCTAATTTGATGTATTACACTTTAATTCTCATAACCAAATATAAGCTACCTAATTTTATTAAAAAAATTAAACCATAATTTTATATGAATTTCTTAATAGTTATTTAGTACAAAATGTTTGATTGTATTTTTAGAATTGCCAACAAACTTAGACTGACACGAAACATTTGCATTTGTGTTATGGCAAGGAGTATCCCCCACCAGGTTAAATAAGTGAGCCCCACATTATTTATGTAAGAATAGGTGTTCAGCGAGCCATTTCGTGGCTTGAGCTTTATTGACTCTAATGTAAAAATAAAATTTATTTTAATAATATTTTATAGCTTTATCCAATTACAACATTTACTTGATTTGTTTACCCACGCAAGTTGCATTGATAAAGTCCTTGAATATATAATATTATATTATGATATCTACCTTGCAACGTAAAATCTTGAAAATCATTAGTAAGTGTACTGCATATTCTAAGCATGTTTGATAGAATCGATTAGGAGGATCATCGTTGAGCTATGATAGCTCGATTTTTGAAATATTGAACACCAATAATTAAATAGAGTTTTGTACTCAAATCAAGAGAAAGACGCTCAAAAATTAAATGATTCGTTTTAAAGTCCTGAATGGTTGCTGGAAAATTCCAGCAAGCTTCCCACCTTGACCCTAGTGCACCAAATTCGTGTTTTAACGTTCTTAGACCGAATCATCATGGACCAGCCATGAGTCAACTCTGCCTAGACCTCCCTATTGTGAGAACCCAGAAATATCGACCGAAGCCAATCAAGAAGCGACTTCAAAGCTCGGGGATTAGCTCAACAGGTGACCAAGCTAAAAGTAAGCGTATCCATTGAAGAGTTTTCACGAGAGGAGTAAAACCCCAGCTCAAGGACGCAAACTTGCAGCTCGAGGAAGCTCAACCAAGCTTGTCCTAACAAGACCATAAAGGGAGCTAAAAGATGAGCTAAAGTTTTGGACAAATTAAAAACATGCAAGAAAAGGCTTTTGAGTAAACCCATAAAGGAGCTAAGGGAATAAGCTAAGGGTTAGGACAACATTACAACATTATGGTGTAAGAAATGACTATTGATATAATCAAGGTGACTCATGGGGATTATCAAGGCAATTATTGCTTTACTTGGGGAGCAAGTGGTCGATCATGGCCATATCAAGAGGCAAAATCCTTCTATAAATACATGTGATCCCATGCATTCTAGACCACCACAAAAACCTCTCAAATTTCGGTTTTTTCCCTTCCCCTCACCTTCCAAAATTTCGGCTCTTCCCTTCTCTCTAGCCCTCGGCCGAACTCAAGAAGAAAGAAGGAGGAAGTGTTGTGCAGTCCAGTGTCGCCACTCTGTGTCAAGGAGCTGCTCGACCGAAGATCTTAATTGTCTAAGTTACGCCGAAGTACTGCCGAAATTGAGAAAGGAAGCTTCGAACAAGAGAATAGTAAGTGGGCTTTTGTTATGTACTTCATTTGTATTTTCAAACCTTGATATAAATAATGTGACATGCATGTTAGTATGTCCTGATTTTCGAAAATATCAGTCTACTTTATTTGAAATTTCGATCGATTATGTGTTCTCTTTTGTGCTTCGAAATTCGTTGATTCCGCTGTGTCCGTATGAAAACTCTGAAATCTGAATATCTGAAAAGTCCTGTCTGTGACTTCTGAATTTTGTTGCACTGTTACGATTCGGATTTGAAATGGGACGAGAATTGTGATTCTGTTCTGGCCCCCATTGGTGGGTATAAAACCATGTTCTGTCTGGCCCCCATTGGTGGGTATAAAACCATGTTCTGGCCTCACCCCTTAGAGGACTAACATATTGGGGACAATTTGACCATGGAAATGAGATGAGTAACAGTGTTATGTCCGTTCTGATATGTTCTGTTCTGAATCGAGTTAACCTGTTCTAAATTGTTCTGGATCATCTGATGAATTTGGTCATTTATTCGATTTGTTTCTGTCCTGATAAGTTAAGAATATTAAGTTTTGAAAGTATGCTAAAATAATGTTTTAAGAAAACTAAGTTCTATATGTATCTTTGGAATCGATCGACCCCCACTTGCTGAGTGTTTCCCAAAACACTCACCCCTTACAATTTCAGATAAAAATGAAGAACTACTGAATGAGGAGGAGCAGGAAGCGTTCTAGGGATGGTGATCGAAAGAAAAGTTCAAGAATTGAGAATTTTATTCTTTTCTTCTGTTTCGTTTCCGCAAAACTCTGATGTATTTTTATTTCTATTGTCAATGTAAAGACAATGTTTAATTTATGAAAAATACTGGTTTTTGACATTTCGATACGAGGCTTAATTGTTTTCAAGTAATTGTTAAACAATGCCGGATGTCACCGACGCTTCGGACACGGGGCGTGACATTTAAGTGGTATCAGAGCCGCCAGGTTCATAATCCCGCTGGGATTTTGACAGACAAAATTTGACAAAGTCAAATTTTGGCAAAAGCCTAGTGCATCCCAATCTGAACCCAAATTTCATCTGTTCCCTAAAATTTCGAACAACTCCAAAATTCTATCTTTTCAGACAGTCATTCCGAAAATCCTTATTCCACGACAACTTTGTACTTTGTGCCTTTCTATCCTTTATACGATTCTGATGATTTATTTCCATTTTTATCCTAGGAAATGGCTGCCCTTCGTACTCGCGCACAGGCTGCTCTGCGCATGCGACAACTTACCATAGATAACCACGCTAGGGAAATAGCAACTTTAAAGGCGCAACTGGCCAACGCCATCCAACCACCCCAAGAACCTCAGCCACGTGGGATTAAGTATCACTACGAATCTCTGAGGAGGAATCGAGTTCCAACTTTTGATGGGAACCCAGACCTAGAAGTCAGCCACAACTGGCTCAAGAACATGGAAACACAACTACATTTGCTAGAAATACCGGAAGAATTGAGAGTAGAAGTCGTAACGCCGTTCTTAGAAGATCGAGCTAGGAAATGGTGGGAAACCGTGTCGCCATCTTTGGCAGATGTAGAGGAAATCACATGGCAGATCTTTAAGAGAGAATTTCTGAAACAATACTATCCGGCCGAGTTTCGTCTACAAAAGCTGAATGAGTTTGAGAATTTCAGACAGTCACCAGATATGACGGTAATGGAGTACACGTCAAAATTCAACGATTTGGGAACTTATGTCCCGACAATCATGTCAGATGAAACGTTAAAAATGCACCGTTTCAAGAAGGGACTCAACAGCCGAATTCAGTCGGCACTGGCAGTGTACAAACCAAGCAGCTTTGCGGACTTAATGGGCGCTGCAATGAGCGCAGAAACCGATATCAAGCGACGTGAAGAAGAAAACAAGAACAAGAGACCGATGAACAATCAATCCACACAGAATAATCTCAAGTTCAAGAAACCAAATTATTCAGGTGGGTCCTTCAAAGGAAGTTCTGGCAGTACTGGTGACACCGAAGGAAAATGGTATGATACATGTCGACAAAAACATATTGGGGAATGTTATCGGAAGACAGGCACTTGTTTCAAGTGCGGAATGGTGGGCCATAGAATTAAAGACTGTCCAGACAACAAGGACAAAGGGTCGGGACCCAGCAAACAACATGAAAACAAAACAAATGCTCGGGTTTATGCCATAACCCAAGAAAGCCGATAATAGCAACGAAGTTGTGGCAGGTACCATCTTACTCAATAAAATGCCTGCATATGTTTTGTTTGATTGTGGTGCCACACATTCGTTTGTGTCTAGAAGATATGCTAAGAAGCTTAAACTTTAGCATGATATTCTTAGTGAACCGTTAAGAGTAGCAACACCGGCTAGCAAAATAATCGAAACCCACAAAGTATATCGAAACTGTAAAATTGGTATCGGCAAACAAATTTTCGAAGTAGAATTGATTCAACTCAATATGGTGGAGTTTGACATCATTCTTGGAATGGACTGGTTAGCTAAAAACCATGCCATAGTAGACTGTCAGAAGAAAGAAATTAGACTTCAAACTCCAGCAAAGAGCGAAGTCGTATATCAAGGGAAATCCAAGGAAAGAAAATCTCTTCTATCTGCCTAGCAAGCCTGGAAGGCCATAAAAGGAGGAGAAGAGATTTATCTGGCAGTAATTAATGAAGTCAAAGGGGAAGAAGTCCCAAAGTTGGAAGATATTCCAATTGTTCAAGAATTTCCAGACGTTTTTCCCGAAGAATTACCAGGAGAGATACCCGATAGAGAAGTAGAATTTGAAATCAACTTGGTCCCTGGTGCTGCACCAATCTCTAAGGCACCATACCGAATGGCTCCAGCTGAATTAAAAGAGCTAAAGGAACAACTGCAAGAACTACTGGACAAGAAGCAGGTTCGCCCCAGTGCATCACCGTGGGGAGCCCCAGTGCTTTTCGTAAAGAAAAAGGACGGGAGCATGAGACTATGTATTGACTACATGGAATTGAACAAGATCACTATAAAGAATAAGTACCCACTCCCGAGAATAGATGACCTTTTCGACCAGCTGAAAGGAGCCAAAGTTTTCTCAAAACTTGATCTCAGATCAGGTTACCATCAGTTAAAAGTCAAAGCAGAAGATATCCCTAAGACTGCTTTTAGGACAAGGTATGGGCACTACGAATTCACGGTAATGCCGTTTGGTCTAACCAATGCTCCTGCAGCATTCATGGATCTTATGAACCGAGTATTCAACCGTATCTCGACAAGTTCGTGGTAGTGTTCATAGATGACATCTTGGTGTACTCACCAAGTGAGGAAGAACATAGTGAGCATCTGCGTCTCACTTTGCAAACATTACGAGAGAAAGAACTCTATGCCAAATTCAAGAAGTGTGAATTCTGGCTGAAAAGTGTGGCGTTCCTAGGTCATATAATCTCAGAACAAGGGGTGTCAGTAGACCCTAAGAAAGTGGAGGCAATTAAAGATTGGCCTCAACCTAAAACAGTGTCAGAGATAAGAAGTTTTCTGGGATTAGCAGGCTATTATTGAAAATTTGTAGAAAGATTTTCGTCAATAGCTATCCCACTCACCAAACTTACTCAGAAAAATTCAAAATTTATTTGGAACGAAGCATGCAATAGGAGTTTCGAGACTCTGAAGTCAAAACTCGCATCCACACCAGTACTAGTTCTCCCCGAGGATGGTAAGAATTTCACTGTGTACATTGATGCTTCAAAGGGAGGGTTAGGGTGTGTGCTTATCAAGAGGGTCAGGTAATTGCGTATGCCTCACGACAATTGAAACCATACGCGCAGAATTACCCCAATCATGATTTGGAGCTAGCCGCAGTAGTTTTCGCGCTTAAAATCTGGAGGCACTATCTCTATGGAGTAAAATGCGAAGTTTTTACTGATCACCAGAGCCTTAAGTACATTTTCACTCAGAAGGAATTAAACATGAGGCAAAGAAGGTGGATGGAACTTCTCAAAGATTACGATTTGGTAATCAGCTATCATCCGGGAAAAGCAAATAAAGTGGCAGATGCATTGAGTCGGAAGAACCCCGGAAAGGTGATCTTATCGTCACTATCAGTGCAACCAGGTCTCCAAGAGACCATCAAACTAAAACAAAGTCAAGACACCAATATCTCCAAGATAAAGGAACAAATTCAGGAAGGAAAGATTCCAGAATTTCAAATTGATAAAGATGGTATCCTTTGGATGAAAGGGCGATTATATGTGCCAAACATCGATGGAATTCGAGAAGAGGTAATGGCCGAGGCACATAAATCAAGATTTTCAGTACACCCAGGTAGCACCAAGATGTACAGGGATTTGAAAAACAACTATTGGTGGAATGGAATGAAGAGGGACGTAGCGGTCTTCGTTGCAAAGTGTCTAACCTGTCAACAAGTCAAGGCGGAGCATCAGCGGCCTGGAGGACTTCTACAACCATTAGAAATACCGAAGTGGAAGTGGGATAACATCTCCATGGACTTTGTAGTCGGACTACCAAGATCAAGGCAAGGCCATGATGGGATATGGGTGATCGTTGACAGATTGACTAAGTCCGCACATTTCTTGCCAGTACGGATGAATTATAATTTGGATAAATTAGCCACTATGTATATGGACAACATAGTGAGACTACATAGAGTACCAGCAAGTATACTGTCTGACAGAGACCCAAGATTCGTGTCAAGATTCTGGAAAAGTTTTCAAAAGGCCATGGGAACCAAAGTTACGCTCAGCACGGCCTATCATCCTCAGACTGACGGCCAAACCGAGCGAATAATTCAAACCCTTGAAGATATGCTAAGGGCATGTGCACTGGATTTTTCTGGAAATTAGAGCAAACAGTTACCTCTGATTGAATTTGCCTATAACAACAGTTATCACAGTAGCATTGAGATGGCCCCGTATGAGGCCCTATATGGTCGGAAGTGTAGGTCGCCCCTATATTGGGACGAAGTCGGAGAAAAAGCCGTTACCGGACCAGAACTTATACAGCTAACCGTTGATAAAGTAGCCATAATCAAGGAGAGACTCAAGGCAGCCCAGGATAGACAGAAAAGCTGGGCAGATTTGAAAAGAAGACCATTCGAATTAGAGGTTGGTGAAAAAGCTTACGTCAAAGTCTCTCCCATGAAAGGAGTAGTTCGGTTCAGTAAATCCGGAAAGTTGAACCCAAGGTATGTGGGACCATTCGAGATACTGGATAAGGTTGGAACTTTAGCTTATCGACTGGCTTTACCACCTGAGATGTCCAGAGTACATAATGTTTTCCACATCTCACAGCTACGGAAGTATGTTCCGGATCCGAGTCATGTACTCAAGGTGGCACCGCTAATCATTGAAGGAAACCTGAATGAAGAACTCAAATACGAAGAGGTCCCTATCCAAATAGTAGACACAAAAGACCAAGTGTTGAGACACCGGACCATCCCATATGTCAAAGTACAGTGGTCAAATCATACCGAAAGGGAGGCCACTTGGGAACTTGAAGAAAAGATGCGCTCAAAATACCCTTATTTATTCAACAGTTCAAGCTGATCCAAGTTTCGAGGATGAAACTTTCAATAAGGAGGGAGGGATGTGAGAACCCAGAAAAATCGACCGAAGCCAATCAAGAAGCGACTTCAAAGCTCGGGGATTAGCTCAACAGGTGACCAAGCTACAAGTAAGCGTATCCATTGAAGAGTTTTCACGAGAGGAGTAAAACCCCAGCTCAAGGACGCAAACTTGCAGCTCGAGGAAGCTCAACCAAGCTTGTCCTAACAAGACCATAAAGGGAGCTAAAAGATGAGCTAAAGTTTTGGACAAATTAAAAACATGCAAGAAAAGGCTTTTGAGTAAACCCATAAAGGAGCTAAGGGAATAAGCTAAGGGTTAGGACAACATTACAACATTATGGTGTAAGAAATGACTATTGATATAATCAAGGTGACTCATGGGGATTATCAAGGCAATTATTGCTTTACTTGGGGAGCAAGTGGTCGATCATGGCCATATCAAGAGGCAAAATCCTTCTATAAATACATGTGATCCCATGCATTCTAGACCACCACAAAAACCTCTCAAATTTCGGTTTTTTCCCTTCCCCTCACCTTCCAAAATTTCGGCTCTTCCCTTCTCTCTAGCCCTCGGCCGAACTCAAGAAGAAAGAAGGAGGAAGTGTTGTGCAGTCCAGTGTCGCCACTCTGTGTCAAGGAGCTGCTCGACCGAAGATCTTAATTGTCTAAGTTACGCCGAAGTACTGCCGAAATTGAGAAAGGAAGCTTCGAACAAGAGAATAGTAAGTGGGCTTTTGTTATGTACTTCATTTTTATTTTCAAACCTTGATATAAATAATGTGACATGCATGTTAGTATGTCCTGATTTTCGAAAATATCAGTCTACTTTATTTGAAATTTCGATCGATTATGTGTTCTCTTTTGTGCTTCGAAATTCGTTGATTCCGCTGTGTCCGTATGAAAACTCTGAAATCTGAATATCTGAAAAGTCCTGTCTGTGACTTCTGAATTTTGTTGCACTGTTACGATTCGGATTTGAAATGGGACGAGAATTGTGATTTTGTTCTGGCCCCCATTGGTGGGTATAAAACCATGTTCTGTCTGCCCCCATTGGTGGGTATAAAATCATGTTCTGGCCTCACCCCTTAGAGGAATAACATATTGGGGACAATTTGACCATGGAAATGAGATGAGTAACAGTGTTCTGTCCGTTCTGATATGTTCTGTTCTGAATCGATTTAACCTGTTCTGAATTGTTCTGGATCATCTGATGAATTTGGTCATTTATTCGATTTGTCTATGTCCTGATAAGTTAAGAATATTAAGTTTTGAAAGTATGCTAAAATAATGTTTTAAGAAAACTAAGTTCTATATGTATCTTTGGAATCGATCGAGCCCCACTTGCTGAGTGTTTCCCAAAACACTCACCCCTTACAATTTAAAAAAAAATGAAGAACAACTGAATGAGGAGGAGCAGGAAGCGTTCTGGGGATGGTGATCGAAAGAAAAGTTCAAGAATTGAAAATTTTATTCTTTTCTTCTGTTTCGTTTCCGCAAAACTCTGATGTATTTTTATTTCTATTGTCAATGTAAAGACAATGTTTAATTTATGAAAAATACTGGTTTTTGGCATTTCGATACGAGGCTTAATTGTTTTCAAGTAATTGTTAAACAATGCCGGATGTCACCGACGCTTCGGACACGAGGCGTGAAACCTATAACCCTGCTGTGCTAACTAGATGCAAGCCTACATCCCCACGACAGCTGCACCAGGCCTACAGCCCCTAGCCCCGAAAACACATCACCCTCGGCCCTTGCTTAGTTACTTCGCTCGACCGGCTACATGGATGGGTACAACAGTGGTTGGGCCTCCTCGAGCCATGACTCAAACACACCAGGGTCTGGTCCAGGCCTTGGTTCCACCCTTAAACTGCCAGCACCACCCTTTGCACGATACACAACCCAACCGAGCCACCTAGACCCGCCATGCCCCACCCAATACCCTTCCTCATCCTGCAACCAATCCACGCGACCAAGCCATGGCTCCAGCTAGGGGTGGGCGTGGGGTCGGGTTTCACGGGTTCGGGTAGTACGGGTCGGGTACCTGAAATTTTCGGGTATCACATTTATTACCCGAACCCGAACAGTAATCGGTGCTACCCGATGGTTCGGGTACCCGAAATTTCTGTCAGATTTGATCCTTGTGTTAGAATTTTGATTCATCAAGAAATGCTTGAATCATACTGTGCAGGCCTATTGATGACTTACTTTCCAAGAGACTTACTGTGCAGGCCTTTCTTGGTTGTGGGACTAAGCATCAATTATTTCCCTTCTCCACTGCAGAAGGCACCCCATTTACTTTAACAGAATTATAAGATACAACAGATGAATCGTGGCTACCTACACACTGTACTTGAAATCTAGTACAAAATGGTTTCCCTAAATTCAAAGTGAAATGATTAGATATCCCAAAAATCAATCTAAATGAAACACGTTCCAATCAAAGGAAAAACCACTTGAATTCATCATAGACAAAAAAAACCATCACATATTAACCAATCCAACCATCTTCAAAAGTAAAACATCAACTTTTTCAAATCATCAACAATAAATTAAAACAAGAAGTAAATCATCTTCCAACTTCCAAGCTAAAGCATCATCTGCCCAAATATATCATCTTCCAATTCATGACCGACTCAAAGACTCAAAATCCAATCAAATCAAAGTACATGAATTGTTATAATTTTATTAGTTTTCTAAGACAATCATTATTAAAGTAGATAAATATAAAAAATTTAAATTTCAAAAATTGACAATCATTGAATATAATGAATTAAAACTCTGAAACTTACAGTAATCGATTGTTGCTGTTTTTCATAATTATATATCAATTATGGTTGAATCCTTCCCTGAGTTTGTTAATTCTTTGTAAAAAAAAAAAAACAAAGAGATTAGTCATTAAAGAATAAAACATAATCATTAAGAATAAATATAGAAAAGTAAAGAGAGAAAAAATATGCCTTTCTCAAGTATTTCGATTTCAGCCAAATCCTCCTCCACGCATATTGGCTTAGAATCCAACCTTAGCCAATCTTGGCTACATACCAAAGCTGGAACTATTCTAGGAGACAATGAACTTCTAAAAGCATCCAAAACACGACCACATGTGCTAAATGCTGATTCCGAAGCAACAGTGGAGACAGGAATAGCTAAGATATCACGTGCCAATCGAGAAAGAATAGGAAATCTGGGATAATTGACTTTCCACCATGAAGGATGTCAAAATTTTCATCATAATTCTCAGGATCCTCACCTAGATATTTCTCCAATTCTGACTTCACATATTCTTTCTTCCCACCAAGTTTGAATTTTCTAAACTCATCTTTCAAGTATGTTCGAGAAGTCATTGAATTATTAGATTGAGAATCTTTTGAAAATGATTTAGAACCCAATGCAGAACGTATCGGACTTCCTGGAGTTCCATGTGTCACTTTATAATCGAAAAAAATTTCTTGCATTCCACTCTTCACTTTTTCCTTCATCATCGCGCTCTTTGTGATATCATCATACATTGTATCAAATGAAAACTCAACAAACTCTAATTTGTGACGAGGATCAAGAATCATAATACAACATCATGTTCATTTTTTCAATCGAACCACAATACTTGTCAAACTTATCTTTCATTTTTCTTGACATTTCACTTAGTTCAAAATCATCGCTTACTAACCACTGTTTTAGAAGCATGTCAACGGCACTTATTTCATGAAATATGATGTTTGAAGTGACATATAAAGAGCCAGAAATTGCCAAAGTGAGCTTGTAGAAGTGTCCAAGAAGCATGTCAACGACACTTATTTCATGAAATATGATGTTTCAAGTATGTATCTATCTTTTCGATCTCAACACAGTGACAAAATCTTTTATACCTTGCTGGCGAGTTTCGGATATACCTCACTACTCCTCTAATTCGAGAGATAGCTAAATGTTCGTCTTTCCCTTTCAGACCATCCTGCACAATAAGGTTGACAATATGTGCAATACATCGCAGGTGTAAATATTTCTCCCATTTGTTTTCCAATTGTCAAACCTTTTTTGCAAATATGTTATTGCACCATCATTTGATGAGGCATTATCAACTGTGATGGTAAAGATTTTATCAATTCTCCAATCAAGTAAGCATTTTTCAACTGTTTTACCCACATCTTCACTCTTATGTCCAGAAATCGGACAAAAATTCAAAATTCTTTTTGCAAAGTCCATTCATCATCAATGAAATGAGCAGTTAGACGCATATAGTTCACTTTTTGTATTGATGTCCATGTGTCTGTAGTTATAGAAATTCTTGGACCATGTCGTTTCATAAAAGACATCAACTGCACTTTTTCATTCATGTACAAATTATAAACATCCTTGGTTGTTGTCCTTCGAGATGGAATGTTAAACATTGGACATGCAATTGACATGAAGTGTCTAAAACCTTTGTTCTCAACTGTTTTGAAAGGAAGTTCATCGACAATCAACCAATATGTTAGTGCCTCTCTTAATTTGTTCTGATCAAATTTCCAAGTACCAATTTGTGCTTCTGTCGGATCATCTTTTGATGGTTGAAAAGAAATCCGAGCTTGATTAGTTGCAACTTCATGAGGTTTTTTTTACAAGAAGCGAAGTGATTCTGTAAAGGTCGAGTCCCATGTATTTTTGGATCTTCCTTAATCTCTCTACAACAATATTTGCACCTACCGTTTTGCACCTTGTCATTTTCACAATAGAATTTTTCAAAGAGTTCCCAATATTGTGATCTAGAGGTCATATCTTTCCTAGCTCTCTTTTTAAACTCGGGTTTCACTTCATCATTATCACCATCGTGATCTAAATTTGCACCAAATCAGCATCATCGTTCTTGTTCTCATCAGCATTATCAGCTTCTTCTATTAGATGATCTATTACACTCTCCATTTATACAATAAATTTCTGAAATCCAAAATATTCAATATGATAAGCTGTTGCGACTTTGATTGTTGCACTCCCAAGAGCAGGTTGTCCACAAGTAATATAATTCGGTGAGTCCGAATATCGTATCCACAGGGAAGCAAAGGTAATTACAAGTCCACTATAATGTCTTTTTGTTTTTGTTTTTGTTTTTGTTTCTTTTTAATTTTAATTGAATCTTTAATGGGTAAATTTTAATTGTTCAAATTTTAATTTAAGTAGTTGAGATTAAAGGATCCACTCTTGGCATTTTAATAAAATTAACATTAATGAACAATATTGAAATCCACTTAATAAAATGGTTCCAATATATTAAATAATCATATTTATATTATGTTATATATTATTATCTTATAAGTATATAATATATACCAAAACTTATAAATGTGGTCAAGTATTTATTGTGCTATATATATATTTGTAAACACTAAATCAAGGTTCCCACTTTAAATGGTTGGTAAAACCAAACTAACATTTAAATGGTACCAAGAAAATATTATTATGATATATTTATATATAGTAAATCAAGGAATCCAAGTTAAATGGTTGGTAAAACCAAATTAACATTTAAATGGTTCCAAGAATTTAATATTATAATATATTTATATATAATAACTCAAGGCATCCACTTTAAATGGTTGGTAATACCAAACTAACATTTAAATGGTCCAAGAATTTAGTGTAACATATAGCAACAATAAATCAAAACTCCCACTTATAAGTAGGGTATAAAAATACTTAAAGAAATAAACATAACATAAACAATAAATAATGATTAAATAATATAAAACATAGATTCTTACCTTATAATAACCTTATTATCATGCCAAGAGTTTCACCTTATCATCTCAACTTTAGGAAGTTAGCTATTCATTATTCAAAGTGTAAAACTTTGAATATGAAATTAACATGCTAATTATATTTAAATGAAGAAATAAAAGAAAAATATAGAGAGAAATATTATGAACTCAAAGATTTGTTCATAGAATGAGGGATATCTCAATACATTACAATACACCCCTATTTATAGCCAAATTTGGGGAGACAACCACAAATAAAATATTATTTTTTACACAAAAGTCTTCATTGGTGTTCCAAAAAATTAATATTATATTACACATCACTTTTGAAGGTCTTCTTCTTCGAATTTGCTTCTTCACATAAAATGAAACATGTGAATAATTGAGTTGTCTAGTTGTGGTATTTTTTTCAGAATATTTGACCAAGTAATTTGAGAGATATGGTCAAAATACTAGAGCATGGTAAAACTGCCACTCCTTTGGTAACTTTAATTGTTGCTTAATTTGATCCCAATTGTGAAAGGATTTTTATCTCATGCTTGCCATCAATATTGTAGATATTAACATCAACTTTCTACAGGTCCAAGAATCATCTTAATCCCATTTGCAATGCCAAGTTTATTCTTCTTTTATCGAACCTGTAAAAATAGTAAAAACTTATAATTACACAACAACTTATATTTTATACAATTTATTATAAAACATATAATATTTAAACATTTAATAGAACAAAAACTATATATTTATATTATAAAACATTTAATTAATGTACAATTTTTATGTTTATCATAAGCCAAACAAGTAATTCACATCATTGAATTTATTTGTTAACTCACAAGTAATTCACATGAACAAATCCATTTACACGATAATAATTGCACATGAACAAATACATTGCACATGAACAAATCCATATTCAATGAAAATTTCCAGTAATTTACACGATAATAATTGTATTGGAATAAATTGAAACATTTACAATTGCACATTCGCAGAAAAACTTGGCGTGAGAACTAGTCCAATGAAACATATTTTCAGCAAACAAATATATTAAGTTGTAAATTGTATACACACATATTAAAGAGGGAACAAATCCATTTATTTACTCTCCAACTGCTGAAAAATAAAAACTTGAAGGTATATTGGAAACAAGCCAAACAAAATTGAACATCAATGCACCTACAGTTTATCACACTAGACAAGCCACAAATTTCTTCATAATCCTAAAGAGTGATTTCGGGAGGGGAGAGAAGAGCAAAGAATCCTAAATATCAGTTAATTCCCAACAACTAATAATATTTCATCACCCCCAACAAATAATAAAATTAGTTTTCGGGAAGAGCATATCAGTCCATGAACTGCTTCAGTTTTCGGGAGGGAGGGAGGGAGGGAAGAGCAACTACATCAGTTCATCACGATTCACGCCCAACAAATAATAATATTTCACAATCCTAATAAAACTGAAGAAATTCATTCCCACATACTAGAAATCATTACACCTTGAACAAATGTATACTCACTTTTTTAGAAGAGGCGGCTAACTGGCTGAGGGGTGACCGACTGAGGCGCAGCGTCGGGAAGGAAGATGAGGCGCAACGTCGGGAGGGAAGAGTTGAACAGCCGAAGAGTGATTTAGGGAAGGAATACTGAATAGGGATCAACGAAGAGTGATTTAGCCTTTAGGGATTTAGTTTTTTTTCCTTAATTTAAAATATAAATATATATATATATAATATGTATATATGGAATTTCGGGTACCCGTTTTTTATTTCGGGTAGAAGACTACCACCCGAGACCAACCCGAATTTTTAATATCGGGTTCGGGTTTCTACCCGAAAGAAAAATTGAGAAAAATAACCGACCCGATCGGGTAATAACCGATCGGGTCGGGTCGGGTACCCCGATACCCGATCACAAACGCCCACCCCTAGCTTCAGCACCTAAATTCTTCCAACTTTGTCATGCACAGCCCCCTGATAGTGCAAGTCGACAGTCTGTAACGTACCGTACTTGTTACTACTAAAATTTGCGGAAGAATTAAAATTTTTTTCTTAAATAAAAACGTGAGCATCCAAAATTCGATAAAATAAACTGTACTTCTCAACCAAGATCTAAAAATAGAGTTTGACAAAGTATTTGAACATTTTCATAAGGACATAAAAACATGGCGGTCCTCGGGTTTAGCCTTCCGCTCAGTCCCAGCCTGCTCCTTGATCCCAACCTCTTGTCTCCTCATAAACATCCTCACCTGCATCAATCAAGTGTAGTGAGTCTAAAGACTCAACACGTATAAACTGGAAGTAACAAGTACTACATAATAAGATCACATGCAACTTTAAAATATGACATACATACTTTAAACTTGAACTTGCAAGATAAAACTTGAACATACGTACATACATACTTAGACGTGCCATCAACATAAACTTTTCTTAAACATGCTTGCATACTTGAACATACTTAAACATACATATCTTCATCATTTTGCGTAGAGATATGTTTCAAAGCAAGTGACCCATAGCATAATTCGCCTAATCAGATTAAACCATAATACTGGGATGAAAGGGACGTATCCACTGCCACATACATGAGATCCCCGTTCATAATTTAACGGGCTGATTGGTCCACGTTCATGATTTAACGCTTTCCAATCTCGATCTAAACCCGTTCATAATTTAACGGACGGATTGGTCTCCATTCATAATTTAACGCTTTCCAATCCTAAACATAATTTGGTCACAAGACATTTAGCATACCTCAAAAACTTAAAATATTTTCTTGCACGTCAACATACTTACTTGGCGTTGAGGGATTCATTAGACTTCGATTGGGACCGTTGCTGCACATACTAACATAAATGCTTAACTTGTGTAACTTAGACGTAAATATCATGCTTACTTACGAGTTCATTCAATTCCTTAGGACGTTCTAAAATTCCCATGACTCGACCTTGTCAATCATTGTACTACACCATGACATCGAACCTCAAAGATGAAAAATAATTTTTTTCCCAAAATATGAAGGACACGGACCCCGTGCCTGGGTCCGTGTAGGTGCGCAAAGGGGATACTCGGGAAGGAGAAAGGACACGGACCACATGCCTAGGTCCGGCTCCGGATCCGTGTACGTGCGGGAAATTTATCGTGAAGAAAAGGGGAGGCACGTACCCCGTGACCCGGTCCGTGTGGGGGTCCATGTCATCACGCAAAAGGATAATCAAGAAGAAACGAAGACACGGACCCCGTGCCAGGGTCCGTGTCCGGGTCTGTGTACCCTCGTTGGACGCGAACTAACGAAAATTCTGAACAAGTGATGCTTACATTCTAAACTCGATCATACGGACCAAAGACCGACACCCCGAGACCCATCCTAGCATGCCATAACATCAAACCAAATTCGTACAATCACCCAAAGCACGACGTTCACCCTACGACACATACAATTACAAAAACGTGGCAATTGACACCAAATCGTTTCCTACGATTACTAATTTATTCGAGTGCCTATCGACACTAAATGAAATATCAAATAACAACCCAACATCGTACTAAGCATACCTAGACGCAGCAACGATCACTCGTCGATCCCCAACGAAGCCTGCAACCATAAAACTTCAAGAACGTAACTGTATCGTAATTTTTTGAAAACGCAGTTTGAGCAGTCCTACGAAAAACACCATAACTCACTCAATTGTTATCAAATTATTTCGAATTTACTGTCAAATCGAAGGTATCAAAAAGTTCTACAATTTTCACGTTGAACATTGTCTCAGAATCACGACCAAAAAATCACAGTATTTAAAAAGACAGCGAAAACGAGTTTTCAAATCTAAAAATTATTTCAAAACTGATCCAAACCATTTTCTGCTTAAACGACGAACGTCACACATAAATTTTTACGCATAAAAATAACACAATACATAATATGACTAGATCGATGCAGAATATACGTGTCTTTGATATTTAAAATAACGTAACGACGATACCGAAGCGGATATGGCGTGAGGATTGATCCGGGACGAACGTGGCGCTAAAATCTTGTAATAAAATTCACGAAAAGTTTTTGGAATGATGAAGGGGATGGGCGGCTGCTGTGGAATTTAGAACCCTAGGTTTCTCCCCTCTAAAAATAATAAAATTCTGAATTTGAAACGTGTGTGTGTATTATACGGTTTGTGTGTGTGTAGTGTTAATTAGGAGAAAATTTGCTTAAATCAATAATTAGCAAGGTAATTTAAAATACTAACCCCCTTAACAAGTTAATAAAAATAGTAAAAATTACTACATACTCCTAGTAAAATCCCTTAATTAAAATAACACACATAAAATGCTAACTTTAAAAGTTTCAAACTCTTAAATCGCTAAATAAATAATTTAGGCTTTAAAAATACTAACAACCTAATAAATTAGTTAAAATGCCCCAACCTCAACTTAAAATAAAATATCACATTAAAATTGCCAAAATTGTCACCGGTCTTTTCCTCGATTCCGTCTCGAATAATCGCCTGAAACACGAAACTCGAAAAACATTTTAACGTGCATCACATAAACATTAAAATAATGCAATTAAATAAATCATGCACTACTAAGACTCATTTTAAAATTAAATAAATACTTTAATTAAATAAATACATGGATTATACGTGTACTAAATTTAGACACTACACAGTCCATTTGCAAAGCCAAGAAATAAAACGTGAGTTAAATGTAAAGGGTGGAAGAACTTGAACCGAAAAATAGAAAAAGCTCCTTGTATCATGTTGGATCGAGAAATCCACAAACAATAAAACACATATCTGCATACATATAGCGAGTAATATGCAAAATAAAAATACATAGCGTGCCTTAGGTGTTATAGATGCGAAGAGATCGAAGAACGAGCGCCGAAGACAATTTTTTTCTTCAAGAAATGACCTTAGCCGATGGAACCTTCAGCTGGGGGCTGGAAAATGGTGAAAACGAGATAGGGAATTATGAAATAATGGAGTGTCGGCTGGTGGGAGTGATGGTGTTAGGTTTAGTGGGTCCTTAGGTATTAATTAAATAGCTAATTAATAGATAATGGGCCTTAAATTGCTAATTAAGAGTTTAAAAAGGATTTTAAGCCCAACAAACTTAAAATCAGGCCTATAAAATTCCAACACACTCTTGAAAAATCGTGTTGGAAATTTTTTAAAATAATAGCCGAACCCTCAAAAAGTCCCCCTATTCGATAAAATTTGCGTACCGGATAAAAATAAAATTCTGCGGGTAAAAATACCTAAGAAATCCCATTTTTGAAAAATACCATTAAAAACACCATAAATTAATTAATAAAAATTAATCATGTAATAAAAAATAATTTTCCTGAAAATTCTTCGGTCTCCGTTTCTCGTTCGAACGTAAAATGTATCTAGAAACCCTAATGCTACGAACTTTTAAAATTTCATGAATTAAATCCTATCATGCATGAATTATGCATAAAATACATAAAAATAATTAAACACAAATTAATGAAATAACCATGCATTTAATGCTTTAAAAAAATTTAATAAAATACAAAAAAAATTAATAACATGCATGCATGTAGTTCACGTGTGCCTTCAAATTTTTGGGACGTTACACCTACGTTACCCCTTCTTCACCCTTGGGAAGTATCCACTAGAAGATATTTTTTTATAAAACACCTTGTATTCAAATTTAGACTTAACTCTTGCCTAATTGAAACTCCTAACACATTCTCGATTGTAGACAGCAACCTCACAATCCACATAATGTTTAACGTCTCTTATGCCAAGAATACAAACACAAATTTTAATGTCTTTGTGTGAAGACTCATTCAACTAAACTTTGAAGTTCAACTCTCTTTTATATGTGTGATTGATTGTGTGAGAGGAATTTATCTTTTACAATGTATATCTCAAATGTATCCTCACAGAAGGGCTTGTGCTCTCAAATAGCATATTTATTCATGCTAGCTACTCATGCTTTGAATTCCCTTCAAAAGCTCTTATTTGATCTTAAAGATGTTGTATTTATAGGTCCCAACAATGATATATACGATAGATACTAGAATATGATCAGCGGCTCAATCTGGTCAGCATATCAACCGCAGATCAACTGGTGAGCTGTGTAGAACGAGTAGCTTCATCGCCATTTATCAATATTTAAGCTTCGATTCAAACTTTGACTTCTGAATATGATTTGTAGATCATCGTCTTTTCTTTCCCACGCATACTGAATCGCTTCATTCCAATAATCGAGCTATGGGATATCGCTACAATACCGCAACTGCTCATACCCAACCGATTGCTGTTTTCGTGCAATCAGTTTATTCATTCAGAAACTGGTTTGACCTAGATACCATTCGATATTTCCAAACCGGCATGAAGTACGATTTGTTCCAAATTGAGTTTTCCGATCAGTAAGGTTGGCGGATTGTCATTTGAAAGCTTATAGATATCATTACAACATCAAAACTCGATAGAAATTCAGTTTGGCTAAATTCATTTTCAGTTTCCATCTTGTGTTTGCAAATTCACACGTGAGTATATAGGTTAGAAATAAATAACAAGTTTTGTTAACATAAAAATCAAAATTGGAACATTAAATGTTCAAACAATATCCCTCTTTTTGTGTGAATCAAAAAGTCTTATAAAAAACATTTTAAGCACAAATTTTCTCTCCCTCAATATTTAAAAATAATATCTCCATTAAAATTATAATAAGTTCTCCCTCTATATTTTTGAAAGTTCGAAATTTATAAAACTAGAAGAGTGACTAAAAAATTTTCTTCATGGCTCATTTTTGCCGCAACACATATTTTCTGCCTTCAACAAATAAACTATTTTTTCTCGTGCATAAATAGGCTGCAAATTTTATGCCGCTGTAATTCTCTACAAGTCTAGTTTGCAACGCAAAAAGCGTCGTCATTTGGACACTCGAGCAAAGAGATATGTCATATTTCCACGGTCGCTGCAAGCTGCATGAAAATTCAGTTTTACATATATATGTTTTAAAAATCTGAAATTTTTGAATTTTAAACATCAAAATCAGTTTCAATGTTCTTCCAAGAAGAGCCCGTTCTTATACCACTTGATATGATCGATTAGGGGGATCATTGTTGAGCTACGATAGCTCGGTTCTTGAAATATTCAATACCGATGAATTAAATAAAGTTTAGTTTTCAAACCAAGCGGAAGTGTTGGGTCGGTAAAATCTTCTAAAAATGTTGATGAGCTGTAATAGCTCGTGTTCTAAGAATGTATACACCGATGAATTAGATCGAGTTTGGTATCAAACCAAGCGGAAAACACTCGAAATAATCCTACATTGAGAAACACTGATATATTTTATATCTTGTGTAACTGAATGACTGGAAATAGCTAGGGATTAGTTCTGGCTTATATCAATTCAGTTATGAACAGAACTGATATCAGCTGAACTGATCAAATTAATTAAGAACAAAAAACAAGCATTTAAACAGGAAAAACACAAGATATGTTTATGGATGTTCGGAGACTTCAATTGCTCCTACGTCACCCCTTCTACCACCTCAAGTAGGTTTAGCTAGAAGACTTTGATTAATTACAGCAAGTGTAAGAACCCACTCAGCTTAGGACTTACCGACTGCCTAACTGAACTCCTAGACTAGACTGAAAGCAGCACCTTCCAGCCAACACTTCTTTAATGTCTATGTGAGAAAGACTACATACACATGTTTTAAATCATTGTGCAAGACGGAATTTGAGTGGTGATGTGTGCGTGTGTGAGAACTGATCTCTGTGAAATACCCAAAATTGTTCTCACACACTGAGGGAAATATTCATCTGATCTAAGCTGATAACACGTTGAAGTGTTCCCTCAGAAACTGGGTTGATCGCTTCTTCGAAGCTGATATGCAATAAGCGTGCCCTCTTTGTATTTTCCATCAACTCTCATCATCGTCTTCACTAAACATCGGCTTCTATTTATAGGAGTTTGGCTGAACGTACAGTGAGACTCACTAAATGAATCTGTTGCAGTTTGAATTTGTTCCCCCAAATAGATATCTAGAACATTTGGCTTTAAGTGCTGCTGCAACGTCTCTTATTATACTATGATCGTACAATAGCTTTTGTACCTTTGTGCATAGTTGGATTAAGCTTGTCGTATCTGCAAAATGGTTCGTTCCTAACTGATGTTCTGAACTGGTCAGTTGAACATGTCTTGAATTGGTGAGGTGAAATCAATTGACTCGTCAGCTGAACCGATTTAACTGTTTCAGTTGAACTGGTCAGTTGGACTCTTCATCAGTTGAACACTTTATCAGCTGGCCGGGATTTTGAAGGTCTTCTTCTGAACCACCTATCAACTGGACAATTAGTTGAACTACTCTTGATACTTCAGTTGTACTGGTTCAGTTGGATCAATCAGTTGGCACTATTCAGTTTACGTCTTCGATAGCTTCAGTTTAGGCATGGTAACTTATCAGTTCGATCAGTCACAACATCTTGACACTCGATAAATCATTAGAAACATAATAATAAGTTTTGTTAACATCAAAAACAAGATTGCGAATATGAAATGTTCCAACAAGAAGACACTCAAAATAATCCTTCGTAGAAATCGATTAAACATTTTGTAAAGCCTTTAAAATATATACAACTTGAATGCGTAAAAATATTTTGTTGAAACATTTTATCTAACATTGTGTAAAGCCCGAGAATTTGATTACCGTAATCTGAAATGATTTGAGTATAATTACTGTAATCTGAGATTTATCTGAAATGATTTATTGTTTCATTAAGGCAATTATAGACGGATTGGATCAGACTGGGAAAGGCGAGAACAGACGCAGAATATAAGTGCGAGTGTGTGCATTCGCGCACATGCGCGATGTGTAAGCGCGCACATGCGCATAATGTCCAGAACCTCTCGCGCATATGCGCGGGACAGGGCGCGCATATGCGCGAGGTAGGTGAAAGGCCGAGGAGAAACTCCAGAGAGCTCGGCGCATATGCACGACGGAAATGGCGCACATGCGCGTGAGGGACAGAAGGTTCGGCGCATATGCGCGGGAGTGATGACGCATATGCGCGAAGAGATAAAATGCCGGGCCGAGAGTTCGGCGCATATGCGTGACGTGGGCGCGCATATGCGCCAGTCATGCAGAACGTAAACTTGCCACTTGTCTTGTGAGGTGCGATGTGTATATATATATATATATATATATTCAAACGTTTATTCAGAATTGAAAGAAGAAAACCGAGGGAGGCTTCGGGCGAAATCGAGGTTGTGAGAAATTCTATCCGTCTGATTTTGAATCCGAGTACGATATCGTGTTCCTATCGACGTAGGCTACAACCTGACGTAAGTTTTGCTACGTTTTGACATGTTTTGAAATTAGACTATTGTCAGAATTGAATAGGATTCATATATGATGTTCTTGTCATGTTAGACACCATAGAATCGAAGTCAGATTGAGAAACAGACTGATTATGTAATTGTTATGATTTTTGGAGTCGATTTGATTGAGATTCGATATCATAATTGTATTATCATTGAGATTATGAGTTATACCGATACTGCTTACAAAGTCTGGTATTATATCTGTGATGTTCGGATTGACGGGGTTATCGAGATTATATTATTATACCGTCGAAACATCAGGGGATTAATATTGATCAGATTCGGTATTGATTTAGATTGCATATTGATTCGATATTGATCAGAGTATATTTTGATTTGAATATTGATCAGAACAGGTATTGAATTGAGTTGTATATTGGTATTATATCTGTTCGGTATTGTTATTACCAGATTGAGAATGGACCGAGATAGAGTCGGGACTTCTTCTTTTTCTTCTTCTGAGCGAGAAGATAAAGGTATAAATTAATGTTGAGTTGGGATTGCACAACTCGAGTGAGGTTTGACTCGAGTTTCCCTAAATCACATACTTTACTTTATTGCATTGATATTTGCATTGAGTTGATTGATATACTTGTTCTCTTGAATTATAGATGACAGGTGTTAGACGAGTAATCTTGTGACAGAGTGCCTGATAGTGGTGGTATCGCCACGAGCACATTGCACGATGTCTCAAGATAGGATGTTAGCGATGGAGCTACAGTCCATGACGGTTAGGTCAGGACACCGGATGTTTGGTTATATCGAGTAAATAGAATTGGAATTCTTATGTTACGGAAATTCGATATAGGAACACCATAATTGGTTATATCGTAATTCGATATAGGAACACCATATTTGGTTATATCGTAATTCGATATAGGAACACCATAATTGGTTATATCGTAATTCGATATAGGAACACCATATTTGGTTATATCGAGTAATGGAATCATTGTTCCTTCTATTACGGAATTCGATATAGGAATACCACATTTAGAAATCGGGATCCCTAGGCTAGGATTGAGTCTAGTCTAAAACGTAGAATGAATTAAGAGTCTGATTGACAATTATATTGATTTATATAATTGATGTGGATTAAGTTCCCGAATGTGATACATGTCGATTTATGTTCCTGATATTGGTACATGTTTAGAATAGAATTTATTCTGGATATTGAATTATGTTCCGGATTAGGGTACATGTTTAGAATATGACTTATTCTTGTTAGTGATTCATATCATGATTTTGATATAGGATATGATTTTCTGTTATATGCTTTTATATTGTTTATATGATTGCATGTATACATGATTTATACTGGGATATTTATATCTCACCGGAGTTATCCGGCTGTTGTCTTGTTTGTATGTGTGTATGACAACAGGTGAGACAGGATAAGGGTCAAGAAGAGATCGAGGCTGGACTAGATAGCGTGGAGATCCGGGCTCAGAAGCAACTTAGGATTCAGTACTGACATGTAGTCGAACCTTGTTGGATTATTGTAGATAATACAATAATTGTATATTTATGTTTAAAATTTAATTTGAATTTAATTACATTACGTTTCCGCTTTGCATTTTAAAAAAAAAATTAGACCCTGTTTATTATAAATAAATAAATATTCCTAAGGACGATTAAAGAATGAATCAGCGTCCGGGTCCCCACAACAGGTGGTATCAGAGCTTTAGGTTTCAGAGCTGTAGGTCCTTGAATTATAGGTTCCTTAGCGCTGAGATAGAGAAGAGTGAGCGGGGTAGAATGAGTTTTCTTTCCTTGCATGTGATTGCTAGCATGTGGCTTATTGTAATGTTGAATTACATTGTGTATGCTAGCATGATATTATGTTTTACTGCCTGGATTTATATGGCATATGATTGAATATAATGTTGAAATTACATTGTATATGCTAAGATTTCAGTATGTTTTTACTGTATATGAAGCTACATGTTGCCTGAATATCTGAGTTGATTTGGTAATATGTATTATTTGGAACTGGATCAGAACCAATTCTTGATCAGAGGTAAGCTGATCAGGATTGGGATTGAGACGGATTTGTCTTCTGTTACTACTAACATCTGTTATTATCATATATTCCTCCTAGAAGAATTCCAGAAAGGGGTAGTACTTCGTCTGATTAGATAGATGTATCAGAAACTCAGATGGAAATAAAGTTGAAAGAGTTCCAGTTACTGCAACCGCCGATTCTGAGTGGTATCGAAACATCTGAAGATTGTGAAAACTGGTTTGATGACATAGAAATACTGTTCGATGTACTTGATTGTACAGATGAACAGAGGGTTAAACTGGTATTCCATCAGTTACGAGAGGCTGCCAGAAGTTGGTGGATTACAACCAAAGGAATATTAGAACTGAGAGGTACAGTAATTTCGTGGGAAATATTCAGAACTGAATTTTATCGAAGATTTTTCTCAGTTTCCTACCGAGAGGACAAGAAAGTAGAATTTGAGAATTTAAGCCAAGGTCGACTGAATATTGAAGGGTATGTTGATAAATTCTCTACTCTACTGCGTTTTGCTCCTCATGTAGCTGGGAATGATGAAGCTGTAACGGCTCAATTCATTAGAGGATTGAACTCGGAGATAGTTGCATTGATGAATATGCAGCGGCCATACCATTTTGCTGATGTCCTGAGTAGAGCGAAGAGAGCGGAGACGAGTCTGATTAGACAACTAAAAAGGTTGTGTGGGGTGCAACCCCAGACACAGCAACCTTTTCTCCGGGATGATCGCGGTAGTACGAGTGGAAAGCAGGATTTACTGAAAGCTCGAAAGAAGCAATTTAAGAAATTAGGAAGTGGACCGAGCGGTTCATCTAGTTCCAGTGGTTCTAGCACGAGTTATACTGGAGGTTATTGCAGGAATTGCGGTGGAAGACATTCCACGGAGCAATGCCGGGGAGTGACTGGTAGGTGCAATATCTGTAAACAGCAAGGACATTTTGCTAGAACTTGTCCACAGAGAGGTTCCCGAAGATTTCAGGGAGCAAAATCCTCTGGTGGGAGGGATCGAGGAACAGACCCAGGACATACTTGATGATATAGCGACAGGTACTGATCTTTTATGATTATGTTGCATATGTATTGATGTATATACTAATGCATTTTATACGATTATTTTTGACTGAGTTGCATTGATATATGCTTTACCTGTTGGGTCTGTATTTACTGTAGTATTGATTCTTTACCTTTTGAGGAAAGAATTTGATATCAGTGATATTCTGTGATATATTGTTTACTGCAGTAAGTTAAGAATGAGATTGAATTAGACTAGATTGTACTTGTATTGTCTGATGATGACTGCATGATGGATATTGATACATCGAACAAGTACGAAGCTATTATAGAGTCTTGCCAGGAGATGGTAAGATTCGGACATGAAATGGCCAAAGAATGAATGATATACGGTAAGGATTCTTGATTTTGAATTCCTTGATATCCGTATTATATAAGATTCGATGATTATCGAAAGGAATGGAGTAATTCCTCATATATTCAGTTGATTACTGAAGATGAGCCTATCAGGATTGATTTACTAGTAGCAGGAAGTTTGCTATAATCTTGTTGATGAGATTTCAGGTTTGTTCTGTATCAGGGAGAGTGATTTCAGCCTTGATTTGATTCCATCATATGATTGATTGAAGCGAACAGTGGAAATGATATTGAATGTTCTAGGAACTGAGATTGTTATATACATAATTGTTCGGATATGAATCGGGATTGTAACAGATTGTATTCAGAGTCTGTGATATTTGAAAATAGTGTACTGATTGATTGTAGCACAGTAAAACCGTGATCAGTGGCTGAGAACGACATTGAATATGGCAGAATTTTCGAAATGTCAGAAATTACGTTCTATGCAGTTATTAGATCAGTATTGCGTAGTGATATTCTGAAGCTGATCCGATATTATTATCATTCTGAGTCCGTTTTTGATACCAATTGTTATGAACCGTTGAGCTTATATACAGTTCAGTTGAGTCAGAACTAATTTTGAGGATTAAAGCAGTTCAGAAGTTTGATCAGACTGTTTAGAACTTGATTTTGATAGTCAGAACCGAATACCAGGTAGGTATTTTTCTTTAATTTATATTATTAGCTGATTTGTTTGTGTCAGATATGCGAATTTGAAATGACATGTATTGTCAGATGCACACAGTAGTAGATTCAGTACTATTCTGGTAACAGGAAATGTGTGATAATTCGAATAGACAGTTTTGATATAAACAGATGAAATCAGTTATGTCAGAATTTGTATTGAAATGTCTAAATCGCTGATAGATGAAGACAGAAAGATAGAAATTTGTAGATTACTGATCTTGAGTGTTGATTTCTAAATAGAAATGGGAGTACATTTCTATGGATTGTGTGATCACACTACTGCAATCTGGCCAAGATAGTGATTGTGATTGAACGATGGTTCAAATCTGTCCATGTTATATTATACAGGAAGAGATACGGACATGACCAGATGATGGAGATTTATGTCAGAAACGGAGGTTAGATTGTATTGAATGCCAGAGTTGATTTTATCAGACTGTGATTTTCATTTGATTTTACACTTTTGGCTGAGTCTATAGCATGATTTTTGATCTATGATTTACAGATTGAAGGATAGTCGGAGTGAACTATCCTGATACTGGAGGATATCCAGGAAATGTAGTGCTGGATTATAGCACTAGTTGACATGATTCATTGTCACTTTTGAATTATTGTACGATAATTCCTACTAAACGAGTATCGAAATAGCTTGAGTTGAAGTATTGTACAGTGAAAACTGCTATTTTCCTTCTTATACGAATGATATTGCAGTGATGCCTGAGATTGGAATTAATAGGAACAAAAATCTGATAAGAAAAATGAAACTGATTCAGAAGAAATGAGGATAGCTCAGAATACATAGACTAGTAAGCCAATGTCGGACGATGACTGTTGGTATTTTAAACCGAATATTGAGTATATCTCTGACCGGGATATTGATTGTTATGAATTGTTGATTGGTATATACGGATGTGGTATAGCCATTGTTCTGAAATTAATTTTATCACGAGTGATTTCGTTGATATGAGATTATTGTCGTTTCGGTATATCTCCTTCTTGTATCTGATTTGAGATATGATATGATTATCTATATTACACGAGTGAATTGCTTGTGATTTCGAGGACGAAATCATATCTTAGAGGGGGAGAAATGTAAGGCCCGAGAATTTGATTACCGTAATCTGAAATGATTTGAGTATAATTACTGTAATCTGAGATTTATCTGAAATGATTTATTGTTTCATTAAGGCAATTATAGAAGGATTGGATCGGACTGGGAAAGGCGAGAACAGACGCAGAATATAAGTGCGAGTGTGTGCATTCGCGCACATGCGCGATGTGTAAGCGCGCACATGCGCATAATGTCCAGAACCTCTCGCGCATCTGCGCGGGACAGGGCGCGCATATGCGCGAGGTAGGTGAAAGGCCGAGGAGAAACTCCAGAGAGCTCGGCGCATATGCGCGACGGAAATGGCGCACATGCGCGTGAGGGACATAAGGTTCGGCGCATATGCGCGGGAGTGATGGCGCATATGCGCGAAGAGATAAAATGCCGGGCCGAGAGTTCGGCGCATATGCGCGACGCTTGGGCGCGCATATGCGCCAGTCATGCAGAACGTAAACTTGCCACTTGTCTTGTGAGGTGCGATGTGTGTGTGTGTATATATATATATATATATATATATATATATATATATATATATATATATATATATATATATATATATACAAACATTTATTCAAAATTGAAAGAAGAAAACCGAGGGAAGCTTCGGGCGAAATCGAGGTTGTGAGAAATTCTATCCGTCTGATTTTGAATCCGAGTACGGTATCGTGTTCCTATCGACGTAGGCTATAACTTGACGTAAGTTTTGCTACGTTTTGACATGTTTTGAAATTAGACTATTGTCAGAATTTAATAGGATTCATATATGATGTTCTTGTCATGTTGGATATCATAGAATCGAAGTCAGATTGAGAAACAGACTGATTATGTAATTGTTATGATTTTCGGAGTCGATTTGATTGAGATTCGATATCATAATTGTATTATCATTGAGATTATGAGTTATACCGATACTGCTTACAAAGTCTGGTATTATATCTGTGATGTTCGGATTGACGGGGTTATCGAGATTATATTATTATACCGTCGAAACATCAGGGGATTAATATTGATCAGATTTGGTATTGATTTAGATTGCATATTGATTCGATATTGATCAGAGTACATTTTGATTTGAATATTGATCAGAACAGGTATTGAATTGAGTTGTATGTTGATATTATATCTGCTCGGTATTGTTATTACTAGATTGAGAATGGACCGAGATAGAGTCGGGACTTCTTCTTCTTCTTCTTCTGAGCGAGAAGATAAAGGTATAAATTAATGTTGAGTTGGGATTGCACAACTCGAGTGAGGTTTGACTCGAGTTTCCCTAAATCACATAATTTACTTTATTGCATTGATATTTGCATTGAGTTGATTGATATACTTGTTCTCTTGAATTATAGATGACAGGTGTTAGACGAGTAATCTTTTGACAGAAGTGCCTGATAGTGGTGGTATCGCCACGGGCACATTGCACGATGTCTCAAGATAGGATGTTAACGATGGAGCTACAGTCCATGACAGTTAGGTCAGGACACCGGATGTTTGGTTATATCGAGTAAATAGAATTGGAATTCTTCTATTACGGATGTGGGGACCCGGACGCTAATCAAGTTCTTAATCATAATTGGGACTAATTAATTAATTAAAAACAGGGTCTAAAATGTTTTTTTTTTTTAAAATTGCGGAACGTAGTGACATCAAACTCATATACATATCAGTATAAAATACAATACAAGTCCTGTACTACATGCATTCAAAATACACTAAGGTTTAACAACTAATGTCAAGTGTTCAACCCTATCTCTAATCCAAGTCCGGAGCCTCCACTCTAATCACGATCTCTCCTCATCTCCTGGACCCTGATCCTGTCCCACCTGTTGTCAAGTACACATACAGACAAGACAACAGCCGGATAATTCCGGTGAGAATATAATCCCAGTATAAATCAATGAAACATGCAATCATATAAACAATATAAAGCATGTAATCAGGTAACAGATATATGTATCAAAATCTGAAACATAATCAATAGCAATCTGTCGACATAATTCTACAGTTCAGACTAGACTCAATCCTAGTCTAGGGATCCCGGTTTCCAGATGTGGTATTTCTATATCGAATTCCGTAATAGAAGGAACTGTATTCCTATTACTCGATATAACCAATATCCTGGTATTCCTATATCGAATTCCGTAATAGACGAATTCCCATTTCCTATTACTCGATATAACCAAACATCCGGTGTCCTGACCTATCCGTCATGGACTGCAGTTCTATCTTTAATAACCTATCTTGAGACATCGTGCAATGTGCCGTGGCGATACCACCACTATCCGGCACTTCTGTCATAAGATAAATCGTCTACTACCTGTCATCTAAAATCAAGAGAACAAGTATATCATCAATTCAATGCAAATATCAATGCAATAAAGTAAAGTATGTGATTTAGGGAAACCCAAGTCCAAACCGACTCAAGTCCATCTCCCAATACCACATTGACTTATACATTTCTTTCGTCGGTTTCTGGCTCAGTCGAATCCTGAACTCACAGCCTGTCTGGCAATGACAATATCAATAATCTCATGTCAATATACCGTTAAACTCAATAACAATCTGATCAATCTGGATTTAATTCAAATCAACGGTATAACGGTATAATTTCAATATTCCCGTCAATACAACATCCTCAGATACTAGTTACAATCCATAACTCATATCCAATACAATCTGTAATCCAATCACAATTCAGATCTGTCCGGTATAGATCAATATACCTCAGAAATTCATAACAATTTCATAGTCAGCCCGTTTCTTAATTTGACTTCGATTTTACGATGTCTAATATGTCAAGAACATCATATATGAATTCCATTCAATTCTGACAATATCATAATTCTAAAACATGTCAAAACGTAGTAAAACTTACGTCCAGTTATAGCCTACGTTGCCAGGAACTCAATACCAAAGTCGGATTCAAATTCGGACGGACGGATTGAAAGATAAAGGCGTAAGGATTTTCGGAACCTCTCTTGCCCCTTTTCTCGATTCTTCGTTTCTGAGGAAAGCTTTGCATGCATCTATATATATCTATACACTTCGCGCATGCAACAAGACAAGTGGTTCATTTTCCGCAAGACACGCAACACCGCGGGTGCGGTCGTTGCTGCACCGCGGGTGCGGTCTTGCACCGCGGGTGCGGTCTCGTAAGCACCGCGGGTGCGGTCTTGGTTCGCACCAAAATTCCTACCCTACTGGACATCAACCGCGGGTGCACTCCTTCTTGAACCGCGGGTGCGGTGTTGCTTCGGCAACACATTCAAAAATTCAACATGAATGGCCGTACATTATCTTAAATCGTGTCTCAATTGGCCCTTTCGTAATCACGTTAACTTATAAGTCAATAATCCTTGATTAACAGTGATTAATTCTCGAGCATTACATTTCTCCCCCCCTAAGATATGATTTCGTCCTCGAAATCACAAGCATTCAATCATATCAATAAGGAGTATATACAGAAATGTAATAGAACTTTACATTAGTGAAACAATGCTAGGAATTCCTGTCTCATATCTGATTCAGTCTCCCAAGTGGCTTCTTCAATGCCATGACGAGTCCATTGAACTTTCACAAGACGAATCGTCTTTGTTCTGAGCTGTTTTTCTTTACGATCAATAATCCTGATCGGTTTCTCGACATAACTCAATGTCTCATCCAGCTCAGTCTCGTCTGGCTGAATCACGTGAGAATCATCAGGAAGATATTTCCGCATCATCGATACATGAAAAACATCATGTATCCCAGATAATGAAGGTGGTAATGCGAGTCGATAGGCACGATCTCCTATCTTTTCGATGATCTCATATGGACCAACATATCTTGGAGACAATTTCCCTTTCTTGCCAAATCTGACAACTCCTCTGAAAGGTGAAATCTTCAGGAATACTCGGTCTCCAGCCTCAAATACCAACGGTCGTCGTCTGAGGTTGGCATATTTGGCTTGTCGGTCTTGAGCTGCCTTCATTTTCTTCTGAATCAATTTTACTTTCTCTGTCATATCTCTGATCATATCCGGTCCACTATCAGGAACTTCAGAGATATCATCCCAATAAAGAGGAGATCTGCATTTCTTTCCGTACAACGCTTCAAATGGTGCCATCTCAATACTCGTCTGATAGCTATTGTTGTACGAAAACTCACACAGTGGCAATGCATCTTGCCAGCTAGTGCTAAAACCGAGCACTACGGCTCTCAGCATATCTTCCAGTGTCTGGATAGTCCGCTCTGACTGTCCATCGGTCTGTGGATGATATGCGGTACTCAGATGTAACTTCGTACCTAGAGCCTGCTGTAAACTCTGCCAGAAGTGCGAAGTGAATCGAGGATCACGATCTGAAACAATCGAATTCGGCACTCCGTGCAATTTAATCACTTCTCGAATATAAACATCAGCCATCTGGTCATACCTGTAGGTCATTTTGTATGGAATAAAACAAGCAGATTTGGTCAATCGATCAATCACGACCCAAATCGCATCACAACCTCGGGAGGATCTCGGTAACTGCGTCACAAAGTCCATGGAAATGTGATCTCATTTCCATTCAGGAATGGACAAACTCTGTAATAATCCTCCTGGTTTCTTCCTCTCAGCTTTCACCTGTTGGCAATTCAGACACTTGGAAACAAATTCAGTCACATCAGATTTCATCTGTTTCCACCAATACTGTGTCTTTAAATCATTATACATTTTCCTGCCACCAGGATGAATGCTAAAACGACTGTTGTGCGCTTCTGACAGTATTCGCTGTCTCAAATCTGAAACATTCGGCACAACAATACGATTATTCACATACAAGACATTGTCACGAACCTGATATTCCGATTGATGTCCAGTTCTGACCATCGCAATCGAATTCTGTACATTCTGATCAACTTTCTGAGCTGTTTTAATTTTCAAAAGCAGCTCTGGTTCAGCTCGAACTTTTGACTCAGTGCATCAGCTGCTGCATTGGACTTCCCTGGATAATACTTGATTTCAAAATCAAAGTCTTTCAGTAAATCCAGCCATCTTCGCTGTCTCATATTCAGCTATGATTGCGAAAACAGATATTTCGAGCTCTTGTGATCAGAATATATTTCAAATTTCTCACTGTAGAGGTAATGTCGCCATATCTTCAATGCAAAGACTATGGCTGCCAATTCAAGATCATGAATTGGATAACGAGATTCATGGGGTTTTAGCTGTCTCGAGGCATATGCAATCACATGCCCCTGCTGCATTAAAACACAACCCAATCCTCGGTGAGATGCATCACAATAAACAACAAAGTCACCAGTACCTGAAGGAATCGTTAACACAGGCGCACTGGTCAATCTCTTTTTCAATTCCAGAAAACTGGATTCACAGTCTTCTGACCAAACAAACGGAGCATTCTTCTGGGTTAACTGCGTAATCGGTTTGGCAATACTCGAAAAATCTTTAATGAATCGACGATAATATCCTGCCAAACCCATAAAACTGCGAATCTCCGGCACAGATGTAGGTCTCGGCCAACTAATCACGGCTTCAACCTTATTGGGATCAACTGATATACCGTCTCCCGATATAATGTGACCCAAAAACACAACCTGTTTCAGCCAAAACTCGCCTTTCGACAATTTAGCATATAATTTCTCCGCCCTCAAAATTCTCAACACAGTCCTCAGATGATTAGGATGCTCAATCATATTCTTTGAATAAATCAATATATCATCAATGAATATGATAACAAAATCATCCAAGTATTTCTGAAAGACGTGGTTCATCAATCTCATAAATACCGCTGGTGCATTCGTCAAACCAAAAGGCATGACAATAAACTCATAGTGTCCATACCTGGTTCTGAATGATGTCTTTGAGATATCAGAGTCCCTGACTCTCAATTGATGGTATCCAGATCTCAAATCGATCTTGGAATACACCGAAGAACCCTGCAACTGATCAAATAAATCATCGATACGAGACAATGGGTATTTATTCTTTACCGTTGCCTTGTTCAGTTGCCGGTAGTCGATACAAAGTCTCATCGACCCATCCTTCTTTCTCACGAACAGTACTGGAGCACCCCAAGGAGATACACTCGGTCTGATATACCCCTTGGCCAGTAAATCCTCCAACTGTTCTTTCAGTTCTTTCAATTCGATCTGTGCCATCCTGTATGGAGCTCTCGAAATCGGAACTGTTCCTGGCATTAACTCAATGCTGAAGTCTATTTCTCGAATCGGAGGCAATCCAGGAATCTCATCTGGAAAGACATCAGCAAACTCACACATCACTGGCAAGTCCGCCAATGATGGGCTCGTTTTCAGTAAGTCAACTGAATATACCAGGAATCCCTCCGCTCCCTTCTGCAATAATCGAGTCATATTCATTGCAGATATCAAAGGAATTTTGGCACGCGAACCCTTACCATAAAATTTCCACTCCTCAGCCAACTCAGGTCTGAATCGAACTATCTTGTGGAAACAATCAACTGTAGCTCGGTGCTGCCACAACATCATCAGGTGCGTCCTGTGCCTGCTCCTCAGTCAAAGCAAACAATCGGGCCTGCTGTCTAGGAGGCTGGCTCGCGGTCTGGCCCTCTCCTGGCCTCTGCTGTGACTGAGTAGGCGGTGCTGACTGAAAAGTATGAACGGCAGATGGTCGTCTACCTGCCTGAGCCACTGATCCCGATGACTCAGCTGCCTGCGATCCCTGGGCACTCCTCTGGGGACACACTCGAGCAAAATGTCCTTGCTGTCCACAAATACGACAGCTGCCAACCACTCCTCGGCACTGATCTGTGGAATGCCTCCCTCCACAAGTACCACAGTACGGTCCTGTATAGCTCTGGCCCTGACTAATCTGTCTAGAGCCACTTGAACTGGACGAACTAGTACCAGAATTCTTGAATTGCTTCCCTCTAGCCTTCAAGAAATCTCTCTTCCTGCTACTGCTGCTACCACCTTCAAATCCAGGAGGTGGTTGTTGTCCCTGTACTGGAAGCACGAACGAAGCCTCTTTCTGCCTCATCAGGCCTGCCTCGGCTCCCTTGGCTCTGTTCAGGGCATCGGTGAAATTACTGGACCTCCCGGTGTTCACCAAAGTAAAAATTTCAGGATTTAGGCCATTTATAAACTGGTCTGCAACGGCCTCATCACTCCCAGCCACATGAGGAGCAAATTGGAGCAATGTCGAAAACTTAGCCACATAGTCCTCAATGTTTAACTGGACTTGTTTCAAGTTTGCAAATTCCGCTCCTTTGTCCTTCCTATAAGAAACTGGAAAGAACCGTAGATAAAATTCAGTCTTAAACACATTCCAGGTAATGGCCGTACCTCGTTGTTCCAATGCCCTTTTAGTCGTGATCCACCAGTGTTTAGCAACATCATGCAACTGGTGTATTATCAGTTTCACCCTCTTTTCCTCAGTGTACTCCAAAGATTCAACCAACGATTCAATATCGTCCAACCAAATTTCACATTCCACGGAGTTCTCCGTACCTTTCAAAGTCGGTGGATGAAATGACTGAAATCTTTTCAGCAATTTCTCCATTGCTGTAGGTGTCACATCCATGGGAGGATTCGAGGTACTCCCCTGTTCTGGCATTCTTCTCGGAGGCATATCTGAAATCAAAAGGATTAGCAATCCCAACCCAAAGTTCTATTTCAGTCCTCCTCCGATCATCTTACTGCTGATCCAGAATCGGCTCTGATTCGTTCTCAATAATACATGTTTTCAAATCAAGTCAGATAAACAGATAAACATGCATTATAAAGCAGTAAAACATGCTAGCAATCAAAATCAAGAAAATCTCATTCTACCCCGCTCACTAGCTCCTATCTCAATCTCAAGGATCTATCGCTCTGATACCACTTGTTGTGGGGACCCGAACGCTAATCAAGTTCTTAATCATAATTGGGACTAATTAATTAATTAAAAACATGGTCTAAATTTTTTTTTTAAAAAAAATTACGGAACGTAGTGACATCAAACTCATATACATATCAGTATAAAATACAATACAAGTCCTGTACTGCATGCATTCAAAATACACTAAGGTTTAACATCTAATGTAAAGTGTTCAACCCTATCTCTAATCCAAGTCTGGAGCCTCCACTCTAATCACGATCTCTTCTCATCTCCTGGACCCTGATCCTGTCCCACCTGTTGTCAAGTACACATACAGACAAGACAACAGCCGGATAATTCCGGTGAGAATATAATCCCAGTATAAATCAATGAAACATGCAATCATATAAACAATATAAAGCATGTAATCAGGTAACAGATATATGTATCAAAATCTGAAACATAATCAATAGCAATCTGTCGACATAATTCTACAGTTCAGACTAGACTCAATCCTAGTCTAGGGATCCCGGTTTCCAGATGTGGTATTCCTATATCGAATTCCGTAATAGAAGGAACTGTATTCCTATTACTCGATATAACCAATATCCTGGTATTCCTATATCGAATTCCGTAATAGACGAATTCCCATTTCCTATTACTCGATATAACCAAACATCCGGTGTCCTGACCTATCCGTCATGGACTGCAGTTCTATCTTTAATAACCTATCTTGAGACATCGTGCAATGTGCCGTGGCGATACCACCACTATCCGGCACTTCTGTCACAAGATAAATCGTCTACTACCTGTCATCTAAAATCAAGAGAACAAGTATATCATCAATTCAATGCAAATATCAATGCAATAAAGTAAAGTATGTGATTTAGGGAAACCCAAGTCCAAACCGACTCAAGTCCATCTCCCAATACCACATTGACTTATACCTTTCTTTCGTCGGTTTCTGGCTCAGTCGAATCCTGAACTCACAGCCTGTCTGGAAATGACAATATCAATAATCTCATGTCAATATACCGTTTAACTCAATAACAATCTGATCAATCTGGATTTAATTCAAATCAACGGTATAACGGTATAATTTCAATATTCCCGTCAATACAACATCCTCAGATACTAGTTACAATCCATAACTCATATCCAATACAATCTGTAATCCAATCACAATTCAGATCTGTCCGGTATAGATCAATATACCTCAGAAATTCATAACAATTTCATAATCAGCCCGTTTCTTAATTTGACTTCGATTCTACGATGTCTAATATGTCAAGAACATCATATATGAATTCCATTCAATTCTGACAATATCATAATTCTAAAACATGTCAAAACGTAGTAAAACTTACGTCCAGTTATAGCCTACGTTGCCAGGAACTCAATACCGAAGTCGGATTCAAATTCGGACGGACGGATTGAAAGATAAAGGCGTAAGGATTTTCGGAACCTCTCTTGCCCCTTTTCTCGATTCTTCGTTTCTGAGGAAAGCTTTGCATGCATCTATATATATCTATACACTTCGCGCATGCAACAAGACAAGTGGTTCATTTTCCGCAAGACACGCAACACCGCGGGTGCGGTCGTTGCTGCACCGCGGGTGCGGTCTCGTAAGCACCGCGGGTGCGGTCTTGGTTCGCACCAAAATTCCTACCCTACTGGCCATCAACCGCGGGTGCACTCCTTCTTGAACCGCGGGTGCGGTGTTGCTTCGGCAACACATTCAAAAATTCAACATAAATGGCCGTACATTATCTTAAATCGTGTCTCAATTGGCCCTTTCGTAATCACGTTAACTTATAAGTCAATAATCCTTGATTAACAGTGATTAATTCTCGGGCATTATAGAAATTCGATATAGGAACACCATAATTGGTTATATCGTAATTCGATATAGGAACACCATAATTGGTTATATCGTAATTCGATATAGGAACACCATATTTGGTTATATCGAGTAATGGAATCATTGTTCCTTCTATTACGGAATTCGATATAGGAATACCACATTTGGAAATCGGGATCCCTAGGCTAGGATTGAGTTCGATATAGGAACACCATATTTGGTTATATCGAGTAATGGAATCATTGTTCCTTCTATTACGGAATTCGATATAGGAATACCACATTTGGAAATCGGGATCCCTAGGCTAGGATTGAGTCTAGTCTAAAACGTAGAATGAAGAGTCTGATTGACAATTATATTGATTTATATTAATTGATGTGGATTAAGTTCCTGAATGTGATACATGTCGATTTATGTTCCTGATATTGGTACATGCTTAGAATAGAATTTATTCTGGATATTGAATTATGTTCCGGATTAGGGTACATGTTTAGAATATGACTTATTCTTGTTAGTGATTCATATCATGATTTTGATATAGGATATGATTTTCTGTTATATGCTTTTATATTGTTTATATGATTGCATGTATACATGATTTATACTGGGATATTTATATCTCACCAGAGTTATCCGGCTGTTGTCTTGTTTGTATGTGTGCATGACAACAGGTGGGACAGGATAAGGGTCAAGAAGAGATCGAGGCTGGACTAGATAGCGTGGAGATCCGGGCTCAGAAGCAACTTAGGATTCAGTACTGACATGTAGTTGAACCTAGTTGGATTATTGTAGATAATACAATAATTGTATATTTATGTTTAAAATGTAATTTGAATTTAATTACATTACGTTTCCGCTTTGCATTTTAAAAAAAAAATTAGACCCTGTTTATTATAAATAAATAAATATTCCTAAGGACGATTAAGGAATGAATTAGCGTCCGGGTCCCCACACATTGGGTATGCAATATTTTGGTATTTGAAGAACACATAAAATAATTCAACAATGCATCTTTAAAAACAGTGGAAATGTAAATTAAATGTATAAATAAATAGACATGAATTTGTTTATGTATGTTCGGAGATTAAAAACTCCTACGTCACCCCTTCTTCCCCTTAGGAAGGATCCACTAGAAGACTTTGATTTATACAACACCTTGTACAAACCTATTTGAACTTAGGACTTATATCTTGCCTAATTGAAACTCCTAGAACATTCTCGATTGTAGGTCGCAACCTCACAATCTGCATAATGTTTAACGTCTCTTATGCCAAGACTACAAACACAATCTTTATGTCTTTGTGTGAAGACTCACTCAACTAAACTTTAAAATTCAACTCTCTTTTATATGTGAGGAATTTATCTTTTACAATGTACATCTCAAATATATTATCGCACGAGGGTTTGTGCTCTCAAATAACATATTTCTTTATGCTAGCTATCCATGCTTCGAATTCCCTTCAAAATATCTTGTTTGATCTTCAAGATTTTATATTTATAGACCCCAACAATGATATATACGTTAAACACAAGCATATGACCGTTTGGAAAGTTTATGTACTGTTTCTGAAATTGGAACGATAAAATTTGCTTTGCTGGACATTTTCCCAAGCTTAAACTAGTCGTTCAACGGTTGGTCAATGATTGAACTAATTAGCGGTTGAAAACTTGTCAGCGGTTGAACTGGTCAGAAATTGAAAACTTGTCAACGGTTCAAATTGGTAAGCAGTTCAACCTAGTCAGCATATCAACCACAGCTCAACTGGTGTGCTGTGCAGAACCAGTAGTTTCATCGCCATTTATTAGCATCTTAAGCTTCGATTCACACTTTGATTTATGAAAATGATTTGTAGATCATTGTCTTATCGTACCAACGCATATTGAATTGCTTCATTCCAATAATCGAGCTGAGAGATATGGCCACAACACCGCACTGCTCAAACCCGACTAATTGTTGTTTCTGATCATTCATGTTATCGGATTGTCATTTGAATCATCCATTTGAGAGATATCATTATCAAAACTCGCCATAAATTCAGTTTGGCTAAATTCATTTTTAGTTTCCATCTTGTGCGTGGGTAAATATGTTAGAAATTCAATAACAAGTTTTGTAATATAAAAATCAAGATTGCGAACATTAAATGTTCCAACAAGGTTCCTAGTCGATTCAGCAGCCTAAAATAAGTATAAAGTTCCTTGAGCTTAACACTAGCACCTGTGATGAAAATGCCATGTTTCATTGGTAAACGCATAGAGTTATCCATTCATACAGATGAATGATCATATGATGATGCACAAAACAATCCTGCCTCTGACAGTCCAAGTGGTTCTCATTAACAACTGGAATAGTCGACTGTTATGGTTGAACACCATTAGTCCTATGACCCAGGACAATGCTGGGGCTCTACGTACTAGCATGCACTTTGATCCGTTTACCAACTCCATTGAGGATCATCAGGTAGTAAAGTTGGATGTAGTTTTGAAATACATAGGCAAAAATACATTGTAATAGGGGATTCACTGTTTTCTTACTTGTAAAAATATCTTCTGTGATATGATCAGTTATTAGTGTAAAGAGTCTCCTGCCAGAGCAAGAAATGTATTTGAGGGAAATATGTTTTCTTAATTATACATACTATGTCAATGTTATTCAAAGATATATCACATCGTTATTGATTTATATGCTACTCTTGATATACTAATGGTTGCAGATTCGATCAGGATATATGAGTTGAAGGGACTGTATTGTACACTAGCCATAGCTTAAGGTTTTTGTAGGCACTATCAGTGATACCTAGGATCATGGGGCGATGCTACTAGGCGCTTTTACCAATATCTGATGGGTGCAATCAGAAATGAGTTTTGACATTCTTGATTAAGTTGTTGACAAAATGAATGAGGCTAAATTAGGGTAAGCTCGAATATGGATAAATGTTATTTTAATCACATGGAGATGTTAACTCGTGGTTAATTGTATCCTTGAACCATTGAGAGTTACAAAAATATCGCATTTTATGTTACCATTGATAAAGTCAAAGTTCAAGAAATTGAGTTTGGTGAATATATGTTTATGGAGATCAAACAGAATGTTTATAAAGTTCATAAGTTGATTTCATGAGATAGAAAAAATGGAAGTTAGCTTAATTTCTAATTGAGGAAGGAGAGTGGAACTGTCTGTTTTTGGTGAAGGAGTTCACAAAAATGCAGCTGCCAAATATGGGCAGTGAAAATTTTATTTTAATTATATTAACAAGACTTGTATCTTTGACGCATCAGTGCTGTTAGATCGTCGATCAGAGTTATAATGAGGTCAAAATTAATTATTTAATAAATTTGGAATTTACTTATTAAATAATGGTACTAGTAGTTGTGATTATTAATATGTACAAATTATTATAAAATATTCTAGAAGGGCCTAAAATTAATTAAATAATAAGTTAATTAAATAATTATTATTGAATTTAATTTATATATTTATCCATGTATTAAATATGCATATGAAATATTTTAATATTTATATATATATATATACACACTTTATATGGAGATATAAAATATATGTGTATGTCATATAAATATTGCATGCATTATCAAATGTTGATAAATACATTTTATAATATAAATATGAGAATTTTATTTAATGAAAATTAAGAGTCTTTGTGAGATTAGTAATAGGAATCCTGTTGGGAGAGAGACTCTTGATGTAATCAGAAATCAACCTCTGTAAATATTTATTGAAAATCATATGAAATAAGATAACTTTTGCACACAATTTCAACACAAAAAAATTCACCAAAATTATTCCCCTTTCCAAGACAAACTCTCGGCCACCTTAAATAATTTTGATAAAAATTCGGCCGAGAGTAACTTCCACCGCCACAACTGCACCGACTCCGGATTTCTGAAACCTAGGGTTCGCACTCTCAATGCAAAATTTTTTGTGATTACTTGTGCAATCCAAACAAGGAACACAGTATCTCATCGTGGACTGTTGCATAATTTCTGCTCGCAAGCGCACAGTTGTCAAGTTTTAATATATTGAAGTAAAGTATCGTTCACACGAGGAGTGTGTATGTAAAATATATCAATGCTTGTAATTAAAATATTCAAGACTTTATCTAGAATAGTCAATATGGTTTGCCGATAATGAATTAATTACAAATAAATATTAATCTAATAACCGAGTCGAGAAAATATCAATGAGAGAAAATATTTAGAAGAATGATTTCACTAAATATCCACGATAATTAATCCGGTTGAATTTATATTCATGAATTCCAATTATTTAATGGCCAATAACACTTAATTATTTTATTCTCCCTTTCCCAACTGACGAATAAGTTGTATCATTCAAACTTCGACCAAACATTCCTAATAAAATCTAGGTTTAAATGATATATGGAAACTATGTTCTTACGTAGGCCTCACTAAAGTTATGCACCTTCCGAACGATATAAATATTCAACAATGTGTCTCTAATGATCTAGAATCATAGCTCTCTCCGGAGTTACAGAATCAATCAGACAACAAAAAATTTATGGCTAGTATATTGCAGTCGAATAAAAACAAAGAAACACTGATAAACAAAAATGGAATTTAATCATGTAAACAACCACGTCAAATCATCATATCCACAAAGCTACATCATCCTCTAGAATGGAAAATTAGATCATAACGAAATCTAAACAAAAACAAGATATGTTCAAAGGTTTAGACATCGCAACACAAGAAAATAAAAAGGGAGAAAGATTAGATGACAAATCAGAAGTGGAGTCTCTGTCCCTAGATTTGTCGTTCTTCGTCGTTGCGATCCACTCTTGCGCTCCAATCCTTCGTCTCGTGTGTGTATCGTGTTCTCTCATGTGTTTTTCTATCTAAAAACGGCTCCCTATTGCTCGGAAACCCTCTTTTCCTTTTATTCTCGTCCACGAGCCGTAAAAGAAAGCCCAATTGTGTTATTCTCGCCACCAATAGCGCTGGGGCGCTGCACGCCCGTTCCTAGAAGGTGAGGCGTTGCGGCGCTAGTCTCTCGGCAGTGTAGCGCCGCGGCACTACACTTGTGGCGTTGCGGCGCTAATCATTCAAACAATGGGCGTTGCAGCGCTGCCCTGGTGGCTCTGCAGTGCTTGTTACTTCGTGTGATGGCTTAGTGATGCGGCGCTAGTTCCTTGGTGCTACAGATCTGGTTTATCAACCGTTCGACGTCAGATTGTCCCTAATCATCATCAATCATCTAATAGTGGTTCATTTCCTGCACGACACAAAAATAACGAATACCAAGCGTAATTCTGTTCGAAACTAACATAATTCAAATGTATTAAAGTATAAATTAAGTGTAATTCTTGCACTTATCAAACCCCCCAAACTTGAAATTTTGCTAGTCTCGAGCAAAACAAAAGTAAGAAGTCAAACATAGCTTTAATTCTAACAATTATAAGTCATGGATATGCAAGCACTGACATAGGCCTTCGATTTATCCATTTTCATGTAATTTATAATTACTCAAGAGTCACGTGCGTGTGTGATATGTCAATGTTCATTTATCTAATCGAATGCTCAAATAAATTCACAGTACCCACTCGCCTATAAACTCAAGAATTCTTCAGCTCAGTTTAACTTAAACTTCATTAAAATACAAATTCACTTACACATATCACAAAGGACTTTATTGGTAATTATTTGGCTTAAAAGATATTCAACACGATTGCACCCAAAAATGATGTCACACAATGAGATGCTCACATGCAAATGATTAAAGTTCATACTTAATAACCATGTTTCTCAGCTATCCATAAGCTTGACTTGAATAACTTTTCTGCACTAGTATATTGGATATATGTGACAATGTTAATAGGTCTTGTAGGCTTGTAACTTTAGGATATGGTTGATGGCTACAATCAAAGGTATTGAAATCAAAATTTGAGAGAAATATTTGATTTTTCCTCATTTTAACTCTCATTTCATTCACCATCACTTTGTTTTTGCTTCCTTATCATTCATATTCTCCATTTCCCATATTTTTTTATTTTTCACCACTTTTTGATTCATTCCTTTTTTTCCCAACTCCTTTATACACCTTTATTTATTTTTTTTTTCAAGGAGTATTTGAATCATTTCAATGCCAATAAACTTATTTCTCTCAAAATAAAGTAGGATAATAAGTGTATAAGTTTCATTTAGTTGTTGTTGTGGGATATAAAATTGATACAATTGGGGGCTAATTGTATGTCATTGACAAACACCACTTGATTTTTAGTAGGCTCAAATGAGACACTAGAGATATTTCATGTTCATTTGGTATGCTAGAAGGCTCAAACGGTTCCAAAGATTGCCTAAATCATTCCTATGTCATGTATTATCAGTATTTTGATTAAAAAAGTGTTCAAGAAAGTTCTAGATTTCCGTCAATCAATTAGTCATCTTGTACAAACCAATTACATGCATTGTTTAATCAAAATGATATATGAGATAAGTGCACAAAGAAAAGTCAAGCATCTCAATCAACTCGAGGCTCAATGGGCTAACAATTGACAATAAACAATGAAAACATGCCCAAAGATATTGAGAACAATTGCCTTGATCATCTCTGTATTTGCAAAAGTATCTGTCAATGTCATGTGATAATTACTAAAAATCAGATTTCCATTGTCTATTTAACATCACAGGTAATAGTATCAACAAACATGACAGTACAAAAATTTGTGACTCCCTAGTGATAAAAAATACATGTATTCAGAACCGCAACTTCATTCTCATCATCGGCCGCACAATGACTTATCCATGACTCTTTTCTAACGACTCTATAATGCAATAATCAAAATGACACTTTTTTTAAATCAAAAGAAAAATGAATCGACTAGACTAAACTGCACAAGGGTTAACTAATAATGCAGTGTAGTACTCAAAACGAATTAATAACTCAAACTCAAATAAGTGAAGCAAAAAAGAAAAATTAACGACAATACCCCCACCCCCCAAAAAAAAACTTAAGTATGTGCATTGTCCCCAATATACAGTAATAAACAAAGAAAATCATGGGATCACGTACTTCGTACAGCGAGCATCAAGAATCTCTATCCTCGCCGGAGTCATCCTCCTCGTCCTTATCATACTCGACATCATCCTCTATGGTTCGGTGTGAAAATGCTGATAGGGGTGGAAATGGCTCGTCGGAAGCGATAGTCTCAGGGAAGCGTTGCGCAAGCACACGAGTAAAATCATGCATGTAATCCATGTGCTCGCATGTGATCGGCCACTGTCTCCTCACCATGCGCTATAAGTCATCAAGACACTCGTGTGCGGTCTGTCCTCTCCCTGCATGTTCTCGTCATGCGTGTGAAGCCTTTGGGGCGGGCTGTGGTTGCACTCCACTCACTGAAGCCTTGCCTGGACCACTCTCAATTTGCCTCTGTTTTTTATCCCTAGGGAGCTTCCCAACTATTAAGATATCGCATTTTTTGTGCAACACTAGCTCACTATCATCCCATGTAACCCTAGCTAGGCAGCAGAGTTCCGTAATGGTCGAAGAATGAGGCATGCTAACTGTAGAGGTGTCCCGTTCAGCATGCAAAATAAAAGTCATGATCACCCGGCCTGCATCCACTATCTTGCCGGTGATGATACATACAGTAAACCAATGCTGCTTAAGTTTCGTCACATCAGAAATATGCCCAGATGACATCAACCGTGATGCTACAAAATGATACCACTTATATGCCTCCCTTGTCATGAACTTCGTTGGAAATGAGACCGGGGCTCGCTGATTATTGAGCTTCCAAACCGTGCCCGACTCACAAAGTGCGGTGATGATGATGATCTCCTCATAGGGATAGGCCTCTCCCATAAAACTCGTTTAATCCTCAGTTTCATAATCAGGCATCGAGTACAACGAGTTAATAGTCCTACTGTCGAAAGCAACCATTCGTCCCTTGATTTTCACGTGATAGTCCTCATGCTTAACTTTTAAATTAGCATAGAATTCCCGAACAAGGGACATCACAGCATCTGTAGGAAACTTCACAAACTCTTTCCACTGTAAATACTAAGCCATAACTAATGTCTCACAACCCGGGACGCTCTGATCCATCCCCATTTCCCACTGCATGTTTTTCTCTTGCAGTTTTGTATAATTTTCTCCGGCGATAGCATCCTAGAACCGTCGTCTATCAAAATCAGCAACAGACGACTCACCATCCCCAGATTCAACCTGCATACTCTTCTTCTTCGAAATTATACTTCAACTCAAATAATAAACCTCGCTTAATAGCACTTGTCCTTACAACAACTCCTTGCAACAACGATATTCCAACAATACATGTACCACAATATCAACACAATATATTGATCACCACTTTCCATAACATGCAATGCTCAATCAAACAACCCTTATTAACAAACTTACTCAGGTAATTTATCGAACACTTTGTAAGCACAACTTCAAGAATTCTATTCAATCAAATCCAAAGCAAGAAAATCGAGACTCACGATACCAAAGATGATTACTAAAACGTCCACTACTAATTTTCTTTAAAATGTACTAGAATTTTTCTTTCTTTCCTAGTCTCGACTGAACCATATAAATACATGTATAAAACATTTTTGACACCATTTTCAAATAAAACATACCACCTACATTTGAAAATTCAAAAGAAAGTAAGTTTAAACATAGATTCATAAATCTTTCCCAAACCTAACTTACCAATATTTCATAATCATCCTAACTCTAACACCCTCTCCAAAACTACTCAAAATCATCAAAAATTCATAAAAATCTTTAACGTAAAATTTAAACATAAATCATAATCGTAACCATAATGAAAAAATTTCTAGCGTCGATTCTCGAGTTGTGTGCACCCTTCAGCCCAACAAGATCAACCATCCAAACCTCCATCATCATTAATATCATGTTCATCTACATCCATCATACCTAGTAAGTCTAATGACTCAGAAAACCATAATCTTGATAACAAGTAATACATATACAATCGCATGCAATAGTGAAATCATTTTACTTAAAATAACTTTCCAACCAATTTTCTTTTCACCATTTCATAGCATTTATCATTTCATCATAATTTTTTTTTTCCTTTTCATCATAAACATATATGTTTTCCTTATATTGAATTCAGATCGTTAATTGTGACTTTCGTTTCATCATAAGGTCGATGGATCCATCTAAATGTAACCACAGTACTGGGTGGCGGGGACATCAGTGACACTCTCACCCGTCAACTTATCCTTGACCTATAATATCTTCATATGGAAATATGATCATCGGGCTCTCTCTGGGCCTTGGCCTTCTCACATAGACGGGCTCCCACTGGGGTCTTCTCCCGTAAATGGGCTCCCTCTGGAGCCTTTCCCTCACGATATCCCCAATGATATCATCGTATCATCGTAATAGTCACAATTACTTCACCTTCCTCCAAGGTTTCATATTTTCATCACTTATGAAAATCATGCATATAAATATCAATTTTCTTTTAAATCAAGCATACAACATATCTTTTAGCTTTAACGTTTCATCATAAAATTATGTACACATTTAAAAAAATAATTTTAACATATATTACAGCATTCGGGCACTGTTATGACATCTACCCATTTTTAGTGTAAAGTGATCGCTTTACCCCTAGACGTAAAATTTCTCGATTTTGCCTTTTTATTGCTTTCATTGACTCTAGACCATCCTAAATAATTATTTAAGATTAAATAAATTTTCTGATATTTTTATTTAGCTTAAATTCTTGGCTTTATTTTTAATTCATGATTATTAATTCGTAGAGCGTTTAATTCTCGAATTAATTCAACCTTTATTATCAAATTCTCAAATTTTAAACATAGACTTTTTATTTCCTAAAATACCCTTGTGACCCATCCACCACCCCCGTGGACCCACGGTTCAACCCTTTATATTTTTAAACCAATTAATCGAATTGTTCCTAGCCACCCTCGAGCCAACTTGCGGTTTCTTCGAGCCGAGACCGAGCCACCCCTTACCCGGCCCATCTAAGAACCATCCTAGACCCCCTGGACTCGACCTAACCAGCAGCAGCCCCATGCGCGATGCACAGGAGCCGCGCAAACCTAGTAGTATACCCTAGGACTCTTCGTAAATTGGCTGGGACTCCTACCCACAAGCCACCACTGAGCCCCCACCCTCTGGACCCTCGCTGGACCCTGTCATTCGGTTAATCGCATTATGGACTTCATATTTTTGAAATTTTTGCAATTTGGTCCTTAAATTTTTGAGAATTAGTCTAATTGCCCCCAAAATTTTGGAAATTGCATATTAGACCCTTAAAATTTTGAAACTTCCTATTATGCCAGTGATTTTGATTCTTCTCAATTTTTGTCCATGACCACCCCGGCCGAGCCAATACTCCTCGTGCACAGCAACTATACCTGATGGCTAGGGAAGAGTCCCATCGTGCATGGGATCTTCCCCTACTGTTGTGCTTGAGTCCTAGCGTGGCTATGACTCTTCCTTGAACCTGACCTCATCCAGCCTGAGCCTGGTCGAGCCCTAGTTTCGAGCTGGATGTTGCCTTCCCCTTAACCGAACCCTTGCACACCAAACATGCAATAACTCGATCAAGCTCGGTTCCTAGCGTGTGTAGCCTTTAAACTTTGATCTAGGGACCCTTAAACTCATGGAAAAATTGCCCTCCTTGATCCCCCTAACATGACAGCCTCTTCATGCAATAATAACATGAGTTTTGGGACCTAAAATCATACATTATTCATATGTCAATGCAAAAAACAAAATTATTCATAAAGAAATAATTTTTTTCATGCAAACGATAATCAAACACGTAATATGATGTGATATATTAAAAAAGAAGATTTATGGTGTGTCTTTGCGTACTTACGCACGAAAACATTGTGGCGATTCGAAGAACGGTGGCGTAGAAGACCTTAGGCTATTTTTCCTTCAAAACTGTGGCTAGTTCCTCTTCAAAGTTGCATGTGTGCATGTGTTTTGCTGATAGGAGACTTTGTATGTTTTGTGAGGGGAAGAGGCGTGTGGTATGAGGGGATTGGGGGTAGGGTTTTAGGCATTTAAAGTTTGATATAAAACAAGTGTGCTAACTTAGGCCCATTAGTATGGTATACTAGGTCTAGTAAGCTCATTAGTGCATATTTAAAATATTTATTTTAGGAAATTTCGTGATATTATTAGCCGAGTTGTCAAAAAGTTCATATTTGTATTGAAAATCGAATACCATTAAAATTTACGATTCGGCGTATAAAATAATCTCAAAACACCTTATTTTCAAAAATATCATATAGCATATACCTTATTTTAAATAATAAAAAACAATTATTTAATAAAAATATTTTTCTTTTTTCAGCCATCGGTCTCCGTTCCTCGATAGCATTTCGAACAACCTTTAAAAATACAATTTTATGCATTCAAATAATAAAATCCTATTTTAACATGTACTCACGCATATCACAATTAATCCGTGCCATTAGAATCATTTAATTAGTCATTTTTCATTTTCCTTATTTTACATGCAGTTGGATTACGTTTTCTAATTTTGGACCTTACAATTCCTCCCTCCCTTAAATAAAATTTCATCCTCGAATTGGAACTTACCGAATAACTCCAGGTAGCAACTCCTCAGGTCCTTCTCTGTCTCCCAAATAGCTTCTTCCTCTGAGTGATTTAACCACTTGACTTTGACCATTAGGATAACCTTGTTTCGTAGTCTCCTATCTTGTCTTTCTAGGATTTGTGTAGGTCTTTCTTCATATGAAATATTTGGAGTAAACTGCAGAGGCTCATGATTTAGTACACGTAAGGGATTCAACATGTGCTTTCGCAGCATCGAAACGTGGAACACATTATGCACTCCGGCTAGCATTGGTGGTAACGCCACTCTGTATGCTAGTGTCCCAACCTTTTCCAAAATCTCAAATTGTCCAATATATCTCGGACTGAGCTTTCCTTTCTTGCCAAAACTAAGAACACCCTTCATTGGTGCTATTTTCACAAACACGTGGTCACCAACAACAAGCTCTAACTCTCTTCGACGCTTATCGGCATAACTTTTCTGTCGAATCTGTCCAGTTTTCATCGTAACTCGAATCTTGACCACTAACTCGGCGGTGTGATTGATCAAGCCGGGTCAAAACTCTCCTCATTCACCAACCTCTTCCCAATGTATGGATGATATACACTTCTCCCATATAGTACCTTGTATGGGGCCATCCCTATCGATTATTGATAGCTATATTAAAGTAAACTCCACCAGAGGTAATTTAGACTCCAAACTTCCTTGAAAATCGATCACATGTGCTCGAAGTAAATCCTCCAATATAAAATAGCTATTTTAGACTGACCATCGGTTGGAGGATAGAATGCCGTGCTGATAATAATTTAGTCCCCACCGCTGCTGCATGCTAACTCTTCGATGATGTAAATCTCGGATCTCTGTCAGAAACAATAGATACAGGAATCCCATGCATACTAACTATCTCTCAAATATACAAATCGGCATATTGTGTAATAGTGAATGTCATCTTGATAAGAAGAAAATACGCTGATTTTGTAAGATGATCCACTATCATTTATAGCATTAAATCCCTTGATAGTCTTTGGCAGTCCTACAACGAAGTCAGTAGTGATATTTTCTCATTTTCACTCAGGAATAGGGAGTGGCTTAAGTTTCCCTGTTGGACTCTGATGCTATGCTTTCACTTGTTTACAAGTCAAACTATCGGATACAAGTCTCAGAATATCACGCTTCATAAACAGCCACCAATATTGTAAGGCCCGAGATTATATCATTTTAATCAGAGATTTTTTAATTTATGAATTATGGAATGTTGAGTTATATTCCATGGTTTTACAATTCCATATGATTGAAATTGAATTAAAAAGAGTTATGGAGGGCTGAATTGCAAATAGTGAAGAATCCAGGGGCTAAAGTGCAATTATGGGATTTGCGGACACTTGTCCTCACCATGCACTTGGATATATGTAATTGCTTCATTCTTTCACCATTTCCAGCAGAAGCCGAGAGAATCTATGTCTAATTCCTCAAGTTTCTAATTGGTTTAAAAATTTGATTGTGCGTGATCCGTTTAGCAGAATTTAAATCCGGACACAGTACCGTACTCCTCTCGAGGAGAGCTACAACTAGACGTAAGTTTTACTACGTTTTGACATGTCTTGAAATTATGATAGTGTCAGAATTGAATGAGATTCATATATGATGTTCTTGACATGTTAGACATCGTAGAATCGAAGTCAGATTGAGAAACGGACTGATTATGGAATTGTTATAAATTTTTAGGGTATATTGATTTATACCAGACAGATTTGAATTGTGATTGAATTACAGATTGTAATGGATATGAGTTATGATTTGTAATTGATGTCTGTTGATTTGGTATTGACGGGGATACTGAGATTGTACCGTTATGCCGTTGATTTTGAATTAAATCCAGATTGATCAGATTGTTATTGATTTGAAAGGTATATTGACATGAGATTATTGATATTGTCATTGCCAGACAGACTGTGAATTCAGGACTTCGACTGAGCCAGAAACCGACGAAAGAAAGGTATAATTCAATGTGGTATTGGGAGATCGACTTGAGTCGGAGTAGACTTGATTTTCCCTAAATCACATACTTTACGTTATTGCATTGATATTTGCATTGATTTGATTGATATACTTGTTCTCTTGAGTTATAGATTGCAGGTATCAGACGAGTAATCTTGTGACAGAAGTGCCTGATAGTGGTGGAATCACCACGGGCACATTGCACGATGTCTCAAGATGGAATATTAGCGATAGAGCTACAGTCCATGACGGATAGGTCAGGACACCGGATGTTTGGTTATATCGAGTAATAGGATTGGAATTCTTCTATTACGGAATTCGATATAGGAACACCATATTTGGTTATATCGAGTAATAGAAACAGAGTTCCTTCTATTACGGAATTCGATATAGGAATACCACATCTGGAAACCGGGATCCCTAGACTAGGATTGAGTCTAGTCTGAATGATAGAGTTATGAGCATTGTCGACAGTTTATGATTGTTTATGTTTCAGATTTTGAAACATATATCTGTTACCTGATTACATGCTTTATATTGTTTATATGATTGCATGTTTCGTTGATTTATACTGGGATTTATTCTCACCGGAGTTATCCGGCTGTTGTCTTGTCTGTATGTGTACATGACAACAGGTGGGACAGGATCAGGGTCCAGGAGATGAGGAAAGATCGTGATTAGAGTGGAGACTACGGACTTTGATTATGATGATTATTAGGGTTTGAACACTTGAGATTAGTTGTTAAACCTTAGTTTAGTTTGAATGCATGCAGTACATGACTTGTATTGTATTTTTATACTGATATGTATATTAGTTTGATTTCACTATGTTCCGCAATTTTTAAAAAAAATTTTAGACCCTGTTGTATAATTGATTAATTAGTCCCAATAACGATTAAAAACTTGATTAGCGTCCGGGTCCCCACAACAGGTGGTATCAGAGCGATAGATCCTTGAGATTGAGATAGGAGCTAGTGAGCGGGGTAGAATGTGTTTTCTTTCCTGCTTTTGATTGCTAGCATGATTTACTGCTTTATAATGCATGTTTATCTGTTTATCTGACTTGATTTGAAAACATGTATTATTGAGAACGAATCAGAGCTGATTCTGGATCAGCAGTAAGATGATCGGAGGAGGACTGAAATAGAATATTGGGATTGGGGTTGCTAATCCTTTTGATTTCAGATATGCCTCCGAGAAGAATACCAGAACAGGGGAGTACATCGAATCCTCCCATGGATGTGACTCCCACACCAATGGAGAAATTATTGAAAAGATTTCAATCCTTCCGCCCACCGACTTTGAAAGGTACGGAGAATTCCGTGGAATGTGAAAGTTGGTTGGACGATATTGAAGCGATGTTCGAATCATTGGAATATACGGAGGAAAAGAGGGTGAAACTGATAGGACACCAACTGCATGAGGTTGCTAAAAACTGGTGGATCACGACGAAACGGGCATTGGAACAAGGTGGTATGGCCATTACCTGGAATGTGTTTAAGTCTGAATTTTATCTACGGTTCTTTCCAGTATCTTATAGGAAGGACAAGGGAGCCGAGTTTGCGAACTTGAGACAAGGCCAGTTAAACATTGAGGACTATGTGGCTAAGTTCTCTACACTGCTCAGATTTGCTCCCCACATAGCTGAACATGATGAGGCCGTTGCGGACCAGTTCATAAATGGCCTAAATCCTGAAATCTTTACCTTGGTGAATACCGGGAGACCGAACAATTTTACCGACGCACTGAACCGAGCTAAGGGAGCTGAAGCAGGTTTATTGAGACAGAGAGAGGCTTTGTTTGCGCCTCCAGCACTGGCACCACAGCAACCACCTCCCAGATTCGAGAGTGGTAGTGGTAGCAGGAAGAAGGAATTCTTGAAGGCTAGAAGGAAGCAATTCAAGAAATCGGGAACTAGCTCGTCCTGTTCAAGCGGCTCGAGACAGATCAGTCAGGGCCAGAGTTATGCAGGACCATACTGTGGTACTTGTGGAGGGAGGCATTCCACAGATCAGTGCCGAGGAGTGGTTGGTAGCTGTCGTATCTGTAGACAGCAGGGACACTTTGCCCGAGTGTGTCCACAGAGAGGTGCACAGGGATCGCAGGCAGCTGAGTCATCGGGATCAGTGGCTCAGGCAGGTAGACGACCATCTGCTGTACATACTTTTCAGCCAGCACCGCCTACTCAGTCACAGCAGAGGCCAGGAGGGGGCCAGACAGCGAGCCAGCCTCCGAGACAGCAGGCCCGAGTTTTTGCTTTGACCGAAGAGCAGGCATAGGACGCACCTGATGATGTTGTGGCATGTAACTGTTTTGTTTCTGGTTATCCTGCATATGTATTGATTGATATTGGTGCATCTCATACATTTATATCTGAGCGATTTGCGTTGATGCATTCTTTGCCTATTGAGTCATTGTCTGCAGTAGTGTCTGTCACGTCTCCGTTAGGGACAGGTTTTATATCAGTAAAATATGTTAAATCATGTATACTGCAGTACGATGGGCATACGATTGAGCTAGATTGTATTGTGCTTGGTTTATCTTATTTTGATTGTATTGTCGGTATCGATATGTTGACCAAGTACCGAGCTACAGTCGATTGTTTCCATAAGATAGTTCGATTCAGACCGGAAATGGCTGAGGAGTGAAAATTTTATGGTAAGGGTTCTCGAGCTCGAATTCCTTTGATATCTGCAATGAACATGACTCGACTATTGCAGAAATGAGCGGATGGATTCCTGGTATATTCAGTTGATTTACTGAAGTTGAGCCCATCATTGGCGGATTTGCCAGTGGTGTGTGAGCTTGCTGATGTCTTTCCAGATGAGATTCTTGGATTGCCTCCGATTCGAGAGATAGACTTCAGCATTGAGTTGATGCCAGGAACAGTTCCGATTTCGAGAGCTCCATACAGGATGGCACCGATTGAGTTGAAAGAGTTGAAAGAACAGTTGGAGGATTTACTGGCCAAGGGGTATATTAGACCGAGTGTATCTCCTTGGGGTGCTCCCGTACTGTTCGTGAGAAAGAAGGACGGGTCGATGAAACTTTGTATCGACTACAGGCAACTGAATAAGGCAACGGTAAAGAATAAATATCCATTGCCTCGGATTGATGATTTATTTGATCAGTTGTAGGGTTCTTCGGTGTATTCCAAGATCGATTTGAGATCGGGATATCATCAGCTGAGAGTCAGAGATTCTGATATCTCAAAGACGGCATTCAGAACCAGGTATGGACACTATGAATTTATTGTCATGCCGTTTGGTCTGACGAATGCTCCAGCTGTGTTTATGGGATTGATGAACCGCGTCTTTCAGAAATATTTGGATGATTTTGTTATCATATTCATTGATGATATATTGATTTATTCAAAGAATATGATTGAGCATGCTAATCATCTAAGGATTGTGTTGAGAATTTTGAGGACGGAGAAACTGTATGCTAAATTGTCGAAATGCGAGTTCTGGTTGAAACAGGTGATATTTCTGGGACATATTATATCCGGAGATGGTATATCAGTCGATCCCAGTAAGGTTGAGGCAGTGATTTCTTGGCCGAGACCGACATCTGTACTAGAGATACGTAGCTTTATGGATTTGGCAGGATATTATCGTCGATTCATTAAAGATTTTTCGAGTATTGCCAAACCGATTACGCAGTTAACTCAAAAGAATGCTCCGTTTGTTTGGTCAGAAGACTGTGAATCCAGTTTTCTGGAATTGAAAAAGAGATTGACCAGTGCGCCTGTGTTAACGATTCCTTCAGGTACTGGTGACTTTGTCGTTTATTGTGATGCATCTCACCGAGGATTGGGTTGTGTTTTGATGCAGCGGGGGCATGTGATTGTTTATGCCTCGAGACAGCTGAAACCCCATGAATTTCGATATCCAATTCATGATCTTGAATTGGCAGCCATAGTCTTTGCATTGAAGATATGACGGCATTATTTATACGGTGAGAAATTTGATATATATTCTGATCATAAAAGCTTGAAATATCTGTTTTTGCAATCAGAGCTGAATATGAGACAACGGAGATGGCTGGATTTACTGAAAGACTTTGATTGTGAAATCAAATACTATCCGGGGATGTCCAACGCAGCAGCAGATGCGCTGAGTCGAAAGGTATGTGCACTATCCTTATCGACGATAGGTGTTTCGAATTTGATAGAAGACTGCTGTTTGTCTGGATTAGCTTTTGAAACAGATTGTCAGCCTCTGAGATTATGTACTATTCAAGCTGAACCAGAGCTGATTTTGAGAATTAAAGCAGCTCAAAAAGGTGATCAGAATATACGGGAGTCGATTGCTATGGTTAAAGCGGGACATCGATCGGAATATCAGGTGAGAAATGGCATTTTTTATGTGAATAATCGTCTGGTTGTGCCAAATGTTTCAGATTTGAGACAGCGAATACTGTCAGAAGCGCACAACAGTCGTTTTAGCATTCATCCTGTTGGCAGGAAAATGTACAATGATTTAAAGGCACAGTATTGGTGGAAACAAATGAAATCTGATGTGACTAAATTTGTAGCCAAGTTTCTGAATTGCCAACAGGTGAAAGCTGAAAGAAAGAAACCAGGAGGATTGTTGCAGAGTTTTTCCATTCCTGAATGGAAGTGGGATCACATTTCCATGGATTTTGTGACGCAGTTACCAAGATCCTCCAAAGGTTGTGATGCGATTTGGGTCGTGATTGATCGATTGACCAAATCTGCATGTTTTATTCCATACAAAATGACCTACAGATATGATCAGAAAGCCGATGTTTATGTCCGAGAAGTGGTTAGATTGCACGGAGTGCCGAAGTCGATTGTTTCAGACCGTGATCCTCGATTCACTTCGCACTTCTGGCAGAGTTTGCAGCAAGCTCTTGGTACGAAATTACATCTGAGTACCGCATATCATACACAGACTGACGGACAGTCAGAGCGGACGATTCAGATATTGGAGGATATGCTGAGATCCATAGTACTTGATTTTAGCACTAGCTGGCAAAATGCGTTGCCACTTTGTGAGTTTTCGTACAACAACAGCTATCAAACGAGTATTGAGATGGCGCCTTTTGAAGCGTTGTACGGAAAGAAATGCAGATCCCCTCTTTATTGGGATGATATCTCTGAAATTCCTGAGACTGGACCTGATATGATCAGATATATGACTGAAAAAGTGAAATTGATTCAGAAGAAAATGAAGGCAGCTCAGGACCGACAAGCCAAGTATGCCAACCTCAGACGACGACCGTTGGTATTTGAGGTAGGAGACCGAGTATTCCTGAAGATTTCTCCTTTCAGAGGTGTTGTCAGATTTGGCAAGAAAGGAAAACTGTCTCCAAGATATGTGGGTCCTTATGAGATTCTCGAAAAGATAGGAGATCGTGCCTATCGACTTGCATTCCGCCTTCATTATCTCGAATACATGATGTTTTTCATGTATCTATGCTGCGGAAATATCTCCCTGATGATTCTCACGTGATTCAGCCAGACGAGACCGAGCTGGATGAGAAATTGAGTTATGTCGAGAAACCGATTTGGATTATCGATCGTAAAGAAAAACAGCTCAGAACAAAAACAATTCCGCTTGTAAAAGTCCAATGGACTCGTCATGGCATTGAAGAAGCTACTTGGGAGACTGGATCAGATATGAGACATGAATTCCCAGAGTTATTCCACTGATGTGAGTTTACTATTTAGTTTCTATTATTTCTGATTTGATTACCTGTGATATGATTGCTTGAGATTTCGAGGACGAAATCATGTCTCAGAGGGAGAGAATTGTAAGGCCCGAAAATATATCATTTTAATCCGAGATTATTTAATTTATGAATTATGGAATGTTGAGTTATATTCCATAGTTTTACAATTCCATATGATTGAAATTGAATTAAAAAGAGTTATGGAGGGCTGAATTGCAAATAGTGAAGAATCCAGGGGCTAAAGTGCAATTATGGGATTTGAGGACACTTGTCCTCACCATGCACTTGGATATATGTAATTGCTTCATTCTTTCACCATTTCCAGCAGAAGCCGAGAGAATCTATGTCTAATTCCTCAAGTTTCTAATTGGTTTAAAAATTTGATTGTGCGTGATCCGTTTAGCAGAATTTAAATCCGGACACAGTACCGTACTCCTCTCGAGGAGAGCTACAATTGGACGTAAGTTTTACTACGTTTTGACATGTCTTGGAATTATGATATTGTCAGAATTGAATGAGATTCATATATGATGTTCTTGACATGTTAGACATCGTAGAATCGAAGTCAGATTGAGAAACGGACTGATTATGGAATTGTTATGAATTTTTAGGGTATATTGATTTATACCAGACAGATTTGAATTGTGATTGAATTACAGATTGTAATGGATATGAGTTATGATTTGTAATTGATGTCTGTTGATTTGGTATTGACGGGGATACTGAGATTGTACCGTTATGCCGTTGATTTTGAATTAAATCCAGATTGATCAGATTGTTATTGATTTGAAAGGTATATTGACATGAGATTATTGATATTGTCATTGCCAGACAGACTGTGAATTCAGGACTTCGACTGAGCCAGAAACCGACGAAAGAAAGGTATAAGTCAATGTGGTATTGGGAGATCGACTTGAGTCGGAGTAGACTTGAGTTTCCCTAAATCACATACTTTACTTTATTGCATTGATATTTGCATTGATTTGATTGATATACTTGTTCTCTTGAGTTATAGATTGCAGGTATCAGACGAGTAATCTTGTGACAGAAGTGCCTGATAGTGGTGGAATCACCACGGGCACATTGCACGATGTCTCAAGATGGAATATTAGCGATAGAGCTACAGTCCATGACGGATAGGTCAGGACACCGGATGTTTGGTTATATCGAGTAATAGGATTGGAATTCTTCTATTACGGAATTCGATATAGGAACACCATATTTGGTTATATCGAGTAATAGGAACAGAGTTCCTTCTATTACGGAATTCGATATAGGAATACCACATCTGGAAACCGGGATCCCTAGACTAGGATTGAGTCTAGTCTGAATGATAGAGTTATGAGCATTGTCGACAGTTTATGATTGTTTATGTTTCAGATTTTGAAACATATATCTGTTACCTGATTACATGCTTTATATTGTTTATATGATTGCATGTTTCGTTGATTTATACTGGGATTTATTCTCACCGGAGTTATCCGGCTGTTGTCTTGTCTGTATGTGTACATGACAACAGGTGGGACAGGATCAGGGTCCAGGAGATGAGGAAAGATCATGATTAGAGTGGAGACTACGGACTTTGATTATGATGTATATTAGGGTTTGAACACTTGAGATTAGTTGTTAAACCTTAGTTTAGTTTGAAGGCATGCAGTACAGGACTTGTATTGTATTTTTATACTGATATGTATATTAGTTTGATTTCACTACGTTCCGCATTTTAAAAAGAAAAAAAAATTTAGACCTTGTTGTATAATTGATTAATTAGTCCCAATAACGATTAAAAACTTGATTAGCGTCCGGGTCCCCACAACAATAATTGCAAGTCTTTATACATATTCGTACTTCCAGGATGAATGGAGTACGGAGTATCATGAGCTTATTTCATAACGAATTCCCTCAATGAATTGCCACTAGGAACCCATATTCGATCTTGGTATCGAAATATGCCATCTTCTTCAGAATACATCTTCTGACCCTTGGCTTCATCTCTCAAGCTCCACTTTTGCAATTTCTTGTCACTAGACTGCTCCTCAAGAATTATATCCTTCAAAGTCGACTATACTGTCATGGTGGCAAGATTAGAGCCTCGCCCCTAGCATATAATGCTAGCTCAAACCGGTGAATCTCGGAATGCAATGGTCGCTGAAGTGATATTTGATTAATAACTGTTGTCTTTCTACTCAGTGCGTCCGCTACTACATTAGCTTTTCTTGGATGGTAGCTACTGTCTAAGTCGTAGTCTATTACTAATTCCAACCATCTTCTTTGCCTCATATTCAACGCATTTTGTGTGAAGAAGTATTTCAAAATTTTATGGTCGGTGAAAATCTTGCACTTCTCCCCACACAAGTAACGTGTCCAAATCTTTAATGCAAAAAGGACTAATGCGAGATCAAGATCATGTGTGTGTAATTCTTCTCATACAATTTCAGTTGTCTTGACGCATAAGTTATAACTCGGTCATTTTGCATCATAACTGCGCCCAAATCACGTTTTGAAGCGTTGGTATACAGAACATACTCTCCTTGAACCGATGACCTCGATAATACTGGTGCTAAGATCAAATCTTTTTTCAACTTGTCAAAACTTTCTTGGCACTCAGATCCCCATATAAACTTTCCATTCTTCTTTTTCAAGGCGGTCAAGGGTACCATAATAGATGAGAATCCTTGAATAAACTTTTGATAATTGCAAGAGAGTCCCAAGAACTAAGTATCTCGGTTACACTCTTCGTTATGGGCCATTCTTTCACTGTTTCCACCGTGCTCGGATCAACATCAACTCCATCTCTAGAAATGATGTGGCCTAAGAACGTCACTATCTCAAGCCAAAACTCACACTTGCTGAATTTTGCATATAACTTCCTAACTTGCAGTAATTGCAGTCCTGTCCTCAAATGCCGACTATGCTCCTCTTTGCTCTTCGAGTAGATCAAAATATCATCAATGAAGACTATAAGAAATTGATCCAGATATGGCTGAAATAGGCGATTCATGAGATCCATGAAGATCGCTGGCCCATTGGTCAAACCGAATGACATGACCATAAACTCATAATACTCATATCGAGTTCTGAATGATGTCTTATGAACATCCGCTTCCTTAACATTTAATTGATGGTATCCCGAACGAAGTTCTATTTTCGAGAATATCGATGCTCCTTGTAATTGATAAAATAAGTCTTCAACTCTTGGTATAGGATATTTATTTTTGATGGTGACCCTATCCAGCTCTCTATAGTCGATGCAAAGTCGCATACTACCATCTTTTTTCTTCACAAACAATACTGGCGGGCCCCATGGAGAAGAGCTAGGGCAAATGAAACCCTTGTCTTATAATTCTTGTATTTGATCTTTTAATACTTTCATTTCAGCAGGCGCAAGACGGTAGGGTGCTTTAGAAATCGGTACAGTGCTCGGCATCAACTCAATACAAAATTCCATCTCACGGTCCGATGGAATGTCAGAGATGTCCTCAAGAAAGACGCTAGGAAAGTCTCTGACGATAACAACATCATCTAGCTTCTGACTGTTAGGAACATGTGCTGAAGTGACACATGCTAGAAAAGCTTGGCATCCTATCTTCATAAGCTTCCTTGCACACATACAAGAGATAATCTGCGGCATTCGCTTCTTCCTTTCTGCCTCAAATATAAAAGACTTCCCACTAGGTGTTCGAATAGACAGTGTCCTATGCCGAAAATATATCGAAGCTCCATTTGACGACAACAAATCCATACCAAGTATAATGTCAAATTCAGGCATCGGCAGTACGATAAGTTCTGCCTGAACCATATCTTTATATAAACGAAGCTCCAGATTCTTCACTATTCTTGATGTAACCATTTGATCACCAGAAGGAATAAAAACTTTGAATCCCAATCCCATGTCCTCGGGTATAATATTTATTCGCTGGATGAATATATCAGATATAAATGAGTGTGTAGCTCACAAATCCAGCAATGTGTAGGTAGCTACACCTTGAATAAATATCCTTCCTGCGACAAAGATGTTAAATTTATTTCGTTTCGAAGCTTAAGGGGACTTTATCATTATTTTCACAATTTTTTTGAAAACTAAATTCTCGAACCTTATTATTTTTTATAAATATTGCAATTTCACCCCCTTATACTTCGAAATTAATAATTTTCATCCTTAAAGTTTTCGATTTGTTGCAATTATTTCCCCTTATTTTGAAAATTGCATTTTGAACCCTTATAGATTTTTGAAATTCTCATTTTCACCCGAAGTTTTGAAAATTTCATTTCAGGCCCCTTAAACTTTGAAAATTGAAAATTTTGATCCATAAATTTCTGAAATTACCATTTAGTCCCTGAAAGTTTTGAAAATTCTTTAACTACCGTAGAATTTTTGGTTTAACAATTTCAGCCCTCGAACTATTCGAAATTGTCAGATTAGCCCACTTAAAACTTTTGTATTGCAATTTTGCCTCATGAATTTTGCATTTTGGTACTCAAATTTTTCAGAAATTTCAATCATGCCCAAGATTTTATTTTTCTCAATTTTATGCCTTAAAATTTTTATTAGGAATTAAATGCCTCCCTTACATATTTAAGGCTCAATATTCAAGTCCAATTTCTATGGTTTCCATTTTCAACTCTTACTTCCAAGTATGGTAGGGCATGCAAACTATTTTTCTAAGTTCTTCTTGATCTCAAATCAATTCTCAACCAATTTAATATTTCATGCAAATAAAGCAATATAAAAACATTAAATAACTAGGTTACCAGTGATTAGGGTCACGTCTAGGTCCTCCTCCGCTTCTTCAGCATGCATAACATAAGCTTTTCCCACCATAGGTCCTCTCTTCTTCGGACAATCCGCAGCCTTATGCCGTTCCTCTTTGCATATGAAGCACTTGTATGTCCCCACATGCACTTGCCAAGATGTGGGCGATTGCACTCCTTGCATAGGGCCTTTCAGCAGGTTTTGGTGCTCCAGGTTGTGGTGGATTTGGTATTCCTGGCTTCTTTACTTGACCTTGGGGCTTATCTTTCCCTTGAGGTGTAGGAGGTCTAATATATGGCTTTTTATTCGGCTGTGAGCTCTGTTGGTGTTGCTGCCTTTTGCTCTGCACCTCAAAATCAATATCTTTCAATGCTTGCTCGGCTTGAAATGCATAGGTAGTGACAGCAGCGTACTCCACTTGTCGCATCATCATCGTCACGACGGATAGTGGGTCGGAGACCATATATAAATGTATCATCTTCTTAGCAACGTCCCTAACCATGAGGGGCAAAAGGTGACAAACCCTCTCAAAATTTCTCACAAATTCAGTCACAGTTGTGTCCCCCTGACGGAGACTCATAAACTTCCTCTTCAAATGCCCTCGAACATCAGCACTGAAGTACTTCTCATAGAAATTTTCCTTGAAGCGAGCCCATATATGTGTAGCCAAGTCAATCCCATGCTCCACACCTTCCCACAAAAGGGAAGCATCATTTCTATACATGTAATTGGTGCACCTGACTCTGTTAGCGTCTCCCATATTCATATAATGGAATTGAATATCGATAGATCATATCCAAACCTCAGCAGCAAAAAGGTCGGCAGTGCCAGAAAACTCCCTCGGACCGAGCCTCAGAAACTGATCATAAATGTCATGATGTGGTCTAGGAGCATGCTGAAACTGCTGCTCGAAGAAGCATGCCATGCCCTCCAGTGCACGAATAGCAGCATCCCCATTAGGAGGCGGGGGTGAATTCTCTTGACGATCATCAGTATTCTCGGCTTGCCTATCGATATTAGGTACGCGTCCAGGAGGCATTAAATCTGAGCGTTTTCCAAATTCAAAACGTAACCAACATGCATTCAAATCTAAGGTCCCTAATCATGTAGCATATAAATTTCATTTATCCTTATGCTTTAAACATGAATATCATTAAACATGCATCTTAAACATATAAATCATGCTACCATGCTGGTACTAAGCATAAAATCATATAAAGTATCTAAACTTACAAATTTGAGGCTAGATGACAGAGCTTTCCGGAACTGGCGGTGGCACAACCCTTTGCAGAAACCATTGCTCCGATATTAACTGAAACGTCCACTACTCATTTTCTTTAAAATGTACTAGAAATTTTTTTTTGCTTTCCTAGTCTCCACCCAACCTTATAAATACATGTATAAAACATTTTTTATACCATTTTAAAATAAAACATATCAACTACATTTGAAAATTCAAAAGAAAGTAAGTTGAAACATAGATTCATAAATCTTTCCCAAGCCTAACTTACCAATATTTCAAAATCATCCTGACTCTAAGATCCTCCCCAAAACCGCTCAAAATCATTTAAAATTTTTAAAAATATTTAAGGTAAACTTAAACGTAAATCATAATCATAACCATAATGCGAAAAATCTAGCGCTGATCCTTGGATTGTGTGCACCTTCAGCCCAGCAAGATCGACCATCCAAACCTCTATCATCATTAATATAATGCTCACCTACACCCATTACACCTAGTGAGTCTAATGACTCAGCAAATCATAATCTTGATAACAAGTAGTACATATAAAATTGCATGCAACAATGAAAATCCTTTTACTTAAAATAACTTTTCATGACATGCATAAACATCATTTTTCCTTTCATCATTTCATAGCATATATCATTTCATCATAAACATTTTTCCTTTTCATTATAAACATATACGTTTTCCTTATATTGAATTCAGATTGTTAATTCTGACTTTTGTTTAATCATAAGGTCGATGGATCCATCTACATGTAACCACAGTACTGGGCGGTAGGGAGATCAGCGACACTCTCACCGGTCAACTGAGATTTGGCCTATCATATCCTCATATGGAAATACAATCTCCGGGCTATCTCTGAGTCTTCTCCCATGGACAAGCTCCCTCTAGGGCCTTCTCCTATAAATGGATCACTCTGCGGTCTTCTCCTTTAAATGGGCTCTCTCTGGCGCTTTTTCCTCACGATATCCCCAATCATATCATCGTATTATCATAATATTCACAATTACTTCACCTTATCCAACGTTTCATACTTTCATCTATTATAAAAATCATGCATATAAATAAACCAAGCATGCAACATATCTTTTAGCTTCAACACATTTATAATAATTATTTTAACCTATATTACAGCATTCGTGGCAGTGCCATGACGTCTACCCGTTTTTCAGTGTAAAATGACTGCTTTACTCCTAGACGTAAAATTTCTCGATTTTGCATTTTTCTTGTTTTCATTGACTCTAGAACATCCTAAATAATTATTTAAACTTAAAATTTTTTTTTTGATATTTTTATTTAGATTAAATTCAAGGATTTTATTTAATAATTATTAATTCGTAAAGCGTTTAATTCCGTAATTAATTCAACCTTTATTATAAAATTCCCAAATTTTAAACATATACTTTTTATTACCTAAAATACCCTTTTGACCCATGGACCACCCTCATGGACCCACGATTCAACCTTTAGATTTTTAACAAATTAATCGAACCATTCGTAGCAACCTTCGAGCCAACTTGCGTTTTCTTCGAGCCGAGCCCGATCGACCCTTAGCCAGCCCTTACCCAGCCAATCTGGGAACCCTCCTATACCCCCTAGACTCGACCTGACCTGCTGCAGCCCCATGTGCGATTCACAGGATCCGCGCGAACCTAGTAAAAAACCCAGGACTCTTCGTAAATTGGCTAGGACCCCTACCCTTAAGCCACCACCAAGTCCTCACCCTTTGGACCCTTGCTGGACCCTGTCAGACTTAGCCTAGCCCAGCCCTGACAATCCTGGCCGAGCCAATACTCCTCGCGCACAATAACTATACCTGATGGCTTGGGAAGAGTTTCATCGTGCATGGGCTCTTCCCCTACTAATGTGCTTGAGTCCAAGCATGGCTAGGAATCTTCCTCACACATGACCACGTCCAGCCTAAGCCCTGGTTTGAGCCGGACGCTGCCTTACCCTTAAACCAATCCTTGCACACAAAACATGCAATAACTTGATCAAGCTCGGTTCCTAGCGTGTGCAGCCTTTATAACTTTGATCTAGGGACCCTTAAACTCATGGAAAAATATCCCTCCGTGATCCCCTAACATGGCAGCCCCTTTATGCATGTCCCTTTATGCAATAATAACATGAGTTTTGGGATATAAAATCATATATTATTCATATGTCAATGAAAAAAAACTAAAATATTCATAAAGAAATCATGTTTTTCATGCAAAAGATAATCAAAGACGTAATAAGATGTGATAGATGAGAAAAATAAGATTTATGGTGTGCTTTGCGTATATTACACACGAAAACGTTGTGGCGATTCGAATAACGGCGGCGTAGAAGACCCTAGGCTGTTTTTCCTTCAAAATATTGGTTATTTCCTCTTCAATTTTGCGTGTGTGCATGTGTTTTTCTTGTAGGATACTTCTTGTGTTTTGAGAGGGGAGGGGGCGTGTGGTATGAGGGGATTGGGGTAGGATTTTAGGCTTTTAAAGTTTTATATAAAACTAGTAAGCTAAATTAGGCCCATTACTATGGTATACTAGGTCCATTAAACCCATTAGAGCATATTAAAATATTTCGTTTAGGAAAGTTTGTGAAATTATTAGCCGAATTGTTAAAAAGTTCATATTTTCGTTGAAAATCAAATACAATTAAAAGTTACGACTCTGCGTATAAAATCAACTCAAAACAACTTACTTTCAAAATTATCATATAGAATAAACCTTATTTTAATAATTAAAAACAATTATTTAATAAAAATATTTTCCCTTTTTTCAGCCATCGGTCTCCGTTCCTCGATCGCATTTTGAATAACTTTTAAAAATAAAATTTTATGCATTCAAATAATAAAATCATATTTTAACTTGTACTCACGCATATCACAATTAGTTCGTGCCATTAAAATAATTTAATTGGTCATTTTCCATTTTCCTAGATTTGTATGTAGTTGCATTACGTTTTTTCTTTTTTTTTTGACCTTACAATTTCCTTGTGATATGGCCGAAATTTGCTTGCAACCAGCCCTGGGTCGACTTGTTTTTGAAGAATTGTCAATGAAATCTTTATGCTAATGGATACATAGAAGGTGAAATGTGAAGATGAATTTCGGTTAGGAGTTATTTGTGTTGTGTATTGTGGAGTATTGAAGGTAAAACTTATGGAGGAGGAGCGATTTCCATCGGTGTAGAAAAGGGGAAGACACAACACTGTTCTTGTTTTAGGGTAGAATGAATCTCTCGGCCTTTTTTTGTTTTTTGTTTTTCCATATAATACGCGGCGCTTCTTCCTCCGTATGCTAGCACCGCAGCGCTTGTTGGTTAGAGCCGCGACACTTACTCCTCGGGTGCTCGACGCTGCGGCGCTTGAAGTATAACGCCTAGGCGCTGAGTCTGCCAAAATTTTGTCCATTTAAGCTCCTTTCCACGCATGTTTCAACTTTTACCTACATGATAACGCACGTATCCATGTCTAATCTTCACATGCAAATTTCAACAAAATAAGAACATAAAAATAAATATACTGAAAATAAAATAATAAGAAATAAAGAAAATGAATGAAATAAAAGATACTGATTGTGTCACTTCCCAACAAGCGCTTGATTTTACGTCATTAACCTGATTGTCACCAGTTCTGGTCAAGGTAGATCGTGTGATCTCTTGGATGCCTTAATCTCCACCCTCTGACTTTCGACCTCTATGGTAAACTTTCCTCGTTTCACATCAATTACGCTCCAGCAGTAGCCAAGAATGGTAATCCTAGAATGACATGAACATTCTGACTATTCTCCATGTTGAGCACAAATAAATCTACTGAAAGCCTCAATTTATCGATCTGAATTTCAACATCTTCCACAAAACCCAAAGGTGCCTTGAATAATTTATCTGCCAGCTGCAAGATTAAGTTCTGTGGGCTTCATCCTGCTCAGTCCAAGTTTCTCGTAAATAGAACTTGGCATTACATTCACGTTCGCTCTTGAATCACAAATAGCTTTTTCCATCACTTGACCTCCTATTTCACACGGTACAACGAATTCCCCGAGGTCTTGCAGATTCTGCGTAAGTTTTCTTTGTATCCCCTCATCAGTTCCTTTGTTAATTATCACTTCCTCCTGATCTGCAGACTGAATGTTAGTGTGTAGGTTCTTGAGATCTTCAAGACCCTTTTTCTTTTGAAATTTATCATTCGATTGTATAAATCTCTGGGGGTAGCGAAGTAAAGAAATATCAAAGCAATGATCTAAATCGTAACTCTTGCCTTTCTTAACTCAGATTCCTTTGCTTGGTGGTGGCTTATCTTCCCGTATAGGTGTGGGATCAAAATTTTTCTCTTCTCTATCTATTATACCAATCTCTTCATGCTGTATGGAAATGGTGTTCACTTCTCTAAGATTTGGGTCTGTAGTCTTTGGTAATGTGCCTGATGGTTGAGACATGAGTTGCTTCGTTATCTGCCCCTCTTGCGACTCAAGGATTTTCAAGGAAGAACCAACATTAGCCATGTGGATCTCTAGGTTATCAAGCCTATTCTCTGTCCTAGCCATCCTGTACCGGATTTAGCAACAAATGTCCTAACTAGATCCTCAAATGATGGCTTTCCTTACCCATTTGAGATATTGAACCCCTGTGGAGGATTCAACACATTCTTATTGTTTGAATAAGATAAATTCTCGTGATTTCTCAAGCAAGGGTGGTAAGTATTAGGGGAAGGGTTACCTCGATATCCTCCATAGCTTCCAAAAATCTTGTTGTTGATGTATTGAACTTCTTCAAGAAAACGTGATTCTTCAACAACAACCGGTGGCTCCTCAGTGTTTGATGTACTCACTTTATTCATGGCTGCTATATGCATAGTCAATGCTGATACTTGCACAATGAATGATGTAATAGGATCCACATCATAAACTCCAGATGTCCTCTTTAGTCCTGTACCTCTCAGATGGTCACTGGTAGCTATTATAGTTATATGCTCAAGCAAGTCATAGACTTGAGCTGGAGATTTGGAAAATATTGTGCCACCAGCCGCTTCATCCACTATTGTCTGTGTATGGCCATTCAACCCGTTATAGAATAATTCAATTTGCACCCAGTCTTCAAAATCATGATTCGAGCACCTCCTAAGCAACTCTTTGTATCTTTCCCATGCCTCATATAATTGCTCAAAGTCAGTCTGCCTAAAAGTGTTGATCTCAATCTTTAATTGTGTAGACTTCGCAGGGGGAAATATTTAGAAAGGAACTTCGTTGCCAACTCCTGCCACATTGTGATGCTCCCCAATGGAAGTGATTGGAGCCATCCTCTTGCTTGATACCTGGGAGAAAATGGAAACAAACACAATCTAATAATATCATCAGTAACATTATTAATCTTTACCATATCTGTGATCTCAATGAAAGTCCTCAAATGAACGTGAGGATCCGCAGTGGTAGGTCCCGTACATTGGTTCTATTGAACCATATTAATCAGTGTAGGCTTCAACTCAAAATTTTTGGCGGTTATAGTCCACTGAGCAATGCTAGAATAATATGTATTGATCACTGGTCGGAAGTGATTTCTGATAGGTATAGCCTCTGGCGGGTTATGTCTGCCATTATCTTTGTTTTTAGCCATAGCTTGGATCTCCTCTCTTCTCGCTTTTCTTAGTCTTCGTGCAGTTCTTTCGATCTCCGGATCAAAGATAAGCAAGGCAGAGCTTTGAGATCTTCGCATGCACTGTGAAACAGAGAAAATGAACAATTAAATTATAATTATAATATAATAAACAAAATAACTTTAAATAAAATCTAGACTAATTGGTAACAATACTAATATAAATTTAAATTTTGACACTCTCCAACAACGGCGCCAAAAACTTATTGCGTGTTTTCCGCTCGCAAGAGCACAGTTGTCAAGTTTTAATATATAGAATGTAAAGTATCGTTCCCACGAGTAGTGTGTATGTAAAATATATCAATGTTTGTAATATAAATAATCACACTTTATCTAGAAAAATCAATAAAAGGTTCGATCTGCCAAAAATGAATTAATTGTAAAATAAATATTATTCTTATCACCGAGTTGAGAAAATATCAATGAAAGAAAATATCTTCAGAAATGATTTCACTAAGTTTCTACGATAACTATTCCGGGTTGAATTTATATTCATGAATTCCAATTATTTAATGGCCAAGTACACTTAATTATTTTATTCCCCATTTCCCAAGTGACGAATAAGTTGTATCATTCAAACTTCGATCCAAACATTCCTAATAAGAATGTAGGTTTAAATGATAAATGCAAACGATGTTCTTATTTGGGCCTCGCTAAAGTTATACGCATTCCGAACGATATAAACATCCAACGACGTGTCTCTAATGATCTAGAATCCTAGTCCCTCTTCCGAGTTGTAGAATCAATCAGACAACTAAAAATTTATGGCCAGTAAATTGCAGTCGAATAAAAACAAAGAAACACAATTAAACCAAAATAGAATTTAATAATATAAACAACCACGTCAAATCATCGTAATCACAAAACTACGTCATCCTCTAGAATGGAAAATTAGTTCATAACAAAATCTAAACAAAAACAAGACATGTTCTGTGAGGCCCGGGGCAGAAGAGGGAGGGGGGTGATCGCCGGTGCCATCAGTTGCACGGACAATGAGCGGCTCCTGGCAGGCTTCTAGGTGGAGGGAACATATAACGTCCCGATAATTTGAAGGTTCACGTAAACCACATGCATGCAAGTTATTAAATTTCTTTGGTATTTTATTTAATTCTTTTAATGCATAAAATGCATGTTTATTTTATTAAATTGTGTTTAATTATTTTTATGCATTTTATCATAATTCATGATATAATTTATTTTACGAAATTTTAAAGGTTTATGTATTATAGATTTTTAAGTTGCATTTCGCGCTAGAACGAAGAACGGAGGTCGGGAATTATCAAAAAAATTATTTTATTATACGATTAATTTTTATTAATTAATATAAGATGTTTTAAAGGTATTTTCAAAGAATTGGGATTTATTGGGTGTTTTTATCCGCATGATTTTAATTTTTAACGGTGAGCAAAATTTATTGAATCGAGGGACTTTTTGAGTGTTCGGCTAATATTTTCAAAAACTTTCCAACACGAAATATTTTTCGAGAATGTGTTTGGATTAAATGGGCTTACTTTTAAGCTTATTGGGCTTTAACTCTTTTAATTATTTTTAATTTAAAATAAAGACTCATTAACCTAATTATTAACTATTTAAATAATACACATTTGACCCTACAACCATTATCACCCATCTCAACAACCGACACCCCCATTCAGCATTCCTTATCCTCACTTTCAGAAATGTTTCCCCTCGTTTTCATCATTTCCAGCTGAAGGTTCCATCGATTACTTCTTGTGTTTGCAAAAGAAATCCTTCCGGCGCTCGTTCTTCGATCTCCTCGCGTCTAATACATCAAGACACGCATTGTATCATTATTTCTGCATCATTTACGCCATAATATATGCTGATATGTGTGCCATTCATGTTTTTTTTTCAGTTCATGCATCGTTTTTACGGGTATGTTTCGGTTGAGCATGAAACTTACATTTGATTTGCATCCAACTCACTTTTCTTGCATCATTGTGTAAAGGGGCTGCCGATCTTCATGCTAGGAGTCTTTCACGTTGAGAAAAATGATATTAAGATGCTAGATTCAAGGTTTGGTCGGCAACTTTGAGGGGTCGATCGGTGTTGGTTGTAGGGTGGCTCGGTATGGCAAGATCTAATGTTTTGGGGTGTGCTGCGATGCACGGCTCGATTCCAGCCAAGGAGCTGACCCCCTTGGGTCATGACGGGGCTGAGAGAGGGCCATGAGCAGCTGGTCAAGGTCTGGGAGTCGGTCGAAGAGATAGGTGGAGTTGTGACTCGGTGGTCTCGTGCGGAGCGCCTCCGTGAGGATCGCACTTGACTGGGGTTTGAGGGGGGCAGTAAGGTCAGCTAGGTTTGGTCAAGGAGAGTCTCTTGGGTTAGAACTTGGTCTCAGTATGGTTAAGTAGGCGCTGGTCCCCTTGGTCTGGAGCTAGGATTCATAATTTGCAAAGTTTAGTGAATTAGTGTAGAAGATGTCTTGCACAGAATTTCCAGCAGCCTAAGAGGCCTGATCGAGAGCTTAAAGGGGCTGGTATTTAAGGTTTTAAGGCTGTTAATATGTTTATAAGGTGTGGAAAAAGGTTGGGAGAAATTTGGTTAAGTTTCGAGTCAATTCGGGTTAAAACCAGGACCCCGTTCCAAGTTTTAAAATAATTCGGTTAAGTTATGAAATGAGCTCGAGTTTATGTTTAGGAATGCTTAGAAATATGTTTTGGGACATTTTTAGGAGTTTGGTAAGCTTCGGATCAAAATAATGAGTTTTGGATTTATTCGGGATTTAGTCGCCGCACGAAACGTTAATTAAAGAATTAATTGAAACGCCTAAATTTAAGTTTAATAAAATTATGGGAAATTATATTTAAGCTCAGATAATTATTAGAAGTCTAAGTTTTTAATTTGAGAATTTTATGTTACAGTTTGTTTTAATTCGGGATTAAAACGCGTTAATATGTTATCGTTAAAGATTAATTTAAAAGTCCTCGATTTATACCAAATAAAAATATCTGAAAGTTCTTGTAAGCTTAAATAATTATTTGGGACGTGTTAGAGTCAATAGAATTAAGAAAATGTCAAAGAATTGAAATTTTACGTCTATGGGCAAAATGGTAATTTTTGGGTTTCCAGGGGCAAAATTGTCATTTTGCACTTGGGGTGAGATGGTCCTGGCAGCGCCCTGAGCAAAAATTCATGATATTTTAAATGTTCAAGAAACATGATCCCAATTTTTAAGATTTTATGAAAATATACGTTGCATGCTTGGTTTAAAGGAAAAATTACGCATATGCATGTTTTTATTAAGTGGTGAATATGATGATGTTTTTGAAGGATGGGAATTGATTGTGACTGACGATGTATATGTATACGATGATATGATTGGAGATATCATGAGGGAAAAGGCCCCAGAGGGAGCCCGACGATCGTATTTCCATTGACATGATATGATGAGCTGAGGCCCGGGCTCAGTGGACGGGTAATGTTGTCGCTGATGTCCCTCGCCGCTGGGTACCACGGTTACATGTAGATGGATCCATCGATAGAGCTGATACGATAGAGCTGATACGAAAGTCACAACTAATGAACTGAATTCAATTAAAAAGAACACGTATACGTATATGATGACATGAGATGATATGTTTTGAGACGATATGATTTTACACGACGCGTTTACGTATATGATGACATGAGATGACATGCTTTGACATGATGAGCTGTTTTGACACGTATATGATGATTTGACACGACATGATTTTAAACGACACGTTTACATTATGCTTTTAAGTTCATGAAAGATATGTTGAGTATGATATTTTTCACTATTGTGTGCTATGTATATGTACTTGTTATTAACGGTGCAGGTGTGTTGAGTCTTTAGACTCACTAGGCGTGTGTGATGCAGGTGAGCTTAATGATGAGGAGACTGGAGGTGCCGAACTCTGAGTAGGCAGACCTGGTGCGATGACATGACCCGAGGACCACATGTTTTCCGCATTACGATTTATGAGATTGAGAGGAGATAATATTTTCATACGTCGATGATTTTAAGATTTATACTCGTTTATGTTTACGCATGATTTTGGGACGAGTATGGTTAATTTAAATTGTACTATTTTTACTGTCAAATATTTAAGATCATTTTTAAATGTTATATTTTCTGTATAGCGCATTAATGCGAAACGTTTAAATACTATTTCGAAAATGCAAGTTCTAGAAAAAAAAAATATTCCGCATTTTTTAAAAATTAGTAGACGTTTCAGAACATGAATAAACCGACCAACTCGGGAATGAGAGAGATTCCAAGACGGTTCAATGTAATGAACTGTGCAGTTGAAGAGGGCTTAAAAAGATTTGATTGGTACTACTCATATCACGAAGGTGCATCTTCTTTTCGGTAGCTCATCACATAAGAACTCCAAAGTTAAGCGTGCTTGACTTGGGGCAATTTTGGGATGGGTGACCTCCTGGGAAGTTTCCCAGGGTGCGTGTGAGTGAGGACATAAGCACGCTGGAAAGACTCGTCTTGATACAGTGAGGATAGTCGTCAAATCTGGGGCGTTACAAGTGGTATCAGAGCCGACCTCTCTTAGTACGGTGTGGCGAAGAGGGCGGGGGTGATCGCCGGTGCCATCAGTTGCACGGACAATGAGCGGCTCCTGACAGGCTTCTAGGTGGAGGGAACATGAATAAACCGACCCACTCGGGAATGAGAGGGATTCCGAGACTGTTCAAGATAATGAACTGTGCAGTTGAAGAGGGCTTAAAAAGATTTGATTGGTACTACACATATCACGAAAGTGCATCTTCTTTTCGGTAGCTCATCACATAAGAACTCCAAAGTTAAGCGTGCTTGACTTGGGGCAATTTTGAGATGGGTGATCTCCTGGGAAGTTTCCCAGGGTGCGTGTGAGTGAGAACATAAGCACGCTGGAAAGACTCGTCTTGCTACAGTGAGGAAAGTCGTTAAATCTGGGGCGTTACATGTTCAAAGGTTTATATATCGCAACACAAGAAAATTAAAAGGGCAAAAGATTAGATGACAAATCAGAAGTGGCGTTTCTGTCCCCAGATTCGTCGTTCTTCATCGTTGCGATCCAGTCTTGCGCTCCCTTCGTCTCGTGCGTGTATCATGTTCATCATCGCGATCCAATCTAGAATGTGCCTAGGCGCCCGTTCCTCGTTGGTGTGGTGCTACGACGCTACACTTGTGGCGCAACTGCGCTAATCTTTCGAACAATGGGCGCTGCAGCGCTGCCCTGGTGGCGCTGAGGCGCTTATTGCTTCCTATGATGGCTTAGCGCTGTGACTCTAGTCTATAAACTGTTCGACATCAGAATTGTCCTTAATCATCATCAATCATCCAATAGTGGTTTATTTCCTACACGGCACAAAAGCAGCGAATACCAAGTGAAATTCTGTTCGAAACTAACATAATTCAAATAGAGTAAAGCATAAATTAAGTGCAATTCTTGCACTTATCATGGACCCAATTTGTCCATCAAATGACGGAGATGTGTTCGAAGGGAGATACAAGAAGAGCCATCTCTAGTAATCTAGAATTGGTTTAGAGTCCATCGTAATTTACGCGCATGTAACGATTTTAAACACCCTATGATTTTTTAAATCATACGACGCCAAAGGAAAGTTTCTAGAGTTGAAAATAAAGTTTTAAAACTTCTGTTGCGCCTTGAGTACGAGAAATTGATACACTACTAGTAATATCAGAGCCAGTTTTTCTCAATCACATGTTTTATTTAAATATTGTTGAATAAATTATTTCTAACCGCATTTAAAATTCCTATAAAAAAGGCAGCTCGTGAAAATAATTTTTGGAAACCAAAACAAAAAAATCGCGGGTGTCAGGAAAATTTCCTGGCTGCCTGTGTGTTGCAATCACTTCCCGAGACGGGTGAGGCAACATGAATAGAATTTTTTTAAAAAAATTTGCCTTGTCCGTCGTGCGGACGCTGCCCGAACGGGCCTGTTTGGGTAGCAGGCAAACGCCCTGCTCAAATTGTTTGGGCTATGCATATGGGCTCGTGCAATCCTGCCCGATAGAGACTCCTTTTTGGTAGTCCTCATTTCATTTTTCAAATTTTTTAAAATTTATGAGCCAAAATTGATATTTTTCAAATAATGATCAAATTAACACTCGAAAATAAATTTTGGTTAAATTATGGAATTTTCTAACGAAATAAATAATTAGAATTGAATTTTAATTATTTATTGTTAAAAAAGAGTTTTTACAAGAAATTTGTTTAATTTAAGTTCTGTAAGGCCCGAGAATGTGATTACCGTAATCTGAAATGATTTGAGCATATTTACCGTAATCTGAGATTAATCTGGACTGATTTATTGATTAATTAAGGTAAATATAGACGGAACGGATCGGACCGGGAAAGACGAGAAAAAACGCGAAATATATGTACGAGGGTGTGCATTCGCGCACATGCGCAACGAGATGCGCGAGTCATGCGCCGAGTGTCCAGAACCTCCCGCGCATATGCGCCGAGATGGTGCGCGCATATGCACGAGGGACAATATGCGTGACCAGTAGGTCTCGCGCATATGCGCGACTTGAGTTCGCGCATATGCGCGAGTAGTCCAGTAGCCGGACAGCACTTCCGGCGCATATGCGCGGACTGTGAGCGTGCATATACGCGCGGCATGCATCACGGAAATACGCCACTTGCCTTGCATGCAATGTATCTATGTATATAAATATATGTATATACAAGCAAATTCCCTCAGAATCAAGAAGGGAAGCACCGAGGAAGCTTCACGTGAGATTTGAGATTTACGAGTGATCTATCCGTCTGATTTTGTATCTGAATTCGGTATCGTGTTTCTATTGACGCAGGCTACAAATGGACGTAAGTTTTGCTACGTTTTGACATGTTTTGAAATTAGATTATTGTCAGAATTGAATAGGATTCATATATGATGTTCTTGTCATGTTAGACATCATAGAATCGAAGTCAGATTGAGAAACAGACTGATTATGTAATTGTTATGATTTTCGGAGTCGATTTGATTGAGAATCGATATCAGATTTATATCATCATTGAGATTATGATTCCTACTGATATTGATTATGAGTTCTAGTATTATATCTGTGATGTTGAGACTGTCAGATTTATCGAGATTGTATTATTATGCCGTTGAAACATCAGTTGATTGATATTGATCAGATTCAGTAGTGATTTCGATTATATCGTGATATCGTCGATATGGATTAGATTGTATCTGAATTGACATTGATCAGATTATGTGTTTTGATTTGAGTATTGATCAGAACAGGTTCTGAATTGAGCTGTTTATTGATATTATATCTGTTCGGTATTGTTATTACCAGATTGGGAATGGACCGAAATAGAGTCGGGACTTCTTCTTCTTCTTCTGAGCGAGAAGACGAAGGTATAAATTAATGTTGAGTTGGGATTGCACAACTCGAGTGAGGTTTGGCTAGAGTTTCCCTCAATCACATACTTTATTTTATTGCATAGATAATTGCAATGAATGTACTGAAAATGCTTGTTTTCTTGATTTATAGATAGCAGGTATTAGTCGAATGATCTTGTGACAGAAGTGCCTGCTAGTAGCAGGATCGCCACGGGCACATTGCACAATGTCACAGGATAGTGTAGAAATCTTGGGACGGAAGTGCCTGATAGTGGTGGGATCGCCACGAGCACATTGCACGATGTCTCAAGATAGGATCTTAGCGATAGAGCTACAGTCCATGACGGTTAGGTCAGGACATCGGATGTTTGGTTATATCGAGTAAATAGAATTGGAATTTCTTCTATTACGGAATTCGATATAGGAACACCATATATGGTTATATCGAGTAAATAGAATCGTTGTTCCTTCTATTACGGAATTCGATATAGGAACACCACATCTGGAAATCGGGATCCCTAGGCTAGGATTGAGTCTAGTCTAAAACATAGAGTCACGAGTCTGAGTGACAGTTATATTGATTTATATTTATTGATGTTGATTTATGTTCCTGAATACGGTTCATGTCCCTTTATGTTCCTGATATTGGTACATGTTTAGAATAGGAGTTATTCTTGATATTGATTATGTTCCTGATTAGGGTACATGTTTAGAACATGATTTAGTATGGTATTGATTCATATTCTGATTTTGATATATGTTGGAATTGTTTGTTATATGCTTTTATATTGTTTATATGATTGCATGTATACATGATTTATATTGGGAATGTAGTTCTCACCGGAGTTACGGCTGTTGTCTTGTTTGTATGTGTGCATGGCAACAGGTGGGATAGGATCAGGGTCAAGAAGAGAACGAGGCTGGACTAGATAGCTTGGAGATCCGGGCTTCAGAAGCAACTTAGGATTCAGTACTGATATGTAGTTGAACCTAGTTGAATTATTGTAGATCATACAATAATTGTATGTTATGTTTAATATGTAATTTGAATTTAATTACATTACGTTTCCGCTTTATATTTTTTTAAAAAAAAATTGACCCTGTTTATTATAATTGTTTGGAATATTCCTAAAGACGATTAAGGAATGAATTAGCGTCCGGGTCCCCACAACAGGTGGTATCAGAGCCGTAGGTCCTTGAACTGTAGGTTCCTTAGCACTGAGATAGAGGAGAGTGAGCGGGGTAGATTGAGTTTTCTTACCTGCGTTTGATTGCTAGCATGATTGATTATAATGTGGAATTACATTGTGTATGCTAGCATAATATTATGTTTTACTGCCTGGTTTTATATGGCATATGATTGAGTATAATGTTGAAATTACATTGTATATACTAAGATTTCAGTATGTTTTTTACTGTATATTAAGCTACATGTTACTTGAATATCTGAGTTGATTTGGTAATATGTATTATTTGAAACTGGATTAGAACCAATTCTTGATCAGAGGTAAGCTGATCACGATTGGGATGGAGACAGATTTGTCTCCTGTTACTACTAACATCTGTGATTATCAGATATTCCTCCGAAAAGAGTTCCAGAAAGGGGTAGTACTTCGTCTGATCAGATAGATGTATCAGAAACTCAGATGGAAATAAAGTTGAAAGAGTTTCAGTTACTGCAGCCGTCGATTCTGAGTGGCATCGAGACGTCTGAAGATTGTGAAAACTGGCTTGATGAGATAGAAATACTGTTCGATTTACTTGATTGTACAGATGAACAGAGAGTTAAAATGGTGCCTAACCAGTTACGAGAAGCCGCCAGGAGTTGGTGGTTTGCAAGTAAAAGAATGTTAGAACAGAGAGGTACAGTGATTTTATGGGAAATATTCAGAACTGAATTTTATCGAAGATTTTTCTCGGTTTTGTACCAAGAAGACAAGAAAGCAGAATTTGAGAATTTGAGGCAAGGTCAACTGAATATTGAAGGATATGTTGCTAAATTCTCTACTTTACTGCGTTTTTCTCCTCATGTAGCTGGGAATGATGAAGCTGTAACGGCTCAGTTCATCAGAGGATTGAACTCGGAGATAGTTTCATTGATGAATATGCAGCGACCTTACCATTTTGCTGATGCCTTGAGTAGAGCAAAGAGAGCGGAGACGATTCTGATTAGAAAACTAGGAAGGTTGTGTGCAATGCAACCCCAGACACAGCAATCCCCTCTCCAATTTGATCGCGGTAGCACGAGAGGAAAGCAGTATTTGCTGAAAGCTCGAAAGAAGCCATTCAAGAAGTTAGGGAGTGGTTCATCTAGCTCCAGCGGTTCTAGTCGGAGTTATACTGGAACCTATTGCAGAGTTTGTGGCGGGAGACACCTCACAGAGCAATGCCAGAGAGAGACTGGTAGGTGCAATATCTGTAAACAGCAAGGACATTTTGCTAGAGCTTGTCCACAGAGAGGTCCCCGAAGATTTCAGGGAGCAGAATCCTCTGGTGGGAGGGATCGAGGAACAGAACCAGGACACACTTGATGATACAGTGACAGGTATTGATCTTTTATGATTATATTGCATATGTATTAATAGAGACTAATGCATTTTCTATGATTATCCTTGATTGAGTTGCATTGATATATGCTTTACTTGTTGGGTCTGCATTTACTGTAGTATTGATTCCTTACCTTTTGGAGAAAGAATTTGATATCAGTGATATTCTGTGATATATTGTATACTGCAGTAAGTTGAGAATGAGATTGAATTAGACTAGATTGTACTTGTATCGTCTCATGATGACTGCATGATGGATATTGATATATCGAACAAGTACAGAGCTATTCTAGATTCTTGCCAGGAGATGGTAAGATTCGGACCTGAAATGGCCAAGGAATGAATGATATATGGTAAGGGATTTAGATTTTAAATTCCTTGATATCCGTATTAGGTCTGATTCGATGATTATCGAAAGGAATGGAGTTATTCCTTTATGTTCGTTGATGACTGAAGTGGAGCCTATCAAGGATTGATTTACTAGTAGCAGGAAGTTTGCTATAGTCTTGCAGATGAGATTTCAGGTTTGTCCTGTATCAGGGAGAGTGATTTCAGCCTTGATTTGATTCCAGGTATTGGTTTCATTTTAGAATTTCTTATAGACTGATACTGATTGAATTGAGAGAATTGAGATATCAGTTGAAAGATTTATTGCCTGAAGAGTTAGAGTTACATCTGATTATATGTTTCTCTGTAAAGTACTTCAGTTCCGTTTATGGGTTGATAAATCCTGTGCTCGGAAGTGTTCTGATGATTTTATGCTCGGTTTATCTATGACATTTTGATATATTCGCAGCATATGATTGATTGAATTGAACAGTTGAAATGGTATTGAGTGTTCTGGGAACTGAGATTGTTGTATACAGAATTGTTCGGATATGAATCGGGATTGTAACAGATTGTATTCAGAGTCTTTGATATCTGAAGATAGTATACTGATTGATTGTAGCACAGTCAGACCGTGATCAGTGGCTGAGAACGACATTGAATATGGCAGAATTTTCGAAATGTCAGAAATTGCATTCGATGCAGTTATTAGATCAGTATTGCGTATTGATACTTTGAATCTGGCCCAATATTATTATCATTCTGAGTCCGTGTTTGATACCGATTGTTATGAACCATTGAACTTATATACAGTTCAGTCGAGTCAGAACTGATTTTGAAAATTAAAGCAGTTCAGAAGTTTGATCAGACTATTCAGAACTTGATTTTGATAGTCAGAACTGAATACCAGGTAGGTATTTTTCTTTAATTTATATTATTAGCTGATTTGTTTGTGTCAGATATTCGAATTTGAAATGACAGGTATTGTCAGATGCACACGGTAGTAGATTCAGTATTATTCTGGTAACAGGAAATGTGTGATAATTCGAATAGACAGTTTTGATATAAACAGATGAAATCAGTTATGTTAGAATTTGTATTGAAATGTCTAAATTGCTGATAGATGAAGACAGAAAGATAGAAATTTTTAGATTAATGATCTTGATTATTGATTTCTAAATAGAAATGGGAGTACATTTCTATGGATTGTGTGATGACACTACTGCAATCTTGCCAAGATAGTGATTGTGATTGAACGATTGTTCAAATCTGTACATGTTATATTATACAGGAAGAGGTACAGACATGACCAAATGATGGGGATTTATGTCAGAAACGGAGGTTAGATTGTATTGAATGCCAAAGTTAATTATGTCAGACTGTGATTTTCATTTGATTTTGTACTTTTGGATGAGTGTATAAAGTGATATTTCATCTATAATTTATAGATTGACGGATAGTCGAAGTAAACTATCCTGATACTGGAGGATATCCAGGAACTGTAGTGCTGGATTTTAGCACTATTTGGCATGATTGATAGTTAGTTATAAAGTATTGTACCATAATAGCTATCAGATGAGTATCGAAATAGCTTTAGTCGAAGTATTGTACAGTGAGAACTGCGAATTTCCTTCGTATGGGAATGATATGGCAGGGATGCTTGAGAGCAGATTTGATAAGATCAGAGATCTGATAAAGAAAATGAAACTGATTCAGAAGGAAATGAAGATAACTTAGAATACATAGACTAAATAAGCCAACGTCGGATGATGACTGTGGGTATTGAAGCCAAAGATTGAATATATCTTTGACTGGTATTAGCAAATTTGGTAGCAAATACCAATATTGAATTGTTATGGAACTGTTGAACTGTTGATTGGTATATACGGATGTTGTATAGCCATTGTTCTGAGGTTGATTCTATCACGGGTGATTTCGTGGATATGAGATTATTGCAGTTTCTATATATCTCTTTCTTATATCTGAATTGGTATCTGATATGATTATCTGTATAGCACGAGTGGATTGCTTGTGATTTCGAGGACGAAATCATATCTTAGAGGAGGAGAAATGTAAGGCCCGAGAATGTGATTACCGTAATCTGAGATTAATCTGGACTGATTTATTGATTAATTAAGGTAAATATAGACGGAACGGATCGGACCGAGAAAGACGATAAAAGACGCGAAATATATGTGTGAGGGTGTGCATTCGCGCACATGCGCAACGAGATGCGCGAGTCATGCGCCGAGTGTCCAGAACCTCCCGCGCATATGCGCCGAGATGGTGCGCGCATATGCGCGAGGGACAATATGCGTGACCAGTAGGTCTCGCGCATATGCGCGACTTGAGTTCGCGCATATGCACGAGTAGTCCAGTAGCCGGACAACACTTCCGGCGCATATGCGCGGACTGTGAGCAAGCATATGCGCGCGGCATGCATCACGGAAATACGCCACTTGCCTTGCATGCAATGTATCTATGTATATATATATGTATATACAAGCAAATTCCCTCAGAATCAAGAAAGGAAGCACCGAGGAAGCTTCAAGTGAGATTTGAGATTTACGAGTGATCCATCCGTCTGATTTTGAATCTGAATTCGGTATCGTGTTTCTATTGACGCAAGCTACAACTGGACGTAAGTTTTTCTACGTTTTGACATGTTTTGAAATTAGATTATTGTCAAAATTGAATAGAATTCATATATGATGTTGTTGTCATGTTAGACATCATAGAATCGAAGTCAGATTGAGAAACAGACTGATTATGTAATTGTTATGATTTTCGGAGTCGATTTGATTGAGAATCGATATCAGATTTATATCATCATTGAGATTATGATTCCTACTTATATTGATTATGAGTTCTGGTATTATATCTGTGATGTTGGGACTGACGGATTTATCGAGATTGTATTATTATGCTGTTGAAACATCAGTTGATTGATATTGATTAGATTTAGTAGTGATTTCGATTATATCGTGATATCGTCGATATGGATTAGATTGTATCTCAATTGACATTGATCAGATTATGTGTTTTGATTTGAGTATTGATCAGAACAGGTTCTGAATTGAGTTGTTTATTGATATTATATCTGTTCGGTATTGTTATTACCAGATTGGGAATGGATCGAGATAGAGTCGGGACTTCTTCTTCTTCTTCTGAGCTAGAATATAAATGTATAAATTAATGTTGAGTTGGGATTGCACAACTCGAGTGAGGTTTGGCTCGAGTTTCCCTAAATCACATACTTTATTTTATTTCATAGATTGTTGCAATGAATGTATTGCTTTTTTTTCTTGATTTATAGATAGCAGGTATTGGTCGAATGATCTTGGGACAGAAGTGCCTGCTAGTAGCGGGATTGCGACGGGCACATTGCACAATGTCACAGGATAGTGTAGAAATCTTGGGACGGAAGTGCCTGATAGTGGTGGGATCGCCACAGGCACATTGCACGATGTCTCAAGATAGGATCTTAGCGATAGAGCTACAGTCCATGACGGTTAGGTCAGGACACCGGATGTTTGGTTATATCGTGTAAATAGAATTGGAATTTCTTCTATTACGGAATTCGATATAGGAACACCATATATGGTTATATCGAGTAAATAGAATCGTTGTTCCTTCTATTACGGAATTCGATATAGGAACACCACATCTGGAAATCGGGATCCCTAGGCTAGGATTGAGTCTAGTCTAAAACATAGAGTCACGAGTCTGAGTGACAGTTATATTGATTTATATTTATTGATGTTGATTTATGTTCCTGAATATGGTTCATGTCCCTTTATGTTCCTGATATTGGTACATGTTTAGAATAGGAGTTATTCTTGATATTGATTATGTTCCTGATTAGGGTACATGTTTAGAACATGATTTAGTATGGTATTGATTCATATTCTGATTTTGATATATGTTGGAATTGTTTGTTATATGCTTTTATATTGTTTATATGATTGCATATATACATGATTTATACTGGGAATGTAGTTCTCACCGGAGTTATCCGGCTGTTGTCTTGTTTGTATGTGTGCATGGAAACAGGTGGGATAGGATCAGGGTCAAGAAGAGAACGAGGCTGGACTAGATAGCGTGGAGATCCGGGATTCAGAAGCAACTTAGGATTCAATACTGATATGTAGTTGAACCTAGTTGAATTATTGTAGATCATACAATAATTATATGTTATGTTTAATATGTAATTTGAATTTAATTACATTACGTTTCCGCTTTGTATTTAAAAAAAAAAATTTGACCCTGTTTTTTATAATTGTTTGAAATATTCCTAAAGACGATTAAGGAATGAATTAGCGTCCGGGTCCCCACAAGTTCAATAAAAGAGTTTATGGTGATAATTTAAAAGATACATGATTAGTAGATAATATTGATTTTATCGGGTCGATATAATAATTGATATTATATGGTTAAAATATGATCGAGAACCGTGATTTTTTTTTTAGGTGTATGTTAGGGTTATGATATTTATATGTTCTATGTTTAATAATTCGATATTAAAAATGGGTCGGTTTATGACCTGTTGCCACCTCGTAAAATTGTATCCTAATGTGCCATATAAATTTAATGTAAATAATACATTTAGTATGAGATCAAGATTTGAAGATGATGAGCTCAAATCCTCGAAAAGATTTTTGAAGATCGAAGACATATAAAATATTTGAAGGTTATATAATATTTTATTTGCATCCCTGCGTTCTGGACATAGATCTCTCTATGGTTCATATGGATCAATTAGAGTTTAGCCTCTTGTAGAGTCCAAGCCAGCTCATAGGTCCCCATTCCTTGTCTCTTCATACTCGTCCTCACCTGCATCAATCAAGTCTAGTGAGTCTAAGGACTCAACATGTATAAACTGGAGATAACAAATAATACGTAATAAAACCACATTCAACTTAAAAATAGAGCGTACATGCATAAACTTGAACGTACTAACATAAACATAGACGTGCCATCATCGTAAAACTTTTCATAAACATGCTTGTATCATACATACTTGAACATGCATAAACATCATTATTTTGCGTAGAGATATGTTTCAAAAAAAGTGACTCATACATAAATGTGTTTGATCAGACTAAACCAGAGTACTGGGCTGGCAGGGAAAATCCACTACCACATACATGAGATCCCCGGTCATGTTTTACCGGGTGGATTGATCCTTGGTTATGGTTTACCGCTTTCCAATCTTGATCTAAACCTGGTCATGCTTTACCAGGGTGGAGAGGTCCACGGACACGTTCACCGACTTCCAAACTCGTTCATAATTGGTCACAAGACATATTTAGCATACCGCAAAAATAAAACAATTTCCTTAGCACGTCGAACATACTTACATGGCATTGAGGGATTCGTTGGATCTCTCTTGGAGCCATAACTGCACATACTAACATGATTTCAAGCACTTAACTTCCATAACTTAGACGTATTAGTCATGCTCACCAACCAAAATGACAATTTACTTATGACGTTCTAAATCACTTGGGACTTGACCTCTCTTATTCATGGTACTAAATCATGACATCGAACCCCAAAACAGTATCTATATGAAGTTTGAACATTTCCCAAACATGGAATACATGAACTTAAAAATAGTGGTTTAAAAGTCTTGGACAAGCACCTAGGCACTGGGCAGCGCTGCGCTGGGGGCCGCGGCCCCACAAGGACAGTGCCACGGAGCCAGACTTGCGCATAACGGGTGCTGCGGCACTAATCCTGCGCCCAACAACCAAAATAACACATTTTTGATGCAATTTTAAAATTCACGCTCAAACGACTCGAATCGATGCAACGAGACTCAACATAGGACGCTATGGCAATGCCAAACTCACACAACACCCCAAAACAACGACACGCCACAAACAACGCAACACAATCCGTGAACACGACCTTGAGACCAAAGCTTTTCCTACGAATTCTAATACAACCAAGTGCCTATCGACACGAAACAAAGGACCAAAAATCGAACCCACATCATGCTTAATATACCTATACGCAGCAGTGGTCATCCAACGGTCTCCAACAAAGCCTGCAACAATAAACTTCACGAACACGTCAGAAACGTATTTTTCATAAAATCTCTGTTTGAGCAGTCCCACTAAGATCATAACTCACTCGTTTCTTATTCAAAAATTGCAAATTTATTGTCAAATCAAAGATATAAAAAAATACTATGTTTTATATTTTGAAAATATTTCCTGAAAATCAACTAATTTTTCACACAAATCGAAATGACAGCAGACACGTTTTCAAATCTAAAAATTTTGATCCCAAAATCATTTCAAACGTTTTTGCTCAAACTTTTCACAACATACATGGATTTTACGCATAATAAATATTACAACACATAATATAACGAGATCAATGCATAAACAATAGATTATACATTCCTTTGATCTTTAAAAATTCTGAAACGACGATACCGTAACTGAGAAGGATGCGAGGGTTGATCCGGGACGATTTGTGGCTCGATTTCTTGCAACAAAATCCATGTAAATTGCTGGAAATTTTCAGAGGATGGGGCGGCTGCTATGAACTCTAAGAACCCTAACTTTTATTTTAAAAAAAAACAAATGAGAGTGAGGTGTGTGCAAAGGAACCGATGGTGTGTGTGTGGGAGTATGTGTGTGCGTGTGCGTGTGCGTGTGTTTGGTGATTAATTAGGGGAAAAGTGCTTAATTAGTAATAAAAATGTTAAATAAAGAGTTAATTCACACTAACTTTAATAAAATCACATAATTTAAAATAAAATGCACAAGTGACTCATCTTCAAAAGTTTTAAAATAATAAAATTACCTAATAATTAAGTTAGGCTTTTAAAATGCTAAAAAGTAAATAAATCTTTTAAAATGCACCAATCCTAACATAAAATAAAATACCACATTTTAAATCGTCAAAATCATCGCCGGTCTCTTTTTACCGATCCCGCATCGAATAATCTACTGAAACATAAAACTCAAGAAAAAATTTCTATAGTGCATCAGATAAATATAAATAATTTAAAAATAATGCAAATTCATAATTCATGAGTATCTAAAATCATTTTAAACTTAATTAAATAATTTAACAATTAAATAAATGTATGGGTTTTACATATACTGATTTTGGGCTCTACAATCCTACTTAAATAAATTTTGTCCTCTAAATTAAGTCTTATCAATGAGTTTCGGGTAGCGATTCCTGATATCTGCCTCGGCCTCCCAAGTGGCCTCTTCTACTGATTGATTCAGCCACCGGACCTTGACCAACTTGGTCACCTTGTTCTGAAGCCTCCGCTCTGGCCTGTCCAGGATTTGGACAGGTCTTTCCTCGTACGACAGATCTGGAGCCAACTGCAATGGCTCAAAGCTCAAGACATGTGAACGGTTTGCTAGATACTTCCTCAGCATCGAGACATGGAACACGTTGTGTACCCCGACCAGATTCGGTAAGTAGGGCTACACGATAAGCTAGAGTCTCAACTTTGTCAAGTATCTCGAATGGTCCAATAAATCTTGGACTGAGCTTGCCTCTCTTCCCTAACATCATAACACCCTTTATAAGTACTATCTTTACAAAATTTGATCACCTACAGCAAACTCAAGATATCTTCTGTTGTCAGCATAACTCTTTTGACGACTCTGTGCTGTCTTCATTTTGTCTCGAATCTTGACCACTATATCTGCAGTCTGCTGAACAATCTCTGGACCAAGTTCTGAATACTCACCAATTTCATCCCAATGAATCGGTGATCTGAAATTTCTCCCATACAGTGCCTCGTAGGGAGCCATACCTATAGATGATTGGAAACTGTTGTTGTAGGTAAACTCCACTAGAGGTAGCTTTGATTCCCAATTCCCATGGAAATCGATCACGCAAGCTCTCAACAAATCCTCCAAAATCTGAATCACTCGCTCAGACTGGCCATATGTCTGAGGGTGAAATGCAGTACTGAATAGCAACTTCGTCCCCATGGTTGCATGTAAATTCTTCAAAAAGGACAATGTATACCTAGGGTCCCTATCGGACACAATAGAAACTGAGATCCCGTTCACTCAGACTATCTCCCTGATATTGAGCTCTGCATACTGAGTCATGGAGAAAGTTGTCTTCACCGGTAAGAAATGCGCTGACTTAGTAAGTCGGTCCACTATAACCCAAATGGTATTGGATCCTCTGACTGACCTTGGCAAGCCAACAACGAAATCCATGGTGATGTTTTCCCATTTCCACTCAGGGATAGGGAGCGGCTTAATAATTCCTACTGGCCTCTTATGCTCTGCTTTCACTTGTTGACAATTGAGGCATTCAGACACAAATCGACGTATTTCTCGCTTCATACTTGGCCACCAATACAAAATCTGTAAATCTTTGTACATTTTGGTACCTCCTGGGTGGATAGAATACAGAGATGTATGTGCCTCTGTCAAAATATCCTCTCTGATTGAATAAATATTGGGCACCCACATTCTTCCTCTATATATCACAATACCATCAGACACTGTGTAGCGTACACTGCCCTTGGCCTCATCCTTCAGTCTCCATTTTTGTAACTGCTCATCCGAAGGCTGACCACTACGGATTCAGTCTAGCAACGAAGACTGGACTGTCAGATTAGAAAGCATAGGAGCTCTGCCCTTAGTATAAAAACTTTAAACCAAACCTCTGAATCTCTGACTGGAGAGATCTCTGCACTAACAGCTGTGCTACGACTGCAATTCTTCTGCTCAAGGCATCTGTCACAACATTAGCTTTCCCCAGATGATAGCTAATCTCGCAATCGTAGTCTTTCACTAACTCCAACCACCGTCTTTGTCTCATATTCAGCACTTTCTGCGTGAAGAAATACTTGAAACTATTGTGATCAGTAAATATCTGTCATTTCTCGCCGTACAAGTAATGTCTTCATATCTTCAATGCAAAGACAATGGCAACTAGTTCAAGATCATGAGTCGGGTAATTCTTCACAAGAACTTATAACTGTCTGGAGGCATATGTTATAACCCGACCATGCTTCATCAATACTGCGCCTAAACCAAGTTTAGAAGCATCGGTGTAAAGTAAAAAATTGCCTTGCCCTGCTGGCATGGCTAACAGCAGTGCTGAAATAAGAGCTTGCTTCGAAGTATCGAAGCTCTTCCGACATTCTCCACTCCATAAGAATTTAGCATTCTTCTTAGTCAGTGAAGTGAGTGTCACTGATATCGAAAAAATACCTGAGTTGGCCTCTTCCCCTGATGTCCTTGAAAAGTCCTCTTAAACTGGGGTCACTAATACTGAGGTTCCTGGCAGGTCCTCTTGCCCTGTTTATCAATCTCTATGTCCCTCGGGTCCTGCTCTTCCACCAAGGCTCTAGACACGACAACGGCATAGGTAATAGGACCAGCAACTCTCACATCACGGCACATGATCAGCCGCAAATCATCCATAAAATGCCTCAACTTCTCCTGGGCATCATTTGCAATTAGGGTCACAAAGTGACACCCCCTCTCAAACTTCCTGACAAAATCTACAACGCTATTTTCTCCCTGTCGCAGCGTCATGAACTCCCTGGTCACTGTGGATCGTACTTCCTCAGTGAAGTACTTGGAGTAGAAGACCTCCTTAAAGCCATCACAAGTCAGTGTTTGCAGGTTCATTGACACAGATGTGCTCTCCCACCACAATCTCGCGTCTCCTGTAAGAAGGAATGTGGCACACCTAACCCGGTCTGCATCTTGTAATTCCATGAATGCAAAAATTACCTCGATGGACATAATCTATCCTTCAGCTATCATCGGGTTAGTAGTCCCCGAGAACAACTTCGGATCCATCCTCCTAATCCTCTCGTAGACTTCCTCTGGTCTGGGCCTCGCCCCTGTGTCTAATGCAGTCTGGTTCCCCGCCAATTTTGCGAAGAACTGAGTCATCCCTGCAAGAATCTGAGCCTGCTTATCTGGGGGTGGACGAGGAGGGGTGGCCTTCTCCCAATCCTGAGGCTTTCTATCCTCATCCCTTGCTCCACGGGCAACCATGCATCTATGACGCATACAGTTCCAAAATTTACCCAACACGTAAACCCAACATGCATGAACATAACATCAATTTCATAATATGCACGTAATTTGAAATTAAACATCTACATGCTGAAATCTTGATTTGATGCTTATTACATAAAATAATTTAAACCATTAAAACTTACAGAATTGAGGTGTGACTTTGTGAGCTTCTCGCAACTGGCAGTAGGCATAACCCTTTATAAGAACACCGCTCTGATACCAACTGTAACGTACCGTACTTTTAAACTATTTTAAAATTTTTCTAAAAATAAAAATTTTCTTAAATAGATAGTAATCATTTAAAATGCAATAAGGATAAACTATTCAACCAAAATATTTTCAAGAAAAACGTTACAAATAGAGTTTGCTAAAAAAACTTGTTCAAACAATGTAAAGCAATCTCGTGGAAATCATATTATTAAAATCGTCATGCATAAAATCTTAAAATATTGGCAGTACTCGGATTTAGTGTCCTGCGCAGTGCAAGACGCCTCATTGGTCCCCACTCCTCATCTCTACATACTCATCCTCACCTGCAACGATCAAGTCTAGCGAGTCTAAAAACTCAACATGTATAAACTGGAGATAACAAGTAATACGTAATAAAACCACATGCAACTTAAAAGTGGAGCGTACGTACATAAACTTGAACGTACTAACATAAACATAGACGTGCCATCATCGTAAAACTTTTCATAAACATGCTTGCATCAAACATACTTGAACATGCATAAACTTCATTATTTTGCGTAGAGATATGTTTCAAAGAAAGTGACACATACATAAATGTGCCTGATCAGACTAAACCACAGTATTGGGCTGGCAGGGAAAATCCACTACCACATACATGAGATCCCCGGTCATGCTTTACCGGATGGATTGGTCCCTAGTCATGCTTTACATCTTTCCAATCATGATCTAAAATTAGTTATGCTTTACCAGGGTGGAGAGGTCCTCAGCCACGTTCACCGACTTCCAAACTCGTTCATAATTGGTCACGAGACATTAAGCATACCGCAAAAATAAAACATTTTCCTTTGCACGTCGAACATACTTACATGGCGTTGAGTGATTCGTTGGATCTCTCTTGGGCCATTGCTGCACATACTAACATGATTTCAAGCACTTAACTTCCATAACTTAGACGTATTAGTCATGCTCACCAACCGAAATGACAATTTACTTATGACGTTCTAAATCACTCAGAACTTGACCTCGCTTATTCATCGCACTAAATCATGACATTGAACCCCAAAAAAAAACTCTCTATGAAGTGCGAACATTTCCCAAGCATGGAATACATGAACTTAAAAATAGTGGTTTAAAAAGTCATGGACGAGTGCCTAGGCGCTGGGCAGCAATGCGCTGCGGCACTACCTAGAGCCTAGGCACTAAGAACTAGTGCCGCGAGAGCAACCTAGGCCGCAGGCCTAGTGCTGCGGCGCCACAAGGGCAGCGCCGCGGCGCTAGTCTTGCACAGAACGGGCGTTGTGGCGCTCCTTGGTGAGTGTTACGACGCTGATATTGCGCATAACCAACCAAAATAACACATTTTTGATGTAATTTTAAAATTCACGCTCAAGCGACTCGAACCGATGCAACGAGACTCAACCTAGGGCGCTATGAAATGTTGCAAACTCACACAACGCCCCAAAACAACAACGCACCACAAACAACGCAACACAACCCGTGAACACTACCTTGACACCAAAGCTTTTCCAACGACTTCTAATCAAACCAAGTGCCTATAGACACGAAACAAATCACCAAAATCGAACCTACATCTTGCTTAATTACCTATACGCAGCAGCGGTCATCCAATGGTCCCAACGAAGCCTGCAACAAAATCTACGTTTGAAATGAATTTTTTGAAAATATCTGCGTTTGAGCAGTCCCACGAAAACGATCAAAATTCACTCGTTTCTTATCCAAAAATTGTGAATACACTGTCAAATCGAAGATATAAAAAAATACTATGGTTTATATGTTGAAAAAATTTCCATAAAATCAACCGATTTTTCACACAAATCGAAATGACAGCAGACACGTTTTCAGATCTAAAAATTTTGATCCAAAAATCATTTCAAACTTTTTTGCTCAAACGTTTCACAACATACGTGGATTTTTACAATAATAAACATCACAACACATAATATAACGAGATCGATGCAGAAACAATAGATTATACATGCCTTTGATCTTTAAAATTTCTAAAATGATGATACTGAAGAGGGAAGGATGCGAGGGTTGATCTGGGACGATTTGTGGCTCGATTTCTTGCAACAAAATCAATATAAATTGCTGGAAGTTTTCAGGGGTTGGGGCGGCTGTTATGAACTCTAAGAACCCTAAGTTTTCTTTTTAAAAAAAAACAAATGAGTGAGGTGTGTACAAAGGAACCGATGGTTTGTGTGTGAGAGTGTGTGTGCGTGTGTTTAGTGATTAATTAGGGGAAAATTGCTTAATTTAATAATTAAAAATGTTAAAAGAGTTAATCCACACTAACTTTAATAAAATCCACTAATTTAAAACAAAATGCACAAGTGACACATTTTCGAAAGTTTTAAAATCATAAAATCACTAATAATTAAATTAGGCTTTTAAAATGGTAAAAATTAAATAAATATTTTAAATGTCTAAATCCCAACTTAAAATAAAATACCAGTTTTAAAATCGCCAAAATCGTCGCGGGTCTCTTTTCCTCGATTTCGCATCGAATAATCGCCTGAATCATGAAACTCAATAAAACATTTTTAACGTGCATCACATAAACATAAATAATTTAAAAATAATGCAAATTTATAAATCATGCATCTCTAAATCATTTTAAACTTAATTAAATAATTTAACATTTAAATACATGCATGGATTTTACGTGTACTGATTTTGGCTCTACAGTATCTGCTAGCTTCTAAGTCAAACGAGTTGCAAAGGCGTTATGAGGAAGATGTGAATGTTACTGACATTTACGGCCACTTGCAAGAGGTGTATGGCGAACAAACACTCCCATTGAGGCACACTACTTTCAAGCAGCTCATGACATCACGCTTGCAAGAAGGATCCTTTGTCCATGAGCATGATGTAGGGATGATTGAGCTCATTGAAAAGTTAGCGGGCTTGGGCTTTTTTATCGCCTATGAATTTCCACGGAAATTCTGTTGCTGTCACTGCCATCGTCGTTTGATGGGTTTATGGTAAACTTCAACATAAACAATTTGGTAGACGAGCCTCGAAGAACATGCTTACGAGTTATGAAGCCACGATCAAGAAGTAATGTTTGATTGGAACATGTGAAATATTTACAAGAATGAATGTTTGATTGGAACAAGTGAAATACAAAATGATATCTATAACTTAAAATAAAAGATATTTCAAACAACCATGTCCAAGTAAATAAGATATCAATAACAACAAACAAAAGAAAACGAGATAGTCTGAATCAAGCACACTTGTGGCATGTTAGATTAGGATATATTTCCCAAAGAAGGATGCACAAGCTAGTAGGAGAGGATATGTTTGTGTAAGGTCCAAAATACGATAACGTAATCCAAGTGCATCCAAATCTAGGAAAATATAAAATGCTTAACTAAATCATTTTAATTGTATTAATTATATGTGGTATGCATGTTTACATGTTAAAATATAATTTTCTAGTAGAATGAATAAAACTATTTTTCAAGGGTTATTCCAGATGTGACCAAGGAACGGAGACCGGGGACTGTAAATGGAAAATATTTTTCTTAAATAATTACTTAATATATGACATATTACATATGCAAATTTCAAAAAATGTGTCTTTTGATATGTTTTTACATGCCGAGTCATATTTTTAATCGATATTTGATTTTTGACGAAAACAATGACTTTTTGGAGGCTCGGTTATTATTTTCAAAAACTTTTCTAAACGAGATATTTTCAGACTTTATAGTGGACCTAATGAACCTATTATATCAAGGTTATTGAGCCTAGATTCTACTTGATTATTTATATCAAAAGGTGGAGTTTCTAAACCACAAAACTCTTCATATCACACAAGAGACCTAGGGCTTCTCTCCCTACAACACACGAACATACACCACATGTTTTTGAAGCAATTCACTTCATTTTTGAGAGACAAACACAACAAGGATCTTCCCCGTCTCTCTAGGAAAAGTCCCTTCACGTCTAGAATTTAATCTTCGTGTGTGAATCATGCAAAAACACGCCTTATCCATTGTTTTCTCAACATTCATACCATATTATATGTGAATATACATGTTTGCATGAGAAATATGATACCCACTAATTTATTTCGTTTTTATGAAAAACACATGGAAAACCTTGATGTTCTTGCATGATTCTTGATGTTTATTGATGCACAAAGGGGCTACCAGGTTGGGGATATTATAAGGGGAAATTTTCAGAGGGTTTAGGGACCCATAGATGTGTGGTACAAGGATGGAACGAGGCAAGGGGAGGGCTGCACAATTTTTGGGTCTAAAAGAAAATAGAGCTTGGTTTTGGGAAATAAGGGAAGAGGACTGTGAAGGGGGATGTCCAGGAAAGGGGCTAGGATTGTGAGGGTCCGAGTCATGACTCAAGATGGTCCAGACATGGTTTGATCGGTTGGGAAGAGGTAGGCGCACGGCTTGGCACGATTTAGCCTTGCACGTTGATGTGTTTGATCGCACCATGCACGTCCTCATGAATGGCATGTTAGGGATGCTACAGTAGGTTTCTTAGGGTTCGATCTAGGTCTAGGAAGGCTGGTTAGGGGCTGGTCACGCTGGTTAAGGGCTAGGGTCGAAGGAGCACATGGTATTGGGCAAAGCTAGGTTTTGGTTCGAGCATGGGCAGAAAATTCAGTAGCTTTCTAGGGTTTTCCGAGGGTTCTAAATGGATTGAATTGGGTTGAAAAAGGGTTGGTTAGGTGTTAGTAACTATGGTTGAAGTTTGGTGAATTTTTGTTAAGATTTGTGTTGATTCGGGTTTAAACTGGAACTTCGGTTCAAGTTTTAAAACGAATTACAAATTTTATTTGAGGAGCCTAAGTTTATGACTAAGAAATGTTTATGGGTGTATTTTAAGGTATTATGGTAAGTTTGGATGGCTTTGGGTCGTCTTTTAAGGTCCAGGGGTAAATTGGTCAAGTTAGGGTTTTAAGGGCAAATGGTCATTTCACACTTGAATTAAGTGAGTAGTTTTGGTAGTGTCTTGATTGCAGTAAAGAATGTTAAAATGTATATTTTGAAAGTTTATGGAATTTTCTGATGAAAATTGTAAATGTTAAAGAATAAGTTGCACGCTTAGTTTCAAGAAAATGTTAGATGCATGAATTTTTATAAGTGTTGGATATGATAAAATGTTTTGAAGGAGGTGATTTGATTGTAACTAATATGAACACGAACATGAATACAAATGATACGATGACATGTAAGGTCAAGCCTCAATTGACAGGTGAGAGTTACCTGATGTCCACGCCGTCTGGTACGATGGTAATACGTAAGATTGATTAATCGACAAACAACTGTTACGAAAGTTACAATTAATGATCTTAATTCATATAAGTGGAAAACGTGTATGTATATGATGACAAGAAACTAATATTTTTATGTTTATGAAAGATCATGAAATCTATTTTTATTAAAAGAACTTTCACTGTTGCATGTAGATGTATATGTATTACTTGTTAATATGCTTAAGGTTTGCTGAGTCAATAGATTCACTAGGTGTGCATGATGTAGGTGAGGATTTTGATGTTGACACAGGAGGGTTGAATGACTGAACTGGCTAGACGGATGGTGCATTAACCCAAAGACCTATGTATTGCTAGTTTTTCCACGCAGTTATACTTTTACTTTACCTTAAGTACTTGTTGACTTTTGGTAGTAAGAGTTGTTTTTTTAGAGGATTTTGAGGTTTATGCTATTTTTGAAAAGTTCTAGCTTTAGTTTTGGTTTGAAATTTACGATGTTACAACTTTTACTGCACTTTTGGATTTTGAGCAAATTAGATGGTGAGTTTATTTTAAATGGTGAAAAAGTATATATATTTATATATATATATATAAATATATATATATATATGAATAATTCAGCCGAATCTGAGAGGTTTTTTTCTAAAAAAATAATTTCTAGTATATTTTAAAGGAAAATGAGTTAGAGATTTTTAAGATGGGATCAGAGCAATGTTCTTGTAAAGAGTTGTGCCACCGCCAGTTCCAAAAAGCTCAGTCGTCAAGCCTCAAGTCTCCAAGTTTAAATACTTTAAATTATTTTAATGATGACATCTGAATGTTTACATGATTTATAAATTTAAGTTACATTATTAAATGCTATGTGAAGTTAATTGGCATTTAAGTTTAATATGATGGATAAATTGTTCTTATAAGCTAAATGGCTAGAAACTTAGATTTAATTGCATGTTTGTTATGTTAGAATTTGGAATACGTTCAGATAAAATGTCTCCGCGATGCGCACCTAGTACAGATAGATAGATTGATAATCAAGAGGATCATAGAGAGAATGCATGTAAGGCTCGAGAATTATCAACTGGCATTGATGTTAGACTTGTAAAGGTAAGAATGCATGACATTTAAATCAGAATTGTGAAGTTAGGCCGAAGCCACACCGCACCCGCGGTACAGGAAGGACCGCACCCGCGGTGCATTGAGAGGAAATTAGTGGATTTGTGCGAAGCAAGACCGCACCCGCGGTGCAAGCAAAACCGCACCCGCGGTGGTGCGACCGCACCCGCGGTCCTGCAAGAACCGCACCCGCGGTCGATGATTTCTGGAAAATAAAAGATATGCCGAAGCTTGAGCGCACCTGCGGTCTAGATGGAGCGCACCCGCGGTCATACGTGTTATTTGGAAAATAAAACATGTGTCCTTGGCCATGCAAAGTTTATGAGTTGTCTTCTTCCCTTTTCATTTCAGACTTCAGGGAACCGAGAGAAGCCATGAAGAAAGCTCCCATTCCTTTGATCTTAAACTTGTGATTTTGAATGATATAGTGATCCGATTTTAATTCCGAGACCGGGTTTGTGTTCCTCTCTTTGAAGGCTACAAGAAGATGTAAGTATTTCTCATTTCCAACATGGTTTGAAATTTAAGTGTTGAGGAAAATCAGATGTAATGGTTATTTTGTGTTCTTGAGATTATGAGCATAGTAGAAACGTAAACGGGTCGATTTTCAGACGCCGTATGTTACTGTTTCGAAATTTCAGCATGTATTATTGAAGAGTATATAGATTTTCAGAGTTTGAGAAGATTATGTCATTGATATGATGATGTTGATGAGATTATGGTATTGTTATGTGAGTTGTGAATTGACCGGTACCGAGGATTACGCCGTTATGCCGTCGATTTGTACCGAGATTTATTATTGATTGGAATATGTGTTGTTTTGAGTTAGAGATTGATATTGTATGTCTCAAATATTGCCATTTCAGATTTGTATTGGCTATTGTGAACTCGAGACTTCGACTACGACACCGATTGTTCGACAAGAAAGGTATAATTCATGTGGTCACGGGATTGCACAACTCGATTCAGATTTGATACGAGTTTCCCTAAATCACATACTAGATTGTTGTTACATTGATTATGTAATGTCTTGTTTATTGATTTATATTCGAGTTCTGAGATAGGAGATATTGGCAGATTGGCCAAAACTAGACGTTTCGGTGTATCGACGCATAGTAGTAGATATTCTCTATGTGTAGACCCTCGATACAGAGTTGACCGAAGTCTAGGAATAAGACGTACCGTCACCCCGAGTGGTTGGGTAGGTGACAGACCGTCTTATTCACACCGGGATCCCTAGATTAGAAATGAGTCGAGTCAAGATTTAAATGTTGAATACAGATTTGTATTCTTCTACATGTTTAGAGTTGCATTCATGTTACTTGATATGTGCTATGCTTTTGTACATGATTATTACATTTCATGCATCCATGTTTTATACTGGGATATGTTCTCACCGGAGTTATCCGGCTGTTGTCGTGTCTGTATGTGTGCATGACAACAGGTGGGGCAGGATCTGGGTCTCGAGCTAGATGAGAGATTGATGATAGCGTGGAGATCTCGGGCGTTGAAGATTTCTAGTGTTTCCTACTAGACTTGTATCACTTATGTTGTAGTTGGTATTTGAACACTAGTGTATGCTTGTACGAAACAGACTTGTATGTACATGATGTTGTTTTATTATTATAAAATATGTCATATTTTAATTACACATTTGAGTTAATGTTAAAAGCAAAATTTTGACCCACATTTTCGAGCAAAGATCCAATAAATCCCAAAAAGAATTGAGTTAGAGCCCGGGTCCCCACAACAGGTGGTATCAGAGCTGTAGGTTCTGTAGACTGAGATAGAATAGAAGGAGCGGGGTAGATCGAGTCATCTTCCTTGCTTTTGATATGCTGTCATGATTTACTGCTTTTCCTATTATATGTTGTATTGTGTCTGAATTTATTTACAGCATATACTTGTCAAGCCTGAATCAGAACCGATTCTCGATCAGAGTCTATGATCAGAGGAGGGCTGAGACAGATGATATTGATTGAGTACTAATCAGTTTGATAATCAGATTTATGCCGCCTAGACGTATACCACAGCCAGAGCAGGGTAACACATCAGGTGCACAGATGGATGTCACCGCTACGCCGATGGAGACCTTATTGAAAAGATTTCAGTCTTTCCATCCGCCTACCCTGAAGGGCACAGAGAGTGCAGTAGAGTGCGAGAGCTGGCTTGATGATATCGAGATGTTGTTTGAGTTTTGGCGTATACTGATGAGCGACGTGTGAAATTGATAGGGCATCAGATGCAAGAGGTTGCCAAGAGTTGGTGGTTGACTACAAAGAGAGCCTTGGAGCACCGAGGCATTGACATCACGTGGAAAGTCTTCAAGGATGAGTTCTATCAGCGCTTCTTCCCCGTCTCCTACCGAAAAGATAAAGGAGCGGAATTTGCGAATCTGAGACAGGGACAATGGAACATCGAGGAGTATGTGGCTAAATTTTCTGCATTGCTACGATTTGCACCTCATGTAGCAGGGAACGACGAGGCAGTGGCCGATCAGTTCATCAACGGGCTGAACCCAGATGTCTTTACTTTGGTGAACACGGGACGGCCTAGTACTTTTTCCGAGGCACTGAACAGAGCTAAGGGAGCATAGGCTGGCTTGATCAGGCAGCGAGGAGCTTCCTAAGGTGTTCAAGGACAGAGACCGCCACAGCCTACCACTGTTCAGTTTCCACCACCTCCTCCTCGCTTCGATCGTGGATCTAGTAGTAGTGGCAAGAAGGAATTTCTGAAGGCTAAGGGCAAGCAATTTAAGAAATCTGGGAGTAGTTCATCGAGTTTGAGTGGATCTCGACAGAGAGGTCAGGGGTCAGATTACAGTGGCGTGTACTGTAGTTCGTGCGGAGGGCGACATGCCATGGAGCAGTGTCAAGGAGTTATGGGACGCTGCAACATCTGTAGGCAACAGGGACACTTCGCCAGAGTTTGTCCCCAGAGAGGTGCACAACGATTCCAGAGTGCAGGGTCATCAGCACCAGTGCCACAGATGGAGAGACAGGCATCCTCTGTACACTCCTTCCAGCCACCATCTACACAGACCCAGCAGAGACCCGGAGGTAGTCAGACAGTGAGTCAACCTCCGAGACAGCAGGCAAGGGTGTTTGCGCTGACAGAGGAGCAGGCGCGGGAGGCACCAGATGACGTGATAGCAGGTAACTGTTTCCTTTGCGGTTATCCTGCATATGTGTTGATAGACACAGGTGCATCACATACATTCATCTCTGAACATTTTGCATTGAGACATTCATTGCCTGTTGAGTCGATGTCGACGGTAGTGTCTATAGCTTCTCCGTTGGGAAGTGGTTTGATATCTGTGACTACTGTTAGACACTGTATGCTTCAGTTTGAGGGGCATGAGATCGATCTTGATTGTGTAGTACTTGGTTTAGCTGATTTTGATTGTATAGTTGGTATAGACATGTTGACCAAGTACAGGGCCACTGTAGATTGTTTCCACAATATTGTCAGATTCAGACCCGAAATGACAGATGAGTGGAAATTCTACGGCAAGGGTTCCAGATCTCGGATTCCCTTAGTATCTGCTCTGACTATGAGTAGATTGCTTCAGAGAGGGGCAGAGGGCTTTCTCGTATATTCAGTAGATCTACTGAAGTCGAGCCCAGCATTGGCAGATCTGCCAGTGGATTGCGAGTTTGCAGATGTGTTCCCAGATGAGATTCCAGGGTTTCCTCCGGTTCGAGAGGTTGATTTCAGCATAGATCTTGTGCCAGGCAGTGTTCCTATTTCGAGAGCTCCGTATAAGATGGCACCGATAGAGTTGAAATAATTGAAAGCGCAGTTGGAAGATCTTCTGTCCAAGGGATATATCAGACCCAGTGTATCTCCTTGGGGTGCTCCGGTGCTTTTCGTTAGAAAGAAAGATGGTTCGATGCGACTGTGTATTGATTACAGACAGTTGAACAAGGCAACAGTGAAGAACAAGTATCCTTTACCTCGCATCGACGATTTGTTTGATCAGTTACAGGGATCTTCTGTATACTCGAAGATTGATTTGAGATCGGGGTATCATCAGCTCAGAGTTAGAGACGTTGATATTCCGAAGACTGCATTCCGGACCAGGTATGGGCACTACGAGTTTATCGTTATGCCTTTTGGTTTAACGAATGCACCTGCGGTGTTTATGAGTTTGATGAACCGCATTTTTCAGAGATATTTAGATGATTTTGTGATTGTGTTCATTGATGATATCTTGGTATATTTGAAGAGTCTGATTGAGCATGCAGATCATTTGAGGATTGTATTGCAGACTTTGAGAAAAGAGCAGTTATACGCTAAATTGTCCAAGTGCGAATTCTGGCTGAAACAGGTTGTCTTCTTGGGTCATATTATATCTGGAGATGGTATTGCGGTAGATCCGAGTAAAGTTGAGGCTGTGATCAGTTGGCCGAGACCGACTTCTGTGCCTGAGATACGCAGTTTCATGGGTCTAGCCGGGTATTATCGTCGTTTTATCCGAGATTTCTCCAGTATAGCGAAACCTACCACCCAGTTGATACAGAAGAATATGCCATTTGTGTGGTCTGAAGATTGTGAAGCTAGTTTTGTAGAGCTGAAGAAGAGGCTGACTAGTGCGCCTGTCTTGACGATTCCTTCAGGTACATGTGAGTTTGTTGTATATTGTGACGCATCTCACAGAGGATTGGGATGTGTTCTTATGCAGCGAGGGCACGTGATAGCGTACGCCTCTAGACAGCTGAAGCCACACGAGACTCGTTACCCGATTCATGATCTTGAATTGGCGGCGATTGTCTTTGCACTCAAGATCTGGCGCCATTATCTGTATGGCGAGAAATTTGAGATCTATTCCAATCATAAGAGCCTGAAGTATCTCTTTTCTCAGTCAGAGTTGAACATGAGGCAGCGACGATGGCTTGATCTGATGAAAGATTTTGATTGCGATATCAAGTACTATCCAGGGAAGTCGAATGCAGCTGCAGACGCCTTAAGTCGAAAGGTATGTGCGCTTTCCTTGGCGACAGTAGGTGTATCGAATTTAGTAAAGGATTGTTGCTTGTCGGGATTGACATTTGATACAGAGAGTAGACCGTTGCGACTTGCTGCAATTCAGATTGAGCCAGATTTGATTTTGAGGATCAAAGAAGCGCAGAAAACTGATCCGAGTATTCAGAAATCGATTGATATGGTCAGAGCTTGTCATATATCAGAGTATCAGGTTAGAGATTCTGTTCGGTATGTGAATAACAGCTTAGTGGTGCCAGAGGTTTCAGATTTGAGACGACAGATCATGTCAGAGGCACACTGTAGTCGGTTCAGCATTCATCCTGGTGGCAGGAAGATGTACAATGACTTGAAGACACAATTCTGGTGGAAGGAAATGAAGACCGATATTGCAGAATTTGTGTCTAAATGTTTGAATTGCCAGCAGGTGAAGGCAGAAAGAAAGAAGCCCGGAGGTTTACTTCAGAGTTTGTCTATTCCTGAATGGAAATGGGACCACATTTCCATGGATTTCGTGACGAAGTTACCTCGATCTTCGCGGGGCTGTGACGCGATTTGGGTTGTGATAGACAGACTGACCAAATCAGCGTGTTTCATTCCGTACAGAATGATCTATGGACACGATCAGATGGCAGAGTTGTATGTCAGAGAGGTCGTCAGATTGCACGGTGTGCCGAAGTCGATCGTATCAGATCGTGATCCACGATTTACTTCTCACTTTTGGCACAGCTTGCAGCAGGCTTTGGGTACGACTTTACACCTGAGCACTGCTTATCATCCTCAGACGGACGGACAGTCAGAGCGGACTATCCAGACTGTACAGGACATGCTGAGAGCTGTAGTACTAGACTTTAGTACTAGTTGACAAGATTCATTGCCGTTGTGTGAGTTTTCATACAACAACAGCTATCAGACGAGCATAGAAATGGCACCGTTCGAAGACTTATACGGAAAGAAGTGCAGATCCCCGTTGTACTGGGATGATATCTCTGAGGTACCAAATTTGGGGCCTGATATGATTCGTGATATGACTGAGAAAGTGAAGATCATTCAGAAGCAAATGAAGAAGGCACAAGATAGGCAAGCGAAGTACGCCAATGTCAGACGTAGACCGTTAGTGTTTGAGCAGGGAGACAGAGTATTTTTGAAGATTTCACCTTTCAGAGGCGTTGTCAGATTTGGCAAGCGAGGGAAGTTGTCTCCTAGATACATCGGTCCGTATGAAATCCTCGAAAAGATTGGCGATCGAGCTTACAGACTTGCTCTTCCTCCTTCACTGTCCGGTATACATGACGTTTTTCATGTATCGATGTTACGCAGATATATGCCAGATGATTCTCATGTCATTCAGCCTGACGAAGCCGAGCTGGATCAGACTCTGAGCTATGTTGAAAGACCGATACAGATTCTTGATCGGAAGGAGAAACAGCTTAGAACCAAGACCATTCCACTTGTGAAGGTTCAGTGGAGTCGTCATGGCAACGAGGAAGCAACTTGGGAGACAGAGTCTGATATGAGACAGAAACATCCCGAGTTATTCATATGATGTGAGTCTTCCTTTCAATTTTGATTATACTGTGTTGTGTATACTTGCATGATTACTGATTTATGAGTTCGAGGACGAACTCCTCTTTAAGAGGGGGAGAAATGTAAGGCTCGAGAATTATCAACTGGCATTGATGTTAGACTTGTAAAGGTAAGAATGCATGACATTTAAATCAGAATTGTGAAGTTAGGCCGAAGCCACACCGCACCGGCGGTACAGGAAGGACCGCACCCGCGGTGCATTGAGAGGAAATTAGTGGATTTGTGCGAAGCAAGACCGCACCCGCGGTGCAAGCAAAACCGCACCCGCGGTCCTGCAAGAACCGCACCCGCGGTCGATGATTTCTGGAAAATAAAAGATATGCCGAAGCTTGAGCGCACCTGCGGTCTAGATGGAGCGCACCCGCGGTCATACGTGTTATTTGAAATATAAAACATGTGTCCTTGGCCATGCAAAGTATATGAGTTGTCTTCTTCCCTTTTCATTTCAGACTTCAGGGAACCGAGAGAAGCCAAGAAGAAAGCTCCCATTCCTTTGATCTTAAACTTGTGATTTTGAATGATATAGTGATCCGATTTTAATTCCGAGACCGGGTTTGTGTTCCTCTCTTTGAAGGCTACAAGAAGATGTAAGTATTTCTCATTTCCAACATGGTTTGAAATTTAAGTGTTGAGGAAAATCAGATGTAATGGTTATTTTGTGTTCTTGAGATTATGAGCATAGTAGAAACGTAAACGGATCGATTTTCAGACGCCGTATGTTACTGTTTCGAAATTTCAGCATGTATTATTGAAGAGTATATAGATTTTCAGAGTTTGAGACGATTATGTCATTGATATGATGATGTTGATGAGATTATGGTATTGTTATGTGAGTTGTGAATTGACCGGTACCGAGGATTATGCCGTTATGCCGTCGATTTGTACCGAGATTTATTATTGATTGGAATATGTGTTGTTTTGAGTTAGAGATTGATATTGTATGTCTCAAATATTGCCATTTCAGATTTGTATTGGCTATTGTGAACTCGAGACTTCGACTACGACACCGATTGTTCGACAAGAAAGGTATAATTCATGTGGTCACGGGATTGCACAACTCGATTCAGATTTGATACGAGTTTCCCTAAATCACATACTAGATTGTTGTTACATTGATTATGTAATGTCTTGTTTATTGATTTATATTCGAGTTCTGAGATAGGAGATATTGGCAGATTGGCCAAAACTAGACGTTTCGGTGTATCGACGCATAGTAGTAGATATTCTCTATGTGTAGACCCTCGATACAGAGTTGACCGAAGTCTAGGAATAAGACGTACCGTCACCCCGAGTGGTTGGGTAGGTGACAGACCGTCTTATTCACACCGGGATCCCTAGATTAGAAATGAGTCGAGTCAAGATTTAAATGTTGAATACAGATTTGTATTCTTCTACATGTTTAAAGTTGCATTCATGTTACTTGATATGTGCTATGCTTTTGTACATGATTATTACATTGCATGCATCCATGTTTTATACTGGGATATGTTCTCACCGGAGTTATCCGGCTGTTGTCGTGTCTGTATGTGTGCATGACAACAGGTGGGGCAGGATCTGGGTCTCGAGCTAGATGAGAGATTGATGATAGCGTGGAGATCTCGGGCGTTGAAGATTTCTAGTGTTTCCTACTAGACTTGTATCACTTATGTTGTAGTTGGTATTTGAACACTAGTGTATGCTTGTACGAAACAGACTTGTATGTACATGATGTTGATTTATTATTATAAAATATGTCATGTTTTAATTACACATTTGAGTTAATGTTAAAAGCAAAATTTTGACCCACATTTTCGAGCAAAGATCCAATAAATCCCAAAAAGAATTGAGTTAGAGCCCGGGTCCCCACAACGCACCCCCACCTCCCAATGGGGATGCTGCTACTAGAGTGCTAGAGGGTATGGCACGTTTCTTTGAGCAGCAGTGTTGGAAAATTTCATGTTCGAAATCTTGATTTTGATGTTAACAAAATTTTTTTTTGTGTTTCTAACATATTTACTCAACTGTGAAGTTATTAAAACAAGAAGCAAGTTGAAACTGAATTCTGCACAAACTGAATCTCTAGCTAGCTTCGGTATTTTGAAGATATATCTCAGATGGATGATCCAAAAGATAATCCGCAAACTTGGATGATTATAAAATGTAATTTGGAACAAGTTTTATTTCACGTTGGTTTGGCAAAATCGGATGTTATCAGGTCTAACTGGTCGCTCAATAACCGAACTGATTGCACGAAAACATCAATCAGTTGGGTATGAGCAGTTGCGGTATTATGATCATATCGCTCAGTTTGATTATCAAAATGAAGCGATTCAGTATGCATTGGAACGATAAGATGATGATCTACAAATAATCTTCAGAAGTCAAAGTCTGAATCGAAGCTTAATATGCTGATAAATGACGATGAAACTACTGGTTCTGCACAAACTGAAATCAGCTAGGATGATTTCAGCACACCAGCTAAACTGAACTGAAGCAGCTGCTAACCAGCTAAACTAAACTGAACCAGCTGCTGCTGACCAACTGAAACTGAACCAGACCAGCTGAAACTGAACCGAACCAGACCAGTTGAACTGAACTAGCTGACCAACTGAACTGAACCGAACCAGCTGTTGACCAGTTGAACTGAACGACCAGTTAGTTGACTAGAGTTGACCAGCCGGGAAAAAGTCCAGCAAGGCGAATTTGACCGTTGTAATATCAGAAACAGTACAGAAACTTTCCAAACGGTCATATTCTTGTGTCTAATGTATATATCATTGTTGGGGCTTATAAATAAAATATCTAGAAGATCAAACAAGAGCTTTTGAAGGGGATTAAAAGCATGGGCAGTTAGCATGAAGAAATCAGCTAGTTGAGAGCACAAGCCCTTGTGTGAGGATACATTTGAGATGCACAATGTAAAAGAAAAGTTCCTCACACACAATCACTAACACATATACAAGAGAGTTGAAATTCAATGATTAGTTGAGTGAGTCTTGCACAAAGACAATAAACTTGTGTATGTAGTGGGTTTGTACAAAGAGATGTATAAATCAAAGTCTTCTAGTGAATTCTTCCCAAGGGGAAGAATGGGTGACGTAAGAGCATTGGAAGTCTCCGAACATCCATAAACAAATTTATGTCTATTTGTTTATTGCATGTGAGGACCCGGACGCTAATTCATTCCTTAATTGTCTTTAGGAATATTTAATCATTTATAATAAACAGGGTCTAAATTTTTTTTTTAAATGCAAAGCGGAAACGTAATGTAATTAAATTCAAATTACATATTAAAAATAAACATACAATTATTGTATTATCTACAATAATCTAACTAGGTTCAACTACATGTCAGTGCTGAATACTAAGTTACTTCTGAGCCCGGATCTCCACGCTATCTAGTCCAGCCTCGTTCTCGTCCTGACCCCGCTTCTATCCCACCTATTTCCATGCACACATACAAACAAGACAACAGCCGTATACCTCCGGTGAGAATTATATTCTCAGTATAAACCATGTATGCATGCAGTCATATAAATCATATAAAAGCATATAACAAACATTTCTAACATGTAACAAAATCAGAAACATGAGTTACTATCAAGAATAATTCCTATTCTAAACATGTACCAAAATCAGGAACATAAATCGACATGTTCCATATTCAGGAACGTAAATCAACATCAATAAATATAAACCAATATAACTGTCACTCAGACTCATGACTCTACGTTTTAGACTAGACTCAATCCTAGCTTAGGGATTCCGATTTCCAGATGTTGACATTCCATATCGATCACCAGTAATAGAAGAATTTTCGATTCTATCCACATCGATATGGTATCGATCACCAATAATAGAAGAAGTTCTGATTCTATCCACATCGATATAGTATTGATCACCAGTAATAGAAGAAACTCCGATTCTATCCACATCGATATGATATCGATCATCAGTAATAGAAGATTTACGATTCTATCCACATCGAATACAATACCGATCACCAGTAATAGAAGAAGCTACAATTCTATCCACATCGATAGCCAATCATCCGATGACAGACTCTGGCACTATCGCCAATGCACTATCTTGTGACATCGTGCAATGTGCCCGTGGCGATCCCGCCACTATCAGGCACTTCTGTCACAAGATTACTCGTCTAATACCTGCTATCTATAAATCAAGAGAACAAGTATTTTCAATACATTCATTGCAATTATTCATGCAATACAATAACGTATGTGATTTAGGGAAACTCAAGCCAAACCTCACTCGAGTAGTGCAATCCCAACTCGAAAAAAACACAAGATACACGATTTTACAGTTGCTGGAATTTTACAGCAAGTTGCTGTGTCGGTTCGGAGGCTCGTTCGAGTTCTCGGTCGTCTTTTAGCCTATGGCCTTGGACTGGACAGTGCCCCATCGAGTTAGGAAGGTCATGTTTCCGACGTTCGTGATTCGGATCATTTTTGAGGTCGAACGAGAATTTACGGTGCGATGTACCACATTGACTCTCGAAATAGCGTTTAATGTTTTGGCCTCCATTTCACCTGGAGGAATGATTCAACCATGGCTAAGGGCCCTAGGCCAGCCACAATCCGCATCACACCATAACTCAACCGAAACTCCAACCGAGAACCAACGTGCATGCATGTGTTGTGTTTTGCTTAGATCGATGTCTTGCGTCGTTCCAGTGGCCATTTGATTGACCATGGCATGATCTAGACATACAGAGGCATGGTATGAACCGTGGCTAAGGGCTATAGGCCAACCAAGATCCATACCAAGCAACCAAAACCGAAATACATATGCTGAAATGGGAAGGGGCCGAAGGGACAAGGGGCTGTTCTTGCATTTTGATTAAAAACCGATGCACCATGGACCAAGCCACCAAAAGGGCGACTTAGTCACGTCTTAGACATGCTAGGGGAGTTATATAACCATGGCTATAGGCCCTTGGGGCAGCCAAGATCAGATCCTTCCTCCTTGCCATCAAAACTGAAATTTCGAAACTCAAATGGACCAAATGAGAAGTTGCTGTCCATTTCTGAATTTCCAGCAACCAGGGGCTTGAACGAACGGACCAATCTGATCCTAATGCATCCTATTACGTGTATAGATGTCGCCTTGGGAGCCTGGAGTCGAACCAATCACCTAAAACTCACAAACTAAGAAAAACGTGAAGCTTGCCAAGGAATATAAAAAATTCTGCATGTGTTGTTTCAAAATGTTTTGACATGGATCTCGATTTTTGCTTGAATAAATATGATCATGTACTGAAAAATAAATGATAATATGACTTGATTGAGGTTTGAAAGAATCTAGACATGCCTGGTTTTGTTTCGAAAGAAAACGAACGAAACAACGACGACGCGGCACGGAGGAGTGGAGCGCTTCTCTACCTTTCCTTGCTCTCGATTTTTCTCTCCTCTTTCTAGCTATGAAACCCACGAAATTTCTCTCCAAAATCACTCTGAATTTCGAGACTAAGGGAGGGGGAATGGTGGTTAAGAGGGTGAGAAGAATGGGTGCAAAAATATAGGGAAAATCAAGACCAAGTCTCCCCCTTTTTGAATTTTGAATTCTTGTTGCTATCAAATATTGGTGGGGGGAAATATTAGAGGTGCATGGCCGATTCTTGCATGTCCAACAAGGCTTGGATAAGATTGATCATTAATTAAATGGTGCTAGAAAAGAATGAAGAGATTATTCTACTAATTAAATACAAAGAAAGGTCAAAGATGTTGAGTTGGCAAGATAATGCTTAGTCATCTAAGGGGCCAAAAATTCATCTATTAAAAGGAGGGGAAATTATTATCTAACTAGTAAATTTATAACCCTTAAAATCCTCACTAATAATTTAATTAATTTAGTGAATAAAACCCTTAATTAAGTAACTTAAATGAGCTTATTTCTTATTCACCTCAAGTAACTTAAATAATTCTTTAAACTCCCTTTTTAACTTAAATGAACTTACTTGCTAGCTAAATTAACTTCTGGAAATATTTCTCGAATCTTAAATTCTATCTCAAAACTCCAACTCCAGTCCGGCTTCACTGAAATAACTGAAATGCTAAAACTCAAACTACTGCATGAAATAATAAAATAATTAACTTCACAGAAATGCCTTTAAAATAATCATGCAATGAAGTCAATTAAATTTTAAAAATCTAGAATTATGCATGGCTTATACGTAGACTGATTTACGGGTTCTACATTCCTGCTACGTACGATCAAGTCTCAAACAGGGAGATGGCATCCCCATATTCTTAGGTAAGAATATTTGGGCGGCTTTCCAATCCACATCTCATATGGTGTCTTGTCCACTACCTTTGTATGGACTTGATTCCACAACATTGCCGTTGTTTCAAGTGCATATCCCCAAAGGGATGGCGGCAACTAAGTGAATCTCATCATAGATCGGACCATGTCCATCAATGTCCGATTACGACATTCTGACACACCATTCAACTGGGTGTGGCAGGCGGAGTCCACTGTGAGAGAATCTCATTCTCTTTAAGGTAGTCTTGAAACTCAGTACTCAAGTATTCTCCACCCCGATCTGATCGTAGTGCTTTAATACTCTTTCCTAATTGTTTGTCTACTTCTGCTCTAAATTTTTTGAATATTTCAAAGGCTTTAGACTTGTATTTCATTAAATACACATACCAAAATCTCAAATGGTCATCGGTAAAGGTAATGAAGTAGGAATGGTCAAATTTAATGCTAACACTTAGTGGCCCACACACATCTGTATGGATCAAATCAAATAGATCATTTACACATTCCACTTTCCCTAGGAAAGAGGCCTTGGTCATTTTTCCTTTTAGACATGACTCACATGTCTCTAGAGAGTTTATGTCTGACGAGTCAAACATGCCCTCTCCCACTAGCTTGTGCATCTTTCTCTAAGAAATATGTCATAGCCTAACGTGCCGCAATTGTTCTTGGTTTAGACTATCTTGTTTTTTTTTTGTTTATCGTTGTTGAAATTGTGTTTACTTGAACATTCACTTATCATTGACAAAACATTTCTGGCCCAGATAATTTCTTATGTCCAGACTTCTTGCAGTGAAACAAAGATGTTCTGACTTATCGAGCTTTGTCAAATTCCAAGCCCACCGCATTCTCAATAGACCCAATAATGCTTACACCATGCTCATGGACGAGCGCACCATCTTGCATGCATGCAGTCATGTGTTCCTTGAAAGTGGTGTGCATCATTATGCGAGTTTCATGCACTATGCAATTCTTGCATGTGTATTCGAATGTCAATGGCATTCAACATTTCCTCAAACTGTCTCTACAATTCATTTGACATAGAAGCGAGTATATTACACTTTTGTTTGCGTACTATGGTCTCACCATCTTGCATGCTTTGTCAGTTCAGCAAGAGTGATATTAATGTGTATGCTATTTTGTTCCGAATTTAGAACAATTTTCCCAGCCAATCTTGAAGATTAGTGTTTGGTTAGATTGTTTTAATAACATAAATGAATTACGTGACGAAATCATAAATATACTGATGTGGAAGCAGAATAAACGTTACCGACTATTTTAAAATATTTGGTAAGACGTAAAATATGGACTTTTGTTTTACGAAATTTCTCCAACTATTTTGACATTTTCACGACCCCATGATGACAAACGGGAAATCCAATTTCTTTAATGAGTACGCAAGGCCCAATTGCGAAATTATGATCCTGGAGAGTATCAGTCAATCTTAACTTCCAAAAGGTAGAGCCCAATTTCAACTCCTTGCAACCCTAACGTAATTTTGCCTCACGTTTGAGGAGGGTCCAACAATATGATCCCCTTTCTCTTCACGTGTCAAGCCCAACCCATCAATGTTGAACCCAACCCATCAATGTTGAACCTTAGTGGAGGGTCTCCATTAGATTCCCCAATAATATGAGCCGAAATCATGAGAGTTCCACGTATTTCACATCAAATATGTTAGTGGAAGTCACAGCTTTCCGGCGTCCAGGTCTCCCCAATAATATGAGCCAGACACTAACTGCGGTCGGCGTTCATCATGCAACCACTGTTGATGGAGGACAATGAATTATTAAACATTCTTTTAATTATCCTTTTAATAGGTTTGATTTAAATTTTGGATCTTATCCAAAATGACATATTTTAATTTTAAAAATTTGTCTTATCATTAATTTTAAAACTCGTGCCATGATTATTTGTATAATTGTCTGATTCATGCAACTCTTGTTATTATATTGATTATAACGCACATACTGATTATTTATAATATATCACATACATCATAATTAATAAAAGATTATTGATAAACGAGAGCTAATTGATCCGTACGAGCCACATACGGATCCATTTCCACAACCTAGGTAAATGCAAGGATGCAAGTGTAATATTATATAAGCTTCTATTATTTACATTAAATATCCATGGCATATTGGGATACAAATTTAGAGGGTGAGAACGGACCATAAATCAAGTCAACTTGTAATTATCAAATAATAAAAAATTACAACACGTAAAATATCCTAACATTAACTTGTCAGGTTGAGTCGATATATATTTACAAAGAAAAATAATACTATTAACATAAGAAATAATATTTTTCATGAACTGGGTCATGTTGAAGATTCGTATCACAAAGTTTTTGTAAATTTGAGTTGGTCTCTTATGAGACGTTTTTACGAATCTATATCTGTGATATGAGTCCATCTGATTCATACATATAATTAAAAGTAATACTTTTTACATATACATTAATATTTTTCATAAGTTTGTCAGATTAGATATTTGTTTCATAAAAATTAACCCGTGAAACGGTCTCATTATATTTTTTTGTGATTTTGAATTTGGCTAATTTGGTTACAATATCCACCAAATATTTTAGTTTTTGACAAATCCGAACTTGTACTTTTTAGCTTCTGATATTTTGATTAAAAAGCCAAATAACTCTTTTATCAAAGACAAAGTGATTAAAAAAAAGTTTTTAAAGCCATAACAAAAAGCTTTTGTTTTACAGATTTACGCCATACTCGTATTTATTATAAGTAAGTTGCAGAAATGAATTGAGATGGAGAAATGTTAAAAAGGGGTACTTTATGATTTTCAAATTGTAAAAGGCTATTGTAACGTCAAAAAGCACATAAACCACATACATGCAAAAGAATTAAATTGCTTAATTGTTTTATTTAATTGATTTTTAATGCTTACATGATGCATATTATATGACTAAGGGTCTAATTGCATGATTTTATGAAAACTGTAGATTTTACCCAAATATTCGATAATAGGCTAGGGAAAGGAAACCGATGACGACAAAGATAAAATAAATATTTTTCAATAAATATTTTCAAGACTTATTAAAATGATTAAATATGATTAAGTTTTTCTGAAAATGGTAGAGTTCAAAATATTTTATGAGGCGAGCTTGATTTTATCTGGGAAGTCGGTTTTGGGTACACGACGGACTTTTAAAAGATCAGAAGTATTATTTTTGAAAACTAATTTTAATAAAATTTTATTTTTCGATTAAATAGGTGTTATTAAGCCTAATTTAGCTAGGATTAGTAAGCTCAATTACTCCTAAACCTCAAGGCCCAAAACCTAAGCCTATTAACATGCAAGTTAAAATCTATAAAAAGAAATCCTAGGTTTTTTGTACATGATATCAGCCGAAATTACACACATACAACACACAATTTACGAAAATTTGAGGAGGAAGAAACAAGGATTCTTCGTCGCCCGTTCGTCCGTCTTCACGCTCCACGCCAACAATCGTATATTCGAGAGTTTTAAACGCAAAGAATCGTTTAAAAATTTATTAGACGCATCATTCAATCCATATTATGCATGTTTTGTTTATTTTATCATGGAAAATAATTGAGTAAAATTCTCTTAACGAATTGAAAAATATTTTCAAAGTTTTGACGATTTTACGCTTGTTTGAAAAATTTTATGAATTCCAAGGACACGGTGCCAGTAGGATGTGTTTAAGGGCTAGGAAAAGATTCGTTAAGGGACCACACGAAGGCTTGAATCAAGTTGGACAAGGAAGGAGGAGGCCTAGGGTTTGCTAGGGTATCATGGCTTCGCACGTCTTCAAGGCTACGGCTAAAGGTGCTTGGCTACTCACGGCTCGGCCAGGGCTCGGCTAGGGGTTGGGGTGGACGTGGTCAAGGGTTGGGAAGAGTCCTAGCATGGCTAGGACTCGAGTGCAGCGGCTAGGGAAGAGTCCACGTGAACTAGCACTCTTCCCCCTGAGCGCTTGGTGAAGCTACGAGCAAGGGGACTCACAGCTCGGTTGGGGGCTGGCTATGGTTGTTCAATAGGGTCCAGTAGAGTCCTAGTTGGGTTCCTGGGCTGCTGGTTCACGGTGGCTTTTTGGGGAAAAAAAACAGATAAGGGTCGCGATCTAGGGCTTGCGCGCATGGGTGTGTGCGGCTTGGTTATGGGCTGGGGGGCTGGGTCCTGGTCCAAGAGGGTTCAGTAGGGTCCCTAGGCGTCTGGTTAGGGTATGGTTTACGGTGGCTCGGCCATGGCTTGATGAATTTAGGTCGTGGATCGAGATGGAAATGTAGGATTTTGTTTATGGCTTAGGAAAAGAGTTGGCTCGAACCATGGTCCACGGGCGTCAGTTCATGGATCACGATGGTATTTTAGGAATAAAATATTTATGTTTAAGGTTTGGGAAGAAAATATTAAATTTGTGATTAATTCGAAATTAAAACGTTTTACGAATTAGTATTTAAAGAATTAAATCGAAATCATCGTGTTTACGTTAATAAAAATATTAGAAGTCAAATTTAAGCTTAAATAATTATTTGGTATAGTCTCGAGTCATGAAAAGCGAGAAAAAGTCAAAATCGAGAATTTTAGGGTACAAGGGAAAAACAGTCATTTTACACCTGGGTATGACGAAAAGGGTTGGCAGTGTTCCGAGGGATTATAACGCATGTTAAATGATATTTTAAAACGTTTACGATGAAAATATGAGGTTTTATGATTTATGGTAAAGCTGTGCAATTTTTACTGTTAAAATGCTATTTTTCAAATGTGGAATGGACATGATGTTTTGTGATTAAAAAGGAAAAAAAAATATTTTGAAGGATGAGTGGATCGAGTTCAGCAGTAAACTCCTAAGAGACATTTATTTCTGCATTAACTTGATAGTCAAAAGTTTTAAGGGATTGTGTTAATGATTTATCAGATATTTTTATGCTTTATTTTGAAGTTAGTTTGGATCATGTTAAAAGGTGGAAGATTGATTTCTGTTAATTGACGACTTAGAGATTTTATGCAGTTGAGATTTTAAAAATTAAATTATTTTGATTTATGGAGATGTTAAGTTATTTGAAATGGTGAATTTTGAAATCCGAACCAAAATATTTGGAAGACAGATTCAATTTTGATTAACGATTTAAAAGAGACCATAATCTGGTCTTGTTGAGAAGGACAAATTATCAAAAATGATTCACGAAAACAAGTCTATATAAAGATGAATAAATCTCATATTATGAACGGTTTTAATTCCATCTTACCTTATAATGTGATTGAGATTCCAAATCTTTAGAACTCTAATGTGAATGAGATTCCGATTCTATAGAACCTAGAGTCATTTGAAATCTATTTTCCGGAATGAAGGATACAAATGTAACCTTAAGGTTCATCTCTCTGCATTGCTTAAAGTTCATCTTTGGCCTTACAATCGCCCTGGGATTTCAAATGTTTGTCGATTAATGCTGTAAACTCCTTCAAGCCAGATTTGGTGGGAAATTTAATCTGTGGAAAAGGTGAGCGAATTAAGTTAGAAAGAAATAACAGTCGTGGACCCAGAAATTTTGACCAAAGATGAGCAACTTCGAGTATTGTGGAGGGCAACATGTGCATTCTCTAAACTTTTAAGATCCCCTCAAAGTGTTAAGATTGGAAATTGAACCTAACTCAACCCCAAAAGCTAACTCAAGGGGGAGGATTGTCCAGGACCATATATACAACTCTGAGGTTAGTAATCAACCGATGTGAGACAATTAACAAAAGTCTACTACAATTTGGGAATTAAAGATGCATCGAAAAGAAATTTCATAAACGTAATTACCGGATTTGACTTGTCTTTAGCTGGGTAGAATAATAATGTTGGAAAGTCCTCCACCTGCAAAATTCCAGATTAAAGGGTCTTAAAAATCTGAATGTTAACAATCCCACATCTTGGAATCGTTCTACTAAACACGGGAATTAGTGAAGAAAACAATGACAAAGAATTAAGGTATGATGGACAAAGCAGATGAATGCAACACGATATTATAAGATCAAGCAACAGAGCAACCAAAATGCAAGTAACGAGGTGGATAAAATGTTTACATTAACATGTATTGAATTTGAAATGAAAATGTCACAGAAAAGCTGGTGGCAAAGATTTAAGAAAAGATCATTGCTACACTTTTAAAATGACACAGCCACAAAGGCGTTCAACATCAAAACATTAGAGCTGAATGGATTGTAAAGGTGATATTCGTCTGTCCCTCGTGCTACAAAAAAGAATTTAGAAGTGAGATTCTTTTATTAAATCCAAGAATAACAGCCAACAGGTATGCTACAGGCACATTACCTGCAATTTTGGATGTTCGTTAGTTGAAACGTCGATCCTTGAAAAAACAAGGCTATCGAGCCCCTTGAAATGCTTGGCCAATTTCTCGACTTGCTTGCTTGTTGTTTCGCAGGTGATGCACCATGGTGTATAGACCTAATGCAGAGAGTTAGTCATATTTAAGAATTGTTTAAATAATCACTTAAACGACCGTCACTTTTTACTTTCAAATTCCACTAATTTTTTTTTCTTTTCTCCATTAATTCGAAAATCAACAATTAAAATAACTTAACATTTTCCATAACTTAAAATAATTTAACAATTTAAATCTCAAGTACATAAATTTCCTAAACATTGTCAATTACCAAAATACAACTTCTACCTTGGACATGATCAAAACTAACTTCGAAATAAAGCATAAAATCTCTAATAAAATCCATAGCAAAAATCCTTTAGAACTTTTAACTAAGAAGCTAATGCGGAAAATAAAGACCTTCGGGAGTGTACTGCCGTACCCGATCCACTCAAGCGTCACCGCCTCCCTTATTATCATCATCAACTGCAGCATTCAAACCTAATGAGTCTAATGACTCAGCACGTCCTAAACATGAGTAACAAGTAATACATATACATGCACATGCATTAAAATCATGTTTTTATTTAAAATAATTTTAAGCATAAATAAATCAAATATCATAAAATCATGAAATCGTAAAGCTTTGCATCATTTATCACTTTGGGTGAATTTTGATCCTTGAAAAACTCTTGAATATACAATCGTCAGCGAGGGGCACGAAGAGGAACGAATGAGCGACGAAGTACCTTAGCTTTCTTCCCTATGCACTTCTTGAAATTTAGTGTGTGTAGGTGTGTGTGCGTGTGGGCGGCTGATGTGAGTCCCAAAAGACCAAGATTTGTATTTTTATAGATTTAATTTGAATGATAATGGTCTTTGGTTTTGGCTTTCAAGTATATGAGCAATCGAACCTACTCAAAATAGTTAAATTTTATTTGAAAAATAATTTTTTATAAAAATTAGATTTCAAAAATAATGCATTTGATATTAAAAAAGTCCCTTGTTTGCCCAAACCCGGCTTTCTGGATAAAATCGTGCTCGTCTAGTAAAATAATTTGAATTCTATCATATTTAGAAAAATCTAATCATTTTTAATCATATTAAGAAACCTTGAAAATATTTATTGCAAAATATTTATTTTATCTTCGTCGTCCCCGATCTCCTTTCCTCAGCCTATTATCGAATATCCGGATAAAATCTACAATTCTCATGAAATCATGCCATTAAATCATTTAATCATTCAGTCACACCTTTAATTAATAATATGCATAACATAATCATTTAAAATCAACCATGCGAATGGCGTAAGAAATTTAAATCGTTTGCATACATGTGGTTTTACGTAGGTTGGTGATAAGTGCAATAATTGCCCTTAATTTATATGTTAAACAAGTTGAATTATGTTAGTTTAGAACATAATTACACATGATATTCGTTGTTTTTGTGTCGTGCTTGAAAATTAGGGGCATTTTTGGATGTTGATTTATTGAGAAGATGGCATCGCAACACCGAGGAACAGCGCCGCCACGCTAGAATTACAAAGATCAAGCGCTTAGGCGCTACCAGGCTGCGCAACAAGCGCTGGGTAGCGCCCACAGCCGAGAGACAAGTGCCTAGGCAGCGCCACACCTTCAAGAGACTGGCGTCTGTTTTCTTTTATTTTTGCCGCCCGGCCTTAAACGCAAGCCCATTAGTCATGTTCTCGGCGCCACTAGCGCCGCAGCGCTGCTTAGGCGCGCGGCTCACGAAGGTGTGCCGCCACGTCTAGACGCTTGTATTTCGGTGGTCTAGCGTTGTGGAGCTTTCTGACTGGTGCCGCGGCGCTTCACTTTCGCACAAAGGGGCGTGGCAGCGCCGATCTTGAGGCGCTGCGACGCTTGTTGCTTGTATATTCTTCTTAGCGCTGCGGCTCTAGTTTATTAACTTTTCATGCTAAAAAATACCTCTGATTGCTCTAAACCATCCAATCATTGTTTATTTCTTGCATGACACGACAACAAAAACCAAGCGTAATACCGTTCGAAACTAACACAATTCAAATGGATTAACATATAAATTAGTGCAATTCTTGCATTTATCAAACCCCACAAAACTTGAATTTTTACTAGTCCCGAGCAAAATAAAAATAAGAACTCAATCAAAACTAAAATACTAACAACTATAAGTCATGGATATGTAATCAGTGATATTGGCCTCCGCATTATCCTTTTTCATGTACTTCACAATTAATCAAGAGTCACGTGTGTGTGTGACATGTCAACGTTTATTTACCAAATCAAATGCTCAAATAAATTTACAACACTCGTTCGCCTTATGAACTCAAGATATTCTCAGCTCAGTTCAACTTACACTTCATTTAAAATAAAAATTCACTTACACAGATCACATAGGACTTTATTGGTGATTATTTGGCTTAGACATACTTATCGGTTCCATCGAACTGGTTTCGGACCTGTTCCTACCGGTTCTGGGTCCGATGAGTTTGGAATGGGTATGAACCGGTTCGGAACCGGTTCCGGTTCCAAGTTGAAATACTTGGAACCAATCCAAACCCAAGACCTGTTCGGCTTCTAATAAACCGGTTCTGGTTCGGGTCGAACCGGTTCCGAACTCTAATTTATTATATTTTACTATATAATTAAAAATAGTAATATTAATGGACAATTTTTTATTTAGTATCTTGATTGCAAATAATTGTGACTACATTAAAAAACTATAACAAAATAACTTAAACATTTATTTTTACAATTGAACATCTAAAATTCATCACGATTTATTAAAATATATTTTGAATATTCTGGATCTTCGTCGGAGCTTGAGCTTTGAAATTCGTCGATCGCGCCAAAGGTCCTATTCATTTTTTCTGCTGCAAACCAATCTTGTAGGCATGTTAGCATGGAAAGTGTTTTTGGCTTTAAATTAGTTCTTTTTTCATCAATGATCCTTCCACATACTGAAAATGCTAATTCGGAAGCAACACTTGAACTTTGAATGGGTAGGACATCTCTTGTAATTGCAGCTAACACTGGATAAATTTTATAATTTACTTTCCACCAATCAAGAACATCTAAATTATCTGTAGTCTCAATATATTGGCTTAGATAAATTTGGATCTCATTGTAATTGGTTGTCACCGATTTTCCTTTGAACTTTTGTCGTTTCAAACTTTTAAAGAAGTTCAGTGCTCCACTTTTGCTTTTATATGTCGGCATCTCCTCCGGCTGCGCACTCTGTTCATCACATTGTTCAATAGCATACAAATCAAACAATTTTTAGAGAGAATACATGATTGACTTCTTTTGATCGTCAACATTCTTCCGAAGAAATTTAGCTTAAAATCCAAAAAACATGTCTAATCCTCCTTGATTTTGAATAGGATCAAGTAATGTTGTACCATGCTCAATTGGGATAGTTTCCCAATATTTAAAAAATTTGTTTTCCATATTTAAAACAAAATCAGGCATAACAGAATCATCATGATATTCAATAAATTTATAAAACATATTAAAAAGCAAAGATAGAAACATGGTTGAAGTAGGGTAGTTAATACTAGAAAAATTTTCGGTCGCTTCTTTAAAAATTTCTAACAAAGAAACACATTTACTCAAAATATTCCAATCATCGTCAGTTAACATTAAAGATTGTACCGTAATATTATTATAATATTGAGTAACTAAATCTTGAAAACGTAATAAAGTATGAAGAAATTGATATAAAGAATTCCATCTAGTTTCAATAGAAGATGAAATTTTTTAACTTTAATGCCGGTTGATTCGACTAGTGTTTTCTAGTCACGTCCATATCTTCTTTCAGGTAATAATTTCTCACATAATTTGAATTTTTCTATTACATTGGACATTTGCTCATCACAGGCACATTTAGCACATGAGTTGATAATATGACATGCGCATCTAACATGAAGCGAATTACTTTCTAAAATTGGTTTTAGTGAATCTTTAAGATATTTAATTACAAGAGTATTGGCACTCGCATTATCTAACGTTATCGACATTATTTTATTTTGCATGCCATAAATCTTAACAACATTTAAAACATATCTAGCTATAGTGTATGCGTTGTGACACAATTCTAAATGATCTAGAGCTAAAATTCTTTTTCGCATAGTCCAAGTTTCGTCAATCCAATGACATGTAACAACAAGATATGATTCATATTTTAAATTAGTCCAAATATTAGTTGTCAAACTAACTCGACAAGAAATATTTGAAAGATGCGATTTTAGTGTTTCTTTATATTCTTTAAAAATAACAAAACAATATTTCATAAGTGTGTGCCTAGAAATATTGTGAAAACCAGGTTGAATAGGACTAGTAAATTCAACAAAACCTTCTTTTTCAGATATTATAAAAAGGTTGACAACATTTGGTAACAAACTTTACGATGGCTTTCCGAGAAATTTCTTTTGTGATTGTGAAAGCTTTACCACTTGAAGGATTAATTTGTTGTTGTGTTAGTTCCCTACCGAATGGTTGTAGCGTATCAGGGTCAAATTTATGTACCTTAAATAAATGTTTTTTCAAATTGCCTGTACCACCGGAACCACCACCCGTTTTGTAAGAATACCTCGTTTTGCAAATTTTACAAACGGAAAAAGAGTTATTCGTACCTTGTTGTACAATATCAAAGTGATCCCAAACTTTGCAAAGCTTTGCACGGGCTGTCGTCTTGTTCGTTGACATTGTGTTGCTTGCTCGAGTAGACGATGGCGTCCCTACATCTTTGTTGGGGAGTTCCATGGCTTCTTCAACCTCGTGGCCAGGTTCGACTTCATCAAAGTCGGCGACGTAGCAAAAATGTTTACCAAACTCGGGAGCGTATTCGCCACCGCCACCACGACGATTCGAAGATGATGCCATTGAAATTCGAATTATTTATATGAATAAATTGCGAAATAATAAATAAATAACAATAAAAATAATAGTGATTATAGATAAAATTATAAAACAATTATTGAATATATTTGGAGAAATGATAGCAAATAAAAATATTGATTGTAGAGAAATGAAAAGTTGAGAGAAAATTGAAATGGGAAATATAAAAAATGACTTGTATATATAGGTGATTTTGGGGGTTAAAAAAATTATATTTGCAATTCGGCCCCAAATATTGAAGAAAAAAATTGCATATTTCAATAGCCGTTGAACGACTATTGAAATGTGCAGCAGCATTCAATGCAGACTTTGGGCCAACGGCAAAGGCCTTTTATTTTAATTTTTCAAAAAATTTAGGATTCCGGTATCTGGGTCCGGGTCTGGTTCTGGGTCGGTTCCGGATACAGTCCGGAACCAGTTCGGAACCGGTTCAGAAAATGCTGAACCGGTTCAACCCACAAACCAACAGATTGTACATGGTTTCGGGTCCGGTTCTTCCATACCGGATCAGATTCCGGCCCGAAGCGGTCCGTTAACTCATAAGATTTTCAACACAAGTATACCAAAATTGATGTCACACAATGAGAAGTTTACATGCAAATGATTTAAGTTCATACTTGCTAACCATGTTTCTCAGGTATCCAAAAGCTTGACTTGAACAACTTTTCTCCACTAGTATATTGGATAAATGTGACAAGGTGAATAGGTCTTGTAGGCTTATAACGTTAGACTATGGCTCATGATCTACAATGAAAGTATTTGATTTTTCATCATTTTCACTCTCCTTTCATTCACCATCCCTTATTTTTTTCTTCACAATCATATCTTTAATTTCTCGTTTTTTTTTTCACCATTTTTTGAATCATTCCTTCGATTTTTTTTCTTCTTTGTCTCTTTTTCAACTTCTTCATGCACATTTAATTTTTCTTTTTCTTTCCGAGGAGTATTTGAATCATTACAACACCAATGACTTATTTCTCTCAAAATTAGGTAGGACAATAAGTGTATAAACTTCATTAGGTAGTTGTTGTGGGATGTTGAATAGATACAAGTGGGGGCTAATTGTATGTTCTTGAAACACACCAATTGATTTTTTGTAGGCTCAAAATGGGACACTAGGGATATTTCATGTTCATTTGGTAGGCTCGAAGGCTTAAACGGTTCCAAAGATTGTCTAAATCATTCTTATGTCACACATTATCCGTATTTCGCCTCGAAAAGTGTTCAAGCAAGTTCTAGATTTTCGTCAATCCATTATTCAGTCATCTCACACAAACCAATCACATGCATTGTTCAATCAAAATGTTACATGAGATAGGTGCACAAAGAAAAGTCAAGTATCTCAATCAACTCGAGGCTCAATGGTCTAACAATGGACAATAAACAATGAAAACAGGCCCAAAGATATTGAGAAAAATTGCCTAGATCATCTATGTGTTTGCAAAAGTGTCGGTTAATGTCACGTGAGAATTGCTAAAAATCAGATCTTCATTGTCCAATTAGCACCACAGGTATGTTAATTGTATGTAAGCATCGATAGTATCAACAAACATGATAGTGCAAAAAATTGTGACTCTCAAGTTATCATAAGCACATGTTTTCAGAACCATAACTTCATTTTATCATCGGCACACAATGATTTGTCCATGACTCTTTCTAACGACTCTAACATGCCATAAATAAATTTTTTTACTTTTTTTAACAAACTAGACTCAACCGTGCAGGTTATAACTAATCATGCAATTCCTAAAATAAAAACGAATTAACAAGTGAACTAGAAAACAACTAAGAACTCAAAAGTAAAGCAGAATTAACGACCCCTAAACTTAAGTACGTGCATTGTACCTATAAGAACAGTAATAAACCAAGAAAAACATGGGATTACGTACCTCATACAGCAAGCATCAGGACTCGCTGTCCTCAGCCTGATAGCTCAACCTCCTCATCATCATCATACTCAACATCATCCTCAATAGGTCAGTGTGCAAATGTTGAGGGTGGTGGAAATGGCTCATCAGATGGACTAGTAGCAGAGAAATGTTGTGCAAGCACTCAATTAAAATCGTGCACGTACTCCACGTGCTCGCGCGTCATCCGACACAGTCTCCTTATCGTGCGCTCTAATTCATCGAGATGGTGGCGGTCGGTCTGTGCACTGTCGGTCTCCGCCTTTCGTTTGTGTGATGGTTGCGGGACGGGCTGTGACTGTGCTCCACTCCCTGAAACCTCTCCTTGACCACTAGTAATCTGTCTCTATCTTTAATGCCTAGGGAGGGGATCAACCAGTGATATATCGCATTTCGTCCGCAGTAATGCCTCATTATCATCCCAAGTAACCCTCGCTACATGACAAAGGTCAGTGATCGTCGACGAATGGGGTATGTAACATTAGATGTGGCTCGAGCAGCCTGCAAAATAGACGCCATAATTACCCGGCCTGTGTCCACTATCCTGCTGGTGATGATACAAAAAACCAACGCTGTCTCCGTCTTTGTCACATCAGATACATGCCCAGATGACATCAAACGCGAGGCTACAAAGTAATACCAGTTGTACGCCTCCCTCTTCATAGACGTCGCAGGGAATGTGCCCGGGGCACGTTGATTGTTGAGCTTCCAAACCGTGCACCGCTCACAAAGTTTGGTTATGATTGTCTCGTAGGGATAAGCCTCTCGCATGAACAATGTGTACTCATATGTGTCGTAATCAGGCATCGAGTAAAGAGAATTGATCGTTTTGCTATTGAAGGCAACCATCCGCCCCCGAATCTTCACGTGATAACTTTCATGTTTAACCTTTAGATTAGCATAAAATTCTCTCACAAGGGACATTACAGCATGAGCCTGGGGCTGCACAAATTCATCCCAATTTATCGCTTGAGCATGAGCCAATGTAGGAAAACCCAAGTGGCTCTGATCCATGCCTCTTTCCCGCTGCATATTCTTTTCTATCAACCTAGTATAGTTCTCAGAGGCTACTGCATCCCAGAACCTTCGTCTATCAAAATTGGCAGTAGACAACTCACCATACCCAGACGCACCACGCTTACTTTTTTTTTCGGAGGCATGATTCAATTAAACCCAAACTTCGCTCAACAAATTTTTTTTTAACAAACTAGACTCAACCGTGTAGGGAATAACTAATCATGCAATCCTAAAATAAAAAAGAATTAACAACTGAACTAAAAATCAACTGAAACACAAAAGTAAAGCAGAATTAACGACCCAAAAACTTGTTGCGCGTTTTTCGCTCGCAAGCGTATGGTTGTCAAGTTTTAATATATATAATTAAAGTTTCGTTCCCACGAGAAGTGTGTATGTAAAATATATCAGTGCCTAAATAGTCACGACTTTATTCAGAAAAATCAATAGAGGTTTGGTTTGTTTAAAACAACTTAATTTCAAATAAATAATTAATCTAATCATCGAAAAGAGAAATATCAACGAGAGAAAATATCTAGAGAAATGAATTTCACTAAGTTTCCACGATAATTATTCCCGATTGAATTTATATTTATGAATTCCAATTATTTAATGGCCAAGAACACTTAATTATTTTATTCCACTTTTCCCAAGTGACGAATAAATTGTATCAATCAAACTTCGATTAAAACATTCCTAATAAAAATCTAAGTTTCATTGATAAATGCAAACGATGTTCTCATTAGGCCTCTCTAAAGTTATACGCCTTCCGAACGATATAAACATTCAAAGATGTGTTTCTAAGGATCTATAATCCGAATCCCTCTCCCGAGTTGTAGAACTAATCAAGCAACACAATTTATGACCAGTAAATTGCATTGAATAAAAGCAAGAAACACAATTAAACCAAACGGAATTCAATCATAAAACGAACACGTCAAATCATCGTATCGACAAAGCTACGTCATCCTCTAGAATGAAAAATTAGTTCATAACAAAATCTGCAAAAACAATACATGTTCAAAGTTTTAGACATCTCAACACAATAAAATATAGAAGCAAAAGAATAGACGACAAATCCGATGTGTCGTCTCTGTTCCCAGATCAGTCGTTCTTCGTATTTGTGATCGATCTTCGCACTCCGGATCTTCGTCTCGTGTTTGCTCCTGCTCTCCCGTGCGTTTTTTTTCCAAAAGCGGCCCCTTTTCTTCTGAACCCTCTGCTTTGTTTTATTTTCGCCGTCGGGCCTTAAACGCAAGCCCATTAGTCATGTTGATGTGAATCTAGCCAGCCACTATGCGTTCCAAGAACCAATCCCGAGAGGACGCTTGAAGATGTTGAATGTTGCCCTTCATCCAACCAACGAAAGCTTGGAAACAAGGCTCGAAGGGTTCGGGTTGCATCACAATCAAGTAGAAGCTGACCGAGGCTACACGAACGTGTACACGGGGTCCGTGTCTCATACATTCGAGATTGAGATTTACAGAGCTTACACGGACCCTCACCCGGAGGCCTACACGGGGTCCGTGCCCTTTACGTTTGGACGAGAATATTTTCCTAGTTTAGTGTTTTAATTATTTTGGCAAGTAGATTTGATACCTTTAAATATGCAATTTTATATAGGTAGGGTTTGTTACCTATATATAGGCTAGAATACCATGTAAACTTTTAACTTTTGTTCATTGATTGAGTTTATAAAAACTTCTTTGCGAATTCTCTAAAAAACAAGCTTAAGTTTCGTTATAACTTTTGCATTGTATCAAATCAAACTTATCAAAAGATTTATCTTTTGTGGCGTTTGTCAATCGAATATCACAAGGGTTGCCAAGGACGGGTTCTTTGCAGGTTCTCTTGAATGAGATTGTTTCTATCGTTGGTCAATTGTTGCTAGACCGCGTGATCTAGAGGCGATTATCACACCTATCAATTACTTGTTTCAAAGATCGGGAAAAATCAAAGATCTCGTGAGCGGGATCGCATCATTTGGTATCAGAGCTTTGGGTTTTTTATTCAAGTAAGCGTATCCGTTAAATTTTTCGTAGGATTTTCAATACGGATTTTCGTGTAGCGATTTCTACGTATTTGTTGGAAAAAAAAAATTCGCGATTTCTACGTTTTTGAAGAATCACATCTTCCTGAAGAAGCCCAATATATCAACAACAGAAATTTTGGTGAATTTGGAGGATATCTAGGTAACCCTCCCCCTAATACTTATCATCCTGGTTTGAAAAATCACGAAAAGTTTTCATAGGCAAATATAAAGAATGTGTTGAATCCTCCACCGCGATTCAATGTATCAAAAGGGGAAAGAAAGCCTTCGTTCGAGGATTTGGTAGGGACGTTTGTTGCTGAATCTTGAAAAAGGATGGCGAGGACCGGGTCTCGTCTTGACAATATGGAAACTCACATAGGAAATATGGGTGCCACGATGAAATCTTTGGAGACGCAAATCGGACAGCTGGCTAATCCATTGAGAGATTCGAACAGAGGTCAATTTCCAAGCAATGTACGGTCGTAAGTGCAGATCGCCTATTCATTGGGATGAAGTAGGGGAGAGATTAGAATTGGGTCCTGAGATTATTCAGCAGACTACCGATGTAGTATTCAAGATCCGTGATAGGTTGAGGACTGCTCAGAGTCGACAGAATAGTTATGCGGATCAGAGGAGGAGAAATCTTGAGTTTGTCGTGGGCGACCATGTTTTTGTGAAGATATCACCTATGAAAGGTGTCATGCGATTCGGGAAGAAAGAAAAGCTCAGTCCGAGATTCGTCGGACCATTTGAGATCCTCGACAGGGTTGGGACATTAGCTTATCGTGTTGCTCTTTCGCCGAATCAAGCCGGAGTACACAATGTGTTCCACGTCTCTATGCTGAGGAAGTATATGGCGAATCCTTCGCATGTCTTGAATTTCGAACCATTGCAGCTCACTCTGAACCCGTCTTATGAAGAAAGACAAGTGCAGATATTAGACAGACAGGAGAAGAAGCTTCGGAACAAACTGGTGAAGCTAGTGAAACTCAAATGGCTTAATCATTCGGAAGAGGAAGCTACGTGGGAATCGGAGCCAGAAATGAGGAGTCGGTACCCCGAGTTATTCAGTAAGTTTTAATTTCGAGGACAAAATTTCTTTTAAGGGGGGGGGGGGGGGGAGTTGTAGAACCCGATAAATCAGACTACGTATATGTAATAATATGATTTATTATTACTAATTATAAGTATTATATTTATTAGGTATTATGGAGTTCAAAACATTGACAAACATGAGCTCAAAACATTGACAAACATGAGCTGAAAAACAAGAGTCCAAAACATTGAAAAACAATTGTGCCCAAATTTTTGACTAAAATATTTTAAAGCATGCATTAAATTTTAAGAATTATTCTCCAATCTTACCTATAAATAGATGTTTTGAGAATGAGGGAAGACACATCATAAACCTCTCAAACTAGAGCATGAATGAAGCTTGAACACAATCAATCTTTTCTTGAGTGATATTTTCGAGCTAGAAATTCTGTTCATTTTCGAGAGAAACTTCCAGTCCAACGGTTTATTGAAATCTAATCTCCACCGTACATATTACACTTTCATATGTTTTAAACATCATATCAAAATTTCAGCCTCATCCATACGGTCAAAGTTTGTGAAACCCTTCGGCAAGAAAACTGCTCGGATTTCAAACGAGTTTAGCTAGTTTACGGATTTTCGGACGATAAATTCCAGCTTGTTTCTTACGTAATTTTGGAACACCTTTCGGTAAGTGGGCTTATGTTTTAAAGTATTTAAATATGTTTTCGAAAATTCGATCGACATGATATATTCCTTCGATTTGATATATGAATATTTCGTTTCTATAAATTGTTAAGCATGTTTAAATCAATTTCAAGTGCATGTTCCATTCGTTTCAAAATTATGTTGTCTTCATTTCATGTTATATTCTAATATATATTCTTAAACACCAATTTGGTGTATTCTAAGAATTATGTTTAAAGGCACTGTTATGATTCAAGTTAGAAATGGTAAAAAAGGAAAATTTTCCTAAAACATGATAAGATATGACAAGTTTATGGCCCTGTTGCGGTGGATAATAATAACCGATATATGGCCTCACCCCTTATAGGAATTACATATAGGGGACTGATCAGTAACACCATGGATAATAAGATGAAATAGCAGTGCAATACGAATAATATTGATATGTCTATATGCATATGATAATTTATGTTTGCTCATTGTTAATATCATGTCTTGATTTTGTTATGAATAATTATTGTGACATGAAGTTCATTTAATATTTACATAAATATATATAAGTTATGTCGTATCTATCATTTTGTCTATTTATTGTTCCGACGTTTGTTGAGACACGGAAAATTTCGAATTGTTAAGATCTATATATGTATATCTTTGTGTTATTGTGATCGATCGGCCCCCACTTGCTGAGTATTTGACAAAATACTCACCCTTACACCTCTCACTCCCAGATAAGAATGAAAAACAAGTTGAAGAAGAAGAGCAAATGCATTTTTGGGGATGGTAACAAGGTTTCAGTTGATCAAGACATACTTTGGAATTTGGCTATCTTTTATTTTTACGTTGTTCGCTTCCTCACTCGTTTGTTAAGTTGATTACGTTGTAAAGACAATGTATGTTTTATGAAAAAGACTGGTTTGGTTGTACACTCTACTACGAGGCTTGTTGATTTACGATTGATTAATTGTAAAACAACGCCGGATGTCAACTCACCCCGGTATCGGGATATGACATTTAAGTGGTATCAGAGCCCTCCAGGTTCATAATCCGACTGGGAAATTGCCATAGGAAATTTGACAAAGTCAGTTTTTGGCAAGACCCTAGCGACTTCCTACCAATGAACAATATTCACTATTCTTACGTAACATCTGAAAATCGCAAAATTTTATTGTTGAAGCATCCAAAAATCACGTTTTGCCGTTTTTGGTAATAATCGTGAATATCATAACTCCTTGTTCTAAGCCTTTCCATTTGTTTTATTTCAGGAAATGTCTCCCCGTACTCGTGCTGAAATACCCAAACGTATGCGTGAACTCGCCCTTAGCGACCATGAAATTGAAATGGCGCATCTTACAGCGCAACTTTACAAAGAACAACAAAAATATCATGATCAATTGTTAGCCAAAGATTTGGTATATGAAAACTTGAAGAAGGAAAAACAAGAACTAGAAGATATCAAAGATCATCTTAAGGCTGACGTGCAAAGGTTTGCTTATTATCTTAACTCAGAAGAAAAACAGCACGAAATGACCAAGAACAAACTAGAGGCTTCCCAAACAATAGCCCTTGAAATGGATGGATTACGCCAACGAATGTTAGAGGAATCCCAAGAACTACAGTCTCAGATTCAACAAATGTTGCTAATGGAAAAACAATGCCGTCAGAAAGATGAGGCAACCATTCAAGAACTGCAAAATTCGGTGCAGAATTTGACTATGCAAAATGAACAATTACATAATCATGTTCATCATCTTGAGGATGCCATCATTATGGCATTGTAGCCGGAAGTAGAACCGGTAGAAGAACAGATGGAAGATGAATTATTAGGAGATGGAGAGATTTTAGATGATTGAGTATTTAGTGTCATGACTATTTGTAATAAGGATTGATAATCCATTTCCTTTCTTTTACTTCTTATCATTGCACTTCTGAAAACTTTGATTTGTATTGCTTTTCCTTTTCATTGGAATCAATAAAAAGTTTATTTGATCTATTCCTTGATTAATTTCATATTTGAGATAATCTTCAATATTTTGTACATAATTATTCAAACCTCTTAGAAATTCTCATGAGTGTAGGAAATGGCAGAGAGACCCCATCGTAGCAACCGCAACCCGAGATATGCCAATCGCAACAATGATTGCAACAACAATAAAAATGAAGATACACCACCACCAGCAAGAGTTGGCCTTAGCAGAGAAGATTTAATGGAAATAGCAACAATTGTGGCAACAACCCTCCATGGAATGAGCCATTTAAATACCAACACTAATCAACCACCACCACCTCCACCACCGAATGGAATCAAACACCATTATGAATCTCTTCGGAGGAATCGAGTCCCAACGTTTGACGGCAACCCTGACCCAGAAGTTGGTCAAGGCTGGCTCAAGAATATTGAGACACAACTCTAATTGCTTGAAGTACCAAATGAACTAAAAGTGACTGTGGTGACACCATTCCTAGAAGAAAAGACGGCCAAATGGTGGGAGACAATCTCAGCAAATATGACAGAAGTCGGACCAATCACATGGCAAAGATTTCGAGAAGCATTCTTGAAACAATACTATCCAGCAGAGTTGAGATTAAAATTTTTGAGTGAATTTGAGAATTTTACTCAAACCCCGGATATGTCTGTTGTTTAGTACACTTCTAAATTCAACTCCCTTGGAACCTATGCTCCTGCCATCATGGCAGATGATATCCTGAAGATGCATCGTTTCAAACGTGGTCTGAACAGTCGTATCCAATCAACTTTGGCAGTTTACCAACCCACAAGTTTTGATGATTTAATGGGAGCAGCCATTAGAGCTGAGACTGATATTAAGCGCCGAGAAGATGAAAATAAAAATAAACGACCTCTCACTGGACAATCTTTTCAAGGTAAACAACCAGTTAAAAGGTCAAACCAATCGAGTGGACCATTCAAGGAAACTCCTTCCAATTCAACTACGACATTCTCAAGCATAAAACCGTGTCCATTATGCAACTACCGACACATTGGAGAATGTCGAAGGAACACCGGTGCTTGCTTCAATTGTGGGAAGATGGGACACCGGATTGCTAATTGTCCTGAACCATTAAAGAAAATGACATGGTCAGACACTAATGCTACCCCAACAAACCAAAGGAGAATAACACCAATGCTCGTATGTTTGCCATAACTCAAGAAGAGGCAGATGATGCAAACGATGTCGTGGCAGGTACCATTATAATCAATAAAATTTCAGCTTATGTGTTGTTTGACTGTGGTGCCACTCATTCATTTATTTCTAAGAGATTCACTAAGAAGTTAGGGCTTATACCAAAGATACTTGTTGAACCTTTTAGAATTGCTACTCCCACCAGTAAAACAATTGAAACACATAAGATACATCGGAACTGCATAATATATATCAATGAACACACATTCAACGCTGAATTGATTCAAGTCAACATGGTGGAGTTCAACGTTATTCTGGGAATGGATTGGTTATCCAAGAGTCATGCAATAGTAGATTGTCGGCGTAAGATTATCAAACTCCGAACTCCAAGCCAAAAAGAAATCACATACCATGGCAAGGCCAAGAAACGTAAATCCCTCCTTTCTGCATCTCAAACCTGGAAAGCCATGAAGTCTGGAGAAATAGTCTACCTAGCAATGGTAAATGAAGTAAAAGAAGGAGTCGAGCTCAAGATAGAAGATATTCCAGTGGTACAAGAATTTTCGGATGTCTTTCCAGAAGAGCTACCTGGAATGGTCCCGGACCGTGAGATAGAATTCGAGATTAACTTGGTACCAGGTGCTACACCAATATCAAAGGTACCCTATCGAATGGCTCCAGCAGAACTCAATGAGATAAAAGAACAAATCCAAGAGTTGTTAGACAAGAAACAAATCAGACCAATTGTCTCTCCTTGGGGAGCTCCAGTCTTATTTGTAAAGAAAAAAGATGGAAGTATGAGATTGTGTATTGATTATAGAGAACTCAACAAGATCACAATCAAAAACAGATATCCTCTTCCAAGGATAGATGATCTTTTCGAACAACTCAAAGGAGCCACAGTATTTTCCAAGCTTGATTTGAGGACAGGATATCATCAATTGAAGGTCAAAACCAGAAGACGTTCCAAAGACACTTTCAGAACAAGATATGGCCATTATGAGTTTACGGTAATGCCATTTGGATTGACAAATGCTCCAGCAGCTTTCATGGATCTCATGAACAGAGTATTCAAGCCATTTCTCGACAAATTTGTGGTGGTATTTATCGATGACATTCTCGTATATTCTCCAAGTGAAGAGGATCACAAAGAACATCTTCACCTGAATCTTCAGATGTTAAGAGAAAAAGAGTTATACGCGAAATTCAAGAAATGCGAATTCTGGCTAAAAAGTGTGACTTTCTTAGGCCATATCATTTCAAAAGAAGGAGTATCTGTGGACCCTAAAAAGGTGGAAGCAATCACTGGCTGGCCGAGACCTAAGACAGTAACTGAAATTCGAAGCTTTCTGGGATTGGCAGGTTACTATCGAAAATTTGTTGAAGGTTTCTCTTCAATAGCTACGCCTCTTACAAAACTCACACAAAAGAACTCAAAATTTAACTGGAGTGAGGAGTGTGAAAAGAGCTTCCAAACACTCAAGGAAAAGCTTGCATCTACACCAGTACTGATTCTACCCACTGAGGACAAAAGCTTTATCATTTATAGTGACGCATCAAAAGAGGGTTTAGGATGCGTACTCATGCAAGAAGGAAGAGTAATCGCATATGCATCAAGACAATTGAAGCCGTACGAGAAAAATTATCCTACTCACGACCTCGAACTAGCTGCGGTAGTTTTGCCTTAAAAATTTGGAGGCATTATCTTTATGGCGCCAAATGCGAGATCTTCACAGATCATCAAAGTCTCAAGTATTTGTTCACACAAAAAGAATTGAACATGAGGCAGATAAGATGGATTGAATTGTTAAAAGATTATGATTTAACAATAATCTATCAGCCGGGCAAGGCAAATAAGGTAGCTGATGCTTTAAGTAGGAAAAACATGGGTAAAGTGATCCTAGCTTCACTTTCTGCACAACCATGCCTTCAAGAAACAATCAAGTTAAGACAGAATCAAGATCCTACTTTGACAAAACTTAGAGAACAAGTCAAAGAAAAGAAGTCACAAGATCTTCATATAGACGAGAAGGGAGTTTTATGGATGAAAGGACGATTGTGTGTACCAAACATCGAGAATCTTCGATAGGAAGTAATGTCGGAAGCACATAAATCAAAATTTTCGGTCCACCCCGGCAGTACAAAGATGTACAGAGATTTAAAGAAAAATTTTTGGTTGAGCGGAATGAAGAAGGATGTAGCATAATACATCTCTAGATGCCAGGTCTGTCAACAAGTTAAAACTGAACATCAACGGCCTGGAGGACTTCTTCAACCCTTGGAAATTCCATAATGGAAATGGGAACATATTTCCATGGATTTTGTAGTAGGTTTTCCAAAGTATAGGCAAAGTCATAATGGAATATGGGTAATCGTAGATAGACTCACAAAATCTGCACATTTTTTACCTGTCCGCGTGAATTATAATCTGGAAAAATTGGCTACCATATACATGGACAATATTGTGCGATTACATGGAGTTCCGGAAAGCATTCTGTCTGATAGAGATCCAAGATTTGTATCTCGGTTCTGAAAAAGTTTTCAACAAGCTATGGGGACTAAGGTTACTCTCAGTACAGCTTATCACCCTCAAACTGATGGCCAAACAGAGAGAACAATACAAACCCTTGAAGATATGCTACGAGCATGTGTTTTAAAATTCAGTGGTAATTGGAGTGAATATATACCTTTAATTGAGTTCGCTTACAATAACAGTTATCATAGCAGTATTGGAATGGTTCCATACGAAGCTCTGTACGGCCGAAAATGTCGATCACCTCTATACTGGGATGAGGTAGGAGAGAAATCCATAACTGGACCTGAACTTGTCCAAGAAACCGTGGACAAAGTAACAATCATTAAAGAAAGACTCAAAAAATTGCTCAAGATCGACAGAAAAGTTGGGCTGATCTAAAGAGGAGACCAGTGGAGTTCACCGTTGGAGAAAAATCTTACCTAAAAGTTTCTCCCATGAAAGGAGATGTTCGATTCAATAAAGCTGGGAAATTACATCCTCGATACATAGGACCTTTTGAAATTTTAGAAAGAATCGGAACATTGGCATACGGACTAGCATTGCCACCAGGTATGTCAAGAATTCATAATGTATTTCATGTTTCACAATTGAGGAAATACATCCCAGATCCAAGTCATGTTCTTGAAACTGGACCGCTCCTGATGGAAAGTAATCTGAATGAAAAACTGAGATATGAAGAAGTTCCAATTCGAATTTTGGACACCAAAGAACAAGTATTAAGGCGACACAACATTTCCTATGTTAAGATACAGTGGTCTAATCATACCGAAAGAGAAGCTACTTGGGAACTAAAGAGAAGATGTTCGAGCAATATCCCTATCTGTTCGAAAATCTAGAAAACTCAAGTTTCAGGGACGAAACTTCCAATAAGGAGGGAGAAATGTAATAATATGATTTATTATTACTAATTATAAGTATTATATTTATTAGGTATTATGGAGTTCAAAACATTGACAAACATGAGCTCAAAACATTGACAAACATGAGCTGAAAAACAAGAGTCCAAAACATTGAAAAACAATTGTGCCCAAATTTTTGACTAAAATATTTTAAAGCATGCATTAAATTTTAAGAATTATTCTCCAATCTTACCTATAAATAGATGTTTTGAGAATGAGGGAAGACACATCATAAACCTCTCAAACTAGAGCATGAATGAAGCTTGAACACAATCAATCTTTTCTTGAGTGATATTTTCGAGCTAGAAATTCTGTTCATTTTCGAGAGAAACTTCCAGTCCAACGGTTTATTGAAATCTAATCTCCACCGTACATATTACACTTTCATATGTTTTAAACATCATATCAAAATTTCAGCCTCATCCATACGGTCAAAGTTTGTGAAACCCTTCGGCAAGAAAACTGCTCGGATTTCAAACGAGTTTAGCTAGTTTACGGATTTTCGGACGATAAATTCCAGCTTGTTTCTTTCGTAATTTTGGAACACCATTCGGTAAGTGGGCTTATGTTTTAAAGTATTTAAATATGTTTTCGAAAATTCGATCGACATGATATATTCCTTCGATTTGATATATGAATATTTCGTTTCTATAAATTGTTAAGCATGTTTAAATCAATTTCAAGTGCATGTTCCATTCGTTTCAAAATTATGTTGTCTTCATTTCATGTTATATTCTAATATATATTCTTAAACACCAATTTGGTGTATTCTAAGAATTATGTTTAAAGGCACTGTTATGATTCAAGTTAGAAATGGTAAAAAAGGAAAATTTTCCTAAAACATGATAAGATATGACAAGTTTATGGCCCTGATGCGGTGGATAATAATAACCGATATATGGCCTCACCCCTTAGAGGAATTACATATAGGGGACTGATCAGTAACACCATGGATAATAAGATGAAATAACAGTGCAATACGAATAATAATGATATGTCTATATGCATATGATAAGTTATGTTTGCTCATTGTTAATATCATGTCTTGATTTTGTTATGAATAATTATTGTGACATGAAGTTCATTTAATATTTACATAAATATATATAAGTTATGTCGCATCTATCATTTTGTCTATTTATTGTTCCGACGTTTGTTGAGACACGGAAAATTTCGAATTGTTAAGATCTATATATGTATATCTTTGTGTTATTGTGATCGATCGGCCCCCACTTGCTGAGTATTTGACAAAATACTCACCCTTACACCTCTCACTCCCAGATAAGAATGAAAAACAAGTTGAAGAAGAAGAGCAAATGCATTTTTGGGGATGGTAACAAGGTTTCAGTTGATCAAGACATACTTTGGAATTTGGCTATCTTTTATTTTTACGTTGTTCGCTTCCGCACTCGTTTGTTAAGTTGATTACGTGGTAAAGACAATGTATGTTTTATGAAAAAGACTGGTTTGGTTGTACACTGTACTACGAGGCTTGTTGATTTAAGATTGATTAATCGTAAAACTACTCCGGATGTCAACTCACCCCGGTATCGGGACGTGACAGTATAAGCCATTCATAACTACTATTATTTAAATTAAAATGATTTTCATACATGCATGAGAGTTTATTTCATTTTTTAAATTGTTAAGTCCTGATCATTTATTTTTAAATCATAGAAGTCCAGTTTTATCTTTTCAGTTAAATACGCGAGGCTGGACCGGAGTTGGAGTATTGAGATAAAATTTAATAATAAGAAAATATTCCTAGATTTAATTTAAGCCAAGGAATAATTTATTTTAATGTAAAAGAAAGTATAAGGATTTGTTTAATTAATTGGAGTTAAGTAGTAAATAAGTTCTTTTATGTCCAATAATTAATTTAAAAGCTTAAATTAAAATGTTTAACCAATTGGGATAAATTAATCTAGACGTATTTTATTTAAGAAATTGTAACTTAACATGTTAGTAATTTATTTTAAGACCTAGCCATGCATGCAAGAAAATTTCTATCATAAATTAAATTATTAATTCACTAAAATACATAATAAGTGTTTAAAACTTTAAGGAGTTAAAATTCAAGAATTAAGCAATATTTTTACCACATTTGTTAGCAAGAATTCGGTCACCCCCTTATAGGATTTAATCATGTTTGGAAACCCTCCATTTTTTATTCTTTCCTTAACCCTTCATGGTAAAATAATTCTTTTATTTTTAAATCCCCACTAATTAATAGTTAAGCACTATTATGTACCTAATCAATCACCAAATCAGCCCATCTATTCCTCATTCTCGAGCAACTAGAACGAAGGAGATCATTTCCTTGTACCATTCCATTCCTCAAATTTGAAACTTCCCTCTAATGCATTCTTGACTTCTTTATTTTCCTTGTAACCTACCCCTTCATTCCTTGACACTCTCCCCCACCATCCATTCAACAATTTCAGAGCATAACAGCTGCTGAAATTGTGATCCATCGTCAAGAGAGCGGGAAAGAAAGTAAGAAAGAAACTCCGTCTCCGCCGCGCCGTGTTCGTCATATTGATTTGTTTCTTTCGAAAACGAATTTCCAGGCATGTATATCTTGTTCCTTTCTCTTCAGTCAAGTCATATAATTATTTTAAAACATCACATGTACATGATTCAAAAGGCAAAAACCGAAAATATGACAGCAACCTTCAAAAAAATCTGTGCAGTATTTTTTCGGCTCTCTCTATGCCTCACAGTTTTGATTGTTTGTGTGATTTCATGGTGTGGCTCGGTTCCAGGCGCTCACGGCTGCATCTAGGCACGTACTAGGGTGTGTTAGAGTCATGTTGGTCCATTGGTTCCAGCCCATACACGCAAGGAGGAGACTTGACAGCAACTTCTTCCTTAGTTGCGAGTTGATGTCTCGATTTTGATTCTTGTTCGTCTAAGGAGAGGGTTCAAATCTTGCTTTGTCTAAGGCCTGTAACCATGGTTAGAACCCTTCCTTAGCATGTCTAGGACGTGACCAAGATGGCCTTTCAAGGCTTGGTTCATGGTCCCATCAATTTTTAAAACAAAACAAGGCAAGTGTCCCACGATTTCGTTTCTGATTTTTTTGTGCGTGAGTTGGTTTGTCTTTGTGGTGTTTAGGTGGATTTTGGTTGGCTTCTAGCCCTTAGTCATGGTTCACACAATACCTCATTATGTCTAGATCATGCCATGGTGGATCATGTGGCCACTAAAATGAAAATGACAGCAACGTATTGCAAGACACCCCACGTGTGCAGTATGGTGTTCTCGGGTGGAGCGTAGTGTTGCCTTGGGTGTTGCTTGGATTGTGGTTGGCATGGTTCAAGCCACACCTTAGGATGTTGGGAAGAGGCTCTGGTAGGTGGTTCAAGTCCCAATGTCCATTGATCTCGTAAACGAAGCGAAGCTTGCTGCCACGTTATTTGACAGCAACTTTGCCATTGGTTCAGAGGTCATGTACGAATTCTTTGTTGGCTTTTAGCCTATGGCCTTAGATTGGATAGTACCTCAATGAGTTAGGAAGGTCATATTTTTGGTCGTTCGTGATTTGGTTAAGTTTATAAGTCATACGAGAATTTACGGTGTAATGTGCCAAAGTGACTCTCGAAAGAGCGTTTCATGATTTTGGCCTTCATTCCCATTTTTCGTGTATTACAGCCCTAGGGATTTATTTTCCATCATTTTAGGTGTATTTTAATCATGACTAAATGATGGTTTGATGTTGGTTCGGGTTGGTACGGAGTCATGGTTGGAATATTAGTTTGTGGGTCGCGTTTGTCTCGTTTTTGGGTTCGGTTATGAAGCTTTAGTCAAGTTGAAATTATTTGCATGTTCCTTGTTAGAAGTAGGTCGCAGCGAGCCTGAGAACGATCCAACCCTTTCGATAAAAATGTGGTTATAATTATATTATGTGTATAAAATATAAAATATCTATTTTTGAGATATATGCGATATGTCTTGTGTCCACCTTACGCTTATGGGATTGCTTCCCCCGGTGACTTACGACCGGTTTATGTTTATGTAGGTGTACGGACATCCAGTCCAAGGGCTATGGTGATCTCTACCACCCAATATACTGTGGTTTAGTCTGATCAGACGATTCATGTTATGTTACGGGCCACTTGCGTAGAACATTATCTCTACAGAAAAATTACGATATGATATGTTATGACAGAGCTCTATCGAGAAAATCTTTTACGTATGATTTTCAGATATGCACGTATTTATAATTATCCATGACACGATTTTCACCTTACGCTTTACGATACGATATTTTTATGTCATGCAAAATTTTATGATATATTTACTTGCTATTCACGACATATGCATGCTGAGTCTTTAGACTCACTAGACTTGATTGTTGTAGGTACTGATGAGGTCGGGACCGAGGGCGGGGACCAGTGAGTTAGCTTGGGTCGGCAGTAGTAGGAACCCGAGGACCTTATTTTTTTATCATTTACTATTTATGCTCAAACTCAGTTTTTACTTTGACGAATTATTTTTAAGTTGTGGTTTGAAAACTATATTTGCTTCCGCTGTTACGGCAGGTTATTTATTTAAAGAGAAAATTTTTAAATAATTTCGCAAATTTACAAATACGAAATACGGGCCTCGACAGAGACATTATATAATATTTTTTTTATCAGATTCATCGAATGTCAAAGTGGCATAAATCATGGTTTGGTTTAGGAAATATAAATCTAGGGCTGTAGCTCTATTTAAATTTTAATTTGAAGTTTAATCAATTGTATATGTTTTTATAATATTCGAAACTAGATTGGAATGATGTATATATTTTTATTGAAATGCAATGCTGTCAGAAACCGATATAATCTGTCGATAGGACAAAAAACTGGTCATTTAGCCAAAAAACTGTTTACCAGTCAAGAATCGGTCGGACTGGTATTGAACCGGCCAAAAAAACCAATCAAAATCATTGGTAGCAAATACATGAACAAGCACTAGACCCTAGAAAACTATGAAGCCCACAAGGAATACATAGAAGGAGAAATTATGCTAAACTGTCAAAAAGAACTAAGAACCACGTGCCAACATCTAATCCGGCTTAGGAGTTAGAAAGAAGAATCCATCACTGAACAATAAAAATTTTATTATTAAACTTCATATTATTACATTATTATATATTTATCATGTTATTTTACTATTGCAATATAATTATTATTTTTATATATTCTTGTGATACATAATTTATTACTTAATTAGAAAATGAACTAAAAATATAATTATAAAATTGCATTAAATTCATAAAATAAAATGTAGAGAGAAAATTAAAAAGATAGAACATATAAAGATAGTATAAGTTACATTTTATTCTTGAAGTGACATAAATTATTACAATCAATGTGTATTGTAGTATAATTCATTAGCATAAATACTAATTAATTATATATTAGGTGGAATAAGTATAAAATTTTGATATTTCATTTTTTCCCTTACAACAATTATAATTTTACATATATATCTTTATTGAGTTTTGTTAGGATTGGTTTGGGTTGGTAAAGTATTTGGAAGGGAGATTGAATAAACACTTTAGCTTTTAAAAATTCTTTTATAAAAGTGTGATTAAGTTCTGCGAGGAGAACTGATCCGAGAATCTTGTGTGTCGATATAAATCAGTCAAATTAAACAAGTGCGGAAAAATACTAAAATATAGATTGAATACATTAAATCGATATAGCTGACAAGTGAGGGTGTCACAGATGTCCCCGCCATCTAGTACAATGGTTATACGTATATAGATCCATCGAACTACAGCTAATACGAAAGTCACAATTAACGATCTGAATTCAATAAAAAGGGAAAACTTATACGTATATCATGAAAAGAAATGTTTATGATGAAAGGAAAAAAGATTTGAAATTTTGCATGTTCATGAAAAGCTATTTTATTATGAGTATCTTTTAATTTTATTTGTGAATATATATGTATTACTATCTCCGCGACTAAATTATAGGTAAAAATATCGATGACAAATTTCTCATCATAATAGTACTGGATAGAATTTGTACTTGTTCGACGCTTTTTGAAAGAGAAGTTGATGAGTTGTGGGCAGATGGTTGGCTTACAATCCAAGGATGAAATGGGAACTAACAGTCTGATCCATGGAAATAAGTAAAAATTCGTTCATAATAGGCTAGGACATCATTGTAATTCTGTTAGGTGACATACCAAGCATATAACAATTTTGTTAGTGTAATAGACATTCTAGACCGATATTTGATAAGATAGTAAAAAATAATAATAATAATTAAAAATTTTATAAAAAAAAAAAAAACAAAGTTCTTAACCATTATTTTCATCATCATTGGTAGGGATGACAATGGGTAGGATATGGATCGGATTTCATACACCCATCTCCATACACATTTATTAAATTCATCCTCATACCCATCGGGTATTGAATTTCATCCACATCCACATACTCATCGGATTATCGGATACTCATACTCTACTCAAATACCCTATTATCATATAAAATTGAATTTTTTCAAATTTAAATTGTTTCGATGAAGTTATGAATATTTAAAAAATTATTTAAATGAACAATATGAAAAATTATTAATGATAAAAATTTGCAAAATAAACTTTATAAAAAAAATAACAAAATATTAAAAACATTTTAAATTAGTTGAATAAAAGTACGCAATCCAACAAAAATAAAATATTTTTCAATTTTTGAAGTCAAACATAGAATAAACTTACCAATGGAGAAGATGAAAAATTGAATGAAAAATAAAAGAGCGGTAAAATCTTGAAACGTAAAAGTGAAGCGAAAAGGAAGATAATAGAAAAAGTATCGATTTACTTGAATTTGAGAAGATGAATCTTTAATATAAATAAATATAATTACAATATATATACATATATATATGATACTCACGGGAAATTTAGGGTCCGCTCCCAGCAAGTGTCACTAATCCAGACGCGGGTTTGGAAATTACCCTGAGCCTGAAATAACAAAGAAGATCGTTAAGAGGGGGCCAGGAGGGTGTCCTGGCGTAGCCCCTCCGACGCTCAAGTCAGTGACTGAGGATATATGGGGGGAGCAGCTAAGGGTGCTGCTGAAAACAATATTGAATCCAATATCATACGCTCAAACCTGGTATTTATAGGAGAATACCTGGGCTTGTCATGGGCCATTCACCTGTGGGTCTTAGAGATGGGCCGGGAGTTTGGGCCAGATCTTGATGGGTTCATCCCTAGGTATCACCTGGTGAATGGCCCATGACAAGCCCAGGTATTCTCCTATAAATACCAGGTTTGAGCGTATGATATTTGATTCAATATTGTTTTCAGCAGCACCCTTAGCTGCTCCCCCCATATATCCTCAGTCACTGACTTGAGCGTCGGAGGGGCTACGCCAGGACACCCTCCTGGCCCCCTCTTAACGATCTTCTTTGTTATTTCAGGCTCAGGGTAATTTCCAAACCCGCGTCTGGATTAGTGACACTTGCTGGGAGCGGACCCTAAATTTCCCGTGAGTATCAATATATATTTATATTAATTTAAACGGGTATTCGGGTTGAGTGTGGGTCGGATTATATCAAACCCGCTTCATACCCAAACCCGAAAATCCCCATATCCGATTACCCAGTTATTTAATCGGCTCTAAAAATCTCTCCATACCCTCTTCTATTCGGGTCGGGTATCGGATCCTCCAACAGATTCGGAGGAAATTGCCATCCCTAATCATTGGTCAATATTTAATTTTTGGTGATTGATGTCACTTGCTATGCTATGCCCCAAAAATATCTAACTTTTAGGCTTGTTGGGTTGGTGTCCCAAATCTCTCAATCATATAAAATTTATGGCGCAAAAACATATATATGTGAACTAAACTATGTTCATAAAAGATGCCGAATATCATGAAGAGTAATAAATCAACCACAATTTAAACTATAGTAGACAATTCATTATTCTACAAGCAATTTTAATCTTACATTTAAAACTAAACATGCATGCAAACATGACGATTATGACATGGAGACCAAGAACGAACATTACTTGATTCGAAACCCAATTTCCAGAATCATCTCCGGCTTCGGGATGCCTATGATTAATTACTTATCCACATGATATTAATGTTGATATATAACCAAATTCTGTTATGCACTTACACACTATCTTGTTAGTGGAAGAGGGCCGAAGATCGCAACAGCAAAATTGTTAGAGTAGGTACCCGGCAAGCCAACATGTGGCTAGGGATTTTATTGATTCTAATGCAAAACAATCTTCATTTTAATAATATTTTACGATTTTATTCGATTATGACATTACACTTAATCTGTATACCCATGCAAGCTGCATAGATAAAGTCCTTGAATATACAATAGGTATCATGAGGTCTGCGTCGCAACGTAAGATGATGAAACTCATTAAGAAGTGTGTCGTATATTCTAAACAGGTTCCTAGTTGAATAAGTTGCCTAAAACTAGGATAAAGGTCGTTCGAGCTTGAGACTAGAATTTATCGTGTAAACTTCATGTTTCATTTGCAAGAGCATGAAGATGTCCATTCACACAGATGGGTGATCATATGATGATGCACTGAACAATCCTCCCTCGGACTATCCAAGTGGTTCCCACTTATCGAGTGGAATATAATGTCCGCAGTATGGTTATACACCATTAGTCCTTTGACCCGGGACAATGTAGGGGCTATATGTACTAGCATGCACTTTGATCCGTTTACCGACTCCATCGAGGGTCAACAGGTGGTGAGGTTGGGTGTAGTTTCGAAATACATAAGAGCAAATGCATTGTAGTCGGGGATTCACCGTTTGCCTACGGGTGAAGATATCATATGTGATCTGATGAGTTCATAGTGCAAGAAGTCTCTAGCCAGAGCAAGAAATGTGTTTTAGGGAAATGTGTTTTCCTAGTTGCACATACCATGCAACTATTAGTACTCAAAGATAAATCACATCGTTATCGAATTCATATGCAACTCTCGATATACCAATGGTTGCATATTCGATAGGGATATACATTGTTGAAGGGACCGTACTGTACGCTAACCATGACTAAAGGTTATTGCAGGCACTATCAGTGATACTTAGGGGATCATGGGGCGATGCTACTAGACGCTCTTACCATGATCCGATGGGTGGAATCAGAAATGAGTTCTGACATTCTTGATCAAGGAGTTGATGAAAAGAATGGGGTTAACTAGGATAAACTCGAATAGGAATAAATGTTATTCTGAATCACATGTAGATGTGAACCCACGGCTAGCTGTATCCCTGAACCACTGAGAGTCACACAAGTATCAGATTCTGTGTTCCCGTTGAGATAGTCAAATTTCAAGGAGTTGAAATATGGCGACTATAGTTTGATGAAGATCAAACAAGAAGCTTATAAAGGAGTTTATAAGCTGATTCCATAGGATGGAAGAAATGGAATTTATCATGATTGCTAAATAAGGAAGGAGAGTGGAACTGCCTGTTTTGTGAAGGAGTTCACTAAAACTGCCAGCTGTCAAATATGGTAACTGCCATATACGGTAAGTTCTAAATTTGGCCAATGAAAATTTTGATATTCGAAATTTTCGATTTTCATTATATGAGCAAGATTTGTATCATTGACACATCGGCGCTCTCGGATCGTCGATCGGGGTTATAATGAGTTTGAAATCATTTATTTAGTGAATTGAGAATTTACTAATTAAATTATTGTGCTAGTAGTAATGACTACTAACATGCACAAATTCTCATATATGTTCTAGAAGAGTTTAGAATTTAATTAACCAATGAGTTAATTTATTAATTAAATAATGGTTATTTAATTTAATTAATATACATGTATATATTTTATACGATGATATAAAATATGTGTATATAATATTATTATATCATGTATTATTAAATGTTAATAATTATATTATATATTAATTATATGAGAGTTTAAATATAATGAAATTATTAGAGTCCTTGTGAGAGAGGGACTCCCAATTAGATTAGGAGTCTCACTCTATAAATACAACATTAGCGTTTATTAATTGTTGATGATGAATTTTTCACAAAAACACAAGAAAAACTCCTTCCTTTCTCCCTTGAAACCTACGGCCATCTCCTCTTGATTGTTGGAAATTTTTTTGCCAAAAAAACAAATGTGATTTGTTTAATTGTTGATTAAAATCAATAATTAATTGTTAATGATCAATTAGAACAAATCCATGATGATAAATCACGGAATTCTCGGCCAACAAAACTTATTTTGGGAAAATCAATTTCGGCCATCAAGAGTCTTCCACCGCCGCGCTTTTATCGCTGCACCGTCTCCGGATTTTGGAAATTCAGAGGCTACAGTCTCAAGGCACAAATCGTTTGTGATTTCTAGTGCAATCCAAGCGATGAACAAAGTTTCTGATCCTGGACCTAATTAGGCGATCAAATTTGAAGATCCGTTCGTAGGAATTTACAAGAAGGGATATCTCCGCTTAAACACCAGAATAATTTGGAGTCCAAGCGTTAAGAACAAAAAGGTATAATTCTAAACGCCCTATGAAAATTTTTGAACATACGCCACCCAAGCACAAATATTTAAACTTCCGCTACGTCTTGGGTGCGAGAATACGATGTTCCAACAGTGGTATCAGAGCCAGTAATTCTCAATCGTGTGTTTTAATTAAATTGTGTTGAGTTTATTATTTCTAACCGCGTAAGAATTTTTATGAAAAACGCCCCTAAAATTATTTTTCAAAAATCAGTTTTTTTTAAAAAAAATATACATATTTCCGGTCTGGACGTCAACGCAGCGCGTGCGAATGACCTGCGCGCGGTAGCCGTGCGGTGCGCGTGCCAGGCGCCGCATGGCGGGCGCGCAGTGCGTACACGGCCTGCACGCCTGTGCGCGCGACTGTTAGCCAATATCGAGAAGATCGGATCACAAAAATTAATTTCTTGTTATTTCGATCATCTCTTCTTCACATGATCGATTGTTCTACGTATTTAACATGAATTAATTAATTACAGCAAACAGAAATTATAGATTACTCTTGAAGCGTGTTTTCGATCTTTCTTTGCACTAGATCTACGGTTCAAACCTCCAAGCCTTCTCTGGTGTTCTCACAAACTCTAAACGTAGGATTGTATGTTGTCACTAGTTCCAATATCACATATATATAATATATATTTGTAATATCTTGTAACATAAAAGATAATGACAATATCTTTTAAAATATAAATTTAAATTGACAGAATATATTATACCATATCTAGAAGATTAGATGATAAACTTCCATGCAATATAATAGTCCAGATAAATTTTTCTCACATATACCATAAATTATAACTCATATAATTTATCCGAGTTTATATTAGAGCCACCAAAAGGACCTGGTCGGATTCAATTAAATTAAGCTCCAATAAATTAATTTGATCCAATTTACTCATGATTAATCAAAAAAATTTATTAATCTTATTCTACTCCAATTAAAGAATAGGATTTCACTCTCAAATTAATTGATATTACTGAAGCACAAAATCAATAATTATATCTTCTGATTTATCGACCCAACATATCACCTCTGTGGATCAATTACAACATCTAAAACAAGGTATCATGACCATATAACCTATATTAGATATTCATAGCTTCTCAACCCTCATTTTCTCTTTGACAGTCCCATGTGATCACATAACATAATTAATTCAAAAAGAATGTTTAATTACTGAGCTCAAGAACTTGTGAGTTTATGATCATACTTATTGACTAGGTGACAGATTCCATATTACGAACATATGTTTTTTGTTATTTCACTTTGATTCCCAAAACATCGAGATATTGACCAATAGTTTGGTCTTACTCATTGATGTATCAAAGAACTTCAATTTAGTAATCAAAGTTCATTATCCGCTCAGGATTAAGGTGTTATGTACGATAATCTAGTGATTTTAAGTTAGTATGGTCAAATCAAATTCAAATCTCATGTGGTCCAGTCCAATACAACAAAATGTATCCCTAATTATATTACCAAACCAATATAGGCTTCAATAAAATTGAGACGATCTTATCAAAATAATTTGTCCTTATTTATTTATTGATCAGTGATAATAAAACTTTGGATTGAATTACAAATTGAATCTTTCTGTGTTTAACAACTTAAACACTCCATTTATAATAATACAACAATCCAATGGACATATGCATTTCTCAAAATAAATATATTTAAACAAATAAATGAACATTATTCTAATTTCAAAATTTCATCAATATATAACAAAAGTACTCGATGGGCATCATACTATCGAACATTATTTTATCCTCCCACTTGCCCAAGAGTAAATGAGTCATGTCTAGTACACCCATATTTCGATATGTTCCTCAAAAGCTCTAGAAGATAAGCTTTTGGTGAAAGGATCAGCAAGATTTTCAGCAGATGCTATCTTGCACACTGTCATGTCTCCTCGTTGAATAATATCCCTCACTAGGTGATATTTTCTTTCAATGTGTTTTCCACGCTGATGGCTTCTTGGTTCTTTTGCATTTTCCACTGCACCACTGTTATCACAATATAAAGTAATGGGATTTTATGCAGTAGGAAACAACCTCAAGGCTTAGCAAAAACTTTTTCATCCAAACGGCTTCTTTTGCTGCTTCACAAGCCGCTACATACTCCGCTTCCATTGTGGAATCAACAATACATGATTGCTTGATACTCCTTCAAACAACGGGCACCACCATCCAATGTGAACACAGATCCTGATGTGGATTTACGAGAATCTCTATCAGCTTGAAATCAGAATCAGTATAACCCACAAGTGCTAACTCTGAAGTCGAATAAACCAACATATACCCTCTAGTTCTGCGAAGATACTTGAGAATATGCTTTACAGCAATCTAGTGCTCTGGTCTTGGGTTTGACTGATATCTACTAACAAATCCTAACAACATAACAAATATCTGGTCGAGTGCATAGCATAGCATACATAAGACTTCCTACAGCTGAAGCATAAAGAACTCTTTTCATGTATTCCACTTCACTTGGATTCTTGGGATTGTGGTCCTTTGACAAGTGAATTCCATATCTAAAAGGTGTTTGACCTTTCTTCGAATTTTGCATTGCATACCTCACCAATATTTTATCAACATATGAAGATTGAGATAAAGCAATCCATTTGTTCTTCCTATCCCGAAGGATTTGGATACCTAGAACATAACTTGCTTCTCCCAAGTCTTTCATGTCAAACTATTGAGACAACCAATTTTTTGCAGATGTCATCATCCCCTACATTATTCCCAATAAGTAGGATGTCATCCACATATAGCACAAGAAAAACCACCTTGTCATCCAAAATTTTCTTATAGACACAACGCTCATCAAGATTTTGATTAAAACCATAATCTTTCACAGATTGATCAAATATGATGTTCCAAGACCTAGACGCCTGCTTAAGTCCATAATAGACTTTTTCAATTTGCATACTTTATGCTCTTGACCGTTGTTAATAAAACCATCTGGTTGTACCATATAAATGGTTTCGTCAAGATTTCCATTAAGAAATGATGTCTTGACATCCATTTGCCACACTTCATAATCAAAATGAGTTGCAATGGATAAGAGGATCCGAATAGACTTTATCATAGCCACAGGTGAGAAGGTTTCATCGTAATCGATTCCTTTCTCATTGGCTAAACCTTTGGGTACCAATCTAGCCTTAAATGTCTCCATTTTTCCGTCTATTCCTCTCTTTCTCTTGTAGACCCACTTACACCCTATAGGTTTCACCCCTTCAAGAATGTCTACAAGAACCTAGATAGAGTTAGTGTACATAGATCTCATTTCTGATTTCATGGCACTCCTCCATTGGCCAACGTAAACATCCTCCATAGCTTCTTTGTACGTGATGAGATCCTCATCTTGTTCAATGGAAACCGCATTAAACAATTCTCCATAGAGCAAGTATCTAGAAGGTTGTCGAATTACCCTCCCACTACGTCTAAGTTGTGGAGGTTCTTGGTTGATTGGAATTGATTGTCGTTGTCTTAAGTTCTCCTCTTGATCAATTTCTTCATTCTCCATTTGGATATGATGGGGTGACCGTTCATTGGAACCAAAGTCTTCTACCACTTCATTTGTTTGGAAACCAGTTATTAATGGTGGTAGAAATGCGAATTCAAACTGAGTAGGTTCAATGCTTATCTCTGGAGTAGATGATCTAGCAATCTCTTACAAAAGAACCTTACTTTTGATTCACTTTCTTCTATGTGCTTGTCCTCTAAGAAGGTTGCATTTGTACTTACAAATATCTTTTTATCTTGAGGACTATAGAAGTAACATCCTCTTGTTCCCTTAGGATATCCAACAAACATGCATAATTCTGAACTAGGTTCCATTTTATCCATCTTTCTCTTTAGCACATAAGCATGACATCCCCATATCCGAATATATCTTAGATTAGGCATGCGCCCATTCCACAATTCAATAGGTGTCTTAGAGACAGACTTAGATGAACCATGTTCAATAAGTATATTGCAGTTTGGATAGCATATCCCTAAAAAGATGTACTGAGCTTAGAGAAACTTAGCATGGACCTAACCATGTCCAAAAAAGTCCTGTTTCTCCTTTCAGAGACACCATTCTGCTGAGGTGTAGCTGGTGCACTCAATTGGGATATTATCCCATTATCTGATAAGTATGTTCTAAAGTCATTGGATAGATACTCGCCACATCTGTCTGATCGAGTGTTTTTATGCTCTTACCTAATTGTTTTTCCACTTCATTTCTGAATTTCTTGAACTTTTCAAAAATTCAGATTTGTGGGACATTAGGTAAACATAACCGTATCTAGAGTAATTATCAAGTGAAGGTGATGAAATACTCAAATCCACCTCTAGCTTGTACACTAATTGATCCACATACATCAGTGTGCACTAATTCCAAAACTTCATTGGCTCTATGTCCTTTAGATTTAAAAGATCTCTTAGTCATCTTACATTCCAAACAGGATTCACATACAGGCAAGGATTCCACCTTTAAATTACTTAAAGGACCATCCTTTATCAACCGTTGAATTCTATTAAGATTGATATGATCAAGTCTCAAGAGCCACAAATAAGTTTCATTAGTGGGAGACAATTTAATTCGTTTGTTGGACTTCAATGTGATGCAAAGAGCTGTCATCACGTTTTAAGACATACAAATCGTTATTCAAATGTCCCTTGCAAATAAGGGCTTTATTCAAGGTAATATCAACCACCATTTGTGAAAAATGGACATAATATCCTTGTCTAAACAATAAAGCAACATAAATCAAATCTCTAGTAATCTCCGGAACATAATAACAATGTCTTAAAACCAAATGCTTATTATTCGAAAAATAAAGATAAACAATTCCAACAGCTTTTGCAGACACCACAGCTCCTGTGCCAACTCTTAGAGTATGTTCCCATTCATTGAGGCTTCTGGTTACTTGGAACCCCTGTAAAGTATTGCATATATGATTAGTGGCTCCAAAATCTACAATCCAAGTATCAGTAGAATCAACCACTAAACAAGACTCAATAAAAGATAACTCACCACTGGCTTGCTTCTTGGAAGCTAGATATTCTTAGCAGTTTCTCTTCCAATGATCCTTTTCTCAAGAATGGAAACATTTTCCCTTAGGCTTGCCATCTATCTTGACCTTCTTTTCATTTTGTTGTGGACCTTTCTTGTTGGGCTTCTTCCTTTTACTCCCACTTTCACCTTTCGGTTTGGAATAAGATGGCCCAGCAAAAGCAACAACAAATGCATCAGCAGTTTTAGTCTTAAGAACACTTTCAGCATTTTGGAGTTTCTTCATCAGCTCAGTCAGGGACATGTTTAGCTTATTCATGTTATAGCTAACTTAAAACTATGAGAACATCTCAGGGAGAGTCTCAAGTGCCATGTCAACTTGAGTCTCTAATTTGATTTCAGCCCCCAACACCTCAGCCACGTTAAACTGAGCGATCAATGCAAGCATATGATCTCTCACGGACGTCACAGGTTTCATGCGCATGTTCATAATGGTTCTAATGGCTGCCTGCCGTACCTAACGTCCTTGATGCTCAAACATTTCTTGGAGGCTATCCATGATTTTTGTAGCAGTGTCCATGTTCTGATGTTTTTGTTGCAGCACATTTGAGATGGATCCCAAATGTAGCAACGGGCCATCTCATCAGAACCGATCCACTTATCATAAGCCTGCCTTTGAGCTGCTGTGGACTCCGCCAGAGGCATCGATGAACAGGGTACATTCAACAAATTAAGTTTCCAATCAATGTAATTTTCTCCGACTAGTTGGTTGTTGGTTAATATCATAGACAGTGAATTTCCAGTCATTTTTCTGAAATTAAAATAAAATTAAATGAGAAATGCAATAAATAAAATTATGTGTTTTGCATGAAATGCATTTGTAGATCCCAAAAAACTACTACAACACAGCAATTTACCTAAAACTCCAAAATACACAATTTTTCTTTAGGAAAAATATATATTATTTATAGCTAGGCTGAGACCCTCCCAATAAATTCAATATATCTAGTCACTCATGCAATATCAATTTAGTATTGCTTGATTTTGGCCATCAAAAGATATTGTAAAAATATTTTATAGAAAATTCTCACAAGCATTGACTTAAGTGTATACCCTTAAAATTAATTATTTATCAAGTACCAAATTAATTATGTCACCTATAGGGTGGTCACAATTAATTTTACTATAAAATAATTATAACAATGGGTCCAATCAAGTAACCAAAACAATGTAGCCCTCCTATATGGAGACCAATAAAATTGGCACGAGGCATACATATATTCTTACTAATGGACTAATAAGGGAGACCGTGAGCTTATTTAAAATATACCCTCTCACACCTAATATTTAAATTTAATTTTGGGTTTTATCCGATTAATAAATCATGACTATTTTAACTCTTAAAATAGTTCAATTATTAATCATAATATTTATTCTCTAAACTAAAAAAAATAGAATAGAAAATAAATAAAATTTTATGCATGACAATATAGGTACATAAAGCGGTGTTTATGCAATCTACATGACATGATGCATGAATAAAACTAATTTCGCAATTAAAGCCATATAAGCAATAATTAGCAAGAACAAATTTATGGCCCAACCTAGACACAAAAAAAAAATTAAGATCTAATTGATCCCAATTTGGCCCAATTCTTCAATTTTTAAAAAATGTGTCCAGTCCAAGTTATTAATCCAGCAACCTGGTTTGGCCCATGAATAATTTTCCGGATCCAATCCAAAAGCCCATGACCCGAACCCGTGACCAAGAACCCGCGATCCATCTTCTGCAACCCTACAGGAAAAAATGCCGCCACCGCTGGAATCACCGGAAACCTGCGGACGTGAAGATCTCCACCGCGCTAGTCACTGGGAAACCACCAAGACACCATATCCATTTCGAAATCGAAAATAGATGCCCGATTTTTCCAGATCCAGTGCATAAAAATGGTTATTTTCGCATCTCTTTCGCGCCCGCTCCACCGTGAAGAACAACGCATGAGGAGGACCGCAAACCACCTTCGCATACATTCCTCATCCTCGCAGCCGCGTGCTTTCGATTGTGCGATCTAGATTTTCTTTTTCATGGGTTTTCGGAATTTACAGAATAGGTCCCTGACGTTTTGAAGAAGACACACTCTGGTCCCTGGAATCCTTTGGACTAAATTTACTTCTGGTCCTTATGGTTTTAATTGAAATTGCATCTGGCCCTCCAGTTCTTTAAACAGAAACAGAAAAGCCCAAATCCGAAAAATACAATAAAAATTACTCGAAAATAGAAAAAGGGAAACATGGAGTCGTACTCCACCCCCTTGGTTGCAGACTCGAAAATACGAAATACAATTTCACCAAAAAAACTATGGCCATAAACTGTTCAAAATAAATAAGTCAATCCATTCAAACCACAATCACATAAATATAAAACTGTTTTAAACTAAAACATGCATAAATAATTAATTAATTTGAAATACACAAAACAATATCAAAACCCGTGGATCTGATACCATATGTGTAATGCCCGAGATTTATTTTGCTGATAATCTGCGATTATTGATTTTGAATTGATATGGTTATGAAGGATAATTCCGAGACACGAATTGAGGTAGTGTGTGATATCGAATGTGTGAGACCGACGCGCGTATATGCGCGAGATGGGCAGAGGACCTCGCGCATATGCGCGAAGAGTGTGCGCGCATATGCGCGAGCTGTGCGGGAAGAATTGTGCGGATCAGTAGGTCTCGCACATATGCGCGGAGGTGGTGCGCGCATATGCGCGAGCTGCCGAGAAGAAATGTGTCGACACAGAGTGTCTCGCGCATATGCGCTGAGGAGGGTCGCGCATATGCGCGAGACGTGCAGCTTAAAGAAGTGTGCCACTTGTTCTTTCTCATGCAATATATATAGGTACAATGCAATTGTTCCACCAGACGTTGGAAAGAAGACCGAGGAGATTAGGAAGAATTCTCAAGTTCTTAATTCTAGCATTTGATTTTACGGAAGATCCGTCCGTTACATTTTCGATCCGACTTCAGTACTCTGTTCCTACCGGAAAAGACTTCAACTGGACGTCAGTTTTACTACTTTTTGATATGATCTGAAAATATGTTATTGAAGGAATCAGATATGATTCATATATGGTGTTTTTGATATAGTAGACATCGTATAATCGAAACTGGATTGAAGAATAGATATCGTATGAAATTGTTATGATTTATCACATTTGATTCGATTGAGATATACAGATTTGATATCAGAATATGTCTGTTGATCGAGTATGAATTGAGATTGATATTTGTATTGCTGGGTATGTTGAGATTGTGCCGTTATACCGTTGAAACAGAATTAGACTTAATTCTGAATTATATCTGGTATTGTTTGGGGGTATATATTGATATGGTATTCCTCGATTGTCATTGCCAGATTGAGTAATGACAAGCTTCGAATTCGAGGCATCGACTTCGTCAGATCGACAGAAAGAAAGGTATAAATCAATGTTAACCGAGAGATCGACTCGAGTCAGATTGGACTTGAGTTTCCCAACAACCACATACTTTACTTCATTGCATTGATGTTTGCAATTTATGAGATTGATATGCTTAGTTTATTGAGTTATAGCAGAGCTTGTATTGAGTCATGGGCGGAGATGCCTAGTCTTTGGCGGATATGCCAAGACACTGGATGTTTGGTTTATATCGATGTTGCGTAGGAGCATATCAGCTTTTATTGTAGAGATTCGGTATATTGTGCCAATGTCCAGGAACCGGGATCCCTAGATTAGAGATGAGTCGAGTCTGAGATGACGAGTCACTAGTTGATTTACAGATTTATATCGATTCATGTCTTTCAAATTTTGATACATGTTATTGATATCTATTTCATGCTTTTATATCTGTTATATGATTGCATGTATACATTTTTTATACTGAGATTATATTCTCACCGGAGCTATCCGGCTGTTGTCGTGTTTGTGTGTGCGCATGACAACAGGTGGGACAAGATTAGGGTCAAGAAGAGGATGAGAGAGTGCAGTTAGCGTGGAGATCTGGATCCGAAGTAGAATAGGATTCGGCACTTGGTATATAGTAGTTGAACCATAGTTTTATTTTAATGTAATTGTAAAAGACTTGTACTTATGTTGATGTTTGTATCAGATTGATTCCATTACGTTCCGCATTGTATTTTAAAAAAAAATTAGACCCTGTTTATCTTAATTGATATAATTATTCCCAAAGATGATGAAGAAATGAATTAGCGTCCGGGTCCCCACAGCAGGTGGTATCAGAGTAGTAGGTTCCTTAGAGTGAGATAGAAGGAAGTGAACGGGGTAGATTGAGTTTTCTTTCCTGCTTCTACATGCTAGCATTGCATTATGCTTTATTGCTTTGAAATACATGTTAGTTGATTTACCTGATTTGATTGGTAATATGTATTGTTTGAGAATGAATCAGAACCGATTCTTGATCAATGGTAACATGATCAGAAAGGGACTGAGATAGATTTGTCAAATTTTATTGCTAACCCTTTTGATAATCAGATATGCCTCCTCGAAGAGTCCCAGAATAGGTCAGTACTTCGGCTAATCCGATGGATGTGACAGTAACTCCGATGGAAACGCTACTGAAGAGATTTCAGTCGTTCAAACCGCCAACCCTAAAAGGAACAGAGACTTCTGTTGATTGTGAGTGTTGGTTAGATGATATTGAAATGTTGTTTGATTTCTTGGATTACACAGATGAGCTCCGAGTCAGACTGATTGGGCACCAGTTGCATTACGTTGCAAAGAACTGGTGGATCATGACGAAGAGGGCTTTGGAGCATTGAGGTACGAATATTACTTGGAATGTCTTTAAGACTGAGTTTTATCAGAGATTTTTCCCAGTTTTGTACAGAAAAGACAAGGGTGCAGAGTTTGCAAATCTGAGACAGGGTCAGTTGAACATTGAAGAATATGTGGCCAAGTTCTCTACTTTGCTGCGATTTGCTCCGCATGTTGCTGAGAATGATGAAGTTGTGGCTGATCAGTTCATCAATGGGTTGAATCCCGAGTCTTTTACACTGGCGAACACAGGGCGACCGAACTACTTTGTTGATGCCCTGAACAGAGCCAAAGGAGCTGAAGCGGGCCTGATTAGGCAGAAAAGAGCTTCCTATGTTCCTCCAGCACCGAGACCTGAACAACCCCCTCCCAGATTTGACAGTGGCAGCAGCAGTGGTTGTAAGAAAGACTATCTAAAAGCCAGAGGAAGACAGTTTAAGAAGTCTGGCAGCAATTCTTCTAGCTCCAGTGGTTCCCAACAGAGCCAGAGTTATACCGGGACTTATTACAGAACTTGCAGAGGGGGACATCCGACCGAGCAATGCCAGGGAGTGATTGGTAGTTGCCGTATTTGTATACAGCAGGGACAATTTGCCAGAGTTTGTCCACAGCGAAGTTCCCAGGGATCCCAGGGAGCAGAATCAGCTGGATTAGTGGCCCAAACTAATAGACGATCATCAGCTGTTCATTCTTTCCAGCCCCCACCGACTACTACTCCGTCATAGCAGAGGCCAGGAGGAGGCCAGACAGTTAGCCAGCCTCCTAGACAGCAGGCTAGAGTATTTGCTTTGACAGAGTAACATCCCCAAGAAGCATCAGATGATGTTGTTGCAGGTAACTGTTCTCTTTGTGGTTACCCTGCTTATGTGTTGATAGATACGGGTGCTTCTCATACATTTATTTCTGAACGATTTGCATTGATTCATGCATTGCCTGTGAAGTCATTATCTGTTGTAGTGTCTGTCTCTTCTCCTTTGGGGACATGTTTGATATCAGTGAAGTCTGTTAAACATTGTATGCTACTGTATGACGGGCATGAGATTGATTTAGATTGTATTGTGCTTGGTTTGTCTGATTTGATTGTATTATCGGTATCGATATGCTGACCAAGTACAGAGCTACCGTTGATTGTTTCCATAAGATTGTGAGATTTAGACCTGAAATGGCATGAAAAGTGAAAATTTTACGGTAAGGGTTCTAGATCTAGAATTCCTTTGATATCTGCTATGTCTATGACTCAATTGTTACAGAAAAGAGCAGAGGGATTCCTTGTCTATTCAGTAGATGTACTGAAGTCGAGTCCATCATTGGCACACCTGCCAGTGGTATGTGAGTTTGCTGACGTCTTCCCAAATGAGATTCCGGGTTTGCCTCCAGTCAGAGAGATAGACTTCAGCATTGAATTGGTACCAGGTACAGTTCCAATTTCTAGAGCTCCGTACAGAATGGCACCAATTGAATTGAAAGAGTTGAAAGAGCAGTTAGAAGATTTACTGGCCAAGTGGTACATCAGACCGAGTGTTTCTCCTTGGGGTGCTCCAGTGTTGTTTGTGAGAAAGAAGGATGGTTTAATGAGACTCTGCATTCACTACCGGCAACTGAACAAGGCTACGGTAAAGAACAAATATCCTTTGCCTCGTATAGATGATTTATTCGATCAGTTGCAGGTTTCTTCTGTATATTCCAAGATCGATTTGAGATCTGGATATCATCAGCTGAGAGTCAGAGATTTTGATATTTCGAAGACAGCTTTCAGAACCAGGTATGGACATTATGAGTTTATTGTCATTCCGTTTGGTTTAACAAATGCTCCAGCTGTGTTTATGGGTTTGATGAACCGTGTGTTTCAGAAGTACCTTGATGATTTCGTGATTATTTTTATCGATGATATTTTGATTTATTCCAAGAATGTGATTGATCATGCCGAACATTTGAGAATTGTTTTGAGAACTCTGAGGGCTGAAAAACTGTATGCAAAATTGTCGAAATGTGAGTTTTGGCTGAGACAGGTTGTATTTCTGGGTCACATCATATCCAGAGACGGAATTTCTGTTGATCCTAGCAAGGTTGAGGCCGTGATCAGTTGGCTGAGACCGACATCTGAGATAGAGATACGCAGCTTTATGGGTTTGGCAGGTTATTATCGACGATTTATTAAAGATTTCTCTATCATTGCTAAACCTATTACGCAGCTGACTCATCAGAATGCCCCATTTGTTTGGTTAGAGGAGTGTGAATCTAGTTTCTTAGAGTTGAAGAAGAGGTTAACCAGTGCTCCAGTGTTGACTATTCCATCAGGTACTGGTGATTTTGTTGTATATTGTGATGCTTCTCACAGAGGATTGGGTTGTTTTTTGATGCAGCGATGTCATGTCATTGCTTATGACTCGAGACAGTTGAAGCCACATGAATCTCGCTACCCAATTCATGATCTTGAATTGGCAGCCATCGTCTTTGCATTGAAGATATGGCGACATTATCTATACGGTGAGAAGTTTGAGATTTATTCTGATCACAAGAATCTGAAATATTTGTTTCACAGTCAGAGTTGAATATGAGGCAACGAAGATGGCTTGATTTATTGAAAGATTTTGATTGTGAAATCAAGTACTATCCGGAAAAGTCCAATGCAACAGCTGATGCACTGAGTCAAAATGTATGTTCTATGTCCTTATCGACTATTGGTGTTTCAAATTTTATTGAAGATTGTTGTTTGTCTGGATTATTATTTGAGACAGATTGTAGACCGTTGAGATTATATGATGTTCAACTCGAACCAGAGCTGATTTTGAGAACTAAAGCGGCTCAGAAAGTTGATCAAAACATTCAGAACTCGATTGCGATGGTCAGAGCAGGGCATCGATCCAAGTATCAGGTTCGTGGCAGTGTTTTATATGTGAATAATCGTCTTGTTGTGCCAGATATTTCAGATTTGAAACGATACATATTTTCAGAAGCGCATAGCGGTCGATTCAGTATTCATCCTGGTGTCAGAAAAATGTACAATGATTTGAAAAGACAGTTTTGGTGGAAACAGATGAAATCAGATATCGCAGAGTTTGTTTCCAGATGTCTGAATTGCCAACAGGTAAAAGCAGAAAGAAATAGACTAGGAGGTTTGTTACAGAGCTTGTCGATTCCTGAATGGAAATGGCATCACATTTCCATAGACTTCGTGACGAAATTACCGCGTTCCTCCCGAGGTTGTGATGCGATTTGGGTGGTGATAGACAGATTGACCAAATCAGCATGTTTTATTCCGTACAAGATGACGTATAGACATGACCAGATGGCAGAGATCTATGTCAAAGAAGTGGTCAGATTGCACGGAGTGCCGAAGTCGATAGTATCAGATCGTGATCCTCAGTTTACTTCGCACTTTTGGCACAGTCTGCAGTAGGCTCTAGGTACGAAGTTACATCTTAGTGCCGCATATCATCCACAGACCGACGGACTGTCAGAGCGGACTATCCAGACACTGGAGGATATGCTTAGAGCTGTAGTGCTAGATTTTGGCACTGGTTGGCAAGATTCTTTGCCACTTTGTGAGTTTTCCTACAACAATAGCTATCAGACGAGTATAGAGACGGCACCGTTTGAAGCGTTGTATGGTAAGAAGTGCAGATCCCCTCTGTATTGGGATGATATATCAAAGGTACCTGAGATTGGACCTGATACGATTCTAGAGATGACAGAGAAAGTGAAGCTGATTCAGAAGAGAATGAAGACAGCTCAAGACAGACAAGCCAAATATGCCAATGTTCGACATAGACCGTTGATATTTGAGGCAGGAGACCAGTATTCTTGAAGATTTCTCCTTTCAAAGGCGTTGTTAGATTTGGCAGGAAAGGGAAGTTGTCTCCACGATACATCGGTACGTATGAGATTAACGAGAAGATAGGAGATCGTGCCTATCGACTCGCATTACCGCCTTCTCTATCTGGAATACACGATGCCTTTCATGTATCTTTATTGCAGAAATATCTTCCTGATGCTTCACATGTTATTCAGCCAGACGAGGCTGAACTTGATGAGACACTGTGTTACTTCAGGAATCTGATTCAGATTCTCGATCGTAAAGAAAAGCAACTCAGAACGAAGACTATTCCGCTTGTGAAAGTTCAGTGGAGTCGTCATGGCATTGAAGAAACTACCTGGGAGACTGAGTCAGATATGAGACAGAGATTCCCAGAGTTATTTCATTAATGTGATTTTTCTGATTAGCTTATGTTATATATTTCTTTCTGATATTATTTGATTGCATGTGATTTCGGGGACGAAATCGTATCTTATGGGGGGAGAAATGTAATGCACGAGATTTATTTTGCTGATAATCTACGATTATTGATTTTGAATTGATATGATAATGCAGGATCATTCTGAGACACGAATTGAGGTTGCGTGTGATATCGAATGTGCGAGTACAGAATACCTCGCGCATATGCGCGCGTTGGAATGTGCGAGGACAGAATACCTCACGCCTATGCGCGGAACCGACGTGCGCATATGCACCAGATGGGCAGAAGACCTCGCGCATATGCGTGAAGAGTGTGCGCGCATATGCGCGAGCTGTGCGGGAAGAATTGTGCATAGACAGTAGGTCTCGCGCATATGCGCAAATGTGGTGCGTGCATATGCGCGAGCTGCCGAGAAGAAATGTGTCGAGACAGAGTGTCTCGCGCATATGCACCGAGGAGGGTCGCGCATATGCGCGAGACGTGCAACTTAAAGAAGTGTGTCACTTGTGCTTTCCCATGCAATATATATATATATATATATATATATATATATATATAGGTACAATGCAATTGTTCCATCAAATGTTGGAAAGAAGACCGAGGAGATTAGGACAAATTCTCAAGTTCTTAATTCTAGCATTTGATTTTACGGAAGATCCGTCCGTAACGTTTTCGATCCGACTTCAGTACTGTGTTCCTATCGTCAAAGACTTCAACTGGACGTAAGTTTTACTACATTTTGATATGATCTGAAAATATGTTATTGAAGGAATCAGATATGATTCATATATGGTGTTCTTGATATAGTAGACATCGTATAATCGAACCGGATTGAAGAATAGATATCGTATGAAATTGTTATGAATTATCAGATTTGATTCGATTGAGATTATACAGATTTGATATCAGAATATTTCTGTTGATCGAGTATGAATTGAGATTGATATTTGTATTGTTGGGCATGTTGAGATTGTGCCGTTATACTGTTGAAACAGAATGAGACTGAATTCTGAATTATATCTGGTATTGTTTGGGGGTATATATTGATATGGTATTCCTCGATTGTCATTGCCAGATTGAGTATTGACAAGCTTCGAATTCGAGACATCGACTTCGTCAGATCGAAAGAAAGAAAGGTATAAATCAATGTTAACGGGGAGATCGACTCGAGTCAGATTGGACTTGAGTTTCCCAAAAACCACATACTTTACTTCATTGCATTGATGTTGGCAATTTATGAGATTGATATGCATAATCTATTGATTTATAGCAGAGCTTGTATTGAGTCATGGGCGGAGATGCCTAGTCTTTGGTGGAGATGCCAAGTCTTTGAAGGATATGCCAAGACACTGGATGTTTTGTTTATATCGATGTTGCGTAGGAGCAGATCGGCTTTTATTGCGGAGATTCTGTATATTGTGCCAATGTCCAGGAACCGGGATCTCTAGATTAGAGATGAGTCGAGTCTGAGATGACGAGTCACTAGTTGATTTACAGATTTATATCTATTCATGTCTTTCAGATTTTGATACATGTTATGGATATCTATTTAATGCTTTTATATCTGTTATATGATTGCATGTATACATTGTTTATACTGAGATTATATTCTCACCGGAGCTATCCGGTTGTTGTCGTGTTTGTGTGTGCTAATGACAACAGGTGGGACAAGATTAGGGTCAAGAAGAGGATGAGAGAGTGCAGTTAGCGTGGAGATCTGGATCCGAAGTAGAATAGGATTCAGCACTTGATATATAGTAGTTGAACCCTAGTTTGATTTTAATGTAATTGTACAAGACTTGTACTTTTATGTTGATGTTTGTATCAGATTGATTCCATTACATTCCGCATTGTATTTTAAAAAAAATTAGAATTTGTTTATCTTAATTGATATAATTATTCCCAAAGATGATTAAGAAATGAATTAGCGTCCGGGTCCCCACAATATGTTAGCCAAGATCGAGAAGATCGGATCACAAAAATTCATTTGTTGTGATTTCAATCATCTCTTCTTCACAGAATCGATTGTTCTACGTATTTAACATGAATTAATTAATTACAGCACACAGAAATTAGAGAATTACCCTTGAAGCGTGTTCTCGATCTTTCTTTGCACTAGATCTACGCTCCAAACCTCCAAGCCTTCTCCGGTGTTCTCTCAAACTCTAAACGTAGGATTATGTGTGGTTACTAGTTACAATATCACATATATATAATATATATTTGTATTATCTTGTAACATAAAAGATAATGACAATATCTTTTAAAATATAAATTTAAATGGACAGGATATATTATACTATATCTAGAAGATTATATGATAAACTTCCATGCAATATAATAGTCCAGATAAATTTATCTCACATATACCATAAATTATAACTCATATAATTTATCCGAGTTTATATTAGAGTCACCAAAAGGACCTGGTCGGATTCAATTAAATTAAGCTCCAATAAATTAATTTGATCCAATCAACACATGATTAATCAAAATAATTTATTAATCTTGTTCTACTTCACTAAAATAATAAGATTGCACTCTCAAATTAATTGATATTACTGAAGCACAAAATCAATAATTATATCCTCTGATTTATCGACCCAACAGCGCCATGCGCACAGCGCACCTGCCAGCGCCCGATTGGATCGGGTAGTGGGCGGGCGGCGCGGGAGGGTACCCAAGAACGTCTCGGGCACCGCGCTGGGTCGTGGGCTTGAATTGTTCGGGCCACAGGCGATTTTCTGATTTTTTAAAATTTTGGGTTAAATTGATATTTTGTGAAAATACGGACAATTTTACCCCTGAAATAATTTTGATAAAATCAATTTCTTACAAAATAAATAACTAAAATATGATTTTAATTATTTATGGTAAAAGGTGTTTTTCAAGAAATTTAATTATTTGAAATTAAATAAAAGTGTTTATTTAATTTAATAATTATGACGGTTAGTGATACTTTACGAGATACACGATTTATTGATAATATGTGATATATCGGATTTATATAATATATGATATTATATGTTAAAGGGATGATCGAGGACCATGACCAATGTGCTAGGTGTATGTTTGGATATTTTACGTGTAATATTTTTATTATTTGATAATTAAAAGTAGACCTGGTTTATGGTCCGTTCTCACCCCCTAAATTTGTATCCCAATGTGCCATGGATATTTTATGTAAATATTAAAATTAGTGCGAGATCAAGATTTGAAGACGGTGGACCCGATCCTCAGAAGGAGTTTTGAAGATCGAAGACATGTAAAATATTGGAAGCTTATGTAATATTGCATTTTCATCCCTGCATTTACCTAGGTTATGGACATTGATCCGTATGTGGCTCGTACGGATCAATTAGCTCTCGGTTATCGATCATCCTTTATTATTTATGATGTGTGTGATATATTATAAATAATCAGTATGTGCGTTATTATTAATATAAGGACAAGAGTTGCATGAATCCGGTAATCATACAAACAATCATGACACGAGTTTTAAAATAATGATTAGACAAATTTTTATAATTAAAATCCCTCATTTTGGATGAGATCCAAAATTTAAATCAAGCCCATTAAAAGGATAATTAAAAGAAAGTTTAATAATTCATTGTCTTCCATCAACGGTGATTGCATGATGAACGCTACCTGCGGTCAGTGTCTGGCTCATATTATTGGGAATGCCTGGACGCCAGAAAGCTATGACTTCCACTGACATATTTGATGTCAACTATGTGTAACTCCCATGATTTCGGCTCATATTATTGGGGGATCACATGGCGACCGTCCATTAAGGTTCAATATTGATGGGCCGGGCTCGGCACGTGAAGAGAAAGGAGATCATATTATTGGACCCTCCTCAAACGTGAGGCAAAATTACGTAAAGGTTGCAAGGAGTTGCAATCGGGCTCTACATTTTGGAAGTTCTGATTGGCTGATATTATTCGGGATCATAATTTCGCAATTGGACCTTGCGTACTCACTAATGGATTTCCCGTTTTTCATCAGAGGGTGGTGAAAATGTCAAAATAGTGGGAGGCAATTCGTAAAAACAAAAGTCCATATTTTATGTCTTACAAAATATTTTAAAATAGTCGGTAACGTTTATTCTGTTTCCATATCAGTATATTTATGATTTTGTCGCATAATTCATATATGTTATTAAAACAAGCTAACCAAACACTAATTTTCAAGATTGGCTGGGAAAATTGTTCTAAATTCGGAAAAAATAACAATCACACTAATGCCAGTCGTGCTGAACTGACAAAGCATGCAATATGGTGGGACCATATTATGAAACTTAAAGTGTTATATGCTCGCTTCTATGTCAAATGAACTGTAGAGACAGTTTGAGGAAATTTTGAATGCTGTTGACATTCAAATACACATGCAAGAGTTGCATAGTGCATGAAACTCGCATAATGATGCACGCCACTTTCAAGGAACACATGACTACACACATGCAAGATGGAGCTCTTGCCCATGAGCATGGTGTAAGTATGATTGGGCCTAATGAGAATGTGGTGGGCCTGGAATTTGACAAGACCTGATAATTTAGAACATGTATATTTCACTACAAGAAATCTGGACATAAGAAATTATATGGGCCAGAAATGTTTTGGAAATGATAAGTGAATTTCCAAGTAAACATAATTTCAACAACAACCAAAAGAAAACAAGATAGTCTAAACCAATCACATTTGTGACTGATGTGAATCTGGCCGGGCATGGCGTTCAAAGGACGGCTAAGGAAGTTCAAAGAGGCCCTACAAGGATTGATGAGCAAGGAAGTAGGTCTCGTGATGCATGGGAGTGCGTGGGAAAAGCCAAAGGACATTATTCAAGCATTGTTCAAAAGACCCGAGGCTGCACGGACCCAAGCACGGACCTGCACACGGGGTCCGTGCCCAGTACAGTCGAGAAGGAGAAACCAGTCTACACGGACCCGAGCACGGGGTCCGTGTCCATTGTTTTCCGGAGAGTAATTTTACAGAGCCTACACGGACCCTTACCCGGCGGTATACATGGGGTCCGTGCCCTTTAGTTTTGGCGGAGATTTATTTTCCTATTTTAGAGTTTTAATTATTTTGTCAAGTAGATTTGATATCTTTAAATATGCAATTTTTATTTAGGGTTTTGTTAACTATATATAAGTTAGAATACCATGTAAATTTTTAACTTTTGTTCATTATTGAGTTTATGAAAATTCCTTTGAGAATTCTCTCAACACAAGCTTAAGTTTCGTTATAACTTTTGCGTTGTATCAAATCAAACTTATCAAAAGATTTATCTTTTGTGGCGTTTGTCAATCGAATATCACGAGGGTTGCCAAGGACGGGTTCTTTGGAGGTTCTCTTGAATGAGATTGTTCTTTCGTTGATTAATTGTTGCTAGACCACGTGATCTAGAGGCGATTATCAAACCTATCAATTACTTGTCTCAAAGATCGGGAAAAATCAGAGATCTCGTGGGCGGGATCGCATCAAGTAGTATCAGAGCCAGGTTTTTGATTCAAGTAAGAGTATCCATTCAATTCTTCGTAGGATTTTCAATACCAATTTTTGTGCAGCGATTTCTACGGATTTGTTGAAAAAAAAAATAAAATAAAATTCGCGGTTACTGTTCATCGCCGACACTATTCATCAAACGGTTACTATTCATAGTGGCGGAACAACTGTTCATAGCGGCGGAAAAACTGTTTATTGCCGGAATCACTATTCATTTCCGGAATTACTATTCATTACCGATTTTACTGTTCACCGACGGGTACTTATATATAGTTAACAAAACCCTAAATAAAAATTGCATATTTAAAGATATCAAATCTACTTGACAAAATAATTAAAACTCTAAAATAGGAAAATAAATATCCGCCAAAACTAAAGGGCACAGACCCCGTGTATGCCTCCGGGTAAGGGTCCGTGTAGGCTCTGTAAAATTACTCTCCGGAAAACAATGGACACGGACCCCGTGCTCGGGTCCGTGTAGACTCGGGTTTCTCCTTCTCGACTGTACTGGGCACGGACCCCGTGTGCAGGTCCGTGCTTGGGTCCGTGCAGCCTCGGGTCTTTTGAACAATGCTTGAATAATGTCCTTTGGCTTTTCCCACGCACTCCCATGCATCACGAGACCTACTTCCTTGCTCATCAATCCTTGTAGGGCCTCTTTGAACTTCCTTAGCCGTCCTTTGAACGTCATGCCCGGCCAGATTCACATCAGTGACACGTTAGGCTAAGACATATTTTCCAAAGAAGGATCCACAAGCTAGTAGGAGAGGGCATGTTTGACTCGTCGGACATAAACTCTCTATGAGAGGTGCGAGTCCTGTCTGAAAGGAAAAATGACCAAGGCCCATTTCCTAGGGAAAGTGGAACGTGCACATAATCTGTTGGATTTGATCTATACATATGTGTGTGGCCCGCTAAGTGTTAGCACGAGATTTGGTCATTTCTACTTCATTACTTTTACCAATGACCATTGGAGGTTTGGGTATGTGTATTTAATAAAATACAAGTCTGAAGCCTTTGAAAAGTTCAAAGAATTCAGAGCAGAAGTAGAGAAACAATTAGGAAAGAGTATTAAAACACTACGATTAGATCGAGGTGGAGAATACTTGAGTACTGAGTTTCAATACTACTTTAACGAGAAGAGGATTCTCTCACAGTGGACTCCGTCTGCCGCAGGCCAGTTGTATGGTGTGTCAGAATGTTGTAATCGGACGAGATGGACATGGTTCGATCTATGATGGGATTTACTGAGTTTTCGCCTTCCCTTTGGGGATATGCGCTTGAAACAGTGACAAGGTTGTTGAATCAAGTCCATACAAATGCAGTGAATAAAACTCCATATGAGATATGGATGGGAAAGCCGCCCAAATATTCATATCTAAGAATATGGGGATGTCTTGCTTACGTGAAGCAGACAGTGAGAGATAAATTGGATAGTAGAGCCAAATTGTGCTACTTTGTGGGATATCCAAAGAACTCTGTTGGATAATACTTCTATTATCCTAGTGAAACAAAGGTATTTGTTTCAAGGAATGCCACATTTTTGGAGAAGGAGTTTCTATTAGATAGAAAAGGTGAAATGATATAACTCGATGAGATTCGAGAACCTCCCACTACACAAATAGTAGAATCCACACCCCAAGAGGTAATCAAATAAACACAAACTCCTAGAAGATCCGAAAGGGTCTCAAGGCCGCCTAATAGGTTGATCATGCTTCTTGAAGAAGGCCAAGGTGAGTCCATGCCTGGATGTTATCCAAGAAATTTCAAGGAAGAATTGTCTGATGCCGATTCATCTAAATAGCTTGAAGTCATGCAGTCCGAGATGGACTTCATGTATTCGAACCAAGTATGGTCCTTAGTAGATCCACCTAATGGAATTGTTCCCATATGATGCAAATGGATTTAGAAAAGGAAACTTGGAGCGGATGGGAAGGTGGTGACCTTCAAAGCTAGATTGGTAGCAAAAAGATATACTCAAAGGCAAGGTATTGACTATGAGGAAACCTTTTCTCCAATCGCAATGTTCAAGTCCATTAGGATAGTGCTAGCCATAGCAGCATGATATGACTATGAAATATGGAAGATGGATGTGAAGACAACATTACTTAATGAGGAGATTAAGGAAGAGATTTACATGTCTCAACATGAAGGATTCACATTAATAGGAAGTATGCACAAAGTATGCAAACTCAGATATCCATTTATAGACTCAAACATGCATCAATGAGCTGGAACCTCAGATTTGACAACACTATCAAAGAGTTTGATTTTGTCAAAAATCCTGAGGAACCTTGTGTATACAAAAAGGTTAGTGGGAGTGCAGTGACATTCCTAATGCTTTATTTTGATGACATACTACTCATTGGGAATGATATAGGGATGTTGCAGTCAACTAAAGTATGGTTAGCTGGTAAGTTCTCTAGAAGGATATGGGTGAAGCATCATATGTATTAGGAATACAGATCTATAGGGATAGATCAAAGAGAATGTTAGGCCTCACCCAATCCACATATATCGATGCCATACTGAGGAAATTTTTTATGGAGGAGTCCATGAGAGGATATCTCCCAATGACTCATGGTGTGAATCTATTCAAGTCTATGTTCCATAAGACTAATGAAGAGATAGAAACCATGAGCCTCATTCCATATGCGTCTGCCATAGGCAGTATTATGTGTGGTATGATATCTACTCGACCTGACATTGCATATGCACTGAGTGATGCAACCCGATATCAGTCGAATCCTAGTACACTGCATTGCAAAGCAGTGAAGAACATTCTTAATTACTTGAGAAGAACTAAGAATTTGTTCTTGGTATACGGGAATGGAGAACTAAAATTGGAAGGCTACACTGATTCTAGGTTCCAATCAGATGTGGATGATTCGAAATCGACCTCTAGATTTGTATTCATGCTCAATGGTGGTGCTGTCTCTTGGAATAATTCCAAGCAAGACACTACAGCGGATTCAACCATTGAGGCATAATACATAGCTGCATCGGTTGCAGCTAAGGAGGGTGTTTGGATGAAGAATTTCATCCAATAGTTGGGTGTCATTCCTCAAATAGTTGATCCAGTCTCGGTCTACTGTGAGAACAATGGTGCCGTAGCGCAAGCGAAGGAACCAAGGTCTCATCAGCGATCCAAACATATACTGAGAAAGTTCCACATAATCCAGGAGATTGTGGGAAGAGGAGACATATCAGTAAAGAAAGTCTCCTCCGCAGATAACGTTGTTGATCCACTGATGAAGCCCCTGCCAGGACCATTGTTTGATAAGCATCGCGAAGCAATGGGTCTAAGATCTTTGGGTAGTCGGATATAAGGCAAGTGGGAGATTGTTAGAGTAGGTACCCGACAAGCCAACATGTGGCTAGGGCTTTTATTGACTCTAATGCAAAACAATCTTTATTTTAATAATATTTTATGATTTTATTCGATTATGGCATTATACTATATCTGTATACCCATGCAAGCTGCATAGATAAAGTCCTTGAATATACAATAGGTACCATGAGGTCTGCGTCACAACGTAAGATCATGAAACTCATTAGGAAGTGTACCGTATATTCTAAACAGGTTCCTAGTCGATCAGCCACCTAAAACAAGGAAAAAGGTCGCTCGAGCTTGAGACTAGCATTTGTGGTGTAAATGTCATGTTTCATTGGCAAGGCATGGAGATGTCCATTCACACAGATGGGTGATCATATGATGATGCACTGAACAACCCTCCCTCGGGCTATCCAAGTGGTTCCCACTTAACGAGTGGAATAGTCCGTAGTATGGTTGTACACCATTAGTCCTTTGACCCGGGACAATGTATGGGCTATACGTACTAGCATGCACTTTGATCCGTTTACTGACTCCATCGAGGGTCATCAGGTGGCGAGGTTGGGTGTAGTTTCGAAATACGTAGGAGCAAATGCATTGTAGCCTGGGATTCACCGTTCGCCTACGGGTGAAGATATCCTATGTGATCTAGTCGAGTTAATATTGCAAGGAGTCTCTGGCAAGAGCAAGAAATGTGTTTTAGGGAAATGTGTTTTCCTAGTTGCACATACCATACAACTATTAGTACTCAAAGATAAATCGCATCGTTATCGAATTCATATGCAACTCTCGATATACCAATGGTTGCATATTCGATCGGGATATACTTTGTGGAAGGGACCGTACTGTACGGTAACCATGACTAAAGGTTCTTGCATGCACTATCAGTGATACCTAGGGGATAATGGGGCGATGCTACTAGACGCTCTTACCATGATCCGATGGGTGCAATCAGAAATGAGTTCTGACATTCTTGATCAAGGAGTTGATGAAAAGAATGGGGGTAAATTCGAATCAGAATAAATTTTATTCTGAATCACATGGAGATGTGTACCCACGGCTAGCTCTATCCCTGAACCATTGAGGGTCACACAAGTATCGGATTCTGTGTTCCCGTTGAGATAGTCAAATTTCAAAGAGTTGCAATTTGGCGACTATAGTTTGATGGAGATCAAACAAGAAGCTTATAAAGGAGTTTATAAGCCGATTCCATAGGATGAAAGAAATGGAAGTTAGCATGATTGCTAAATAAGGAAGGAGAGTGGAACTGCCTGTATTGTGAAGGAGTTAACTAAAACTGCCAGCTGTCAAATATGGTAACTGCCATATATGGCAAGTTCTAAATTTGGCAAATGAAAATTTTGATATTCGAAATTTTCAATTGTCATTATATGAACAAGATTTGTATCCTTGACACATCGACGCTCTCGGATCGTCGTTCGGGGTTATAATTAGTTCGAAATCATTTATTTAGTGAATGGAGAATTTACTAATTAAATGATTGTGCTAGTAGTGGTGACTACTAACATGCACAAATTCTCATATATGTTCTAGAGGAGTCTAAAATTAAATTAACCAAGGAGTTAATTTATTAATTAAATAATGATTATTTAATTTAATTAATATACATATATATATTTTATACGGTGATATAAAATATGTGTATATAATATTATTATATCATGTATTATTAAATGTTAATAATTACATTATATATTAATTATATGAGAGTTTTAATATAATGAAATTATTAGAGTCCTTGTGGGAGAGGGACTCCGAATTAGATTAGAAGTCTCACTCTATAAATACAACATTAGGTTCATTAATCGTTGATGATGAATTTTTCACAAAAACACAAGAAAAACTCCTTCCTTTCTCCCTTGAAACCTACGGCCATCCCCTCTTGATTGTTGAAATTTTTGGCCACAAAAACAAATGTGATTTGTTTAATTGTTGATTAAAATCAATAATTAATTGTTAATTATTTGTTAATGATCAATTAGAACAAATCCATGATGATAAATGACGGAATTCTCGGCCAACAAAACTTCTTTTCGGAAAATCAATTTCGGACATCAAGAGTCTTCCACCGTCGTGCTGTCGTCGCTGCACCATCTCCGGATTTTGGAAATTCAGAGGCTACAGTCTCAACGCACAAATCATTTGTGATTTCTAGTGCAATCCAAGCGAGAAACAAAGTTTTTGATCATGGACCTAATTAGGCAATCAAATTTGAAGAGTCGTTCGTAGGAATTTACAAGAAGGGCTATCTCTGCTTAAACACCGGAATAGTTTGGAGTCCAAGCGTTAAGAACGCAAAGGTATAATTCTAAACGCCCTATGAATGTTTTTGAACACACGACGCTCAAGCAAAAATATTTAAACTTCCGCTGCGTCTTGGGTGCGAGAATACGATGTCCCAACAAAAATCACATGGGATATTCTGTTATAACTAAATTCTGTAGACACTATCCACATCCAAACGTATTTGTATTGCCCATATATATGAGCATCAGCTCTGCAGGAAAGATATATATCCATAGCTGCGACGTATGCATGAAGATCAACAACTCGAGGGAATAATTGATGCAGAGTACTCCATTAGTAAGCTTTTTTCCCCGTCTATCATTTTTTGCGTTATAGTTTGTTCGCTATTTGTTTATTGGGAAATGTCTTAGGATCAATCATCCATTGTTATGGAGAGTTGAGTCGCAATTTGTGTGAAAGTTGTCCAGATTTGAATTTATTCTGCAGGTCTAATGTTCGTTTTCTGCGTGATACCAAACGTATGTCCTGCGGGAAAGTTCAGGAGTATGAGCGAGGAACGAGGTGAACTAACGCAAACGACAGCAGAACTGAACAGGGCTGTGAGATTTGCTGCAGGTAAGTTCGGGGTAGATTCGGATAGTTTCTGCCACCCGATTTCAAGTTCGTTCGATTTTGAATTCAGTAATAATGTGTTAACTTTGTTGTAGTGTGAAAATATCAGGTCCAACGGTGCAAACGATATGAGGTGCGCGAACTGCTGCTTCGTAGAATTCTTGACAGCAAGGTGAGAATGTCTTGGAATTCAGTCTGCTTTGGGATGTTTTGGTGTTCGGTTGTTTAGTATTGATGATGTAGTTTACTAGCATGCTTAGGATTAATTAAGTGATAGAATTTATTCAAAATTTGAAGATATAGATTAATAATTTGGAAAAGTGGGAGCACTAGCTAGGGATAACAATGGGTCGGTTTCGGGTATGATTTTATGCCTCTGTCTCGATTCCAATTTATTGTATCAACCTTCATCCCTATCCCCATCCTGGTCGAATATTTAATTTCATCCATATCTCCATATCATTGGAGGACAGAGTATCCGTACCTTATTACAATATCATATTAACACATGAAATTGTAATTTTTAATGCATATTTACCAAATTTTTAATAAAACAATAGAAAAAATTAAAGATAAAAAGTATCAAACTAAACATCATAAAAGAAATAAAAAAAATTATTTCTTGGGCACTTCATGTGCATATAAAGTTTTTAATCAATATTTGCATCAACTTTATTTTGGTCATGAATATTTGATTTTGCCAAACGTGCCATTAGTCATTCATGCAATTTAATGAAGGTGATTAATGTCACGTGCCGTGACCCCCATGAAATATAAACTTTTATGCCGTGAATTTTAATTTCTTGCAATCATAAAATCCTCACTATAAAATAAGAACTATCTAAAATTGTATGATTCTTTTACTTATTGTTTAAATCACCAAAGTATTTGTTTTAAAAGTCTTTAACAGAATAAGGTGAAAATTGATATTTGCGTCCATTCGAATTCGACTCTAATTACAAAACCATGAAAATCAAGTTTATTTAGGAATCTGTAATTATAATTTCACATGGACTCAAACTGTTGCGCCCTCCCTATATATTAGGGTACCTCACTCTTATTTTCTCCTATCAGCTTTCAACTTTTCTCTCTGCAGTATATCAGTTTCAGGTGTTTAGAGTTTAATTAAGTTTTACGTCTGATCAATATTTTTGTTGAGAAGATGACTTACGCCGGACAAGCTCTTGCTCGCACAATCATCGGCATCATCGGTTCGTCTCGTTTTCATGCTTTCTCCGATCGTATATATGCCAATCTTGTTCTCTTATTGATTATTTAAGGAGTACTAGGCTTGATTAACAGTCTGATCATAATCTTTCGAGCTAGTCACGTTATTATTTTTCTTGATCGTTAGAACAATCGATTTTTACGTTGATTAGAAGGAGCCGCCTCCAAATTGTTCCAATCCGACTCAAGTAATGTTAGAGCCGATTCGTTTATCAATTTTCACGAGGCTAATTGTATGCGTATTGTGTGTAGTTCATGTGTGTTAAATACATGTATTGCGTGTCTCCTGTGTTCTGGTATACGTACATCTCTCTCATATTTGTTGCAATTCGTTACGCGCACATAAGCACAATTTGCGTGTATGCCGGAAGTTTGAAAGCCGTTCATGGTGCATGTTAATATATGATTTGATGAATTTTGTGTTTCCGCGAACTTAGATTGAATTATTTGAGTTTCGTCGGGCATATAAAAAAATTTAATTAATGTGTATCTAACTTGTTTGAATTTGTGCGATTTATTTTTCCAAAAGAGTGCGTTAAAAATTATTCATGTATTTTTGGTGGGATTCTACTTCTCTTTAATGGGAAAACAAAATTTGAAAAAAGGGCATGAATTGCTAAACAAATCAAGCCAACAAATCATGTATGTGTTTTTGTGGAATTTTATGGCAAATTAGAGGTGAACCACTATAAATTTTGATGTTTATATGTTACTTGTGATGTTATGGTGCGATGATATCCCAATATAAATAACAAATTATGTATGTGTGTTTATGGTGAAATTTTATGGCAAATTATAATTTGAAAAATAAAGTGTCAATTACCCTAATGTCGATAAAAAATTATTTGAATTTTGAAAGTATCAAATTAGTTGCAAGAATTATCTTGGGATGAAAAGAATTAAATCTTGTAGATTTGGTTTCGACATTATCCTGATCCATTTATATTTTCTTTAAATATTTATTTTAAAAAAATTCGATTTTGCCTAACTATCCATCCTTGAAATTTTTTTTTTTGCAGGCAATGTTATATCTTTTGGTCTCTTCATCTCTCCAGCGTAATCTCTTCTCTCATGTTAATCAAATTTGATTTTATGTATTCAAAGCTCTACCCTCCCAAAAGAGTCATGAATTGTTTTAAGTGAAATAATATGATCGAAATCATATTATAATGATAAAAATTCATAATTGGCACAACTTCTCTTTTTCTTAGATATATAAAATAGAACTTGTCTTTCTTCTTAATGATTTATTAAATAAAATAAAAAAGTTTCCCAAAATGTCAGTTGCTTGATTTATTTTATTGTAATCTGACTTACTGCATCGAAAAACTTAGGAATATACATGACAATATTCTCGAAATTTTGATTAAAAAAACATCCTTTTTAATTATTTTGATGTGATAAACTATTAATTTATTCAAAACTCTATATTATAGGCCAACCTTCAAGAGGATATGGCAGAATAAGAGTACGGAGGAATTCCATCCATACCCCTATCTTCTCTGTGTGCTCAACTGTTTATTCTGGGTCTTCTATGGGTTACCCGTCGTTCATCCCGATAGCACGCTCGTCATAACTATCAACGGCATCGGCCTGGCCTTGGAGTTGATTTACCTCACCATTTTCTTCGCCTACACCAGCAAAAGGAACAGGGTGAGTGATTTTACATAGATGAACAAAATCGATTCATTCTGCCAAAAAACCATTGTGGGTCAAGCGAATTTACTGATATATATCTTTATTTCTTTCAGAAAATCATAGGAGCTTTTCTACTTGGAGAGGCAGCGTTGGTTGGGACCATAGCAGCAGTCACGCTTCTTTGCTTCCACACACACAGCAAGAGATCAACTTTTGTGGGGATCATTTGTGTGCTTGCTGGTATTATGATGTACGGCTCCCCTCTCTCCATCATTGTAAGTTTCTTCACACTCCTTTCTTCCGGTTAATTGATCATCGAATTTCACATTCGTTTAGATTAATGGATTGCTTGCATGTTTTTGGCTCTCGACAGAAAAAGGTTGTCCAAACTAAGAGCGTGGAATTCCTGCCATTCTGGCTTTGCTTGGCTGGATTTGTAAACGGGATCGTATGGTTTACTTACGCTAACCTCAAGACCTTGGATTTGTATATCGCTGTAAGTTAGTTCCATGTTCTAGCTACAAGAATTTCGTATAAATTATTTCTTATTCAACGGAAAACTAATTAGTGCTAATTATACATACAGACTGGAAACGGAATTGGAGCGGTACTGGGATTGGTGCAACTCTCTGTGTACGCTTATTACAAGCTTTACGGCAAACCGAAGGTTCGCGACGATGCTAAGCCAGCGGGAGAGGTGCAGCTCCAGACCTCCACAGCACACCGGGGCGTGGCCTCGCTGCCAGTTTGAAACAAGAACTTTTCTTGGTTTTGCTGCGGATATTTTCTATTGCACTTTTACTCTTATTTTCCCCATATCGGGTAGATTTTCGATTGCACTCTGATAATTCTATTCCACTTTGCTATCATTGGTTGGGTGGATTTTTCTTTTAATCGTTTTTATTATCGGATTTGATGAGACTTCATAAATTTTTCTTTTGGATTTTGCTTTCATTCGTTTTTGTTTTGGATTTGACGAGACTTCATAATTTTTTTCTTTATTTCTTCGTGGTGGTGGTGTTATTATTATTAGTATTATTATTTCCTTGTTAATTTATTCGTTATGTTAGGATCGGGTGATTTTTAAATGAGTGAATAAACAATCACACTAGCTTATTAAAAATAATTCGATTTGATTAACAATTTGAATTTTCTCGCTAAGTCAATATCAGTTAGCTAATCAGAAAAATTATGTGCAGGCAGTAAGCTAAACTGACAGACTGAACACTAAAAAATGACTAAGTAAGAAAAACAGGTGGGTATCAAAGGTAAGCAGACTGAAACAAAAATAACACAAATGTTTCTCAATGTTTGGATATTTGAATAACTCACGTCTCTTGGGATTCGGGTTTTCTTGTATCCAAACGTAACAGAAGTTTTAAAAATTTTAAATTTTGACATTCAAAATTATTGTTTGAGCACTCGTACGGTCTTAATAAACATTCATATAGGCGTTTGAAACTTTTACTTTTAGTGAAATATTCACTTGACTCATCCAATTATTCCGGGATTAGCGGAGATAGCTCTTGCTGTATTCCCTATGAACTTTCTTCGAGGCTCCTTTCTTCAATCTTTCTATGAAGTCCACGACTAGATCAATTGTTCATCTTCTAAATTGCACTAGAAATTTAGAAGGATTTTACGTTGAGATTGAAGAACAGGTTGACGGCTCAGATCTTCAATTGATTTGAAGTGGCCGAAAACAAGGAGAGTAGGATGAGATGATTTTCGAAAATCCCTTGGCTTGGAGGCTAGGGTTTTCGAATATTATGATTATGAAAACTATATAACCCTGAACCTAATACACACACATATTGTATAACCCGTAAATCAGACTACGTATAAGCCATGCATAATTAATATTGCTTAAATTTTAATGATTTTTATACATGAGAATTTAAATTCTTTTCTTTAAATTTAATTATTTTATGCAGTAATTTAGTTGTTATCTTTTCAATTAAATAAATGAGGCCGGACTGGAGTTGGAGTATTGAGATAAAATTTAATATTAAGAAAACATTCCTAGAATTTATTTAAGATAAATAATAAGTTATTTTAATGTAAAAAAAGTCTAAGGAATTATTTAAGTAATTTGAGATAAGTAGTAAATAAGTTCATTTAGGTTCAATAATTAATTTATTAATTCACTAAAATATTTAATGGGTAGATAAAACACTAAATATTTAAAATTCAATAATTAAGAAATATTTTCCCTCCATTTTATTCAATTTTCGGCCACTACCCTTTAAGATTTAATTAATTTTTCAACTCTCAATTTTGTATATCTTTCCTTATCCCTTCATGGTAGAATAATTCCTTCCACTTTAAATCCTCAATAATTATTAATTAACTAATTTTCCTACCCCATCTATTTAGTAGAAAAATCGGCCATCACCCTTTCTAGATTCAAAATATTTGACAACTCATTTCCCTTGATTCATTTCCTTGATCCATTCTTGGTAGATAATCCCTAACCTTTTAATCATCTATAATTATTAAATAAGCAATTTCCTCGTGGTGATGCCCCAAGGGAACCCGGGCCCCGGATACAGACCCTGACCCGAGAGGTCCTCAAACTTGGGCAAGATTAGAGCAGGGAGAAAATATCAAAATGCAATTACTTTCATTAAACCGGGGTGAAAAACGGGATTCCGGATCTTCAGACGCCCGGCAAGTTGTGCACTCAGTTATCTGAGGAATTCCCAATGAACTACTTGGCGAGCCACCGCCCAGTGAATAATTAGCCAATACCCGGGGTAAAAACTTCCCGGTCCGAAAAGTACCTCCGAAGCACCCGGGTGGAAGATATCCGGGGAAGAGACACGTTCTGACTACCACGTCTTCCGGACATCACGGAGCCCATCCTCCCACACTCCATGACCAAGTCCACTCCCAGTACATGGCCCACCACTTTGCAACGTGGCCCATGATCTCAAGTCATGGACCACCATCCGAACTTTACGGGCAAGTTATCCACCAGCTTCATCTATAAGTACCCTCCGTTGGTGTTTCACAGAGGTATCGACTCTTCTCTGAATACTCACAAGCACTCACAAATAGTCTTACTTTCGAAGTTTTCCTTTGCGTACATCACTGACTTGAGCGTCGGAGTGGATACGCCGGAACAACTTCCGGCGCTCCCCTAACATTCTGTGGTTTCAGGGTTACTACTCAAATCATCCCGGGCGTTGTCATTCAGGTGACAGGGAGCTCAACCACCCTGGGCCATCAGTAGCTCGTATTAACGTTCGCATATATATCTAAACACTCGACTTGGCAAATCGCCCACCCGGCTACCACCCGATTTGCCCGGTTGACATCATTGGCGCCGTCTGCGGGAAACTGTAGCTGAAGACGTAGATATGGTTACCACTCGTAAAACTACGGGGAACCACTCTGGTCCTCAAAATCCGGAAGGAGGTCAAGAAAATTCGTTGCCCAGTCACCTCCCAGAGGAGTTGGCTCAGTTGATAGCTGCTGCGGTCCAAAAAGCCCTCGCCGAAAGGGGCCTACCTGAACCCAGTCATTCAAAGGAAAATGAGGCAATGGGAGAGTCTCCTCTTGAAAAAGAAAGAGACCGAGAAGAGAATTCCCAGGCGTTTTCCAAAGCTCCTACCTTTTCTATGGTCCAGGAGCTAGAAGATTTAAAGAAGAAAGTGAAAGAGTTGGAAGCTAAAGCAGGGTCATCTCAGGTTTCAGCCCCGGATGCTTCCCAGGGATGCCCTTTCTCCCTGGAGATTGTGAGTGAGCCCCTCCCAGCTCATTTCAAAGCTACCAAAATACGGGAGTATGATGGAAACTCAGACCCTGACGAGCATCTCACCCGGTTTGAGAATATGGCCATGTTACATTGCTACTCTGACAAAATCAAGTGCAAGGTGTTCCTCACCACCCTAGTGGACTCTGCCCAGAGGTGGTTTGAAAAGTTGAAACCCCGGAGCATACAATCTTTTGCAGGTTTCAGAGACACTTTCTTGCACCATTTTAGCAGCAGCAAGAGGTATAAGAAGACTGCCTTTAGCTTATTCGAGGTAAAGCAATCAGGTGATGAATCTCTTCGGGCGTACATTCGCCGGTTCAATAAAGCATCCCTGGAGGTGCCGGCTTGTGCTCCCGAAACCAAAACTACAGCGTTCACTCAGGGACTCAAGGAGGGAGATTTTTTCAGGTCTTTGGTGAAAAAGCAGCCCGGGAATTTTGAGGATCTGCTGTCCCGAGCAGAAAAGTACATAAACATGGAGGAAGCGCAACGGCAGAAGAGGGAGTCCACCCGTCGAGAAAGAAATGATCGAGTCGGGAAAGCTGAGGACAACGCCCGGGGAAATAATCTCGGGCGTTTCTCTAGATACGCCCCCATGAAGCCGCGCAGGGATGAAGGAGTCCATCTTTGCAGCGGTGATCAGGGACCCAAATTATATCGGTCACCTCCAACCCTGCCACACGCTCCCAAGATGTGCTCCTATCATGGAGAATGTGCTCACAGCACAAGTGAGTGCCGACGACTGAAACGGGCCCCTTCCCAGTCGGGCCCCGGGGAGCAGACACAGTTAACAAAGAAGCCCCGGGGGCTCCCGTGGGTAAATAAAGATGCAGGGTACAAACCGGGGGATAAAGGCCAGGTCAGACAAGAAAAAAAAGATAATATCGGTCAAACGTCTCGTGGTCGGGAAAACAGGGACGGAGGAGGGTCGCCCACCCTTGGGGTGATTAAAATGATCTCGGGGGGATCAACGGATGGAGATTCCAACCGGGCCAGGAAAGCACATTCCCGACAAGAGAGTTTTGGAGTGGAGGATGTAGGGAGGGATGAGGGGCCGGTGATCAGTTTTGGTCCCCGGGATCTGCAGGGAGTCAGCCTCCCACACAATGATGCCCTGGTCATCCAAGCGAAGGTGGCAAATTATGACATCCGCCGGATTTTCATCGATTCAGGAAGCTCGGTGAACATTATTTTCCAGGAGGTCTTGGATCAGATGGACTTGGAGGGCTACCAGTTGCAGCCAGTGGAAACGGCATTATTCGGATTTGCTGGCCACACAGTTTACCCCCGGGGGGAAATCACCTTGCCCCTCACAATAGGAGCTGAGGAGCTCAGGAAGACGGTGATGACGGTTTTCACGGTGGTAAGTGCTCCTACCTCTTACAATATCATTTTAGGCAGGCCGGCTATGAACGCTCTCCGAGCTGTAGCCTCGGCTTACCATCAGAAGTTAAAGTTCCCGGTGGGGAACAGAGTTGGAGAAGTAAGGGGAGATCAGCCCTCTTCCCGCAAGTGCTATGCGGAAACCGTCAAAGTTGAAAATAAAAGAGCCCGACGAAGTGGAGAGAGTAGGAGACCAGGGAAGGAGGAGGTGCACTCTATCCAACAGGTATACATGGTGGAAGGGGAGGAGCAGGAGGAAGTAAGCATCTTACCCGGGCAGCCCTTGAAAACAACAAAGATAGCCCGGGATCTTGAGCCAGTGACCCGGGCTCAATTACTACAGTGCCTAGCAAAGAATGCGGATATCTTCGCATGGTCCTCATCAGAATTGATAGGGATCTCCCCCCACGTAGCAGAGCACAAGTTAAATATCATCCCGGGTTCTCGGGCAGTAAAGCAGAGGAAGAGACACTTCGGTCCCGAGAAGGATAAAGTAATTGCCGATCAAGTGGGGGAACTATTGAGGGCCGGGCAGATTAGAGAAATCCAGTTTCTCACCTGGCTATCCAATGTAGTCTTGGTACCCAAATCAGCTGGCAAATGGAGGATGTGTGTTGACTTCAGGGATCTAAACAAAGCCTGCCCAAAAGACTGCTATCCCCTACCCCGGATTGATCAACTGGTGGATTCGACATCGGGGTATGAGTTGCTGTGCTTCATGGATGCCTACCAGGGGTACCATCAGATCCCCTTGGCCCGGGAAGATCAGGAGAAGGTTAGCTTCATTACCTCGGGAGGAACCTTTTGCTATGTGGTCATGCCCTTTGGGTTAAAAAATGCCGGGGCTACATATCAAAGATTGATGGACAAGATATTCACCAAGCAAGCCGGGCGGAATATCGAGGTTTACGTAGACGATATCTTGGTGAAATCTCGGGCACACAATGAGCTCATCCCAGACCTCGAAGAGACTTTTTCTACTCTCCGAGAGTATGGGGTGAGGTTAAACCCAGCCAAATGCACATTTGGAGTTAAGAGTGGCAAGTTCCTTGGGTTCATGGTCACCGAGAGAGGAATTGAGGTCAATCCGGAGAAAGTCAGGTCTATTACTGAAATGGCATCCCCAAAATCAGTCAAGGATGTACAGAGGCTCACAGGGAGAATCGCCGCCTTATCACGCTTTATTTCTCGATCTGCACACCGGAGTTACCCTTTCTTCCAAGCCCTAAGGAGAGCCAAAGAGTTTGGCTGGGATGAAAAATGTGAGAAGGCTTTCAAAGAATTGAAGAATCACCTAGCCGGGCTCCCTGTCCTTGAGAAGCCTGGACCCGGAGAGAAACTTTGGGTGTACCTTTCGGCTACCGAATATGCTGTCAGCTCTGTACTGATCCGAGAAGAAGGTACTGATCAAAGGCCGGTCTATTATGTGAGTCACGCACTCAAAGGGCCCGAGGTTAGATATACCGAAGTAGAGAAGGTGGCTCTGGCCCTGATAATTACAGCACGAAAACTTCGCCCGTACTTCTTGTCTCATCCTATCACGGTGCTGACCAATACCCCTCTCGGGAGAATCATGACTCAGCCAGAGATCTCGGGAAGGCTGGTAAAGTGGACTGTAGAATTGGGAGAGTATGACATCGAGTACCAACCCCGGAAGGCGATTAAAGCCCAGGCCTTGTCAGATTTTATCACTGAGATGATTGTCCCCGATATCGAGGGAATTTGGAGGATATTTGTAGACGGGGCTTCCGGCAAAGATGGCAGCGGGGTGGGAGTACTATTGATATCACCCACCGAGGAAAAAATACAGTTGGCAGTTAAGTTGGACTTCCGGGCCTCCAACAATGAAGCAGAGTATGAGGCCGTTATCATCGGGATAAAAGCAGCCCGGAATGCTGGAGCTACTCGGGTCATTATTTATACAGATTCGCAGTTGGTAGCCCAACAAGTAAAGGGAGCGTATGAGGTCCGGGAGGAGAAGTTTGTAAAATACTTGACTATCATCAGGGAGTTATCAGCATATTTCATAGATTGGAGCGTAGAGCAGATTCCCCGAGAGAAAAATACTGAAGCCGATGCCCTGGCAAAAATGGCGGCTTCACTTACTGACTATCGGGAACCGGGTATATCTTACCACACTAGCCTGGTATCCTCAGTGGATACCGAGCCTCCTAAAACCCGGGAAGATGATTGGGCCACCCCCATCCTTGACTACATCTCCCGGTCCCATCTACCCGAGGATGCCAAGGAGGCCAGTCAAATCAAAAAGAGAGCAGCTCGTTTTGTTGTGATCAATGACATCCTATACCGGCGGTCTTTCCAAGGTCCCCTTCTCAAGTGTATCTCCGGGGACGAGTCCATTTATGTTCTAAGGGAGATTCATGAGGGCTGCTGCGGAGATCATCTTGGAGCAACCTCCCTGGCTAGGAAGGCTTTGCTCGCTGGATTCTGGTGGCCTACTATGCATCAAGATTCTGCCCGGGTGGTCCGCTCATGTGAGGGATGCCAAAGGTATAGCAACATTAATCACCACCCAACTGCCCTGATGAAGCCTATCCGGGCCTCTTGCCCTTTTGATCAGTGGGGCCTGGATATCGTGGGATCCTTCCCTGTGGCCCGAGCTCAAAAAAAATTTTTGCTCGTAGGGATTGATTACTTCTCTAAATGGGTGGAAGCAGAGCCCTTGGCTAAAATCACGGAGGGAGAGGTTCTTAAATTCCTATGGAAAAATATTGTCTGCAGGTTCGGGATTCCCCGAAAGCTTATATCTGACAACGGCAGGCAATTCCAGGGGAATAAAGTCAGGGCTTGGTGCGAGGAGATGAAGATTACTCAGGCTTTTACCTCAGTTGCTTACCCACAAGCCAATGGGCAGACTGAGGTAACCAACCGCACTATTGTCCAGGCACTCAGAGCTCGATTATACGGAGTTGGAAAAGACTGGGTAGAAGAGTTGCCCAGTGTTCTTTGGGCATACCGTACCACACCTCGAACGGCTACTGGGGAAACACCATTCAGCCTGGTGTATGGTTCTGAAGCAGTGCTCCCGGCCGAGATCGGGCAAACCTCAACCCGGGTGCACGCATATCCGGAGGATAATGATAAGGCCCGGGCCAATGAACTCGATCTCATTGAAGAAAGGAGAGAAAGAGCGGCAATCAAAATGGAGGCTTATCGGCGTCGGGTGATGAAAACTTATAACCAAAGGGTCCGACATCGGGAATTCCAGATAGGAGATATGGTCCTGAAAAAAGCAAATCCGGCTGGAGATGTTGGCAAGCTTGAGGCCCGATGGGAAGGTCCTTACAAGGTGGTGCGCAAAGTTAGCTCAAGCACTTATTATCTTGAAGATGGGCAAGGCCGTCCTCTCAAAAGGCCCTGGAATGCTTTCCATCTTAAGAAATATTTTCCTTAGAAGTTTTTGTAAATCCCTTGTAAATACTTGGCAATAAAAAGCAAGCTTCAGGAAAGTTTATTTTAAAGGGCCCGGGTGGTACCATGCCCCGGCCTCCCTTCAATTTATTATAAAGGGCCCGGGTGGTACCATGCCCCGGCTTCCCCTCAAACAATTTATAAAGGGCCCGGGTGGTACCATGCCCCGGCTTTCCCTTCAGTTTATTATTAAGGGCCCGGGTGGTACCATGCCCCGGCTTCCCTTCAATTTATTATTAAGGGCCCGGGTGGCACCACGCCCCGGCTTTCCCTTCAGTTTATTATTAAAGGGCCCGGGTGGCACCACGTCCCGGCTTTCCCTTCAGTTTATTATTAAGGGCCCGGGTGGTACCATGCCCCGGCTTCCCTTCAGTTTATTATTAAGGGCCCGGGTGGCACCACGCCCCGGCTTTCCCTTCAGTTTATTATTAAGGGCCCGGGTGGTACCATGCCCCGGCTTCCCTCCAATTTATTATTGAGGGCCCGGGTGGCACCACGCCCCGGCTTTCCCTTCAGTTTATTATTAAAGGCCCGGGTGATACCATGCCCTAGTTTCCCTGCAATTCTTATTATTAACAGAGATAAAACAAAGACACACGGATGAATGAGAAAATCCATTAAAAGAGAAATTATTACAACTACCGTAAGAAGAAAAATAAACAAAAATCTAAGGGGCAGTCTCAGGCTCTGAGTCCTCCTCCACCTCGGACTCTTCCTCATCCGGGATCTCTGCACCGTCCTCCGGCAGGGAGCTAGCAGCCCGGACTAAGTCTAGGAGGCTCTTCTTCTCCGGAGGCAGTAGACCTGCTTCTTTCACTTGCCCCTTACATTTATTAAAGCCCGCCTTGAAATAAGGAAAGGCTTTATTAGTCACCAGCTGCTGGAATTCCGCAGTAGCAAGAAAAGCAACCCGCCACTCCTCTTCTAAGGTGGCCCGAGCTGCAAGATTCGCCTCCAGTTCACTCACCCTCTCGGTGGCCAGCACGAAATTATCCAGAGCGTCCCGGGCATCCAAATCTAGCTTTTCAGCTCGGGCCTCCGTCTTCTCCAGTAAAGCCTTCAGCGAAAAGATCTCTGCCCGGGCTTCTCCGATCTGGCCCTGCAAGACATTGATTGTATCTTCCTGGCCCCGTAGTTCCCCCGCATGGAGGTTTTTAAGTTCAGCAATGCGGGCCAGGGAACCTTCATGAAGAGCGGTGGCAGAGGTGACCCGGGCCTCTGTGCTCTCTTGCAGGGCACTCATCTTCTCAAAAGCCACCCTGGCCAGCTGCCCGCTCTGTGAATAAGCAAAAATCACATAAGGAAAAGTATTACCAGTAAAGCAAAGAAGCAGAAGTAAGGGGAGAGAGCATACAGCCAGCGCGAGGTTAAAGCTCTCCAGCATGAGATCCCCGGCCTTCGAAGCCTGTAGGATAGTCTCCTCGGCAGGAGTCACCACCCGCTTCAGTATTTGGAAGCCCATCTTCGAGCTCCCGGCCGAAAATATAGTCCCGGGCATTGCAGGAGGAGTAGTGGTGGCAGGAAGGACCTGAGAGGATCCATCGGGGGACACCGGGGGGACGGGCCCAGACCCCTGAACCATCTGGGTAATCACCCGGGACTCAACACGAACCAGCTCCCGGGCAGCTTTCCTTTTCCTGACAGTCAGAAGGGGCTGGTCCGGAGACTTGTCCCCCTCCTCAATTATAATAACCCCGTGTTCCGAGGGCCCGGTAACCTCGGCAGGAGCTGGGGTCTCCTTTGTAGCAGGCACTTGGAGTACCGGCCTCTCCTCGACCGGGCCTTCAGTGGCCACCCGGGATGAAGACCCCTGATGCTCTCGGGCCCTTTTCTCAGCAGCAGCAGCTTTCCGGGCAGCCTTTTTAGCGGCCTTTTCCTCAGCTATTTTTTGGATGAAGGCCTCTTTCATCTCGGTTTCTGCAAAAGAAATTATACCAGGGAACAACCCATTAAAAACAGGTAAAGCGTAAGGTAAGTAAGGAAATATAAATGGCAAGCAGAGGAAACCTACCGGAGCGGGAGGGGTCAAACTCCTCGATGATGCGATCGGTAGGGTCCTCTATCCTGGGACTCAGCCCGAAGGCCATCAGGAGCTTTTCACTAAGGAGGGCGGAGGAGCTATACACTTTTCCTCCCACCAACTCCTCGCTCAGGGTGTAAGAGTCTAGGGTGCGGTAATTTTCTGGGAGACCGGGCTGAGCGGGGAGGGCAGAAATAAACCCAGCCGGGCACTCGGGAAGACGGGGAAGACGGATATAAAAGAACCGGCGTTTCCAATCCTTGACGGAGGAAGGGATATCTCCGAAAAGTTTGTGGTGAGACCGGGTCTTGAAGGAAAAGGCGTAATCGCCAATATAACAGATAAAGAAAAAATTGAAAAGGGAAGGCTCAAGGGCTATGTCAGGGTACATAGAAATAAGAGTAAAAGAGCAAGTCATCATCCTGATAGCATTAGGATGAAATTGGTTAAGGGGAATACCCAGCAGGGAGGATATCCCGACAAAGAAGGGGTGGAGGGGAAACCGGAGACCATTAGCCACCTGGTCTCGGAAGAAGGTTAGACACCCTTCTGGTGGTTGGTCAGCCCGGTTGCTAGGGCCCGGGATGATGATGTCAAAATTAGGAGGGATGGAGCCAAGAAGACGGATCTCCTCGGCTGATTTGGCTCGAAGGGAGCTGGCCATGGTGGAAAACCACGGCAAGGGGCCAGTAGCAGCAGCCTGGGCTGGAGAAGAAGCAACCCGGGCTGAGGGTTTTGAAGAAGTTGCCTTCTTCTCTTTCTTCTGGAAGCTTGAAGACCCAGCCCCATGGGAAAATTTTAGTTTTTTGGGAGGAGGAGAGGAAATTGGATTTTGGGGGCGGAAAGTAGAAATGGGAGAAGCAGAAACTGATGGGCTATCAAGCAGGGCCTCTTCCTCAAATTCCGAGGAGCCGTGGTAGATCCTACCCGATGTAGAAGAAGTATGAGAAGAAGACATGACAAAGAAAGGGACTTACAAGGATTGTTGTTGAAGAAAAATAGTGGTCGGGACGTCGAGGATGCAGCGGAGTTTGTGCAGAGTTTCGAGACGCGAGAGCTTGAGTTTGCTAAAGAGTAAGGAGTGATGGAGAAGGAGACATATATATAGGAACGGGGAAACGATCTGGGCCGTAGATCTAGCCGTAATCTAAAGGCCCGCATGGGTTCAGAAGAATACACCTGGATCGTGGATCTCCGCCATTGATCTGAATGGATACGGACGAACGGGATGCACCTTGTCAGCTGTGCAGGGCAGGTGAAAGGACGTGTAATCATGAGGGTGTCAGACTGATCGGCTCCTCGGAATATGGAACATCTCCGACCGTTGGGATGAGAGAGAGGGGCACGTGTCATCAGGGCGGTCTGAGTAACATTCCGAGAAGAGAGCCAACATGTTATTATCTCAAGCCCGGGAGGTTTAAGGCCTCGGCATCTTACCATATTAAAGCCCGGGAGGTTTAAGGCCCCGGCATGTTATTATGTTAAGCCCGGGAGGTTTAAGGCCCCGGCATGTTATTATCTCAAGCCCGGGAGGTTTAAGGCCCCGGCATCTTATTATATTAAGCCCGGGAGGTTTAAGGCCCCGGCATGTTATTATGTTAAGCCCGGGAGGTTTAAGGCCCCGGCATGTTATTATGTTAAGCCCGGGAGGTTTAAGGTCCCGGCATGTTATTATCTTAAGCCCGGGAGGTTTAAGGCCCCGGCGTGTTATTATCTTAAGCCCAGGAGGTTTAAGGCCCTGGCATATAACTTTAAGTTCAGGAGGTTTAGACCTCAGTATTTTATCTTAAAAGCCAGTGAAGTTTGAAGAAAATACAAACATACGCGAAATAGAATATTATTAATGGAACCGGCGCCGTATTACAGCTGACATCCTAGAGTCTACACGAGATTGCCACGCAGACATCCAGTGGTGCAATTCAGGGAGTGGGAGATTGGCAAGGGACTCGGTCGCAGCAAGCTTGTTCAGTTGATTCCTTTCCTTCCGCAGCATTGCCTGCAGCAGGACCTGATCAGTGGCTAGCTCTGCCACGCGCGCCACGTGAAATTCCCGCTTGTATCTCCTTGCCAGTGCTCTCTGCGGCCGGGTGAAGGCCAGGCCCTCCTGGTGGGAGCGTACAAGATCATGAATCTTACGCCGAGTGGACATGACTTTCAAATGGATGAACTCCTCGATAGTCCTCTTCAACGAGTTCAGGCGAGCGCGCGTTGAGGGGGGCAAAGGGCCGTAAGGGCGGCTGCAGACAGTGGATTCGCTTGAACTCGGCATCTTGAAATGTTGTTCACCTCACCTGCATCTGCTTATTTATAGGCAAAGGGTACTGAATACGGGGAAGCCGAAGAGTTCCCGTCTTTACCAAACGACTGCGCATTTATGTAGCGAAAAAGTTAAGCGCCGCCGTTGGTCTAAGAATACGTATATGGTCAGTAAATGCCTCGTAAGTTGTTACGATCAGGGGGAGGGATGTGAACAAATATCAATGTCGCGGTGTCATCATTGCCTCGGAAAATGAAACGTCTCTCCATGAGATTTTAAGGTTAAAAATCAGAAGGGTGTGGTGGTGACACCATACCAGGGGTCGGGAGTCTTAGGTTACCGGCATTTTGTGAAGCCCGGGAGACACGTGGCCCCGGCGTTTGTGTTAATGTCTCGGGAGGTATTAGGTGTGGTAATTCCAGTGAGTCATCTCATTAGATAATGGTATACAGTTTGTGATATATCAGTTGAGAGATTCATAAATGGTCATATTCGAACAGTGACAGAGAAAGAAACCGAGATAAAGCTGTATTTAACCATATACATTGGCACGCATTACATCGTCATATTTCTCTTCTATTACAATTATTCGTATCTTCAACCAAGCAGACAGCGGGGGAGGGGAGCCTTGCATGAAGATAGGAGAACCAAGAATGTTCTTCAGGAGCTTCAATTCCTTCCGAAGCATTAGTTGATATACACGGCCATCAGTGAAGATGTCCACCCACTCAGCTATGTGTAGTTGTTGGCGCACTTTCCTTAGTTTGGATACCAGGGCCGGGGTGACGGCTCCCCCAGAATCGTAGAAAAGTTTCAGTTCTTGAAGCTTTTCCCAATATCTGAGAACTTCGTTAAGCACTTCGTCCTCTATGAGGGATTTTTGGACTTCCAGGTTGGGCTCCCTAAGGGCTTCAAGCATCCCTGGAGTTCTGGAGTTGCTGGCACCGGCCATATCTATGGAAGTAATCGGCAAGGGATAGTGGAAGGGTGGGAGGACACCATATGTATATATATAGGAAGGAGGAGTGTATCACGATCATCAATTCCCGAATATATCAACGGTTGAGATGAGTATTGGAAGTTGCACCGAGCAGGCGAAAAGACAGGCGTAAATATCGAGATATCATAACAGTCTTCGAAACGCGAAACATTGCGGATAAGTTTGAATCTTAGGGCTTACGACAGCATTAGCGATGATATCCACATTTGTAGGATTCTAGAAGACTCCGCTATCACCAAGAGAACTGCTTTGTACCAATCGGGACAGCGAGACAGACTCTAGCCCGACTTTTTTAGGAGGGAGTGGTGATGCCCCAAGGGAACCCGGGCCCCGGATACAGACCCTGACCCGAGAGGTCCTCAAACTTGGGCAAGATTAGAGCAGGGAGAAAATATCAAAATGCAATTACTTTCATTAAACCGGGGTGAAAAACGGGATTCCGGATCTTCAGACGCCCGGCAAGTTGTGCACTCAGTTATCTGAAGAATTCCCAATGAACTACTTGGCGAGCCACCGCCCAGTGAATAATTAGCCAATACCCGGGGTAAAAACTTCCCGGTCCGAAAAGTACCTCCGAAGCACCCGGGTGGAAGATATCCGGGGAAGAGACACGTTCTGACTACCACGTCTTCCGGACATCACGGAGCCCATCCTCCCACACTCCATGACCAAGTCCACTCCCAGTACATGGCCCACCACTTTGCAACGTGGCCCATGATCTCAAGTCATGGACCACCATCCGAACTTTACGGGCAAGTTATCCACCAGCTTCATCTATAAGTACCCTCCGTTGGTGTTTCACAGAGGTATCGACTCTTCTCTGAATACTCACAAGCACTCACAAATAGTCTTACTTTCGAAGTTTTCCTTTGCGTACATCACTGACTTGAGCGTCGGAGTGGATACGCCGGAACAACTTCCGGCGCTCCCCTAACATTCTGTGGTTTCAGGGTTACTACTCAAATCATCCCGGGCGTTGTCATTCAGGTGACAGGGAGCTCAACCACCCTGGGCCATCAGTAGCTCGTATTAACGTTCGCATATATATCTAAACACTCGACTTGGCAAATCGCCCACCCGGCTACCACCCGATTTGCCCGGTTGACATCACCTCCCTTGTATCTAGACTAGGAAAATCGGCCCTCTCACCTCCTAATTATCCTTCAAATCCTATGATATCGTAATCATTCCTCATCACACAAACTAGAAAGATAGCAATACTTATTCTCTCCCTTTTATCTTGCAAACTTTCCCTTCATTCCTAGCCATTCTCTCCCTCTCCATTTTCGAAAAATTCAGTCCTCTTCAGTAGAGAAAAATTCGAGATTTAGCTAGGGAAGAAACAAGAAAGAAAAGTATAAACGAAAGAATAACACTCCGTCTCCGCCGCACCGTGTCGTCGTTCGATTTGTTTTCTTTTCAAAACAAATTTTCAGGCATGCATATTCCATTCTTTTTCTCTTCAATCAAGTTTTATATGTATTTTTTTTAAAAAAAAAAACCATCATGTGTGTTTGATTCAGGAAAAAAAAACGAAATCATGTCAAGAACTTTCGAAAATCATGTGCAGAATTAATTTTCCGGTTTCTCCTATGCCTTCACGGTTTGGTATGTTTTTGTGGTTTCAGGGTTGGCTCGATTTCCAGGGGCTCAAGGCTGCTTATGGTCATGTTATAGGGTGTGCTAGGAAGGTGGTAGTCCATTATTTGCAGCCCCTTTCCCCCCTTGCAACACGTTTTGACAGCAAGTCCCCATCATGTCATTTTGTGTCCCGATTTGCATGTTTCTTATCTAAGGTGAAGATTCTGATCTTGGCTGCCCTAGAGGCTGTAGCCATGGTTAAAATCCTTCCTTGACATGTTTAGGACGTGACCAAGACGCCCTTTCATGGCTTGGTTTATGTCCCCCTCGATTTTTAAAAACAAACAAGAATAGCGCCCACTAGATGGTTCGGGTCCCCTCTGAGGACGCGATGATGCTGAGATGACTCTTCCACTCCCTCTCTTCCCTACCATCTCTACGTTTCAACTCAAAGTTTCCCACAGACGGCGTCAAGTGATACTCAAGGGAAATTTAGGGTCCGCTTCCAGCAAGTGTCACTAGTACAGACGTAGGATTTTGAAATTATCCTGAGCCTGAAATCACGAAAAAGACCGTTAAAAGGGGGCCAGGAGGGTGTCCTGTTGTAGTCCCTCCGACGCTCAAGTCAGTGACTGAGGATATATGGGGGGAGCAGCAAAGGGTGCTGCTGAAAACAAAATAGTGAATGAATTATAATACGCTCAAACCTGGTATTTATAGGAGAATACTTGGGCTTGTCATGGGTCCTTCACCTGTGGGCCCTAGATATGGGCCGGGAGTTTGGACCGGATCTTGATGAGCTCATCATTAAGGTATCATAAATAATTGCATTGGTTGAGCATGGACTTCAGTGACATGGGTGAAGTGTGCAAAAGTTCAGAAATCATGAGGACATAATAGCCTATTTATTTTACATAATGGGTTTGTGACAAGTAAAGTTTTCACCGGATATTATTACAATAAGATTCTTCAAAATGTTGTTCGGTTTTCGGGTTTTTTAAATGCCTAACTAGAAAAATAAACCATTTTATTCTAGCATGGTATTATTTTCTTGTAGTACGGTCTGTTTGGTTTATACAATCCGAGTCCCGAACTAAGTTACAAATGTCATAATTAAATAAACCAAATAACTTAAAACTAATAAAATCAAAACGGATAATCAAACCAGGCAGTTAATTATTTTGCAAAAATGAAAATCAAGAATTCAGAAATAGATATATCTGTGACTATTCTAGCCATTTTGAATATGCTATAGTAACTTAATTTAAGGGAAAATATTTTTTTTCTACTTACTTGTTAAATTTTGGCTTTTAGTTAACTAAATGTTCAAAATTTAGTTTTCGTATAATTACTTTTAATTTTTGATTATTTTAACATAATTGCTGAAGTGACATCGAAAAATGCCAAGTGATATATTCCACATTCCAAAATAGCTTTTGAAAAAAGGACCCAAAATAAAATGTTTTTATAATTCATATACACCTTCATTACTTTTATATAAAATTTTTGTACAAAGTGGAGCGTAAACAACGTCGGCCGCATATGTAAATGTTTTGGTTTAATATCGGACGCTGATAAAAGTAGCCAAATGCCGCAATCTGAAGACGTACGTCCTCAACATTTGGAACACTAAATTGTCCTTCAGCAGCAACCGCATCACTAAAAATAAAAATGCAGGTCAAGTTGCTTTGAAGTCAACAGAGTCTGATCCCAAAATCATCAGCGGTTCAAAATTCATCATTGCAGATGGAAGTTCAGGCCGCCACCACCACTGCCGCCATGAAAAGGATCTATCTAATCATCAACTGCATAATACTATCCATCGGAAATTGCGGCGGCCCACTGATCATGCGCCTCTACTTTATCCGCGGCGGCAAAAGGATCTGGTTCTCCAGCTGGCTTGAAACCGGCGGTTGCCCGATAATCCTCATCCCCCTCCTCGTTTCCTACATGCTCCGCCGCAGAACCACATCAAACGCCCAACTCTTCTTTATGAAACCCCGAGTGTTCTGGGCGGCAGCGGTGATCGGAACCTTTACCGGCTTGGACGACTATCTTTACGCATACGGCGTCGCGAAGCTCCCGGTGTCCACTTCCTCCCTGCTCATCGCCACTCAGCTGGCCTTCACGGCGGTGTTTGCTTTCCTCCTCGTGAAGCAGAAGTTCACCGCGTACTCCATAAACGCGGTGGTTCTGCTGACGGTGGGGGCGGTGGTTTTGGGGCTTCACACGAGCGGTGATCGCCCAAAGGGTGAGTCCGATAAACAGTATTTCGTAGGGTTTTTCATGACGTTGGGTGCGGCAGCGATATACGGCCTGATTCTGCCGTTGGTGGAGCTGATGTATTTGAAGGCGGGACAGGCTTTAACATACACTCTTGTTTTGGAGATTCAGATGGTGATGTGTTTTTTCGCCACTGCCTTCTGTACAGTCGGCATGCTCATCAACAAAGATTTCCAGGTAATATTTTTTACACCCCACTCTTCAATTATCATTCTTAGAAAATTATGCATTAACTTGTTAGATTTTAAATTTCCATTTTGATTCATTAATATTTTATTTTTAGCTATTTTATTCTGTAATTGTAAAATATTACCTCATTGATTAAATCAAAATAATCAAAAAATTTAAATTAGCATATCTAAACCAAATTTTAACAAGTTAATCAGCAAAAATAAAAAATTGAAAAAACAAAGACCCATCTCATTAGAATATTCACACTAAAAACAATTAATAATTAAACTCATCTTTTAACTTTGTTTTTTGTAAAACTAAGAAGTTTCTTATATAAAAATCACATCAATCATAAAATTTCTTTAAAATTTTTTTTTGTAAAAACTAAGAAGTTTCTTTTATAAAAATAATATAAGTGATTTAAATTTATAAACAAGTTTTTGTTTAAATAAAAATTATAATTTATAGAATTTACTTTATCTGAAATGAGAATTTCTGGACTTGTTAATTTACTTCCATCGTCCCTGTCCTTCAATTCGGGATACGGGATGTTAACGAAATAATATCAATCAAACTTTAATTTTTTTAATATAACCCTCACAAGTGCCTCAACTATAGAGTCGTAAAAATGGGTTAGACCCGTCGAATCGTCCCATCCCCCAAATAGGCACGTAAAATTGGAAATTTTTAACCCGTCCTATTTAATGGCCGACTCAAACCCACTAAATATATAACTAAAAATGGTTCGGTGTGGCTCATCTGGTCGTGTCAAATTAGTGAGTTGGGTTACAATCTTTCAACCCGGGCAAACAAGCTAAGGGGCCACCATATCCCGCCAAATCTTTCCACCCGGCCAAACAACGGGCCACCGTATCCCGCCAAACGACGAGTTTTGATGGGTTCCGGACCGGCCCCAGCAGCTGGCTGGTTGGACAACTCAACTTTCCTTCTCATTGGAGTAATACACTAAATACCTCCCAAACAAAGCCAATACACACAAATTTCACACTATAAACAATTAATAAACTCATCTCAGTAGGGATATTCACAATAATATTCACATTCATTACACTATAAGTTGACAGTTGAAATTTGAATAATATTTATGAAAAAACACACACACATATAAATATATTATAATGTAAGTCAACCGAAATTTTGAATCAGCTTTTTGGGCATGCTGGTCAATATGGCTATACCTCTATATATTAAAAAAATGGAATGACCCATATTAGTTAAGTAGGTATTATATATATGAGAATCGATATCTGAACACCACCGTAGACATTTATGTAAGCACGCTTATATGACATTTACTTATTAGAGATATACAGTTTCATCAAACACATTAGTGGTGCTCTTATAAACTCATAATGAGTATTTAGAATAATAAACTTTTTCTTTTATGTTTTAAATCAGAAGATCAAATTTATATATTTATATATATATATATATTGTGGGGACCCGAACGCTAATCATCTTCTTAATCATCTTTGGGGTTTAATTATCAGTTAAGATAACCAGGGTCTAAAAATTTTTCTTTTAAAATGCGGAAGGTAATGGTATCTACATAATATATATATATCTGTATAAAAGTACAATAATATACAATAGTCTTTCAATTAATCTAAGGTTCAACTACTACAGTTCTAGTAATGAAACCTATCTACATCCAAGTCCGGAATCACCACTCTAATCTTGATCTCTCATCTTCTTCTGGACCCTGATCTTTGCCCCACCTGTTGTCATGCACACATACAAAACAAGACAACAGCCGGATAACTCCGGTGAGATATAAATATCCCAGTATAAACAATGTAATCATGCAAGCATATAAAACATATATAAAAGCATGAATTATATCTTATCACATGTAGCATAATCAACAACATGTATCAGTACAAGTCTGTAAATAAAACATGAATCGTAATCTACGAAACATAATCACTACGGATCTGTAAATCAACTCTAGTCTCACTATCTAAGACTTGACTCATCTCTCATTCTAATCTAGGGATCCCGATCTAATTTAGACTTTGGTATTCTGTATCGAGTGTCTGAGATAGAAGTCGATCTACATCTAAAGCTCTTCGATACACCGTAAGTCTAGAGTCTTATCGGTTCTGTGGAAGACTCGGCGGTTCTGCCCTAGCTAGGCTGTCTGCCCTAGACTCGGACTCTGACTCTGTTCTAAGTCAATACATGCACATATCAATCTGATAATCTGCAATATCAATGCAATAAAATAAAGTATGTGATTTGGGGAAACTCAAGTCAAACCTAACACGAGTTGTGCAATCCCGAATCAACATCTATTTATACCTTTGTCTTCCCGGTCTGACGAAGACGAAGTCTCGTATTCTGATCTGTCCATACCCAGTCTGGCAATGACAATCATATAAATACAACATCAGTATATAACTCGAATCAAAACTTGTTCTGATCAATACTCAAATCAGTATATAATCTGATCTATATCTGAACAAGGTACAATCTAATTCATATCAACGATATCACGTTACAATCGAAATCATTACTGAATCTGATCAATCTAATCAACTGATGTTTCGACGGCATAACAATACAATCTGAATACCCCGTCATTCTGAACACCACAGATATAATACCACGAGTCATAATCGGTATTAATACAATTTATAATCTCAACGATAACACAAATCTGATATCGAATCTCAGTCAAATCGACTCTGAAAATCATAACAATTTCATAAACAGTCTATTTCTCAATTTGACTTCGATTCTATGATGTCTAACATGACAAGAACATCATATATGAATCCTATTCAATTCTGACCATAGCATAATTTCAAAACATGTCTAAACGTAATAAAACTTACGTCCAGTTGTAGCCTGTGTTGATAGGAACACAGTACTGAAGTTGGATTTAAATTCGGACGGGCGGATTTCTCGCAAATCCCAATTCTTTGCGTTGAAGAAGACTTGATTCTTTCCCCAACGATTTCGTCTCCTTTCTGATGAATTCTAAGGAAAATTCGATTGTTATATATATATATATATATATATATATATATATATATATATATATATATATATATATATATATATATATATACTCCATCTCGCATGCAAGGCAAGTGGCTTATTCTTCTTACTGCACGTCTCTCGCTAGGGCGAGCACAAATTTCCGCCCGGGCGAGTAACTCTCGGCCTTTGCAAGTTCAAGCAGTCTTGCTCGGGCGAGCACAAACTTCCGCCCGGGCGAGTAACTCTCGGCCTTCTTCTCCGAGGCACTCGCGCTCGGGCGGTTAAAAACTTCCGCCCGGGCGCGCCATCTTCGCCCAACTATTTAGTCCTCTCAATTTATTCTCAAGATGGTCCGGTTATAATCACTTCAATTCATAATAATTAAATTAACATAGATCAGGATAATCAAATCCTCGGGCATTACATTTCTCCCCCTCTTAGATCTGAGTTCGTCCTCGAACTCATAAACAATCAATTCAGATATATCAGAAGAAATGTATAACAGAGATTAAATCAAACTCTCATCTCAATGAATCCATTCTGAAATCTCTTTCTGGTATCAACCTCAGATTTCAATTCTGGAATAAAACTTCATAAAGTATACTATTCTAATACTTCTTACACTAACTCTGACAGAATCAATCTTGCCATGTTGGTTATACAACATCCGTATAAACCAATCTACAGCTTGTCACATATCAGTATCATCAGCTGTTAACAAATCTGTTTACCTCAAACAAAGACATAAACAATCTTTAGCTTCAACTACCAATCGTCATCATCCGACGTTGGTTTCTTAAATCTGTCCATTCTGAACTATCTGCATCTTCCTTCGAATTGTCTTCAAAAGAAATCTGTAGTACTCATCGTATACTGTCTTGTCTGTACTATCTCATTACCCCTCTGATAAGCTGATAGCTATTGCCACACAGTAATACTGAATCATATCAATTAGTGCTAACATCTAGCATTCTATAACTCTATCAAAGTCTTCCAATATCTGGATAATACACTCTGACTGTCTATCAATCTGTAAATAATCTGCAAAATAACTTATGGTATGATCTGCCATAACTGTAAACTTAATCGAAATCACAATCTGATATCGTTTACTTCTACATTCTAGTCACTCTGACTATGTTCTGACATCAATCTGTGTCATTTGGTTCTGTTTGTACATCATCTTGTACAACTAATAGATATAGATTGAACAATCTGTCAATCATAATCATATTATATTTCAATTTGGAGAAAATGGCAGTAATTTCATTACGGATGCTATAGAAATGTACTCCCATTTCTATTTAGAACTTCACAACTATGTAATAAATCATTCTGATTTCTATCTTTCTGTCTTTTCTGTTAGCGATTCAGACATATCAGTACAATTTCTGCCAACATTTCAGTGCAAATCTGTCACCACTGACTTAATCTGTCTATATAAAAACTGTCTGTTCGAATATCATATATTCTCAGTCACAACCATAACAACTGAAGTCACTACAGCGCATTTCTGACATTGTATGTGATTTCAACTTCGAACTACTGCCATAAACAAATCAGTTAATAACATAATTTACAGAAGAAATACCTACCTGGTATTCGGCTCTGACTATCAATATCAAGCTTGGCTGTACAATTCTGACACATTTTGAGATCACAAGATAATCCATCTCATACAAAACACAGAATCACATATCTGTTACTCTGTTCTGATTATTACAAACAAGTTCTGAACATTCTGATCCCATTCTTGAATTACTGTAACTCTTGAATTCAACTCTGATTCAATTGAACTGTATATATTCCCTCTAGTTTACACTAATCTGTAGCATATACAGATTCAAAACACAGTAATATCCAATTAAAGATGAAATATCAATATCCTATACAGATCTAGTGAGTTCAATGAACTCATAAAACAAGGATTTCTGATAAACATCTTCATGTCATTCTGATCAACTGTTATATCTCATCTGCCAATAAAATATGCTCCTCAAAACAATATAGGATGTCTCAAATACTGATTTAGAGCAATGACAATACTCAGCAGATATAAAACTACAGTCGAATAGAATAATTTGTCAAATCAGACAAAATACATTTCTGACATTTCTAAACTTTCTGATATCGATATCTTATCAATCACTGATCAAAATCTCAACTGTATCAAAATCAATCTGTATACTAACTTCAGATAACACATATTCTGAATACAATCTGTTTCAAACAAGATTCTTATCTGAACAATTTCTGTATATATATTGAATATATATATATATATATATATATATATATATATATATATATATATATATATATATATATATATATATATATATTCAATATATATTGATACTCACGGGAAATTTAGGGTCCGCTCCCAGCAAGTGTCACTAATCCAGACGCGGGTTTGGAAATTACCCTGAGCCTGAAATAACAAAGAAGATCGTTAAGAGGGGGCCAGGAGGGTGTCCTGGCGTAGCCCCTCCGACGCTCAAGTCAGTGACTGAGGATATATGGGGGGAGCAGCTAAGGGTGCTGCTGAAAATAATATAGTGAATGAATAAACTGAACACCCAAACCTGGTATTTATAGGAGAATACCTGGGCCCTTAGTGGGCCTGTCTTCCATTTGGGCTAGGGCCCTTGGTGGGCTTATTTTCCACTTGGGCTAGGGATGAGCCAGAGAGAATAGGGCCTTTGCTGGGCCTGTCTTCCATAATGGGGCCGTAAGATGGGCCTGTCTTCCATGGGGTATCACCAGTCTCCCCCTCCCAAGTCGAACTGAATCGTAGGTTCAAAGTTCGATTAGTTGTGTTGTCCTTGGTTTATCGGCGATGAGGACGGACCGTGACAGAAAAATTAATTTTGTTTGCCGTTAACGAATGATGTTCACCGCTAACACGGGGATCGACCTGCCCGGTCAGGTCGCGGGGATCGACCTGCCCGGTCAGGTCGTGGGGGTGTGGGGGCAACGCCCCCATAATTTTTTCAGAAACAACCACTCGCAAGGGTGAGGGCGTGCATTTTCTTTCTGCCGTTCTCGTCAGTCTCCAAAAATTTGGAAGCAAATTAAATCATATCGCAAATTAAATCATATCGCAATCTTGCTCTGAAAGGAAAGATATCAAATCGCAATCCTGCTCCAAGTGAAAGATATCAAATCGCAATCCTGTTCAGGAAGAAAAGATTTGGTCCTTGGCTTTCTTTATAAATAGGACTTCTCTCTCACTTTATTACTACTATTCCCCCTCAGAATTCCCTTCACGCTTCATTCTACAAATTTTCTTCGCCTAGTAACCACGCGTCTTCGCTCGGCTGCACCTAGTTCCGCCCTTGCCCTCGCGCGACATCACCCTCGCCGACCACCGCCCATCACTCTCGCCCCACCACCGCCCAACGCCTCGCCCAAACACCCAGTCTCGCCAACCACCGCCCATCGCCTCGCCCTCCTGCCCCAGCATCTCGCCCAACAGCGCCTCACCTTCGCCTCACAGCCCCGCCGAGAGATCGCAGTCTCGCCCAAACTCTCGCCCAACCACCGCCCAGTGCCTCGCCCTCCTGCCCCAGCATCTCGCCCAAACTCTCGCCCAACCACCGCCCAGCGCCTCGCCCCAACACCCAGTCTCGCCCACACTCTCGCCCAACCACCGCCCAGCGCCTCGCCCTCCAGCCCTCGCCTCACACGCCCGCGTCTCGCCCACAGCGCCCGAGCGCTCTCGCCCCACAGCGCCCGAGTCTCGCCCAGCAGCGCCCGAGCGCTCTCGCCCCACCGCGCCCGAGTCTCGCCCAAGAGCGCTCGGCGTCTCGCCCAACAGCTCTCGCCCCACACGCCCGAGTCCCGCCCAGCAGCTCTCGCCCCGCACGCCCGCGTCTCGCCCACAGCGCCCGAGCGCTCTCGCCCCACAGCACCCGAGTCTCGCCCAGCAGCGCCCGAGCCTCGCCCAGCAGCGCCCGAGCGCTCTCGCCCCACCGCGCCCGAGTCTCGCCCAAGAGCGCTCGCCCCGCACGCGTCTCGCCCAGCAGCTCTCGGTCTTGTCCCTTGTGTACCTTTCCACGCTACGTCGGGGTTAGTATTCTTTTTTATTTGCTCAGTTGTCCTTAGAAAATGTCTTCCTATGCTGCCGAGTTTAGTTCTCCGAGCAATTCCGAGTCTGATTCCGCGAGTAATTCTGAGTCTACTTCCGCGAGCGGTTCTGAGTCTACTTCCGCGAGTAATTCTGAGTCTACTTCCGCGAGCGGTTCCAAGAGGTCTAGCGAGTCTAGGAATTCCTTAGAAGATCCTGAATTTACCCCTGAGGTAGAAGTCGTCACTCATAGCCGCCCTGGTAAGGAGATTCGCCATGTAACCCAACAAATGAACATATCTAATGCAGACAACTTGTGGTATGGTCATCTGTCATCCCACATCCCTTTCGGTAGCGAACCCAAAATTAGGACTATGTGGCATATTCCCTCTTCTCACCAGATCATAATTCCTACCCCCGACGACCGTCCCTATTTAGCTCCCAAGGGTTGTTACACATTCTTCCAGCACCATTTCGATGCAGGTCTGCGCTTTCCACTAGATGATTTCCTTCAGAAGCTGAGCAATTATTATAAGATGCATTTAGGTTTACTCACTCCCAATGCTCTCCGCTCAATATGCTGCCTCATCGTGTTATTCCGGGCTTTAGATCTTCCTTTAAGTTGCACTACCTTCTCCTACTTCCTTGTCTTAGCCAAGTCTAAAGAGGGACCCTTCTATGTGATTTCCCGGTCTAACCGCAAGCTTTTCGATGGGGCTCCTAGTCATGTGAAGGACTGGAAAAAATACTTTTTCTTTATCCAGCCACCGGAAGAACTGACTTGTTCCACTGATTGGTGCCCTAACTTCACTAAGCCTGAGCTTTCAAAGGATTATAAGAAAGATAAGGATTATCTACACATAATGAGTGTATTAGGAGACCGATGCTTTAGCATCCCCCAACTTCTATCTGAAGATCTCCTGTGCCACGTCGGGTTAAGTCCCGCGAAAATTAAGCTGAAGGAGGATGCTGGTAGATATTCTCGCCCTTTCATACTTCTTGTTTTTCTTTCGTTTATTATGTTACTTGATAACATTCTCATTTGGTTCTTTGTCTCTGCTTGCAGGTACTAGAGTCATGAACGCCCTATTTCTCCGTGAGCTCTCCAAGACAAAGGCCGGGGGTTCCTCATCAGCACCCCAGAAGTCCATTACCCCGACAGTCACGGCGGGCACAAAAAGAGATTGTTCTGTCGCTGAGAAAAAGAAAACAGGTTCCTGCTCTACTACTGTGCAGAAGTCCGCTAGCTCCCCTACTGCTGCTGTGAAGAAGAAGAAGACGGGCTCCTCCTCCTCTGCCCCAAAGCGAGCCTCCTCTCCACCTCCTCGCGCCAAGTCCCCTCCTCCGTCCGGTAAACAAAAGGTGTCTGTTGATCCTAGCCCGTCAGTCCCCCATCATGGTAAACGCAAGATTTCAGAGATCTCAGTAGTGTCGGTCTCTTCTCCAGAAGGATCTGAGTCCGATGAGGAGCCCCCTCCTGCATCAGGGGTACATCCTCTATACACATCAGCTACAGCCATTGTGGGGCGAGGTCCTACTCAGCTGGCTCAAAAGATAATGTATCAGCTTCCTTCCGAAGCGGATGCAGCATTCATTAATTCACTGGGGTGGTCTGACCTCACTCGCCGGACATGCAGCAGCATCACTGAGGTATATTTCTCTTTCTATTCTTTAGATTAATGTCTAATACATGTATGATTTACTTGTCATCTTTTCACTCTTGTCTATTTATCCAGGGCATGATGTACATAGGGGAGTTGGTGGAGCGTGCCAACGCCACTCGATCTACTGCCTGCCAAGACTTGCGCGAGGGCATGGCTCTTCGTGAACAGCTCCAAGCTACTATCGATGAGATGAAAGCGACACACGCTAAGGAGCTTTCGGAGTCCCAAGCTCGGGGTGACGAGTTTCTGAAGGAAAAACAAGAGCTTCTGAAAGAGAAACACGAGCTCCAGCGACTGACAGAAGACCAAGCTAAAGACATCCAGAAGTTAAAGACAGATTTAAAGGATTCACAAGCTGAGCTCGAAGATGCCAAGGTGCGACACGCTGCAGAAGTTTCCTCCTTCAAAGAGGAATTTCTCAAATCCGAAGAATTTGTCGAGATCTGTGGCCCGAAAGCTTTTCACTACCTGGGGGTGGGCTTCGAGGGTGCAGTCGGCCTTTTCCATGCTCAGGGCTATCCTCCGCCAGGCGCCCCTACTGACTTTATCGACTTCGAGAGCTTCATATCGAGTCTCCCCCCCGATTCCTAGATTGAGCTCCTTTATTTATGTTATTTTCTGCATTATTTTATTTTCCATAGGATTATGCGACTTTTGGGACGTTTACATTTGGCTATTTCCTTTTGCGCACTTTTGACATGTACGAACTCGTTTTGTTTATGCAACCTTGGGTATTTTGCATTTGAATTTACTGCTTCTCATGAGTTTGTCTCTGATACTATTAACCCGCTAGGGCAAATAAAATCTCCACCCTCTAACTCATCTGCTAAGTGACATCCCAACAGGAAAATAAAATTTTAACGTCACCACACTCTAACTCCTCTGCTAGGTGACACCTGAGCAGGAAAATAAAATCAACACACTCTAACTCCCCCGCCAGGTGACACCTTAGCAGGAAAATAAAATTTAACACCCTCACCCTCTAACTCCTCTACTAGGTGATGCCTTAGTAGGAAAATAAAAATCCACACCCTCACCTTCTAACTCCTCTGCTAGGTGACACCTTAGCAGGAAAATAAAAATCAACACCCTCACCCTCTAACTCCTCTGCTAGGTGACACCTTAGCAGGAAAAATAGAAATTCAACGCCCCAACCCTCTAACTCCTCTGCTAGGTGACACCTTAGCAGGAAAAATAGAAATTCAACGCCCCAGCCCTCTAACTCCTCTGCTAGGTGACACCTTAGCAGGAAAATAAAAATCAACACCCTCACCCTCTAACTCCTCTACTAGGCGATGCCTTAGTAGGAAAATAAAAATTCAACGCCCCAGCCCTCTAACTCCTCTGCTAGGTGACACCTTAGCAGGAAAATAAAAATCAACACCCTCACCCTCTAACTCCTCTACTAGGCGATGCCTTAGTAGGAAAATAAAAATTCAACGCCCCAGCTCTCTAACTCCTCTGCTAGGTGACACCTTAGCAGGAAAATAAAAATCAACACACTCTACCCTCTAACTCCTCTACTAGGCGATGCCTTAGTAGGAAAATAAAAATTCAACGCCCCAGCCCTCTAACTCCTCTGCTAGGTGACACCTTAGCAGGAAAATAAAAATCAACACCCTCACCCTCTAACTCCTCTACTAGGCGATGCCTTAGTAGGAAAATAAAAATTCAACGCCCCAGCTCTCTAACTCCTCTGCTAGGTGACACCTTAGCAGGAAAATAAAAATCAACACACTCTACCCTCTAACTCCTCTACTAGGCGATGCCTTAGTAGGAAAATAAAAATTCAACGCCCCAGCCCTCTAACTCCTCTGCTAGGTGACACCTTAGCAGGAAAATAAAAATCAACACCCTCACCCTCTAACTCCTCTACTAGGCGATGCCTTAGTAGGAAAATAAAAATTCAACGCCCCAGCTCTCTAACTCCTCTGCTAGGTGACACCTTAGCAGGAAAATAAAAATCAACACACTCTACCCTCTAACTCCTCTACTAGGCGATGCCTTAGTAGGAAAATAAAAATTCAACGCCCCAGCCCTCTAACTCCTCTGCTAGGTGACACCTTAGCAGGAAAATAAAAATCAACACCCTCACCCTCTAACTCCTCTACTAGGCGATGCCTTAGTAGGAAAATAAAGATTCAACACTTCCACCCTCGAACCCCTCTACTAGGCGATGCCTTAGTAGGAAAATAGAATTATTTTATCACTCTCACAATATAACAACATTCATGAACTAAAGGGAAGAACTTGATTTTATTGAATTCCAATAGATTACATAGGAAAATTCAGGAAATAAAATACATCAATGACAGAATCAAGAATAGTATTTTCTGAGGTGATAAGCATTCCAAGGCCTTTTCAAAGCTTTGCCTTGCGTATTCTCCAAGTAATAGGCTCCAGAGCTCAGTCTCTCGACCACCTTGAAGGGACCCTCCCACTTTGGGTCCAGTTTTCCCCTCTGCTCTTCTTGCACCTTCCTTAGGACCAAATCACCCACTTGAAAGTTTCTCTGCACGACTCTCCGATTATAAGACTGTGCAATGCGGTTCTTATAGGCTTCCAGTTGAATGCTGGCAGACTCTCTCTTTCCTTCCAACAGATCAAGGTCAGTAGCACGTCTCGCACCATTATCCTCGTCATAAAGCATCACCCTTGCCGATTCCAACCCGACCTCAGCCGGGAGCACTGCTTCAGTACCATAAACCAAACCGAAAGGAGTTTCTTTGGTTCCTTCTCTCGGAGTGGTTCGGTATGCCCATAAGACACTTGGTAGCTCATCCACCCAATTGCCTTTAGCTTTGCCCAGTCGAACTTTCAGACCCTGCACCAGCGTCCGATTAGTCACCTCTACCTGGCCATTACTCTGCGGGTAAGCTACAGAGGTAAAGACCTGTTGGATCTTCATCTCCTTACACCAAGCTTGGATCTTGGCCCCTTGGAACTGTCTCCCATTATCGGATATCAGTCTCCTGGGTACCCCGTATCTGCATACTATATTCTTCCACAAGAACTTCATGACGTCATTCTCAGTGATTCTGGCCAACGGTTCTGCCTCCACCCATTTGGAGAAATAGTCAACCGCTACCAAAAGAAATTTCTTTTGAGCAGGAGCTGTAGGAAAAGGTCCCACAATATCCATTCCCCACTGGTCAAAAGGACATGCGGCCGTGACAGTCTTCATCATGGCCGCTGGCCGGTGATGCAATCGGGCATGACGTTGACAACTATCACAAGACATCACTAACTCTTGAGCATCATACAGTATCGAGGGCCAAGAATAACCGGCGAGCATCACTTTCCTCGCCAATGCATAAGCCCCTAGATGATTTCCACAACATCCCTCGTGAACCTCTCGGAGCACATAATCAGCCTCGGTATAACTCAAACATCGAAGAAGCGGTCCTGCAAAAGATGTTTTAAACAACACATCTCCGACCATCACATAACGTGAACATTTCATCTTCAACTTACGAGCTTCGCGAGGGTCATCGGGAAGCTTTCCTTCTTTCAAATAATCAGTTATTGCGGTTCTCCAATCCTCCTCCTCCTTTTCAACTGCGGGTGAACTCGTTTGAGGTGTGAGTTCAATTTGAAATACCACATCTCTAGTCTTCCAACTCCCCATTGTCCCAGCCATTTTGGCTAGAGTGTCTGCCTTCTCATTTTCTTTCCTGGGAATCTGTTCAAATGTAATCTCCGTGAATTTCTCTCTGACTCTGTCCACTTCTTGAGCATACTCAATAAGTTTCTCATCTTTCACATCATACATTCCCTTCATCTGTTGCGCTACCAACTGTGAGTCAGAAAAAATAAGTACCCGGGTAGCTCCTACATTTCTGGCTGCTCGCAGTCCCGCCAACACAGCCTCATATTCTGCCTCATTGTTGGATGCTCGAAAGTCCAACCTAACTGCCAACTTCACTTCCTCCCCAGCTGGTGAAATCAGTACCACTCCTACCCCGCTCCCCTCTTTAGAAGATGAACCATCAACATATACTTTCCAAGGGTCCTCATTTTCAAGATGCACAGTCTCAGCTAGAAAATCAGCTAAGGCTTGTGCTTTGATAGATGTTCTTGGCTCATACTGGATGTCGTACTCCCCTAGCTCAGTGGTCCACTTGATCAAGCGGCCAGACATATCCGAATGAGTTAGAATTCTGCCCAATGGGCTGTTCGTGAGCACCACAATCGGATGAGATAAGAAGTAAGGCCTCAAGCGTCTGGCTGTCATTACCAAAGCCAAAGCCAATTTTTCCAACCCGGAGTATCGGATCTCGGCTCCTTTGAGAGCATGCGAAACATAATACACCGGCTGCTGAACCGATCCATCCAGCTTAACAAGGACTGAACTCACAGCCCCTTCAGTGGCAGATAAATATACCCATAAAGGCTCACCCGTTGCCGGTTTGGCCAGGACGAGAAGCTCGGCCAGGTACTCCTTCAATTCTGTGAAAGCCTTCTCACAATCCGGCCCCCATTCAAATTTTTTTGCTTTTCGCAAGGTCCGGAAGAAAGGTAAGCTCCTGTGGGCGGACCTTGAGATAAAACGTGCCAGCGCAGCAATCCTCCCTGTCAACTGCTGAACATCTTTGGGCCCCCGAGGGGAGACCATACTCTGGATGGCTTGAACTTTCTCGGGGTTAGCCTCAATCCCCCTCTCTGTCACCATATAGCCCAGAAACTTCCCACTCTTCACCCCAAATATACACTTTTGAGGGTTCAGCTTCAGCCCATATGACCTGAGGGTGGAAAATGTCTCCACTAGGTCAGGTATGAGCAGGGTCGAATCCTTAGACTTTACCATGATGTCATCCACATACACTTCCACATTCCTCCCCACCTGCTTAGAAAAGACTTTATCCATCAACCGCTGATACGTGGCTCCAGCATTTTTGAGTCCGAAGGGCATGACCACGTAACAGAAAGTTCCTTCAGAGGTAATGAAACTTACTTTATCTTGATCCTCCATGGCCAAGGGGATTTGATGGTACCCCTGATAAGCATCCAGCATGCACAAATACTGATGTCCGGCTGTGGAGTCCACCAACTGATCTATCCGCGGCAAGGGATAACAATCTTTAGGACATGCCTTGTTGAGATCTCTGAAGTCCACACACATCCTCCATTTTCCTGAACTTTTCGGAACAAGAACGACATTCGAGAGCCAAGTAGGAAATTGTACCTCTCGAATGTGCCCGGAACTGAGCAACTCTCCCACCTCCTTTTTTATAACTATATCTTTCTCGGGCCCGAAGTGTCTTTTCTTCTGTTTCACGGGACGAGAATTCGGTAAGATGTTTAACCGATGTTCTGCTACCTCTGGACTCGTCCCTGTGAGCTCTTGGGCAGACCAAGCGAACCTGTTGAGATTAGCTTGTAAACAAGTAATAAGTTTTTCCCTTACCTCTGGGTCAAGGTCAGGGGCTATTCTTAGAGTTTTCTTGTCAGGCCCCAATGTCACGATCTCCGGCTTCTCATCCATCACCTCATGAACCTCCCTCCTTACCACGGGCAACCCACTTCGCCCCCTTCTAATCATATTGACCTCCACACGTGCCCTCTTCCCCTCTTCTTTCACTATCCCCTCATAACATCGACGAGCGACTTTCTGGTCCCCACATAAGACTCCAACCTCCCTCCCTACAGGAAACTTCAACTTCTGATGATAGGTGGACGCTACAGCTCTGAAATCCTTGAGGGCTGGTCGCCCAAGAATTCCATTGTAAGCGGATGGGGTGTCCACCACAGTAAAGGTTGTCATCTTCGTTACCCGCCGAGGCTCATGTCCCAAAGATAGAGGAAGGACAATTTGACCGAGCGGCGGGATGGCATGTCCTGCAAATCCATATAGAGGAGTGGAGATCGGCTCGAACTCAAATCCATCCACATTCATCTGATCCAGGGTGCTCTTGAACAGGATATTAACAGAGCTTCCATTATCAATAAAAATTCGTGCCACATCGTAATTGGCAACGGTGGCTGTCACCACCAAGGCATCATTATGAGGAGCCACAACGCCTCGGAGGTCATCCGGTCCAAAACTGATGACAGGATCCTGGGGTAAGTTCGCACTCCTCGATATTTCAAAATTCTCCAACCTCCTCCCATGCGCCTTCCGCGCTCGCCCGGAATCCCCATCAGTAGCACCCCCCGAGATCATATGAATCATTCCTCTTGTGGGGTGGTTATCTCCATCTGCTCTCCTCCTCGGTTCGACAGGTTCCCGAGGAGCATCCTGACCCCGTCCTTCTCTTCTCGGCTCTTCGATCCTTTGATGTATCCATGGAGGGCCTCGACCCCGCCTAGAAGATGGGCGAGATCTCAGTTCACTCCTGGACGAGGATCCTTCTTGTCTACCCTGCGGCGGAGGTCGAGCATTGCTCTCAACCCTCTGCGACTTCTCCCCTCTCTCCCCCGACTCCCTCACCTCCATCACCTTATCCCGACTCCTATTCATAGGAACATGTGATGAGAATTGTCCTCTACCTTTGGTTCTGTCTTCATCTCTTTCCCCTGCACCCCTCTTCTTTCCACCTCTCTCGGCTCCCTCCACCCTACTTCCTCCGGGCCGGTTTTCCATCCTCCTGTATCGTTGAGCATCCTCCAAGTTTACATATTTCTCCGCCCGAGCTAACAAGTCATCATAGCTCGACGGAGGCTTCTTGACCAGCGATTTGAAGAATTCTCCCCCCCTCAGCCCTTGGGTAAAGGCGCTTATCATGATGTCCGGGGTAGCCGCTGGTATTTCTAGTGCTGCAGTGTTGAAGCGCTGGACAAAGTCCCGCAATGTTTCAGCCTCTTGTTGTTTCATCACAAATAGACTCAAATAGTTCTTTTGATGCCTCTTGCTGCTGGCAAATCGGTGCAAGAAGGCTGCAGAGAAATCCTCGAACGACCGTATGGAGTTGGGCTGCAGGGTATTAAACCATTGCTTGGCTGACCTCACCAACGTGCCCAGAAACACCCTGCACCTGACTCCATCCGAATATTGGTGCAACAGAGCCGCATTCTCAAATCTCCCCAAGTGTTCCTCAGGGTCTGTATGTCCGTCATACTCTCCAACGTTTGATTGTCGGAAATTCGGAGGGAGCCCTTCCTCCAAGATGGCTAGTGAAAAAGGGCTTCCTCTCTTGGGTACCGGCGCCCTGCTTCCCACCTGCTCCCTCAATCTCTGTATCTCCTTCCACATCTCCCCCATCTCACTAATTTCTCCACTCTGAGGTGGTTGCGTCTCTTCAACCCTGCTCTGGTGGACTTCAACATTTTCCTCACGCTCCTGACGATGGGCCCGTTCCCCAGCACTCATAGACTCTTGGTTCCTCCTCATGGCCTCATCTACTGTACGGGCGATGAATTGGCCCAACTGTTCCAAGGTCAAGTTTCCCACGTTCTCATTAGGACGGGTTTGCTCAACCCTCGTCTCGTGACGGGGCTGCTCAGTTCTTGTCTCTTGACGAGGTTGTTCCTGCCTCGCCTCAACATGAGACGGTTCGGGTCCCCTCTGAGGACGCGATGACGCTGAGTTAACTCTTCTGCTTCCTCTCTTGCCTACCATCTCTACGTCTCAACTCAGATTGTTCCCACAGACGGCGCCAAGTGATACTCACGGGAAATTTAGGGTCCGCTCCCAGCAAGTGTCACTAATCCAGACGCGGGTTTGGAAATTACCCTGAGCCTGAAATAACAAAGAAGATCGTTAAGAGGGGGCCAGGAGGGTGTCCTGGCGTAGCCCCTCCGACGCTCAAGTCAGTGACTGAGGATATATGGGGGGAGCAGCTAAGGGTGCTGCTGAAAATAATATAGTGAATGAATAAACTGAACACCCAAACCTGGTATTTATAGGAGAATACCTGGGCCCTTAGTGGGCCTGTCTTCCATTTGGGCTAGGGCCCTTGGTGGGCTTATTTTCCACTTGGGCTAGGGATGAGCCAGAGAGAATAGGGCCTTTGCTGGGCCTGTCTTCCATAATGGGGCCGTAAGATGGGCCTGTCTTCCATGGGGTATCATATATATATATATATATATATATATATATATATATATATATATATATATATATATATCAATGTAGAATTTACAAAATTTTGAATTAATTAAATTAATCAGTCGATTGAATTAATTAGATTAGATTTTATCTTCTGTTCTTTAATTTTAAAAGTTCAAGATTAAATTTCACTAAGTCATGTTTTTCTATGATTAGATTCCGATCCTTATCAAAACGGTAAATTAGGTCTCTATTAGAAATGAATATATTATGTGAACAATCAATCGCCCATTGGCATGTGATGAATGTATATTTACTAAAAAAATCCTGGCGTTAAATAATATTTGTGTGAAAAATTTAGATAGAAAATATTTTATTAGAAATATGTCAGTTATAGATATCCGACTACATACACCATCAATCAATAAATTTCATATCAATTAATGTCTCAATCACTATATTAATAACCGAAGGTATTTGGGATGATTAATTGTAGGTGTCGATTCTAAATCTTTCCCATTGAATATGGATAGCTCTCGATCTCAATAATTTATATTCGTGAGACTAGTCAACTTGATCTATATCCAGAAGAAAAAAAAATAGTATTTTTGAAATTAAAAGTAATATTTTTTCATATGATAGATAATTTGAAGAGGAGCTATCTCAGAAATTTATTAACACACTCTCGCAGGTGTTTTGTGATAAGATATTATTCAAGATTATGTGCGTAAATTAAATTTTACTTTCAAACTTAAAATATTTATTGCAATAATCAATTTTCATATCATGCAATCAAACAAAAGTTTATTGCCGGCTGTTTACTTACCTTAACTACCAACTAATGAGCCAGACACGATGGCGTCAGGTGATTAATTAATTTAATGATTAAGATATTTGACATCCACGATTACGAATAAAGACAAATATCGTGTGAATGAGATAAACACTATCTTATCATTAAAAATATTATAACTTTATATCTAATTTATCGCTTTTACCTTTTGATTCATTATTGCATCAAAGTTCATTATTGCATCTAATTACATGGTGTGTTCGTTTATCATGTCCAAGTTGTAAGGAGATTGATCGAGCGCAACAAATTTTTGTCTTTTAATTGTTTTCGAGGTACAGTAGTAATCGAAACACCACGTTACATTAATTCATATTTGTATTAAAATAGTTGAGTTACACCGTCTCTGTTAGCTATGATTTATGACAAAATAGCACGAAAAATTTCGACGATTGTGCCTTATATATTTAGAAAACTCATGTATAAAATTAAATTTTTAGAGATTTATTATAATTGATTATCAACTTATACGTAAAAATTATGTTTTGGCAGGCAATACCAAGAGAAGCAAGAGAATATGAACTGGGAGAGGGCAAATACTACTTGGTTGTTATTTGGAGTGCGATAATTTGGCAGTGTTTCTTCTTGGGAGCTATTGGTATTATATTTTACTCATCATCTCTTTTATCAGGCATAGCAATCACAGTGCTGCTACCGGTAACTGAGTTACTAGCTGTCATGTTTTACCACGAGAAGTTCCAATCTGAAAAGGGTGTCTCTCTTTTTCTATCCCTTTGGGGATTCATGTCCTACTTTCTTGGTGAGAAGGTCAAAATAAGCAAGATGAAGAAGAATGACATGATCACGGAGTCTGAGATGAGCAACCATCATCAACAATCCGTGGCTACTCCTTGATCGATCTTGAGCACGAAGATCGAGAAAAGAATTATGTTTTTAAAATATATTTTTCTCTAATAAAAATATATATACGCGGGACTCAAATATACGAATCATGGCTCAAATAAATGGTGTCATTATATAGATCAATTTCTTGTGCTTGCATATGTTAGAGTAGGTGTTCAACAAACCAACTTGTGGATTGGATTTTTATTGACTCTAATGTAAAACGATCATTATTTAATAATATTTTACGATTTTATTCATTTATGATATTATGTTTTATCTGTATATATACCATGTAAGCTGTATAGATAAAGTCCTTAAACATACAACAGGTACCATGAGGTGTGCTTCTCAACGTAAGATCATGAAACTTATTATGAAGTGTTCCGTATATTCTAAACATGTTCCTAGTCAAATCAATCACCTAAAATAAAGATAAATGTCGTTTGAGCTTGAGAATAACATATGTGATGTAAACACCATGTTTCATTGGTAAAAAAGACATGGAGATGTCCATTCATACATATGAGTGATCATATGATGATACAATGAACAACCCTCACTCCGACTGTCCGAGTGGTTCTCACTTATCAAATTGAATAGTCCACGGTTATGATTGTACGTCATCAGATTGTTTCCGCACATTTTCATTGTAATCAGGTGATGAGGTTGAGTGTAATTTCGAAATATGTAGGAGCAAATGTATTATAGTCGGGAATGCACCATTTTCCTACGGGTAAAGATATCATATGTGATCTGATGAGTTAATAGTGCTAAGAGTCTCCGACCAGAGCAGAAATGTGCTTTAGGAAAAAATGTTTCTAGTTGCACATATCGTGCCACTATTAGTACTCAAAGATAAATTACATCCTTATCGAATTTATATGCAACTCTCGATATATCAATGGTTGAAGATTCGATTAGGCTACATGTGCTGAAGAGATCGTACTGTACGTTAACCATGACTTAAGGTTCTTGAAGGTACTATCATCGATACCTAGGGGATCATGAGGTGATGCTACTAGACGCTCTTATCATGATCCGATGGGTGCAATCGGAAATGATTTTTGACATTCTTGATAAATGAGTTGATGAAAATAATTAGGATAAGCCCGAAATAGAATAAATATTATTATGAATTACATGAAGTGAACTCACGACTAGCTGTATCCCTGAAGTATTGATGGTCACACAAATATCAGATTCAATGTTCCCGTTGAGAAAGTCAAAATTCAAGAAGTTGAATTTGATGACTTAGTTTGATGAAGATCAAACATGATACTTGTAAAGGAATTTATAAGTTGATTCAATATGATGTAAGAAATGGAAGTTAGCTTAATTGCTAATTGAGGAAGGAGAGTAGAATTGCTAATTTTGGTAAATGAGTTCACTGAACTGATAGCTGTTCAATATGATAAGTGAAAATTTTGATTTTCGAAACTTCGAGTTTCATTAAATGAGCAACACTTGTATCTCTGACACATCAGAGCTATCAGATAGTCAATTGGGGTTACAATGAGCTCGGAATGATTTATTTAGTGAATTTAGAATTTACTAATTAAATTATAGGACTAGTAAATTGACTATTAATATATAAAATTCTCATAAAATTTTTGAAGAGGTCTATAATTAATTAGTTAAGTTTGATGATTTAAAGCAAATATATCCAAGAAAAAAGAAACACAAAGAAAAATGAATTTTTTATTTAAAACATGTGAAATGAGGACATTATTATGTAATTTATCGCTATGTATTGAGACCAGTTTATACCAAAAGTTGAAAGGCCATAAACCACATTCATTTAATGGGCAGATTTTATCCTACTTCAGGCGGGTTATACCTCCATTTATTTTTTTTACACGTGTTTAATTTTAAATTATTGTTATTATTATATTTGACTATACTTAAATTTTAGAAAAATACTAATGTCAATGTTTTAATTAAGATTCAGTATCTACTCATAATTTTTTAGGAAACAGTACCTGACAATGATATACTTTTAATTTTAACTCCTTACAAACCAAAATTTACATTTTTACCCTTTATTATTTAAATAAATATATTATTTTATCCATAAAAATTACATGTGTCTTTTTCATTTAAAATATAATTTTAAAAAAATATTGTTTCTTAATTATCATGGAATAAAAATAAATACTTATTTTGACATAAAGAGTACCTATTATGGGCTTTCAGATATTTGATTTTAGCTCTTTGATTACTCCAATATATAATAAAATACTATATTTTTCAAGCATTCACCATAAATTCAGTCATTGTTGGTCCATTAATGAAAAATACATTAGGATGACTTATTCATGTCATTTTATTTTTTTTAAAAAAAACATAGGTCATTACTCATCATGAAATAAGATTAAGTATTTATTTTGACCAACAAAATACCTATTTTGGAGTTCCAAATGCTTGATTTGACTTTTTGTATACTCCAAATGTCTAAGAAAATACTGGATCTTCGAGCTATCAAAATGAATTCAAAAATTGTTGGTATTTTCATTGAAAATACATTAAGATGAGTTATTCATATCCTCTAATTTTTGAAAAAACATAGTTTCTCACTCATTGTTGAATTAGAAAAATGTACTTATTTTGATCGATAAAATACCTATTTTGAGGTTCCAAATATTTTATTTGGCTATATTGTTGAGGATCGAAGTTGAGTTTAGAGGGGGGGGGGGGTGAATAAACTCTACTCGTTTTTCGTTCTGATGAAGTACTAGAATCCTGTTAAGAATAGTAGTTGATCTTGTGCGTGTACTTTCACCTGATTACAATGAAAATGTGCGGAAACAATCTGATGAAGTAGTAGAAAAACAGTAAAACAGTAGGCAGCAGTTGTTTATGGAAGTTCGAAGATAAACTCTTCTACGTCTCCCCTTCTTCTGTTTCAAAAAGGTATAACTAAAAGACTTTGGATATTACAGTACAACTCTTGTACACACCCAGTTCAGAAGGACTTACATTTCAGCCTACTGAAACTCTTAGTTTCTCAACTCACAAATGTGCGTAACACAAGGTTCTGAAAAGGCTCTTTTCAGATTACAAACTCTTCTTGATGAAGTATAGATAGTGTAGTTATAGTGAAGAGTGTGATGATCAGTAGCACAAGATGATCTTCAAATGATCAGATAATTGCTATGAAGCGTGTGCTACTTTTCTTTTTATTGAACTTTAAGAGTGATTTCGATGTAAAAGCTTTGATCCTTGAAAATCTGTTTTCGTAACCTGCTTTTGAGTAAGGTTTGTTACCCTTATATAAGAGCAACTGAGTTCAACGTCCATAAATCAGAATAGTCTTCAGATAGTCTGATAGAGTCAGCTATATTGCCAAAAGAAGTTCCTGCAACAAAACTGTAGAACAATCAGTTCTGTTTTATACCAAAATGGGTAAGGTGCATTAAATGATTCAGTATAACAATTAATGCCGCAATTAATACTAGTACTTGGAACCCTTAACGGTAACATTAAAGAAGTAACGTTAGGCAACGTCTTATACTGGTTTTGTATAACTATCTCTTCTACTGATTTAGTTTTACTAGAACAACAGCTACTGATAAATTAGACGTTTGATCTGGTCTGCTGATCTACTGGTTTTAGTTATCATCGCCACAATACAATTCATGTCTAACAATTTCCCCCTTTGTGGTGATGCCAAAACCTAATCAGTAAAACGTTGTTAAATAAAACAGATAATCATATAAACTGAATGATAATTGACAATAAGGATTTAAAAGTATCAATTGATTCCAATATCCCTGAAAATAATTTCTTCAGACGGAGGCTCTTGATCTCTTCTGTCAGAAGGTTCAGCCTCATCTTCTTCTTGATTTCCTCCTTGATCTCCTCTATCTGCCCTATCCTTCTTGATTTCCTCCTTGATCTCCTCTATCTGCCCTATCTTCCCCCTTTTTGGCATCGGCGGCAACCACATGAGCAAAGAGGTCATTCAATCGGCCTGAGATATTGTGAATGCCATCGGTTAGCATTTCCAGATACGGGGTCTGAGAAGAAATGCGATTATCCAGTGTAGCGATAGATTGATTTTGAGAATCAATCTTGGCATCCAAAAGTTCCACAGAAGTAGATAGAGATCGAAAGTGATCATCATGCTCAGTGAGTCGAGTAAGAATATTATTTTGATCACTGATTAGGGTGGCGTAAGATCTCGATATAGCTTTTCTGAAAATGGAAGTTTCAGCATACATCTTGTCTGTGGTCTCCTTAGTGAGATAGAGGTGTTTACCCATTGTTTCTCGGAAGGATTTAGCACCAGTGAATTTCGCAAGGTTTTCACAAGACATACGCTTCACTAACTCAGAGATGTTGTTGAGATCGTTTTGCAGACATAGAATTTGATGTTCGAGATTGAATGCATCGAATTCCGGGGAGGGAGTGCGTGCAACCATGCGTTGTTTGATTTCAGAGACATTCAACGCAGTAGAAATGGGAGCAGCATCCAACAAAGCAGTAGTAGGAGCAGGGTCTGCTGTGCTTTCTGCTGGAGTTGCAGAAAAAGGAGGAGCAACAGCAACCAGAGGAGTAAATTCTGCAGTAGAAACGGCCAAGACAGAGGCCAACACTTCTTCCGGTGGTACAGAAACATCCTGTGAGACTGAGGGACCTTCAGTAGAAGGAGCAAGCTGCTGATGCAGAAGAGCTGTCATCTCGACTTGATGAGCAGCAGAGAATACCTCTAAATTCGGTAGCAAAGAGGGAGCATCTGAATCTGCCAATTGTTGCCCTGGAGTAGGAAAGTCAGAAGGTGGCAACGAAGTAGCCGGTGCTGCTTCTTGAGTGGTTGAGACTGAAGGTATAATAGATTCAATGACTTCTTCAACCGAAGCCAATTCATGCACGGACAGCAGTGATGATGTCGGGATGTGTCGAGTCGGAGATGCAGGAGTACTGAGAGCAGAAGCCTTTGGGGAGGCTGTAGTCCTTTTCTCAACTGACTGTTGAAATACTGGAATAAGACCGACATGATAAACAGTGGGCTCTCCAAAGCCTTGTTCTTGAGCAAGAAGTTGCTCATTCATCTGCTTCAATCTGTCAGAGAGAATCATGATAACATTTTGATCCTGAACAGCGTTAGGAACAGCAGGATCAAAATTGGATTGAAGAATTTTTCAGCTGAGCGAAGACAAAATCCCTTCTTCGCAAGGCCTCGATGATATTTTCTGTTTTGGCCAGCTGAAAAACCTTCCTTTCTGCATTCATCATTTTGGCAAAATTTCCTTTTGTCTTGAAGTAACTCAAGGAATGGAATAGTCTCACATGATGCCATTCATCAAAAAAATTCATGTCATCATTAGCAGAGGTCTCAATCTCTGCGAGATGAAGATCAACGCCAGTAGCCACAGTGGTTTTGTGACTAATAACAGGTGGTTCTTCCACCATTTTTCCCTTGCCTTTGTCAGAAGATGACACAGGCACGATTGGTCGGAAAGCAGAAGACGCGCTTGCTGGTTCCCGAAAAACAATTCCAGATGTTGGCTTAAAAACTGGAGCAGAAGGAGGTGCTGAAACGGACATAGTAGCAAGTGCAGTTGAAGAAGCAGTGGTCCTAGCAGAAGGGACCGCTTCTGGAAAGACCTGTCGAATAGGTACTTTCTCAATCTCAGACAGTGCTGCTGTCTTCTTAATCTTAAGAATTGTGCGAGATTTCTTCTTAGCTGGGGTTGGCACTGCTGTTTGTTGATCAGTAGAGACATATTCCAGACGAATGTTCTTCTTCTGCACGTGATCTCTGATAAAATGATGTCTGATGTCTATGTGCTTCGTTCTGGAATGAAGTACTGGATTTTGAGTGATTGCAATTGCACTGGTATTGTCACAGAATATAGGTGATTCGGAGGCTTGAATCCCATAATCTCTCAACTGTTGTTGAATCCACAGTATCTGAGAGCAGCAGCTTCTAGCAGCCAGATATTCTGCTTCTGCAGTAGATGTGGCTATGGAAGTCTGTTTCTTGCTAAACCAGGATATCAGCCTATCACCAAGAAATTGACAAAAACCACTTGTGCTTTTTCGATCTAGTTTGAAACCTGCATAATCAGCATCTGAATATCCAATAAGATTTAACGATGAGTCATTGGGATACCATAAACCAACATTTTGAGTTCCTTTTAAGTACTTCAAAATACGTTTAGCAGCAATATAATGAGATTGTTTGGGGTTAGATTGAAATCTAGCACAAATGCAAACAGCAAACATGATATCTGGTCTACTGGCAGTTAAATATAATAATGAACCAATAAGACCTCGATACTGAGTTACCTCTACTGGAATACCACTTTCATCTTTATCAAGCTTAATAGATGAGCTCATTGGAGTAGAAGCAGCAGAACATGCTTCCATTCCAAATTTTTTCAGAAGCTCCTTGGTATATTTGGCTTGATTTATAAAGATTCCAGTTTTTGATTGCTTGATTTGTAGTCCTAGGAAGAATGTTAATTCTCCCATCATACTCATCTCAAATTTATCCTGCATCAATTTTCCAAACTTTGCACATAATTTGGGGTTAGTTGACCCAAAAATGATATCATCAACATAGATCTGTACTAAAAGAGTATGCTTATTCTTGACTAAAGTAAACAAGGTTTTATCTACTGCTCCAATGGTAAAATCATGATCAATAAGAAACTATGATAGAGTGTCATACCAAGCTCTAGGTGCTTGTTTTAGACCATATAGTGCTTTGTGTAATTTAAATACATGATGAGGAGAGAAATGATCGATAAAACCTGGAGGTTGTTCCACGTAAACTTCTTCTTGTAAAAGACCATTGAGAAATGCACTTTTCACATCCATTTGATATACTTTGAAATTTTTGAAAGCAGCAAAGGCTAAGAATATTCTGATTGCTTCGAGCCTTGCTACTGGTGCATAAGTCTCATCAAAGTCTATGCCTCCTTCTTGTCTGAAGCCTTGAGCCACCAATCTAGCTTTGTTTCTGACCACTGTGCCTTCTTCATTAAGTTTGTTTCTAAATACCCACCGAGTTCCAATGACAGCTTGGTGAGATGGTCTAGGTACTAGAAACCAAACATCATTACGCTTGAATTGATTCAGCTCTTCTTGCATGGCTTCAATCCAACTAGGATCCAGAAGAGCTTCTTCAATTTTCTTTGGTTCATCCTGAGATATAAAAGCAGCATGCATATATTCATTAAAAATTTGCCTTCTGGTTCTTAAAGGCGCTGCTGGATTACCAATAACCAATGATGGAGGATGGGACTTTCTCCAGATAAACGGATTTAACTGATCATCTTCCTGATTTGATACATTAAGATTGTTTTCCACAAAATCAGTAGTAGGCTCTAGAACATCTTCTGCTGGTATTGGTAGATCCAAAGTCTGTACTTCTGGTTCCACTAATGGAATGTCTGGTTCTGGATTTTGAAAATCCTTGGTATTAGCTTCTACATCATCTTCGCTGTCAATTTCCAGATGAATCCTGTCTAACCTGTTACTTAAATCAGATATGTTAGAGATTTCAGCACTGCTGTCTTCATCGAAGACAACATGAATCGATTCTTCAACATTAAGAGTTCTATTGTTGAAGATTCTAAAAGCTCTGCTTACAGCAGAGTAACCAAGGAATATCCCAGCATCTGATTTAGAATCAAATGCAGTCAAATGATTTTTGCCATTATTTAGTACAAAACATTTGCCACCAAATACATGAAAGTAAGATACGTTAGGCTTCTTCCCTTTCCATATTTCATACGGAGTCTGGTTGTGTCTTTTGTTGACCATCGATCTGTTTTGCGTGTAATAAGCAGTATTGATAGCTTCAGCCCAGAAGCGCTGAGAGATGTCTGCATCTGCTAGCATTGTTCTAGCTGCTTCTTTTAGAGTTCTATTTCTCCTCTCAGCTACTCCGTTTTGTTGAGGAGTTCTGGCAGCTGAATATTCATGATGAATTCCCTATTCATTCAAATATAGCTCAAGATACTTGTTAGTGAATTCAGTGCCCCGATCACTTCTGATTTTAATGATGGTGGTAGATTTTTCATTTTGAATCCTTTTCAGAAGCTTGATCAAGAGACTACTGGTCTGATCTTTTCTTGCGAGAAAGATTACCCAAGTAAATCTAGAAAAATCATCAATAACAACAAGAGTATACTTCATTCCCCCTAAGCTCATGATGGGAATTGGGCCAAATAGATCCATATGCAGTAGTTCCAGACATCTTGAAGTTGATTTGCTATCTTTGGTCTTGAAGCTGGATCTTATCTGTTTCCCAAGCTGACAAGCAGAACAGACATGATTTTTAACAAAATTAATGTCAGGTAATCCATCAACCATATTCTGCTTTTTGAGATAATTGATTGACTTGAAATTCAGATGATTCAATTTCTTGTGCCATAGCCAATGTTTATTGCTAAGAGAAGCAACTAGGCATGTAGGAGTATTGACATGATTTGAGTTCCAGGAGACTCTGTAAGTGTTGCCTTCTCTCTTTCCGGTTAACACAGTAGTTTCAGCAGAATCTCTAATTATGCATGAATGCTTCTGGAAAGCTACAGAATAACCATTATCACACAGTTGACTAATGCTGATAAGATTGTAACAGAGGTTGTCAACTAGTAACACGTCATTTATAGTGATGTTACCATGGATAATCTTACCCTTACCCATGGTTCTACCTTTTGAGTTGTCTCCAAAAGTTATCTTTGGTCCAGTACAACTCACTATCTCAGAGAGTAGGTTTTTCTGTCCAGTCATGTGTCTGGAACATCCACTATCCAGATACCATGTAGAGTTACTGATTTCTGCTTCCTTCTTCTGTTCCTGCAAACACAAATTTTAGTAACTGGTACCCAAATCTATTTGGGTCCAAGCCTTATCAGTCCTTTGGGAACCCACATTTGTACAACTCTTGGGGACTTTGTACTTCGGATATCCAAAGATGTGTGTGCAACAGAAGATCTGTTATTTCTAACGGTATGCATATCAAAATGGTGTTCTTCCCTTCTGTTTCTGTTTTCCAGTCTGTATCTCTTCTGAACAGGCTTAGAGTTGTAGTACTGGTAGTTTTTAACCTTCATAGGATGTTGTCTTCCAGAGTTGAATTCTCTTCTGAATCTGTAACTCTGGTCAACTTTTTCCTTAGGTTTAACGTAACCCAGACCATAGTGCGTTCTTCTGTTCGTTAGATTTACATTCCTTTCAACTGAAGCAGTAGGTACTACTGGTTCCTGTACCATGCTGGATTTCACAAAATGAATATATTTCCCTTTGCACATATCCAGTTTTGGCTTGGTATTCGTTTCAGAAGATCCTTCATCATTACAAAATCCGAGACCACTCCTGTCTCCAGACTGTTTTTGTAATTCTTGCATCTTTTCCAATGAAACAGAAACTTTATTCCAAGCATTTACCAGTAGCGACAACTTCTGGTTCTCAGAAAGCACCTTCTGGTAATCTGCTTTGGCTCTTTCATTCTCAGTTATCAATTTACTCATCTCAACTTGTAAATCATTACAGCTGTCTACTTGCACGCAAGTTAACTTACTGTTCTGATTCTTTAAGTCCTGATTTTCGATCTTAACTTCCTCGAATAATTGAGAAAGTCTAGAATACTCTTCTACCATGTCATGTAAAGCATTAATCAGATCAGTTCGTGTAAATTCGTCGGAGTCAAAATCAAATACCTCTCCAGATGTCAAGGTTGAGTCAGTGTCTGCCATGAGACATTTTACTTCTTCTGAATCACTGTCACTGGAATGGCTTTCTGAGTCAGATGACTCAGAGCTAGAGTCCGCCCACTTGGATTTGCTTTCTTCTGCAATCATCACTTTTCGATCTCTTCTGGACTTTTTGTCATTCCTTTTGTGATCCTTATTCTTTTGGTCATCCTTCTTTGGTTTAGGACAATCTGCAATGAAATGACCTATCTTTCCACAGTTAAAGCATCCCATATCACCAGATGGTGAGTCTTTCTTGAAGTTGCGATTGGGACCCTGATAAGTTCGATGGTTCTTCTTCATGAACCTGGAGAATTTCTTTACAAACAGAGACATAGCATCACTACTGATTTGTTCAGCAGTCTTCTCCAGAGTATTGTCAGTGATCACAGTCGGTAATGCCTGAGGTACAACTGCAGCAGCAGTAGAAGAGGTAGAGGCAGTAGCAGTAAAAGCAGTAGCAGTAGCAGCAAGAGCCTTGGTTGGTAGGCTTGAAGGCTCTTCTCCACTTCTCACTTCCAATTCGAACTCGTAGGCTTTCAGATCTGCAAATAAATCGTGCAGCTCCAATTTGTTCAAGTCTTTGGATACTCTCATAGCCATTGTTTTAACATCCCATTCTCTAGGTAATGCTCTCATCACCTTGAGGGCTATTTCCCTGTTGCTATGCTCTTTACGCAGAGCAGCTAGCTCATTGACTAGGCTACTGAATCTTTCATCGAACTCGTTTAGAGTTTCACCAGCTTTCATTTTTAGATTTTCAAACTTCTGCATGGCTACAGACAGTTTGTTTTCTTTTGTTTGCTCATTCCCTTCGCATATCTGGATGAGCTTTTCCCAAATATCCTTTGCAGTAGAACACATCTTTATCTTGCTGAAGGTGTTCTTGTCTAGAGTTTTATACAATATATCTTTCGTCACATTATCAAGACTGGCCTTTTTCTTATCTTCATTGGTCCATTCACTTCTTGATTTTTCGACCATCTGTGGTGCTCCGTCAGTGACAGCAATAGCTGTATTAGGCTTTAAGATTCTCAGTGGACCATCTGTGATGACATACCACATGTCATCGTCTTGTGCTGCAAGATGTGCTTGCATTCTTATCTTCCAGTCATCAAAATCTTCCTTAGAGAACATAGGGATCTTGCTGAAATGTGCCATTTGTTGTAGTTTTTCACAAACAAGAATAACCCGCTCTGATACCAATTGTTGAGGATCGAAGTTGAGTTTAGAGGGAGGGGGGGTGAATAAACTCTACTCGTTTTTCGTTCTGATGAAGTACTAGAATCCTGTTAAAAATAGTAGTTGATCTTGTGCGTGTACTTTCACCTGATTACAATGAAAATGTGCGGAAAAAATCTGATGAAGTAGTAGAAAAACAGTAAAACAGTAGGCAGCAGTTGTTTATGGAAGTTCGAAGATAAACTCTTCTACGTCTCCCCTTCTTCTGTTTCCAGAAGATATAACTAAAAGACTTTGGATATTACAGTACAACTCTTGTACACACCCACTTCAGAAGGACTTACACTCATCCTACTGAAACTCTTAGTTTCTCAACTCACAAATGTGCGTAACACAAGGTTCTGAAAAGACTCTTTTCAGATTACAAACTCTTCTTGATGAAGTATAGATAGTGTAGTGATAGTGAAGAGTGTGATGATCAGTAGCACAAGATGATCTTCAAATGATCAGATAATTGCTATGAAGCGTGTGCTACTTTTCTTTTTGTTGAACTTTAAGAGTGATTTCGATGTAAAAGCTTTGATCCTTGAAAATCTGTTTTCGTAACCTGCTTTTGAGTAAGGTTTGTTACCCTTATATAAGAGCAACTGAGTTCAACGTCCATAAATCAGAATAGTCTTCAGATAGTCTGATAGAGTCAGCTATATTGCCAAAAGAAGTTCCTGCAACAAGACTGTAGAACAATCAGTTCTGTTTTATACCAAAATGGGTAAGGTGCATTAAATGATTCAGTATAGCAATTAATGCCGCAATTAATACTAGTACTTGGAACCCTTAACGGTAACATTAAAAAAGTAACGTTAGGCAACGTCTTCTACTGGTTTTGTATAACTATCTCTTCTACTGATTTAGTTTTACTAGAACAGCAGCTACTGATAAATTAGACGTTTGATCTGGTCTGCTGATCTACTGGTTTTAGTTATCATCGCCACAATACAATTCATGTCTAACATATATAAATACTTCAAATGTGTAAGAAAATACTTAAGTTTCAAGTAATATTAAGTGAATTTTGATTGTGTCATTTGTGAAGTTAAAATGTGATACTTAAATTGGTACAAATAATATCTAATTAGAGTCTATAAATACATGATTTTACCCCTTAAATACTCATATCCAATTATTTTAGGATGCCAAAACATAATTCGAAGTTAATACTAAGTGACATCGAATGATATTCGTGAAGTAAAAAATGTTATACATAAATTAATACAATTAATACACAATTTGAGTCCACAAATACTTAATTTTAACTTTTAAATACTCAAATTTGATTCAGTATGTAAAAATATATATTTTGAAGATAATATTGAGTGTTCTTTGATGATGAGATTTGTGAAAAGAAACGTGTTACCTAAATTGATAAAAATAGTACCTAATTTGATTTCACATATACTTGATTTTACCCTTTTAAGACTCGATTGTGATTATTTTGGAATATAAAAAAATATAGTTTCAAGTAATATTGAGTGACTTTTGATTTGAATTTGTGAAGTTAAAATGTGATACCTAAATTAGTACAAAAAGTATCTAATTCGAGTCTACAAATACTTAATTTTACTCTTTAGATGAGAAGTACTTAATTCGATTTTGCAAATACTTGATTTCGAAAATGAGATACTCACAATGTGAGAACCCGAATTTCCATCATTTCAGCAGCTATGCAAAACTCCAGCAGAAGTTAATATTTCCAGCAACTAGCAATATTTAGTAGCAAAGAAAAATTCCAGCAGAAGCTAACAATTCCAGCATCAGCTAATATTTCAGAAGTTGATATTTTCCAGCAGATAGAATCCAGTAGCAGAAGAACGAGATTCCAGCAGACAGTTACTAATCCAACTCATGACTTGTAACTGAAGCATTTAAAATGGAATCAAGACTGTTAAATGCACATTATGACCATTAATAGGTAGTCTAAAAGTCAGATTTTTGCCTATAAATAACACGCTCAAGTCTCTGAATTGGTGTTACCCAAATCTTGAGATTATTACTTAAATTTTGAGCTAAGAGAGTGCCTTGTTCGAGCTGTAAAATCCAGTAGCGAGAACAAACAGATTTCCAGTAGACTTCAACCGAAACTCTAGCAAATTACGGTAAGTGGGCTTATATATAAATATCTTGAAATCAGTTTGATAATTCTGTTTTAAAGTGCAGTTTCTGTATGTTTATTTCAGATATATGATTTTGAAGCACTGAAACTCCCTAGTAAACTAATGGTAGGAATATATATTCTGAACATTTCTAAATTCTGATTCTGATTCTGATTCTGGCCTCACCCCGTAGAGGAGAGAACATATAGGGGACTGATATCAGTTTAGCCATGAAATTCATTAACGTGCTCTGTTCTGGAACCTGTGATTTCTGAATTCTGATTTCTGTTCTGAAATAATAGTTTTCTATATGTTATTGTTTCTGTAAAATGGGATTTCGAAAACTGGGAGTTATTCCCGCCCCTACTTAGTGAGTGAATATCATATCACTCCCCACCAAACCCATCTCAGATAAGAACGAGGAAGAAATATTAGAAGAAGAAGAGCAGATCCAGTTCTGGGGCTGGTGAAGAAGACTATTGTTCTCAGTTTATGTTTATGTTAATTCCGCGACATTTGTTAAGACACTGTTATGTCTGGTTTTACATTTTCGGTGTAAAACATTAGTATTCAAGTTGTAACAGACAATTGATTTATTCCGTATTATGAATAAAAAACTGGTTTCTGAATTTTGTACTTCTGAGGCTTGTTGTTTTCGAATGTAAATTTTAGAGCAACGCCGGTGTCAACCAACCCTCGTCCCGGGGCGTGACATTGAAGTGGTATTAGAGCGAACCAGGTATCATAATATGGGGAGGAGGAACTAGAAATAATAAGTTCTGAATAGACTTCGAAAAATAAGATATGATAAACTACTCTAATAAACTACTGTAATAGACTACTGAAATGATAGACTAACTACGTACAGTTAGGAAAATCAATAGGGAAACAAATCAGAATACAGTAGAACTCCGAGTGTTTCAGCAGCATGTCTAAAAAAAAATCAGTAGACCCAAAACCAGTAGCCCGAATCCAGAACCAGTAGATGAGAACCAGTAGATCTGGATGCAGAAGACTGGGTCAGTAGACTTGGAATGCAGCAGATTGGTTTTAACAATGCTGGAAAGCAGCAGAAAGTGGTGGAAAAGCAGCAGACTGATTGCAGTAGCATCAGAATTGCAGTAGACAGAGAATTTCAGCATGCAGTAGACCTTGCAAATGGCATGGAAATTGAGGTGTTTTTCGCGCAAACTTCAAACGGCCATAAATTTTGATCCAGGAGGAATTTTTAATATTAAAAGTATGCGTTGGAAAGCTCTCGACGAGGAAAACCTAACCTAGAACCATTAAATTGGCTTAGCACCTCCGACGAATCCCAAAATCCTTCATTAAGATAGTGATATCATCATTTCCGTAAAATTTTCCAATTTTTCGAAACTTTGAGGAATTTTCATTTCCAAACGGCTAAGCATTTTTACACCAAACTTGGTAACATTCATGTTCTTGATGTGAAGGATTTTCGGTAAATTTTTCACGCCATTCTGAGACCGAAAAATTTTTGAGTTATTTTCTCCTACTAAATGTTATAGGCATACTGATTCTGTTCGTTCCAGTAATTGTCTATAGTTTGACTTGTATTCTTGATATCGTTTATGAACCTTCACTCTCATGTTTTGGATGTAGGATATGGCTGACCAAAGTAGCTACATTAAGAGCATAGAGAAGAAGCTATAGATACTAAAAGAACATAACTACTGCCTAGAGCTGGACAAAGATGAATTGGAGCATCGAGCAGAACACTTGAGAGGTGATGTTCAACGTTATGCTCATTATCTGCATGAGGCAGAAGAGAAGAATAGGAATACTCAAGAAGAGTTTGAAACCTCCCAAGAGACTGTTGCAGAGTTCATTGGGTTACGTGACACCTTGGTTGAGAATATCCAAGTGCTTAAGGATCAAAATCACCAACTCGTACACCTAGGGATGTAAACAAACCAAGCCGGTCGCGAGCTATTCGGAGCTCGGCTCGATAAAAAGCTTGTTTGAGTTCGTTTGTTAATCATATCAAACCAAGCTCAAGCTCGATTTTGAGCTCGACAACTTAATCAAACCAAGCTCCAGCCTAAGCGTATTCGGCTCGTGAGCTCGCAAACATATTCGTTAATAGGCTCGCGAGCTCTAACTCGGCTCGTTTAGGTGGCTCGCCAGCTCGAGCTTGACTCATTTTTTGAGTTGACAAATAAAAATATTAGTACTAATAAAAGTTAAACTTTTATTTCTAATATAAAATTAGTTCATAGATATATTTAATTTTAACACGCTCGAACCAAGCTCATATTCGAGCTCAATTGTATGTTTTACGAGCTCGAAAACGAGCCGAGCTCAAGTCAGGCTTGTTAAATATGATAAAGAGCTATTAATAAACCAAGCTCGAGCCCGGCTTGATTAACATGATAAACGAGCTTTTAACGGGTCGAACTCGAGCTTTTCACAAGCTTAGTAATTTCAAGACAAGTCGAATTTTCTAGGCTGATGATAAAAGCTCGAATAAAGCTCGAGCTCTATCAATCTTAAATGAGCCAAACTCAAGCCATATAATAAAAGCTCGAATCAAGCTCGAGCTCGAGCTCGAGCTTGAGCTTGACCTTGAATTAATCTTAAACGAGCCAAGCTCAAGCCTGATAATGTTCGGCTTGGTTGGATCATTTACATCCCTATGTACACCAGCATAATCAATATAGAGAACATATTGATGCTCAGATTCAGGAGCTGCAGGACACTGTCGAAGTTCTTAGCGACCAGAATGCAGTTCTGCATGGTCATATTGAACATCTTGAAACAGTGATAGCCAACCATGAAGACGAACCTGAGGAGGATCCCGAAGAAGAAGAAGGAGTTGAAGAGGATCCTATGGATTTAGGATTAGGAGAAGTGATAGATTAGAACATCAGTAGTAGTTTTCTTTGTAATAACACTTGTTCCATTTGCATTTTGTTTTTCATTTTCGAAGTTCAGTTGTAATTGCACTTTTGTGGAAATCAATAAAATTTATTTCTATCCATTGGTTTCATATTTAAATTTGAAAAATTACTCTATCGTCGTGCTTCCTTTGTGTAGTCCATATTCTTCCAACAACCTTAGAGCTTTCATATTTGTAGGAAATGGACGGAAGACCAGTGAGAAACAATCGCAATCCTAGATATGGAAATCGCAACAATAACCACAATGATGAAGATGCACAACAACCCCCACAACAACCACCAGCAGTTGGCCTCAGTCAGGTGGACTTGATGGCTATAGCCACGACGTGGCAACCACGCTACAAGGGTTAGTGAACCATAATGCTACTCAGCCATCGCCACCACCTCCGGCTCAGAATGGGACTAAGCAACACTATGAGTCTCTCAGAAGAGCAAGAGTTCAAAACTTCGATGGAAGCTCCGATCCTGAGGTCAGACAGAATTGGATGAAGGAGGTGGAGAACCATCTTCGAGTACATGAGGTTCCACAAGGGGTCAAGGTAGATGTGATTACACATTTTCTTGTGGAAAAAGTAGCCAAATGGTGGGAAGGAGTCTCACCAGCTATGGTAAAGGCGGGACCTATCACTTGGCAAAGGTTCCGAGAGGCATTTCTGAAGCAATACTTCCCGACAGCAGTTCGAGTACAGAAGCTGTCAGAATTTGAAAGCTTGGTTCAAGAACCAAATATGACAGTGGTGGAGTATTCATCCAAGTTCCACTCATTGTGAACTTACTCCCCAACCATCATGGGAGATGAAGCTTTGAAGATGCATCGCTTCAAGAAGAGATTGAACAAGCGTATTCAATCTGCCCTTCCTGTTATCGAGCCCAACAGTTTTGATGAATTGATGGGAGCCGCCATCAGGGTTGAGAATGACATTAAGAGGCATGAAGGTGAGAACAAACTCAAACGTCCTCAATCAAGCCAGTACCAACCGGGCCAGTAATTCAAGAGGCCTAGGTTTTCAAGCAACCAATTTAACAGTGCTCCATCCAAAGGAACCACTTCTTCTCAATCAAGCAAAGAAGGAGTCAAGTGCCAAACTTGCGGATTCACACACACTGGTGAATGTCGTAGGAATTCTGGAGCTTGTTTCCGTTGTGGAAAGATGGACCATCGCATTGCTCAATGTCCTCTTCCAGATCTAAGGAATGGACTAGCAGGAGGAACAACTCCACACAAGCCTAAGGACAACAAGACAAATGCTCGAGTTTATGCCTCACTCAAGAAGAGGCCGACAACTCAAATGATGTCGTAGCTGGTACCATTCTAATCAATAATATACCTGCTTATGTGTTATTTGATTGTGGTGCTACACATTCATTCATGTCTAATAGATTTGCCAAGAAGTTAGGAGCTAAGTCTGATAACTTAGAAGAACCATATAGAGTAGCAACTCCTACAAATCAAATTTTAGAAACTCGCACTCTATATCGGGATATTAGTACTCTCATAAAAGATTAGAATTTCAAGGCAAATTCAACTGAACATGGTGGAATTCAACGTAATTCTTGGAATGGATTGGTTAGCCAAGAATCATGTTTTAGTAGACTGTCATGGAAAGACGGTAACCATCCAAGCTCCACACCAGGAGAAACTTTTATTTCATGGTAAGACAAAAGAACAAAAGACTCTTCTTTCTGCTTCTCAAACTTGGAAAGCCATGAAAAGTGGAGAAGAAGTTCACCTAGCTATGTTAATCGAGGTAAAGGAAGGAACCACACTGACACTATAAGAGATTCCGGTAGTACAAGAATTTCCGGATGTCTTTCCTGAAGAACTCTCGGGCGAAGTTCCCGACCGCGAAGTGGAATTTAAGATTAATTTAGTGCCCAATGCTACACCAATCTCAAAAGCGCCGTACCGAATGGCTCCATCAGAGTTGAAAGAACTCAAAGAGCAACTTCAAGAGTTGTTGGATAAGAAGCAGATCCGACCAAGCGCATCTCCGTGGGGAGCTCCTGTCCTATTTGTGAAAAATAAGGATAGAAGCATGAGATTGTGTATCGATTACAGAGAACTGAATAAGATCACAATCAAGAATAAATACCCACTTCCAAGGATAGATGACTTGTTTGACCAACTCAAGGGAGCTACAGTCTTTTCCAAGCTCGACTTAAGATCAGGCTACCACCAACTCAAGGTCACGATATTCCGAAGAAAGCCTTCCGAACAATGTATGGACATTATGAGTTCATGATGATGCCGTTCGATTAACAAATGCTCTGGCAGTATTCATGGATCTCATGAATATAGTGTTTAAACCGTTTCTTGACAAGTTTGTTGTGGTATTCATCGATGACATTTTAGTGTATTCTTCAAATGAGGAAGACCACAAAGAAAATCTACGTCTCACCGTCCAGACGCTGAGAGAAAAGGAACTTTACGCCAAGTTAAAGAAATGCGAATTTTGGTTAGAGAGCGTCACATTCTTGGGGCACATAATATCAGCAGCAGGAGTATGGTGGACCCTAAGAAAGTAGAGGCAATTTCAGATTGACCTAGACCAAAGAATGTGACAGAAATTCGAAGCTTCTTGGGACTAACAGGCTATTATCGAAAATTTGTTGAGGGATTCTCTTCAATAGCCATACCTCTCACCAAGCTCAGACAGAAGAACTCTAAGTTTCAATGGAGTGAAAAATGTGAGCAAAGCTTCGCGACTTTGAAGAAGAAGCTGACCTCCACGCCAGTGTCGTTCTTACCTATGGAAGGCAAAGACTTCACCATCTACAGTGATGCATCTAAAGGGGGTTTAGGATGTGTACTCATGCAAGAGAGAATGGTGATTGCATACGCGTCGAGACAATTGAAACCGTATGAACAAAATTACCCAACACATGACCTAGAACTAGCTGCAGTGGTGTTCACACTAAAAATTTGGAGAGAAGGCATATGTGAAAGTGTCACCCACGAAGGGTGTAATCCGATTCAATAAGGCTGGGAAACTGAATCCCAGATACGTCGGACCATTTGAGATTCTTGAGAAAGTGGGAACACTTACTTACAGATTAGCACTTCCACCTGATATGTTAAGGATCCACAATTTTTTCCACGTATCGCAGCTAAGAAGATATATTTCCGATCCAAGTCATGTTCTTGAAGTCAGACCACTTCTGGTCGAGGGCAATTTAAATGAAGAAATGAAGTATGAAGAAATTCCGATTCGTATTGTGGATAACAAAGACCAAGTACTGAGAAGACGAACTATTCCATATGTCAAAGTGCAATGGTCCAACCACCCCGAAAGAGAAGCTATTTGGGAGTTGGAAGAAAAGATGTGAGGGCAATACCCTTATCTCTTTGAGGATCATGTATAGCCAAGTTTCGAGGACGAAACTCCTCATAAGGAGGGAGGGATGTGAGAACCTGAATTTCCAGCATTTCAGCAGCTATGCAAAACTCCAGCATAAGTTAATATTTCCTGCAGCTTGCAATATTCAGTAGCAAAGAAAAATTCCAGCAGAAGCTAACAATTCCAACATCAGCTAATATTTCAGAAGTTGGTATTTTCCAGCAGATAGAATCCAACAGCAGAAGAACGATATTTCAGCAGACAGTTACTAATCCAACTCATGACTTGTAACTGAAGCATTTAAAATGGAATCAAGGCTGTTAAATGCATATTATGACCATTAATAGAGAGTCTAACAGCCAAATTTTGGCCTATAAATAACACCCTCAAGTCTCTGAATTGGTGTTACACAAATCTTGAGATTATTACTTAAATTTTCGAGCTACGAGAGTGCCTTGTTCGAGCTGTAAAATCCAGTAGCGAGAACAAATAGATTTCCAGTAGACTTCAACCGAAAATCTAGAAAATTATAGTAAGTGGGCTTATATATAAATATCTTGAAATCAGTTTGATAATTCTGTTTTAAAATATAGTTTCTGTTTGTTTATTTCTGATATATGATTTTGAAGCACTGAAACTCCCTAGTGAACTAATGGTAGGAATATATATTCTGAACATTTCTGAATTCTGATTCTGATTCTGATTATGGCCTCACCCCTTAGAAGAGAGAACATATAGGGGACTGATATCAGTTTAGCCATGAAATTCACTAACGTGCTCATTGCTTACTAATTCTGATTTCTGTTCTGAAATAAGAGTTTTCTATATGTTATTGTGTTATTGTTTATGTAAAATGGGATTTCTAAAACTGAGATTTATTCCCGCCCTTGCTTACTGAGTGAATATCATATCACTCACCCAGCAAACCCATCTCAGATAAGAACGAGGAAGAAATATTAGAAGAAGAAGAGCGGATCCAGTTCTGGGGCCGGTGAAGAATACTATTGTTCTCAGTTTATGTTTATGTTAATTCCGCATAATTTGTTAAGACACTGTTATGTCTGGTTTTACATTTCCGCTGTAAAACATTAGTATCCAAGTTGTAACAGACAATTGATTTATTCCGTATTATGAATAAAAAGACTGGTTTCTGAATTTTGTACTTCTAAGGCATGTTGTTTTCGAATGTAAATTTGAGAGCAACGCCGATGTCAACCACCCCCGTCCCGGGGCGTGACACACAATATGTATTAAAATTCTGGATATTCAAATAAGAAACATAAGTTCACCAAGTCTTGGTATTTTTATGGAAGATACATTTGGATGACATATTCATTGCATTTAATATTTTTTTTAAAAAAAAAAATCTCAACTAAGCATGAAAATTTTAAAGTACTTATTTTTCTTTGAGAAGTACCTAATTTGAGTTTGCAAATACTTGATTTCGTAAATGAGATACTCACAATATGTATTAAAATACTATATATTCGAATAGACAACGTAAGTTAACTAAATATTGGTATTTCCATGTATTAATAATTTGGATGATATATTCATCTCATTTAATATTTTTTTGTAAAATTCTCAACTAAGCATGTAAATTTTAAAGTACTTATTTTTATTTGAGAAGTACCTAATTTGAGATTGCAAATATTTGATTTGGTACATGAGATACTCATAATATGTAATAAAATACTGGATATTAGAATATGCAATGTAAGCTCACCAAGTGTTTATCTTTCCATGGAAGATGTATTGGATAACATATTTACCTCATTTAATATTTTTTTGTAAAAACAAAAAAAAAATCAAATTACCAACTAAGTATTGAAATTTTAAAATTCTTAGTTTTACTTGAGAAGTATCTAATTGAGTTTGCAATTACTTGATATCTTAAATGAGATACTCACAATATGTATTAAAATACTGGATATTCGAATAGACAACATAAGTTCACCAAGTGTTGATCTCTCCATGAAAGATGCATTGGTACGAAGAGTATCTAAACTGGTGAAGTTAAAATATGATAGCTAAATTGGTACAAAGAGTATCTAATGCGAGTTCGCAAATACTTAATTTTACTCCCTAAATACTTATATCCAACTATGTGGGGATGTCAAAATATATAGTTTGAAGTTAATATTGAGAGATCTTTGATGATGACATTCGTGAAGTAAAAATGTGATATCTAAATTAATACAAATAATACAAAATACGTGAAACGTCTACTCGTTTTAAAATGCGGAAATATTTTTTGTTTAATTTTTTTTATAAAATCTCTCATTTTGAAAATAAACATTTAACTGAATCGCATGCATGCAATCCTACTTAAAAGCATTTTTAAAAATTATTATAAACCATTACCAATAAAAATATAATGGAGTAAAAGAAGTGAGTAAAATCCTAACATCCAACAGAAAAATAGAACAGTATATAATATCCTCATATCCTATCCAAAACGTAAAATCGTATATGTGCGGAAGAATCATAGGTCCCTGGGTCGCGTCGCCCACCAGGTCCGCTGACTCAGAGTCCAGCACCTCCAGTCTCATCGACATCGAACTCACCTGCATCACACACGCCTAGTGAATCTAAAGACTCAACACACCTTAGCAGAAATAACAAGTACATATACAGGCACACAATAGTGAAAAATATCATACTCAGCATAACTTTCATGAATTTAAAACATGAACATAAACGTCTCGTGTAAAATCATGTCGTGTCAAAGCATGTCATCTCATATCATTATATACGTAAACGTTTTCTTTTTAAGTGAATTCAGTTCATTATTTGTGACTTTCGTATCAGCTCTATCGTAACAGCTCTATCGATGGATCCATCTACATGTAACCACAGTACTGGGCGGCGGGGGACATCAGCGACAGTATTACTCGTCCACTGAGCCTGGGCCTCAGCTCATCATATCTCATATCATTGTATATATATACATCTTCAGTCACAACCAAGTCCCACCCTTCAAAAATAACATCATAATCACCACTTAATAAAAATATGCATAAACATAACTTTTTCCTTAAAACCAAGCATGCAACGTATTTATTGTAATTGCGTAAATATCATAAACATGATGCTTGAACATTTAAAATATCATGAATTTGTGTCAGGGCGGTGTCTTGACCAAAATATCATCTCGGGTGAAAAATGACCATTATGTCCCTAGAAGCCCGAAAATTAACGTTTTACCCCTGGACCTCTAAAATTGACCCGAAGGATACAAAAATCCTTAAAATTCCAAAAACATTTTTAAAAGCATTCCTAGACGTAAACTCGAGCCAAATTCACAACTTAACCGATTCGTCTTAAAACTTGGACTGGGGTCCCGGTTTAAACCCGAACCGAACCGAAACTTACCCAAAAAAATTTTCCCAACTTTTTACCACACCTGAATAACACTATGTCTTAGGATCGGTTATTGACTAAGGAGTGTTTAGAAGGGGGGGGTTGAATAAACACTTCTAGGAATTTAAATGTTTTTCGAAAAAGGTAGTTCAGTTTTGTTACAAACTGAACAAGTATCCCGTCGGTCAATATCAATCAGTTAAACTGAATAAGCAGTTGCGGAAAATAAACTGATTGAAAGATAGAATATCTAACTGGAAATAAAGAGCTGAAGTAAATATAACACAATATATTTCTGGATGTTCGGAGAATTGAATAACTCCTACATCACCCCTTCTATCACAAGGATAGGATATTCACTAAAAGACTTTGATCGAGTACAACGCTTGTACAGACCCACTTCAGTTAGGACTTATATATTGCCTGAACTGAAACTCTTAGTATAATACAATGATCTCTGTAAGTAACTGAACTTAGCACTTATCGAATTATCAATATTTCAGAGTGCTAGTTTGCTCAATGTGTAGCCTTGATTGCTACGAGTAGATCTGATAAGTGTGAGCTGAGATTTTGACGGAGTAATGGCAAGTTTGAGATTGGTCAATCGTGTGTCTTGTCAACTGCTCTTTAGTCATATTTATAGACTTATCTTTCAACGGTAATTTTGAATTCTCGTATCCGTTGATTGCCACCTTATCATTTCTTGGACAATGTTCTCGATTGCCGCTTCATCATTTATTGTACGACGGCGTATTAATCTCAATAGCCGAAATACGTTGTTCTATGCAGTGCGGCTTTCCATATTCAGTTGCTGTCTGATATGTCTTTTTGTCTGTTGAATGATATTTCCCGAGGTATCTTCAGTTGAGAAGCTTTAATGTTTTCGGCTGAATGTTTTAACAGATCTGTTCTCAACTGATCAGTTTGTGTCAACTGATTTCAGTTGAATGTCCAGCTGCCGAATTTGCTTTCATGTATCAGTTGATTTGATCGTTTGATTTGTGTTTTGTCAAACTCCAGAATTTAGTTTCCAACAATTTCCCCCTTTATGGTGTTTGACAAAACCAAGAGATTTAACTCAGCTCTTTGTTGATAATAGATTACGCAACTGAATCATAGAATATCTGGGTTTCTTGTAGATAATATAGAAGTCTGAGGAAATGATATCAGTTGATAATAATAGCTTGATTAATTCTTCATCTAATTCTTTAGCATAACTGAATCATAAAATAACTTGTCAAATGATATCAGTTTCTTCAGCTGCTTTCCCCCTTTTTGTCAAATATATCCATCTTGTCAGATAGCTTGCGAACGTGAGAAGAAGGAACCGTGACAGAGGATGACATATTTTCAATAGCAGTAGTCATTGTGACTTGCAGTAGTTTAATTTTCCGAGACACAAGCGATTCCACATTGTCGACGCGTTGTGTAATTAATTCTTGAGTAGCAGTCAGACTGGACATGATACCTCTATTTTTCTGAATATCACCAACTGCAAAAGAGAGAGCGGTAACAGCAGATTGAATATCTTTCAGTCTTTTCAAGGATTCCTGATTATCATCCAACTTCAGACTGTGCGAAAGTTGCGTATTTTGAATTTTGGAGATGGCAGTAATTATTTGACTCATACTGTCCTGCATATGTTGGACTTCTTCAAAAATGAGATCAAAATCTACTGAAGATGGAGGATTGGATTGTCGAGAAGTGCTTGGTTTACTTGTATCAAGTTCAGACACGATCAAGGCTTGATCAATCGAAATTGTTTCAGTAACATTTCGAACTGAAATATCAGCAGCAGGGATTTCTGCTTGATCCCGAGGTGGTGAGGAAGGTTTTTGGTCAGTTGATGGTGACACAATCTGAACTGATGTCTCTAGGGAATGATCGATTGAGTCATCTGGCATATCAGTTGGTATGACCTGATCAGCAGATTGATCTGGTGGAACAATTTCCACTGAAGGAATAGTGACCTCTGGATTGGTTTGATCAACAGAGTGATCAACTTTATCATTCACTGGTCCACTAAGGTGGGATTCCTCTACCACGGCTTGAATTACTTCATCAATATGTGCGAAAGACAGCTCTGCTTCAGTATATAGTTGTTGTTCAACAGGTGGTGAAAAAAGCTTATCAGAAATTGGCTCTTCAGTTGGAACAAGAACTAAAGCTGATGATGGTTCTGTTGTGTTAGAGGGTGCTTCTTCAACTAGTTCCACATCATCATCTGAATCTTCTTGGTAGACTACTAGTTCTTGATCCAATTCTCAAAATTTAATTCGAGAAAGTAGCCCTATAAGGTCAGTGTCAAGCTGAGTAATTACAGCTTGATCAGCATATGCAGTAGGACCAGTTGGCAAGTAGTTGTTTTTAAGCTTAGCTACAAATTGAGCCAACTTCTTTGCTCTCATCTGATCAAAGAAATAACTTTTCCTCTCTAAGGCTTGAGCAATAGAGGCAGCTTTGACAGTTCGAAGAACAAAGGCCTCCAGCTTGATGAATTTTCTGAGCTCGGACTTTTCCTTCAGTTGCTTGGCAAAAACCTCAGTACGATAGGCTACCCAAGCATCATAGGACTTAGTCTTTGCAGCAGCAAAACTGTTCACATTTCCCCATACCAGATCAATATGAGTTTGAATCGGGTTGGAGGGTCTGGGTTCTACAATCAATTTCCCTTTCCCTTTATCAGTACTCATGATATGAGGAATTTCCAGTCCGGTTCGAGTTGATTCAATCTGTTCTACAAACTTTATTCCTTTGGGTCTGACAGGTGCTACACCAATTGGTCGAGGTATTTGAGTAACAGGAGCTTGGGTCCTAACTGATTTCTTTATGGTACTTACTGAATCAGCTTGTGGAATAATCTGTAGAGGAACTGCTTCTATAGGCTGCTGATCAGTAAAGGAAATCATTTTGTCAGTAGGAATGGATACCTCAGAAGTAGTTTTAACCCTTTGAGTTCTTGGCTTCTTCGCAATTTGAGGTGATGAAGTCTTATCTGACTCTGATGTACTCAAAATCAACTTCCTTTTGGCAACCTTCAGTTGAGCCAACGTTTTGGTTTTCTTGACTGATTTGGGAGCAGCTAACTGAGTCCCAATTTCCTGTTTGATTCGCACAAACTGAGTAGGAGATATGTCCATTTTGGGTTTGATTGGCATCGTGTTCTTTGCATTGAACACCTTAAATTTCGACGTCTTCTCAGATTCCTCAGCCACTAAACCTTTTGCTTTCAGCAGATAACTGATTTGAACAGCAAAACCCTTGGATTGTTTAGGTGACAGAAACATATTCTTCAAAATATTAAATATGAGATGCTTCCAGTTAAATTTGTGATTAGCCATTATTACAGTAATGGCCTGAAATTTCTCCAAAGTTAGGGCAGCAAATGATCCAGCTTTTGCCAAAAGCCCTTTAGCAATTACATCGGCCAGCAATTGAACTTCATGCTTGAGTTCCTTTTTAGGATCAGAAACTTTAATCTTCTGTCCATCAGCAGAGGGAAGGGTTTGCATTTCCTCAATATCAGATGCTTTGACATCCGAAAGTTGTGCCATTCCTTCAGAAGGTAAGAGAAATAAGTCACCTAGAGAATCTTCAGAGATGATCAGTAACTGACCATTGATAGTAGAATTGATATTTCCCTCAGAATCAATCACACCAGAAGAGTAGAAATCCTGAAGTTCTTTGGGATAGATATCCTGAGAGGATTGTCCCAAAAATGTTCTTAGACCAGCAGCTTCAAGTTTCTGAAATACTTTCTGAATTTCAGCATCGCCGAAGGATAAGATAGATCCAAAATTGATGGCCATAGCATTTAGCATGAAAGCGGGAATTTGAGTCGCCATTGAATGCTGAAAAATTTCTTGAAAGAAAATTCGAATGATGAGGTAGTTCTTGCTCTAAAGATGATTTGAAGTAGTCGAAAAGTAAAACTGAAATGAAGCGGGTAATTGTACTAATGTTTGTGACTGTTTGAATTTTTGGACACGTGTCAGTCCAATAAAATTTTGAGTAAAAATATGTGTACGTGTGCTATAATCGTGTTTGTAAAATAATGAGCGGTTAAAATTGATTCCACGTCATAAATTAAAATTCATCATTAGTTTAGCAGACAGTCACATCATTTGATTTGAAATATAATTGGTTAATTAGTTAACTTATATGAGAAGATTAGTGGAAAATTCGACTGGTAGATCAGTTGATAAGACTGGGTTCTTTCAGTCGAGAGTTCACTAACAACTGTCTTCTCAGTTAACTTCTTGAACCATTATTCCCCCTTAATAAATGCATTAACGCAAAATGACGGCTATAGTCGGTAATGATTAAAGTGAGTATGGTGCTCCGCATAGCAATCGTCACAGAGTGAAGTGTCCTTTCATTTCCCTCTTGGCCTATAAATAAGAGTGAAAGGGTTAGCCAAAATTATCTCAGCAAGTAAGTTTCAAAGATAAGGAAAATGGCAGAAGCTGGAAGCTCAAGCGACGCTCTGTTTACACTGCAGGCCAGGAAGCAGTCCATAGAAGATGAAGTCTTCTATGCTAGCCTTCCTTACTGGGAGGAGATGCAGGAACTGGAGTTCCTGTATTACTCTGGGCGGGTCTCTTCTTTCAGGCGAAAGGCCCAACTTCAAGAGGTGCGAGAGCTCCTAGAGGTTCCTGCCGGGGTGGACCTTTTTAAAGAGTGTTATCTCTACAAGCTCTTTCTTCTGAAGGAGCTAGAGATCCTCCGCCGCATCGCTGCCTCCCACAATTTTTGCAAAACCTCTTCCTCAGCACTAGCTGCATGGATGAGTTTGTGGATAATTGCTGTGGAGAATGAATATGAAATTGTAACCGGCTCCTCTTCTTAATAAAATATTTATTATGTTTTATCGTCTTTGTTCTTTTATTTCTGCCTGCAATGATCTGGAAGAGATATAATCACAAACACTTGCTGACATTAGTTAAGAACTCATAAGAGTAAGCAACTCATTTATATATTCAGTAAAACAGCAATAAAGGTTAACAACAAATTACGATCAATGATTATGTAATCCTGTTATATGATCTAATGACATGCTAACAGTCATCAGTTTTGATAAGTAAATAAATGAACTAATAAAATTCAAACTGTTATTAACTGATATCTTAAATGTCCTCGGTAAATGTGAGAGTCGATTTAATTGACTTGTGATTCTTCAACTTCTTCAACACCTTTTTTCTTATAAATGAGATGATAGTGGTGATAATGTGATCAGTTCAAAATTATTTCAACATGTCTGATTCTGATGCATGCAGTAGCACGCATGTTCATGTGACTGATCAGTCAGCCCCTCGTTTAGCTGAAATTAAAAGAAAGATGGAGAAATATGTTTTTCAGAAGGTATTGACAACCTGGGAAAAGATTGATGAGTTGAAGATGGTGAGTGACAGTGGTGTCATTCCTACTCATGCTCAGGAGAGAAGAGCACTGAAATACCTTGCTCGTTTTGAGGTTAGCCACGTTAATGATTTGGTTGAAGACAAATGTCTTTTAGAAGCAATGCTATGGAAGGAGCGGCATGTTGTTGATAAGATTTCAAAGTCAAGGGCATTTGCTGGAGTTCGAATTTATGAGTTGAATGACTGGGTTAGGGCATGGCTAGATACAGTTGGATCTATGATTTCTTCTGTAAATTGGGAACGTTTGTATTCTTAATGAAATATTATTATCAATTTGTTGTATTCTTATTTTCTGCACTTACTTCTGTTAGTGAAGTTATATCAATTAAACCAAGAATATTTCGGAAATAAGAAAACTTAGCCTCTGGTAACGGTTTTGTGAAGATGTCTGCTGCTTGTTGTTCCGTTGAGACGTATTCTAATCTGATGTTCTTCTTTAGTGCATGATCTCTGATGAAATGATGTCTGACATCTATATGCTTAGTCCTGGAGTGAAGAACTGGATTGTATGCAATAGCTATTGTACTAGTGTTTTCACAGAATATTGGTGATTCCTTTGCATCAACACTATAATCTTTCAGTTGTTGCTGAATCCAGAGCAATTGGGCACATCAGGTTCCAGCAGCAAGATATTCTGCTTCAGTTGTGGAAGTTGCTATGGATGTTTGCTTCTTACTGAACCAAGAGATCAGTCTGTCTCCAAGAAACTGACATGAACCACTTGTACTTTTACGATCAAGTTTGCATCCTGCATAATCTGCATCTGAATAGCCAACTAAATTGAAAGATGAGTCTTTAGAGTACCATAAACCAACATTTTCCGTGCCTTTAAGATATCTCAAGATACGTTTGGCTGCAGAAAAATGTGATTGCTTAGGGTTAGCTTGAAATCTTGCACATATACATACAGCAAACATAATATCAGGGCGACTAGCAGTTAGGTACAATAAAGAACCTATTAAACCTCTGTATAGTGTCGTCTCAACTGATATTCCCCCTTGATCAGTGTCTAATTTAACTGATGAACTCATTGGAGTGCTTGCTGTTGAACAAGATTCCATGCCAAATTTTCTTAGCAATTCCTTGGTATATTTGGTTTGACTAATAAATGTTCCTGAATCCAGTTGCTTCACTTGTAAACCAAGAAAGAATGTCAGCTCACCCATCATGCTCATCTCGAATTTATCTTGCATCAGCTTGGAAAATTTCTTGCATAATTTGGGGTTAGTTGACCCAAAAATAATATCATCAACGTAAATTTGAACAAGTAAGATATGATCATTTTTCGAGAATTTAAACAAAGTCTTATCAACTGATCCAACAGAAAAATCATGATCAGTTAGTAATTTTGAGAGGGTTTCATACCAAGCCCGTGGAGCTTGTTTGAGACCATATAATGCCTTGTTTAAATGATAAACGTGATCAGGAAAATTATGATAGACAAAACCTGGAGGTTGTTCAACGTAGACTTCTTCTTGCAATTGGCCATTTAGGAATGCACTTTTCACATCCATTTGATAGACTTTAAAGTTTTTGAAGGATGCATAGGCAAGAAATATTCTGATTGCCTCCAGTCTTGCAACTGGTGCATATGTTTCATCATAATCAATTCCTTCTTCTTGTCTATACCCTTGTGCCACTAACCTTGCTTTGTTGCGCACAACTGAACCATCTTCGTTTAGTTTGTTTCTGTACACCCATTTTGTACCTATAACAGTTTTAGAAACTGGTCTTGGAACTAAGTTCCAGACATTGTTATGAACAAACTGATTTAGCTCTTCTTGCATTGCATTAATCCAATTAGGATCAGTAAGAGCTTCGGCAGTTTTTGTTGGTTCGATTTGAGATACAAAAGCTGAATGAATAAATAAATTGAGCATCTGATTTCTTGTTCTTACTGGATCAGATGGGTTACCTATTACCAGTTCTGGAGGATGTGATTTCTTCCATCTAAATTCAGCATTGGGTGCTTCACAGCCAGCAAATTCTTCATTAGGTAACTGAATGTTCTCAGTTTCAGTTGGAGCTGATTCAGTTGATAATTGATTTTCATTAGTTTGCTCCACTAACTGATTGTCAAGATTTGCTTTCAATTCAGCTGGTTGATCCAATATCTCAGGTTCAGGTGTATGAAAGATATTCTGATTATTACGACTTTCGTCTGAGTCATCATCTTCCAGGCTGATATCTGTAAATCGATCAGCTAGCTCAACTTGATCAGTTGGCTTATCGATTAGTGCAGTTTCATCAAAATCAACATGTGCAGATTCTTCAACATTCAAGGTTTTCTTATTAAATACTTTGTAAGCTATGCTAACTGATGAATATCCAAGGAATATTCCTTCTGCTGATTTGACATCGAATGCTTTTAGATAATTTTTACCATTGTTATGAATAAAACATCTACAGCCAAATATTTTGAAGTAAGTGATTATGCTTTTTCTTCCATGCCAGATCTCATATGGTGTTTTCTTGTGATTTTTATTAATCATTGATCTGTTCTGAGTGTAGCATGCAGTGTTTACTGCTTCTGCCCAAAATCTTTGAGAAATACCTGAATCAGCAAGCATCGTTCTAGCAGCTTCCTTAAGAGTCCGATTCCTTCTCTCAGCTACACCGTTTTGCTGAGGTGTTCTTGCTGCTGAGAACTCATGCTTGATTCCAGTATTTTCTAAAAAGTTTTAAAGTGTTTGATTGATGAATTCAATTCCTCGATCAGATCTGATTCGATCAATCCCAACTGATTTTTCATTTAAAAGTCTTTTGAAGAGTTTAATCAGTTGTGCAGCAGTATGGTCTTTGGATTTGAGAAATATAACCCAAGTAAATCTTGAAAAGTCATCTACGACCACTAAGGTGTATTTCATTCCCCCTAAGCTCATGACTGGTATTGGACCAAAGAGATCCATGTGCAATAATTCTAAGCATCGGGATGAAGATTTACAGCCTTTGTTTTTGAAAGAGGATCGAACTTGTTTTCCATACTGACATGCTGAACAAAGTTTTTCTTTTGAAAAATTTATTTTGGGCAAACCAGTTACAAGTTCATGCTTACTCAGATAGGCAATAGATTTAAATTTAAATGATTTAACCGTTTATGCCACAACCAGTTTTGAGATGATTTAGACGCAATAAAGCATACTGGTGTATAAGGTTGATCATTCCAGCTGACTTTGTAAGTGTTTCCACACCTTTTGCCAGTTAGAATAATCTCTTCAGTTGAGTTTTTGACTGAACAAGAGTGTTTGTCAAACTGAACTGAGAATCCATTATCGCATAACTGACTAATGCTTATCAGATTATACTTAAGATTCTCGACTAATAAAATATCATTAATGGTGAAGTTACCATGGATAAGCTTACCCTTACCCACAGTTTTACCTTTGGAATTATCCCCAAAACTGATGTTTGGACCATTGTATTTGACCAGTTGAGACAATAAGTTTGAATCTCCTGTCATGTGTCGTGAACATCCACTGTCCAGATACCATATTGATCCAATGCTTGTACTTATTGCCTGCAATTAAATACAAAATAAGATTCTGGTACCCTTTTCTATTTGGGTCCAAAGTTGATTAGTCCTTTAGGAATCCAGACTTGAATCAGTCTAACTGACCGTCCTGTTGCTGTATTCCATATGGTCCTTCCCTGTTTGTGTGTGCTTGGTGTATGGTGTGTAGATGATACAACATGTGTTTTGACCTTTTTCAACTGATTATTCAGCCGATATCTTTTCTGAATTGGCTTACTGTTGTAGTAGTTTGAGTAGCCATATGAATATTTTCTGCTGAGAGTTTTTGGTTGCTGATTCCATGAGTCAGTCTTACCCTTTGGATTATATCCAATTCCACATCTCATGCCTTTATTCATATTCTAAGATGGCTGTTCAATCAGTTTGCTCGACTCTTCTTGATTTTGTACCATAACTGATTTTACAAAGTGAATGTATTTCCCTTTGTTCATATTCAGTTTTGGTTGAGTATCTTGGGAAGACAAATCATCTTTACTACAGAATCCTAAACCAGTTTTATCATCAACTGATTTCTGAGAATTCTGTATATTAGTTAAAGCTTTAGAAGATTTGTTCCAAACTTGAATGAGCTCTTTGAGCTTTGTATTTTCAAGCGACATTTTTTGAATCATTGATTGATTCCTGCTTCTTTCATCAGTGAGTTCAGCAATCTCCCTTCTCAGACTCAATATTTCAACTGATTCATCAGTTTTTGTTTTATTGTCTTTGGGATCATCTTGCTTTGCTCTGAGTTTTCCAAATGATAAAGCAAGCTTTTGATACTCATTGACCATGTCATGAAGAGTTGAGATGAGTTCTTCTCGTGTAAAATTAATAGAGCTAAAATCAAATACCTGCTCGCAGCTTGATTGATCTTCTATGTTATCTGCCATTAGACATGTTACTTCTTCCTCATCCTCACTTGAATTGCAAGAGCTTTCTGGATCTGACTCTTCGCTGTCAGTTTCTGCCCATTTGGCTTTGCTGTCTTCAGCTAGGAGTACTTCATGTTTCTTCTTGTAAGGCTTCTTTTCGTCCTTAGATCTTCTTTTGTGCTCATACATTTTCTTCTTTCTTTCAGTTGAGGTTTGATTATCCTTTTTAGGCTTTGGACAGTTGGCAATAAAGTGACCGGATTTGCCACAGTTGAAACATACATTAGACTCTTCTCTGGAGTTGTTTCTTTGATAATTCTTCTGAAAATTTCCTTGATTTTTCCTCATGAATCTTCCAAATTTCTTAATAAATAGAGACATGGCATCATTGCTCAGCTGATCAGCAGTTTTCTCAACTGAACCAGTTGATTCATTTCTAACAGCAGTCAAATCAGTAGTTGCTGCTGGAGTAGATGGTTCTCCTTCTCGAGTTTGAAGTTCAAACTCATATGCTTTTAGATCTGCAAATAAATCATGAAGTTCAACTTTGTTAAGATCTTTGGATTCCCTCATTGCCATAGTTTTGACATCCCATTCTTTGGGAAGTCCTCTGATTACTTTCAATACTACTTCTTTATTTGTATACACTTTTCCAAGTGCATTTAGTTCGTTGATGATACAGCTTGCTCTTTCATCATACTCATCCATTGTTTCTCCCATCTTCATTCTGATGTTGTCGAATTTCTGCATAGCAACTGAAAGTTTGTTTTCTTTTGTTTGATCATTTCCTTCGCAAAGTTGAATTAACTTCTCCCAAATTTCTTTGGCGGTTTTGCACATTTTGATCTTACTGAACGTTACTTTGTCCAGTGTCTTATACAATATATCTTTTGCAACGTTGTCTAGATTTGCCTTTCTCTTGTCCTCTGTAGTCCACTCATCTCGAGGCTTTTCAATTCGGTGAGGTGCCCCTTCAGTGATAGCAACAGCTGTGTTTGCTTTCAAAATTTTCATGGGTCCGTCAGTTATGACGTACCACATGTCATCGTCTTGTGCAGCTAGATGAGCCTGCATTCTGATTTTCCAATCATCAAAATCTTCCCTGGAGAACATTGGAATCTTATTGAATGAAGACATAGTGATTAGATTGAGGATAGATAATCTTTGACAGGATATGCCTTGCTCTGATACCACTTGTTAGGATCGGTTATTGACTAAGGAGTGTTTAGAAGGGGGGGTTGAATAAACACTTCTAGGAATTTAAATGTTTTTCGAAAAAGGTAGTTCAGTTTTGTTACAAACTGAACTAAGTATCCCGTCGGTCAATATCAATCAGTTAAACTGAATAAGCAGTTGCGGAAAATAAACTGATTGAAAGATAGAATATCTAACTGGAAATAAAGAGCTGAAGTAAAGATAACACAATATGTTTCTGGATGTTCGGAGAATTGAATAACTCCTACGTCACCCCTTCTATCACAAGGATAGGATATTCACTAAAAGACTTTGATCGAGTACAACGCTTGTACAGACCCACTTCAGTTAGGACTTATCTATTGCCTGAACTGAAACTCTTAGTATAATACAATGATCTCTGTAAGTAACTGAACTTAGCACTTATCGAATTATCAATATTTCAGAGTGCTAGTTTGCTCAATGTGTAGCCTTGATTGCTACGAGTAGATCTGATAAGTGTGAGCTGAGATTTTGACGGAGTAATGGCAAGTTTGAGATTGGTCAATCGTGTGTCTTGTCAACTGCTCTTTAGTCATATTTATAGACTTATCTTTCAACGGTAATTTTGAATTCTCGTATCCGTTGATTGCCACCTTATCATTTCTTGGACAATGTTCTCGATTGCCGCTTCATCATTTATTGTACGACGGCGTATTAATCTCAATAGCCGAAATACGTTGTTCTATCCAGTGCGGCTTTCCATATTCAGTTGCTGTCTGATATGTCTTTTTGTCTGTTGAATGATCTTTCCCGAGGTATCTTCAGTTGAGAAGCTTTAATGTTTTCGGCTGAATGTTTTAACTGATCTGTTCTCAACTGATCAGTTTGTGTCAACTGATTTCAGTTGAATGTCCAGCTGCCGAATTTGCTTTCATGTATTAGTTGATTTGATCGTGTAACGCCCCAGATTTGACGACTGTCCTCACTGTATCAAGACGAGTCTTTCCAGCGTGCTTATGTCCTCACTCACACGCACCCTAGGAAATTTCCCAGGAGGTCACCCATCCCAAAATTGCCCCAAGTCAAGCACGCTTAACTGTGGAGTTCTTATGTGATGAGCTACCGAAAAGAAGATGCACCTTCGTGATATGAGTAGTACCAATCAAATCTTTTAAGCCCTCTTCAACTGTTCAGTCCATTACATTGCCCAGTCTCGGAATCCCTCTCATTCCCGTGTGGATCGGTTCATTCATGTTCCCTTCACCTAGAAGCCTGCCAGGAGCCGCTCATTGTCCGTGCAACTGAGGCACCGGCGTTCACCCCCCGCCCTCTTCGGCCCCGGGTCTCACATGCCCACCAGCTTCCGCTTGGTTCGTCCCCGAACCACACCGTACTAAGAGAGGTCGGCTCTGATACCACTTGTAACGCCCCAGATTTGACGACTGTCCTCACTGTATCAAGACGAGTCTTTCCAGCGTGCTTATGTCCTCACTCACACGCACCCTAGGAAATTTCCCAGGAGGTCACCCATCCCAAAATTGCCCCAAGTCAAGCACGCTTAACTGTGGAGTTCTTATGTGATGAGCTACCGAAAAGAAGATGCACCTTCGTGATATGAGTAGTACCAATCAAATCTTTTAAGCCCTCTTCAACTGTTCAGTCCATTACATTGCCCAGTCTCGGAATCCCTCTCATTCCCGTGTGGATCGGTTCATTCATGTTCCTTTCACCTAGAAGCCTGCCAGGAGCCGCTCATTGTCCGTGCAACTGATGGCACCAGCGTTCACCCCCCGCCCTCTTCGGCCCCGGGCCTCACAGATCGTTTGATTTGTGTTTTGTCAAACTCCAGAATTTAGTTTCCAACACTATGAGGCCCCTAATTTTGTAATAACATCCCCAAAAACCTTCGGCTGATAAGTCCAAAAAAATGAAACTCTTGGCCCTTCCTCATTTGTAACCTCGTGCACTACAGACCAGACCCCAAGGCAATTATCAGAACCAATCCAACCGCCTCATGCACGTTGTTGTCTCCTAAGAACCGAGGCGCAACGAAAACTCCTACCGTGGCTCACCCGTCTTCGCTTGGCTCGAGTGATCTTGCCGTCAACTCTGGCACGGTTCGAGCCATTCCATACCCCGACTCAGACCCACTAGGGTCTGGTCTAGGGCTGGAGAAGGCCCTCACGGGAAAACCCGATCGAGCGCTCCCTCTCGCACAACCCACCAACAACGATCGGCCCTCGCAACCCACTGATCTCGTCCAAGCTTCTAACTCCAGAAACTAAGCCCCATCGAACACAACCTATACAGCCCCCTAACATCTCAATACATCCGCCCCTTGCACAAACACATAAAAACGTGAGTACAAAGCCTAGAATGCGAACATACATGTAAAAACCCGAAACCTTTCAAGCTCATACTTGGATCGAAAGTTTTCTTACACGACTACACATACATCAGTAATAAGAACGTGAATGATGCAGAAAGGATGTTACAAGCGTGCCTTGTGATGTTTGGAGAGCAAGAACGATGTGAGGGAACTCGGATGGAGTTTTTCATTCCAAGATAAAGAGACCACCGAATCTTGTTCTCAATGCAAAGCTATAAAAATCGAGAAAATGTGCAGCTGGGGGAGGGAGTCGGCTGATATGCTTTTTAGGTTTAGGTTAATGAGGGGTCCGGTGCTTAATTATATAGATAATAATTAATTAATGGGCCACAAATTGCATTTGAAAAGTTTTAAAAAGAGTTTAAGCCCAATAAGCTCAAAGGTAGGCACATTAAATCCAAACACACTCCCGAAAATATTTCATGTTGGAAAGATTTTGAAACAATACTCGAACCCTCAAAAAATCGCCCGATTCGATAAAATCTGCGTACCGTTAAAAATAAAATCCTACAGATAAAAATGCCCAATAAAATCTCGTTTTTTAAAAATACGCTTAAAAACACCTTATATTAACTAATAAAAATTAATCATGGAATAAAATAATTTCTCCTGAAAATTCTCCGGTCTCCGTTCTTCGTTCGAGCATGAAATGCACCTAGAAACCCTAATGCATGAACTTTTAAAATTTCATTAATTAAATCTTATCATGGATGCATTTTGCGATAAATGTATAAAAATAATTAAACACAAAATTTAAAATAAATATCTTGATTGCATGCATTAAGATTACGTGAATTAAATTCCTGGACCTTATAATACGAGTCCACAAATACTTGCTTTTAGCATTTTTGTGGGGACCCGGACGCTAATCATCTTCTTAATCATCTTTTGGGATTTAATTATCAGTTCTGATAAAACAGGGTCTAAAAATTTTTCTTTTTAATAAGTAACTGCGGAAGGTAATGGAATCTAAACAATATACATATCTGTATAAAAAATTAAAAACTACAGTTCAGTAGAAAAATACAATCATGTACAACATTCTAATCTAAGGTTCACTACTAAAGTTCTAGTAGTAAAATCCAATCTACTGCAAGTCCGGAATCACCACGCTAACTCGTCTTCTCTCATCGTCATCTCGACCCTGATCCAGCCCCACCTGTTGTCATGCACACATACAAAACACGACAACAGCCGGATAACTCCGGTGAGAATAAATCCCAGTATAAAACATGGTAAGCATGTATATCAACAAACTAATTCATAAAACATGCGATCATGTATAAACACAATATATTTCATAATCTATGAAATTAAGCATGCAGCTCAAATCAGATAAACATGCATATAAACAATCTAAATCATAAAATCATGCTAGCACAACTGAAAGCAATAACGATGGGTCCCATGGTCTAGGAGCCACATCCATATAAGCATGAAGTCCTAATCAAATCATGTCTAGACTCGACTCGATCTGGAACTCTAGGGATCCCGGGGTGAATAAGACGGCACTGTCTGTCACCTACCCTCCCAATCGAGGTGCTGTCCGTCTTATTCCTAGACTTCGGCCTGATCTGTATCCGCATCTACAATAGGGGCGGTGATCTTCCCCTAAGCTGTGATATCGCCGAACATCTAGAAGTCTGGATGATCTCGCAGACTTTCCTATCTTAATGCATGAATACACAATCTGTAAACAAGCATAATCATCTTAATGCAATGCAACATGATCTGTAAACAAAGCATAGCAAGATTTATATACAAGTTCTGTAAACAAATACATAAACAAGAATATAGTATGTGATTTATTGGGCAACTCAAATGGTGATCTCAATTGAGTTGTTTCTTCCCGAATATCACATGAATTATACCTTTGTCGTCCCGGTCTGACGAAGATGATGATCTGTATTCAACTCTGTCCATATCAATCTGAAAAGACAATATCGAATACGCTGTATCAGTAAATAACTCAATTCACAATCTGTTCTGATCAATACTCAAATCAGTATACAATCTGATCAATGTATGAATAAGATACCATCTGAGTCATATCAATAATATCACAATCTAATCGAACTCGTATCTGAATCTGATCAATCTAAATCAAATGATGTTTCGACGGCATAACAATACAATCTAAATAACCCCGTCAATCTGAACATCACAAATATAATACTGAAACTCATAATCGGTGCCAATACATTCATACTCTGAATACTAACACAATTCTGATATAGAATCTCAGTCACTATCTTTCAAAAATCATAACAATTACAGAAATAATCTGTTCTTTAATCTGACTTCAATTATACGATATCCCCGGTAGTAGAAACACCATATCTGAATCACATGCAATTCTAGCAACATCATATTATCAAAACATCTCAAAACGTAACAAAACTTACGTCCTTGCGTAGCTCGTGTCACGAGGAGAACGATACTACTTTCGGATTCGAATTCTGATAAACGGTTCGCACGGAATCACAAATCAAAGCAACGAAAGTTAAAGGGATTTCTGAAGGGACTCTCGGCTTTTATGTTCTGATTCTGAAGAAAATGACCATATATATATATATAGTTCAATTGCATGCAAAACAAGTGGCAACATCTTCCTAGTGCACGTCGCACCGCGGGTGCGGTAACATATGCACCGCGGGTGCGCTCAACGGTGATTCCTATCCATTCTCTCAAAGCTGAGACCGCAGGTGCGCTTCTTGCAAGACCGCGGGTGCGGTGTCATCAGCGCGGGTGCGCTCCGTCTAATACCGCGGGTGCGGTGTGGCTACGGGATTTGCACTCCATTTTCTGCACATACACCGCGGGTGCGGTGATGTCTAGCACCGCGGGTGCGGTGCTGCATTTTTAAGAATTTCTTATTTTTCCATCCTGGCAATACTTTATAATCTTGTCTTATTATTTCTCATAATTTCTGGGCATTACATTTCTCCCCCTCTTAGATCTGAGTTCGTCCCTGAACTCATAAGAAATCAATTCAGATATACGAGAAGAAATGTATACTAGAGTTTAAATCAAAACTCAAATCCCTGATCCCCATCTGGAATACGAATTCATGAAGTATAACATCATACTGCCTTTAAACTCAATCTTGTCATATTGGTTATACAACATCTGTATAAATCAGTCACCGTTCAATAAAACAATACTAACAGTCATTGTTCAACCTGTTTATCCCAATCAAGAATATCTTCAGTCTTTATCTCCAAATACCAATCGTCATCATCCGACGTTGGTGTCTTAAATCTATTCATGCTGAACTATCTGGATAACTAGTGCTAACATCCAGCACTAAAGTCCTACCAATATCTGCCAATATCTGATTATTACACCCTGACTATCTGTCAATGTCTCTGACTACCTGCCAATCTGTAATAAATCTGCACAAGAGAGCTTATGAGAGAATCTATCACAAATACGACTCCATCAAAATCATAATCTGATATCATCTACTTCAATATTCTAATCCATCTGATTATTTCTTTGACATCGATCTATGTCATCTAGTTCTGTTTGTACGTAATCTGGTACAAACTGATAGATATAGATTGAATAATCTGTCAATCTTCATCATATCATATCAAAATCTAAAGAAAATGGCTGTAATGTCATTACGAAACCATAGAAATGTACTCCCATTTCTATTCAGAAATATACATATTCTGTAACAAATCTTCTGATTTCTATCTTTCTGTCTTCTTCTGTTAGCAATTCAGACCTATCAGTACAATTTCTGCCAACATTTCTGTACAATTTCTGCCATAACTGATTTACTCTGTTTATATCACAACTATCTGTTCGAATATCATACCTTATCAAACATCAGGATGAAAACTGAATCCACTACTGTGCATTTCTGACACTATCTGTGCTTTCAGATTCGAACTATTCTGTATAAACAATCAGTTAATAATATAAAATAAAGAAGAAATACCTACCTGGTATTCGGCTCTGATTATAAATATCAATTCTGTTATACAATTCTGAAACATTCGGATATCACAAGATAATCAATCTTATACAAACACCATTCACATATCGGTTGCCCTAATCGAAACTCTGTTCTGATTATCAAAATACAATTCTGAGCATTCTGATCACATTTCTGAACTGTTGCAACTCTCAATTGTTTACAATATTCTGTATCAAACATACATGCAAACTACAGTAATATCAATCAGCTTCGAGATAAAAACAGTCTATACAGATCTAGTGAGTTTAAGAAAACTCATAAAATAACGATTGCTGGCAATACTGATAATTCTGACTACTGATCAATCTTCACAGTGCCCAAATCATCTGCCATATCTCATCTGCAAATAGAATATGCTCCCAAACAATATAAGATGTCTCAAATACTGATTTAGAGTAATCACAACACGCAAGCAGATACAACAAAATCAGAGAATAAGATAATAAGAAAATCTGTAAAACTCAGAAATTCTGACTTTCTGACATCTCTGCTAATTCTGATATATCTGTTACCTGTGTCGTTTACAGTCACTGATTTCTGTCTCAACTGTGCAAATGAATCGGTATACAAACTGTAGATATCACATATTCTGAATACAATCTGTTTCAATTATGATTCTTATCTGAATAATTTCTATATACAATCATCACAGTTCTCAGAATATTCAGTAAAATCTTCAGGTATTCGATTCGATCAATCAAATACTGCAATTATATCAAATCTCATAGACACAATGAGTATAAAATCATCAGAACATCTCTGAAGATACTGACACATACCACAGAGAAACACTAAATCAGATGTAACTCCTGGTTGGTACTCTTCTACTGATCTTTCAATTCATTCTGTAACATTCTGCACACTCAATATCATTCTGTTCTGAATTCTAAAACAACAATCAGTATCTGATCTGAATTCAATTCTGAAATCTATCTTTCTGATATAAAGCAAATCTAAAATCTTATCTAGGCAAACATCTGCCAACTCGTATATCACTGGCAAATCTGCCAATGTTAAGCTCGATTTCAGTACATCTACTGAGTACATAAGGATACCATCTGTTCCTTTCTGTAACAATCGAGTCATATACGACAATATCAAAGGAATTCTAAATCTAAAATCCTTATTGCAAAATCTCTACTCATTAGCTATCTCTAATCTGAATCTCACCATGTCTAGAACATATTCTACAATATGTCTGTACTTGTTCAGCATATACATATCAACAATGCATCCACAGCAGAAAACACAAGTACGTCATAATCAATCTCTATCTCATTCTTATCTTACTGTAGTATATATATATCATAAAAATCTTAGATATCATCATTTTCCTCAACCATCAAGGAAAATAATACTACAGTACAACAAACCCAATAGGTACAGCATATCTCCATGCTAATCCCATGCTAATCAATCATAGATACTTATAAAAATGCATTAGTACATATCAATACATATGCAATATAATCATAAAAGAATAGTACCTATGACTTGTTCTGAGTCTGTTCTTCGGTCATTACCACCAATGACTCTGCTCCCTAACCTCTTCGGAAGCCTCTCTGGGGATAAACTTTAGCAAAATGCCCCAGCTATTTACAGACATTGCATCTACCCAGCACTCCTTGGCATTGCTCTGAGGAATGTATACTTAATCATGTTTATTTAAATAAATAGGATTCGGGCTACTACAGATTTTTACGCATAAAAACATCACAACACATATTATGACTAGATCGATGCAGGAAAAACAGAATATACATGCTTTTGATAATTAAAATTACCGAACCGACGATACCGAAGCGGGAATGGTGCGAGGATTGATCCGGGATGATCGTGGAACGATTTTCTTGCAACAAAATCAATGAAAACTTGCTGGAAAAATGAAGGGAAAGGGGCGGCTGCTCTTTCTTCTATGAACCCTAGAATTTCATCACAAAACAAATGAAATAAAAATGTGTAGGTGTGAGTTGTGTGTGCTGAACGTGTGTGTGTATGTGTGCGCGCGTGAGTTTAGTGTATAAATTGTAATGTGTGTGTGAGTTGGGTAATTAAGGAGTTAAATTTTGCTTAATAAAAAACTTAACAACTAATTTAAAATGCTAACCCTCCTCCAACTATAATACAATTTTATTAATTTTAAATAATATGCACAAGTGTTTATCCTTTAAAAGTTCAAAGTCTTAAAATCACTAAATTAATAAATTAGGTCTTAAAAATGTTAAAAACTTAATAATTTATTTAAAATGCCCAATCCTTAACTTAAAATAAAATACCACATTTTAAAATTGCCAAAATCGTCGTCGGTCTCTTTTCCTCGATCCCGCATCGAATAATCGCTTGAAACATAAAACTCGAGAAAATATTTTAATGTGCATTACATAAACATAAATAATTCAAAATAATGCAATTTAATAAATCATGCATCGCTAGGTAAATCATTTTAAATTTAAATAAATAATTTAACTATTAAATAAATGCATGAGTTTTACGTTTACTTGTTTTGGGATCTACAGCCTGGGCGCGTCAAAGAAAAATTGAAATACAGGATTTGCGAAACCCATCCGCCCGGGCAAAAACTTATATCCGCCCGGGCGGAGTTGATTATTTTAGAAAGATTTTTGGCCGATTTCTTACCTTATTTTCTGAAGGAGGCTGATATGGACAGGATTTGGGATGATTTTGAGGTGATTGAGACATAACTCAGCAGCCTAGGGAGGAGAATAAGGGAGAAAAAGCTTGGAGCAATTGCTTGGAGTTGAAGATTCGAAGATTTTCGAGCGTCGTTCCTCGCACTTTCGTCACGAATAGTATTTCTAATATAGTTTTTATCATTTAAACATTGTTGTGTTTATTTTTACTATGAATTCTAGTAGATAAACTTAATTATTTGTTAGGATTTAAGGGGATCCTACCCCAAACTTTGTTTTAGTTCATATATGTTTCGATTTTGCTTATGCTTGAGTGTGCTACCGTTTTTCATTGTGTTATTAAAGCGTAGCTAACTTTAATATTAATTTCATATAGCGAGTGAGTTCGAGAAAATAGCTTGTGATAAGAACGAGTAGCATAGTCCGTGGATTTACAATTTGCATAGACATATGAAATTGGATACGCGTCGATAGTCATAGTCCTGTAGGGCGAAAATTAGGGGATTTCATAGATCGATACTTGATTCACTCTTGAAAAATAATTAAAACATTTAATTACTTCACTGAGTAGGATTAGTTTGGCATAGCTCGAGAGGGTGTGTTCAATTGAATAGGAAATACGGTCAGAAGTGTAAATTACTATCGAACGAATTAATTAATTAAAGAGGGGTATGTGAACTTAAATTTCCAACAAATTTATTTCTCATTGAAATTTAATTAATCGTCCTAGCTTATATATTTCATTATTTAATTCTTGAAATTTATCTTTGAGTTTTTATTTAATTTTAGTAGTCATAAACAATCATTGAAAGTTCGTTGCTAAAGATTTGATAACTAGAAATAATAATTGCAAAATACATTTTCCAGTGGAACGATACTCGTACTCTCCTACTTCATACTATTACTTGACATCGTGCACTTGCGATTATTTCAAGCTTGAATATTATACATTTTTATTAAGGATTTTACCATGCAAGTTTAGCTCGATCAAGTTTTTGGCGTCGTTACCGGGAACTGTTAATTCACAACTTTATTTTTAGTTATTTTCTTTAGCATTGTTTTATTTCTTTTGACCTAACACTTCATACCAGTTATCTTTTCCAGTGCATGCCAAAGTCACTCGACGTGGAGCTTGAGCAGTTTGACCCGAAAATTGAAAGAACTTTTCGCAGAAGAAAACAACAGCAGAGGCTGAAGGAACTGATGGAGAGGCACGAGTACGAGCATGAGGAGGAACACCATGAAGATAGACATGTTTAGATACCACGCCGCATTCCGATGCAAGATTATGCCCAGCCTTCTTTGGATGGTGCGCGCCCCAGCACTTTGAGGCCTATTGTGCGGGCAAATCACTTTGAAATCAAGCCAGCTATAATTCAGATGATTCAGAATACATTCCAGTTTGGAGGATCTGCAGTAGATGACCCAACATGCACATCGCAGATTTTCTTGAAATGTGCGATACTTTTAAATTTAATGGAGTTTCTGATGATGCTGTTAGGTTGCGTTTATTTCCTTTCTCCTTATGTGAAAAAGCTAAAGAATGTCATTTACTTGTAGAGTTAGAGCATCGGGCATACTGGGCAACAAAAGCATTAAAATTTAACTTTACTGATACAGGTGAACGACGTCTGCTTTAACTAGATCAGTTGGAAGAATTCCGGAATCTAGAATATGATCTCGCATTATCATACAAGGAGAAGACCAAGAGGGCTCATGACAGGCGATCGAAAGGGAATTCAAAGAAGGCGAAAATGTCCCACTCTACAAATCCCAGTTGCGACTGTTTCCCGAAAATTGAAGTCACGATGGTCTGGTCCATTATTGATTTCTAAAGTTTACCCATCGGGAGCTATGAAACTGCAAGATGGAAAGGATGGGACATTTACGGTCAATGCCTAGCGACTGAAGCACTACATAGGTGGCACAATTGAGCCACAACTTGACAATCTGAACTGAAACTGACCGACAGTGAAGCTCTCGACTATAAATTGAGAACTACCTCTCTTCTCTACTTAATTCGATTTTACTACTTTAGTTTATTTATTAAATTTACATAAAAAAATAAAAAAATAAAATAAATTAAAAAATTGGGGGCAGCGCATGAGGTCCGCCCAAGCCAACACTTTGGTCCGCCCGGGCGACCTGAGAGAAATTTTTTTAATTAAAAGTCGTGAAGCTTCCGCTCGGGCGGACATTTACATCCGCCCGGGCGCGTTCCTTTTTCAAAAAATAATTAAAAGCCGCAAGTCATCGGGCGGGTCGCGGAAATTTTAAATGTGCATACTCTCCTTTGCTCTTCCCCAGTCAAACCCTACCCTCTTCCCTTCGAAATTTTGCCGCCTCCTCTCTCATTCTCGCTCAAGTAACTTGTTTTTCAGGTCCAATCTTGTGTCACCACCTTCACCAAGTACAAAGGGCGTCAATTTTCCGGCCACCGCTGCAACTTTCCGGCCACCACTGTGCTTCTCCGACGATTCCTCTCTCGGATTCCGGTGAGTCATTCTTCCGGCAACACACCTCCTACTCCGAGCTTCTTGTTCTTCACAAATCATCAACGATGTCGCCTAAGAAAGCTCGGGTAAGTCATAATGCTTCTTCGTCATCATTTCATAATCCCCAATTGCTTGTGAATAATGTTGCTAAGGAACGCTATGAACAAGCAAAAATACATCGAGCTCCGATTCGAGAGCGTGGTTTCCAGCTTATGCAACACATTTTTATTATAAATCAAATGTCAAATAGAGGATGGGGAAAAATTTGAACCCAACCGCAAGCTGCGGTGGCACCAGTATGTTAAAGTAGGTGCACGTCGAGCCAAGTGTTGACCGAGTGTTCACAATGAAACTCTATTTATAAACCGTCTTTCCACTCTCCTAATCTTCTCATAGAAACCTTCCAAGGGTTATTTTTATTGGAATTTGGAGTTGGTATCTTCCAGAAATGCCGTACTGCCTCAAAGATAAATGGAGGAATATCAGCAAAGCAGATCCAAATTCCTTATGAAATTGATGTTGGAATGATGTCGCCATTTCTGGGTTTTATAGGTGTTTGGCATCTGTATGCAAACTCAAATGCAACGAAAGAAAAGTTGGTGCTGGTATAGAAGCTGTCATATTCAGCATTTCTCTTTTTTATAATGATTACTACTGACTTTTGCAGCGAAATATCTCTACATTATTAAATGATATTAATCTGAAACTCGATTCCGCCATAAGAAAAACCCTTTCAGCTTTCTGCCGAGGACGTCCCTTGTGTCTCTCATATCAACTTGAGATTTATTCGAGACAGATATCAGACAAGATTTGAAAAGGGGGCGAAATTTTTTGGATGGAGAGGAATAAAATCTTCGAAAGTCAAGAAGACTCATTGAACAGTGTTAGAACAATATTAAATTCAAAGTTTAATGATAAAATGAGAGGATTGTGATCCTTATCGGTCTCATATTTGCATAGGAACTAGGGTCTAATATTATTTTAATCTATTTTGAATATGGATATCACAGCATCTTATGTGAACCTGTAATTAATTTTATTAATCAATATAATATCATTTCTATTAATAAAAAAATATCCTACCTTTTTTTAAAAAGAATAATAAAGTTGAAGTTGGAAAACAAGTGTAACTCTACAAAATGGTACATACATTGGTCAAATATACAGTCTAAGCACCTGTTCCAGTGGCACACAGGCAATTCATAAACATGTCCAGCCACCTTCAACACAGCTATTTGCTGCAATGCACCCGTATCGTACCCTGACACGATCAACTAAAATTATCAACCATTTGTCGATGCTAGGCCCTCACCACGAGGCATTTTCTTTGATCCCACTGCAAAGACAGTTTCGTGAGTAGGCGACTACCTTGAGAAGACATAATCAATTTGTGGAATAGAATATGACTCGATTGGATATTATTATCAATAGAACACCAAGACATGTATCCTAACAAAAACATATAAATAATGATTGGCAGAGGCAACTTTTATCCTTGTCCGCTTGTTAAGCGCTAATGAGTCAGTCATTGGAATAGACGAGATTTTACGAAGCCCAAAGATAGATGCAAGGACAAAAAAATTACATTCTATCAGTAAGTCACTATACTAGCCCATGAGAAATGGATGGTGTTCCGACACAATGTATTGACTGCAAAGGATAAATGACCAGGTAATTATTACATGATGCTTCAAACCTAGTAAAGTATAATCTGCATCTAATGGTTTTTTTTAAAAAAAAAAAAACTGGATTAACAGCATTTCGGTAAAAACTCCATTTTCATGAGCATTGGGTGCCTATTACAAACATAGGCAGCTTTGAAAAAAAATATAAAGAAAGTCTTGCCTAAAATAATGATATGCACATCAAACCACATGGATATGACATGCAAACATAGGGAGAGATTGCTAACCATCTTCAACATCCTTCAACTGATAATAATGAGGAGCTATTTCAACGAGCCACTCTGGTTTTAGTTCAGTCACCTATATTAAAAATTCTTTCGTAAGTTCCATAATGACAAGCTGGCAGTGGTATACCCCGTTCAGATCTTACGTAGGAAGGGAAGTATCCAAAGATTCTTACCTGTCGCATATACTCCTTTGTTGTCAAAACTAGTTCGTGGTAGATGACCCATCTTGGTTGCACCTGCCAAGGACCACAAAGAATGCGATACAATCTTATATATTTTCCAATATTATCATATCTAAATGTAAATAAACTATTACTCATCACATTCATAAAATTATAAACAGAGAAAAGATAACTTCATAATTAACAAATAATAATGAAAAAATTATTTTTCCAAGGGGTGGGAGCATCTTATGTATAATTTAACATAAGGAATATCCGATCACTACGAAAATTTTGGGAGCAAGCTTATTGTTCACATTTTTATCTACAAACTACCATACACTTGATCTTCTTGTTGATCATATAAACCTTTTCATCCTGGAAAACTAAAAGAAAATAAAACCTGAATTATCTAAACAAAATAATGATAGTTAAAAGTAACATCAAACCATCAATAATGCCTAATTCATGCCACCTAACCCCTGTTTCCCTTTTTTATAATTTTCTTTTCCATTTTTCCATGTCCAAAATTTGATTTTCCTTCTCTTTTTTCTTTCATTTCTTCTCCCCTCTTCCAAACTGGAAATTATTTGTTTTTTTCTTCAATGACTTTCACCATCACAACACTACCACCTGGTCAAACCTTACCACGAAATTGCACTGCATCTTCAAGTTTAACCTACGAAACTCACATTTTCTAATATTCAGATATCTTAGTCAATAAAAGTTGCTGGCATTTCAGAAACTACTCAACGACGGGTTCTTTTATCCCTGTGCCAAATATATTCTCACAAAATTGGTGTATCTAGCTTAGAAAAATTCTAGTCAACATGAACTTGGATATTCAAACAAATAAGTAGTCTACCTGAGCTAAACCTGAGCTAGGGTGAATTTGAACAGTCTGCGGATGTTTCACAGTTCTATAGGATCCATTCTTCTGCAGCCTCGCTGAGTGGGGGAAGAATCCGGAAGTTATGGCTTTCTTTATAGAATCTAAATCATTGGGATTTGGGGTCAACTCAATCTCAACCCTTTCAAGCAGACCCTCCAGTTGATCCCGTATATCTCTAGCTCTCTTCATGCTCCTGACCTGAAATATATAAATTATAATCATTTAATGAGCCATAGTACTAATGAAACAAAACAATGAAAACGATAGCAGTCAGCTTTAAAATTCTTCTCTTGATGTGACATGTGAAAGATAAAGATAACTTAATTAGTCATCTAGCATATGTAATTCACAATTTCCATCTATTCATAGTAACGAATCATGTGTTCAGAGGCTACAACATTTGAACTAAACCCAACCAAGGTGTCATACCAGGGGGTTAGAAGTTAGAAACCTAGATATCTTCGAAAGGTTCCAAGTCAATAATCACAGTAAAAAAGTTCACAAACATCACTTGAGGAAATTGAGGAGATTAAATTGTATTCCTCTGAAAAGAAAGCACACTGTACAACCCTAATTTAAAGGTGGTAATACATCTACAAATAAGGAAATGATACGCTATCAAATCTCCCAAAAAATAGTAATACCAAAAAATTTACAAATTAAGAGATCTCTTGACCATTTTCTAAGATACCGTAGATGACTAGTTAGCTAATTAACAGCTACAAGATTATTTTCCAATATTCTACATCACTCAAGCAAATATGCTCCTGATTCATGAATTTTTCACTTCCATCGGTAATGGCCCATCATGTTGAGAAAGAAAAATTGGACCGTGATCAATTATTAGTCAATTTGCACTTGACTAAACCGGAAAAAGACATACAAGCAAGAGTTCTTAGGAAATCAGGAGTTATTTGATCATAAGTAAATTTGTCAAGCTACGGGTGATAGATAAGATTGAAACCCATCAACTTATGTCAGTAACCAAGTGTATCACATTACTGAGTGGTGAATGCTGAACAGCAACATCAGATCCCATAATCAGAACAGCTAACCAGAAATAACAGAACAACCAGACCATCTCTTTGAAGCAAGTAAATGGCCAAACAGAGATGGCATAATATTAAAAGGAAAAAATGGAATATCAAACCTACTTGAATATAATTTTCATAGCACCATTGAGTTGAATAATTGGTTTCCTTCCACGAACTATACACCTGAAAAAATGTCCACAAACATCACAAAATTAAACTTGCAGGCGCATAAACTTTGAAATGTACGATTTCACTGCATAGCCTATATATTCTCCTCTATGTATCAATTTCCATCCCCGCATTCCAATATAACACCAACCTCATAAAGAAATGGTATGTGGCAATTATAGCGATGATAAATAAGCATCACAAAAATATCCTCATCCTTAACTCAAAAAGAAAAATTTCTCCGAAGGCCAAACAATAAAGTAGTTCCTGTTGACAACTAAAAGCAATTCAAAATAACAAAACAATACGAAAAAGAATGAACCACCAAATCACTGAAGCAAGAGAAATAGAAAAAGAATCGTGCAACAAGTTATTAAATTGATAAAAAAGATAAACAAATCATCGAATAACGCAGATTATTAATGCACTTGATCAATAAGATATGCATTTATTATGTTCATGCATTCCTAACTCTGTCCACTAGTCGAAACTACGTAAAAATTGTGTTGTTCCTGATATTTTGTTTGAAGCAGTTCCCTATGAGAAGCGAATTAAACAAAAATTCATTTAAGTCAAAATTTGGCGGTTCGTAGATTGTTGTAACACAAATGTCAATTTCTTTATAGGGATGTCTTTTCACCCTCCCATGGACTTACTACTTGTTTAACAAGAAAACTTGGGAGAACAGAAAGCGAATACAAAACAAAAACCTTACTGTTACAACTCATACAACCACTCTACTGTTAATCAGACGACAGATTTGATAAGAGACTCGACAATTTGATACATATTTCAGCTTTTAGGCTGCCAAAGGCACACTTGAGAGCTAGAGGATTATGTACTTTGTTTTACTTGGTAGAATCAATTAATCAAACAAAACACCAGAGCAGAAAAAAGCACTTCAGAAACACAAGCCACTGACCTTGAGCAAGGCTATATGATCTCCGACATTTCCCATGTGAAAATTCAAGCGAGCATTGTCTGCGTGAACTTGCTTATCCTTGGGACGATAAAAGATAGAATTTCCAATGGATAGCATAGCAGCAATAGAGATGATTTCATCAGAACACTGGTATTTATCGGAAGCAACAATCATCTTTGACTGCATAGGATCTAGGGGGAACTCGGCCATCCTTCTACCCGCTTTTGTCAGCTCGCCATGCTTGTTAACTGCACTTAAAGCATAAAGCAACTCCAACGCCTTCAATAAGGCTTCAGATGGAGGAGGATCCATGAAGTCAAAATTCAGCAGATCATTGATGCCAAGGCTCTTTAGACTAAGGACCACGTTGGCTAAGTTGGTCCTTTGTATTTCGGGGATGGTATTATCGTCCAAATCGTTATAATAATTATAAGCAGTATACAATCGAAAGCATTTTCCTGGGCCTGTCCTTCCTGATCGACCTGCTCGCTGATTAGCTGATGCTTTTGATATAGGAGTGACCAGGAGTGATTCCATTCCAGTCCGGGGGTTATACGACTTCATCTTGCAAAATCCCGGATCGATTACATACTTGATCCCATCTATCGTCAATGATGTTTCAGCTATGTTCGTGGCTAGGACAACTTTTCGTGCCCCTTCAGGAGTGGGTTCAAATATCTTAGCTTGTAGCTCTGTTGGCAAGTTTGCGTAAATTGGGCATATCATGAGCTCCGCTATTTTTGATCCCAATCCTCTAGTCCTATGCTTAAGAATCTCTTCGGCCATTTCAATCTCCTCTTGCCCGGTAAGGAAAACTAGTATATCACCATCTCCTGGTGGTTGTGTCACATGGATTTGAAGAGCAGTGACTACTGCAGCATCCAAGTAATCAGCTTCAGGTGCCTTAGTATAGTGTATTTCAACAGGAAATCTTCTTCCAGGTATCTTAAAAATTGGCGCAGAGTCAAAATAATCACTGAACTTTTCAGCATCAAGAGTGGCGCTTGAAATGAGCAATTTGAGGTCAGGGCGAAACCGAGCAATGTCCTAATGCACCAAAAAAATATCGAGTAAGACAAAAAATGTGTCAAACAAGGATTGTGAGAAACATAGATCCTACTCGAAATTGCATTGGATTCATGCAACAATTAGCTGCTGTTGTTTCAAAAAAGAACTAGCGGACTAAAAGCGTAGTTTCTTGTAAACGATATTGAAAGCTCATTAATGCAAAAATAAAACGAATTCGGATATTTTTCAGCTCCTACTAAGGTTTGTTTAAAAATAGATACAATCCTAAATAATTCAAAATATACAGTCCTAAATAATTTTCTTGTGTTTTCAGATCATATACACATACACTACCACAAATGGATTTTATCGAGACTATTTTACATCTCAAAAAATCATTAAGAGAAGCAAAATATTACCTTAACTAAGCCAAAAAGGATGTCCGTCGAAAGTGTTCTTTCATGGGCTTCATCTACCATCACCACACTGGAAAATTTTGCAAAACTATTTAAAATGTGAACAGAAAACCATTAATGTTACTCCGAGTACAAAAAGCACCTGTAACTTTCAAGGTCGGGCTCTCCAAGAAATTCACGTAATAGCATTCCATCCGTCATGTATTTAACAATTGTCTTTTCAGAAGTACAGTCTTCAAAACGAATAGAATAACCAACCTGAAACACAAAACATGAGAACCACGTCATATCCATGAGTAAGCATGCAACCATAATTTTGTGCAAATATTTCATCAGCATATAAATATTGATATTGAAACACATCGAACAGGAATAAAACAAAGCAATCATGAGAATGCTTGTTTACACGTGACTCGATGACATGAACAAAAAAGCGAGTGATTTTAATTCAATTATCATAACAAGTGAAGTTCATGAACCATGAGTCTATATGCTATGGTTGCCATTCAACAACTTGCTGGCAACATAAAGTTTAAAGGTGCATCTGACAATCACCATGGCAACTCATAAATGAGCTGATGTGAGCAACCAACCAATAGTCATTACAAAAAAATACCTCATGCCCAAGTTTTACTCCCATTTCTTGAGAAACACGAGCAGCAACACTCATTGCCGCGACACGGCGTGGCTGGGTACATCCAATCTGTCCACGAGAAATGTCATCATAATTAGAAAATTGACATTCCACTTAACTTCAGTAATCATATGGTTTACCATTTTTAACATTATGTTAACAGGAAAATAATGAATAGGAGAGACATTCAGATCAACAGATTCCAGTGCCCCAAATAAGATCTTTGAGACAATGACAAGTTTATAAAAGTGCCAATCATTTCTTAATTCCATAATTCAATTTTTCCAACAAAAATTTAGGATCAAAAGGTTGGAGAGTTGATAGATTGCATCACAATTATGTAAATTTAAAAAAAAAATCTACAGAATTTTAGATTGATTTTAAAAACAACCACGAACACAGCAAGCAAAATCCTTGGAAATTAAGATATACACAGGGCAACAAAAAAGATTTGATCAAGCAGGCTTTAATATATAATTTCCAATGTATGTAAAACATATAATTGGATTAAGCATTTCTTACTTTTCCACGCTCGCTATATCCTGCCTCGTGTAGGTATTGAGGTATCTGCGTAGTCTTTCCTGAACCAGTTTCTCCAACAATGACAAGAACCTGCAAATTAATGAAATGTGAATATTTACTAAGCCTAGATTAAACAAGTGAAGTGGGCAACAGAAAATCTCCAACCTGGTGATCACGAATAGCCTGGAGCAACTCTTCCCTATAGGGATAAATTGGCAGAGTTTTTCTGTCATTCTGAAATTAAGGATCAAAAGAATAAGTCACAGGACTATACAGCCCACATTTTGACATCATCATACACTGAGTTCAATTTTTAACTATTACAGGGGAATACAGAGCATTTGTGACCCGAGAATCATGTCCTTTCAAGAACTATGTATGTAAGAACAGCCTTCTAACTAATGCAAACTTCTTATGCATCCCATAAAAGAGCTATATTTGTTGTTTGTAATTTGGTGAAAAGGCTCTTTGCTTGCTCTTGTATTACCTAAAGGGAAAGTCCGTAATCTCACACCAAGGTGGGAAACAAGTTCCACTAAAGGCTGCTCTTGTATTTCTTTAGAAATTTGTGATGTATTAATAGCAAAACATCAATAAGTGAATGTTATGAAAGTGGCCATGTTAAATATCTAGGGGTTCCATTAGGAGGCAATCCAATGAAAACTGAATTTTGGGAACCCGTAGTGTCTAACATGTCGAAGAAATTGGCGAGCTGGAAGAAAGCCTTTTTACCAAGGGGGGACGATTAACTTTGATTTCGACAGTGTTGAATGCTTTTCAAGTTCTAATGTATTTCATGTCTCTTTTTAGGAAACCAAAAGGTATAGCAAAGGTTATGAAAAGAGTATGAGGGATTTTTTACGGGATTAATTTGATGGATATTCACATTGTTATTTGGTCGTGTGGGAGCAGGTTTGTACACGGAAAGATAGAGGGGGCTGGGTATTGGGAACATTTGTTTAAGGTATAACTGCATAAGGCACTTCTGGGGAAATAATAGTGGAGAGGATATATCGAGCGGACGCAGATATGGAAGAAGGTTATTATGAGCAAAAATGAGATGCATGATAAGGGATGGGATGTGGGTTTAGCAAGGAGTGTTACATTTAGAAGCCCCTGAAAATTTATTTCTTGTACTTACCCAACTTTTCATCAACTGATGAGGGTAGTGGCTAAGGGGACAATATCATTAGATTTTGGGAGGAAAAGGGGTAGGGAGAGTCATCTTTTAAAGAATGTTACCAGTTTTATTTCAGATCTTTCTGCTTCATAACAAGCCTATTATTCGTTACATTCAAAAGGAAGGAAATCAGTTAAATTCTTCGTTGTCATGGGTTTTGCATTTCCGAATGGATTTGAGTGATGGAGAAGTGAGTGAGTTGAGTTCTTTGTTAGGGATTTCAGATATTCTCCTATTATTATAATATCTAGAAATTACCTATCCCGCAAAAAGTTCAAGTTTTCTCTTGGAATGTGGCTTTGGGGAAACTTCCCACTTGTGACTCGGTGCAAAGGTGGCTTGATTGTGTCTTATGCCGCAATGGTGTAGCTTATGTCGGAAGCAAGAGGAGAATCATGATCAACTATTGGTGCATTGTTCTTTTTCGAGTGGAATACGGATAAGAGTGCAGAGTGCTGCAAGAGTTGGGTTTTTAATGGACTTTTCCGAGTAAGGCACATGACCTCTTCATTAACCAGGCCTTTCCACGGGAGACGATTTACGAGCTTCTGGTATCTGGTAATTCATTACATGTTTTGGTCGATATGACTGGAAAAGAACAATAAAATATTCGTAGGTTTGTTGTAGTCCGTGGACGGCGTCCGCGAGAAGATCAAATTCAGAGTTGCGAATTGGACGATCAAGATGCCAGAGTTTAATCGCTTATTTATTTCAAACTTAGTTAGGGATTGAAAATTTGTAGGGTCGTGACGATAGTGTGGTAATGTCTTTTCGATCTTTCTTGTAACTCGTTTTGTGGATTACTCATCAGCTTCTATTGTAAACACTTCTATTATTATAATAAACTTTATTTTCCTATCAAATATAATATATATATATAGATATATATATATTCTCGTGGATTATGGCTCTAGGGAAATTGTCAACTTGCGATTAAGTTTCAAAAAGATTATCTGATTGTGCACTATGTCCCGAATTGGTCTGTCTTTTAGTCCAAGACTATGGAGGAATGGGTTTGGTGTGGGTTGCTCCAAGATCAGCATGTGAAATGTTTGTCTTGGATATTATCGTGATCTTGGTAAGAGAAGTACTTTTTGGCATGTGGATTTATTTGTTGTCTACCTACTGAAAATGCCTATATTATCATGACCAATAATATCTAATGAATATTATCATGACCAATAATTCAACTCGCCTTGCATGCCTTCCACATAATGAGTGATAAAAAATACACACCTGAAGTTTTTCAAAAGCAGATTTGGCAGCAGATGCTTCGACCAACTCAATGGAGTCTTGCTCAACCTGCAAACAAAGTGAAGTAATTACAAAGAAAAAATGCACTGACCTATGTCTAAGACATGTGATGTCAAAAACACATACATTCACACCATCCATAACTGCTGCTTGTATGAACTCTATTTGGTCTTCAAAGACAAAACTACAACCCAAAAAAAGGCACAATGAGCATCCATGCAACAACTTAACTTTTCAACTACACGCCACTCATATACAAGGTTAACAGAGTCGCAAACATACAAGCTATCTCAGTTTTTTTTTTTTTTTTTTTTTTTTGATAAGAAACTAATATATATTGATAAAATTTAGTTAAATATTACAACATTAAGTGGACAAGCCATCCACAAATCGTGGTAAATGAAAAAGATTACAGCCTCAACTTTCAAGAATCAACAGAGGATAAAACACCAATCCCTAACAAGATCTGATAACATTAAATGGCTAAAAGCCGGAATCGCAACTGTCCATCTTGCCACTCTGAAAAAAACAATGCAGTATCAACTTAATACAACTTACTCAAAATCCTCGTGCTTCTCCTTCCTATTCTTAGATCCAAATTTTAGAGTAGCTTTCCCTGAAATACCATACCAACTGAATTATTATCCTCGTGCGGAAGTGAACATAGATGAATTTGAAGATTTACCAATCTGATGCTCCTCCCACGCTTCTTGCTCAGCAAAGGGGTTCATCTTCTCCTCCGCAGTAGGATCTCTGGAAAATGAAAAGATGAAACAACTTTAATGGCACTTGAATATTATGTCCGTAATGTGTGTATGTGTGAGTGTAGTAGCCAGGGAAGAATCGTATTTGAAGTTCTGATAGACCTATATCGTTGCATGGCCACAGCAAACCTCTTCTCTTGATTTACACCACCTTCTATGTCATATGCATCGGGGATTCTATACTGCAGTTACAAAATATTAATCTAAGTAGTAACTTTGTCAATCAATAAATGAAACGGGCCTAAAAAAAAGATGAACAAGCACGTAAGCAATCAGAATTTTGTACAACAGCCTGGAAGATTATTTATGAAATTTCCTAGCTGCTCAGAGACATTTGAATATAAGTCAAGTCAACAGTAACCAGTAACGAACAAATAATCATAGGTTAGCTACTTCAAATAAGAAGTGAAAAAAGTTAACCACCTCATTCGTGTCATCAGATTCTTCTGTCCGATTTTTAACAAGCTCGTATATCTCTTTCTTATACCTGCAGAAACAAAAAATTTCTCATCGTCCAGGAATAGTTCCTCGCTCAGAAATAAAGTGCACAATTTAGTCGGCTAATTTTGAGAAAGAAAACAAGTTTAGACTAATTCAAAGCAAAGCATGCAGTATCATAAAGTTCTATGAGAACTAAATACTGCCATGACAGTAATAGTTCTGATACAAATTCAGTACATCAATGCAAAAACAAAATCATTTTGAACCAAAAATATTTATTCAGATTAAAATCTAAATTAGTAAATCATTGTGCCTAGTGGTTACAACTCAGGAGGGTGGAAAAGCACTTCCGACATCTTCATCAAGTTACTTCAGGGAACCCTCAGAGGAAGGATCAACCTATCCTTGATCATATGGAAAAGCCCCAGTAAGAGTACTTCGTTCACCAGTTAGATAGAAACAATGAGAGCCTCAGACATGGAGGACAGTGGTAGGAAAAGGATGGATAGGAGTTGGCATGAAGCACTTATCGTCACCAAAGGTAGGGTCAACATCTCGTGGGAGCAGATTCAGATTGTTCTTGGCGATTCTGTCAATAGGAGGGTTGATTTATTTCCGTTCCAAGCCAATAAAGCTGTATGGTGGCCTTCAAATCCGGCTTAATTCTCATATTATCTAAATCTGAAAAGAGGATTCTTCGATAGAGGGGTGTCTTTGGTATTTGAGGAGTGGCGGCCAGATTTTCAACTCGTCGGACACGGTTTATAACTGTTGCAACAGTTGGGTTAGGATCTTTGGATTACCTTGGAACTTATGGTCGCCTGACATTTTCAAAGTTATTGGGGATCATTGGGGGGGTTTGGAGGATATTAACGCTGATACATGATTCTTCAGAGATCTTGGGGAAGCTAAGATCAAGGTCAAAGGAACAGAAGGATGATTTATCCAAAGTAAAATGAAGATTCCATTGAAGGGGGTGACTACAGAGATTCGAATTTGAGTTGATTCTTTCGACTTACCTGCATATATATGAGAATTATGAACAGCAATCATATGCCCAAGTCGTGGTTAATGGTAAACGGGCTTTGGTAGGGTGGGGCAACTCAAATATTCACAGAAAACATGAGGGTAATGTAGACTCCACAAGATGAACGTACTTCGGGGTTATATCAGAGCAAGTGGCAACCACGGAAGATAGGAGGAAGGGCTTCGGATCGGACAATAGAGGGGAACGGATGAAAGATGTGCAGGGTCTTGCGTCTCCGAAGAAAATACAAGAACAGGCAGCAGAGAAGGGCGTGACGGCGGCTCCCCCATTGGGAGGAAAGGTGACTAAGATATTACAAAGAATTGTACCAAAAAAGCCACAGAATTCAGAAGCTCACCCATTCAATCCGTGACTACCAGAGACTGCCGAAGAGCAAGATAACAGATTGGGTGAAGCTGGATCAAAGACTCTACTGCCTTCTCATGGAAAAAACTATAGTAGAAGATTAAATATGAGCATCAACGAGGATACGGCAGTCCCTGAAGACGGCGGGTTACCAAATGCTGGCTCTTTGAATTGGGAGGACTTGAGTAAGTTGTTGGAGGATGGATTTTATTCCTCAGAGTCTGGTAGCCAGTTCTGTGGTCACTCGGAGTCTTCAGCTCATACCGATAAAGAAGAAGCGGATCTTGAGGGGATGTTCTCACCATCAGAGGGAATTCTGCTCAACACCGGGTCATCTCAACTTGAAAACGTGAAACTTTTAGTGGGAGAGGTACTATCCTGTTTCGATTCATCGATTCTTAATCACTCATTTAAACTTCATTTTATTCTACCTACATCTTTCTCTGTTCTGAAGTTGTCTAGTGGGTTCTTAGGAGGTGGACAAACAAGGGTAGATGACAAGTCAGGTTCCGAGAGAGAAATTTCCATAGGGGCTGAAGTGGAGATCAAATTAAGTGTCGAAAGAGAGATTTCGGATGTCAACTCAAAATATAAACGTTGGGAATGAGTCAAAAAATCAACTACTGTCTTAAGCAAAGAATTAAATAGGCTGAACTGCTGGATTAGTTACGAGAAAGGCTCGACTTACAAGGGTCCAAATGGGTTATCATGAAAATTTGCTCTTGAAACATTAGAGGTGGACGGGCAGCAAGAAGGAGGGAATTTGTGAAGACCCAAAATTTTTCATTACAAAGATACAAAATACCAAGTTGATTTCAGTTTTGCATTGAAAATGAACTATGTCATGGAGGAGAACAAAATTACATGCAGCCTTTGCTATGGAGAGCGAAGGCCTAAAGTCACATTAGTGACATTCAAGTCCATAAATCATGCAACCTTTGGCATGGAGGGAGAAGACCTAAAGTCACATTGATGATTAATGTCATAAACCATGCAACCTTTGGTATGGAGGAGGAAGACCTAAAATCACATCGGTGCCTATAAATAGTGGCAAAGCAATTAGTGAAATCACACAAAAACAACATAAAAAGTTCTCTTAAAAAATTGTAATTTTCGAGTACCAAAAATTCTGCCCAATTTCAGAAAGTTTTGCTCATTGTTTTACAAGTCCAAATCTGATCTCCACCGTTCAGAATAAACCTACACATGTTTGGAGCAACATATCCAAAATTCAGATCAATCCAACGGTTCAATTAGGCGCAAACATTTTTGCAAGGTGACTGGTTTTTCAGTGTCAAACTCTAACTGTTCATTCCAAGATTTTTGAAACAATCTTTCAGGTAAGCGGGTTTATATGTTTTAAAGATTATGTATGTTTTAAAATTCGATCGTCTACTGCATGATGTAAATAAGTGTGGATTTCGAAAATCACTAAGTTATTTCAAATCGTTTCATTCCGTTTGTTTGTTCGTTTATGCTTCTCCATTTCGATCTATGTTGATGTCATTCTGTTCGAACCAATTTGTCTCCGAATAATAAGTTATTTGTTTGAATCTGATAATGGTGTATCAGGAAAGCTTGTAAGAGAAAAGGCCCAGAAGGAGCCTGTCTATGGGAGAAGGCCCTAGAGGGAGCCCAAATGCGGGAAAAGGCCCCAGAGGACCCAATTTACAGGAGAAGGCCCAGAGGGAGCCCAAGATCAAGGATAGGCGATGATCATTATAATTTGTTTGCCTGATATGTTCTGTTCTGAAATGTTCTGATTCGAAGTTCTGATTTGCTCTAAATCTGATTTCTGTTCATCCAACTCTAAAGCTCTGATTTGTTCAATGATTAACTTACGTTCATCCAACTCTTATATATTGTGCTATGTAAAAGAAGAAGGTTTGAAAAGTATTATATATCAAATGTTTTCTGGTATTCGATCGACCCCACCTGCTGAGTGTTTCACAAAACACTCACCCCCCTTACGTCCCTCTCCAGATGAAAATGAAGAACAGGTAGAACAAAAAGAGCAGGAGCAGTTCTGGGCTGGTAAAGAATTAGAAGGAAGGAATTCAAGTTCTGGATGATCAAGCCCATTAGGGTTCCTTTGTCTTTCTTCGTAAAGTTTGTACTTTTCGCTCCAGCAACCTTTGTATTTTCCTTTCATGTAAAAAGAATGGAATTTTATGAAATAGACTAGTATTTGGCTATTTTCTATGAGGCTTATTGTTATTTGATTAACAATGCCGGATGTCACCGACGTCTCGGTCTCAGGCGTGACATTTAAGTGGGTATCAGAGCCGCCAGGTTCATAATCTGATAGGGAGTTTGATATCCAAATATTCTGATACATCGTACTCATCTTCGTTTGTTTAAATCCTCAAATTCAAGTTGTTTCCATAGTTGGATGGCTTATTCTTCCACATAGAATCTTGAAACTCAATTTTGTCACTGCTTTCAATATATGCGAAACTACCATTTTTTTCACTTGGGAAAAATCCAATGAAAGATTTTGTTCGACCCAATTATTTGTGAAGTATGAGAGAATAGAGAAAGGGAAATACTTCACTTGTATTATTCCTCTTAAAAATAATGGTTAGATATAATGAATTTATAGACTCCTAAGTTAACTAAAAACCTAAAACAAAGGGATAACTAGATACTGATAATTTTAATCCTAAATATTCAAATATAAAAGATAATGAACAAGATCTTATCAATCTAGATAAGCTGATGATAATCCTATCAAACTTGATAAAGATAATCCAATATTCTACACTCACCCTCAAGCTGGGTCATATAGGTTCATCATTCTTAGCTTGAAACACAAATCTTGAAAACTTGGTATATGGAGTGCTTTTGTTAGAATACCTGCCACTTGTAATTGAGCAGAGATATAATTCAACACAACTATCTTGTTTTCAATCTTTTCACTGATAAAATGACTTGGTATATGGAGTGCTTTTGTTAGAATACCTGCCACTTGTAATTGAGCAGAGATATAATTCAACACAACTATCTTGTTTTCAATCTTTTCACTGATAAAATGTCGATCTACTTCAATGTGCTTGGTTCGATCATGATGGACTGGATTCTTGGATATGCTGATGGCTGCTTTATTATCACACATAAGCTCCACGGGGTGATTTTCTTCTATCTTTAGTTCATACAGTAGTCTCTTAAGCCACATTCCTTCACAGATCCCATGTGCTAGCGATCGGAATTCAGCTTCTGCACTACTCCGAGCAACTACTGTTTGTTTCTTACTTCGCCATGTCACCAAAGTCCACCATACATATGAACAATATCCAGACGTGGACCGTCTATCTGTGAGTGATCCTGCCCAATCGGCATCGCTATAGACTTTGATTGTTCTGTTGGAAGTTTTTCTAAACAGTAGTCCTTGTCCAGGAGTCCCCTTTAGGTATCTTAGTACTTGGTAGGCTGCATTCATTTGTTCTTCCCTCGGGTCATTCATGAACTGGCTAATGACACTAACAGCAAAGCAGATATCTGGTCGTGTATGTGATAGGTATATTAGTTTCCCAACTAGCCTTTGATATCTTCCTTTGTCCACTGGGCAACTATCTTTTTCAGTTCCTATTTTTATGTTTGGATCCATGGGTGTATCAACCGGTTTGCAACCTATCATGCCAGTTTCTTTCAGAAGGTCAAGAGCATATTTTCTTTGAGAGATTGAGATACCGGTAGATGATCTTGCTACTTTCATTCCAAGAAAGTATCTAAGTTGCCCGAGATCTTTCATTTCAAATTCTTTCGAAAGATGTAGTTTCACGCGGGTCATTTCTTCTTCGTGATTCCCTGTGAGGACAATGTCGTCAACATATACAATGAGTATTGTAATCTTGCCTCCCTCCAAATGTTTAACAAATAGCGTGCGGTCAGCTTGACATTGGGTGTAGCCATCCCCCTTTACAACATTGGTAAACCTGGAAAAAGCCATGCCCTAGGTGATTGTTTGAGGCCATACAATGACTTCTGTAATTTGCATACCTTATTCTTTGTAGCCGCTGATGCAAACCCAGGAGGAAAGTCCAGATTTGGCCCTTTGCCCAGATGTGTAAATGATAATGAAGTGTATGAGACAATACTTACTTCTTTACATTTAACATAGAATAATCTAGTTTCTCTCCCTTTCTCCCTGAAATATGTAATGTTGCTTCCTCTCTCTTAAAAAATCCTCGTTGATTCTTTAACTCGTAATTTTGTCATGCCCCTTGGTGGTTCCCTCTTTCAATTTCATGCATGGAACTTCAGAAGTCAAAATTGTCAAAATCACATAGAAATTGCTTCATTTGAACTTCAAAATCATAAAAGCCAGTAGTGGAACATCATTAGCGGTATGAGAAATGGCTCAATCGCTCCCCTCTGGCGGAAATGGTTAAAAAATGCCGAAGGTTTTTGTTTTAAGAAAGAACAGCTATAACTCACTTTTTAACAGGCATGCCTGGAGCGACATACTGCAGACAAACCCCAGGTGTGCACCTTATTGAATCACAGCACCTGGGTTAGCCTCTAGGCACTTGGGCAGCACAGGCTATACCTGGGCTTTAAGCAAGTGTTGGGCTTTCCTATTATAACAATAACTAAATGTAAAGTTATGTAATTCAGAAAAATTTGTTAATAACAATATGTTTGTGTACATCTTACCACTTCATTCTGCATTTGAAATTGAAAATGCAATTACTATACAACAAAGTTATATTTACACCTTTCCATCTCTCTTGCTTAGACAACCAGATTATCACAAGAAAGCAATCTTCATAAAACTAAAATGAAAAACAAAATCACTTGCATCATAGCATATAAAGTAAAAACTGGCAAAATTGGATAGATTTGAAAATATTAGAGTTTTTTTACAAGAAGAAGATAAAGATATACATACCTTAGCTCACGTTTTTCGGCCTCAGTCAGCTTGACTCCCTCAAATAAATATTGTTCGTCCTCAATATCATCTCTGGATTATCCATATAAGAAATATAAGTTATAATGCAAAAGTAAGTTAAGTAACTAAGTAGCAAACATATATAACAAATGTCAATTTAAAGGAAACTATTTTTTAATGTGTGTTCCATTACCTGAGTTCCTCTAATTTCTTTTGCTCTCGTTTTTTCAAATACTCTTGTCTGGACACTTTCCTGTTGCGAAGAAGAAAAATATGAATAAAAGTGGTATCAAAAGGCACAAGAAATAAGATTGATATTGAATAGAGATAAAGCCTCATGTCGGTAGATTCAAGATCATGCCAACAATGAAAGAAAAAGAAATACCAGGTTGCAATTAACAAATAAAAATTCAGAGGATTGAATGTTTAGGACTGGCTAATCAAATGAGGATCTTATGGATCAAGCCTAACTGATTCTTCATATTCTGGCAGGCCCTTCTTATTGGGTGTCTCTTAACTTTTTGGACTTGATTACTATACATGGAAACTGTTATATTATTTGAAAATCCCAAAAAACCAAATCAGAGCTTTCACTTTCGGGACAAGTAGGTATAACTACAAACAACTTTCTATCTTACGCCATTACAAACAAAAGATGCAAATTTAATTTTCTAACAAAAAGGAAATTCACGTAGTGCATCTACTGACCAATAGCGCTTCGATAGGGGCTTGAAGGCGAGAGGATGAGCAACCAAGGTTTACCACACCTAGAGCTCCCTTACAAAAAGGGGAAAGTATGATCGTAAAGTTAGAGGATATATTCAGTGGAGCTACTAGTCCTTGTTCATCTCCTCAACAAAGTTACCAGAGTGTTGCTACTTCTTACATACATGCTTGTTGCTCAAATGAAAACAAGGCCTTTAACTCACATAATATAGCAAACAAAACTGACATTAATAGAACCAGGTGGTAAAGAATCAACTACCCAGACACACATGATTCGGAAATAGAAATTTAGAAACTTATGTGACAAACCTCAATGTCCCAATGCCATCATCCTCCAACGCCTTAGATCTCCGAATTGCCTCTTCTGAAATATAAACACAAAAAATGCAGTAAACCCACAGTACATGAGTATTGAAAGCAACAAAAGTAAGCAAATGACCAAATTTGCCTCTTATTGCCACTAAACATTCCTTCCAAATATGAATTTGACGATACTATCTAATATCTAAGCCATATAAAAAGGAAACAGGTTGGGTTTATTCTTTTGGTACAGAAGCCAGTTTTCATTTTCTGCAAGAAAGTAGAGCGACATACAAATGCCGACTTGTCACTTTAATCCACTACTATCATCAACACCTCTCATTCATGTTACAATCACTAACAACCATACCATTGTCATTTCCTTCCCACTCTTATCACATTTTTAATGTGCATGGACACGCATAAGACATTGTCTACAAGATATATAATTTCTAACTCCATCTAACCAACCTCAACACCAACAACTGACGCAATAAAAAATTCAGAAATAGCTGGTCCAGTGGTCCCCATAGCTTATGGTTCATCATCCAAACTGCTTGAATCAATACCAAACATAGGTAATCCATAGATTTAAATTACTGACGTTCTAGACATAGGCAATATCTGTTATATCTTTCAAGATTTGTTGCAATATAAACTAGCTGCATGAGAAAGTTGATAACTAGCCACCACAGAAACAACAAGGATAAAGCACCTGTGGAGAAGGTTCTAATATCAAGAATGACACAAAAAATTCTAAACCATGTCCTATTATTTTACCAAGAGCTGTGGTCTGATTGCTTCATTTCACTCTTAAAGCACAGAGTAAAGCAACATATCAAAATCAGAATTAATGAGCGTGAGCACAAAGAATAAGTTTATCGAAGATTCAATTCGAAAAAGTTTTTAGTCTTGAGTCTTGACAAGGTAATACAAGGAGCTTTCTTAAGTGCAGAAAATTCAGAGTAAGACATTCGATTAAAACGAAATAAATTTTGCACAATGCATATATAAGAAGAACTAATGAAAAAGTACAGTTGTAAGCAAATGATAAATATGACAAGAAAAAATCTGCTAAATAAAAATCAAAATGATTACCTTCCCCTTTCTTCGTAAGCTTTTGATCAGTCAACTGTACAAAGAAAAGTGCAAAAATTAGAATATAAACAGTAAAAATGAATTGAAGTTAAACCCGGACACTGAGTGTTTGTGCACTATCAACTCCTTCGAGCTTTTTACATTTTTTTACCTAGTGAGAATAATATTGCAGTTAATATTTTTCTTCATCACGTCTCCCACTATACCCTATTATTTCATATTCTACCTTTTCTCTCTTCCTCTTTGTCTGTTTCTTTTTTTGTGTCTTCTCCTTTCTTTTGCCTAGTTTTCTTTCCTTTCTGTCTTCTTTTCCTAAAATTTCCCCTAAAAGGATTTATGTTTCACCTTATGAAACAGGATTTGATATTCTTGACATCTATCAATATTCTATCTGACATCTATTTCTCTTTGATATCCATCACATCTATTTCTCTTCCCTCGATTCTCCCTTACCACCACAGCATAAGCAGTTATAACTCTACAGCCGCTGACGCTACACCTTCACAGCCACAGCAGATGCGAAAGAAACAGAAAATACGAACAAATCTACTGTTGTCATTAATTCTCTAAATCCCTCGAGTCAACACCTTGTGATAAACAATATTTCACACCCGATAGATGATAAATCAAATCAAAAGAGTGGATGGTGTGTGGTCAAGGGAATAATGCTTGAGCCGAGAATATTGAAACCAAACATAGCATGATGTTAGATTACCGAGTCATCACATAGTGGACTATGTGGATGAGAAGACATGTAAGTGAAAATCCAGCCAGTTGAAAATTCGAAATTCCAGCATAATAATGATATCTATCATGAGATATGTAAGACAAAATTTAGAGTTAAGCCAATTTAATTGTGTACCTTCCTAGTCCCTGCTGCGTCGCGTTCCTTGATATGCTGCTCTAGCTCTTCCCTTTCCCTTTGATCGCGCAGTCTTTGTTCTTCTGACTACAGTTAACAAAAGTAGAAGTTTATTTCCGCACACAACAGCCGTATACCCCAATTAAAAAAATTAAAGAAAAAGAGAAAACAAAAACAAGTAAATGTTTTGCTATACAATAACTATAAGAATAAAAGATGAGCCAGAAGTGGGATAGAAATCATAAACAAGATCTTTAAAATGTCAAATGGAAGGATTCTTTCAAGGTTCAAGTGTTGTACCTCTCTAAAAGTACATTTAACTATTCAATTACCAGCTGAACAATACCATCAACTATAAAACCCTTATCAAAACAGAAGTGGCAGACTAGTGTGATTGACTTATGATGCATTACATAGATTCTATTTATCAATGTCCATAAGAATTAGGTGGCTAGTGTCCAATTCTTGACAAGGTTAGAATTCTAATAGACAAAGCCCTTGGAAAATACTCTCTTGTTACTTGACTAAGTAAGTACTCTAATAATAATCTTTTGTGGGGGCTCTCTAAACAGTCATTCCATTTGCACTTTGAGCTGTCTGTAAATCCTTAAATTTGGAAATCGAAGGATTGGCAGTCAAATGCAAGCTCAAATGTCAAGCCTGTACCCAAGTCTGCATCAGTTACTGATTATCTATTAAAAAGGGACCAAGAAAAAGCCATCTATTAATCATAATAACTCGTCAATATAGACAATTACCTCAGAATCATCATCTTCATCATGGGAAGTTCGTTTTTGTACTTTTCTTTCTTGGATCCCTTTTCTGACAACCTGCAAAATCATTTAAAAGTTGAAAAATAAAGAATCTTGTCAAAAAAAGGAACTGATACAGTGTCTTACCATAGGAAAGGAAAGGAAAATTTATCAATAAGAGTATAAATATTATGCCTCATCATCTGTATCGTCTAGAAGCTCACTCCTTTTTCTGAACTTTTTTCTTCTTGTATCCTCTTTCTTGGGAAGGGAAGCCACAGGGACCATATCCTCCTCCTCATCATCAGCCTCCAACAGTTTATAGGTCTTTTGTTTCCGTGCAAGCACTGCAGCCTCCACTTCTCTTTGTTGATATAGCTAACACAAAACCAAGAATAAGTATATTTACTAAACATGTGATTCAACAGTAATTTATATCTCTGTTAGGACACAATAAATGAAATAAGCACCCACATTTGGTCCTGAAGTCTTACGCTCAACTCTGGCAAAAATTTCTTTAGCAAACAAGGATATCTCTGAAGAGGATGACAATCCCAAATCTGCCAGTTGATTTACTATCTCAGAGGGTGATGAAGCTTTCTTAGCTGCATTCAAATGGCAGAATTAACCATTCTTACACACTAAATTAATAAGATCCGATAGCCATATGTTGAAATTAAGGCACTAGAAGTACAAATCACCACATGTGTTAAAAACAGGAAAGCAATTATGCATAACGGTATAAATTGTATCTTAAGAAATGATGAGCGATAACTGCAAACTTACACAGTGTTATCACATACTGAACAACAGTGGGCTGAGAATACCCCAAAAGAGAAATCAATTTGTCGGACACCCATGTCCTCAAATCATCCATTTCCCCTACATAAATATAAGGAGAAAGATCATATAGACCAATTTCATACATCGGATATGCCAAACTATTATAAATTTGCATGTATCATGTCAGTACTTCCAGGTTTACATCTACAGAAAGCAATTAAACTTCTAATTTTAACTCTTCTATCATGTTAGTTGAATCCACGCAAAACACTAGGAGCCCGATAGTTATAAAAGGCGAGCGCCTTCCTGCGCCTAGGCGACAGGCGCAGCCAGGCGCACCTTTTGCGCCTGGGTTATTAATCAAGCGCACGCCTGGGTCTGCTGAAAGGCGCGCCCTTGTGCACCTGTACCAATAAAGCCATTTATGGTACGATTCTATACATATAATTAAAGCCCAGTAAGTTTTAAGCCCAATAACAAATAGAATCCCTATTTTATTTTTTTTAAAAAGCCATGTATGCGTGCGTTTTTCTCCCTAGCGACCTCTCAATTTCTCTTTGTGTATGCGATTTTGCGTGCAGCGGCCTTCTCTAGTCTCTACGTCTCCACTCTCAAGCTTTTTCTGGTTCCGTCATCTGTGCGTCTCTCTCTGTGGCCTGTGCTAATGTGCTTCATAAACCTGTGTTAGACTGCTAGTGTGCTTCACCAAAAACTGTGAGTATGTGAGACGTGATTCCCAGTAATATACTTATTTACATAAATTTTATGGAAAAAGTTGGACGTAGAATATATGAAAGCATGTTACAGAAAATTTTTGTAGTAGTTCATATGATGATTGGAGCGGATCAGGCTATCATAGCCTTATTCAAATCCTTCCCAGTAAATGAACCCCACACCTGATCGCTGCCGGTTGTGAGTAGATAAGCCAATACTCTAAAGTCTAAACCTTCTTTTTCATGTTTGTTGTCCAATTGAATTTACTAAAGTAATCTGTAATATCATTTGGAGTTGGTTTGTATTTTATTTTTTAATACATTATTATCAGAATTATGAATGAAGTAGAATTATTTGATTTTTAATTAAATGTTTTTCCAACTTTTGATCTATCTTGTATAATCTCGTAACCTGTTGATGATTAGATTATTTAATATATTGTAGTTCAGCAATATATTTATATTTTTAATTTTGTATTTCAGCAATTTATTGCAGAATTCTAGAAATGTCAAATTCTGAATCACAAGCGCTTCGAAAAGATCCAACATGGAATTATGCAACATTAGAAGACCCAAAAAATATCAATAAAGTGAAGTGCAATTTTTGTGGGAAAACAACTAATGGTGAGATTTATCGGCATAAACAACATCTTGTTGGAGACAATAGGAATACGAAAATTTGCTCAAAATGTCCAGAGCACGTGAAAGAAGAAATCAGCTCTTATATTTTAAAAAAGAAAAAATTGAAAAATCAAATGGATGCAATCCCTCACTTTGATGAAGTTGCAGAACAACAAGAATATTTGGAAGTTGAAGAAGATATACATGCAAATGGGAAACGGCCTAAATCAGTTTCATTTGGTCAGCGTTCTAATCTTACACCTGATTTTCCTGGGAAAAAATTAAACAATCTAATCCAATAGATTTATACTTCCGACAAGATGTTGATGAGACTGTATCTCAAGGAAAGAAAAAAGATGCAAAGACAGCGAAGTTGTATGATGAAAATAAGAAGAAACTGGGGAGAATGCAGTGCAAAAGTTCGCTAGATGGTTGTATGATGCAGGTATTCCTTTTCACGCCGTGAATTACTGATAGTTTTAAACTATTTATTGAAGCTGTTAGACAATTTGGTTGTGGAATGAAGCCCCCTACTTATCATGAAGTTAGAGTTACATGCTTAAGAAGGAGTTGGAACATACAAAATTGATATTGAAAGAATAAATGGATGAAAATGTTAAATATGAATGCACTTTGATGGCAGATGTGTGGACTGATAGAAAAAATAGGACATTGATTAATTTTTTGGTAAATGGTCCTAGAGGGACTGTGTTTATAGAATAAGTGGATGGGTCGAGCTATTCTCACATGGGTGCGAAATTATTTGATTTGTTCGACAAATATGTGCAACAAACTGGGGCAAAGAATGTGGTTCAAATTGTTATTGATAGTGCGAGCGCAAATGTTTTAGCTGGTATATTAGTTATATCACTTTATGTAAAATTATTATATTATTTAAATTAAAGTTCTAACTTCTAATGTGTAATTTGTATATTGTATTTAAATATTAATGAACATGACGTCATTTGGAAGCACAATATCCTCACTTATATTGGTCTCCATGAGCTGCTCATTGTTTAGATTTGATGCTTGAAGATTTCGTTAAGCTTTCTCACTTGAAGAAGGTATATGAAAGGGCAATGATGGTTAATGATATATATAACAGGCCCCAAGTTTTAAACATGATGAGAGAATTCACAAGATAGAAAGATATGGTTAGAGCAGGAAAAACTCGTTTTGCAACTGCTTTTTTGACTTAGCGGTTTCAAAATCACAAGACGAGTTTGAGAAAAATGTTTACATCTGAGAAATGGACCACTAGTAGATTTGCAAAGAAGGCACCAGGTAAACTGGCAACAGAGATTATACTAATGCCTTTATTTTGAAATTCGGTCGTTTATGCTGTTAAAGTGGGTGGTCCTGTTGTGAAAGTTCTTCGATTGGTTGATGGGGAAAAAAACCTCCAATGGACGATATTTATGAGGCAACGGATCGAGCTAAAGAAGCTATGTTGGCTCATTTGATCACAAAGAGGATAAATATAAAGATATTTTTGCTATAATTGATCATAGGTGGACGATACAACTCCATCGACCTTTACATGCTACTGGGCATTTCTTGAACCCGGAGTTCTTCTATTCGGTTCTAATATAGAAAATGATAAGGAAGTAGTAACGGGTTTGTATAATTGTATAGCTAAGATGTGTGAAATTGATGAGCTATAGGATAAGATCATGGACCAATTGCCAATGTACAAAAGGGCCGAAGGACTTTTTGGGATGCCCATGACAGTCAGACAAAGAAACAAAAAATCACCACGTAATCAATATTTTATTTTTATTATATGATAATTGATATGTAGTTTTAATGTTCAATTTTTTATTTTGTTTCAAAATAACCAGCGGAATGGTGGTTGGCTTATGGGTCTCCGACACCCGAATTACAAGTGTTCGCGGTGAAAGTTCTAAGCCTCAATTGTAGCTCATCTGCTTGTGAACGAAATTGAAGTGTGTTTGAACATGTGAGTACTATGTATTAGTATTTAATGAAATATTAAATAAATTTATTATTTTAAAGCTAAAATTAATTTGTATAAAATATGTGCAGCTTCATTCCAAAAGAAGAAACAGAATGGAGCAAAAAAATTGAATGATTTGGTTTATATCAAGTATAATAGGGCTTTGAGGCGCCGATATGATATGCGTGATACGATTGACCTATTTCTTTGGCCGATATAGATGATAGTAATGAATGGTTGATGGGGGAATTAAATTATAATAGTGGTGACGAAAATGATCTCGTGTTTGATGATGATAGTTTGACTTGGGGTGAAGTTGGACGAGCTTCTGGGGTTGATGAAGATGCCTATAATTTTATATCTCGAGGTCCATCCTCTACAAAAGAAGCAGCGGCTAGTACGAGTACATTAAATACGTATAAAAGAAGATCCACTATCCATCGTTATAACAATGAAGAGGATGAAGAAATTGATTTTGGTGAAAACGATGAGGAATCAGAAGGATATAAATATGGAGCTTCAGCTTTTGGAGATGATGATTATGATACAGTTGGGGAGGATGAAGATGGATTTAATGATTTAGATTTTCGAAGTTTTTTACAATATACTATGATGCACTTACGACTTAACAATGAATTTTAGATGATTAGAGTTTGTTTTTTGTTATGATTTATGCTACATTATCTGTTAATTGATTTTTATTTATATAATTTGTTATTTTTGTGAAAACTATTTAATTTAAATAGTATAAAATAATTTATACATGTTGAATTTTAAAATTTGTGTCAAATGCGCTTTACTTCGATAAAGCGTGCGCTTCGCCTCGCACCTCAGGCTTCAAGGCACCCTAGCGCTTTAGTGCGCCTTGCGCCGCACTATGGGAGCCCCAAGATTCCAGACCTCGATAAAATATTGATAAAGCTCTAATGACATCTTTACAAAGCTATTAACCACATCCAAACATTCAACTAAGTAAAACACAACATGAATGATGGAGATTCAATGATTTTGAAGCTGAAATTCAAGGAAACTTCCGAGATTAGGGTGATTCATGCTGAAATAATGCTAGACATATTGAAATTTGAATTGCGATCTCATCATCTTAACACTTTCAGTAAGGATGGTCGAAAAATGAAAATGAACCAACTAACACCAGCAGCTACCAAGCCAAGGCCCTCCAAACAACATTAAATAAGCACCAAAACAAATAATCAAACCGTAGAACTATGATGTCATCAAGTTGGATTCGAGAAACCGCTGCAATTTCATAACAGCAATCATGTCTTAAATAATGTACAATTAAATAATGGTTTTCTAAGCTTCCTTGGATTACAGCATAATAATAATTTTTATTTTGATGATTCGATCAACAGGTATTATACTATTATTTACTTGCGAAATAACTTGAAAAACAAAAGCATAATAAAAACAATTAAATTGATCGGATACTATGATAAACTCCTAACAGTGAAACCACAATCATAGGATCTCAGATTTTTTAAGTTATGATTGTGGTTTCACTGTTAGGAGTTTATCATAGTAAGGGCACCATACCAACTACCATACAAGTTCCAAAAAGTTCGAACAAATCCAAAAAGAAATAAGGTTATGGGCTCTATTCTAATTACTGCGGATTAAATTCAGGAAACCCAAGGAAAAAAAAACGCTTTCAAATATGTATCAATAATCATACACCAAAAAAGAGTTCTACTAATAACTTCATCTACTCAATAAAGATACAGCTACCCTATCTACAAGTGGGTGCTACAAAGAACAGAAACAACACTTCCACGGTTCGATAAAAAGAATAAAAAACTTCAAAGACCACATCATACAGAAATGTGCTATGGATGAGATGCATCAAAAAGATGATCTAGTTTAGAAATCGTTTTTTATTCCAGGCGTTCATTAACATGAATTCCAAAAGACAAATAAATCGTTTTTCCCCAATTTCGAATATGAAGAAACCAAACAAAAAAACAAAGAAATCGAAAACCTGGATTCGTGGAAAAGGTGTCATTGGGATTAAGATCTCGACATTAAAACAAAAACCTTACCTTCAGACGAAAATGAAGAAAATTTGCCTTCCTCTATCGACACAGATACAGGGTTTAGCTATGTACTAACTCGGGGAAACGAGGAAAAAGGGAGTGGCGTAATTGTTTATTGTTTAATCAATAAAAGGGAGTCCAGACTAATTTAATTTTTTATCCTTTATTTAAAATTTAATTTTCCTGATTGGTGGTGGGTCGAGGCTCATCACCCACCAATTTTTTACTATAATTACAAAACAATTTTAAATTTTTATAATTATTATTTTTTTTTTTCAAATTTTCTTCTCTACGAAACTTAAAAGCGATATCAATTATAAATTAAATTTGATAACATTTTTGATAATGTTATAACATTGTGATTTTTATGAATATTTTTAATAACTTACTTAAATTATAATATATATCTCATATTAAAATATTTACATATAAAATATCAATTATATATTACAACACTATCGATTTTATTTTAAACACAATAAATATATTTTAATTATCAATTTTTATTTAATTATCTCATATTAAAATGTTTTATATAAATATAAATTATTTATGTATTAACATGTTTAACAATTAAACTCAACCTCCACTCAAATTATTTATTCGAACCCAAACTACATCAAACCCCAAAATCCAACAAATCGACCCACTCTACCCAAAAGCACCCAAACTCCACTTACTTCAACCCAAAAGCACTAAACTCAACCCAAACTCCACCCCAAAAGAAAAAAAACTCAACCCGCTCCACCCAAATCACAAAACTCACTCCACCTAAACTTCACCCACACAACATGATCGACCCACTTTCATTTGAAATATGTCATATGCTCGACCCACTCAACATATTGTCCATTTGAAATATGCAACAAGACTCTACCCCCGATCGACCCACTACGCCCATGCTCGACCCTACTCGACCCATTTTATAATACTTATAGTTCCAGTATTTTGGATAAAAACAATTATTTTATATTTTATATTGATTTTGACTTGAATTTATGTGATACATTTAAGCAGTTTTGATTAGAATTTTGTAGTTTCAGTACATCACATTGAAAACAATTCATTGTGTCGAGGATATGATCGTGTGGGTAGAGCCAAAAGACTCAATACTCCACCCATCGGCCTGGGTCGAGCTCGACCCAACTTGTTGTCTTGGGTCGAGCTGTTCGAGCTATTCTATAACAAAAAAAATAGTTTTGTCGACAAATTACAAGGATTATAATCAGTATAATTTAGTACATCATAAACTTATGATATCTATAACATTGATTATTAATTTTTTCAAATATAATTAATTCTCATTCTTTAGTTTATTATTTTAAATTTATATTAAATTCACTTAGTAAATTTACTAATGATAGTACTAACTAAGTATTATAGAAATTAAAATTGAAATAAAATTAGAACCAAAAAATGTTTATTATTTTAAATTTATATTAAATTTAATTAATAAATTGACTAATGATAGTACTGATTAAGCATTCTAGAAAATTGAAATAAAATTATCTGAGTTGAACTCACCCAAGTTGGTCGAGCTTGGGTCGAGCAAAATTAGCTGGGTCGAGCTGTCGTGGACCCATCTTGGGGTTTTGGGTCGAGCTAAACCCACCTCGACCCAAAGTGGAGTTTTTGGAAGTGGCTCGACCCACATTCAGTACACGAATAACATGGAGCTCGACCCATTGAGATACATTAAACATTCATTCGAGTGAACATGTTGGAGTGAAATTTATTATGAATTTTTTAGATTCCACTATTGTTATGAATTTGTTAAAAATTTTAGATACATTAAAACATTCAGTCGATATTCAACTCACATAGCTCGACTAAATGATACATTTTTAACTTAAGGTTCCACTATTGTTATGAATTTTTTAACAACTTACTTAAATTATAATATATAACTCGTATTAAAATGTTTACATAATTATAAATTTTTTATACTTCATATACATTCTAATTATACCTAAATAGATCTTCATAAATATCAAGTATATATTATATCAAAAGCTCAAAATCCACCAACTCTACCCACTCGACCCAAAATCGACCCAAACCCTAAGCCCTAAACCAAACCCCAAACTCCACTCACTCAACCTAACCTACACAACTCGACCCAATCTTCTCAACTCGGCCCCAAAACTCGACCCACTCTTATGTTCTTCTATCAATTTGTTAAAATTTCATATAATATAATATGTATCATTTATGAAATCCATACAAATTAAGAAGAGTGGGTCGAGCTATACAAATTATATAAAATCTATACAAATTATGAAATTTATACAAATTACACAATAAGAAAAGTAAAAAATAAAAAATAAAACAAAAATAATACTCAACCCACTCTTCTTATTTTTTTTTATTTATTTCTCATTCTTTTTTAAAGAGTTTGGCCCAGCACCTCGACTCACTTGGGTCGAGTCCTTCACACCTGGATCGAGAGTCTGAAGAGTGGGTCGAGCTCAATCCAAACAAAGAGCTCGACCCACGTGAATCATTGATTATCTTCAATGACATCCTCCATGAAATCAAGGCTAAAATAAAATTTTAAGTAAACAAATTCTCCTAATTTCATTACATTATTATTATAATAATAAACGAACTTTACTGTATGGTCGACCCAAGTGTGGGTCGACCGCTATGCTTGGGTCGACCCAATGTCCACAGATGGACACGAAGAATTTTCATCTCTGTCCATATAGATGGGTCGACCAAAGTTGATCTCTAGGTCAAATCATGTTGATTTTGGTGATACCACATTTTTTAATTTATAAATAATCTATAAAACTAATTAACTTTGTTATAAAATATGCAAAAAAAAAAAAAAAAAAAATTCATAATCATAAATTAAAAATAGAAGTTAAAAAAATTACCGTAAAGCGTAACTAAAATCGCGCAGAAGAGTAAAAGGAACCGAATATGTGAAGTGTTGGGGAGGGAAATATGATGTGAATCTTCGTACGAACGAATAGCAAACACGATTAAAATCAAATCGCGCCCTCAATTCAGTAACGAACAAAAAATCGTTGTTGTCCCGATCTTTTGAATCAAGTTTTTAGAGTATGATATTCACCTCTAAATTATAAAACTTAGCAATAAATATTCACGATTAAACAATTGAGAAACAGACGAACCTTCAAAGAACTTGCCCTTGACAATCCGTATGAAATCAACCGACAAACGCCACAAAGTTAAAAACTTTGATAAGTTTGATTTTGATTACAAAGCAAAAAGCCTTGAAAAGCTTGAGAGAAAATTCTCAAAAGTTTGATAAACTCAATAATAATCTGAAAAAAAATGTGTCAACTTTCGTCCAACATGTTTTAATAAACAAAAGATATAAAAAATCTAGTCTCCAAAATAATTAAAACTCTAGAAAGGAAAATATTCTCGCTCAGCCGCCTCAGACACGGGCCCCGTGTAGCCCTCCGTGTACGGGTCCGTGTACTCTCGAGAAATCATCTTCAGCTGGAAACAAGGGACACGGACCCCGTGTCCACCTACGTGTACAGGTCCGTGTATACTCGGTCTTTGCAAATGTCATAGGACACGGACCCCGTGTACTGGTCCGTACTCGGGTCCGTGTAGACACTGGAATTCTTCATCCTCGGCTGTAAAGGGTACGGACCCCGTGTGTAGGTCCGTGGACACGTCCGTGGCGTCTCGCCCGTCTCCAACAATGCTTGAATGGTGTTCCTTTGGCCTCCCGACGTACTCCCATGCATCACGGCCCCTTCATGCCTGCTCATGACTCCCTGTAGTGCCTCCTTGAACTACTTCAGGCGTCGCCCCGTGACTGGTCCCTCCGGCAACTGCAAAGAATCTCATGCTTTCCTTGGAGCTTGACCACCCATGTTCGCATCAAAATAAGTAGAAGTGCCGGCATTTTATAGTCAATTTGCAACGGTTTATGATAAAACTGTCGCAAATTATCGACAATATTGAAGAAAGCTGTCGCTTATTAGCGACAGTTCGTAAAACTTTCCGCTATTTGCGGCGGTTAACAAGACCGTCGCGGATTTATTTAGCGACAGTTGTAAAGTAACCGTCGCTAAATTGCGAAAGCTTTGTAATACTGTCTCTATTAGCGACGGTTATTATAACGGTCGTCGATTTCGTTAGCGACGGGTTTACATTAACGTCGCTAATTTGCAAAAGCTTTGTAAAATTGTTGCTATTAGCGACGGTTAGTATAACTGTCGCCGATTTAGTTAGCGACAGGATTAAATTAACCGTTACTATTAGCGACCTTTTTAAAAACCGTCGCCGATTTATTTAGCGACGGATTAAAATAAATTTCGCACATTAGTGACAGATTATTTTAATCGTCGCAAATAGCGACGGTCCAAGCATAACCTTCGCCGATTAGAGACGGTTTGTTTAAAACCGTCGCTAATCATCGCAAATCGATTTTTTAAAAACCGTCACACAGATCTTTTGTTACTTTACAATTTATTTTTAATGACGAAACAGTAAATTTAAAAAACTTCAATTGTTTGTAGTGTAGTGAAGTAATTAATTGAAAACCACTTCACAATTATTGAGTTGTTGTGAAGTAAATTATTTCTTTAGCTTCTACACAATTTTAATACGAAGAGTTATTTTGTATTTTACTACTTCATCATTTAATTTAATGTTGAAGTAAATAATTGTAAAGGCCCTAAAACTGCTTGCTTTAAAATTTGCGGAAAATTAAAAATTTTCTTTTAAAAGAACTTAAATGGCCTCATTCATAAAATCACTGATGAATCAAGTTCGATGTTTAAAAGTAAAGCAGCGGAAGGAAATAATTATTCGCCAACAATAACAATTTAAAAATGTTCAATGACTGATAAAATGTTTGCGGAATAAAATAACACTGCTGCACTGAGGTCCTCGGGTGCCACTACTGCCGACCCAAGCTGGCTCACTGGTCCCCGCCCTCGGCCCTGACCTCATCAGTACCTACAACAATCAAGTCTAGTGAGCCTAAAGACTCAGCATGCATATATCGCAGGTAACGAGTAAAATCTGAGTAAAAATATGCATGGGGTAAAATATCATGTCATGAGGCATACTGAAAATAATCTGTACTGAGCAATTATAATACGTGCATAACTGAACTGATAATCACAGTAAAAATATTTGCTCCTTGGAGCTCTGTACTGAAATAACTGATAAAATTTTCTGTTGAGATTATGTTTTACGCCTGTGGCCACTGCACTAAGCTGAACTGATCGGTAACTGACTACCGGGGAGCCTGGAACTGAGCTGGCGGTCACTGAAGACCCGATGGTACCATCCTGGACTGATCGGTCACTGGCGACCGGGTGGTACCAACCTGAACTGAGCGGTCACTGGCGACCGTATAAATAATGCTCCCACATAGTGAATGCACCACAAACCATATAGCATAAATCTCAAAAATAATCATTTTCTGTTTAATGCACGTAATATAATTAAATCGCATACTGAAATATCTTGTATTAAAATCATGTACTTGCTATATTAAAAATACCTATATGACTTGATTGAAGAGTGAAAGAAGATATAAACATGCCTTGGTTTGTTTTGACTGAAAACAAACAAAATAACGACGCGGCGCGGCGGAGACGGAGTGCTCTTCACTTTCTCACTTAATTCCTTTAAATTAAGGATGCACCATAATTATTATTAGCATAAAAATCGTAAACGTGATGCATGAACATTTAAAAATATTATGATTTGTGCTCAGGGCGCTGCTAGGACTAAAATCTCACCCCGGGTGCAAAATGACCATTTTGCCCCTGGAAACCCGAAAATTATCGTTTCAACCCTGGACCTCTAAAATTGACCCGGAGCTTACCAAACTCCTTAAAATATCCCAAAACATTTTTAAAAGTATTCCTAGACGTAAACTCGAGCCCAAAAACCAAATTAATCTATTTGTTTTAAAACTTGGACCTAGGTCCCGGTTTAACCCGATTCAATTCGAAACCCAACCAAAATTTTTCCAACTTATTTTCATATCTTAAAAACACCATACAGCTCCTAATACTATAATATTCCACCCCAAAGCTCTCGGCTACCATTCCAGAAAATGCACAAAGCTCTCGGCCAACACCTAAACCATACTCCTTGCAACACATGGCCCCCAATTTCACTCCCTTTCGGTCCCCTCCAATTCTACCATCTGTCCAACCATTAAATCACATTCTTATGACCATAAGGGATCCCTTAAACTAATCCAAGTCTAAGTAAAATATTGCTGCACAAAACCATGGCATAAAACGGCCGAGCCTAACCCATCTTCTCTCGGCTATGCTCTATCTCCCATGACCGAACTTCTCTCTCAACCCAACCCCCAGGGCTCACGTCCAACATCTTACTAGACTCAACAACTTCTAAAACGTGGCTGGGTTCGAACCCATGCAAAGCTGAAACCTCCCTACCTCGATCCACCCATCACCGAACCAACATATATTTCTCACCCTCTCGACCCTCCACGCTTCCAGCAGCTATACCACTCGAACCCTTGACAGAAGCGGCCCTGAAAAACTACACCAGCAGCCCCTTTACAACCCAGATCACATAAAACGTGATTAGTGAACCCATGATGCATGTATTTGAACAAAAAAAACTGAAAACTCCCCTGTGCATGGCTGGATCGAAAGATCCTCATACATATGCATACACACGATAGTATAAGACATAGATGATGCAGAAATAATGGTACAAATGCGTGCCTTAAGATGATTGGATAACAAGGATGATGAGAGGAACCCGTATGAAGTTTTCTTTTAAGAACAAGTGGAAACGCCGAGGCTTGCTTGATGGAGTTTTTCTGAAAAACCGAGAGGGTGCTGAAAGAGAGAAGGAGTGTCGGCTAGTAATGATGTAGGTTTAGGTTAAAGAATAGTTTAGGCAATATTTAAATAGCTAACAACCAACTAATGGGCCTAATGTTGATAATTAAAAGTTTTAAAAGGATTTTAAACCCAACAAGCTTAAACATAGAACTAATGGGCCTAATGTTGATAATTAAAAGTTTTAAAAGGATTTTAAACCCAACAAGCTTAAACATAGGCCCATTAAGTCCAAACGCGCTCTCGAAAAATATTTCGAGTTGAAAAGATTTTGAAAATATTAGCCGAACCCTTAAAAAGTCCCCCGATTCGCTAGAATTTACGTACCATAAAAAAATAAAATCCTACGGGTAAAAATACCCCAAAAATTCACCTTTTTGAAAAATACAGTTAAAAATGCTTTAACTTAATTTATAAAAACAAATCATGTAATAAATAATTTTCCTGGAAATTCCCCGGTCTTCGATCCTCGCTCGAACGTGAAATGCAACTTAAAATTCTAATGCACGAACTTTTAAAATTTCGTGAAGCAAATCCTATCATGCATGAATTATGCATAAAATGCATAAAATAATTAAACATGACTTTATTAATTTATCTCAATACTCCATCTCCAGTCCGACCTCACTTATATACTGAAAAGATGACGATTAAACTACTGCGTAAAATAAATAAATTTAAAGAGAAGCAATTAAATACTCATGCAATAAAAAAAATCATTTTAATTTAAATACTAGGAATCATGCATGACTTATACGTAGTCTGAATTACGGGTTCTACAATAATTATATTTTATTGCTACACAATTTTAAATTAACGAATTAATTCTTGATCGCTATCATACTAATTTAATAAAGTAGTGAAGTAAAAACATAATTTTCATTTTATCAAAATAATTTAATTAATATACAATAATACCACTATGTACATACACACACGCATATATAACCTAAAATACAATATATATATATATATATATATATATATATATATATATATATATATATATATATATATATATATATATACAAATTCGCAAATCTCGATTTTTTCAATGAGGATCTCGATGGATTAAGAGATAATTTAAGGGAGATTAATTAAAATTATGGTTCATTTGTTTTACTTCCCTAAATATAAATTTTAAATTTTTTTAAGTTTTTACTTCATCATAACTACTATGTCGAAGTAAAATGTTATAGAAAATTTGAAGTGAAGCCCGTGTTTTTTAAATTGTGAAGTAAAAAATAATTTTTTACTTCGCCGATGTTATTACCGAAGTTGATTGGTGTATATTTCATCATTATTAACAATTGCCGAACTAACTAGTGGCAAAGTAAAAACCAAAACTTCTACTAGTGATTATATAGTTTTTTTTGTTTAATACGATATTATATATAGTAATTTTGTTTTTTTTGAAAGTGAATATAGCTCTTTTTTGGAAAAAAAATCATATTTTAATTCCGTAGTCGTTGGTTAGGAGTTAGTATGGGTCAATAAAAAATATACGATCCATTAAAAATTTAATTAAATAAAAGAGATTTTGACATTTTAAAATCGAGAAAAGAGAGTTGAATCTGTTAGTTATGTGAGATCATTAATTAGCTCATTAATTAGTTAGTTATATTTCATTTTTTTTAAAAAAATTAATTGGTCTCGTCCTTTCGTCTCCATGTTTCATGGTTTCATTCCAGCTATTTTTGTGTTACTCACGGCAAATAAAACAAAAATATAATCAAATATCATTTGAAAATTTGAAGATTTGTAAGAGAAATAAGTATATACTCGTAATGTTGTTGCTATTATCGTAATGTTACACCAACTTAATTTGTTTCAATTTAGGTCTTGCTTCGCAGAAAAGGTAGCGGAACGGCCAGAACCGGAACGAGGCCCACCGTGATGAAGTTCCGGGGTGTGAACGTTGATGCTTTGAGTCGGCCTTACGTAGATAGATTCCGCCATGTTATCGGTAGAACGAAATGGATCGACGAAACACAGAACGAGTCTTAAAAATTGGTTCGAGCTCGACCCAAACTCATAAAAAATTGGGTCGAGCTCGACCCACTCTTCAGTCGAGCTCGACCCAAGCTCGACCCAGATCTGAAGAGTGGATCGAGCTCGACCCAAGCTCGACCCAGATCTGAAGAGTGGATCGAGCTCTTCATTGTGTATGTAATATTTTAGAAACTATGGGTCGAGCTCTTCATTGTGTATGTAATATTTTTGAAAATCAAAACGTCAAACTTCATCTTTATCATTTATATTTTATGAACAATAATATTGTTTTGAGACCTTTTAAAGTTTGTATGCTCAAATTCAATCATACAGTAAAGTTCGTTTATTATTATAATAATGTAATGCAATTAGGAGAATTTTGTTTACATAAAATTTTATTTTAGCCTTGATTTCATGGAGGATGTCATTGAAGATAATCAATGATTCACGTGGGCCGAGCTCTTTGTTTGGATTGAGCTCGACCCACTCTTCAGACTCTCGATCCAGGTGTGAAGGACTCGACCCAATTGAGTCGAGGTGCTGGGTCGAATTCTTCAAAAAAGAATGAAAAATAAATAAATAAAAATAAAAAATAAAAAGAGTGGGTCGAGTATTATTTTTTATTTTTTTATTTTTTATTTTTTAGTTTTATTTTATTTTTATTTTTTACTCTTCTTATTGTGTAATATGTATAAATTTCATAATTTGTATAGATTTCATATAATTTGTATAGCTCGACCCACTCTTCTTAATTTGTATGGATTTCATAAATGATACATATTATATGAAATTTTAACAAATTGATAGAAGAACATAAGAGTGGGTCGAGTTTTGGGGCCGAGTTGAGAAGATTGGGTCGAGTTGTGTAGGTTAGGTTGAGTGAGTGGAGTTTGGGGTTTGGTTTAGGGCTTAGGGTTTGGGTCGATTTTGGGTCGAGTGGGTAGAGTTGGTGGATTTTGAGCTTTTGATATAATATATACTTGATATTTATGAAGATCTATTTAGATATAATTAGAATGTATATGAAGTATATAAAAAATTTATAATTATGTAAACATTTTAATACGAGTTATATATTATAATTTAAGTAATTTGTTAAAAAATTCATAACAATAGTGGAACCTTAAGTTAAAAATGTATCATTTAGTCGAGCCATGTGAGTTGAATATCGACTGAATGTTTTAATGTATCTAAAACTTTTAACAAATTCACAACAATAGTGGAACCTAAAAAATTCATAATAAATTTCACTCCAATATATTCACTCGAATGAATGTTTAATGTATCTCAATGGGTCGAGCTTCCATGTTATTCGTGTACTGAATGTGGGTCGAGCCACCTCCAAAAACTCCACTTTGGGTCGATGTGGGTTGAGCTCGACCCAAAACCCCAAGATGGGTCGACGACATCTCGACCCAAGCTCGACCAACTTGGGTGAGTTCAACTCAGATAATTTTATTTCAATTTTAATTTTCTAGAATGCTTAATTAGTACTATCATCAGTCAATTTACTAAGTAAATTTAATATAAATTTAAAATAATAAAAATTCTTTGGGTCGAGCTCGACCTAGCTAATTTTATTTCAATTTTAATTTTCTAGAATGCTTAGGTAATACTATCATTAGTCAATTTACTAAGTGAATTTAATATATATTTAAAATAATAAACTAAAGAATGAGAATTAATTATATTTGAAAAAATTAATAATCAATGTTATAGATATCATAAGTTTATGATGTACTAAATTATACTGATTATAATCTCTGTAATTTGTCGACAAAACTATTTTTTTGTTATAGAATAGCTCGACTAGCTCGACCCAAGACAACAAGCTCGGTCGAGCTCGACCCAGGCCGATGGGTTGAGTCTTTGAGTCTTGCTCTACCCACACGATCATATCCTCGACACAATGAATTGTTTTCATTGTGGTGTACTGAAACTACAAAATTCTAATCAAAACTGCTTAAATGTATCACATAAATTCAACTCAAAATCAATATAAAATATCAAATAATTGTTTTTATCCCAAATACTGGAACTATAAGTAAGTATATAAAATGGGTCGAGTATGGTCGAGCATGGGCGTAGTGGGTCGAGTGGGGGTAGAGTCTTGTTGCATATTTCAAATGGACAATATGTGGAGTGGGTCGAGCATATGACATATTTCAAATGGAAGTGGGTCGATCATGTAGTGTGGGTGGAGTGAGTTTTGTGATTTTGGGTGGAGTGGGTTGAGTTTTTTTTCTTTTGGAGTGGAGTTTGGGTTGAGTTTTGTGCTTTTGGGTTGAGTTTGGGTGGAGTAAGTGGAGTTTGGGTGCTTTTGGGTAGAGTGGGTCGATTTGGTGGATTTTGGGGTTTGATGTTTGGGGTTTGGGTTCGAATAAATAATTTGAGTGGAGGTTGAGTTTAATTGTTAAACATGTTAACACATAAATAATTTATATTAATCACATGATGATTTCATGAATTATCGAAAATCAACATAAAAATTTACGATAATACGATACACGGTCCTTACATTTCTCCCCCACTTAAAAGATTTCGTCCTCAAAATCTCAAGTATCCATATATGCATAATATTGGTAAACATATAGTACGTCACCAGTTATAGTACATATCATAACTAAAATCAGTAAATGGATCATTATAAATTGAATACAATGGAACAGATGGAAGAGAATCAAACAAGTGCGGATATGAGTCTCGCATCTTGCTTTTCAATTCAGATTGCATGTGGTTTTACTACGTAATACTTGTTATGTCCAGTTTATACTTGTTGAGTCGGTAAACTCACTAGACTAGATCGATGCAGGTGGGGATGAATTTGAGGAGACGAGAGGTGAGTACCAGTGAGCTGACTTGGACTGGAGCGGAAGGCTAAACCCGAGGACCGCCCATGTTTTTAAGTTTTTATGCAATGCTTCAACTACTCTGATCTCACATTTCGATTACAATGTTTAAAGAAGTGTTTTAACAAACCTTATTTGTGAGCTTTTCGTTGCAACTATTTTAAGTGATCGTTTTATTGTTATCGAAATTTGAAGATTTCTATTTGATTAAGAAAATTTTTATTTTTCCGCAAATTTCAAAGTAGTTCAAATTACGGTATCTTATAGAGCGACTTAACGACAAAGTCATATCTCTCTCATTTCTTATCAGAAAATTACAAATTTTCTATCGAATCAAAGATAAATAGAGTGCTGCAAATCATATGTTGAACACATCCAGAAAACCAATCTATAAGTCGTAGAATTTGAAATAACAGAGGGTGACGCGTTTTGTGGGGACCCGGACGCTAATCCTTTTCTTAGTCATCGTTGGGATTTAATTATCAGTTCTGATAAACAGGGTCTAAAAATTTTTCTTTTTAAAATGTAACTGCGGAAGGTAATGGAATCTAAACAATATACATTTCTGTATAAAAACTACAGTTCAGTAGAAAAGTACAATACTGTACAACCTAAGTCTAAGGTTCAATTACTAAATTCAAGTAATAAACCAAGTATGCTACAAGTCCGGAATCACCACGCTAACTCGTCTTCTCTCATCGTCATCTCGACCCTGATCCAGCCCCACCTGTTGTCATGCACACATACAAAACAAGACAAAAGCCGGATAACTCCGGCGAGAATAAATCCCAGTATAAAACATGGTAAACATGCATATATTCAAAATAAATCATGATTAGAATCAAAATAATAGATTTCCTAATCTACGAAATCCATTTAAACTCGCATGCAATTTAAATCAATAAATATGCACATAAACAATCTAAATCATACAAACATGCTATCATAACTGAAAGCAATAACGATGGGTCCCATGATCTAGGAGCCACATCCATATGAGCATGCAGTCCTAAATCAAATCATGTCTAGACTCGACTCAACTATAACTCTAGGGATCCCGGGGTGAATAAGACGTCACTGGCTGTCACCTACCCAACCACTCGGGGCGACTGTACGTCTTATTCCTAGACTTCGGTCCGAGCTGTATCGACGGCTGGCAATAGGAGTAATGACTACTCCTAAGTTGAGATACACCGAACGTCTAGAAGTCTGACAATGACTGTCAAGACTTTCCTATCTTAAATGCAATGAATAACAATCTGTAAACAAAGCAGAATCATATTCATAACTGAATATCACAATTATCTTACCTGCTTGAATACAATTCTAAAATCAAAGCATAATCAGGTAACAATACAAATAATAATCTAGTATGTGATTTTATTGGGAAACTCAAATGAGATTTCATTTGAGTCGGGACTTCCCGAATATCACATGCATTATACCTTTGTCGTCTCCGTCCGATGAAGACGAAGTCTCAAAGTCGAATTTGTCCATATCTGATCTGAAATGACAATAATCAATACACTGTATCAATGTATAATCCAATTCAAACTCTGTCTGGTCAATATCTGAATACACTACAATCTGATTCATATCAACCATATCACAAGATAACAGAAACCAATACTGAATCTGATCAATCTGTATCAACTGATGTTTAGACGGCATAACACTACAGTCTTGTAATCCCGTCAGTCTTAACATCACAATTACACTACCAGAATTCCTAATAAATCTCAGTACAATCTATAACTTCAGTATCTGTACCTTGTAAAATGAATAACAGCATAATTCTGATAACAATCTCAATCAAATCAACTCTAAAATTCATAACAATGCCATACCCAGTCTATTTCTAAATCTGACTTCGATTCTACAATATCTACGGTAGCAGAAACACCATATCTGAATCATATTCAATTCTAACAACATCATAAATTCAAATCTTGTCTAAACGTAATAAAACTTACGTTCTTGTGTAGCCTGCGTTGATACAAACACAGTACCGAAGTCGGATTTCAATTCAGATAGACGAATCGCTCATAAATCAAATGTTAAAATGAAGAACAACGCTTTCCACCTAACCTCTCGATTTCTGAATGAAATCTGAGGAGAATTCGATTCTTACATACATATATATATACATTTCCTGCATGCAAGGAAAGTGGCGGAGTGCATGTCTTGCACGTTTCGCGCATATGCGCGCACAAAGTCGCGCATATGCGCCAGTTCCTTCGAACTAGCAATTTCCTTCTCGAGCATATGCGCCAATATTTCCGCGCATATGCGCCACCCCTACTGGCCCTCCCGCGCATATGCGCCAACATCTTCGCGCATATGCGCCACTGGTTCTGGCCTTGCCGCGCATGTGCGCGCATTATCTCGCGCATGTGCGCGCAAGCCTCGGCCAGCTCCGCGCATGTGCGCCCATCCAAACAGCGCATGTGCGCGGGGGCTCTTTCTTGGCACACACATTTACACCTTTCTCATGTGTTCTAGTCCGATCCATTCCGTCTATAATTATCTTGATTAATTCAATAAATTATTCCGAATTAATCTCCGATTACAGTAATCATATCCAAATCATTTCAGATTACGGTAATTAAATTCTCGGGCATTACATTTCTCCCCCTCTTAGATCTGGGTTCGTCCTCGAACTCACCAATCATCAAACCACATCTATCCGAAGATCTGTTTGACAGAGTTTCACATCCAAACTCATTTCACTAGCCGAATCAATCGCATATTACTGGCTATACAACACCCATATACGCCAATTGCAATCCATAACAAAGCAATACCACCTGTAGTTGCTATCCCATCTGTTTATCCCAATCAAGGACCTATTCCATCTTCGGTTTCAAATACCAATCGTCATCATCCGACATTGGCTTCCTACATCTATCCATTCTGAATTATCTTGATAACTAGTGCTGACATTCAGCACTAGAGTTCTACCAATATCTTTCACTATCTGAACTAGACACTCCGACTACCTGTCACTTTGTGAACAATCTGCCAGAGAGAGCTGATGAGATAATCTACCACAAGTACACACTTAATCGTAATCATAGTCTGATATACTCTACTCGAAATCATCATTCTAGTCAATCTGACTATTTCTTTGACAGGGATCTCTGTCACCTAGTTCTGTTTGTACATCATCTTTACAAACTACTAGATATAGATTGAACAATCTATCAATCACGATCATACCATATCCCAGTCTGAAGAAAATGGCGGTAATTTCATTACATCAGTCCTAGAAATATACTTCCATTTCTATTCAGGATTATACTAAGTCGGTAATAATCTTCTAATTCCTAGCTTTCTGGCTTCTTTTGTTAGCGATCCAGACATATCAGTACCATTTTTACCAACCTTTCGGTACAAATTCTGTTATAACTGATCAAATCTGTCTATACCACACTATTTGTTCGAGTATCATATATTCTGAAATATCTGAATGAAAACTGAATCCCCTGCGGTGCATTTCTGACACTACTTGTGACTTCAGATTCGAACTATCCGGTATAAACAATCAGTTAATAATATAAAATAATGAAGAACTACCTACCTAGCATTCGGCTCTGACTACCCATATCAAAAGCTATAATTAATTCTGAAACATTCTGCAATCACACAATAGAAGTAGTCTGTCTGATACAAACACAACGTCACATATCTGTTACTGTAAACGATACTCTGCTCTGATTTCAACTGTTTACAATAAACTGTATTACACTGATTCATAATAACGGTAATATCACATCGAATTCTGAATAAAAAAAAAAAACTTATACAGATCTAGTGAGTTTAAGAAACTCATAACATAATAAATTCTGGCTGGCTGACCAAATCTTCATACTGCCCAGATCAACTGCTATATCTCATCTGCAAATAGAATATACTCCCAACCAATATAAGATGTCTCAATTACCGGTTTAACTCATAACAATACTCAGCAGATGTAAATCAACACAAGAAGAAGAAAATCAGAATAAGATAATCTGTCCAGCTTAGATAAGAAAGTTCTGACATCTCTGACATTCTGCTAATTCTGACATTCCTGATACCGCATAGTCTGAATATAAACCTGTATCAATAACTGCATTCGGATCCCTACCTGACCCATTGCTGTATACAATAATCACAGTTCTCAGAATATTCAATATAAACAATCAGATGCTGTGGATATATCCCGGAATCATAGATATAACAAGCATAATTCTTCAAAATACCCCTGAACACATAATCTGTCAATCTAGAAACAGAACTAAAATGTCTTCAAGAGAAATACACAATCAACTGGATTATTTAGCCCATACTTTAATATGTCAATTCTTTCACTTCATTCTGTACTGAATTCTAACTAAACACAGTACTTGGTATCGATTCAATTCTAAAATCTATCTTTCTGATACAAAACAAATCTGACATCTTATCTAACGATTAGCAATCTACTCGTACATTACTATCAAATTTGTAATTGTTAGGCTCGATTTTAGTGGATCTACTGGATACATAAGGATGCCATCTGTTCCTTTCTGTAATAATCGAGCCCTAAACAATACAATTTTCTAAGGGATTCTGGATCTAAAATCCTCATTTATCAACTAGATCGGGTCTAAATCTTACCATTTCTGGAACACATTCTACGATATTTCTGTACTTGTTTAGCATATACATGTCAATAATGCAATCCAAATCAGCCAATTACAAGTACATCATAATCTAATCCAGTCCCATCCTCATCTAACTGTAGTATATAATATGTCACAGAAATTTCTGATATCAACATATTCCTCAACAGCCAAGGAATCAATACTACAGTATACACAGACCCAACAGATGCAGCATATCTCCATACTACTCATTCACAGATACTCATAACGAATGCATTAGTATATATCAATACATATGCAATAGAATCATAAAGAATAGTACCTGTTGTAAATTCTGGATCTGTGTTTGCAATTGAACTATGTTCCCTACAATCTTCGGGAACGCTTCTGGGGACAGACTTTAGCAAAGTGTCCCGGCTGTCCACAAATATTGCATCTACCAGTCACTCCCTGGCATTGCTCGGTGGGATGTCTCCCTCCACACCTAGCGCAATAGACTCCAGTATTACTCGGACTGGAACCACTGGAACTGGAGGAACCACTGCCTAACTTCTTGAACTGTTTCTTCCGGGCTTTCAGCAAATCTTGCTTTCCACTCGTGCTGCCACGTTCAAATCTCGAAGGGGATTGTGGTGTCTGGGGTTGCTTCACACACAACCTCGTTAATTGTCGAATCAGACTCTCTTCTGCTCTCTTTGCTTTACTCAAGACATCAGCAAAGTGATAGGGTCGCTGTAGATTCATGAATGCAACTATCTCCGAATTCAATCCTCTAATGAATTGATTCACTACAGCTTCATCATCCCTAGCCATATGAGGAGCAAAACGCAACAGAGTAGAAAATTTAGCAGCATAATCATCAATATTCAATTGACCTTGACTTAAATTCTCAAATTCTGCTTTCTGGTCTTCTCGGTACGAGGCGGAGAAAAATCTTTGATAGAATTCAGTCTTGAAGACTTCCCACGTGATCACAGTACCACATAGTGCTAATACTCTTTTGATTGTAATCCACCAACTTCTGGCAGCCTCTTGTAATTGGTGAAATACCAATTTAACTCTTTGGTCATCTGTACAATCCAGTAGATCAAACAATATTTCTATGTCCTCAACCCAGTGCTGACACGTTTCAGGCGTCTCTGTACCACTCAGAATCGGCGGCTGAAATAACTGAAATTCTGCCAACTTGGTTTCCATCGGTGTCGCTGACACATCTATCTGCGGTTCTGGTATATATGGCTGCTCATACGAAGTACTGCCTGTTTCCACAATCCTTCGGGGAGGTACATCTGATTACCACAACATTAATAACCCAATAATACAATGCTGTGCCAATCCTTTCTGATCATGATCATCTTACTGCTGATCATGAATCCGATCTGATTCATATTCAAGAATACATAATACCAATTCAAATCATATAATCAGGTAAACATGTGTCTTTAAGCAGTAACACATAGTCTCATGCTAGCACACAATGTCAGTCAACATTAAAATCAATCTCATGCTAGCACACACATTCAGGGAAAGAAAATTCATCTACCCCGCTCATTCTCTTCTATCTCAATCTAAGTCAATCTAAAAAAATCTATCAGTTCTGACTATCTCAATCTAAAGATCTATCTCTAAAGGATCTTCGCTCTGATACCACCTGTTGTGGGGACCCGGACGCTAATCCTTTTCTTAGTCATCGTTGGGATTTAATTATCAGTTCTGATAAACAGGGTCTAAAAATTTTTCTTTTTAAAATGTAACTGCGGAAGGTAATGGAATCTAAACAATATACATTTCTGTATAAAAACTACAGTTCAGTAGAAAAGTACAATACTGTACAACCTAAGTCTAAGGTTCAATTACTAAATTCAAGTAATAAACCAAGTCTGCTACAAGTCCGGAATCACCACGCTAACTCGTCTTCTCTCATCTTCATCTCGACCCTGATCCAGCCCCACCTGTTGTCATGCACACATACAAAACAAGACAACAGCCGGATAACTCCGGTGAGAATAAATCCCAGTATAAAACATGGTAAACATGCATATATTCAAAATAAATCATGATTAGAATCAAAATAATAGATTTCCTAATCTACGAAATCCATTTAAACTCGCATGCAATTTAAATCAATAAATATGCACATAAACAATCTAAATCATACAAACATGCTATCATAACTGAAAGCAATAACGATGGGTCCCATGATCTAGGATCCACATCCATATGAGCATGCAGTCCTAAATCAAATCATGTCTAGACTCGACTCAACTATAACTCTAGGGATCCCGGGGTCAATAAGACGTCACTGGCTGTCACCTACCCAACCACTCGGGGCGACTGTACGTCTTATTCCTAGACTTCGGTCCGAGCTGTATCGACGGCTGGCAATAGGAGTAATGACTACTCCTAAGTTGAGATACACCGAACGTCTAGAAGTCTGACAATGACTGTCAAGACTTTCCTATCTTAAATGCAATGAATAACAATCTGTAAACAAAGCAGAATCATATTCATAACTGAATATCACAATTATCTTACCTGCTTGAATACAATTCTAAAATCAAAGCATAATCAGGTAACAATACAAATAATAATCTAGTATGTGATTTTATTGGGAAACTCAAATGAGATTTCATTTGAGTCGGGACTTCCCGAATATCACATGCATTATACCTTTGTCGTCCCCGTCCGATGAAGACGAAGTCTCGAAGTCGAATTTGTCCATATCTGATCTGAAATGACAATAATCAATACACTGTATCAATGTATAATCCAATTCAAACTCTGTCTGGTCAATATCTGAATACACTACAATCTAATTCATATCAACCATATCACAAGATATCAGAAACCAATACTGAATCTGATCAATCTGTATCAACTGATGTTTAGACGGCATAACACTACAGTCTTGTAATCCCGTCAGTCTTAACATCACAATTACACTACCAGAATTCCTAATAAATCTCAGTACAATCTATAACTTCAGTATCTGTACCTTGTAAAATGAATAACAGCATAATTCTGATAGCAATCTCAATCAAATCAACTCTAAAATTCATAACAATGCCATACCCAGTCTATTTCTAAATCTGACTTCGATTCTACAATATCTACGGTAGTAGAAACACCATATCTGAATCATATTCAATTCTAACAACATCATAAATTCAAATCTTGTCTAAACGTAATGAAACTTACGTTCTTGTGTAGCCTGCGTTGATACAAACACAGTACCGAAGTCGGATTTCAATTCAGATAGACGAATCGCTCATAAATCAAATGTTAAAATGAAGAACAACGCTTTCCCCCTAACCTCTCGATTTCTGAATGAAATCTGAGGAGAATTCGATTCTTACATACATATATATATACATTTCCTGCATGCAAGGAAAGTGGCGGAGTGCATGTCTTGCACGTTTCGCGCATATGCGCGCACAAAGTCGCGCATATGCGCCAGTTCCTTCGAACTAGCAATTTCCTTCTCGCGCATATGCGCCAATATTTCCGCGCATATGCGCCACCCCTACTGGCCCTCCCGCGCATATGCGCCAACATCTTCGCGCATATGCGCCACTGGTTCTGGTCTTGCCGCGCATGTGCGCGCAAGCCTCGGCCAGCTCCGCGCATGTGCGCCCATCCAAACAGCGCATGTGCGCGGGGGCTCTTTCTTGGCACACACATTTACACCTTTCTCAGGTGTTCTAGTCCGATCCATTCCGTCTATAATTATCTTGATTAATTCAATAAATTATTCCGAATTAATCTCCGATTACAGTAATCATATCCAAATCATTTCAGATTACGGTAATTAAATTCTCGGGCATTACACGTTTTGTGACACAAAAATTTCACAGCTTGTGCAGTATTACGATAAAAACCATATATCCCCCGTTTCTTATAGGAAACTTTTGAATTTGCTATTGAATCGAAGATAACACAGAGGTCTAAAAATCATATGTTGAACACATTTCCAGAAAACCAACATATAAGTAGCAAAATTCAAAATTATATAAGGTGATGGGTTTTGTCTCACATAAATTTCACAGCTTGTGTGGCTTTACGATAAAAATCATAACTCTCTTGTTTCTTATTAGAAAATTACTAATTTGCTATCGAATTAAAGATAACACAGAGTTATACAAATCATATGTTGAATGCATTTGCAGAAAACCAACCTATAAGTCGCAAAATTCGAAAGAATGTGACGTGTTTTGAGACACAGAAATTTCACAGCTTGTGCGATTTTACGACAAAAACCATATCTCCATCGTTTTTTTATCAGAAAATTATGAATTTGCTATTGAATTAAAGATAAAACAGATTTCTACAAATCATATGTTGAACACATTTCTACAAAAACCAACCTATAAGTCGCAGAGTTTGAAATAACAAAGGGTGACGGGTTTATTGACATAGAAATTTCACTGCTTGTGCGGTTTTACGATATAAATCATATCTCCCTCATTAAAACTGATCGACCCTCACCAAAACGTGGCTAACTCGTGACTCCAGCCCCTTGACACCTTAAATCCCAACGTATACAGCCTATAACACCTTAAACCGGCAGCCCCTTACACAAGAAGTCAAGAAAACGTGAATGACATGAAATTGTAGGTGTATTTCATGTCAAAACTAAGAAAAAAGGATATAATATAATAAATCACAAGAGTTCTCATACATAAACACGAAAATCAACATATTATGATGTGAATGATGAGAAAAACGAGAATTTGGGCGTGCCTTTACATTTATACGCTTGAAAACTCGAAGATCCTTGCGTAGAACGTGCACCGACGAGGTGGGGAGGAGTTTTTCTTGAAAGCTTTGGGAAAACCAAGGAGAGTGGCTGCTGGAGGTTGGGAAGGGTCGGCCAACATGTTTAGGGTATGAGGATTACAATTTAGATGGCATGCTTTAATATAATAATTGATGTATAATGGGCCCTTAATTAAAATAATGAGGTTAAAAGGGATTTTAGGACCAATATGCAATAATGTAGTCCCATCAAGTCCAAATACACTCTCGTAAAATATTTCGTTTATGTACGTTTTTTAAAATATTTCCCAAGCCCTCAAAAAGTCCCGCGATTCTCTAAATTTTGCGTATTGGCTAAAAATATAACCCAGCGGGTACATTTTGAAAAATCATACTTTAAAACACCTCATGTTAAATAATTAATAATAATTATTCAATAAAAATATTTCCTGAATATCAAGGTCTCCATTCTTTGTTCGAACGCGAAATGCAACTTAAAATCCTAATGCCTGAAACTTTAAATAAGCCATGAATTAAAACACAAATTCATGAAATAAACATGCATTTAATGCATTAAAACAATTTAATAATAAAAAATAATAATAACTTGCATGCATGTGATTTACGTGGACCTTCAAATTTTCGTGACGTTACAACTATATTCCTGAGAGTAGTCAAATCTGCTACAATTGATCAAGCACTAGAGAGAAGGAATTACATCTTTGATTTGATGCATGCCAAGAAGCTGGCTCTAGTCGTAGCTCGGCTACGCAAAAACTATGATCCTGAAACGACCTCAATTTTTTTATTTTTTATTTACTAATCATAAACTCGAAAATACTAACTAAATAAAATAACTTAACATTTCTAACAATCATAATAAATTAACAATTGAAATATCAAGTGCATAAAATAAATCCGAGATCATCAACTAACCAAATCCTAAATCGATTTTTAAAAGATCAACTAACAATAAAATAAAGCATAAAATATCTCTAATAAAAATCCTTAACATAACTCTTTAAATCATTTATCTATCTAGCTAGTGCGGAAACATAAAGCTCATCGGGTGTGTACTGCTGCACTCGATCCACTCAATCGTCACAGCCTCCCATAAATCATCAAAGCATGCACCATACAAACATAGTGATTCTAAAGACTCGGCACGTTCTAAACATAGATAACAAATAATACATATACAATCACATGCATTAAAATCATACTTTTATTTAAAATAGCTTTTGAACATAATTAAACCATTTAAAATCATTTAAGTATAATTAAATCATAAATCGTGAAATCATTTTAAAATAACCTTAAACATAAATAAATCCTTTAAAAATCATTTTAAACAAGCTTTGAGCATAAATAAATCATTTTAAAAATCATTTAAAAATAACTTTAATTATCATCATGAATCATCTATCATAAAATTATTTTAATCATAAACTTTCAATCATTTATCTTTTTGGGTGAAGTTTGATCTTTGAAAGTGATTAGCTTTTATCCTCGGTCGACTGATCAGTCTTCAGCTCCACATAGCCCATGGAGGTGTGCACTGGGCTCCAACATGAAAACACGATCGTGGGGTCTCTCGGGGGCTTTTTTCCATAGACGGGTTCCTTCTGGGGCCTTTTTCCATAAATGAGCTTCCTCTAGGGTCTTTTCCCGTAGATGGGCTCCTTCTGGGTCCTTTTCCCCTCCCGACTTCCCCATAAAATTGTAAGTTAACCGTCCTCGACATAAACGGATCCCCCACAAATAATATATCATAGGTCACAGTCAATTCACATGTAATGCCCAAGAATTTGATTACCGTAATTTGAGATGATTTATTGATTATGAATGGATGTGAGTATAGTTGGACCGCTCCGAGACCAAATTGGTTAAAACATATGAGTTATGTGATTCTCGGGCAGAACCTGTGGCGCCCGAGCGGTGGAATATTACCGCCCGAGCGCCAATGTGTGATAAGGAAAGGCTCGGACAGAAAGTATGACGTCCGAGCGGTAGAATATTACCGCCCGAGCGCCAGTGGATAACAATTGTAAATCACGGACAGAGGGTTCCGCGCTCGAGCGGTAAAGATCGACCGCCCGAGCGCCACCTGAAAGTGGTGAAAAGAAGACACGTTTCTTAGACATGAAACGTGGGATATATATACATATATATGTCATTCTTCAGAAAGGAACAAAGGAAAAGAATCGAGAAAAGGTTCCTGTATATGTGTTGAAAATCCTTACGCCTTTTGTGAGAAATCCGTCCGTCCGATTTTGAATCCGACTGCGGTACTGTGTTCCTATCGACGTAGGCTACAACTGGACGTAAGTTTTGTTACGTTTTGATATGATTTGAAATTATGGTATTGTCAGAATCTGATATGATTCATATATGATGTTTTTGGTATGTTAGACATCGTATAATTGAAATTGGATTGAGGAACAGATACCATATGAAATTACCTTTATCCAGACATCGGGATCCCTAGGTTAGAATTGAGTCAAGTCTGAGACGACGCGTCAGTGGAGTCGAGTCTGAGACGACGCGTCGGTTGAGTTGAGTCTAATACGCCATGTTGATTTACATTGGTTATATCATTCATGTTTATTGAATGCTTGATATTGATTTATGTTTCTGATTTGAGACATGTTATGAATAATTCTTATATGCTTTCGTATATGCTTTTATATGATTGCATGAATACATTGTTTATACTGGGATATTTATATCTCACCAGAGTTATCCGGCTGTTGTCTTGTTTTGTATGTGTGCATGACAACAGGTGGGGCTGGATCATGGTCAAGAAGAGGATGAGAGAAGATTAGATAGCGTGGAGATCCGGGCTTCGAAGCAATATAGGATTCAGCACTGATATGTAGTTGAACCTAGTTGAATTCTTGTAGATAACACAAGATTTGTATGTTCATGTTTAATATGTAATTTGAGTAAATTACATTACGTTTCCGCTTTGTATTTTAAAAAGAAATTTAGACCCTGTTTTATAATTGATTAATTAGTCCCAATGATGATTAAGAACTTGATTAGCGTCCGGGTCCCCACAACAGGTGGTATCAGAGCATAGATCCTTTAGATTGAGATAGAAGAGGCTAGTGAGCGGGGTAGATTGAGTTTTCTTCCTTGATTTTGCATGCTAGCAATCTATTATGCTTACTGCTTTATATAATACATGTTACTTGAATTATCTGATTTGATTTTGTAATATGTATTATTTGAAATGAATTCGAACCGATTCTAGATCAGCAGTAAGATGATCGGAGGAGAGACTGAATTGAAACAGGTTTGTTGGATTGGGTTACTAATCCTTGTGATATTCAGATATGCCTCCCAGAAGAATACCAGAACAGGGTAGTACATCGAATCCTCTAATGGATGTAACACCGACTCCAATGGAAACCTTGCTGAAGAGGTTTCAGTCATTCAAACCACCGACTTTTAAGGGTACTGAGACATCAGTTGAGTGTGAGAGTTGGTTAGGTAGCATTGAGATGCTGTTTGATTCACTGGAGTACAGTGATGAGCGCCGGATTAAATTGATTGGGCACCAGTTGCTTGATGTTGCACAAAGCTGGTGGGTTACAATGAAGAGGGCCTTGGAGCAGCGAGGTACGATTATTACTTGGGATGTATTTAAAACTGAGTTTTATCAAAGATTTTTCCCAGTGTCGTACAGGAAAGACAATGGGGCGGAGTTTGCCAATTTGAGACAGGGTCAGCTGAACATTGTGGAATATGTGACCATGTTCTCTACCTTGTTGAAGTTTGCTCCACATGTGTCTGAAAATGACGAAGCCGTTGCTGATCAGTTCATCAATGGATTGAATCCCGATATTTTTACATTGGTGAACACAGGGCGACCGAATAATTTTGCTGATGCCATGAATAGAGCAAAGGGCGCTGAAGCGGGCCTGATAAGGCAAAGAGGAGCTGAATTTGTTCCTCCAGTGTCGAGACCACCGCAACCACCTCCCGATTCGAGAGTGGCAGTAGCAGTGGTGGAAGGAAAGATTATCTGAAGGCTAGAGGAAAGCAGTTTAAGAAGTCTGGCGGCAGTTCTTCTAGCTCCAGTGGTTCTCAGCAGAGTTATACTGGCGTGTACTGCGGAAATTGTGGAGGGAGACATTCCACTGAGCAATGCCAAGGAGTACTTGGTAGTTGCCACCTCTGCAAACAACAGAGACATTTTGCCAGAGTATGTCCACAGAGGGGTTCCCAAAGATCCCAGGGAGCCGAACCATCTGGACCAACGGCACAGTGGAGTAGACGATCAGCTGCTGTTCATTCATTTCAGCCAGCACCATCTCAGTCACAACAGAGGCCAGGAGGAAGCCAGACAGTTGGCCAGCCACCTAGACAGCAGGCCAGAGTATTTGCTTTGACCGAGGAGCAGGCTCAGGAAGCACCAGATGATGATGTTGCAGGTAACTGATTTGTTTGATTATCCTGCATATGTATTGAGTGATGCCGGTGCTTCACATACTTTTATTCCTGAAAGATTTGCATTGATGCATGCATTATTTGTCGAGTCCCTATTTACTGTAGTATTTGTTTCTTTTCCTTTGGGAAAAGATCTTGTATCAGCGATTTCTGTTAGATCTTGTATACTACAGTAGGATAAAAATGAGATCGAGTTAGATTGTGTGGTAGATGGTATTGTACTGGTGTTCTCTGATTTTGGAACTGCATTACTGATATTGATATGCTGATCAAGTACAGAGCTACCATAGATTAATTCCAGAAGATGGTGAGAATCAGACCTAAGATGACCAAGAGATGAATATTGTACGATAAGAATTCTAGATTGGGAATTCTTTTGATATTCGTACTAGCTATGACTCGATTATTACAGAAAGGAGCAGAGTGACTCCTTATATATTTAGTTGATTTACTGAAGTTGAGTTTATCATTGGCTGATTTACCAATGATATGAAAGTTATTGATGTTTTCCCCAGATAAGACTCTAGATCTGATTTCAGAGAGATTGATTTTAGCTTTGAGTTGATATCAGACACTGTTAATATGGTAAATCTTGATTGAGGCAGATCGGGTTCAGAGATTTTTATATCTGAAAATGAGGTATCTGTTGATTTTAACAGAATTAAACCGTAATTAGTTGGCCGGGTGGATATTAGTGTCAGATATTTACGGTTTATGAGTTTAACAGATCAGTACCGATGAGTGATGTTTTGAATCTGATTGAATCTTGCTGTTGTTCTGAATCCGTTTTTGAATCAGGTAAGTAATACTGTATTGTATGTTAATAACTGATTTTCTTGTGCCCGATATTTCGAATTTGAAATGACATAGATTGTCAAAAATGGTGCAATACTTGATTCAGTAAGCATCCTGATAGCAGAAAATGTTTTGATAGAAATAGATGAGATTAGATATGGCAGAGTTTGGACTGAAATGTTTGAACTACAGACAGATAAAGATAGAAAGCGAGAAACCAAGAGATGGGTTATATAACTTGTCGGTTCCTGAATGGAAATGAGATTACATTTCCAGGGATATCGTGATGAAGTTACTACATTCCTCTCGGAATTGAGTATTGATTGAGTTAGGAATGACAGACTGACCCAGTCTGCGAATGCTAAACCGTACATGGAGATGTACAAATATGATATATTACTGAGATTCTGTCAGAAAAGTGATTAGATGACACGGAGTGCTGAGAGTTGAGTATATTAGACCGTGATTTTGGTTGATTTTGCACATTGGACAGAATGTACTGTAAGAGCTGGATACTAGATTATATCTGAATACTGAATAGTATTCACTACCTGACGGACAGTCAGAGTGGATTATCCAGATTTCGGAGAATATGCTGAAAGCTGTAATGCTTGATTTTAACACTGAATGGTAGGATTCATTGCCATTTTATGAATTTTCGTACAACCACAACTATCAAACGAGTATTGAGATAACTCCTTTTGAAGCGTTGTACGGAAAGATATATGGATCTTATTGAAATGATATCTCTGAGGTTCTTGATATTGGATCTGAAATGATCAGAGATATGACTGAAAAGATGAAATTAATTCAGAAGAAAATGAAAACAGCTCATAATAAACAGATCGAATATGCCAACGTCGGACGATGATTGTTGGTATTTGAGACCAAAGTTCGAATATATCTTTGATTGAGATAAACAGCTTCGATAACAGCTAATGGTGTTAATTTGTTATGAGCTGTTAATTGGTATATACGGATATTGTATAGCCAGTATTGTGAGATTGATTCTATCAGCAGTTATTCAAGTGGTATTATGAGATTATACTTCTTGAAGCATTATTCCAGATTAAAATGAAAAATCTGTGAAAGACAGATAACTCAGAACGAAGACTATTCCACTTATGAGGATTCAGTTGAGTCGTCATGGCATGGAAGAAGTTATCTGGGAAACTGAGTCAGAGCTAAGACAAAACTTTCACTGATGTGAATCATTTTTTTTTTGCTTCTTCTGTTATACCTTCTTATTATATGACTTGATTACCTGTTATTTCGAGGACGAAATCATATCTAAGGGGGGGAGAAATGTAATGCCCAAGAAATTGATTACCGTAATTTGAGATGATTTATTGATTATGAATGGATGTGAGTATAGTTGGACCGCTCCGAGACCAAATTGGTTAAAACATATGAGTTATGTGATTCTTGGGCAGAACCTGTGGCGCCCGAGCGGTGGAATATTACCGCCCGAGCGCCAATGTGAGATAAAGAAAGGCTCGGACAGAAAGTATGGCGCCCGAGCGGTAGAATATTACCGCCCGAGCGCCAGTGGATAACAATTGTAAATCACGGACAGAGGGTTCCGCGCTCGAGCGGTAAAGATCGACCGCCCGAGCGCCACCTGAAAGTGGTGAAAAGAAGACACGTTTCTTAGACATGAAACGTGGGATATATATACATATATATGTCATTCTTCAGAAAGGAACAAAGGAAAAGAATCGAGAAAAGGTTCCTGTATATGTGTTGAAAATCCTTACGCCTTTTGTGAGAAATCCGTCCGTCCGATTTTGAATCCGACTGTGGTACTGTGTTCCTATTGACGTAGGCTACAACTGGACGTAAGTTTTGTTACGTTTTGATATGATTTGAAATTATGGTATTGTCAGAATCTGATATGATTCATATATGATGTTCTTGGTATGTTAGACATCGTATAATTGAAATTGGATTGAGGAACAGATACCATATGAAATTATTATGATTTTTAGAGTTGAGTTGATTGAGAAGTGATATCAGAATTGAGTTGTTATTGATTATGAGATGTTGGAATGGATGTCTGACTGATATGGTAGCGCTGGATATATTGAGATTATGACATTATGTTATTGAAACATAATTTGACTGAATTCTGATTATATCCAGTATGGATTGAATGGTGTATTGATACCATACCCTTGATATTGCTATTATCAGATTGAGTATTGACAGGCTTGGGGTTCGAGACTGCGACCGAGTCAGAGTATCAGAAAGAAAGGTATAAATTAATGTTGAGTTGGGATTGCACAACTCGAGTGAGGTTTGACTCGAGTTTCCCTAAATCACATACCTAGTTTATTACATTGATATTTGTAATTGATGAGATTGATGCTTGTAGGCTATTGATTCATAGTCACTGCATGTATTGATTGCTGAGTCGTTGAGTCATGGGCTGATTCGCCTAGTCACTGACTGATTCGTCTAAACTTAAGCTGATTCGCTTAATTACCGACTGATTCGTCTGGTTATTGACTGATTCGTCTAAACTTAAGCTGATTCGCTTAATTACAGGCTGATTCGTCTGGTTATTGGCTGATTCGCCTAATTCTTGACTGATTCGTCAATTCTGCGGCTGTTTCGCCCAGACACTGATATATGAATTATATCGATGCCGTTTAGGGATTGATTTATTCCTATCGACTGAGATTCGATATAATTACCTATATCCAGACATCGGGATCCCTAGGTTAGAATTGAGTCAAGTCTGAGACGACGCGTCAGTGGAGTCGAGTCTGAGACGACGCGTCGGTTGAGTTGAGTCTAATACGCCATGTTGATTTACATTGGTTATATCATTCATGTTTATTGAATGCTTGATATTGATTTATGTTTCTGATTTGAGACATGTTATGAATAATTCTTATATGCTTTCGTATATGCTTTTATATGATTGCATGAATACATTGTTTATACTGGGATATTTATATCTCACCGGAGTTATCCAGCTGTTGTCTTCTTTTGTATGTGTGCATGACAACAGGTGGGGCTGGATCAGGGTCAAGAAGAGGATGAGAGAAGATTAGATAGCGTGGAGATCCGGGCTTCGAAGCAACATATGATTCAGCACTGATATATAGTTGAACCTAGTTGAATTCTTGTAGATAACACAAGATTTGTATGTTCATGTTTAATATGTAATTTGAGTAAATTACATTACGTTTCCGCTTTGTATTTTAAAAAGAAATTTAGACCCTGTTTTATAATTGATTAATTAGTCCCAATGATGATTAAGAACTTGATTAGCGTTCGGGTCCCCACAACACATCCTTCAAAATATTTTCTTTTTCTTTTAAAATCATAAAATAGCTTAACTTCCAAAAATAGCATTTTTTAAATAGTAGAAATTCAACAGTTTTACCATAAATCATAAAAATACATATTATCATCAAAATCAGATTTTAAATCATAGAATATCATTTTACAAGCATTGTGATACTTCGGGACGCTGCCAAGCGTTTACGTATTTTCATAAGTGTAAAATTACCGTTTTGCCCCTGAACGTAAAAATTCTCGAATTTATATTTTTCTCACATAAAATGACATGGGCTTATTCCAAATAATTATTTAAGTTTAAATATAATTTTTCATAATTTTATAAAGCTTAAAATTAGGCTTTTCAATTAATTATTTAATTAGCGTTTCGTTAGGCGATTAAATCCCGTATAAATCCAAAATTCATTATTTGATCCCAAATATTAAACATAAGATTTTTATTATTTATTCTACCCTTGTGACCCATGAACCACACATGTGGACCCATGGTTCCAATTTTCCTTATTAAATTCGAAATAATGACCTTCATTTGAACACACAGAGACATCTCCCAATTTACTCGAGCCACGCCCGAGCCACCTCGAGCCAAAACCTAGCCAACCCACCTAGGCACCCTATTGACCAACCCCAGCCCCTAGATCCAGACCCTAGTTCGCTCAAACTCACCTGGAAAAAAGCACAAACCTGCACGCTTGTTGCATCTCACGCCCAAGAATCCTATAGACACTAGGACTCTTCCAGCAACTTAACCAGTGACCACCTCGGAACATCACTGACCATGGACCACGCCCAGGCTCATCCCAGACCAGCCCAAGCCCTCGGACCAGCCCCTAACCCTCGCAACTCTCCCTGCACGCAACCAAGACCCATGCTGCTACAAACTCACGCTCAAAGACTCCTATTGACAACAGGGCTCTTCCATTTCAGCAACCACCGAGCCCACCTGACCCTAACCAACCCTAGCCACGCCCAAACCCATCCAAACCAGCCCAAGCCCTGGAACCCACACACGAGCCACCTGAAACAAGGACAGCAACCTGCCCACCAAGGAGCTTCCCTCGCGTTTCTCTTGTTTGGCTCGAGCCACAGCTCACCCAGCCACTCCATCCCCTAGCCCGACCCATGCCCATAGCCCTAGGACCTTGATGGACGACCTTGGCTTGCACCCAGGCCAGCCGCGAGCCCTTCTTCTTTCCTGAATATATTCTACGCGTGAAGAGTCCCTTCACGTAAGGACTCTTCTCCACCCCTTAGCGCGAGCCCTAGCCCCATAGAACTCTACCAGGCCCTCACCCCTGATCCTACTCGAGCCCAAGCCATCCCTGGACAAGACCCAAGGGACCATGCAAAGTAACCGACCCCTTGCACCTTGAACAAACCAAATAAAAAACTCACGGCTCTCTCCTTCTGTTTCTCCCCACGGTTCCAGCTTTTTTTCTATTAAATTTTATCATGTTTTAGCCAATAATCATTCATATTTTATCATGCATTGGCAACATACTCATTGGATTCAAAAACATTTTTAAAACAAGAGTGAAATCATCGTATTTTTTAAATAAACGTTTTACTGTAAAAGATAGCAAACAAGAGTGAAATCATGCATAATATGATTTTTATTATGTTTAAAAGAATTTATGAACGTGCCTTTGCGTTTAAAATGCTCGAATATACGATCTTTGGCGAGGGTGGGACGTTGGACCACCGGACGATGAAGAACTCAAGCTTTTCTTCTACCCAAATTTTCGAAAAATATTTTTTGTGTGTGCAAGGTGAATATCGGCTGAATGGAGGCTGAATTGGGGTTATAAAAGACCTAGGTTTAGTTATTTATAATTTAATTAGCAAGTTAAATGGGCTCTGGTTTTGGGCTTGCAAGCTTAAGAGTAATTGGGCCTTCTTTAAATCATTAGATTGGGCCCAATAACACTTAATTAATTAAATAATAAAAGTTTATAAAATTAATTACCATAAAATAATATTTTTGATATTTTAAAACTCCTTGTTTGTCCAAAACCGGCTTCCATGGAAAAATCGAGCTCGACTCGTAAAATAATTTAAACTCCAACAATTTTAGAAAAATTAAATCATTTTTAGTCATATTAGGAAGCCTTGCCATTAATTAAATAAAGTTAGATATTCTTGTCTTGGTCTTCCTAGGTCTCATTTCCCCTTTCTGTTATCGAATATTCGGTTAAAATCCTTAATTTCATATAAACATGTCATATTATCATTTAATCATACAATCATGCATTTAATCATATAATAAATATCATGCTAGCATTTAAAATCAATTAAATAAAACAATTAAGCAATTAAAACAATTTTGCATGTATGTGGTTTACGTATGTTGGGTTTTTTTTGGACCTTATAGATCCTATCAGTCCAACTGTCTTCAATGACAAAACATTTTATGACCAGTTGGACATGGATCTTATATCTTTCCAGATGAAGATAAAAAGTTGGGAAAATGATCAAAACTTGTAGTGACCCGTTCCAGAATCACCTACTAGTCAAGAACTAAGCATGCAATTAACCTAATTAACAATAATCAGAGATAACAGCGGAAAAAGTCAACAAAATAATGGTTATACAACCCAATCGAAAACGAAGTCTAGACTAACTCAAAATGAAATATCCAGTACAACCATATCGAATCAAATGGAAAACACTGAAAACTAAACCAACCAGCTACTCAACGTCCTCCTCCTGCTCCTCCTGAGCCATCCAACCTGAGGCCTGCCCCGTGGGAATGGGGTGTCCAAGAATAAACAAAACCGAGGACGTGAGCGATAAGAACGCCCAGTACAAAAGTATGAGTATACAGACCTATATGAAATGCACATGCTATGATCATGATACCAGGGTAGTCAAGAAACAGGAATCACAAAGGATCTCAAAATGCTCAGTCTAGAGGCGCCAAGTGGATAGTGCCGCGCGGTCCAACCTCTGGGTCACTGCATCCACTACAAGACAGACGTGGACCTAAAATGTCCCGGACCACCGAAGCCCTCCCGACCCGTCGGCCACTGTGTACTCTCGGTGTCCATGCGTCCACAAGACAGGGCTGAGCGGCCCCAAGATATAGCTTATCTCGAAAGAGATACAGCTCAACAGTAAAGGCTATCTCGAAGGAGATACGGCTCAACATGATATGCAATATGCATCATAACTCGTGACATAATAGCATGCATCATATGACATATAACAATGCAGCAAATACTCATGCAACACATATATGAATGTATACTCAACCAGGATATCTCGGATAGTACTTTCGTACCTCTATCACAGCAAGCCTAGCCTTACGCAACACCGCTAAACAGGTCTAGCACAAGCCTACGCATCAAAAGCATACTCAATCAATACTACCATGCTCGACTAGCAAAACCAGTACTCCCTAGTACTACCAAAGGTTTAGGGTTTACCTTCGTCCGTCGACAGCCCTTTGATGTCGATTGCCTCGTAACTCAGGCGCCGCTACGCTACTACTCCTGGCAGCTCTTAGCTATCGCTCGACCAACAACTAACCCTAGAAACCTTCCAAACTCTCCAAAATGAGAGAAAACTCAAGAAATTGGCAAGTCAAAATGAGGAAATCCGAGCACTATTTATAGGCCATGTTCGGATCCTCCGAACAACACTTCGGAACGTCCGAACGCTACGTGTCCATTGGCTCTTGACAGCTCATGATCGGATCCTCCGATCATACACTTCGGACCGTCCGAACATGCATGGAAAAATGACGTGTCGATCAACACTTGACACCTATGATCGGATTCACCGAACTACACTTCGGATCGTCCGAACTCTTCGGTGCTTCCGAACCCTCTTCGGTCCGTCCGATCATGACCATAGCCAAAATTACACCTTAAACCTTCTTAATCACCATTACTCCGTTAATTACCCAATTTGGAATTCGGGCTACTACATTCTCCCCCCCTTAAAAAGATTTCGTCCTCGAAATCTAGGCAAGAGAATAAAACACCATTGTAATACACTGCAAATAGTCTTCATTACAACTGTATAACAATTACATCCCAGGCTGATCCTGGTTCAGCGCAAAAACCTGACCTTGGGCACGAGGTCGAATATTCGAACTACCCACTGCCTGACCCTGTCTTCTCTGCTGAACAGTCGTCTGGGATCCAGAACCAGATCCTGTTCCACCTCGCAGCTGAGGACAATTCTTCTTGAGATGACCCATCTCTCCGCACTGAAAACAAGCTCCTGCTGCTAATCGGCATTGCTCCGATGGATGGTTCTTCCCACAATGCGCACAAGAATCCTTCTTCTCACCAAAGCGAACAACACCGCTAGACCTTGATCCAGATCCAGAAGAAGAAGAACCAGATTTCTTGAAAGACTGAGGTCGAGGGCTCAAAACACCCGGAGGTCTAGAAGAAAGAATAGCCCTACCACGCTGGAGACTGATCTCTGCTTGACGACACCGGTTCACCAACCCATCGTACGAAGTAGGATTATCACAGACAGTGACTCGATCAAAGATCTCCTGGTTAAGGCCCTGAAGGAAATGATCGTACTTGGCTTCAGAACTGCCACTGATATGAGGCGCAAAGGGTAACAACTCGAAGAATTTCTGCTGATACTCATCAACAGACATACTCCCCTGCTTAAGGTTCAGGAGCTCAATCGTCTTGGCCTGGCGAAGGGCTGGAGGAAAGTACAGCTGCATGAACGCTGCACGGAAATCGGCCCAAGTCGCTCTACCCTGGGACTGAACTATCGGCGCAGAAGTCGATCGCCACCACCTGCGAGCACGGCCCTCGAGAAGAAAACTAAGGGTCTCCATCTTCTGCTCATCGGTGCACTGGAATGCGCGGAAACAACTCTCCATGCGCTCTAACCAATCCTCCGCATCATCGGGAGTCTCACCGCCAACTAAAGGCTTAGGCCCCATCTGCATGAAACGATGCATATCGAAACGCCTAGGACCATCCCGACGATGACGATGCTCACGATGACGTCTATGATCGTCCTGGTCACCCCATCGACCTACACTCCCCTGACTACTCCCGTCATCAAAATGGTCAGCCATCGCTACAAGATAGAATAGGGAAAATGGTAAAATGGTCAACGGAAATCCCAAAACAGAATCTATATCCCAAAATCATACGCATGCTCTGATACCATAAATGTAGTGACCCGTTCCAGAATCACCTACTAGTCAAGAACTAAGCATGCAATTAACCTAATTAACAATAATCAGAGATAACAGCGGAAAAAGTCAACAAAATAATGGTTATACAACCCAATCGAAAACGAAGTCTAGACTAACTCAAAATGAAATATCCAGTACAACCATATCGAATCAAATGGAAAACACTGAAAACTAAACCAACCAGCTACTCAACGTCCTCCTCCTGCTCCTCCTGAGCCATCCAACCTGAGGCCTGCCCCGTGGGAATGGGGTGTCCAAGAATAAACAAAACCGAGGACGTGAGCGATAAGAACGCCCAGTACAAAAGTATGAGTATACAGACCTATATGAAATGCACATGCTATGATCATGATACCAGGGTAGTCAAGAAACAGGAATCACAAAGGATCTCAAAATGCTCAGTCTAGAGGCGCCAAGTGGATAGTGCCGCGCGGTCCAACCTCTGGGTCACTGCATCCACTACAAGACAGACGTGGACCTAAAATGTCCCGGACCACCGAAGCCCTCCCGACCCGTCGGCCACTGTGTACTCTCGGTGTCCATGCGTCCACAAGACAGGGCTGAGCGGCCCCAAGATATAGCTTATCTCGAAAGAGATACAGCTCAACAGTAAAGGCTATCTCGAAGGAGATACGGCTCAACATGATATGCAATATGCATCATAACTCGTGACATAATAGCATGCATCATATGACATATAACAATGCAGCAAATACTCATGCAACACATATATGAATGTATACTCAACCAGGATATCTCGGATAGTACTTTCGTACCTCTATCACAGCAAGCCTAGCCTTACGCAACACCGCTAAACAGGTCTAGCACAAGCCTACGCATCAAAAGCATACTCAATCAATACTACCATGCTCGACTAGCAAAACCAGTACTCCCTAGTACTACCAAAGGTTTAGGGTTTACCTTCGTCCGTCGACAGCCCTTTGATGTCGATTGCCTCGTAACTCAGGCGCCGCTACGCTACTACTCCTGGCAGCTCTTAGCTATCGCTCGACCAACAACTAACCCTAGAAACCTTCCAAACTCTCCAAAATGAGAGAAAACTCAAGAAATTGGCAAGTCAAAATGAGGAAATCCGAGCACTATTTATAGGCCATGTTCGGATCCTCCGAACAACACTTCGGAACGTCCGAACGCTACGTGTCCATTGGCTCTTGACAGCTCATGATCGGATCCTCCGATCATACACTTCGGACCGTCCGAACATGCATGGAAAAATGACGTGTCGATCAACACTTGACACCTATGATCGGATTCACCGAACTACACTTCGGATCGTCCGAACTCTTCGGTGCTTCCGAACCCTCTTCGGTCCGTCCGATCATGACCATAGCCAAAATTACACCTTAAACCTTCTTAATCACCATTACTCCGTTAATTACCCAATTTGGAATTCGGGCTACTACAAAACTTGAATATTCCAACAAATTCCCAAAGCTCTTCCTCAGAAGAGCAGGCTGAACAAACGATGCTCAACCATCATCTTCTGCTATGGTAGATCTTCAACTCTATACCGATGCTGAGTTGTCATTAGCATATATCGATGAAGTGATACAGTCAGTTGCCGATGACAGCCAGCTGAATGTGATAACTGAAGAATCAATTGCAGATCCAAGAAAATATGATCAACCAGCCTCAGAGCCAGTAATATCAGAAGTTGAAATACCAGTTCAGTCGCCTGCCACGACTGAACAAGTAGTCCTAGCTGAAACTTAAGTGGCTCAGTTGCAATTAGAACAAACTGAAGAGCCAAGTAATGTATCAGTTGCCAAACCAACTGAAGAGACAACCAGCTCAACTGATGTTCAGACTTCCACTCCTCATCCAGAACTTCAACAAGAAGTAGTTACAAAAATTGCTCCATGGTTACCGTTGTGACTGAATCAACTGATAAGGCCTTGGTTGTAAGGCTCGAGAATTTAATTACCGTGATCTGAAATGATTTGATGATAATTGAGGTGATTATAGATGGAAAGGCTTCGCCCGGAAAAGACGGAAGAAAACAAGAATTATGTGCGAGGGCAGAACACCTCGCGCATATGCGCGACGAGGATCCGTGCATATGCGGGTGAGTGGCAGAAGACCTCGCGCATATGCGCGAGAAGTGTGCGTGCATATGCGCGAGCAATGCGAGAAGCCAAGGGGAAATCCAGAGTAGTTGGCTCATATGCGCGACATCGACGGGCGCATATGCTCGATCATGGCATAGAAGTTGGCGCATATGCGCCAGATGGAGGCGCGCATATACGCGAGTTGTAATGCACCAAGACAGTAGTTCTCCCGCATATGCGCGGGGCTGAGGCGCGCATATATATATATATATATATATATATATATATATATATATATATATATATATATATATATAAGTTTTGTTACGTTTTAATATGATTTGAAATTATGATACTGCCAGAATCGATACGATTGATATATGTTGTTCTTGAGATATCAGACATCGTATAATCGAAACCGGATCGAAGAACAGATACCGTATGAAATTGTTATGAATTTTCAAAGTTGATTTGATTGTGATTAGACCGATTTGATATCAGAATTGTGTTGTTATTGATTATGAGGTGTTGGGATTGATATTTGATTGATATTGTATTGCTGGGTATATTGATATTATTCATACTTGGATCAGATGAGTTGTTGATTCGTATATACTGATATTGTATTGCCCGTATTGCGAGATTGTTCAGAGTTGTGATTATGATCTGTTATTGTTAAGATTTTGGGTTGTACTGATATTGATTATGAGCCGTGTTATTATATCAGTGATGTTGAAATTGACAGGGTTATTGAGATTTTATTGTTATGCCGTCTAAACATCACTAGATTGATATTAATCAGATTCGTTTGATTGAGATTGTATCGTTGTATCGTTGACATTGATCAGATTATGTCTTGATTTGCGTATTGATCAGAACATGCCTTGAATTGAGCTATATATTGACACAGTCTATTCGATATTGTCATTTCAGATTGGTTATGGACATATTTGACTTCGACACTTTGACTTTGTCAGACCGAGAAGAGAAATGTATAAATTGATGTTGATGCAGGATTGCACAACTCGAGTTTGATTTGACTTGAGTTTCCCAAAATCACATACTTTACCTTATTGCATTGATATTTGCAATTGAATGAAATTGATATCTTCGATCTATTGATTTATGTATTGAGTCATAGGCAGATACGTCTAGTCGTAGACGATTGATCTCGTGACAGGGGTGCTTGATAGTGATGAAATCGTCACGGGCACATTGCACATTGTCACGGGATAATGATTTGGCGAAAGTGCCAAAGTCTGTGACGGATAGGTCAGGACACGGGATGTTTGGTTATATCGAAGTGGATAGAATTGGAGCTTCTTCTATTACTGATATTCGATATGGAAAGAGCCAAAGTCCGTGAATAAGAATGTACCACCACCCCGATCGGGAGTGTAGGTGGGTGTATGTTCTTATTCCGATCGGGATCCCTAGATGAGGATGAGTCGAGTTAGAGTCTAAGAATCACAGAGTGTGATTCAGAGTTTGTATTGATTCATGTTTCTGATTTTGATACATGTTATGAATATCTATTTCATGCTTTTATATTTGTTTATATGAAATGCATGTATACATGATTTATACTAGGAATGTAATTCTCACCGGAGTTATACGGCTGTTGTCTTGTTTGTATGTGTGCATGACAACAGGTGGGACTGGATCATGATCAGGAAGAGGATGAGAGAGTATAGTTAGCGTGGAAATCCGGGCCCAGAAGCAGAATAGGATTCAGCACTGAATGTATAGTCGTTGAACCTAGTCGAGATAGAGACATGTTGTACATGACTTGTACTTTGATATTGACATGTATATCAGATAGATTACTATTACGTTTCCGTATTTACATTTTAAAAAGAAAAAAAATTTAGTCCCACTTTTCTTAATTGTTATATTTGATATTATTAATGATTAAGACATGAATTAACGTCCGAGTCCCCACAGCATGTGTTATCAGAGCAATAGGTCTAGAACTGTAGGTTCTTGAAATTTAGATAGAAGCTAGTGAGTGGGGTAGAATGAGTTTTCTTTCCTTGCATGTGATTGCTAGCATGTAATTTATTATAATGTTGAATTACATTGTATATGCTAATATTGCAATATGTGTTTACTGTTTTTGAAGATACATGTTACCTGAATATCTGAGTTGATTTGGTAATGTGTATTATTTGAGAATGAATCAGAACCAATTCTTGATCAGAAGTAAGCTGATCAGAAAGGGACTGAGACGGATTTGTCTCATGTGATTGCTCACTCTTGTGATCATCAGATATACGTCCTCGAAGAATTCCAGAACGAGGTAGTAGGGTGACTAATCAGATGGATGTGTCAGAAACTCTGATGGAAACACAGTTGATGAGGTTTCAGTCATTTCAACCGCCGATTCTGAGGGGTATTGAGACGACGGGTGATTGTGAGAGTTGGCTCGACGATATCGAGATGCTATTTGATTCACTCGATTACCCAGATGAATGGAGAGTTAAACTGATTGGGCACCATTTACGGGAAGTCGCAAAGAGTTGGTGGATCGCAACCAAAGAAGCCCTAGAACAGCATGGTACAGTGATTACGTGAAAAATCTTTAAAGTTGAATTCTATAAAAGGTTTTTCCCACGTTCGTACCGAGAGGACAAGAGGGCAGAGTTTGAAAATTTGAAACAGGGTCAGCTAAACATTGAAAAATATGTTGATAAATTCTCTACTTTGCTACGTTTTGCACCTCACATGGCTGGGAATGATGAAGTTGTAACTGATCTGTTTATTAATGGATTGAATCCTGGAATACTTGCATTGGTAAATGTGGAGCGAACCTATACTTTTTCTAACGCCTTGAATAGAGCAAAGAGAGCCGAGGCAAGTTTGATTCGACAACAAGAAAGGCTGTATGTGATCCAATCTCAGAAACAGCAACAAGCTCCAGTCCAACTCCTGCAATCCTCTTTGAAATTGGAGGTTGGTATTAGTAGTATTGGGAAGAAGGAACAGTTGAAAGCGCGAAAGAAGCCGTTCAAAAAGTTAGGAAGTGGTTCGTCTAGTTCCAGTGGTTCTAGTTAGAGTTAAACCGGGGTCTATTGTAGCACTTGCGGAGGGAGATATCCCACTGAACAATGCCAAGGAGTAATTGGTAGTTGCCGTATCTGCAAACGATCAGTACATTTTGCGAGAGTATGTCCACAACGAAATTCCCGAATATTCCAGGAAGCAGAATCATCTGGATCAGTGAATCAGATCGATAGATCATTTTCTGTTGTTTGCTCTTTCAAACCATCCTCCACTAAGTCCCAACCAGGGTCAGAAGGAAGCCAGAGTGGTTGTAGTAACCGAAGAGCAGACCCAAGATGCACTTGATGATATAGTGGCAGGTAATTGATCTTTTATGATTATTCTGCGTATATATATTGAGAAATATTAGTACATCTTGTATATTATTTCTGAATGAATTGCATTGATATATGCTTTATCTGTTGAGTCCGTATTTAATGCAGTAGTTATCTCCTTACCTGTTGGGAAAGAGGTTTGATATTAGTGAATTCTGTGAGACATCGGATACTGCATTAGGATAAGAATGAGATTGAGTTAGCTTGTGTTTTACTGGGGTTATCTGGTTCTGACCGCATTATTGATATTGATGTGTTGGCCAAGTACAGAGCTATCGCAGACTATTTCCAGGAAATGGTAAGATTCAGACCTGAAATGGCCGAAGAATGAACATAATACAATAAGGATTCTGGATTTAGAATACCTTTGATATATGTGATGTTCATGACTCGATGATTATCGAAAGGAACAGAGTGATTCCTTATGTATTCAGTTGATTTACTGAGATGGAGCGTATCATTGACTGATTTGGCAGGGACAGGAGCGTTGCTAAAGTCGTCCCAGATGAGCTTCCGGGTTTGCCTTTAATCAGGAAGATTGATTTCAGTCTTGACTCGATATCAGGTATTGTTATTATTTCTAGAACTTTGTGCCGAATGATAATGATTGAATTGAAAGATCAGTTAAAGGATTTAGGGCCTGAGAGTTACATCGGAGTGAATGTTTCTCTTTGGGATGCTTCAGTTATGTTTATGAGTTGATAAACTCTGTTTTCAGAATATTTTGATGATTTTCTGATTTGTTGATCTATGATATTCTGGTATATTAAAAAATTATGATTGATTTTGTTAAATATCTGAGTACTATATTGAATATTCTGAGAACTGGAAAGTGGTACACCGAAACTGTTGAATTGTGAATTTTGACTGAGACAGATTGTATTCAAGGTAGCTGATATTCGAAGATAGTATACCGATTGATTCTAACACAGTTGAGACCGCGATCAGTTGGCCGAGATCGACATCAGTGTCAGAGATTTACAGTCCTATGAGTTTAGCAGGCTATTATCGATGACCGATGTTTTGAATTTGATTTGAAATTTCTGTTTTTATGAATTAATACTTGATACAGATTGTATACTGTTGAGACCCTATACAGTGCGAGTGGAACCAGAATTGATTTCGAGAATTAAAGCAGTCCAGAAATTTGATCAGAATGTTCAGAACTTGATTTCGATGATTAGAGCAGAGTATCAATCAGATATCACGTATGTGATACTGTACTGCATATGAATAACTGAATTGTTGTGCCAGATTTTTCGGATGTGAAACAACAAGTATTATCAGAAATGCACAATTTTTGATTCAACATTTATTTTGATGATAGAAAAATGTATGATAATTTGAAAAGACAGATTTTAGGGAAACAGATGAAACCAGTTGTGGCAGAATTTGTATTGAAATGTCTGAATTGCCTATAGATGAAGACTGAAAGAATGAAACCAGGAGATTGGTTATATAGCTTATCGATTCCTGAATGGAAATGGAATTACATTTCCAGGGATATCGTGATGAAGCTACCGCATTCTTCTCGGAATTGAGCATTGATTGACTTAGGAGTGACAGGCTGACCCAGTCTGCGAGTGCTAGCTCGTACATGAAGACGTACATATATGATTATATTACTGAGATTTCTGTTAGAAAAGTGATTAGAGTACACAGAGTGTCGAGAGTTGATTATATCAGACCATGATTTTGGTTGACTTTGCACGTTTGGCAGAGTGTACAACAAGAGTTGGGTACAAGATTATATCCGAGTACTGCATATCATTCACCGACTGACGGACAGTCAGAGTGGATTATCCGGATTTTGGAGAATATGCTTAAATTTGTAGTGCTTGATTTTAGCACTAGTTGGCAGGATTCATTGTCATATGGTGAGTTTTCGTACAACCACAACTATCAACGAGTATAGAGATGGTACCATTTGAGAAGTTGTACGTTAAGAAGTGCAGATTCCCTCTTTATCGAGATAATATCTCTGAAGTTCCTGAGATTGGACCTGATATGATTAGAGAGGTGACTGAAAAGTGAAGATGATTTAGAAGAAATGAAGACAGCTCAGAATAGATAGATTAAATATGCCAACGTCAGAAGATGACCATTGATATTTGAGGCAGAAGAATGAATATTGAATTAACTGGAATTAAAAAGATTTGATAACAGCTGTTGATGTTGATTTGTTATGATCTAGTGATTGGTATATACGGATGTTGTATAGCCAGTATTTTGAGATTGATTTTATCAGAGTTACTTCGAGTTATATTATGATATTATATTTCTTGAAGTATTATTCCAGATTGAAATCATAATCAGTAAAAGAAAGAAAATTCAGAATGAAGACTATTCTGCTGTTGAAAGTTCAATAGATTGGTTAGAATATCGAAGAAGTTATTTGGAAGAAAGAATCCGAAATGAGATAAAGATTCTAGAATTGTTTCATTGAGGTGACTTTTCTTTTAGCTTTATGTATATATCTCCTTCTTGTATCTGATTTGGTATCATATATGATTACCTGTGATATACGAGTTGATTGCCTGTGATTTCGGGGAAGAAATCATATCTTAGGGGGGGGGGGGAGAAATGTAAGGCCCGAGAATTTAATTACCGTGATCTGAAATGATTTGATGATAATTGAGGTGATTATAAATGGAAATGATTAGACCGAAAAAGACGGAAGAAAACACGAATTATGTGCGAGGGTAGAACACCTCGCGCATATGCGGGACGAGGATCCGTGCATATGCGCGTGAGTGGCAGAATACCTCGCGCATATGCGCGAGAAGTGTGCGCGCATATGCGCGACATGGATGGGTGCATATGCGCGAGCATGGCAGAGAAGTTGGCGCATATGCGCCGGATGGAGGCGCGCATATGCACGAGTTGTAATGTACCGAGACAGTAGGTCTTGCGGATATGCGCGGGGCTGAGGCGCGCATATGCGCGAGGCATGCGAAACAACAACTCGACACTTGGTCTCTCGTATGCAACGTATGTATATATATATATATATATATATATATATATATATATATATATATATATATATATATATATATATATATATATATTGTGGGGACCCGGACGCTAATCAAGTTCTTAATCATCATTGGGACTAATTAATCAACTAAAACAGGGTCTAAATTTTTTTTTAAAATGCGGAACGTAGTGACATACAACATATATACATATCAGTATATAAAATACAAATCCTGTATTTCAACATTTATTCAAACTAGGGTTTAAAACTAAAGTCAAGTGTTTAACCCTACATCTAGTCCAAGTCCGGTGCCACCACTCTAATCACGATCTAGCTCTTCATCTCTTCGACCCTGGACCTGTCCCACCTGTTGTCAAGTACACATACAGACAAGACAACAGCCGGATATACCGGTGAGAATATAATCCTCAGTATAAATCAATGAAACATGCAATCATATAAACAATATAAAGCATGTAATCAGGTAACATGAATATGTATCAAAATCTGAAACATAAACAATATCAAATCAAACTGTCGACATCAATCATAATTCAGACTAGACTCAATCCTAGTCTAGGGATCCCGGTTTCCAGATGTGGTATTCTTATATCGAATTCCGTAAAGGATGGAACCATAATCTCTATTACTCGATATAACCAGTGCCCTGGTATTCCTATATCGAATTCCGTAATAGAAGAATTCCAATACCCTTTACTCGATATAACCAAATATGGTGTTCCTATATCGAATTCCGTAATAGATTCCATTACTCGATATAACCAAACATCCAGTGTCCTGACCTAACCGTCAAGGACTGTAGTTCTATCGCTAGCATCCTATCTTGTGACATCGTGCAATGTGCCGTGGCGATACCACCACTATCCGGCACTTCTGTCACAAGATAACTCGTCTAATACCTGTCATCTAAATTCAAGAGAACAAGTACATTAATCAATGTAATGCAAATATCCATGCAATAAAATAAAGTATGTGATTTAGGGAAACCCAAGTCTAAACCGACTCAAGTCCATCTCCCAATACCACATTGACTTATACCTTTCTTTCGTCGGTGTCTGGCTCAGTCGAAATCCTGAACTCACAATCTGTCTGGTACTGACAATACCAACAATCTCATATCAATATACCAGTCAATTCCATAATAATCTGTCAATCTGGATTTAATTCGAAATTGACGGCATAACTGAACAATCTCAATATTCCCGTCAATACAACAACACCAGATAACAGTTACAATCCATAACCTATATCCAATATAATCCATAATTCAATCATAATTCAAATCTGTCCGGTATATATCAATATACCCTAAAAATTCATAATAATTCCATAATCAGTCCGTTTCTAAATCTGACTTCGATTCTATGATGTCTAATATGTCAAGAACATCATATATGAATTCCATTCAATTCTGACAATATCATAATTTCAAAGCATGTCAAAACGTAGCAAAACTTACGTCCAGTTGTAGCCTACGTCGCTAGGAACTCAATACCGAAGTCGGAATCAAAATCAGACGGACGGATTTCTCCGAAAAGGCGTAAGGATTTTCAACCCAATTCCTCTGACCCTTTCTCGATTTCTGCTGAATGATTTTCGAAGGAATGAATGGCTATCAAACATATATATATCCTGCATGCATTCGACGAAGTGGCAGCATTTCCGCGCAACACGCAGCACCGCGGGTGCGGTCTTTGCTGCACCGCGGGTGCGGTCTCGTAAGCACCGCGGGTGCGGTCACCCCACGGCAATCCTATCCATTTTTCATCATCTACACCGCGGGTGCTGTGTCGTAGGGACCGCGGGTGCGGTCTTGGTTCGCACCAAAAATCCCTACTTTCATTTTAAATACTCTTTTCGGTATCCCGATTGGTCCATTCATAATCACATGACATTATAAATCAATCAACGTCAATTACAGTGATTAATTTCCGGGCATTACATATATATATATATATATATATATATATATATATATATATATATATATATATATATATATATATATAGATAAGGAACAAGCATTATCCTTCTCAGAAGCAAAAAGAAAGAAGGGACGAAGGAAGCTCAAGTTCTGATATTGATTGTGAGTTGCGAAAGATCCGTTCGTCTGGTTTTGAATCTGAATACAGTACTGAGTTCCTAGCAACGAGAGCTTCAACTGGACGTAAGTTTTGTTACTTTTTAATATGATTTGAAATTATGATACTGCCAGAATCAGATACGATTGATATATGTTGTTCTTGAGATATTAGATATCGTATAATCGAAACCGGATCGAAGAACAGATACTGTATTAAATTGTTATGAATTTTCAAAATTGATTTGATTGTGATTAGACCGATTTGATATCAGAAATGTGTTGTTATTGATTATGAGGTGTTGGGATTGATATTTGATTGATATTGTATTGTTGGGTATATTGATATTATTCACATTTGGATCAGATGAGTTGTTGATTCGTATATACTGATATTGTATTGCCGGTATTGCGAGATTGTACAAAGTTGAGATTATGATCTGTTATTGTTAGGATTTCGGGTTGTACTAATATTGATTATGAGCCGTGTTATTATATCAGTGATGTTGAAATTAATAGGGTTATTGAGATTGTATTATTATCCCATCGAAACATCAGTAGATTGATATTAATCAGATTCGTTTGATTGAGATATTATCGTTGTATCGTTGACATTGATCAGATTATGTCTTGATTTGTGTATTGATCAGAACAGGCTTTGAATTGAGCTGTATATTGACACAGTCTATTCGATATTGTCATTTCAGATTGGTTATGGACATATTTGACTTCGACACTTCGACTTTGTCAAACCGAGAAGAGAAAGGTATAAATTGATGTTGATGCGGGATTGCACAACTCGAGTTTGATTTGACTTGAGTTTCCCAAAATGACATACTTTACCTTATTGCATTGATATTTGCAATTGAATGAAATTGATATCTTCGATCTATTGATTTATGTATTGAGTCATAGGCGGATACACCTAGTCGTAGACGATTGATCTCGTGACAGAGGTGCCTGATAGTGATGAAATCGTCATGGGCACATTGCACATTGTCACAGGATAATGATTTGGCGAAAGTGCCAAAGTCTGTGACGGATAGGTCAGGACACGGGATGTTTGGTTATATCGAAGTGGATAGAATTGGAGCTTCTTCTATTACTGATATTCGATATGGAAAGAGCCAAAGTTCGTGAATAAGAACGTACCACCACCCCGATCGGGAGTGTAGGTGGGTGTATGTTCTTATTCCGATCGGGATCCCTAGATTAGGATGAGTCGAGTTAGAGTCTAAGAATCACGGAGTGTGATTCAGAATTTGTATTGATTCATGTTTCTGATTTTGATACATGTTATGAATATCTATTTCATGCTTTTATATTTGTTTATATGAAATGCATGTATACATGATTTATACTGGGAATGTAATTCTCACCGGAGTTATCCGCTGTTGTCTTGTTTGTATGTGTGCATGACAACAGGTGGGACATGATCAGGATTAGGAAGAGGATGAGAGAGTATAGTTAGCGTGGAGATCCGGGCCCAGAAGCAAACTAGGATTCAGCGCTGAATGTATAGTCGTTGAACCTAGTCGAGATAGAGACATGTAGTACATGACTTGTACTTTGATATTGACATGTATATCATATAGATTACTATTACGTTTCCGCATTTATATTTTAAAAATAAAAAAAATTTAGTCCCACTTTTCTTAATTGTTATATTTGACATTAATAATGATTAAGACATGATTTAGCGTCCGGGTCCCCACATTGGTAATCTTCAATGAAGAAGACAATGAGCAAGAACAAGAATTCTCTCCATAATAGAAGATATTTCAGTCCAACCTTTTCCATTTGATTTCATCTATTTTTGATATCAAGTTAACCCAACCACTGCATACTTTGAAGATTGATCTATGAAGGAGAATACAATGAAGAACCTACATAATGTTACAAAGGATATCTTCCTTATTTCTCCAACTAGATCAATTATAGAAAAACCGAGCGACGGTTCAAGCACATTTTCAGACTCAAGACATGTTCAAAAATCGCATTGAATTTTCGGAAACAGTAGTGACAAAGAGATTGGATCTGATGCAAGAACAAATAATGAATGCAATATCTAATGTCACCTCGGAAGTCCGTGCGTTATCTAGCAGAGTTGGTGAGTTTGACAAAAAGAGGAAGAGGTAAAAGAACAGCAGAAGCTATCAAAGAAGAGATCTAGTCAACCGACTGATCAAGGACCGGCTGATAAGAGAGAAAAGAAATAAAGAAATCCAGATCAGTTAGAAGACAGTCTTTATAATCAGTTGAGAATTTTTGGCAGATTTTTTTGAGAATTTTAGACAATAGAAGATTCTTTTATTCAAAATTCTTTCAATCTTTGTACGAATCTGTACACTGATTAGGTTATAAATAAAAGATTATTGTATCTACGAGAAGTTCAATTTGATCAGTTCATAAATTCTCTGTCTTTTAAACACCAAAAAATGGAAAATTCTCTAGTTTTTGATTTTGGAATTTGACAAATTAAGCGTGAAAAGATTAAACAAATGATCGAGAAAACTGAAGGTAACTGAACTGAAGATTCGTAAACTAATATTAATGCGTGTATAGTCAAATGCAACTTAACTCAGCTAAGCTAACTGAACTGTGTATTCAACTGGACGATCAATTAAGATTGATCAGTTATACATCAATCAGTTAATCCTATCAGCTATGTCAATCAGTTGTGACACGTCATCAGTTAAGGAACGTAGCTTTCAACCGACAATTGTACAAGAGCATACTGCAACGTTTAGTGGGAACTCGGCATTTCAGAAAGTTACAGTGTACGATTGTCAGAAGAATGTTGACATGGCTATACAATGGATATAAAGATTCAGTTGGAGTATATAATCAAGTTACAAAGTTATCAAGTTACAAAATTTGCAATCAAGTTTAAAGTTCTCAAAAGCTCACGCTTATTATTTACATTCATAGCTTCCAGGCTATACTTCGAGCTTAAAGCACAAAAAAACACTTATTATTATATTATTCGATCTGTAGCGATCAGTTGTGCGAAGAAATTTACATATTAGTTAATAACTGATAAGTTGTATTGATACTAAGAGTTTCAGTTTTGGCAGTGTTAAGTCCAAACTGAAGTGGGTTTGTATAATCCGTTGTATAGATCAAAGTATTTTAGTGGAAATCCTATCTTCGAGATAGAAGTGGTGACGTATGATTATTTGAAATCTCCAAACATCCAGAAATCTTGTGTTCTTTCCTTGTCAGTTTTATTCTATATGTCTTTCAGTTATTTCCGCACTTTTATCAAGTTAACTCATTGACAACAAGATTCGCGAATTCAGTTTATCACTAAACTGATTCATAAATCGAAGAAGTTGTGAAATTTTAAATTGTATATCCCCAACCTTTTCTAAGCACTTTTTCACTCTCAACCGATTCTAACATCATTTATTTGTGTAATGCCAGAGATTTGTTGTGTTGTTAATCTGAAATGATTTGTTAATTAATTGAGGTGATTATAGATGAATTGGATCGGACCGGGATAGGAGGAAAGGAAAGTGGATTATGTGCGAGGATGAGCTCTCGCGCATATGCGCGACCCAGCCGGGTGCATATGCGCGACATGTCCAGAGAACCTCGCGCATATGCGTGACATGAATCCGCGCATGTGCGCGAGGGTACCCGAGAGTTGGGCAAAGTGACCAAGGGCCTCGCGCATAAGGTGCTGTGTAGATGACGCGCTGAGACATATGGTCTCGCGCATATGCACCGAGTGATGTCACACATATGCGCGAGACGTGTTGCTTAAAGGATGATGCCACCTTTCTTTACCATGCAACACACACACACACACACACACACACACACACACATATATATATATATATATATATATATATATATATATATATATATATATATATATATATATAATCCTTCAATATGCAATCAGATGAGCAGCAACGAAGGAAATCGAGAAAAGGTCAGGGGAAAGTTGTGAAAAATCCTTACGCCTTTTGTGAAAGATCAGCCCGTCAGAATTTGAATCCGACTTCAGTACTGTGTTCTTATCAACGCAGGCTATAACTGGATGTAAGTTTTGTTAAGTTTTTGATATGCCCTGAAATTATGCCATTGTTAGAATTGAATAATATTCATATATGATGTTCTTGACATGTTAAACATCGTAGAATCGAAGTCAGATTGAAAAATAGACTGATTATGGAATTGTTATGATTTTCTGATTATATTAATTTGAAATCGGACAGATTTGGATTATGAATGAACTACAGATTGTATCGAATATGAGTTATGATTTGTAATTGATGTCTGTTGTTATGGTATTGACGGGGATACTGAGATTGTGCCGTTATGCCGTTGAGTTGACTTAAAACCAGATTAATGAGATTCAGTGTTGAATTGAGAATAGAACATTGATATTATGATTCTCGCTATGTCGTTTTAGATTTACAGAGACAGCCTTGAGTTCAGAACTGATATTGCTTCAGACCGAGACTACAAACAAAAGGTATAATTCAATGTGATATTGGGAGATCGACTCAAGTAGGATATACTTGAGTTTCCCTAAATCACATACTTGTTGTTTTTATATGCATTGATTTGATTTTATATGTTGTTCTATTGATTTATAGAAAGCATGTATTAGACGAGTATTAGATGAGTGATCTTGTGACAGAAGTGCCTGATAGTGGTGGGATTGCCACGGGCACATTGCACGATGTCACAAGATATTGTATTGACGATAGTGCCACAGTCTGTGATGGATAGGTCAAGACACTAGATGTTTGGTTATATCGACGTGAATAGAATCAGAGTTTCTTCTATTACTGTTGGTCGATATAGGAATGCCAACGTCTGGAAACCGGGATCCCTAGACTATGATTGTAAGGACCCTGTATCATATTATCGTAAATCCTGTGTGATTATCGATAATTAATGAAATTGTCATGTGATTATGTATTTGATGTATATCGTGACAATGAATTGAGAAATGAATATTGTATATGAATTGACGTTGTAAGAGCTCGAGTGGAGAGGCCGGACGCCAATTTAGTACAACAATTAAATTTGTACAGAACGAGTGGCGCCCGGGCGGTAGAAAATGACTGCCCGAGCGCCAAGGTAGAAATTGTGTATGTTTGGGCAGAACATGCCGCGCCCGAGCGGTAATGTTTGACCGCCCGAGCGCGGTGCAATTGATACTCGGGGACAGAATGTCTCGCGCTCGGGTGCGAGAATTCTACCGCCCGAGCTCGAGATCGGTGGGGATAAGAATAAGAATTTTGTTTCATTCTTTCTTCATTTCCTTACCGAGGTTTCGAGAGAAAAAGAAAGAAATCGATTTCTTTCGTCCGATTTGACTTTGAAACGCTGTCTAAACGCGAAAAAAATTATATATTTGTGATCTTCGCGTCGAGGGCTTCTGACTGAGGTAATTTTTCTTCTATTTCCAGCAGCTCTAAATATAACAGTGCTGGAATAGCATGTATTTGAAGTTGAATTTTTGATATGTAGTAGAATAACCGACAAGAAACTCGTATTCGAAGTCGGAATTGAATTATGATAGGATTTTCATTTGATATGAATTTTTGAAGTTTCAAATGATATTTGAAACTCATATTAATGGTTTTGGAGTATGTTATTGATTGGAATGAGTGTGTTATTGATGTAGATAAAGTGTAATATCAATATCTTCAGGCCACATCAACTGGAAACCAAGAATTGAGGTATGTTGCGACCGGGTAACATACGACAGGTATCTGTATTATATGATATATGTCGGATTGATTGGAATGAGATTATGTGTCTATATGCCTTATTTGTTGATTTATGTGGCATACATGACATTGAGATGGAGATATCGATGTATCAAATAAATGTTTTGTTAACACACATCATTTTATACATACATCGATACATGACATACACGTTGAGCTATGATCCTTGGATATCTTGATATGATTTGATTGGATTCCGGGGTTTGTGAACACAATCGCTGTGCCGGTATTATATGACCCGTAAAGCATAGACAATTGTGGCCCCATATGATTGGATATGAGATGTGGGATTTGATGACGCTTTGCCGACGCTATCATACGTGTATTCCCATATCGGCCGGTGTGCCAGCTCGAGCATTGATTTGATTTGATAGCGATTCGATTGATTCTTACATGTGCTCAGTGGATGGGCATATTACCTGATACCTCCACGACATACATGCATTGTATACCATATATCATTGTTTAGATATTTGTGGTATATATGATTGGTTGTTCCATACGGAGCTTTGCTCACCCCCAAGGGGGGCTGTTGTTGTCTTTGTGTGTGGACAATGGCAGGTATTCCAGGATATCAGGAGACCGGAGAGGGTACTTCTGGAGGGAGCCACAGCTTGGGCTGAGGTTTTATGTTTATGTCTTGTTCCCAGTATATATGTATATGTATCTATATACCGGGGCATGTCCCGAGGAGATGAGATGTTTGTATGTGATTGGTTTTGATTACGTGTGGGCATGTTTATGGCGTGAGATGAGATACTATTTTTAGTATTCAAATAAAATGATTTGGGCTCATTGGAAAGAAAATTTAAACTCGTTTTCCGCTGTAATTAGTTAACCCTAATCAGATTGCATTGTAATAACGATTAGGAGCTAAGGGCCCCACACAGAGTGGTATCAGAGCATAGCTGGGAATGCTCGATTGAGATTTGTGTACACGTGAATAGGCACAAATGAATTGTGCGTATGTGTTTGATTTATTTGTATTACTTGCTCCTACTTGATTTGATTTGAGTAAGTATCTGATGAGATTGATTCTATGAGATGATGATATTATGAATTGATATGAAATTGTGATATTCATATTTTGATTTGTAGATGGATCACACAAATGAAACTGCGAGTAACAATACTGAGAGGATTGTTGGGAAATTTGAAGGGTTGTCCATGGATGTTTTGATGGCTCGATTCCAGGATCTGAAACCACCGAGGTTCTTTGGCACCGAGAGTGCTGAAAGAGCTGAGGCCTGGCTGAAAGATATCGAGCATTTGTTTAATATTGTTGAGTATTCCAAGGCTCGGAGACTGAAACTTGCTCTTTACCAGCTGAAAGACCGAGCTAAATCTTGGTGGGAAGCCGTTGAGATTGGGTTGAAAGAGGCCGGGACTGAAGTCACTTGGGATGTCTTCAAGGCCCAGTTTTTGGAGCAGTATTCCCCTCCTTCCTATTATACTGCTCAGGAGAATGAATTTAATAGTCTGCAACAGGGAACGATGACTGTTGCAGAATATGCTTCGAAGTTTTCTACACTGTTGAAGTATGCACCTCACGTAGCTGGGAATGCGAGGGCAAAATATAACAGGTTTGTGAATGGATTGCATCCTGCTATATATACTTATGTTGTTTCTGGATTGCCTACTAGCTACGCAGAGGCAGTTGAACGAGCCAAGGCAGCCGAGGCTGGACTTAGGAGAGGAGGTCCACAGTATACTCCTCCACCTCCGGTGTCAGCCCAGCAGCCTGCTTTGCGGCCGAGGGGTAAGAAGTTCAAGAAGACTGGCTCTGTTTCTTCGTCTTCTTCGAGTGTGTCACAGAGAGGGAGTCCTGTGATTGCTCCTTATTGTAGCCATTGTGGGGGTAAACATACTATCGAGCAGTGTCGAGGTATGTTTGGTACTTGTTATCAGTGTGGACAGGAATGCCATTTCTCTCGAGTATGTCAGAACAGGGGTACGATTTCTGCTCAACCCCAGCCAGGATTTAGAGATGACCCTAGTATGACGAGACCTGCTGTTCATGTTCCATCTTTTCAGCAGTCAAGTGTCCCACGATATCGAGGACCGGGTGGTCACAGTGCCCAAGTTCCTCCTCAAGTGAGAGTGTATGTCATGACTGAAGATCAGGCGAGAGAAGCTCCTGGTGGCGTGACTGCAGGTATTTGCACGCTTTGCGATTATCCTGCACGTGTTTTATTTGATAAAGGAGCATCTCATTCATTCATATCTCATGTATTTGTTGCATCTCACGATATTGAGTGTACCTTATTGTATGATACTTTGTCGATAGCCACGCCAGCAGGGAGGATTATTTTGTCTGAGAAAGTTGTGCATAATTGTGTATTGATATATGAGGATAATGTGGTATTTCTGAATTTGATTGTCCTCCCAATGCACGACTTTGATTGTATTGTTGGCATGGATATCTTGACGACAAATCGAGCTACTGTTGATTGTTGTCATGGGGTGGTTCGATTTCGACTGCTTGATGGACCCAAGTGGAATTTTTATGGCAAGGGTTCCCAAGCCAAAATTCCATTGGTATCTTCTTTTGAAATGTCTCGACTTTTGACTAGCGGAGATGAAGGTTATCTTATCTACGCTATTGATATTTCGAAGAAGGAGTCTTCTTTATCTGAAATTCCAGTTGCGAAAGAATTCCCGGATGTATTTCCCGATGAGATTCCTGACTTTCCTCCTCATCGAGAAGTTGAGTTTAGTATTGATCTAGTGCCGGGGACTGCGCCTATATCTAAAGCTCCTTATCGCATGGCACCTTTGAAATTGAAAGGATTGAAAGAACAATTACATGATCTTCTCAATAAGGGATATATTCGACCGAGTGTATCACCTTGGGGAGCTCCAGTTTTATTTGTTCGAAAGAAAGATGGTACGATGCGAATGTGTATCGATTATAGGCAGCTGAATCGGGTTACTGCGAAAAATAAGTACCTACTTCCTCGTATTGATGACTTATTTGATCAGCTTCAGGGTACTTCTGTTTACTCGAAGATTGATCTTCGTTCTGGGTATCATCAAGTACGAGTTCGAGATGAAGATGTACCTAAAACTGCTTTTCGTACGAGGTATGGCCACTATGAATTCTTGGTTATGTCTTTTGGTCTTACGAATGCTCCTGCTATCTTTATGGATTTAATGAATCGGGTCTTTCGAGATTATCTAGACCGATTCGTTATTGTATTTATCGATGATATTCTTGTGTATTCGAAATCGAAAAAGGAGCATGCTGAACATCTGAGACTGGTACTTCAAACTCTTCGTACTAGTCATTTGTATGCTAAATTGTCCAAATGTGAATTTTGGATGGACAAAGTGATATTTTTGGGCCACGTCATTTCGAGACATGGCATATCTTTTGATCCTGCGAAGGTCGAAGCTGTACTGAATTGGCCGAGACCTACGAATGTTCCTGAGATCCGTAGCTTCATGGGTTTAGCTGGATATTATCGTCGTTTTATTGAAGGTTTTTCGAAGATAGCTAAACCTATTACTCAACTGACACAGAAGAATCAACGATTCATTTGGTCAGATGAATGTGAAGCTAGTTTTCTTGAATTGAAGACGAGATTGACCACAGCACCTGTGCTTACTATTCCTTCAGGTACAGGAGGATTTGTGGTGTGTACAGATGCGTCTGGTAAAGGTTTGGGCTGTGTTCTGATGCAACATGGCAAAGTGGTTGCTTATGCGTCTCGTCAATTGAAATCTCATGAAACACGTTATCATGTTCATGATCTTGAATTGGCCGCCATGTGTTTGCTTTGAAGATTTGGCGCCATTACTTGTACGGAGAAAAATTTGTTATCTATTCGGACCATAAGAGTCTGAAATATCTCTTTTATCAATCTGATTTGAATATGAGGCAACGCAGGTGGATGGATCTCCTGAAGGATTTTGATTGTGAGATTCAATATCACCCTGGATCGATGAATGTTACTGCGGATGCCCTGAGCCGTAAAGTTCATGATTCTGTTCTAGCCTCTGTTTGTGTTGCCAAAGTACACGAAGATATATGTACTTCTGGCTAGACTTTTCACTCGAATTGGAATTCTGTCATTGTCTCAGCATTGCAGATTGAGCCGAACTTGATATCGAAAATACGAAAGGCCCAACGAAGCGATGCTCAGATCCAAAAGTCGAAAGAACTGGTATCTGGTGGACATCAGTCTGGATTTCAGATTTCTTCTGATGGTTCTTTACGACTTAATGGTCGGCTGGTAGTTCCTAATGATTCTGATTTGAAATCTGCCCTTCTTCGAGAAGCACATTGTAGCAAATACAGTATTCACCCTGGAGGTCGGAAGATGTATTTGACATTGAGACCTCAATTCTGGTGGAGACGTATGAAGAAGGACATCGCTGAATTTATTTCTAAATGTCTGGTCTGCCAGCAAGTGAAAGTCGAGAGAATGAAACCTGGAGGATTGCTCCATAGTCTTGAAATCCCAAAATGGAATTAGGAACATATTGCTATGGATTTCGTGACTCATTTACCTCGTTCGCCCAAGGGCTGTGATGCTATTTGGGTCATTATTGATCGGCTTTCGAAATCTGCGCATTTTATTCCGTATGAGCGGACTTATCCTTATAAGAGAATGGCCCGTTTATACATTGAGAATGTTGTGAGACTGCATGGTGTGCCAGGCTCGATTGTATCTGATCGTGATCCCAGGTTTTCTTCCAAATTCTGGGGTAGTTTCCAAGTGGCGATGGGTACGCGTTTGTCTATGAGTACTGCTTATCATCCTCAAACTGATGGCCAGAGCGAGCGTACGATTCAAACATTAGAGGATATGTTACGTGCAATTGTGATGGACTTCAGAACGGGATGCAAGATGCCTTACCATTGGTAGAATTTTCTTATAATAATAGTTTTCAGACGAGTATCGGTATGGCACCGTTTGAAGCTCTATATGGGAGACGATGTAGATCACCGTTATTCTGGGATGAAATTGGTGAGAAACAGTTAACTGGACCTGAAATGATACAGGAAATGAATGATAAGGTTCAGTTGATTCAGCAGCGGATGAAAGCTGCTCAGGATCGTCAAACGAGTTATGCGAACAAACGAAGACGACCCTTAGAATTCCAGAAAGGTGACAGAGTGTTTATGAAAATATCTCCCTTTAGAGGCACTGTTCGATTCGGTATGCGAGGGAAGTTATCTCCTCGATATGTTGGTCCATATGAGATTCTGGATCGAGTTGGTGATCTTGCGTATCGATTGGCATTACCACCAGCTCTATCTGCCATTCACGATGTATTTCATGTTTCTATGCTAAGGAAATATGAACCAGATCCATCACATGTGCTTGCACCTGATGAGGTTGAACCGGATCCTTCTCTTTCCTATGTCGAACAACATGTTCGCATTATGGATCGAAAGGAAAAGATATTAAGAAACAAATCGATTCCTCTAGTTCGAGTGCAATGGATACGACATGGTGTTGAAGAATCGACGTGGGAATTGGAAAGCAAAATGCGACAATCGTATCCGCATTTATTTGATGCTAGTCCATCTGTTCCATTGTATTCGATGTATTCTGATCCTTATTCTGATTTTACTATTGATATGTACTATAACTTGTGACATATGTATATCTACCAATGTTATGTATATAAGATGTTTGAGATTTCGAGGACGAAATCTTTTAAGAAGGGGAGAAATGTAAGGAACGTGTATCATATTATCGTAAATCTTGTGTGATTATCGATAATTAATGAAATTGTCATGTGATTATGTATTTGATGTATATCGTGACAATGAATTGAGAAATGAATATTGTATATGAATTGACGTTGTAAGAGCTCGAGTGGAGAGGCCGGACGCCAATTTAGTACAAACAATAAAATTTGTACAGAACGAGTGGCGCCCGGGCGGTAGAAAATGACCGCCCGACCGCCAAGGTAGAAATTGTGTATGTTTGGGCAGAACATGCCGCGCCCGAGCGGTAATGTTTGACCGCCCGAGCGCGGTCAATTGATACTCGGGGACAGAATGTCTCGCGCTCGGGCGCGAGAATTCTACCGCCCAAGCGCGAGATCGGTGGGGATAAGAATAAGAATTTTGTTTCATTCTTTCTTCATTTCCTTACCGAGGTTTCGAGAGAAAAAGAAAGAAATCGATTTCTTTCGTCCGATTCGACTTTGAAACGCTGTCTAAACGCGAAACAAATTATATATGTGATCGTCGCGTCGAGGGCTTCTGACTGAGGTAATTTTTCTTCTAGTTCCAGCAGCTCTAAATATAACAGTGCTGAAATAGCATGTATTTGAAGTTGAAGTTTTGATATGTAGTAGAATAACCGACAAGAAACTCGTATTCGAAGTCGGAATTGAATTATGATATGATTTTGATTTGATATGAATTTTTGAAGTTTCAAATGATATTTGAAACTCATATTAATGGTTTTGGAGTATGTTATTGATTGGAATGAGTGTGTTATTGATGTAGATAAAGTGTAATATCAATATCTTCAGGCCACATCAACTGGAAACGAAGAATTGAGGTATGTTGCGACCGGGTAACATACGACAGGTATCTGTATTATATGATATATGTCGGATTGATTGGAATGAGATTATGTGTCTATATGCCTTATTTGTTGATTTATGTGTCATACATGACATTGAGATTGAGATATCGATGTATTAAATAAATGTTTTGTTAACACACATCATTTTATACATACATCGATACATGACATACACGTTGAGCTATGATCCTTGGATACCCTGATATGATTTGATTGGATTCCGGGGTTTGTGAACACAATCGCTATGCCGGTATTATATGACCCGTAAAGCATAGACAATTGTGGCCCCATATGATTGGATATGAGATGTGGGATTTGATGGCGCTTTGCCGACGCTATCATACGTGTATTCCCATATCGGCCGGTGTGCCAGCTCGAGCATTGATTTGATTTGATAGCGATTCGATTGATTCTGACATGTGCTCAGTGGATGGGCATATTACCTGATACCTCCACGACATACATGCATTGCATACCATATATCATTGTTTAGATATCTGCTGTATATATGATTGGTTGTTCCATACGGAGCTTTGCTCACCCCCAAGGGGGGCTGTTGTTGTCTTTGTGTGTGGACAATGGCAGGTACTCCAGGATATCAGGAGACCGCAGAGGGTACTTCTGGAGGGAGTCACAGCTTGGGCTGAGGTTTTATGTTTATGTCTTGTTCCCAGTATATATGTATATGTATCTATATACCGGGGCATGTCCCGAGAAGATGAGATGTTTGTATGTGATTGGTTTTGATTACGTGTGGGCATGTTTATGACGTGAGATGAGATACTATTTTTAGTATTCAAATAAAATGATTTGGGCTCATTGGAAAGAAAATTTAAACTCGTTTTCCGCTGTAATTAGTTAACCCTAATCAGATTGCATTGTAATAACGATTGGAGCTAAGGGCCCCACAATGATTGAGTCTATTCTAAGTCGTGGAGTCACGAGTATGATTGATAGTTTATATTAATTATGTATCAGACTTTGATATATATCTGATATCTGCTTCATGTTTTATATTGATTATATGATTGCATGTTCGTTGATTTATACTGGGATTATATTCTCATCGGAATTATCCGGCTGTTGTCGTGTTTGTATGTGTGCATGACAACAGGTGGGACAGGATCAGGGTCGAGGAGATAACGAGAGATCATGATTAAAGTGGAGACCACAGACTTTGATGTTGATGTAGATAGGGTTTGAACACTTGATAGCTAGTTGTTGAACCTTAGTCTGTATTGAATGTATGATGTACAGGACTTGTACCTTTTTTTATACTGATATGTATACTAGTATGATTTCCATTGCGTTCCGCATTTAAAAAAAATTTAGACCCTGTTTATTATAATTGATTAAATTGTCCCAATGACGATTCTGAACTTGATTAGCGTCCGGGTCCCCACACTTTGGGGGAGTGCTAGAATTGTATCATTTTGTTCTGTAATATTGTGTCGTTCCTACTGTATCATTACAGTTGCATGGAGGCCAAGTGGTGGGAGTTTGTTTTATCACATTACGGCATACCTCACATACTTGGCCGAAAGGTTTAGCTGCATGACGATATAACTTCTATGTGTTGTTGTTCGAGCTGTATTCTTGTTGATATTGTATCGTTCATTTGGCTCAAGTTACCCTGTTTCCATTGAGCCATGTTTTATTCATTGCATAATTCATTTTATATTTGTTTATTGTTGTTGTTGTTTAACTGTTTCATACCAGAATACATCTCATTTGTTTACTAGGGGCCTCTTGTGTCTGCTATTGTGCATCATGAAGGTCACCCAGGTAGTTTTGCAGCACCAGGTGGAAGGTCCACTGGCGAAGCTCGTGAGTGAGGTTGGATAATGTATATTCAGTCGGTTTGGAGTCTCTCAGCTAGTCTATCTATATATTTGAGTTTCGTCTAATTTTATGTCAGATTTTATTCACCGGACATATTTTATTCACCGGAGAGATGCCCCATATATCTGTATTATTATTTTTATTTGTTAATGCTTGCTTGGATTTAGTTTATGTCGTTTTGACCTTGCTGACTTTATTTGATTTGTTTGATTTTTGTTATTGGATTTTACATGGCTGACAATGGTTTGTGATGGTTTTTAATTCAATTAAGTCGTATTTTGAGTCTTTTTGATTTACAGACATTTTAAAATTTTGTTATGTCCGATTTATGGGAGGTAATGCCGGAATTTTATAGACTTGAAATCCATTTTAAAATGTTTTTAAACCATTTTTCATTGCGTAATTAAACTTATCGTGGGTCGTATGATCATTAATGATAATTAGAGTAACTAGGCCTCACAAATTAAATTTAACATCCTCCTCTACTTGCGATTAATGGCGATTCGGTAATCATCACATGAATCTTTTTATTTTCAAAGATTTGAGAAGAATTTTTTGTAAATATTTCATAAATATTTATTTACTTAATTTCCTGAGATCGAATTTTATATATAGATCTGGATCTTTTAATTTCAATTAATGTGCTTTTCAATCAATATAATTATTATTTCATTAATATAATATTTGCAAAATAGCCGTTGAAATGTAGTAAGTGTGATTTTTTCTATGTTTTACTCCTTCATTTCCAATTTATGATAATATTTTAATTCTAAATAATTAAAATCATAAATCATAAAGAAATAGTTTTAAGCAATAAATATATTTTAAATAATATTTAAAAATATTATTATTATTTATTTTAAATAATAAAATTTAGTTAGTATAAATAAAATTTAAAATGTATTTTTTTTAATTTAAAATAAGAATAAAGTTGAACGAATGGACAATGTGATCCACATATAAATGAATGTAAGAAAATGTAGTGTTAAAATAAAGGTAAATTTGAAATCAGTACCTAAAAGGAATTGAGTTTGGATTTAGTACCTGGAGAGAGAAAATTCTTTTATAAATGTCAAAAATACCCCTATATACAATTTGATTTAATTGATCTCATCGCTTTTGAAAATTGTATCAGAGTTTTAGGTTGATTTATTTAAAACAAAAATTTTATTATTACTATTAACTAATTGTATGAGAAGAAGAATTTTGAAAAAATTATGAATCCGAACTACGGTTCGAGAAAAATGATTTACAAGGAATATTCCAATATTTTGGAATGTAAACAAGTGCATCTAACTATTGTTAGATTTCAGAAGAAGAAAGGGAAGCTACTGCACCCTCAGATAAAATCTTAGGTAAACTTATGATTCAAACAAATAAGTTTCTGGAAATAATTCCAGATTCCTCTAAGCTCTCTTCAGATCTTAAAAAAATTCAGAAGACATTACAAAATTATAGCCATATGTTATATTTTGTACCTCAACGAGTTGAGAAAATCCTTGAAACCCAGGAAGAAATTCTTGGAATATTAAAGGATATTCAAACAAGAATTCAGAAACTGGAACAACAACCCAGTTCTAGTAGACGAACCTCAGGAGGTTGGTTACCACCATCTTTTGGTACCGAACCTTTGTTACATCAACAAGGGAAGGCCAGAATGGTGTCAAAACCTTTAACTGAAGATGAAAAGATGATCAATCTAATCAAGTCTGTCTCAGAAAAGAAATTAATCTGATGACAACTTTAGAAAGGATTGGTTTAGAGGATCTACAAGAGCTTGCGGAATCTTTCGCAAATATCAAAATAGTAGATCTAAAGATGAACACAGCAGTAGGTGAAACACCACATGCTATAACCTGATCATCTTCTCAAGAACCACCCAGGGAAAGTCTGGGATCTCAGAATGTAAACATGAGAGAATCTCAATCTGATTTCCATACTTGTGGAGGATCACACTCAGCGGGAACGAGGACAATGAGAAATCAAATTCCCTTGCACAAAACACCTTATGGAAAAACTGTGTTAGATCCGATACATCCTTATGTGGTTATGCTTAACCTTGATGTATTAGACTTCAAAAACAGAGAAGATCTCATAGATGACTGGACATCTGCTATGAGAATTGCAGCAGGAACACTCGATCTCAACAAAGAAGGATTCATAAAACTTTTGGAAATGAGTCTTATGGGATCAGTGAAAATAGCTTGGGACATGACTTCATTAGACATGAAAGAGTCAGTCCTAGCTGGTGAATCTCTTAGTGAGATCGCTGAAAAAATGGCTACCCTATTTAAAGCACACTTTATAGGGGTAGACTATTTCAACAGTCAAGATACAGAGAAGAAAAAGAAATACACTCAAGCTTTGTATAGTCTTGAATTACATGACATATGCTTGGTAGATGAATACATTATGTTATTCACCAAATATAGATGGAATTCAGGATTCAAAGAAGATATAGCTATGCAGCTTTTCTTCGCAAAAATGCCAATCCCTTGCAGAGAAATGCTCATAAGGGAATACGTACCTGAAAATCCAGATACGTTGGCAAGAAGAGCCTCTTTCCTTAAAGGAAAGTTGGCAGAATTGTGTCACACGGCAGCATTACAAAAGAATTACAAACGATTAAGGGGTGTCAACAAAAGAACTCCTTTGTGTCGTAAGGAAAATGATCTTCCAACAATCATTGGAAGTAAACCACAGATGCATAGAAGGAAAAGTTGTAGAACTCATCCTTATGCTCGAAGTGGAAGAAGTTCTTGGAAACCAAGAACAGTATGGTCTAGACAGAAAGCCAGATCTTACAAATCTGGACAAAGAAGCAGACCATCAAGAAGTAGGATATCATCCAAAGCATCGAGTTCATCTTGAAGCACAGGAAGAACACCTACAAAGAAAACTTTCAGAAGAGCTCATACTCGGGCTAATGAAAGTTTCAAGGACTGTAATTGTTGGACATGTGGAGCAAGAGGTCATATCTCGACCAACTGTCCAGAAAATGAAAAAAGAGGTATTAAACGCTTTGATCCTATCCCGGATATTGAAGAAGCAGTTTATTACCAAGATCTTATTCAAGTATACTAATTTGAGGATATTGCCTCAGATGAAAGTATATATGAAGAAGAATTCTTAAGTCAGGAAGAATCTGATGGAACAGAATCGGAATCTGACTGAAGACGAGGTGTTTTGACACAAAACACACGAAGATCTGTTTGGATTTTTAGCCAGACTACAATATCTCATAACATGGTTCAAAGAATCATGAGAGAAAATCCGAGTCTACAGAGATATCAAGGTTTCTCTGTAGGACAGGTAGAAAAATTCTTAGAAAGTATTGGCCTAAGAAACAGAAAGCATCATCTAATTTATAAATTTTCTAGAAGGGAAATGGCAATCCCGATGGAACTTACAGGAAATAGAATGGAGATGGAGTTAATTCCTTCCAAAGAAATTAAGGAGGAATTACAAAAACTCAAGATAGAAGTAGCGAGGACCATGTCCTGGATTCATATCGGAGCAATCCAGATTATGATAAAGGCTATTTTCAAAGAAGGAATAGATTCACCTATTGATATTGCTATATGCGATAAAAGAATGGGGAATCTACAAGATTCAGTACTGGGAACAATCTCAGGAAACCTCTGTGCAGGAAAGATTGTGGGAGTAATCTATCCAAGGATAGCCTACAACCTGGCAGATCGAGATTTCAGTCGAGCCTTGACATTGCATCAGAACTTCAAGAAAAAATGGTTGATGAAAAAAGTTAATAGGCCATATTCTATTACCCATCAAATTTCATATGCTATATCTAATACACATCACTCTGAATTGTTTATTAGAAACGAGTTTATCGAAATACCAGAGATATTTGGAAAAGTTGCTCAGGAAATTTATCCAAAAGAATTGAGTTTCCTCTAATACAGGAAACAGATATCCAAATCCAAGACAAACCGATTCTACAAAGGAATCTAAGTCTTAAATTGGAATCAATAAGACTATCTTTTCAAGGAGATAGAGTTACAAGTTACAGATGGGGAAAAACGCCTATCATAGAAACCCAACAGGAGCCAAAATAAATTTCTACAATGGGAAAACTTAGATGCCCAGAAGGTTGGAAGGAAGTAGAAATAGTATTTGATATTACAAAACAAAGGAATCAATTTCCTTGTAATTCAATATACTATTTGGAACAACAGATGATAGGAACTTACCAAGGACTGATTAATATCGGAGAATTGGAGGTTCACATTCAAGGAATTCCAGGGAAAGAATCAGATCGACTGATTCTTGGACTAGAGTTTCTTGAGGAACACAAACCTTGGAAACGTCTAGAGTATGGAATGGAGTTTAGGCAGAGGATAAGATGTGGAAAATCCAATGACACAAGTCCATTCTCCATATACATTCCAGTAGGAATGTTGTATGAACAATATAAGGCAGAATACTTTGCTGCTTATATTGATTCAAGTGCTGGAATATGTACAGCAAAACGAGGAGTTTTTCCAAATAATTTGGAAGAAGAACTACCAAAGATTGCTGGAAGAGATTTTTCCAGAATAATCTTAATTTTATGTAAGGTGATTAATATGACTGAAATTATGAATGGCGGTGCTGGAGAAACACCTTGGTATAAGGTAAAGACACCACCAATTTATTTTCATGATACATGAGCTGACATGTTGTTAGGAAATAATTTTCTACAAATGTTTAAGTCCTATACTCAAGAAAATGAAACTAGACGATTAGTGTTCACAACACCCTGTGATCACAAAATCATAGTCCAGAGACTACGAGAGGCATTTTACAAAAAATTGCCAATCCAGTTTCGCAGCAAGCGTGGTGATTTAGGAAAACTTCTGAACCCAAAAATGAAGGATTCAAGATGGTTTGGAGAAACAATGCTCCAATTGAGAGCTGATAAAAAACTCCAACAAGAATATATAGAATGCCTTAAAATAAATCTACATACAAATGAAGTAGAGTTTGAAGCTAAGGTATCATTGGAAGATGTGAAAAAGAGGATCAGAGAAAATTATAATGAAGATCCTTTGGCATTGTGGGACAGAAATAAACTCAAGGCTTGCCTTAAGATCAAGGAAGGCAAATAGTATGAATTTGTCTGTTGTAAACCCATCCCAATGAACATAATTGATCAAAGAGATATGCAGATTATAATCAAGGAACATTTGGACCTTGGTTTAATCAAAGCAGGTATGTCACCATGTAGCAGTCCAGGTTTTCTAAGAAATCATGGTGAGATTAAACGAGGAAAACCCAGATTAGTTATTAATTATCAAAAAATTAATAAAATTCTGGAGTTTGATGGGTATTTTATACCTAGTAGAGAACACTTGATTAGTTGCATTCGCAATGCCAAGATATTCTCTAAATTTGATTGCAAGTCCGGATTCTATCAGATTCGGATGCAAGAAGAAAGCAAGAAATTCACAGCTTTCTCTACACCTCAAAGACATTATATCTGGGAGGTATTACCAATGGGATTGGCTAATTCACCACAGATATTTCAAATAAAGATGGATAATCTTTTTAAAGATTATTTTAAGTTTATGTTTGTTTACATTGATGATGTTTTAATAGCATCCAAAGATATGAATGAACATGTTAGGCATTTGGAGATTTTCTCTAATGTTTGCAAGAAAGAAGGACTGGTTTTATCTGAAAAGATAGCAGTCATTGCTACAAGGAAGATTGAATTCCTCGGAATTGAAATCGATGAGTCAAGAATAATTCTGCAAGACCACATAGTCGAAAAGGTGCAGAATTTTCCAGAAAGTTTCAAAGACAAAAAACAACTTAAAAGTTTTCTAGGAGTTGTTAATTTTTCTGGAATGTTTATTAAAAATCTAGCAAAACACAGGAAAGTGTTCAGTCAATTATTGAAAAAAGATGAAAGATTTATATGGACAAAAGAACACACAGAAGGTTTATCCATTTAAAGAAGGTTTGTAAAAATCTTTCAAAAATGGCTATTTCTTAAGACGGAGATGATCTGGTATTATATACCGATGCCAGTGATCATTGGTGGGCAGCAGTTCTTACTAAGCTCACACCAGATAGAGAACAACCATGTAGATATTGTAGTGGGTTATTCTCAGATGCAGAATCCATCAGATGGCATATCAACAAGAAAGAATTTTATGCAGTAAAAAGGGCTTTTGAAAAATGACCATTATTCTTACTTGCAAAGAAATTCACTTTGAAAATTGATAATAAACAGGTGAAAGCTTTCTTAAGGAATAGAATTGAATCTAAACCTGAGAAAGCCAGATTATTAAGATGGCAAGCATTATGTCAGAATTATATTTTTGATATTGTGATAATAAAATCTCATGAAAATATTCTTGCAGATTTTTTGACAAGAGATGGATAGCATTGACATTGATGCTATTATCAAGATGCAGAGGTATTTGACGGAACAACTTGAAATGCTTCAAACCGAGTTCAACAAGTTGACCGTTAACGCAGAAGTTGCGGGAAGGCTACAACAAGCTGATAAGAGAATTGTGTCTGATCGAATTACAGGTTGTCTACATGCATATACTCAGTTATGGTCTGTAATGCAAAGGCCTATCCTCCAAGGCATTGAGAAGACATTGGTTTCCCAAATGGAGAGTTTTCGAGTACAGGACTCTATACCTGTAGCGAGGGATTCAAATACCCTTTGCACAAGTGTTAAGTCAGGATCATCACCAGATGAGTCGGCTAAAACAAAAATTGAGACTCCTGATCCTTATATTGAGTCTTCAAGTCAACCCTTCACCTCGGGGATTGAAGAGGGATAGATCAACCTTAGGCCTCGTATTGACAAAGGCAAATCTAAGGTTGGTACTAACGAAGCAACAATTTCTTCATTTCAGGTTTATCAGCAGAATTGGGAGAAATTGAAAACAAGAATTGGAATCAACCCAGCTACTAACAGGGTTGATATTTCAGGAAAATATCCAAGGGTATGGATGAAACCAAATTCATATCCAAAGGAGGTTAAAGCATGGTATGAATTCGGGCTCTTGCCTCAGTTTATACTACATCACCCAGCTTTCCGAAAATCTCAGGTCTACCAAAGTGGATCCAAGAAGCTGTTCACAAGACTTGGGCGAATAATGATTATTTGTCTAGAGGAGATGTTTTGGAGCTATATTTTTTTAGTGCAGCACCAGAACCAGCAGGGAAAGGTTCTCACGAAGCCTTTCATTTCATCAAGTTAAGGAGGCCAGATACAAATGTTCAAAAATTTATCAAGGACCCTATAACAGAAGAAACACCCCTCGTTGCTTCAATTTCTGAAGATGATATGTCTACATGAAGAGCATGGGGTTTATGGGTCTGTCTCATTGAGATGGACAAAGTCAAGTTCCCGTTCAAATTTTATAATCATTTAGTGAACTGATCATTTCTGTTAAACACCATGACAGGAAAAACCACAAGTTTTGCAGAAGATTTATTCGAGAAAAAGAGAAATCTTTTGTAGAACAGCAAGCTGCCGGCTAGTAAAGAGACTCGCCGAAAATTCTGTAACATGGCACATATAGGAAGATGGTCAGAAAACATCTGCCTTGAATGCCAAAACCAGAAGGAATCTAAATTCGGTAAAGGTTTCAAACCGAGATCTGATCGGAAACACTTTACCGACACAAGCAAAAGTGAGGATGGACCACAATCACGTTTTTCTCGAGGACAACGAAAGCCAAAGATTCCTCGACAAAGTTAAATGTAGACATGTGACTAACCCACTAACCAAAAGAAAACCTACCATGTGAGTGGAAGGATATGACCACCAATAATGGGTGGAAAATGACAAGGATCATTGAATACCTAATTAAAAAAGGGAATCCAATGAATAAAAGAAAGACAACTGGTCCCGAAATTTTCATCTATAAATAATGATAGAAGGAAACCAGTGAAACACATCAAGAAAGAAACCTAAAAGAAATGTATTTTACATATCTGAAGGTTTTAAAAAGAAAACTCAAGTATGAAAGGAAGGAGCTAGAAGCCCTCAAATCATTAGCTCAAATATTCCAAGAAAAAGGGGACAAATTACAGCTGATCTATTTCAAACGCATTCATACTGGAAGTGCGGTGAAATAAAAGAATGGGAAAAGTTGATGTCTAGACTAATAATCTAGAAAAAGACATTGCAGGAAAGGACCACTCAACCACTATATGGTACCCAAGCAAGCTGTAATGGCTTATGAAGATTTGAAGTCCGAGTTTCAAATCCGAAAGAAGCCTTCTATAAATAAGCAGGCAGAAGGAAGATGAAGGCATCTGTCAACCTCTTCATTTTTCTTCAAATATTTGTAATATTTTCTCTTTCAAGTTTATGTGTGTAGTAAGTTCAGCTACTGTGAGTAGCTAAACAAGTTTCTTCTCCTCTACAGGAAGTTACTATGTATTAATAAATGTTCTGTGTTTGAATAAAGAGATCTTTGCTCTTAGCCCTCTCATGTATTATTTTCAAAATTTTATCTTTTATTGTACACTCTAAGGTAGGAAACGAATTAGAGTTGTGCCAAGTGCTGCTGAAGGAATCTCTGTCAGTAACCATCGGTTGCGATCTTGTGGTTGGACTGTGAGGAGCAGTTCGTAAAAAACGGTGGATATAACCCGGTGGTACTCCGGTCAAAGAGGTAAAAGATTTTATTTTATTTTACGGAAGCATGATAGGCCATGATTTAAAAGAAAAATCAATTATTTAAAATTAAAGTATAAAGGATATTTTGGGGAATTGGGTAGTAAAACCAAAATTGATAAATTTTGGATACTGAAACCTAAGCTGCCCTTAAAATAATGTATATGTGGTATGAGAACTCCGTAATTTTTGACGAGATGATAAGTGTTATAACACAAACTAACGTGGATGCCTCCGATGAATTGGATGTGGGATAGACATATCACACAGTATTTGTATAAAATTCATGTAATATTTGTTTATCTTATTTGATTATACGATGGAAAAATATAAATAGTATGGTGTCTAGGAAAATGTGAGAAAATATTTTTTTTTGCCCACTAACTTGGCTGATTTTGATTTCTAGTCTATTAATTTTATAAATTTTGTTTTGGTGTTCTAATTTTTAGTTTTTGTAAGGCTCGAGATTCATTAGTCTTCATTAATATGATACTCAAAGATATGAGAATGCATGACATGGAAGGAGGGGAGAAAAGGCATAAGAAATTAGAGTTTTGAGTACAAGATAGACCGCACCAGCGCTCAGGAAGAGACCGCACCCGCGGTTACATAATTCTGAATTTTGAAGGTGAGGCCGAAACCACACCGCACCCGCGGTCCAAGAGCCACCACACCCGCGGTCGATGTCCAGTAGGATAGGAAATTTTATTCGAAGCAAGACCGCACCCGCGGTGCAACCAAGACCGCACCCGCGGTCGTCGAATTTCAGAAAATGAAATTGGTGCCGAGAGCACAGCGCACCCGCGGTCATGCGTGCCACTTGAAAAATAATGACACCTGCTCTTGCCATGCATATATGTTATAGGTGTCTTCATTTCATCCCTCTCAGTAGCTGAGAACCGAGGGAAAGTTTCAGGAAAAAGGAGTAGGGTTCTTTCATTGTAGAAGTCAACTTGTGCAAGATTTATCCAACCAAACTTCAATCTAAACATAGATTTGTGCTCCTTGCATCAAGAACTACAAGGGGATGTAAGTTTCTTTCAGTTTCAATATGGTTTGAAGTTTTAATGTTAGGGAAATTCAGATATAAGTTATATTATGTGTTCTTGATATGTTGAGCATGATATAATTGCAATCGGATCGATTTTCGGATACCGTATGAGATTGTCTTGAATTTCCAGCATGTATATTGAGTTGAGATAGTGAAGAGTTCAACATGATACATTAGATTTTAATGAGACTTATGAGAGGTTGATATTGATATATTGATGTTCGACTTGTTGGTATTACCGGTATATCGAGAATTACGCTGTTATGCCGTCAAATTGTATCAGAATCGATTACTGAATTGTATATGAGTTGCTTTGAGTTATATGAGTGGTATTGTGACATGGTACTACTATACATTGCCATTTCAGATTTGTATTGGCCACTTTAAACTCGAGACTTTGATTACGACATATTGTTCGACACGAAAGGTATAATTCATGTGATTATGGGGAAGATACAACTCGAATCAGATTTGATTGGAGTTTCCAACAAATCACATACTAGATTTGTTATTGTTTATATCTTTGATATGATTTGGATTTGTTTATAGATTTATATTCAAATCTCTTGATATAATCATGCTTTGTCTATAGATTTATATTCAAGCATTGAGATAGGAGAGTCATTGACAGATTTGTCAAAACTAGACGTTCGGTGTATCGACGCATAGGAGCAGACTTCCTCCGATTGTAGACATTCGATACAGACACGACCGAAGTCTAGGAGTAAGACGTACAGTTTCTCCGATTGGGAGGGTAGGTAAAAGACAGTGACGTCTTATTCACACCGGGATCCCTAGAGTAGAGTCGAACTGAGTCTAGACATGATTTGATTAGACTGCATGTTTTTATAGATTGGTTTCATAGACTATGGAACCCATGATTTATGTTACATGCATGATATGGTGTTTTATGATTTTATTATGCATATGCATGTATACATGGTTTATACTGGGATTTGTTTACACCGGAGTTTCCGGCTGTTGTTATGTCTGTATGTGTGCATAACAACAGGTGGGGCAGGATCTGTGTCACGACAGAGATGAGATCGAGATAGCGTGGTGACTACGGGCGCAGAAGATCACTAGTGGTGTTGTACTAGACTTGGACTACTTGTATTTTGTATTTTGTATAAACACTAGTTGGATGGATGTATTAGAACAAGACATGTTTGTATGTTTGTAAAATAAGTAAAGACCTTTTGCTTATTTATATACATTAGAATTAATGTTAAAAAGTGAAAAATTTGACCCACATTTTCTCACAGATCCATTTAATCCCAGATCGAATTGATTTAGAGCCCGGGTCCCCACAACAGGTGGTATCAGAGCAGTAGGTTCTGTAGACCGAGATAGAATAGAATGAGCGGGGTAGATCGAGTCATCCTCCTTGCTTTTGCTGTGCTAGCATGATTTATTGCTTTCCCTATTATGTGTTGTATTGTATCTGAGTTGATTTACAGCATATAATTGTCAAGACTGAATCAGAACCGATTCTGGATCAGAGGTATATGATCAAAGGAGGGCTGAGACAGCTTATATAGACTGTGTACTAACATGTTTGATAACCCAATATGCCGCCTAGAAGGATACCGCAACCAGCTGTAGGACAAGTGCCAGAACAGGGGAGTACGTCAGGTACTCAGATGGACGTAACCGCTACCCCGATGGAGACTCTGTTGAAACGGTTTCAGTCGTTCCGACCCCCGACTTTGAAAGGCATTGAGAATGCAGCGGATTGCGAAAGCTGGCTGGATGACATAGAGATGTTATTTGAATCACTTGCCTATTCAGATGAACATAGAGTAAAGCTGATTGGGCATCAATTGCAAGAAGTGGCCAAGAGTTGGTGGCTAATGGCGAAACGAGCCCTAGAACATCGAGGTATTGATATTACTTGGAAAGATTTAAAGATGAATTTTATCAACGTTTCTTTCCAGTATCTTACCGAAAAGACAAAGGGGCAGAGTTCGCCAACTTGAGACAGGGGCAATGGAACATAGAGGAGTATGTTGCCAAATTTTCTTCCTTGCTTCGATTTGCACCACATGTAGCAGGGAATGACGAGGCGGTCGCCGATCAATTCATAAACGGTTTGAATCCGGATATTTTCACCTTGGTGAACACGAGGCGACCCAACACTTTTTTTGAGGCGTTGAACCGAGCAAAGGGAGCAGAGGCTGGCTTGATTAGGCAGCGAGGAGCTTCCTATAGTATTCAGGGTCAGAGACCGCCACCGCCCGCCGTACAGTTTCCACTACCTCCTCCTCGATTTGATAGTGGAAGCAGTAGTAGTGGCAAGAGGGATTCGTTGAAAGCTAAGGGTAAGCAGTTTAAGAGAGCAGGGAGCAGTTCGTCGAGCTCCAGTGGATCCCGACAGAGAGGTCAGGGTCAGAGTTCAGAGTATAGTGGTGTTTATTGTAGTTCTTGTGGTGGTAGGCATGCCACTGAGCAGTGTCAGGGAGTTATGGGCAGATGTAACTATTGCAGACAGCCGGGACACTTCGCCAGAGTTTGTCCCCAAAAAGGTGTCCAGAGATTTCAGAGTGCAGGGTCATCAGCTTCAGTAGCTCAGCCCGAGAGGCAAGCTTCATCTGTCCATTCCTTCCAGCCCTCGCCTACACAGTCCCAGCCTAGAGCCAGAGGTGGCCAGACAATGAGCCAACCTCCCAGACAACAGGCTCAGGTGTTTGCCTTGACCGAGGAGCAGGCACAGGATGCGCCGGACGACGTAATTGCAGGTAACTGTTTTCTTTGCGGTTATCCTGCATATGTATTGATAGATACATGTGCATCACATACATTCATATCAGAACGTTTTGCATTGTTGCATTCCTTGCCTGTCGAGTCAATGTCTACTGTAGTGTCTATTTCTTCTCCGTTGGGAAGTGGTCTTATATCCGTGACTTCAGTTGGACACTTTATACTACAGTATGAGGGACATGAGATTGATTTAGATTGTGTTGTACTTGGCTTATCTGATTTTTATTGTATTGTCGAGATTGACATGTTGATTAAGTACAGAGCTACCGTAGATTGCTTCCACAAGATTGTCAAATTCAAACCTGAAATGACAGAGGAGTGGAAATTCTATGGTAAGGGTTCCAGATCTCGGATTCCCTTGGTATCTGCTCTGACTATGAGTAGATTGTTGCAGAAAGGAGCATAAGGTTTCCTTATTTATTCTGTAGATCTACAGAAAGCGAGCCCGACATTGACAGATTTGCCAGTAGTACGGGAATTTGCAGATGTATTCCCAGACAAGATTCCAGGGTTACCTCCAGCCCGAGAGGTAGATTTTAGCATTGATCTGATTCCAGGTACCGTTCCTATTTTGAGAGCTCCGTATAGGATGGCGCCGATAGAGCTGAAGGAATTGAAAGCACAACTAGAAGATCTTCTAGCCAAGGGATATATCAGACCTAGTGTATCTCCTTGGGGCGCTCCAGTGCTATTTGTGCGAAAGAAAGAAGGTTCTATGAGATTGTGTATAGATTACAGGCAACTGAACAAGGCAACGATAAAGAATAAATATCCTTTGCCTAGAATCGACGACTTATTTGATCAGTTGCAGGGATCTTCTATCTATTTCAAGATTGATTTGCGATCGGGATATCACCAACTCAGAGTTCGAGATGTTGATATACCGAAGACAGCATTCCAGACCAGGTATGGACACTATGAGTTTTTTGTCATGCCTTTTGGTTTAACGAATGCTCCAGCGGTGTTTATGAGTTTGATGAACCGCATCTTTCAGAGGTACTAGGATGAATTTGTGATTGTTTTTATTGATAATATTTTGGTGTACTCTAAGAATCTGAATGAGCATGCCAATCATTTAAGAATTTTGTTGCAGACATTAAGAAATGAGAGATTATATGTTAAACTGTCAAAGTGTGAGTTTTGGTTGAGACAGGTTGTCTTCTTAGGTCATATCATATCGGGAGACGGTATTTCTGTGGATCCGAGTAAAGTTGAAGCTGTTATCAGTTGGCCTAGACCGACTTCTATGCCAGAGATACGCAGTTTCATGGGTCTAGCAGGGTACTATAGAAGATTCATCAAAGATTTCTCCAGCATTGCAAAACCGAGTACCCAATTGACAAAGAAAAATGTGCCGTTTTTGTGGTCTGAAGATTGTGAGTCTAGCTTCTTAGAATTAAAAAAAGAGGCTGACCAGTGCACCTGTCTTGATGATTCCTTCAGGTACGTGATTTCGTTGTATATTGTGATGCATCTCACAGAGGGCTGGGGTGTGTTCTTATGCAGCGGGGTCATGTGATTGCATACGCCTCGAGACAGCTGAAGACTCACGAGACTCGATACCCAATTCATGATCCTGAATTGGCAGCTATCGTATTTGCATTGAAGATCTGGCGTCATTATCTTTATGGCGAGAAATTTGAGATCTACTCGGATCATAAAAGCCTAAAGTACTTATTCTCTCAGTCAGAATTGAACATGAGACAGCGCAGATGGCTTGATTTGTTGAAAGACTTTGATTGCGAAATCAAATACTATCCAGGGAAGTCAAATGCAACAGCAGATGCCTTGAGTCGAAAGGTTTGTGCTTTATCCTTATCGACGATAGGAGTGACTAATATGATTGAAGATTTCTGTTTGTCTAGATTAGCATTTGATACAGGTAGTAGACCATTACTACTTTCTTCGATTCAAGTTGAGCCAGATTTGATTATGCGAATTAAAGAAGCGCAAAGAACGGATCAGAATGTTCAGAGATCAATTCAGATGATCAGACCAGGGCATGTGTCAGAATATCAGGTACGTGATCATGTGCTATACGTGAATAACCGGCTTGTAGTGCCAAATGTTTCAGATTTGAAACAACAGATATTGTCAGAAGCGCACTGTAGTCGGTTTAGCATTCATCCTGGAGGCCGTAAAATGTACAACGATCTGAAGACACAATTCTGGTGGAAACAGATGAAGACAGATATTGCAGAATTTGTGTCTAAGTGCTTAAATTGCCAACAGGTGAAAGCTGAGAGAAAGAAGCCCGGAGGTTTACTTCAGAGTTTTTCTATTCCAGAATGGAAATGGGATCACATTTCCATGGATTTCGTGACGAATTTACCTCGTTCTTCCCGGGGCTGTGATGCGATTTGGGTCATCATAGACAGATTGACCAAATCAGCATGCTTTATTCCATACAGAATGACATACCGACACGATCAGATGGCTGAGATATATGTCAGAGAGGTAGTCAGATTGCATGGTGTGCCGAAGTCTATCGTATCAGATCTTGATCCACGATTCACTTCACACTTTTGGCACAGTTTGCAGCAGGCCTTAGGTACGACATTGCACCTGAGTACCGCTTATCATCCACAAACTGATGGACAGTCAGAGCGGACTATCCAGACTTTAGAGGACATGTTGAGAGCTGTAGTGCTAGATTTCGGCGCTAGTTGGCAAGATTCACTACCGTTGTGTGAATTCTCGTACAACAACAGCTATCAAACGAGTATCGAGATGACACCATTTGAAGCATTATATGGTAAAATGTGCAGATCTCCTCTATACTGGGATGATATATCTGAGGTACCAGAACTTGGGCCTGATATGATCCGTGAAATGACGGAGAAGGTAAAGGTAATTCAGAAGAGGATGAAGACGGCACAGGATAAGCAAGCCAAATACGCCAATGTCAGACGTAAACCGTTGGTATTCGACAAGGAGACAGAGTGTTTCTAAAGATTTCTCCTTTCAGAGGCGTTGTCAGATTTGGCAAGCGTGGAAAGTTATCTCCTAGATACATCGGTCCATACGAGATTCTTGAAAAGATTGGCGATCGGGCATATCGACTTGCTCTTCCTCCTTCGTTATCCGAGATACATGATGTTTTTCATGTATTGATGTTGCGTAGATATATGCCAGATATTTCTCATGTCATTCACCCTGATGAAGCCGAGCTTGATCAGACTTTGAGCTATGTCGAGCAACCGATATAGATTCTTGATCGGAAAGAAAAACAGCTCAGAACGAAGACTATTCCGCTAGTGAAATTCCAATGGAGTCGTCATGGCATCGAAGAAGCGACTTGGGAGACAGAAGCAGATATGAGACAGAAACATCTCGAGTTATTTACATGATGTAAGTAATCCTTCAGTCTTGATTACATTACTTTTCATGTATAATCTGATAGATTGCATGCGATTTCAAGGACGAAATCATTTCTTAGAGGGGGAGAAATGTAAGGCTCGAGATTCATTAGTCTTCATTAATATGATACTCAAAGATATGAGAATGCATGACATTGAAGGAGGGGAGAAAAGGCATAAGAAATTAGAGTTTTGAGTACAAGATAGACCGCACCCGCGCTCAGGAAGAGACCGCACCCGCGGTTACATAATTCTGAATTTTGAAGGTGAGGCCAAAACCACACCGCACCCGCGGTCCAAGAGCCACCGCACCCGCAGTCGATGTCCAGTAGGATAGGAAATTTTATTTGAAGCAAGACCACACCCGCGGTGCAACCAAGACCGCACCCGCGGTCGTCGAATTTCAGAAAATGAAATTGGTGCCGAGAGCACAGTGCACCCGCACTCCCTGAGCTACCGCACCCGCGGTCATGGGTGCCACTTGAAAAATAATGACACCTGCTCTTGCCATGCATATATGTTATAGGTGTCTTCATTTCATCCCTCTCAGTAGCTGAGAACCGATGGAAAGTTTCAGGAAAAAGGAGTAGGGTTCTTTCATTGTAGAAGTCAACTTGTGCAAGATTTATCCAACCAAACTTCAATCTAAACATAGATTTGTGCTCCTTGCATCAAGAACTACAAGGGGATGTAAGTTTCTTTCAGTTTCAGTATGGTTTGAAGTTTTAATGTTGGGGAAATTCAGATATAAGTTATATTATGTGTTCTTGATATGTTGAGCATGATATAATTGCAATCGGATCGATTTTCGGATACCGTATGAGATTGTCTTGAATTTCCAGCATGTATATTGAGTTGAGATAGTGAAGAGTTCAACATGATACATTAGATTTTAATGAGACTTATGAGAGGTTGATATAGATATATTGATGTTCGACTTGTTGGTATTACCGGTATATCGAGAATTACGCTGTTATGCCATCAAATTGTATCAGAATCGATTACTGAATTGTATATGAGTGGCTTTGAGTTATATGAGTGGTATTGTGACATGGTACTACTATACATTGCCATTTCAGATTTGTATTGGCCACTTTAAACTCGAGACTTTGATTACAACATATTGTTCGACACGTAAGGTATAATTCATTTGATTATGGGGAAGATACAAATCGAATCAGATTTGATTGGAGTTTCCAACAAAATCACATACTAGATTTGTTATTGTTTATATCTTTGATATGATTTGGATTTGTTTATAGATTTATATTCAAATCTCTTGATATAATCATGCTTTGTCTATAGATTTATATTCAAGCATTGAGATAGGAGAGTCATTGACAGATTTGTCAAAACTAGACGTTCGGTGTATCGACGCATAGGAGCAGACTTCCTCCGATTTTAGACATTCGATACAGACACGACCGAAGTCTAGGAGTAAGACGTACAGTTATTCTGATTGGGAGGGTAGGTAACAGACAGTGACGTCTTATTCACACCGGGATCCCTAGAGTAGAGTCGAACTAAGTCTAGACATGATTTGAATTAGACTGCATGTTTTTATAGATTGGTTTCATAGACTATGGAACTCATGATTTATGTTGCATGCATGATATGGTGTTTTATGATTTTATTATGCATATGCATGTATACATGGTTTATACTGGGATTTGTTCTCACCGGAGTTTCCGGCTGTTGTTATGTCTGTATGTGTGCATAACAACAGGTGGGGCAGGATCTGGGTCACGACAGAGATGAGATCGAGATAGCGTGGTGACTACGGGCGCAGAAGATCACTAGTGGTGTTGTACTAGACTTGGACTACTTGTATTTTGTATAAACACTAGTTGGATGGATGTATTAGAACAAGACATGTTTGTAAAATAAGTAAAGAACTTATGCTTATTTATATACATTAGAATTAATGTTAAAAAGCGAAAAATTTGACCCAAATTTTCTCACATATCCATTTAATCCCAGATCGAATTGATTTAGAGCTCGGGTCCCCACAGTTTTAAACTATTTTGATCTAATTGTTGGTGTGATTTCATCATATACATCTACAATTTTCGGTATCACGTCGATAATTTTTTATGTCACATTAGTATTTTCGGTTCTACATCGATATTTTATAGTGAAATACTTGGTGATTTATGTACTTTTCAAAGTGTTCATTATATATTTTTCTGTTGACCAACTTTAAATATACACTAGTGCACTTGTGCATGTCGTGCGTGTATGTACAGTTTGTTTTCTAATTAATTTATTATATATGCAAATATGAGCAATATTTTACTTGTAAAAAATCTAATGAAATATCATACTACCATTTGAATTGATTATATTTATATGAATGTCATATCGTAATTTTAAAAATTACCAAATAACTAAATTGTAATTTGAAATATATAAAAACAAAGGAAAAAATAAAATTCTAATATTTTCATCATGTAAGTACAGTTTTATTTTTGTTTAAAATAGATGGTCTTCTTTTTGTCTTTATTTAAGGAGATTTTTTATATAAAGTAATAGATACATATATTATAGGTGTCATGACTAGGACACCTATCAACAATGTCGTAATCAAAAAACTTCCGGCTAAGACAAGAAATTCAAGTAGTCAAATTCAAAATTTGAAAATAATAATAATAATAATAATAATAATAATAATAATAATAATATTAATAATAATAACAATTCATAACATAAGGAAACGAAATGAATTTTATGATTTGTTTGTGTCATTATGGTTAAAGTATGGGCAAATTTGAAAAAATGCACCTGTATATTTTTTATTTAAGATTCAGTACTTAAATGATTTTTTTTTATAAATCAATACCTGAAAACACTACAAATATAGTTATAACTCCATAAAAGATAAATTTACATTTTTTCCCTTTTAGGATTTAAAAAAATATGTAATTTTATACATTAAATTAATTTTGCGTTTTCTATCTACCAAAATATTAGCACCTATTATGGGCTTCAGATAGTTGATTTTGCTATTTGAATACTCCAAATGTGTAAAAAAATATTATATTTTCGAACAATCACCATAAATTTAGTCATTGTTATTTTTCATTAAATATGTATTATAATGACTTATTCATATCATTTTATTTTTAAAAAAATACAGTTCATCACTCATCATGAAATAAGATTAAGTATTTATTTTTTATATAAAAAGTATCTATTTTGAAGTTCCAGATATTTGATTTAGCTATTTCAATATTCCAAATGTGTAAACAAAATACTGGATCTTCGAAGGATCACCATAAATTCAGTCATTGTTGGGTTTTTCATGAAAAGTGTCTTTGGATGACATATTCATCTCATTTAATACTTTTTTAAAAAAAATCAAATTCCCAACTAAGAATGTAAATTTTAAAATACTTAGTTTTACTTGAGAAAAATATTTATTTTGAGTTTGCAAATACTTGATTTTGTAAATAAAATACTCCCAATATGTATTAAAATATTGGATATTCGACTAGACAACGTAAATTTACCAAGTATTGGTATTTCAATGAAAAATTGCATTTGGATGTTATATTCATCTCATTTAATATATTTTTTGTAAAAAAAATTTCCAAATAAGCATGAAAATTTTAAAGTAATTAGTTTTAATTGAGAAGTACTTAATTTTAGTTAGAAAATACTTGATTTCGTAAATGAGATACTCACAATATGTATTAAAATATTCGATATTCGAATAGGCAACGTAAGTTCTCTAAGTGTTGGTATTTCCATGGAATATGCATTTGGATGAGAAGTACCAAATTTGAGTTTGTAAATACTTGATTTGATTTAGGAGATATTCATAATATGTAATAGAATACTGGATATTCGAATATGCAACGTAAGTTGACCAAGTGTTGCTTTTTTTATGGAGGATGCATTTGGATGACATATTCATTTCATTTAATATATTTTTTGTAAAAAAAAAAATTCCAAATAAGCATGAAAATTTTAAAGTAATTAGTTTTAATTGAGAAGGACTTAATTTTAGTTGGAAAATACTTGATTTCGTAAATGAGATACTCACAATAATTATTAAAATACTGGATATTCGAATAAGCAAAGTAAATTCTCCAAGTGATGATATTTCCATGGAATATGCATTCGGATGAGAAGTACATAATTTGAGTTTCCAAATACTTGTTTTTGTGGAGACCCGGGCTCTAACTCTATTCTTTTGGGATTTAATTGGATCTTTGTTCGAAAATGTGGGTCAAAATTTTGCTTTTAACATTAATTTAAATGTATTAACGAAAGCATCACATGTCTCAATAGAAATTAAACAACGTAATGTACATACAAGTCTGTGCGTACAAACATACACTAGTGTTCAATAACAACTACAAACATAAGTGCTACAAGTCCAGTAGGAAACACTAGGAATCTTCCACGCCCGAGATCTCCACGCTATCAACTCTCTCTTCCTCATCGTGACCCTGATCCTGCCCCACCTGTTGCCATGCACACATACAGACACGACAACAGCCGGATAACTCCGGTGAGAACATATCCCAGTATAAAACATGGATGCATGCAATGTCATAATCATGTACAAAAGCATAGAATATATCAAGTAACATGAATAAAATCTAAACATGTAGAAGAATACAAATCTGTATTCAACATTTAAATCTTGACTCGACTCATTGCTAATCTAGGGATCCTTGAATAAGACGGTCTGTTACCTACTCAACCACTCGGGGCAACGGTACGTCTTATTCCTAGACTTCGGTCAACTCTGTATCGAGGGTCTACACATATAGCAAATCTGCTCCTATGCGTCGATACACCGAAACGTCTAGTTTTGGCAAGTCTGCCAATATCTCCTATCTCAGGACTCGAATCTAAATCAATAAACAAAACATTACATAATCAAATGTAATAACAATCTAGTATGTGATTTAGGGAAACTCGTATCAAATCTGAATCGAGTTGTGCAATCCCGTGACCACATGAATTATACCTTTCGTCGCCCAATATCTGTCGAGATCTCGAAGTCGAATGGCAACTCTGTCAATTTAATCTGAAATAACAATGCATACATGTGCTATATCAAACACAACTCAAACAAGTCTTGTACAATTCAATACTCATATTCGATACAGATTCGACGGCATAACAGCATAGTTTCGCGATACCGGTCAACTCAAAGAGTAATACACAATCATAATTCCTTCCTACTCTCATCACCAACACATAATATCATACTGAAATCTGCATATACTCGACCCAATACATGCTGGAATTCGAAATAAGCTCATACGATATCTGAAAATCATTCCGATTGCATTTCTATCATGTGCAGCATAACAAGAACACATTTCTCAATCTAAATTATAATTTCTCCAACATCCATAATTCGAAACATATTGGAATTACATAAAACTTACGTCACCTTATAGTCGTCGATGCAAGGAACACAAATCTTACCTCGGAACACAAATCGGATGGCTAAATCTCACACAATCACAACTTCAAGATCTAAAGAAATGGAAGTTCTCTCTCCTTGAAGTTCCCTCGACCTCAGCACTCTGAAATAGAAGAGGTGAAGACACATAATCTATATTGCATGACAAAGGACAAGTGGTTTATTTTTCACTTGGCACGCAAGACCGCGGGCGTGGTACACTAGCAGCGCGGGTGCGCTGTGCTTTCGGCAGCCCGTCTATTTTCTGAATCTCGATCACCGCGGGTGCGGCGCTTGCATCACCGCGGGTGCGGTCTCACCACCGCGGGTGCGGTCTTGCACGCACCGCGGGTGCGGTGTTGCTTCGCACATTTCCCTCAATTTTCTATCACCTACACCGCGGGGGCGGTAGTCCTAGCACCGCAGGGGCGGTGTGGCTTCGGCCATGCTTGCTCAAACTCTCATTTTTCATGTCACGCATTCTCCTCTTCAAGTCTCACATCGATGACAACGGATAATTCTCGAGCCTTACATTTCTCCCCCTCTTAGACAAGAGTTCGTCCTCGAACTCGTACGCAGGTAATTATGCAAGTATATACAAAGACAGTAAAATCAAACTAATAAAATACTTACATCAACTGAATAGCTCGGGATTCCTCTGCCTCATCTCAGACTCTGTCTCCCAAGTTGCTTCCTCGATGCCATGACGACTCCACTGAACCTTCACAAGCGGAATAGTCTTGGTTCTAAGTTGTTTCTCTTTCCGATCAAGAATCTGTATCGGTCTTTCAATATAGCTCAGAGTATGATCTAACTCGGCTTCGTCAGGCTGAATGACATGAGAATCATCCGGCATATATTTGCGCAACATCGATACATGAAAAACATCATGTATACCGGACAGTGAAGGAGGAAGAGCAAGTTTGTAAGCTCGATCGCCAATCTTCTCAAGGATCTCGTACGGACCAACGTATCTAGGAGACAACTTCCCACGTTTGCCAAATCTGACAACGCCTCTGAAAGGTGAAATCTTCAGAAATACTCTGTCTCCCTGTTCAAATACTAACGGTCTGCGTCTGATATTGGCGTATTTCGCTTGCCTATCTTGTGCCGTCTTCATTCGCTTCTGAATGATCTTCACTTTCTCGGTCATCTCACGAATCATATCAGGCCCTAACTCTGGTACCTCAGAGATATCATCCCAGTACAACGGAGATCTGCACTTCTTTCCGTATAAAGCTTCGAACGGTGCCATCTCAATGCTAGTCTGATAGCTGTTGTTGTATGAAAACTCACACAACGGCAATGAATCTTGCCAATTAATACCAAAGTCTAGTACTACAGCTCTCAGCATGTCCTCTAAAGTCTGGATAGTCCGCTCTGAATATCCGTCTGTCTGGGGATGATAAGCAGTGCTCAGGTGTAAAGTCGTACCCAAAGACTGCTGCAAACTGTGCCAAAAGTGAGAAGTGAATCGTGGATCACGATCTGATACGATCGACTTCGGCACACCGTGCAATCTGACGACCTCTCTGACATACAACTCTGCCATCTGATCGTGTCGATAGGTCATTCTGTACGGAATAAAGCAAGCTGATTTGGTCAGTCTGTCTATCACTACCCAAATTGCGTCACAGCCCTGCGAAGATCGAGGTAACTTCGTCACGAAGTCCATGGAAATGTGGTCCCATTTCCATTCAGGAACAGACAAACTCTGAAGTAAACCTCCGGGCTTCTTTCTTTCTGCCTTCACCTGCTGGCAATTTAGGCATCTAGACACGAATTCTGCAATGTCTGTCTTCATCTGTTTCCACCAGAATTGTGTCTTCAAATCATTGTACATCTTCCTGCCTCCAGGATGAATGCTGAACCGACTACAGTGTGCCTCTGACATTATCTGTCGTCTCAAATCTGAAATCTCTGGCACTACTAAGCGGTTATTCACATACAGAACAGAATCTCTAACCTGATACTCTGATATATGACCAGCTCTGACCATATCAATCGATCTCTGCACGCTCGGATCAGTTCTCTGTGCTTCTTTGATCCTCGAAATCAGATCTGGCTCAATCTGAATCGCAGCAAGTCGCAGCGGTCTACTCTCTGTACCAAATATCAATCCAGACAAGCAACAATCTTCCACTAAATTCGATACACCTACAGTCGACAAGGAAAGAGCACATACCTTTCGACTCAAGGCGTCTGCCGCTGCATTCGACTTCCCTGGATAGTACTTGATCTCGCAATCAAAATCTTTCAGCAGATCAAGCCATCGTCGCTGCCTCATGTTCAACTCTGACTGAGAAAAGAGATATTTCAGGCTCTTATGATCAGAGTAGATCTCGAATTTCTCGCCATACAAATAATGGCGCCAGATCTTGAGTGCAAATACGATCGCTGCCAACTCAAGATCATGAATCGGATAGCGAGTCTCGTGTGGCTTCAACTGTCTAGAGGCGTACGCTATCACGTGCCCTCGCTGCATAAGAACACACCCTAGCCCTCTGTGAGATGCATCACAATATACAACGAACTCACCTGTACCTGAAGGAATCGTCAAGACAGGCGCACTAGTCAGCCTCTTCTTCAACTCTACAAAACTGGCCTCACAATCCTCCGACCACACAAATGGCATGTTCTTCTGTGTCAACTGGGTAATCGGCTTCGCTATACTGGAGAAATCTCGGATAAAACGTCGATAATACCCGGCTAGACCCATGAAACTGCGTATCTCAGGCACAGAAGTCGGTCTCGGCCAACTGATAACAGCCTCAACTTTACTCGGATCTACCGCAATACCATCTCCAGATATAATATGCCCCAAGAAGACAACCTGTCGCAACCAGAATTCACACTTGGACAGTTTGGCATACAACTGCTCTTTTCTTAAAGTCTTCAATACCATCCTCAGATGATCTTCATGCTCAGTCAAACTCTTCGAATATACCAAAGATCCCTGTAGCTGATCAAACAGATCGTCGATGCGAGGCAAAGGATACTTGTTCTTCACGGTCGCCTTATTCAACTGCCTATAATCAATGCACAGTCGCATCGAACCATCTTTCTTTCTGACAAAAACCACCGGAGCACCCCAAGGAGATACACTAGGTCTGATATATCCCTTGGACAGAAGATCCTCCAACTGTGCTTTCAACTCTTTCAGCTCTATCGGTGCCATCCTATACGGAGCTCTCGAAATAGGAACAGAACCGGGCATAAGATCTATGCTGAAATCAACCTCTCGAACCGGAGGCAACCCTGGAATCTCATCAGGAAAAACATCTGCAAACTCGCAAACCACTGGCAAATCTGCCAATGCTGGGCTTGACTTCAGTAGATCTACTGAATATACGAGAAAGCCCTCTGCTCCTCTCTGAAGCAATCTACTCATAGTCAGAGCAGATACTAAGGGAATCCGAGATCTGGAACCCTTGCCGTAGAATTTCCACTCATCTGTCATGTCGGGTCTGAATCTGACAATCTTGTGGAAACAATCTACAGTGGCTCTGTACTTGATCAACATGTCTATGCCAACTATACAGTCAAAATCAGCTAAACCAAGTACTACACAATCAAGATCAATCTCATGCCCCTCAAACTGAAGCATACAGTGTCTAACAGTAGTCACAGATATCAAACCACTTCCCAACGGAGAAGCTATAGACACTACTGTCGACAACGACTCAACAGGCAATGAATGTCTCAATACAAAATGTTCAGAAATAAATGTATGAGATGCCCTTGTGTCAATCAACACATATGCAGGATAACCACAAAGAAAACAGTTACCTGCAATGACGTCATCTGGCGCCTCCTGCGCCTGCTCCTCTGTCAGGGCAAAAACACGTGCCTGCTGTCGGGGAGGCTGACTCACCGTCTGACTACCTCCTGTTCTCTGCTGAGTCTGTGTGGAGGGTGGCTGGAAGGAGTGTACAGAAGATGCCTGTCTCTCCATCTGTGGCGCTGGTGCTGATGATCCGGTGCTCTGGAATCGTTGTGCACCTCTCTGGGGACAAACTCTGGCGAAGTGTCCCTGTTGCCTACAGATGTTGCAACGTCCCAGAACTCCTTGACACTGCTCCGTAGCATGTCGCCCTCCGCATGAACCACAGTATGCGCCACTGTAATCTGAACCCTGACCTCTCTGTCGAGATCCACTCGAACTCGATGAACTACTCCCAGATTTCTTAAACTGTTTGCCCTTAGCCTTCAGAAATTCCTTCTTGCCACTACCACTAGATCCACTATCGAAACGAGGAGGAGGTGGTGGAAACTGTACTGTAGTAAGCTGTGGCGGTCTCTGCCCCTGAACACTGTAGGAAGCCCCTCGCTGCCTGATCAAGCCAGCCTCTGCTCCCTTAGCTCTGTTCAGTGCCTCTGAAAAAGTGTTAGGTCGTCTCGTGTTCACCAAAGTAAAGACATCCGGATTCAATCCGTTGATGAACTGATCGGCCACTGCCTCGTCGTTCCCGGCCACATGCGGTGCAAATCGTAGCAATGCAGAAAATTTAGCAACATACTCCTCGATATTCCACTGTCCCTGCTTCAGATTCGCAAATTCAGCTCCTTTATCTTTTCGGTAGGAAACGGGGAAGAAGCACTGATAGAACTCATCCTTAAAGACTTTCCACGTAATGTCAATGCCTCGGTGCTCCAAGGCTCTCTTCGTAGTCAACCACCAGCTCTTGGCAACCTCCTGCATCTGATGCCCTATTAGTTTCACACGTCGCTCATCAGTATATGCCAAAGACTCAAACAACATCTCGATATCATCAAGCCAGCTCTCGCACTCTACTGCACTCTCTGTGCCCTTCAGGGTAGGCGGATGGAAGGACTGAAATCTCTTCAATAAGGTCTCCATCGGCGTAGCGGTGACATCCATCTGTGCACCTGATGTGCTACCCTGCTCTGGCTGTGGTATACGTCTAGGCGGCATAAATCTGATTATCACACTGATTAGTACACAATTAATATCATCTGTCTCAGCCCTCCTCTGATCATAGACTCTGATCGAGAATCGGTTCTGATTCAGGCTTGAAATGCTGTAAATCAATTCAGATAATACAACACAACATATAATAGGGAAAGCAATAATCATGCTAGCATCTCAAAAGCAAGGAAGATGACTCGATCTACCCCGCTCATTCTATTCTATCTCAGTCTACAGAACCTACTGCTCTGATACCACCTGTTGTGGGGACCCGGGCTCTAACTCTATTCTTTTGGGATTTAATTGGATCTTTGTTCGAAAATGTGGGTCAAAATTTTGCTTTTAACATTAATTTAAATGTATTAACGAAAGCATCACATGTCTCAATAGAAATTAAACAACGTAATGTACATACAAGTCTGTGCGTACAAACATACACTAGTGTTCAATAACCACTACAAACATAAGTGCTACAAGTCCAGTAGGAAACACTAGGAATCTTCCACGCCCGAGATCTCCACGCTATCAACTCTCTCTTCCTCGTCGTGACCCTGATCCTGCCCCACCTGTTGCCATGCACACATACAGACACGACAACAGCCGGATAACTCCGGTGAGAACATATCCCAGTATAAAACATGGATGCATGCAATGTCATAATCATGTACAAAAGCATAGAATATATCAAGTAACATGAATAAAATCTAAACATGTAGAAGAATACAAATCTGTATTCAACATTTAAATCTTGACTCGACTCATTGCTAATCTAGGGATCCCGGTGTGAATAAGACTGTCTGTTACCTACTCAACCACTCGGGGCAACGGTACGTCTTATTCCTAGACTTCGGTCAACTCTGTATCGAGGGTCTACACATATAGCAAATCTGCTCCTATGCGTCGATACACCGAAACGTCTAGTTTTGGCAAGTCTGCCAATATCTCCTATCTCAGGACTCGAATCTAAATCAATAAACAAAACATTACATAATCAAATGAAATAACAATCTAGTATGTGATTTAGAGAAACTCGTATCAAATCTGAATCGAGTTGTGCAATCCCGTGACCACATGAATTATACCTTTCGTCGCCCAATATCTGTCGAGATCTCGAAGTCGAATGGCAACTCTGTCAATTTAATCTGAAATAACAATGCATACATGTGCTATATCAAACACAACTCAAACAAGTCTTGTACAATTCAATACTCATATACGATACAGATTCGACGGCATAACAGCATAGTTTCGCGATACCGGTCAACTCAAACAGTAATACACAATCATAATTCCTTCCTACTCTCATCACCAACACATAATATCATACTGAAATCTGCATATACTCGACCCAATACATGCTGGAATTCGAAATAAGCTCATACGATATCTGAAAATCATTCCGATTGCATTTCTATCATGTGTAGCATATCAAGAACACATTTCTCAATCTAAATTATAATATCTCCAACATCCATAATTCGAAACATATTGGAATTACATAAAACTTACGTCACCTTATAGTCGTCGATGCAAGGAACACAAATCTTACCTCGGAACACAAATCGGATGGCTAAATCTCACACAATCACAACTTCAAGATCAAAAGAAATGGAAGTTCTCTCTCCTTGAAGTTCCCTCGACCTCAGCACTCTGAAATAGAAGAGGTGAAGACACATAATCTATATTGCATGACAAAGGACAAGTGGTTTATTTTTCACTTGGCACGCAAGACCGCGGGTGCGGTACACTAGCAGCGGGGGTGCGCTGTGCTTTCGGCAGCCCGTCTATTTTCTGAATCTCGATCACCGCGGGTGCGGCGCTTGCATCACCGCGGGTGCGGTCTCACCACCGCGGGTGCGGTCTTGCACGCACCGCGGGTGCGGTGTTGCTTCGCACATTTCCCTCAATTTTCTATCACCTACACCGCGGGGGCGGTAGTCCTAGCACCGCAGGGGCGGTGTGGCTTCGGCCATGCTTGCTCAAACTCTCATTTTTCATGTCTCGCATTCTCCTCTTCAAGTCTCACATCGATGACAACGGATAATTCTCGAGCCTTACAGTTTTGGTACAGGAGATACTCATAATATGTGATAGAATAATGGATATTCGAATATGCAGCGTAAGTTTACCAAGTTTTGGCTTTCAATGGAAGATTTGTTTGGATGACATATTTATCTCATTTAATATATTTTTTTGAAAAAAAAAATGAAAAAATTTTCAAATAAGCATGAAAATTTTAAAGTACTTATTTCTAATTGAGAAGTACATAATTTCATATTGCATATACTTGATTTTGTACATGAGATACTCATAATATATAATAGAATACTGAATATTCGAATATGCAATATAAGTTCACCAAGTGTTGGTCTTTCTATGGAAGATGCATTTGGATAACTTATTCATCACATTTAATATTTTTTTAAAAAAAAAACATAAATTTTCAAATAAGCATGAATATTTAAAAATACTTAATTTTACTTGAGAAATACCTAATTTTATATTGCAAATACTTGATTTGGTACACGAGATACTCATAATATGTAATAGACTACTGGATATTCGAATATGCAACGTAAGTTCACCAAGTATTAGTCTTTCCATGGAAGATGCATCCAGATTACATATTTATCTTATTTAATATTTTTATGGTAGAAAAAAAAATCTCAAATAAGTATGAAAATTTTAAAGTACTTAGTTTTACTTGAGAAGTACCTAATTTGAGTTTACAAATACTTGATTTCGTAAATGAGATACTCACAATATGAATTAAAATACTGGATATAGACAATCTTTCCATAGAAAATTCATTAGGATACTTATTCATGTCGTTTAAATAAATAAACATAGTTCATTATTCATCATGTATTAATTTGGAGTTGCATTATGAACATAGTTCGTAAATGAGCTTGAAATTTGCACTTTAAACATATCTATTGATTTTTGGATTAATGATTTATAAAATATTCATCAATATTGATTTACAATATTTTTTTATATTCATTGAATGACTTATTTGACAATTATACTTATTTGACATTATACTCATTGCTAATTATTCATTATACTTATTAGTATTTTTTTCTTTATGCTTATGAGTATTAATTTATAATATCATTAATATTCATTCACAATGCTTGTTGGTATTCATTAAATGAAAAAGCAATACTTCATTTGATTAGGGTGGGAAAAAATACCGAAAAATCGTACCGAAAAAAATACCGAACTTATCGAAAAAATCGGTATACCAAAAATTTCGGTACGGTATGAAATTTACGGTATTAGTATCGGTACGGAATTATTATTTTTTCGGTATTCTGTATATACCGAAATACCTAAAATAATTTTTTATTTTTTTAAAAAAAATTTAAGTTCGTTATACCGAAAAAATGTCGGTATACCGATAACATTTTCGGTATACCGACAAATTTTTCGGTGTCGGTACAGTACCGGTATGAACTTTTTTCATTTTGAAAAATTCGGTATACCGAATGTGCGGTATACCGAATTTCCGATATCGGTATCGGTATGAAAAAATTCCATACCGATATTTACGGTACGGTATACGGTACCGTAGTTCGATACGGTATACTGTACCGTACCCACCCCTACATTTGATATCATCCTCATTAGTATTCATTCATAATATTTATTAATGATAATCATTCATTATATGTATCAATATTCTTTCGGTATATTTATTATCAAATTTGAGTTTTTAAAGGGTAAAATCAATTATCAGTGGAGTATAATTATGTAATATTTGTAACAATTTAGGTATTATATTTTTATTTCACGGATCTCATCATCAATGGTCACTCAATATTGACTTCAAATTATATAATTTGATATCATCAAATAATCGAATTTGAGTACTAAAATTGTAATGACCAGAAATTATGAGAAATAATAAGACAAGATTATAAAGTATTGCCAGGATGGAAAAATAAGAAATTCTTAAAAATGCAGCACCGCACCCGCGGTGCTAGACATCACCGCACCCGCGGTGTATGTGCAGAAAATGGAGTGCAAATCCCGTAGCCACACCGCACCCGCGGTATTAGACGGAGCGCACCCGCGCTGATGACACCGCACCCGCGGTCTTGCAAGAAGCGCACCCGCGGTCTCAGCTTTGAGAGAATGGATAGGAATCACCGTTGAGCGCACCCGCGGTGCATATGTTACCGCACCCGCGGTGCGACGTGCACTAGGAAGATGTTGCCACTTGTTTTGCATGCAATTGAACTATATATATATGGTCGTTTTCTTCAGAATCAGAACATAAAAGCCGAGAGTCCCTTCAGAAATCCCTTTAACTTTCGTTGCTTTGATTTGTGATTCCGTGCGAACCGTTTATCAGAATTCGAATCCGAAAGTAGTATCGTTCTCCTCGTGACACGAGCTACGCAAGGACGTAAGTTTTGTTACGTTTTGAGATGTTTTGATAATATGATGTTGCTAGAATTGCATGTGATTCAGATATGGTGTTTCTACTACCGGGGATATCGTATAATTGAAGTCAGATTAAAGAACAGATTATTTCTGTAATTGTTATGATTTTTGAAAGATAGTGACTGAGATTCTATATCAGAATTGTGTTAGTATTCAGAGTATGATTGTATTGGCACCGATTATGAGTTTCAGTATTATATTTGTGATGTTCAGATTGACGGGGTTATTTAGATTGTATTGTTATGCCGTCGAAACATCATTTGATTTAGATTGATCAGATTCAGATACGAGTTCGATTAGATTGTGATATTATTGATATGACTCAGATGGTATCTTATTCAGACATTGATCAGATTGTATACTGATTTGAGTATTGATCAGAACAGATTGTGAATTGAGTTATTTACTGATACAGCGTATTCGATATTGTCTTTTCAGATTGATATGGACAGAGTTGAATACAGATCATCATCTTCGTCAGACCGGGACGACAAAGGTATAATTCATGTGATATTCGGGAAGAAACAACTCAATTGAGATCACCATTTGAGTTGCCCAATAAATCACATACTATATTCTTGTTTATGTATTTGTTTACAGAACTTGTATATAAATCTTGCTATGCTTTGTTTACAGATCATGTTGCATTGCATTAAGATGATTATGCTTGTTTACAGATTGTGTATTCATGCATTAAGATAGGAAAGTCTGCGAGATCATCCAGACTTCTAGATGTTCGGCGATATCACAGCTTAGGGGAAGATCACCGCCCCTATTGTAGATGCGGATACAGATCAGGCCGAAGTCTAGGAATAAGACGGAAAGCACCTCGATTGGGAGGGTAAGTGACAGACAGTGCCGTCTTATTCACCCCGGGATCCCTAGAGTTCCAGATCGAGTCGAGTCTAGACATGATTTGATTAGGACTTCATGCTTATATGGATGTGGCTCCTAGACCATGGGACCCATCGTTATTGCTTTCAGTTGTGCTAGCATGATTTTATGATTTAGATTGTTTATATGCATGTTTATCTGATTTGAGCTGCATGCTTAATTTCATAGATTATGAAATATATTGTGTTTATACATGATCACATTTTTTATGAATTAGTTTGTTGATATACATGCTTACCATGTTTTATACTGGGATTTATTCTCACCGGAGTTATCCGGCTGTTGTCGTGTTTTGTATGTGTGCATGACAACAGGTGGGGCTGGATCAGGGTCGAGATGACGATGAGAGAAGACGAGTTAGCGTGGTGATTCCGGACTTGCAGTAGATTGGATTTTACTACTAGAACTTTAGTAGTGAACCTTAGATTAGAATGTTGTACATGATTGTATTTTTCTACTGAACTGTAATTTTTATACAGATATGTATATTGTTTAGATTCCATTACCTTCCGCAGTTACTTATTAAAAAGAAAAATTTTTAGACCCTGTTTTATCAGAACTGATAATTAAATCCCAAAAGATGATTAAGAAGATGATTAGCGTCCGGGTCCCCACAACAGGTGGTATCAGAGCGATAGATTCTTTAGATTGAGATAGTCAGAGTTGATAGATTCTTTAGACTGAGATAGAAGAGAATGAGCGGGGTAGATTGAATTTTCTTTCCTTGCATGTGATTGCTAGCATGAGAATTATGTTAATGTTGACTTGCATGATGTGTGCTAGCATGATTTATCGCTTTCCCTATTACATGTTGTTTGTTATCTGAGTTGATTGCAGCATGTAATGGTTAAGCCTGAATCAGAACCGAGTCTGGATCAGAGGTATATGATCAGAGGAGGGCTGAGACAGACTGTATAGATTGGGTACTAATCTGTTGGATATTCAGATATACCGCCTCGGAGATTTCCAGAAAGGGGTAGCACTTCGTCTGAACAGATGGATGTATCAGAAGCTCAGCTAGAAGAAAAGATGAAAGAGTTTGAGTTATTACAGCCGCCGATTCTGAGTGGTACCGAGACATCTGAAGAATGTCAAAACTGGTTTGATGATATAGAAATCTTGTTCGATTTGCTTGATTGTACAGATGAATAGAGGGTTAAAATGGTGCCTTATCAGTTACGAGAAGCCGCCAAGAGTTGGTGGATTACCAGTAGAAGAATGTGGGAACAGAGAGGTACAGTAATATCGTGGGAAATATTCAGAACTGAATTCTATCGAAGATTTTTCTCAGCTTCGTATCGAGAAAACAAGAAATTAGAGTTTGAGAATTTGAGTCAAGGGCAACTGAATATTGACCAATATACTGCTAAATTCTCTACTCTACTGCATTTTGCTCCTCATTTAGCTGGGAATGATGAAGCTGTAGTGAATCAATTCATCAGAGGGTTGAATTCAGAGGTAGTTGCATTCATGAATTTGCAACGACCTTACCATTTTGCTGACCTCCTGAGTAGAGCAAAGAGAGCGGAGGCGAGCCTGATTAGACAATTGACCAGATTGTGTGTGAAGCCACCCCAGACACAGCAATCCCCTCTTCGAATTGAGCGTGGCAGCACGAGTAGAAAGCAAGATTTACTGAAAGTTCAAAGGAAGCCATTCAAGAAGTTGGGAAGTGGTTCCTCTAGCTCGAGTGGTTCCAGTCCAAGCCATACTGATGTGTAATTTGGCTTTAGAATTCGTGTGAGTAAGCCGAGGTGTAGCCAGAAAGGGAAGAGCAGCCCGGGAAGGGAAGATCAGCCCGGGAAGGGAAGAACAGCCCGGGAAGGGAAGATCAGCCCGGGAAGGAAAGAACAGCCCGGGAAAGGAAGATCAGCCCGGGAAGGGAAGATCAGCCCGGGAAGGGAAGAGCAGCCCGGGAATAGTATTTGGTTGACACGCCTGCCGGGCAGGTGTCAAGTGCATGGTAATTGTTGGACACGTTCATGCATGTAAGGTGAGGTGTCTTTGTGCATGCTGCCTAGCGACAGATGTCCGGATGCATGGGATTTGGTTGACACGTTCATGCATGTAAGGTGAGGTGTCTTTGTGCATGCTGCCTAGCGACAGATGTCCGGATGCATGGGATTTGGTTGACACGTTCATGCAGACTGAGGTCTATAAATAGGCCATGGGATTTCTCATTGTGGAGGGGGTACTGTGTGTTTAAATGCAAGTTTTAGCTCTCTAGAGCAGCCCAGAAAGGGAAGAGCAGCCCGGGAAGGGAAGATCAGCCCGGGAAGGGAAGAGCAGCCAGGAAGGGAAGATCAGCCCGGGAAGGGAAGAGCAGCCAGAAAGGGAAGAGCAGCCCGGGAAGGGAAGATCAGCCCGGGAAGGGAAGAGCAGCCCGGGACAGAGCAGCCGGGCATAGCCGACGGTCCGAGAAGGTCAGTCAGGGAGCTCAATATTGTCAGGGCTGACGACGGACTAGACCCGATTGATAGGATTTTCTGTGGACTAGGATTGCTTTACTAGAGGTACGAAAGTACTATCCGAGATATCCTGGTCGAGTATACATTCTTATATGTGTTGCATGATTATTTGCTGCATTGATATATGTCATATGATGCATGCTATTATGTCACGCTTATTGCTGCATGTTACATTTCATCTTGAGCCGTATCTCTTTCGAGATAGCCTTTATTGTTGAGCTGTATCTCTTTCGAGATAACCTATATCTTGTGGGGCCGCTCAGCCCTGTCTTGTGGACGCATGGACACCGAGAGTACACAGTGGCCGACGGGTCCGGAGGGCTTCGGTGATCCGGGACATTTTAGGTCCACGTCTGATCTTGTAGTGGATGCAGTGACCCAGAGGAGTACCGCGCGGCACTATCCACTTGGCGCCTCTAGACTGAGCATATTGAGATCTTTTGTGACTCCCGTTTCTTGACTACACTGGTATCATATCATAGCATGTGCATTTCATATAGGCTTGTATACTCATACTTTTGTACTGGGCGTTCTTATCGCTCACGTCCTCGTTTTTCTTTATCTTGGACACCCCATTCCCACGGGGCAGGTCTCAGGTTGGAGGGCTCAGGAGGAGGAGGAGGACGTTGAGTAGCCATTTGTTTTAGTTATCAGTACTGCTTTGTTTCGAGACAGTTGTACCATTTATTGTTGTTTGAATTATTCTGGACTTCGATTGGGTTGTATATCTATCGTTTGTTGACCTTTTCCGCCATTATCTCTGATTGTAATTAATTAAGTTAATTGCATGCTTAAATCTTGATTAGTAGGTGATTCTGGAACGGGTCACTACATTTATGGTATCAGAGCATGCATATGATTTTGGGATATAGATTCTGTTTTAGGATTTCCGTTGAACATTTTACCATTTTTCCCCATTCTATCTTGTAGCGATGGCTGACCACCTTGGTGATGAGAGTATTCAGGGGAGTGTAGGTCGTTGGGGTGACCAGGGCGATCGTAGGCGTCATCGTGAACATCGTCATCGTCGTGATGGCCCTAGGCGTTTTGAGATGCACCGTTTCATTCAGATGGGGCCTAAGCCTTTAGTCGGTGGCGAGACTCCCGATGTTGCTGAGGATTGGTTAGAGCGCATGGAGAGTTGTTTCCGTGCATTCCAATGCACCGAAGAGCAGCAGATGGAGACCCTTGGTTTTCTTCTCGAGGGCCGTGCGCGCAAGTGGTGGCGATCGACTTCTGCGCCGATAGTCCAGGCTCAGGGTAGGATGACTTGGGCCGAATTCCGTGCAGCTTTCATGCAGCTATATTTTCCTCCAGCCCTTCGCCAGTCAAAGACGATTGAACTTCTGAATCTTAAGCAGGGTAGTATGTCTGTTGATGCATATCAGCAGAAGTTCTTCGAGTTGTTATCCTTTGCTCCTCATATTAGTGGCAGTTCTGAGGCCAAGTATGACCATTTCCTTCAGGGTCTTAACCAGGAGATCTTTGATCGAGTCACTGTCTGCGATAATCCTACTTCTTATGATGGGTTAGTGAACCGGTGTCGCCAGGCAGAGATCAGTCTCCAGCGTGGTAGGTCTATTCTTTCTTCTAGACCTCCGAATACTTTGAGCCCTCGATCTCAGTCTTTCAAGAAGTCAGGTTCTTCTTCTTCTGGATCTGGATCTCTGTCTAGAGGTGTTTTTCTCTTTGGTAAGAAGAAGGTTTCTTGTGTGCATTGTGGGAAGAACCATCCATCGGAGCAGTGCCGATCAGCCGCGGGAGCTTGTTTTCAGTGCGGAGAGATGGGTCATCTTAAGAAGAATTGTCCTCAGTTGCGAGGTGGAGCAGGATCTGGTTGCGGATCTCAGACGACTGTTCAGCAGAGGACACAAGGTCAGGCAGTGGGCGGTTCAAATCTTCGACCTCGTGCCCAAGGTCAGGTATTTGCGCTGAACCAGGATCAGGCTGCAGATGAGACAGGGAGAGTCATAGCAGGTACTTTTTGTTTATGCGGTATTCCTGCTTTTGTTCTTATTGATACCGGAGCATCACATTCATTCATTTCTGCACGATTTGTTAAGCGTCATAAGTTACCGTATGTTTCTCTAGACGTCATTCTTTCCGTTTTTACTCCGATGGGTCATTCGGTGTTAGCAAAGCGTCTAGTAATGGGTTGTCCTTTAGATTTTGAGGGTAACGAGTTGACTGCGAATCTTATGATCCTAGAGATGGAAGATTTTGATTGTATTCTGGGTATAGACCTGTTGACTACCTACCGAGCTATTGTGGATTGTTACCAGAAGCTTGTTCAGTTTCGTACGACTGAGAGCTCTAGTTGGTTTTTCTATGGTGAGGGAGCGCGACCTCCGATGGCAGTGGTATCTGCTCTGAAAGCCTGTCGTGCTTTAGAGTCGGGCGGGGAAGGCTACCTCATCTATGCGATTGATTCATCCACAAATAGTGTTGGTACAGATGATATTCCAGTGGTTTGTGAGTTTCCTGATGTTTTCCCAAATGAGATTCCTGGTTTTCCTCCGATTAGAGAGGTGGAATTTGGCATCGAGTTAATGCCAGGGACTACACCGATTTCTCGTGCCCCCTATCGTCTTGCTCCGTCAGAGATGAGGGAATTGAAGCAGCAATTGCAGGATCTTCTTGATAAAGGTTATATTCGTCCGAGTGTTTCACCTTGGGGAGCTCCAGTCTTGTTTGTCAAGAAAAAGGATGGATCGATGCGATTGTGTATTGATTATCGCCAGCTGAATCGAGTGACGATCAAAAACAAGTATCCATTACCTCGTATTGATGACTTGTTCGATCAGCTTTAGGGTACCTCTGTTTACTCCAAGATTGACTTGCGATCGGGTTATCATCAGATGAGAGTCAGAGATGATGATATTTCCAAGACTGCATTTCGTACTCGATATGGGCATTACGAGTTTCTAGTTATGCCATTCGGATTGACAAATGCGCCAGCGGTGTTCATGGATCTGATGAACCGAGTCTTTCGGGATTTTCTAGATCAGTTTGTTGTGGTTTTCATCGACGATATCTTGATTTATTCTCACAGTGTGGAAGAGCATACTCATCACTTGAGGATGGTGTTGCAGATTCTTCGCGAGAAGCAATTGTATGCTAAGCTGAGTAAGTGCGAGTTCTGGATTAATCGTGTAGTATTCCTTGGTCATGTGATTTCCAAGGAAGGAGTTTCTGTGGATCCTAGCAAGATTGAGGCAGTGCTGAATTGGTCACGTCCGACGACAGTGGCCGAGATCCGTAGTTTTCTAGGTCTGGCAGGGTATTATCGTCGCTTCATCGTGAATTTCTCTCAGGTAGCTAGACCATTGACGCAGCTTACTCGGAAGGATGTTCCATTTGAGTGGTCATCTGAGTGCGAAGATAGTTTCAGAGAGCTTCGTCGACTTCTGACTTCTGCACCTGTTTTGGCGTTACCGTCAGGATCTGATGGTTTCCGTGTTTATACCGATGCCTCCTTTCAAGGCTTAGGGTGTGTGTTGACGCAGAATGGTCATGTGATCGCTTATGCTTCCAGACAGTTAAAATCTCACGAGGAGAAGTACCCTATTCATGATCTAGAATTAGCTACTATTGTGTTTGCGCTAAAGATCTGGCGTCATTATTTGTACGGTGTTCAGTTTGAAATCTTTACTGACCATAAGAGTCTTAAGTATCTGTTCACTCAGGCTGAGTTGAACATGAGACAACGTCGTTGGATGGATCTACTTAAGGATTATGACTGTGTGATCAAGTACCATCCAGGTTCTGCGAATCTCACAGCCGATGCTCTTAGTCGCAAGGTGAGAGCCTCTGCACTTCAGACCAATGCTATGTCTAGTGCTGTCCAGGATTGTTGTTCGTTGGGGTTTAAGTTCAAACATCGGAAAGGTATGGAGAGCATTCGTGTTGCTACCATTTTATCTGAGCCAACTTTGTTCACTCGGATTCGAGATGCTCAGATGTCTGATCTCAAGACTCAGAGATTAGCTCGGTTGGTTGGTGGAGATAGCAATTTCCATTATCAGACTAATGGTCTTCTGTGTTTGTCTAATCGGGTTGTAGTACCAGAGGATGATACTTTGAGGGAAGAGATCTTGTCTCAGGCTCATCAAAGCAAGTTGAGTGTTCATCCGAGAAGCAATAAGATGTATAAAGATTTGAGGACACGATTTTGGTGGAAAGGGATGAAGCGCAGCATTTATCAGTTTGTCTCCAAGTGTCTAGTTTGTCAGCAGGTTAAGGCAGAGCACCGTCGACCTGGAGGATTATTGTTGAATTTACCTATTCCTGAGTGGAAGTGGGAGCATATCACGATGGACTTTATTACTCACTTGCCATTGTCTTCGAGGAACAGTGATGCTATTTGGGTAGTGGTGGATCGACTCACCAAGTCTGCTCATTTTCTGCCATATAACCGTGATTTCACTTTCGATCATATGGCTCGATTGTATATTCAAGAGATTTTACGTTTGCATGGAGTGCCAGTCAGTATTGTTAGTGACAGAGATCCTCGTTTTACCTCACGATTTTGGGGTAGTTTCCAGTCAGCATTGGGTACTTCACTAAGTTTGAGTACGGCTTATCATCCAGAGACCGACGGTCAGTCAGAGAGGACTATCCGTACACTTGAGGATATGTTGCGAGCTTGTGTTATGGATTTCGGAACCGCTTGGCAGGATCATTTGCCTTTGATGGAGTTCGCGTACAACAACAGCTATCATCGTAGTATTGGTATGGCACCATTTGAGGCGTTGTATGGGCGACGTCGTCGTACTCCATTATTCTGGGACGAAGTTGGGGAACGACATGTTGAGGGACAAAAGTTAGTCCAGCAGGCTATTGATAAGGTTGCAGTAATCAAGAAGCGGATTAAGACTGCTCAGGATCGACAGGCTAGTTATGCGAACATCAAGCGTCGACCTCTTCAATTTCAGCCAGGTGAGAAAGTGTTTCTCCGAGTTTCGCCTTTTCGCAGGATTTTGAGATTTGGTCTCAAGGGTAAGCTGTCTCCGAGATTTATTGGTCCATTTGAAATATTGGAAAGCGTGGGGGATTTGGCTTACAGACTTGCATTGCCGCCATACCTATCAAGTATTCATGATGTGTTCCATGTATCTTTGTTGAGACGATATGTAGCAGATGAGTCTCACATCTTACATCCCTCTGAAGTTCAACTTGATTCGGATTTGTCTTACGTGGAACGACCAGTTCGGATTCTCGATCGCAAAGACAAGGTGTTGCGGAATAAGATCATTCCTCTTGTCTTAATTCAGTGGCAGCGCAGAGTCACTGAAGAAGCCACTTGGGAGTTAGAGAGCCGTATGCGTTCAGAGCATCCAGAGCTCTTTTGAGTTGTACTGTAGTTGTACTATGGATGTATGTGTGTTTTTCCGTTGTAAACCAAACATCGTTTGTATTCAACAGTATTTTAGCTGTTTTTCGATGCTGTGATTTCGTTTCGTTCTTCTTCTAGCCTGATTTCGAGGACGAAATCTTTTTAAGTGGGGGAGAATGTAGTAGCCCGAATCCTATTTATTTAAATAAACATGATTAAGTATCTTTAATTAAGTAAATCATGTGTAATTTGGCTTTAGAATTCGTGTGAGTAAGCCGAGGTGTAGCCAGAAAGGGAAGAGCAGCCCGGGAAGGGAAGAGCAGCCCGGGAAGGGAAGATCAGCCCGGGAAGGAAAGAACAGCCCGGGAAAGGAAGAACAGCCCGGGAAGGGAAGATCAGCCCGGGAAGGGAAGAGCAGCCCGGGAAAAGTATTTGGTTGACACGCCTGCCGGGCAGGTGTCAAGTGCATGGTAATTGTTGGACACGTTCATGCATGTAAGGTGAGGTGTCTTTGTGCATGCTGCCTAGCGACAGATGTCCGGATGCATGGGATTTGGTTGACACGTTCATGCATGTAAGGTGAGGTGTCTTTGTGCATGCTGCCTAGCGACAGATGTCCGGATGCATGGGATTTGGTTGACACGTTCATGCAGACTGAGGTCTATAAATAGGCCATGGGATTTCTCATTGTGGAGGGGGTACTGTGTGTTTAAATGCAAGTTTTAGCTCTCTAGAGCATCCCAGAAAGGGAAGAGCAGCCCGGGAAGGGAAGATCAGCCCGGGAAGGGAAGAGCAGCCAGGAAGGGAAGATCAGCCCGGGAAGGGAAGAGCAGCCCGGGACAGAGCAGCAGGGCATAGCCGACGGTCCGAGAAGGTCAGTCAGGGAGCTCAATATTGTCAGGGCTGACGACGGACTAGACCCGATTGATAGGATTTCCTGTGGACTAGGATTGCTTTACTAGAGGTACGAAAGTACTATCCGAGATATCCTGGTCGAGTATACATTCTTATATGTGTTGCATGATTATTTGCTGCATTGATATATGTCATATGATGCATGCTATTATGTCACGCTTATTGCTGCATGTTACATTTCATCTTGAGCCGTATCTCTTTCGAGATAGCCTTTATTGTTGAGCTGTATCTCTTTCGAGATAAGCTATATCTTGTGGGGCCGCTCAGCCCTGTCTTGTGGACGCATGGACACCGAGAGTACACAGTGGCCGACGGGTCCGGAGGGCTTCGGTGATCCGGGACATTTTAGGTCCATGTCTGATCTTGTAGTGGATGCAGTGACCCAGAGGAGTACCGCGCGGCACTATCCACTTGGCGCCTCTAGACTGAGCATATTGAGATCTTTTGTGACTCCCGTTTCTTGACTACCCTGGTATCATATCATAGCATGTGCATTTCATATAGGCTTGTATACTCATGCTTTTGTACTGGGCGTTCTTATCGCTCACGTCCTTGTTTTTCTTTATCTTGGACACCCCATTCCCACGGGGCAGGTCTCAGGTTGGAGGGCTCAGGAGGAGGAGGAGGACGTTGAGTAGCCATTTGTTTTAGTTAACAGTACTGCTTTGTTTCGAGACAGTTGTACCATTTATTGTTGTTTGAATTATTCTGGACTTCGATTGGGTTGTATATCTATCGTTTGTTGACCTTTTCCGTCATTATCTCTGATTGTAATTAATTAAGTTAATTGCATGCTTAAATCTTGATTAGTAGGTGATTCTGGAACGGGTCACTACAAAATCCATGTGTGATGTACAAAGTTTGTGCAGAAAAATCGTTGGATCGATTTGCAACGTTTTAGATCTCAGAAATTTGTTTTTAGTGTATTTTCGAATATTGCGACTTTTATTTCGATTTCTGGAAAAACTTTCCACATATAAAGCATATTACTTTTCGATACCTTCGATTTGACAGTAAATTCAAAATATTTGGATATGAAATGAGCGATTTATGATCATTTTCGTGGGACTGCTCAAACTGTATTTTTCTGAAACGTGTTCGTGACGATTTCTTGAAGTTTATTTTTTTCAGGCTTCGTTGAGAACCGGTGGTTGATCGCTGTTGCGTTTAAGAATTGTAAGTATGATATTGGGATGAATTTTGTTGCTTTCTCTTGTATCGATAGGCATTTGGTTGCAATAGAATTCTTAGGAAATATTTTGGTGTCTAATTGTCGTGTTCACAGGTTGTGTCGCGTTGTATGGCTTGCATCGTTGTTTTGGGGCATTTGTGTGAGTTGAATCACTACCATAGCGTCCAAAGATGGGTCTCGAGGTATTGGTTCAAGTCGATAAGGCGTGGGTTAGAGTTTGCAGAAAATTTGTGCATTTGGGGTTTAGTTTGCGCAGGGTTAGCGCCGCAGCGCCCGACTCTCGCAAGCCTAGCGCCGTGGCGCTGTCCTTGTGGTGCCGCAGCGCTAGGGCTACGGCACTGCCAGCACCGCGGCGCTAGTGCCTGGCGCCTAGGCGCGAGGCAGCGCTGTCATGCCCAACGCTTAGGCGCTTGAACATGACTTTTTAAATCATTATTGGGAGCCTCTTGTGTCCCAATTTCCTTCTTTACTTTCAAAAATTTCTCAGAAGACATGTCCAGTTTGGGTTTTGTGGCTGGAAAGTTTTGACATTGAAGACCTTGATCTTGGATGATCTTTCAGAATCATCCTTCACGAACCCTTTGGCTTTCAGCAAATAGCTGAGCTGCACTGCATAGCCTTTTGATTGTTTTGACGAATGAAACATATTTCTCAAATGTTGACTATTACGTTCTTCCAGTTCAGTCGTCTGTCTGCCATGATGGCAGTCGTAGCTTGAAATTTTTCTTTAGTAAGAGCAAAAAAGGATCATGCCTTTGTTAACAGTACATTGGCTACAATATCAGCCAAGAACTGAACTTTTGGCTTGAGCTCCTTTGGATCGGAAACTTTTATTTTCCTTCCATCAGCAAAGAGTAGGGTTTGCTTTTTGTCAACATCCTATGCTTTTACTTCCGAGATATGTGATATCCCTTCAGTAGGTAGCTGAAATAGATTGTCGAAATAGTTCTCATCAATGATCAGTAACTGACCATTGACACTAGTAGCGATTTCGCCAGTGGTAGTGATATAGCCATTAGAGTAAAGATCTTGGATCTCCTTGGGATAGATCTCTTGGGAAGATAATCCCAAAAATGATTTCAGACCAGCTGCTTCCAGTTTGTTGAATATGTTCTTCACGGTTTCATCTGGAACAGTCATGATTGAGGTAAAGTTGATGGCCATAGCATTCAGGATATGAACATGTACTTGATTTGCCATTGATAAGCTGATTTCTATGAGAAGGAATGCTTAGATTTTGAATTTGCTCTGTAATTCGAAGTAAGCGTAAAGGAAAACTGGAGCGGGTATAGTAAATATGTACGTGAATGTTTGAATTTTTTGGACACGTGTCAGTTCAGGAAATTTTGAACAAAACGTGTGTTCGTGTGCTGAAACGTGTGTGAAAATTTAAATGGTTTACGTAAGGCCACGTTTCAAAACCCTATTCATTGAAAGACAGTAATTAATGAGTAAAACAATCAGTCACATCAGTTAATATGGAATCATTATTGATTAATCAGTTAACGTACTAGAGAAGATCAGTTGGGGCAACAGCTGAGTGATCAGTGTAGGCTAAGTCACATCAACTGAAGACCATCTGACTGTTTTCTTCTCAATTAACAGATTAAATCAGATATTCTGCCTTAATAAATGCATATTTTATATTCTGGAAATTGAAACGATGGTTAAAATGACGTGTAATTAAAGAAAAAAATCTTATGCTCAGAAGATGAATCGTCCAGTATGATGATTGCGTCTCTTCAGTTGCCTTGAGCCTTGGCTATATATAGGAATAACACGATTAATCACAACTTATTAGCAAGTAGATATCAGTAAAAAAATTACAGGAGCAAGTAGTTCAAAATATCCAGACATGGCAGACACGTTCATGCAATCAGTTATGGAGACTCGGAAGATGGCCATGGAGAATGAAATTTTTGAGAAGATTCTGTTATTTTGGCTAAAGCTTCAAGACTTTCAATCCTTCCAGCAGGGAGGATCAGTTGCTACCCCCAAACGGGTAGAAACTATGAGGAAGTATAGGCGGCATCTTCGCGTTGCTGATGAGGTGGACATCTTCACTAATGAAGGTGTCTATCTTTTGATGCTTATCAAAGAGAAGAGGACTCTAAAAAATATTGCTTTTTCAGAGGGCTTCTTAAAGACTTCCACTGGGGAATTAACCATTTGGTTATCCTTGTGGAGGTATGAGGTGAAGAAAGAAATTACTAATATACGCACTTCTTATAATAAAAAAGTTTTATTCAGTTTTATCGTTGTTTTTTTTAACTTTTCTTCAAACAAACTGAAGGCAAATGAGTAACACTCACTAATAATTATTAATTGAAATGTTATTCATTGACACTTAACTAACTGAGTAGTTACCACTTGATAGAAGATTAACTGGTCAGTTATAAATAGTGATCAACAAAATGATAATAACAATGATATGATTAAGTCAAATCAATTAAGCCAAGTATATTTCGCAAGTGAGAAAACTAGTCTCCGGTAGTGGTTTGGTAAAGATGTCTGCAACTTGTTGTTCAGTTGGAAAATATTCCAATCTGATAGCTTTCTTTAGATCATGATCTCTGATGAAATGATGTCTGACATCAATGTGCTTGGTCCTTGAGTGAAGAACTTGATTGTAAGTGATCGCAATTGTGCTTGTGTTGTCACAAAATATTGGCGATTCTTTAGCATCAACCCCATAATCCTTCAGTTGTTGCTGAATCCAGAGCAGTTGGGAACAGCAGCTTCCAGTAGCAAGGTATTCTGCTTCAGTTGTGGAAGTAGCTATGAATGTTTGCTTCTTACTAAACCATGAGATCAGTCTGTCTCCTAAGAACTAACATGATCCACTAGTGCTTTTACAATCTATCTTACATCTTGTATAATCTGTATATGAATAACCAACTAAATTGAAGGAAGAGTCTTTAGCATACCATAAACCAACAATTTGTGTGCCTTTAAGATATTTTAAAATTCGTTTGGCAGCAGAAAAATGCGACCATTTAGGATTTTTTTGAAATCTAGCACACATGCAGACAGCAAATACAATATCAGGACGAATAGCAGTTAGGTACAACAATAAACCTATTAAACCTCTGTAAAGTGTCGTCTCAACTAATATTCTCCCTTGATCATTGTCTAGTTTGACTGATGAATTCATGGGTGTACTCGCAGCTGAACATGTTTCCATGCCAAATTTCTTCAGCAACTCCTTCGTATATTTAGTCTGACTGATAAAAATATCAGTCTCCAGTTGCTTCACTTGCAGACCGAGAAAGAATGTCAGATCACCCATCATACTCATCTCAAATTTGTCTTGCATTAACATAGCAAACTTCTCACATAATTTGGGGTTAGTTGACCCAAATATAATATCATCAACAAAAATTTGTACGAGTAAAATATGATCATTCTTGAAAAATTTTAACAAGGTCTTATCAACTGATCCAATAGTAAAATCATGATCAGTTAGAAATTTTGATAGTGTCTCATACCAAGCTCTTGGAGCTTGTTTAAGACCATTTAAAGCTTTGTTCAAATGATAGACATGATCAGGAAAAGAGTGATTGATAAAACCTGGAGGTTGTTCAACATAAACTTCTTCAGTAACTGACCATTCAGGAAGGCACTCTTTACGTCCATCTGGTAAACTTTAAAGTTCTTGAATGATGCATAGGAAATGAACATTCTGATTGCTTCCAGCCTTGCAACTGGTGCATACGTTTCATCGTAGTCAATTCCTTTCTCTTGCCTATATCCTTGTGCTACCAATCTTGCTTTGTTGCGAGCAACTGTACAATTCCCATTCAGTTTGTTTCTGAATACCCATCTTGTACCTATAATAGTCTTACAAATTGGTCTTGGAACTAAGTTCCAGACATTGTTATGGGTAAATTGATTTAGCTCCTCTTGCATTGCATTTATCCAGTTAGGATCAGTAAGAACTTCATCAGTTTTCTTCTGTTCCAGTTGAGAAACAAAATCAGAATGAACAAATAAATTAAGCATTTGATTTCTAGTTCTTACTGGATCAGATGGGTTACCAATTACCAATTCTGGAGGATGTGATTTCTTCTATATAAGCTCAGTGTTTGTTGCGTCCATATCAGCAACTGCTTCAGTTGGTAACTGAATGTTTTCAGTTTCGGTTTCAGTTGGATCTCTATCAGTTGGTAACTGAATATTATCAATAGGCTCCACTAGCTGATTATCAGGAGCAACTTCCTGTTCAACTGATTGATCTAATACTTCTGGTTTAGGTGTGATGTGTTGATTGATATAATTCTCTTCTTCATTATCATTCTCCAAATTGATATCTGCAAATCGATCAACTAGCTCAACTAGATCAGTTGGCTTATTAGTTAGCATAGATTCATCGAACACAACATGAATTGACTCTTCAACATTTAAAGTGCTCTTGTTGAAGACTCTATAAGCTTTACTAACTGATCGAGCAAAACTTGAACTGTTAAACCCTTAATAAAAATATGTTTTATATGCTCAAAATTAATCGCAAGTGCACGATGTCAAGTAATAGTATAATGTACCAGAGTACGAGTATCGTTCCACTGAAGACTGTATTTAACAATTATTATTTTCAGTTATTGAACATTTAGCAACGAAAATTGATTTGATTGTTTTCACACTACTATTTTCGAACAAATATGCAAATAAAAAGATTCAATAATTAAATTATGAAAGATGATATCTAAAATGGTTGATTAAAATTCAATGAAAAATGGATTTGTTGGGAATATCGGTTCACCCACTCCTCGTTAATTAATTAATTTATTCAACAATGATCATATGCTTCCGACAGGATTTCCTATTCAATTGAACACATTCTCTCGAGCTATGCAAAACTAATTCTACTCAATGAAGTAATTAAATGTCTTTAATTATTTATCAAGAGTGAATCGCATTTCGATATATGAAAGCCCCTAGTTTTCGACCCTAAGGACTATGACTATCGGCTCGTATCCAATTTTATATATCTATGCAAATTGTAAATCCACGGATTATACTACTCGTTCCTATCACAAGTTATTCTCTCGAACTCACTCGCAATATACAGACGTTGTTAAAGTTAGCTATGCTCTAACAACACAATAAAACAGTAGTATAATCAAGAATAACGCAACAATCGAAATGCAAATTAATTCAAATCAACGTTCGGGTAGGATCTCCTTAAATCCCAACGAATAATAAAAGTTTAGCTACTCGAATTAATGTTAAAACTAAACAAAACAAAGTTTAAAGAAGAGAAAATAAGTCAGAAATACTAGGCGTGACAAAAATCGCAAAGACGACGCCCGAAAATCTTCAAATCTTCAACTTCAGGCGCAAAGTGCCTCCAAGGCTTGTGGCGGCTCTCAATGAAGTTTGAATGATGTAAAATCGTGCTTCCAACCCCTACCATATCATCCACCTTCAGAAAATAAGGAAAAGAATCGTCCACAAATCTTTCCAAAATTAAACGGCGCTCGGGCGGTAGAATATTACCGCTCGAGCGCCACATCTTCGGTAAATCTGCTTGGAGGATGTGGCCTCTCGCACTCGGGCGGTAGGGAATTACCGCTCGAGCGCCACATCGTCTGTACTTTTCTCTTCTTGGATCCCTGCTCGCGCCCGAGCGGTAGAAAACAACCGCTCGAGCGCCGACCTCTCTGGATTTCTCTTTGGCCTTTCACCTCTCGCGCTCGGGCGGTACAATTTCACCGCCCGAGCGCCAACTCTTATGTACATTATCTTCTTGACTTGGCACTTGGCTCCGATTTTAGTTTTTCCGGTCATTTTTCCTGCAAATTCTTCATACCCAAGTGAGACATGATCACATGCAAATGTTTACTCTAAAATGAACAAAATGTGAATGAGTTATACGCATGCACCATGCAAACACACACACACACTAATGCAATAAAACACGTAAAAACCACACCTATCAACCCCTTCATACTAACCTTTTGCTTGCCCTCAAGAAAAATAGGTTACGGACCACAATCAAAACACGAAACAAACACAAAACGAAAGTATTAAAATAACGAACTGATGGCGAAGTAGAAAACTGACATCTCCTGCCTAAGCGGGTCTATGAACCACATCCAATTAGTCAAATCACAATATTTATCAATACCCCTTGCAAAGCACCTTATAGCATTTTGATATGACCATGAAGTGTGGTCGTGTGTTTGTGCTGTGGGTTTCACCAGCTTGTGCTTCAGACAGTTTTATTCGCGAATCATGCGAGTCACCGAATCGACAGTTTAACGCCAGTTTCTCTATCCTGAGTTCCGTTTCTATTTGTGACCAACAAGTAAACACAAAGCGAAAAAATTATCTGGTTGTATGATTGGTGAGTCAATATCCGTGAGTTTTCAAGCGGCTCAAAAAAATGGGAAGTACACTGATCATTTTCATTATGCAATTGTCAGAATTTTTTCTGACATTCTTCAACGCCTTACATCTCCATTTTTTAACCTCGGGATAGGATTTCATCCCTTTTGGCTCCCCCACACCTTACATCCCCTTTTTTTTCACAACAATAAACACTTTTTTTAGTGCATAATTTTCTCATGTGTACTCCCTAGGTTCTGAATATAAGGTGTTTGCTTTTAGATGGCCTGGGGATGGCTTTTGAGGCTCTATGCACGATTGGGACAAAGAGGATTTTAGGTATGCTCTGATTATCTACTCGAGTTAATGCTACCGGATGGTCACTCCTATCAACCGAAACTCATTCAAGTGCAACTTGCATATCATGTCTCTTTCAGTTTCTCCCACAGATGTTTTAAACTTGACTATCGTTCACACCACTACCAAAACCCATTTTTATATGCATATGAAAACATACAATTCACCAGGGGATTCATACGAGTTATACGACTAAGCAACATGCAATTCATTTATCCCATAATCATCATTGGCTACAAATTTACTTGTTTCAACATCAACTGACACTCATGCAAGAAAATTACGAAAGACAACAAATACGAATACGAAAAAAGACCACCCCCTCATACTAAAAGTGTGCAATGTCCCCATTGCACAAAAGATCCAAAACATAAAAATTCAAACACGAATGCAGACTCATAAACACAAAAGCTAAAAACAAGCTAGACTGAAACGACGGTAAGAAATAAAAAAAACAATCAGTAAAGAAATAAAGGTGCAAGGAAGGGGAAACAGTGAACTCCCCTGATCAAGGCTCCTCCTCGTCGTGCTCCGGCGGTGGCACTCCTGCTGCATAGCCCTGATGAAGATAGTCGTACTGAAACTGGTAGGGGGGGGGAATAAATGGTGGACATGGTGGTATAGTCCCTGGGTCTATGCCTCTGTGGATTAGCATGGTGCGCATCATGGAATCGAGATGTGCAATATGGGTCGCCACGTTGTTGTTGACCTGCTCCTGGTGAGCCATGAAAGCCAGACTCTCATCCATTTTCTCGTTCTGAGTGCGCCTGCGGGGCTGTGGGCGATGAGGGACAGCAGCGCTGGATCCACCGGCTTCCTCCGCCTGAGTGGGGAAGTCCACCCGTCGTTTTGCCCTTTTTCGCTGTTCATCCTCCTGACAAATTGGCTTCATCGGTTGAAGCCACTCCTCGTCATCCCGGAAATGTACCCCAGCCCGTGCACACAATTTGGATATGATCCTCGGAAAGAAAAGCCCAATGTGGCTGTTGTGAGCACTCAACATGATCTGAGAAGCTAAAAGTTTGCCCACATTTATGGTGTATTTATGGTGTATCCTTGGGTCAATGCAAAAAGTAGCACCGCTCGTTCCTTTTGTACCTCGTTCTTATGCGAGACTGGCATCATTCTTCGGGCCACAAACAAATACCACAGGGCAACTTCAGCTTTCAAGTATTTCTCGTCAAAGCAGCTTGGTGGTCTGCCCAATGGTTTCCACATCGCATCCGGATGACATAGAGTCTCGATAATCAAGGTGTAGTTGGGATCAGCCACTAAAGCCTGGAAGTTATAGTCATCAACCTCAGCCGTTCCTAAGAGGGAGTTAATCGTAGCAGAATCAAACGGCACAAGGTTTCCTCTAAAAAATTCCCTACTATCAGTTCGTTCACCGGCATTAGCGTAGAATTCCCTAACCACAGACACCACGGCCACCTTAGGTGGCTCGCTAAATTTTTCCCATCCTCTTCTTTCCAAGTCCACAAGAGTAGGCATGTATCTATCGTCAAAGGTACGACGAAATCCCCTTTCGGCAATGGGGTTTCTATGTATTTTTGCATGTTCATATCTATCCCTAGCTGCCGTATTCACGAAGCGTGTTCTATCAAACGAGGAGGAAGAAGAAGAACCGGGGTTACCTCGTTGTTTCTTTGGAGCCATGGTGTTGTTGGCGGAGATGGTGCCTGAATCGGAGAAGATGACCGGAGTGATAAAAATTCTTGTTTCCCTACAAAGATTGTTCCACCTTGCCGAGGATTTGAGTAGGGATTGAAGTCCTGCACAAGAAAATCGAAGAAGGGAGTGAGGTGGATTTAGGGATTTGGGGGAAGTGTATGCGCAGAATGAAAAGGGAAAGGGGGGTTCGCGTCTTTAAACGCAGGAGCGCTCGGGCGGTAGAAAAATACCGCTCGAGCGCCGAGTTCTCGGGGAAAATTTAATTTGGGGCAAGCGTGCGCGCTCGAGCGGTGCATAATTACCGCCCGAGCGCCGACCTCTCTGGATTTTTGTTAAAAATAAGTCGTCGCGCTCGAGCGGTGACTAATTACCGCCCGAGCGCCGAGGTCTCTGGAAATTTTATTTTGTTAATTTTATTTTTTTTGGAAATAAAAACAAAACAATAGTAAAAGACTTGACAAGAAAGAAAAATCAAATTAAATGCCGGAGAATGGAAAGAAAGGTAGTTCTCAATTTTCAGTCGAGAGCTAGACTGTCGGCCAGTCTCAGTTTGAATTGTCTTGGAACCAGGTGATTCCAAGTTGTGGCTCAATCATGCCACCCATGTAGTGCTTCAGTCGCTGGGCATTGACTGTGAATGTCCCATCCTTCCCATCGTGCAGTTCCACGGCTCCCGACAGGTATACTTTAGAAATCACGAATGGTCCAGACCATCGTGACTTCAATTTTCTTGGAAACAGTCGCAACCGGTAGTTGTAGAGTAAAAAATTGCCCCCTTCCTTGAATTCCCTCTCGATGATCCGCTTGTCATGGGCCTTCTTCGTCTTTTCTTTGTATGACAGTGCAAGATCATATGCCAGGTTCCGGAATTCCTCTAATTGAAGTTAGACGTCGTTCACCTGCATCAGTAATTCAGGTGTGATGTGTTGATTGATATAATTCTCTTCTTCATTATCATTCTCCAAATTGATATCTGCAAATCGATCAACTAGCTCAACTAGATCAGTTGGCTTATTAGTTAGCATAGATTCATCGAACACAACATGAATTGACTCTTCAACATTTAAAGTGCTCTTGTTGAAGACTCTATAAGCTTTACTAACTGATCGAGCAAAACTTGAACTGTTAAACCCTTAATAAAAATATGTTTTATATGCTCAAAATTAATCGCAAGTGCACGATGTCAAGTAATAGTATAATGTACCAGAGTACGAGTATCGTTCCACTGAAGACTGTATTTAACAATTATTATTTTCAGTTATTGAACACTTAGCAACGAAAATTGATTTGATTGTTTTCACACTACTATTTTCGAACAAATATGCAAATAAAAAGATTCAATAATTAAATTATGAAAGATGATATCTAAAATGGTTGATTAAAATTCAATGAAAAATGGATTTGTTGGGAATATCGGTTCACCTGCCCCTCGTTAATTAATTAATTTATTCGACAATGATCATATGCTTCAGACAGGTTTTCCTATTCAATTGAACACACTCTCTCGAGCTATGCAAAACTAATTCTACTCAATGAAGTAATTAAATGTCTTTAATTATTTATCAAGAGTGAATCGCATTTCGATCTATGAAAGCCCCTAGTTTTCGACCCTAAGGACTATGACTATCGGCTCGTATCCAATTTTATATATCTATGCAAATTGTAAATCCACGGATTATACCACTCGTTCCTATCACAAGTTATTCTCTCGAACTCACTCGCAATATACAGACGTTGTTAAAGTTAGCTATGCTCTAACAACACAATAAAACAGTAGTATAATCAAGAATAACGCAACAATCTAAATATAAATTAATTCAAATCAACGTTCGGGGTAGGATCTCCTTAAATCCCAACAAATAATAAAAGTTTAGCTACTTGAATTCATGTTAAAACTAAACAAAACAAAGTTTAAAGAAGAGAAACTAAGTCAGAAATACTAGGCGTGACGAAAATCGCAATGACGACGCCCGAAAATCTTCAAATCTTCAACTTCAGGCGCAAAGTGCTCTCCATGGCTTGTGGCGGCTCTCAATGAAGTCTGAATGATGTAAAATCGTGCTTCCAACCCCTACCATATCAGCTACCTTCAGAAAATAAGGAAAAGAATCGTCCACAAATCTTTCCAAAATTAAACGGCGCTCGGGCGGTAGAATATTACAGCTCGAGCGCCACATCTTCGGTAAATCTGCTTGGAAGATGCGACCTCTCGTGCTCGGGCGGTAGGGAATTACCGCTCGAGCGCCACATCGTCTGTACTTTTCTCTTCTTGGATCCCTGCTCGTGCCCGAGCGGTAGAAAACAACCGCTCTAGCGCCGACCTCTTTGGATTTCTCTTTGGCCTTTCACCTCTCGCGCTCGGGCGATACAATTTCACCGCCCGAGCGCCAACTCTTCTGTTCATTATCTTCTTGACTTGGCACTTGGCTCCGATTTTAGTTTTTCCCGTCATTTTTCCTGCAAATTCGTCACACCCAAGTGAGACATGATCACATGCAAATGTTTACTCTAAAATGAACAAAATGTGAATGAAATATACGCATGCACCGTGCAAACACACACACACTAATGCAATAAAACACGTAAAAACCACACCTATCACTAACTGATGAATATCCAGGAAATATTCCCTCTGCAGATTTGTTATCAAAAGCTTTTAACTGATTTTGTCATTATCAAGAATAAAACATCTGCGGCCGAATATTTTAAAGTATGAAACCATACTTTTTCGTCCATGCCAGATCTCATATGGTGTTTTCACATGATTCTTGTTAATTATTGATTTGTTCTGAGTGTAACATGTAGTATTTACTGCTTCAGCCCAAAACCTTTGAGAAATATCAGAATCAACAAGCCTTGTTCTAGCAGCTTCTTTAAGGGTCCGATTTCTTCTCTCAGCTGCACCATTTTGTTGAGGGGTTCTAGCTGCTGAGAGCTCATGCTTGATCCCAATATTCTCTAAAAACATTGAAAGAGTTTGATTGATGAATTCAGTCCCTCTATTCGACCTTATTTGATCAATCCCAACTGATTTTTCATTTAATAATCTTTTAAAGAGTTTAATTAGTTATGCAGCAGTTTGGTCTTTGGATTTGAGAAATATGACCCAAATAAATCTTGAAAACTCATCCACAACTACTAAGGTATATTTCATTCACCCTAAACTTATGACTGGTATTGGTCCAAAAAGATTCATATTTAAAAGTTCTAAGAATCGGAAGGATGATTTACAACCTTTGTTTTTGAATGAAGATCTTACTTGCTTACCAAACTGACATGCTGAACAAATTGTCTTTTGAAAAATCTATTCCGGGAAAACCAATTACAAGATCATGATTACTCAGATAAAAAATAGATTTAAAGTTTAGATGGTTTAACCCCTTATGCCACAACCAGTTTTTAGAAGATTTGGAAGCAATGAAACAAATTGGTGCATAAGGTTGATCATTCCAACTGATTTTGTAAGTGTTTCCACAACGATTTCCAGTTAGGATGACCTCATCAGTTGAGTTCTTTACCGAACAAGAATGTTTGTCAAACTGAACTGAGAATCCATTGTCGCATAACTGACTAATGCTAATCAAGTTACACTTCAGATTCTCAACTAATAAAATATCTTTGATAGTAAAGTTACCATGGATAAGCTTACCCTTACCCACAGTTTTACCTTTGGAGTTGTCTCCAAAACCGATGTTTGGTCCTGTGTATTTGACAAGTTGGGATAGTAGACTGTATCCCCTGTGATATTCTTTGAGTATCCACTGTCTGGATATCAGGTGGATTCCTTGTTTGTACCTGTTACCAACAATCACACACAGTATATGATCTTGGTACCCATATTTATTTGGGTCCTGGACTGATTAGTACTTTAGGAACCTAGATTTGCATCAGTATAACTTACTTTTCAGTTGATGTGTTCCAAATGGTCTTTATCGATTTTTGGGCAATAAATGTGTGGTGTGAAGAAGAAACATTATGATTTTTCCCCTTTTTCAACTGACTGTTCTTTTGAAACCGTTTCTGAACTGGCTTACATTTGTAGCAATTGTAATAGCCCTTCTTTGAGTACTGATTTTTATAACTGGATCGTTTAGGTGACCAATTTCTTGAATCAGTTGAACTCTCAGAGTTATATCCAATTCCATACCGTTTGCCTTTGTTCTTACTTTCAGACGATTGAACAGCTGGTTTACTTGGTTCTGAGAATTCATTTATCATAGTTGATTTTACAAAGGTAATGTGCTTTCCTTTGTTTTCATTCAACTTTGGTTGTGTATCACTCGCAGAAATTTCAATATGACGGTTGAAACCTAAACCAGTTTTATCATCAACTGATTTTTGTACATTCTGCATTCCAGTTAATGTAAATGAAGACTTGTTTCAAGCTTGAATCAGTTCAGTGTGTTTTGAAATTTCAGTTTTTAACAGATATATCAACACTTGGTTCTTAACCATTTCAGCCTTTTGCTTTGCGATATCTCTTTTTAAACTCAACACTTCAACTGATTCATCAGTTTCCGTTTTGTTGTCATTGGGATCATTTTGCTCAGTTCTAATTTTTTCAAATAATTGAGCAAGTTTGTGATACTCATTTACCATGTCGTATAAGGTGGTAATGAGTTCCTCATGAGTGAAACCATTAGAGCTAAATTCAAATACATGTTCACTTGCTGACTTTAGTTCAGGATCATCTGTCATTAAGCATTTGACTTCTTCATCATCACTTGAACTGCTTGGGCTTTCAGGTTCTGACTCCCCGCTGTCAATTTCCGTCCACTTAGATTTGCTCTCCTCAGCTAGAAGCACCTCATGTTTCTTTTTGAATGACTTCTTGTCATCCTTGGTTCTTATTTTATGCTCATAGGGCTTCTTCCCTCTTTCAGCAGAGCCTCGACTATCCTTCCTTGGTTTGGGACAGTCAGCACTGTAGTGACCAGTTTTGCCACAATTGTAGCAAGTATAAGTTTCTTCTTTGGAGTGGTTTTTCTGATATTGTTTCTGGAAGTTTCCTTGATTTCTTCTCATAAATTTACCATATTTTATAAAAAAAAAATGACATCGCGTCATTGCTTAGATGATCAGCAGACTTGTCAACTGAACCAGTTGGTTCCATTTTGACACCAGTTAAAGCAGTTGTGGTCGCTGGTGTGGAAGGTTCACCTTCTCTGGTTTGTAGTTCAAACTCGTAGGCATTCAGATCAGCAAACAAGTCATGAAGTTCGGCCTTGTTTAGGTCCTTTGACTCCCTCATTGCCATGGTTTTGACATCCCATTCTTTGGGAAGACCTCTGACAACTTTCAGTGCTACCTCTTTATTGTAATACACTTTTCCAAGTGCATTTTGCTCATTGATGATTGTCACGCCCCGGGACGGGGGTTGATTGACACCGGCGTTGCTCTCAAATATTACATTCGAAAACAACAAGCCTCAGAAGTACAGAATCTCAAAAACCAGTCTTTTATTCATAATACGAAATCAATCAATTGTCTGTTACAACTCGAATACTGATGTTTTACAGCGGAAATGTAAAACCAAATATTACAGTATCTTAACAGATGCAGCGGAAATAAAATAAACATAAACTGAGAACAACAGTCTTCATCACCAGCCCCAGAACTGGATCTGCTCCTCTTCTTCTAACATTTCTTCAGTACTCTTATCTGAGATGGGTTTGGTGGGTGAGTGATATGATTGTCACTCAGTAAGCGGGGGCGGGAATAACTCCCAGTTTTCGAAATCATTTTATACAGAACAGTAATACGAAAATATACAGAAATTCTTATTTTCATAACAGAAATCAGTGTTCAGTGTTCAGAAATCAGTAATCGGTATTCAGTAGTCGGAAATCAGAAGTTTATCAAATAAGCACTGAGCACATTCGTGAATTTCATGGCTAAACAGATATCAGTCCCCTATATGTTCTCTCCTCTAAGGGGTGAGGCCAGTATTCAGTAATCAGTAATCAGTAATGTTCAGAATATATATTCCTACCATTAGTTCACTAAGTTTCAGTGCTTCGAAATCAGATAACAGGATTCAAGAATATATTTTGCTTTAAATCAGAAATCATCAAACAGTTTTCAAGGTAATTATACATAAGCCCACTTACCGTAATTTGCTAAAAGAATTTCGGTTGAGGTCTGGAAATCTGCTTGCCTTGCTACTGGATTTTACAGCTTCGAAAATGCACTCTCTTAGCTCTAATTTCAAGTGATACTCTCAAGATTTGTGTAACCCAATTCAGAGCTTTGAGAGTGTTATTTATAGGCAATTATTCTGAATGTTAGCTTCCCATTAAATGGCCATAATCTGCCATTAACCACCTTTATTCCGTGATAAATGCTTCAGTTACAACTCAATAGCTGAATCAGTAACTGTCTGCTGGAATTCGCTCTTCTGCTGCTGGATTCGGTCTGCTGGATTTTGATCTGCTGGATTCTGGTCTGCTGGAAAATGCCATCTTCTGAAAATATGAGTTGCTGCTGGAATTGTTGGCTTCTGCTAAAATTGGCCAGCTGCTGCTACTGCTGGAGTTTCAGGTTCTCACATCCCTCCCTCCTTATAAGAAGTTTCGTCCTCGAAACTTGGCTAAGCATGATCTTTAAAGAGATAAGGGTATTGTTCTCGCATCTTTTCTTCCAACTCCCAAGTAGCTTCTCTTTCGGTGTGATTGGACCATTGTACTTTGACATATGGAATAGTTCGACGTCTCAGTACTTGGTATTTGAAATCCACAATTCGAATCGGAATTTCTTCATACTTCAGTTCTTCATTTAGATTGCTCCCAACCAGAAGTGGTCCAGCTTCCAGGATGTGACTTGGATCAGAAATATATCTCCTTAGCTGCGAAACGTGGAATACATTGTGAATTCTTGACATTTCGGTTGGAAGTGCTAATCTATAAGCAAGTGTTCCCACTTTCTCAAGAATTTCAAATGGCCCGACGTATCTGGGATTCAGTTTCCCAGCCTTATTGAATCGGATTACACCCTTCATGGGTGACACTTTTACATATGCCCTATCTCCAACTTCAAATTCCACGGGTCGTCTCTTCAAGTCAGCCCAACTTTTCTGTCGATTTTGTGCAGCTTTTAATCTTTCTTTGATCAAGGCAACTTTCTCCACTGTTTCTTGGATCAGTTCGGGTCCAACAATGGTTTTTCCCCTACCTCATCCCAATACAGTGGTGATCGACATTTTCGTCCATACAAAGCTTCGTATGGTGCCATCTCAATACTACTGTGGTAACTATTATTGTTTGCGAATTCGATCAAGGGCAGATGTTCGCTCCAATTACCACTGAAGTCTAGAGCACAAGCTCTCAGCATATCCTCAAGAGTTTGAATTGTTCTCTCTGTTTGGCCATCGGTCTGAGGATGATAGGCCGTACTAAGAGTAACCTTAGTCCCCATAGCTTGTTGAAAGCTCTTCCAAAATCGAGACGTAAATCTAGGATCTCGGTCTGACAGTATGCTAGCTGGAACTCCATGCAATCGTACGATCTCATTCATGTACAATGTGGCTAGCTTATCCAAATTATAGTTCATGCGGACAGGTAAGAAATGCGCAGATTTTGTGAGTCTATCTACGATTACCCATATTCCGTCATGACCTTGTCTCGTCTTTGGTAAACCCACAATGAAATCCATAGAAATATGCTCCCATTTCCATTCTGGAATTTCTAGCGGTTGCAGAAGTCCTCCAGGCCTTTGGTGTTCTGCCTTGACTTGCTGGCACACGTGACACTTGGAAACATACATTGCCACGTCTTTCTTCATTCCACTCCACCAAAAATTTCTCTTCAAATCTCTGTACATCTTGGTACTGCCAGGATGTACTGAAAATTTTGACTTATGTGCTTCAGACATTACTTCTTGTCGAAGGTCATCAACGTCTGGTACGCACAATCGTCCTTTTATCCACAAGATTCCTTTGTTGTCTATCTCGAAATCTTGTGATTTCCCTTCCTTGGCTTGCTCTTTCAGTTTTACCAAAGCGGAATCTTTATCTTGGCTTATCTTGATTGTCTTTCGAAGACATGGTTTTGCGGAAAGTGATGTCAGGATTACCTTCCTCATATTCTTTCGACTTAAAGCATCTGCTACCTTGTTGGCCTTGCCTGGATGGTAGTTTATTGTCAAGTCGTAATCCTTTATGAGTTCAATCCACCGCCTTTGTCTCATATTTAGTTCCTTTTGAGTGAACAAATACTTGAGACTCTGATGATCGGTGAACACCTCACACTTGGCTCCATAAATGTAATGTCTCCAAATCTTTAGTGCGAACACCACTGCAGCTAATTCAAGGTCATGTGTTGGGTAATTCTGTTCATACGGCTTCAACTGTCTTGACGCGTATGCGATCACCCTTCCCTCTTGCATGAGTACACATCCTAAACCTTCTTTCGATGCATCACTATAGACGGTGTAGTCCTTACCTTCCATAGGTAATACTAGCACTGGTGTGGATGTAAGCTTCTTCTTCAAAGTCTCGAAGCTTTGCTCACATTTTTCACTCCATTGAAATTTAGAGTTCTTCTGTGTGAGCTTGGTGAGGGGTATGGCTATTGAAGAGAATCCTTCAACAAATTTTCGATAATAGCCTGCTAATCCCAAGAAGCTTCGAATTTCTGTCACACTCTTTGGTCTAGGCCAATCCGTGATTGCTTCTACTTTCTTAGGGTCCACAGATACTCCTGCTGCTGATATTATGTGTCCCAAGAATGCAACGCTCTCTAGCCAGAATTCGCATTTCTTGAACTTGGCGTATAGTTCTTTTTCTCTCAGCTTCTGGAGGGTGAGACGAAGATGTTCTTTGTGGTCTTCTTCACTTGACGAATATACTAGAATGTCGTCGATGAATACCACAACAAATTTGTCAAGAAATGGTTTAAACACTCTGTTCATGAGATCCATGAATACTGCCGGAGCGTTTGTTAATCCGAACGGCATCAATGTGAACTCATAGTGTCCGTACCTTGTCCTGAAGGCCGTCTTTGGGATATCGTCTGATTTGACCTTCAGTTGGTGGTATCCTGACCTTAAGTCGAGCTTGGAAAAGACTGAAGCTCCTTTGAGTTGGTCAAACAAGTCATCTATCCTTGGAAGCGGATACTTGTTTTTGATTGTGATCTTGTTCAGCTCTCGGTAGTCGATTCACATCCTCATGCTTCCGTCCTTCTTCTTTACAAATAGGATAGGAGCTCCCCACGGAGATGCGCTTGGTCGGATTTGCTTCTTGTCCAACAACTCTTGAAGTTGCTCTTTGAGTTCTTTCAACTCTGCTGGAGCCATTCGGTACGGTGCTTTTGAGATTGGTGCGGCATTGGGCACTAAGTTAATCTCAAATTCCACTTCGCGATCGGGAAGTTCGCCAGGGAGTTCTTCAGGAAAGACATCCGGAAATTCTTGCACTACTGGAATCTCTTCAAGCGTGAGTGTGGTTTCTTTCTTTACCTCGCTTAACATAGCTAGGTAAACTTCTTCTCCACGCTTCATGGCTGTCCAAGTTTGAGAAGCAGAAAGGAGAGTCTTTCGTTCTTTGGTCTTGCCATGAAATAAAATTTTCTCTTGGTGTGGAGCTTGGATGGTTACCGTCTTTCCATAACAATAAACTAAGGCATGATTCTTGGCTAACCAATCCATTCTAAGAATTATGTCGAATTCCACCATGTTTAGTTGAATCAGGTTTGCCTTGAAATTCTGATCTCCTATAAGAACACTAATTTCCCGATATAGAGTGCGAGTTTCTAAAATTCGATTTGCAGGGGTGGCTACTCTATATGGTTCTTCTAAGTCATCGGGCTTAGCTCCTAACCTCTTGGCAAATCTCTTAGACATGAATGAATGCGTAGCACCACAATCAAATAACGCATAAGCAGATATATTATTGATTAGAATGGTACCGGCTACGACATCATTGGAGTTGTCCGCCTCTTCTTGAGTTATAGCATAGACTCGAGCATTTGGCTTGTTCTCCTTAGGCTTATTTGGAGTTGCTCCGCCTGCTGGACCATTCCTCAGATCTGGAAAAGGGCATTGAGCAATGCGATGACCCATCTTTCCACAACGGAAACAAGCTCCCGAATTCTTACGGCATTCACCCGTGTGAGTGAATCCACAATTTTGGCACTTGACTCCCACTTTGCTTGATGGGGAAGAAGTGGTTCCTTTGGCTGGAACACTGGTGAATTGGTTGCTTGAAAACCTAGGCCTTTTGAATTGTTGGCCCGATTGGTACTGGCCTTGCTGAGGACGTTTGAGTTTGTTTTCTCCTTCACGCCTCTTAATGTCATTTTCAGCCCTAATGGCGGCTCCCATCAATTCCTCAAAGCTGTTGGGCTCGATAACGGCAAGGGCAGATTGAATACGGCTGTTCAATCCCTTCTTGAAGCGATGCATCTTCAAAGCTTCGTCTCCCATGATGGTTGGGGAGTAAGTTCCCAACGAGTGGAACTTGGACGAATACTCCACCACTGTCATGTTTGGTTCTTGAACCAAGCTTTCGAATTCTGACAGCTTCTGCACTCGAACTGCTGTCGGAAAGTACTGCCTCAGGAATGCCTCTCGGAACCTTTGCCAAGTGATAGGTCCCGCCTCTATCATAGCTGGTGAGACTCCTTCCCACCATTTGGCAGCTTGATCGACAAGAAAGGGTGTAATCACCTCTACTCTGATCCTTTGGGGAACCTCAAGTAGTCGAAGATGATTTTCCACCTCCTTCATCCAATTCTGTCCGACCTCTGGATCGGTGGTCCCATCGAAGTTAGGAACTCTTGCTCTTCGGAGGGACTCATAATGCTGCTTAGTCCCATTCTGAGCTGGAGGTGGTGGCGGTGGTTGATTAGCATTTGGGTTGACTAACCCTTGTAGCGTGGTTGCCACAATCGTGGCTATTGCCATTAAATCCACTTGGCTGAGGCCAACTGCTGGTGGCTGTTGTGGTTGTTGTTGTTGAGCATTCTCATCGTTGCGGTTGTTGTAACGAGGGTTGCGATTGTTCCTTACTGGTCTTCCGTCCATTTCCTATAAATACGAAAGTTCTAAGGTTGATGGCAGAATAGAGACTAATCAAAAGAATCACAATGATTGAGTAATTGCTCCGAAATTAAATATGAACCAATGGATAGAAATAATCTTTTATTGATTCTTCAAGAAAGTGCAATTACAAATGAACTTTGAAAATGAAATAGAAATGTAAATGGGACAAGTGTCACAAGACTACTAATGATGTTCTAATCTATCACTTCTCCCAAATCTAAATCCATATGATCCTCTTCAACTTCCTCTTCTTCTTCTTCGGGATCCTCCTCGGGTTCATCTTCATGGTTGGCTATTACTGCTTCGAGATGTTCAATATGCCCATGCAGAACTGCATTCTGGTCGCTAAGAACTTCAACAGTACCTTGCAACTCTTGAATCTGAGCATCAGTATGTTCTCTATACTGATTATGCTGGTGTACGAGTTGGTGATTCTGATCCTTGAGTATTTGGATCTTGTCAAGTAGTGTGTCACGTAACTCGATGAATTCCACCACAGTCTCTTGGGAGGTTTCAAACTCTTCTTGAGCCTTCCTACTCCTCTCTTCTGCCTCATGCAGATAGTGAGCATAACGTTGAACATCACCCTCTAAGTGCTCTGCTCGACGCTCCAATTCATCTTTGTCCAACTCTAGACAATAGTTATGTTGCTTGAGTTTCTCTAGCTTCCTTTCTAGGCTCTTAATGTAGCTACTCTGGTCAGCCATATCCTACATCCAAAAACATGAGATTCAAGGTTCAGAAATGATCTCAAGAATATAGGTCGAGTTATAGACAAATACTGGAATGAACAGAATCAGTACTGCCTATACAATTAACAGAAGAAATAGCTCAAAAATTTTCGGTCTCAGAATGGTGTGAAAATTTTACTAAAAATCCTTCACATCAAGGACATGAATGGTACCAAGTTTGGTGCAAAGATACTAAGCCAATTGAAAATGAAAATTCCTCAAAGTTTCGAAAAGTTGGAAAATTTTACGGAAATTATTATATCCCTATCTAAACGATGGATTTTAGGCTTCGTCGGTGGTGCTAGAACGATGAATGGTTCTAGGTTAGGTTCTCCTCGTCGAGAGCTTTCCAACGCCTACTTTTAATGGTAAAAATTCCTCCTGGATCAAAAGTTATGGCCGTTTGAAGTTTGCGCGAAAAACACCTCAACTTCTATGCCATTTTGCGAGGTCTACTGCATTTGCTTGCTGGAATACACTGTCTACTGCAATTCTGATGCTTCTGCAATCAGTCTGCTGCTTTTCCAGCATTGTCTGCTACATTCCGAGTCTACTGACTCAGTCTCCTGCATTCAGACCTACTGGTTTCCTTCTACTGGTTCTGGGTTCGGCTACTGGTTTCCATCTACTGGTTCTGGTTTCGTCTACTGGTTTTGGCCTACTGAATATTTTTTTTTTTTTTTACTCGTTTCAGTAGTCTATTACAGTAGCTTATTTTCAGTAGTCTATTTTAGTAACCTTCTGAACTTATTCTCAGAAGTCTATAAGAACTTATTATTTCTAGTTCCTCCTCCCCAGATTATGAAACCCGGTTCTGCTCTGATACCACTTCAATGTCACGCCCCGGGACGGGGGTTGGTTGACACCGGCGTTGCTCTCAAATATTACATTCGAAAACAACAAGCCTCAGAAGTACAGAATCTCAAAAACCAGTCTTTTATTCATAATACGAAATCAATCAATTGTCTGTTACAACTCGAATACTGATGTTTTACAGCGGAAATGTAAAACCAAATATTACAGTATCTTAACAGATGCAGCGGAAATAAAATAAACATAAACTGAGAACAACAGTCTTCATCACCAGCCCCAGAACTGGATATGCTCCTCTTCTTCTAACATTTCTTCAGTACTCTTATCTGAGATGGGTTTGGTGGGTGAGTGATATGATTGTCACTCAGTAAGCGGGGGCGGGAATAACTCCCAGTTTTCGAAATCATTTTATACAGAACAGTAATACGAAAATATACAGAAATTCTTATTTTCATAACAGAAATCAGTGTTCAGTGTTCAAAAATCAGTAATCGGTATTCAGTAGTCGGAAATCAGAAGTTTATCAAATAAGCACTGAGCACATTCGTGAATTTCATGGCTAAACAGATATCAGTCCCCTATATGTTCTCTCCTCTAAGGGGTGAGGCCAGTAATCAGTAATCAGTAATCAGTAATGTTCAGAATATATATTCCTACCATTAGTTCACTAAGTTTCAGTGCTTCGAAATCAGATAACATGATTCAAGAATATATTTTGCTTTAAATCAGAAATCATCAAACAGTTTTCAAGGTAATTATACATAAGCCCACTTACCGTAATTTGCTAAAAGAATTTTGGTTGAGGTCTGGAAATCTGCTTGCCTTGCTACTGGATTTTACAGCTTCGAAAATGCACACTCTTAGCTCTAATTTCAAGTGATACTCTCAAGATTTGTGTAACCCAATTCAGAGCTTTGAGAGTGTTATTTATAGGCAATTATTATGAATGTTAGCTTCCCATTAAATGGCCATAATCTGCCATTAACCACCTTTATTCTGTGATAAATGCTTCAGTTACAACTCAATAGCTGAATCAGTAACTGTCTGTTGGAATTCGCTCTTCTGCTGCTGGATTCGGTCTGCTGGATTTTGATCTGCTGGATTCTGGTCTGCTGGAAAATGCCATCTTCTGAAAATATGAGTTGCTGCTGGAATTGTTGGCTTCTGCTGAAATTGGCCAGCTGCTGCTACTGCTGGAGTTTCAGGTTCTCACAATGATGCTACTGACTCTTTCATCATATTCATGCATTGTTTCTCCAGACTTCATCTTGATGTTGTCAAATTTCCGAACCGCTTCCTTCAAATCTGGATCAGTTTCTCTCATATTTCTTTGGCAGTTTTTCACATTTTGATTTTGCTGAAGTGACTTTATCCAGCATTTTATATAAGATATCCTTTGCAACATTGTCTAGATTGGCTTTTTTCTTATCTTCAGCTGTCCACTCTTCTCTGTGCTTCTCTATACGTTGTGGTGCCCCATCAGACATGGCTATAGCTGTGTTGGCTTTCAAAATCTTCATGGGTCCATCAGTAATGACGTACCAAATATCATCGTCCTGTGCAACTAGATGAGCCTGCATTCTGATTTTCCAGTCGTCAAAATCTTCTTTAGGAAACATTGGGATTTTATTGAAAGAAGACATGGTTATCAGTTTTGTGAATAAGAATATTCTGGGACAAGAAACAACTGCTCTGATACCACTTGATAGGATCAGATATTTTGTTAAAAGAGTGTTTAGAAAGAGAGATTTGAATAAACACTCTCAACTTTTCGAATCTTTTTGAAAGTTGAGTTCAGTTTAGTGATAAACTGATACTTGGAATCCTATCGGTAAATATCACTAAGTTAACAATAAAGTGCGGAATAAAATTGACTGATAGATAGAATAAAAACTGAAATAAGAACACAAGATTTTGCGGATGTTCGGAGATTTCAAACACTCCTACGTCACCTCTTCTATCAAAACGATAGGATATTCATTAAAAGACTTTGATCGATACAAAAAATTGTAGAGGCCCACTTCAGTTTGGACTTAACACTGGCAAGACTGAAAATTTTAGTTTACAAAATGCTTCATAGTATACAACTGAATTTAGCACAACCGATCTTTTACAAGATCGAGTTTTTCAATGATAACGTTTTGCTTTAAAGCTCGAAATAGTAGCCTTGATTGCTACGAATATGTGCGATAAGCGTGAGCTTTTGATTTTTCGAATGTAAGCAGTAATTTCAGCAGGGTAACAGAAAGCTTAATGAAATAGTAGGTCGATTCTTTTTCAACTGCTTCCCCTCTGCTATTTATAGGCTTCCCTTCAACGGTAATATCAAATTTGAATCTTTTTATCCATTGGTTTGCCATGTCAACATTTTTCTGTTATTCGGACACTGTAGGTTTATTGCGGCATTCCCACTATCTGTTGCAGTTTTGCAACGTACCGTAATTTTTGAACTACTTGAAATTTACGGGAAAATAAAAATTTTCATAAATACAAAATAAGCTTTTCTATTGTAATCATCCATTATCCGTTTCCAAAAATATTTGCAACCAAACGTTCGAAATTTAAAATTTTGCTAAATCATTTGTCTAAAAATCATGACACTAACATAAAAATCAGAGTATTTAAACGTTGCATAAATTCTTAAAACTTTGGCGGTAGTCGGGTTTAGCCTCCCGCTCAGTCCAAGCCGGCTCACTGGTCCTCACCTCTCGTCTCTTCAAACTCATCCTCACCTGCATCGATCAAGTCTAGTGAATCTAAAGACTAAACATGTATAAATTGAAAGTAACAAGTAATACGTAATAAAATCACATGCAACTTTAAAATAGGACGTACATACTTGAACTTTAACATGCATAAATAAGCTTGAGCATACGTACATATCATGGACGTCCCATCAACGTAAAACTTTTCTTAAACATGCTTACATCTACATACTTTAACATGCATAAACTTCATCATTTTGCGTAGAGGCATATTTCAAAGCAATTGACCCATACATAAATACGCCTGATCAGACTAAACCACAATACTGGGCTGACAGGGAAGATCCACTGCCACATACATGAGATCTCCGTTCATAATTTAAAGGGTTGATTGGTCCTTGGACATACTTTACCGCTTTCCAATCCTGATCTAAATCCGTTCATAATTGAACGGGGTGGATTGGTCCCTTGTAATACTTTACCGCTTTCCAATCCCATACATAATTTGGTCACAAGACATTTAGCATACCTCAAAAACTTAAAGTATTTTCTTTGCGCGTCAAACATACTTACTTGATGTTGAGGGATTCATTGGATCTCGCTTGGGGATACTGCTGCACATACTACATGAATTCCAACACTTAACTTACATAACTTAGAGTTAGGTATTCGTGATCACCACTGAATCAAATAAATAGCTTATGCCGTTCTAGATTACTCAGGACTTGACCTCGTTTAATCATCGTACTAAACCATGACATAATGTTAGAGTAGGTACACGTCGAGCCAAGTGTTGGCTGAGTGTTCATAATGAAACTCTATGTATAAACAGTCTTTATTTTAATAATATTTGAAATTATTATTTTGGCACATCTTTCTGTATACCCATGCTAGTTGCATAGATAAAGCCCTTGAATATACAAATAGTAGAAAGAATATGAGATGCTCATATGATGAGTATCATGAAACTCATATTTGGAATACTGTATATTCTAAACAGTTCCTAATCGATTCAGCCGCCGCTAAGAAGGATATAGGCCGCTCGAGTTCGAGACTAGTATCTGCGATGTGAGTACCATGTTTCATTGGTAGGGGACATTGTGATGTCCGAGCATGCAGATAGGTGCTCCTGGTAGAGTGCACTGAACAACCCTCCATAAAGGACTTTTCAAGTGGTTCTCACTTATCGAGTGGAAAAGTCCTAGTTATGGTTGTACACCATTAGTCTTTATGACTCGAGACAACATTGAGACTCTATGTGCTATAATTACTCTTTGACTTGTTTACCGACTCTCATGGGGTCATCAGGTGGCAAGGTTGGGTGTTCTGTCGAAACATATAGGAGTCGATGCATTGTAGTCAGGGATTCACCGCTTACCTTCGGGTATGGATATCCTATGTGTTCTCATGTGTATGTAGGTTGAAATCTCTGATCAGAGTATGGTGGTAATTATGAAAGGGGTTTCATAGATTACTCCATCGATGCAACTACGACATGAAACATAGTATCGATTCATTGACAACTCTCGATAAACCAATGGTTGTCAAATCGGTCGAGATATATGAGTTGAAGGGACCGTACTGTACGCTAACCATAATTGAATGGCAGTGCTAGAGCATCTCGGTTCGAGTCCGAGTGGTTCTTGCAGGCACTATCATTTGATACCTAGGGAATCATGTAAGCGATGCTGCTAGGCGTTTAACATGATTGGTTGGGTACTATCAGACTTGAGTTCTGACGTTCTTGTTATCAAGGAGTTGATAAGTAAGAATGGAGCAATTGAGGTATGCTCAAATAAAGACATGTTTAGTCCGAATCACATGGAGATGTGAATCCACGGCTAGTTGTATCAATGAACCATTGAGGGCCACACAAGTGCTAGCTTTCTAGATCCCGTTGAGAAGTAAAATAGTTCAATGTGTTGAACGGCTTATAAAGGAGTTTATAAGCGTAAATAAAATAGAAGTATGACTTCTATAAGGAGGGTGTAACTTTTAATTTAAGGAAGTGTTCCAAAATTAAAAGTTGGCCAAACGAGTAATGTATTTGAAAAATTTTGATTTTCATATATATTATTATGGACTAAATTAAATTAATTCAAGTGTTGAATTAATTAAACACTATTGGACCTAGTAGAGTCCAAATAATTAAATTAATTCAAGTGTTGGATTAATTAAATAACATTAGGCCTTGTAGAGCCCAATAGTTAAATAATTATTCAACTAGTGACTTGAGTGAATTCAAGTAATGTTTAATTAGTCTTAAATATGTTTGAGATAATTAAAATAAGTCCATGGATTTTTCATCGTTAAAAATCAAATAAATAGCATGCATGGGGAGGTGAAGGGTTGGGAGACAACTTTTTCTATTATCAAGGCTTGGGATGCTAAAAGTGTTTTACATTTTTCCACAACCAAGACTAGTCTTCCCTCCCATTCATTCCATGGTGCTTGGCCGAAATTTTTAGATTATTTCTCCCAAAAATTCTCCCAATTTTCTTCTTCAAGAGTTGAGGAAAAAAAAACACTTCTCAAAGAAAAATGCTCTAATTTTTCTAGTGCAAAATTAGAGTGGTTCTAGCTAGTTGGTGGTGGGCTTAATATTTGAGCAAGGTGGGCTCAAAGGGAAGCTTGAAGATTGTCTTGCCTTTGAAGAGCCAAGTTTTTTACAACTTGGTGGGAGCCATCATCAACCTCAAGAGGTTGATATGTATAATTTCTTAACACCCTATGTATGACAAAGGTGTTTGGTATATGTGTGGCGCCCCAAACCTCGCCACGTAATCATACAACATGTGACGTAATATGCATAAAAATTTTCCTTTTCGACGACGTAATAATATAATGCATATACGAAAAAATAGTGCAATCACCACACTATCTACGTCAGTGTAGCAGAAACAGTATAATAAATACAAACATACAACTCAAATAAGACAATAAGCTATACTGTCTCTATCTACTATCAACTACAGGACTGTTTGACTAGACACACCTAGTCCTTCACCACTATCCTGTCTCACGCATAGTCCTGTAACCTGCCCAACAGAAACAGCCCTCAAAGGGTGAGCATATACAACAATCATCATCGTAATACATAACAGTTATATTAACAACATAAAATATAACTGAAATCATAACAGAAATACTCCCTTTGCTGTTTCTGGACAATCAGCCAACAACAATCTCAACAACATCACAATGCAACAACATCGACGATACGTCGCACCCCAACACCGGCGACAGCAATATCGTCGAACGAACAACAACATCGACGATACGTCGCACCCCAACACCGGCGACAGCAATATCGTCGAACGAATAACATCAACGATACGTCGCACCCCAACTCCGGCTACAGCAATATCGTTGAACGAACAACATCAACGTGCAACATCAACGAGAAGTCTCCCAACAACGATAGTCAACAATATCAACAATAATAAACAACAACAAATATAATATCAAATCACCCAATTCCGGTGATTTATCATCGTTCAACGCAATAGTATTCATCAATACTAAACAATAACAACATATGCTCGTACGTCAACACGTACCTGATAATCGAGTTATATAAAATCTGGTTATTTCTTTGATCCCGAGGCTGGTGACGTATCTAAATAATTCAACAACAATTATCAGACCATTGTCACCATATCAACACAATCATAACAGCCTCAATATATAACCTCAAATAGCCCAACAACAATTAATTCAACAAAATATAAAACTCGATTATAAAATCTTATTATTCAACAATTTAATATTATGGTGTATTTAATTCACAATACTACAATTAAATACACCATAATTAATTAACTTCAAATAATAGGCTATTTTACAACATCCGTCAAATTACAAAAACTTTATATCAACATGTAGCCTATACTTCGTAGACTCCGAATATACAATCAGAATTAATAACAACTGATAAACAACTCATCAATTTCAATTCAACGATTAAAATCCCTAATTAAAACAAATTAGGAATAATTCAAAATAACACCACCATAATCTTCTCTAATTCGTTAAAATCATACACTACTCAACAATCTTTAATTTCTGTATGATTTAACAATTTATCGGATTTATTCCAGAAATCGACGAATTTCAAACATCACCAAAACTATAAAATTTATACCTCAAATCGAAGACCTCGTGTCAACGATCCCAGAAATGAAGTCGGTTCGTCGATTGGATAAACCGATAAGTCGCAAGATCAAAAAGAAAATCCGAAATACTGTTTTCTCTCACCTCTCTCGTTCTCTCTGTTAAATGTCTTCTGCCCACATTCATGAAACTCACGTTGAAGAGTTTCACATTTATCCTTCTTTTTTTTTTAATATTATATTATATTATATTAATAAAATAATATAATATAATATAATATATAATATTTAATATTTTAACACCGGTATATCCATTTGGATCAGTCAAACGATCAAATTTTCCAAAACCCAAAACATGAAACTTTTATATCTTTGAGTTTTCTACGGTATATCCAAATTTCAACTTATTTGGACTTCATATGACCAACATATGTCATATTTCTCTCTAAAAAAAAATCATTAATTATTTAGTAATCTCACATTACTAAATCAAACCTTGTGATATTACTTCAGGCATTACATTTCTACCCCCCTTAAATGAATTTCGACCCCGAAATTAATCAACAGTAATAACATGCATAAATAAAAGATACGTCATACCATCAGATTAAGTAGGGGTAGAGCTCCCTCATATGCCGCTCTGTCTCCCAAGTGGCCTCTTCGACACCTCTATGTTCCCACTGAACCTTCACCATCGGTATAAGTTTACTACGAAGCTTCCGTTCAGATCGATCCAAAATACAAACTGGTCTCTCAACATAAGACACATCAGGATCTAACTGAACCTCAGAAATATGCAACACATGTGAAGGGTCAGGCTCATACTTCCGCAACATCGACCCATGGAATACATCATGAATACCAGATAAAGATGGAGGTAGAGCCAATCGGTAAGCCAACGTGCCTATCCGCTGTAATATCTCATATGGGCCAACATACCTCGGTGCCAACTTTCCTTTCATGCAAAATCGCATTGTGCCACGAAAAGGAGAAACTTTCAAAAATACTCGATCGCCCTGCTGAAACTCTAAAGGTCTTCGTCTTTTATTGGCATAGGCGGCATGTCTATCTTGAGCTGCTTTCAATCGTTGCTGTATCAACTTTACTTTCTGTTCCATATCATGAATCATATCAGGACCGGTAACTGCAACTCAATCAACGTCATCCCAATATAACGGAGATCTATAGCGTCTCCCATACAATGCCTCAAATGGAGCCATTTGAATACTACTCTGATAACTATTGTTATACGCAAACTCTACCAATGGAATAGATGACTGCCAAGCAGATTTAAAATCCATAACATAAGCACGCAACATATCCTCAAGCGTCTGAATAGTACGCTCAGTCTGACCATCTGTCTGTGGATGATAAGCCGTACTCAATCTCAACTCTGTCCCCATCGCAGTCTGCAATCCTTCCAAAAAATGAGAAGTAAATCGAGGATCTCTATCAGAAATAATAGACACTGGAATCCCATGTAATCGTACAATCTCTCGTATATACAACTGTGCCATCGTCAAGTACGTACTACTCATGCTATAGGGTATAAAATGTGCAACTTTCGTCAATCGATCAACAATCACCCAAATAGCATCAATAGTTCCAGTGCTTCTTGGCAAATGAGTCACAAAATCCATCGATATGTGTTCCCATTTCTAAGTCGGCACTTCTAAATTCCTCAATTCACCTCCTGGCCTTCTCCTCTCAGCTTTGATCTGTTGACAATTGAGACATCGACGTACAAAATCAATCACATCACGTTTCATTCCTTTCCACCAAAACTGAGAGCGTAGATCCTTATACATCTTCTTGCCACCAGGGTGGATAGAATATCGACTACAATGTGCACGCCGCAACAGGCCCTGGCGCAACTCAGATATATCAAGAACTACCCATCTATCATTCATCCTCAAACTGCTATCATCAGCCACTCTAAAACGAGTATCTTGTTTCCAAGAAGCCAACTCCTTCCATCGCTGAACTCTCTCATCTGTCATCTGTGCATCACGAATACAACCATATATATCAGGTTCAGCTAATAAGGTAGATACCTGGATAGGAGTCGTCGAGATATCAAAATCATATCCCAAGGAACAACAAGACATCATCATAGCTGATAAACGACTCACATCCTCTGCAGTACAACTCACTTTACGGCTCAATGCAACAGCTGTAAGATTGGCTCGACCAGGATGATATTCAATCTCACAATCATAATCTTTCAGCAAATCTAGCCATCGTCTCTGTCTCATATTCAACTCTGTCTGAGTAAACAGAAATCTAAAGCTCTTATGATCAGTATAAATTGTAAACGAGGTACCATATAAATAGTGTCGCCATATCTTCAAGGCAAAGATAATGGCTGCTAACTCCAAGTCATGCACGGGGTACCTTGTTTCGTGTGGTTTCAGCTGTCTCGAGGCATATGCCACAACATGTCGATCCTGCATCAAAACACATCCCAAACCATGTAATGATGCATCAGTGTAAACAACAAACCTCTCGTTTTCTGTAGGGATTGATAACACCGGTGCAGTCGTCAGTCGGTGCTTCAATTCCTGAAAAATTCTCTCACATTCTTCAGACCACTGAAATCGCACACCTTTCTGAGTCAACTGTGTCAAAGGTCTAGCATTCTTTGAAAATCCCTCGATAAATAGACGATAATAACCTGCTAAACCCAAGAAACTACGAATCTCTGGTACAGATGTAGGTGCAGACCACTGTAACACGGCTTCGACCTTCGTTGGATCAACAGAAATCCCATCTCTCGATATAACATGACCCAAGAAGACCACTCGATCCAACCAAAACTCACATTTACTGAGTTTGGCATACAAGTGTTTATCCCGCAGCACCTGTAACACTGAACGCAAATGCTCAACATGCTCAGCCTCACTCCTGGAATATATCAATATATCATCAATAAACACAATAACAAATCGATCGAGATAAGGCTGAAATACCCTATTCATCAAACTCATGAACACAGCTGGAGCATTCGTCAACCCAAACGGCATAACCAAAAACTCATAATGCCCATATCTGGTCCTGAATGCTGTCTTCTGAATATCTTCCTCTCTAACTCGTATTTGATGATACCCTGATCTCAAATCAATCTTCGAATACACTGAGGTTCCCTGTAACTGATCAAACAAATCATCAATACGAGGGAGGGGATATTTATTCTTAATCGTTATCTTATTCAACTGTCGATAGTCAATACAAAGCCGCATCGTTCCATCTTTCTTTCTTACAAATAGGACTGGTGCACCCCAAGGCGATACACTAGGGCGAATGTATCCCTTGTCCAACAAGTCCTGCAACTGGGCTTTCAACTCTCTCAACTCTGCTGGTGCCATTCTGTAAGGAGCACGAGAAATAGGAGAAGTACCTGGCATCAACTCAATCCCAAACTCCACCTCACGAGCTGGTGGGAAGCCTGGAATCTCATCAGGAAATACATCAGCAAACTCAGCAACTATAGGTATCTCCTCTATTCCCACCTCCTTCTTTTTCTTTGTCACATCTACAGCATATATAAGATAACCCTCGTGTCCATGCTCCAATAACCGAGACATCCGGATGGCAGATACCAATGGAACACGGGGACGAGAACCCTTCCCATAGAATGTCCAACGCTCTTTCTCATCTGTATAAAATATACCACTCGCTGATAACAATCAACTGTCGCATAATATCTCCTCAGCACATTAATTCCCACAATACAATCAAAATCAGTCATCTCTAGAATAATCATATCAGATCTCAGCTCATAGCCCTCATAAGAAATAATACCATCTGATATCATAGATACAACTGATATATCAACTCCAGAAGGTGTCGAAACAGAAAGAGGCATAGACAATGGAGACGAGCGCATATGATGCTCAACCACAAACTTCTTCGATATAAATGTATGCGAGGCACCAGTATCAATAAGGATATAAGCAGGATAAGAACACAAATAACACTTACCCGCTATCATCTCCTCTCGTGCCTCCTCTGCCTGCTCTCGTGTCAAAGCATACACCTGTGCCTGAGGCGGACCAGCTCCCTGCATACGTGGCTGTCCTCCAGAAGGTCGTGGTGTAAACTGCTGAGGCTGTCGTCCTCCTCTCTCTGAGGATCTACCTCTAGCACTCCTAGGCTCTCGCTGTCCCTCACGACTAAGACAATGTCTCGCCAGATGACCAAAACCGCCACACTCAAAACAGGTGATCTCGGTCTGTGTACAATCTCTGATCAGATGAGGTCCCCCACAACGAAAACATCTCACTGCTCTGGACTCCCCTCTCTGCCCCGGAACAGACTGAGAACTGCTCCCACGACTCTCAACACGTCGTGAATCAAATCGGCGCTTCCCAGATGAGGATGAAGAAGATGAACCCTTCTGATATTTAAAAGACTGTCCATGTGGTCGCAATGACTCCCTAGTCAGCTCTGATAATCGTCCCTGAGCACCATACTCCTGCATCACCAACTCAGCCATCTCTGCCCTCGTCACTGCATCCTCAAATGATATCGGGTTATTTGATTGCACACGATCAAATAACTCTAACTTCAACCCTTTCAAAAAGTGCCTCATCTTAGCATGAACATTTCTAGCAATATGTGGCACACATTTCAGCAATGCAGAATACCGAGACTCATATTCAGCAACAGACATACTACCCTGTCTCAAACCCTAGAATTCTCGCTCTTTCTTCTGTCTGGCTGCTATAGAAAAATACTTTTCAAGAAAACGAGCCTGAAACACATCCCAATCAACAGTACGGCCCTGAGCTCTCAATCCGGCCTCAGTCGTCTGCCACCACAATAGTACATTCCGCGAAAGCTGAAATGTAGCCAATCGTAACCAAGCAGACCTAGCACACGGAGCGGTCACAAATATTTGCTCTATCCTCTCAATCCACTCCTCTGCTCCCTCACCAGTCTCCGAACTATCAAATATCGGCGGAAAATAACTACTGAACTGTGCCAAAGTCAACTCACCAGGCAATAAAGGCTGATCTGCAGGTGCCTGACCCATAGGAGGAGGTGGAAATGGATTCTTCTGACCAAACCCACTGTCAACCTCGTCCGTTTCTTCGCGTGGATGTACCTGTTCTCTAGCTGCCATCACTGGAAATCAAATTGTTAATCATAACATTTAACAATTACAATCCAGTATTCATCGTCACACCTTTCGCACGAAAGCACATGCAACTAAAGAACAATCAATCACATCGAGAAATAATCAATAACAAGTCAAATGCACAGACACACGCAGATAATATCGCCATCCAACTCCCTCATCACAAACCCAACTCCTAACCATCCCAGACATCTAACATATGCTCTGATACCACCAATGTGACGCCCCAAACCTCGCCACGTAATCATACAACATGTGACGTAATATGCATAAAAATTTTCCTTTTCGACGACGTAATAATATAATGCATATACGAAAAAATAGTGCAATCACCACACTATCTACGTCAGTGTAGCAGAAACAGTATAATAAATACAAACATACAACTCAAATAAGACAATAAGCTATACTGTCTCTATCTACTATCAACTACAGGACTGTTTGACTAGACACACCTAGTCCTTCACCAATATCCTGTCTCACGCATAGTCCTGTAACCTGCCCAACAGAAACAGCCCTCAAAGAGTGAGCATATACAACAATCATCATCGTAATACATAACAGTTATATTAACAACATAAAATATAACGGAAATCATAACAGAAATACTCCCTTTTCTGTTTCTGGACAATCAGCCAACAACAATCTCAACAACATCACAATGCAACAACATCGACGATACGTCGCACCCCAACACCGGCGACAGCAATATCGTCGAACGAACAACAACATCGACGATACGTCGCACCCCAACACCGGCGACAGCAATATCGTCGAACGAACAACAACATCGACGATACGTCGCACCCCAACACCGGCGACAGCAATATCGTCGAACGAACAACAACATCGACGATACGTCGCACCCCAACACCGGCGACAGCAATATCGTCGAACGAATAACATCAACGATACGTCGCACCCCAACTCCGGCGACAGCAATATCGTTGAACGAACAACATCAACATGACAACATCAACGAGAAGTCTCCCAACAACGATAGTCAACAATATCAACAATAATAAACAACAACAAATATAATATCAAATCACCCAATTCCGGTGATTTATCATCGTTCAACGCAATAGTATTCATCAATACTAAACAATAACAACATATGCTCGTACGTCAACACGTACCTGATAATCGAGTATATATAAAATCTGGTTATTTCTTTGATCCCGAGGCTTGTGACGTATCTAAATAATTCAACAACAATTATCAGACCATTGTCACCATATCAACACAATCATAACAGCCTCAATATATAACCTCAAATAGCCCAACAACAATTAATTCAACAAAATATAAAACTCGATTATAAAATCTTATTATTCAACAATTTAATATTATGGTGTATTTAATTCACAATACTACAATTAAATACACCATAACTAATTAACTTCAAATAATAGGCTATTTTACAACATCCGTCAAATTACGAAAACTTTATATCAACATGTAGCCTATACTTCGTAGACTCCGAATATACAATCAGAATTAATAACAACTGATAAACAACTCATCAATTTCAATTCAACGATTAAAATCCCTAATTAAAACAAATTAGGAATAATTCAAAATAACACCACTATAATCTTCTCTACTTCGTTAAAATCATACACTACTCAACAATCTTTAATTTCTGTATGATTTGACAATTTATCGGATTTATTCCAGAAATAGACGAATTTCAAACATCACCAAAACTATAAAATTTATACCTCAAATCGAAGACCTCGTGTCAACGATCCCAGAAATGAAGTCGGTTCGTCGATTGGATAAACCGATAAGTCGCAAGATCAAAAAGAAAATCCGAAATACTGTTTTCTCTCACCTCTCTCGTTCTCTCTGTTAAATGTCTTCTGCCCACATTCATGAAACTCACGTTCAAGAGTTTCACATTTATCCTTCTTTTTTTTTTTAATATTATATTATATTATATTAATAAAATAATATAATATAATATAATATATAATATTTAACATTTTAACACCGGTATATCCATTTGGATCAGTCAAACGATCAAATTTTCCAAAACTCAAAACATGAAACTTTTATATCTTTGAGTTTTCTACGGTATATCCAAATTTCAACTTATTTGGACTTCACCGTCGCCGGATGACTAACATATTTGTGAATTTTAAATGGGCCAAAATATTTTTGGTGAAAAATGTGTTTTTGGGCCCTTAAATTTAAAATTACAAAAGTTGCAAATATTTTCTCATGAAATAAATAATTGAAGTTGGACTTTAGTTATTTATAGTAAATGGTGATTTACAAGAAATTCAGTTATAAATAAATTAATTAGAAAGTAGACAAAGGTGTTTGTATACTTTGTTAATTTAGTTTATAATCGTGGCGGTTAGTGATTGGATCAAGATATATAATATTGGAGCAGTTAATTATTGTGATAATTAATTGATGGTGTATGATATGTGATATTATGCATAAAGGATGATCAAAAGCCCAAGCCCAATTTGCTAGGTGTATGCTAGGATATTTTGTCTTGAATGATTGTAATAATTATCAATTTATAAAGTGAGCTTGGTTTATGGCCCCGTTCCCACCTCATGAGATGTATCTCTATTTGCCATGGATATTTATTTGTAAATATTAGTATAGTGGATGATCAAGATTGGAAAATGGTGGCCATGATGATTATGAAGATCGAAGACATGTAAATATTGGAAGCTAATGTAATAGTTGCAATTGCATCCCATGCATTTCCCTAGGATTGGACCTAGGCCCGTGTTTAGCTCACACGGGCCATTAGTATTGGGGCGATTGATCATCCTTATTTTGTTTACTGTTTATAATATATGCATGATATGTTATAAATAATGTGCGTTATTGTTATGATAATAACAAAGTTGCATCAATCCGGCAAACATACGATCAAACATGGCGAGCTTTTAAATAAAATTAATGATGAGACCTTTCAAAATTAAAAACCCTCATTTTGAATAAGATTCAAAATTAATATCAAGCCCGAAAAGGGGAATTATAAATTTGTTTATAATTTCAATGTCTTCCATCGACAATGGGTGCATGATGAACGCTACCCGTGCTCGGGGCTCGGCTCATATTATTGGGGGGGACTGGGTGCCGGAAAGCTGTGACATCCATTGACATGGTGATGTGAACTACGTGGAACTCCCATGATTTCGGCTCATATTATTGTGGGAACTCATGGCGACCGTCCATTAAGGTTCAACATCGATGGGTAAGGCTTGACACGTGAAGATGAACGACGTCATATTATTGGGTCCTAATCAAACGTGAGACAAAAGTATACGTTAAGGGTTGCATTGTGATGCAATTGGAAACTACCTTTTAGGAATTGTGATTGGCTGATATTATTCGGGATCATGATTCGCTAATTGGACCTTGCGTACCTACTGAGGAAAGGAGTTTTCCGTTTTTTCACTAGAGGGTAGTGAAAGATGTCAAAACAGTGGGAGTAAAAATTTATGAAGTAAAAGTCCATACTTCATATCTTACTAAATATTTTAAAATAGTCATTAACATTTATCTGTTTACTTTTCAATACTTTTTGAAAATGTCTTCGATTCGCAATTCGCTATATTTAATACTCGACAAACATGTATTAACCGGACCTAATTACCTCAATTGGCTAAGAAATCTGAAAATCGTCTTGAATTCGGAAATGATAGTATATACACTTATTGAGTCGCCCCATGTTGAGGCTCTGACTGACTGCACTCTTGAGGAATTGTAGACTTACAAGGAATGGTATGATCATGACTTGAAAGCCAAGTGTTATATGCAGGCTTCCATGAATGATGAGAAGTCGGTTCTTTATGTGGATTCTTCATCTGGTACGAAGATTGGTCCACATGGGAAGGGAAAGAAGCGTTCTTTCCAACGTCCCAAGAAGAACGTGCCCTTGAAGAGGCAATCTCCGAGTCCCGTTGTGGCAGCCATACCAGTAAAGGCTGACAAGACTGCTGATGTATTTCATCACTGCAAGAAGCCTGGACATTGGAAGCGTAATTGCAGGGAATATCTTGCCCAGAAGAGTTCTGGAAATGGTATGTTCTATATTGAAGTAAACATTTCAATTAACTCTACTTCTTGGGTATTGGATACCGGCTGTGGCTCACATCTCTGTAATGAGTTACAGGTGATGGGAAGAAGTAGGAGGCTTAGAGAAGGTGAGACCTTCTTGAGGTTGGGCAATGGAGCAAGAGTTGCTGCCAAGGCCATGGGAATTGTTTACTTATTGTTGAACAACGATTTTAAGTTGATTTTAAGAGATGTTTTGTTCGTACATGATTTGGTGAAAAACATTGTTTCCATTTCTATGCTTGATAGAAATGGATATTCTTGTTTATTTAGCAAAGGTGTTTGCAACATTTACAAGAATGAATGTTTGATTGGTACTAGAAAACTTGAAAACGATCTCTATAACTTAAAATTGAAAGATATTTCACTAAACAATGTCCGAGCAATAACAACAACAAACAAGCGAATACAAGATACTCTAAATTCGGCACAATATGGCATGCTCGATTAGGACATATTTCCCTAAGAAAGATGAACAAGCTAGTGGGAGTGGGCATGTTTGATATGTCTGATATTAATGCTCTCACGACTTTTGAATCCTGTCTAAATGGAAAGATGAACAAAATTCCCTTTAAGGGCCATGTGGAGCGAGCCAAAGGGTTATTGGATTTGATCCATACCGATGTGTGCGGTCCGCTTAGCATCACCACTAAGCATGGACATGCCTACTTCATCTCCTTTACCGATGATTTTTCGAGGTATGGGTATGTGTATTTGATGAAATACAAGTCTGAAGCCTTTGAAAGGTTCAAAGAATTCAGAAGTGAAGTAGAGAAACAGTTGGGACGAAGCATCAAGACACTTCGATCGGATCGAGTTGGTGAGTACTTGAGTGCTGAGTTTCAAGAGTATGTTAAGGAGAATGGGATTCTCTCGCAGTGGACTCCGCCCGCTACACCGCAGTTGAATGGTGTTTTGGAGCATCGTAACCGTACTTTGATGGACATGGTTCGGTCTATGATGGGGTTCACGGAGTTGCCGCCATCTTTTTGGGGATATGCGCTTGAGGCAGCGGCACTGTTGTTGAACAATGTCCATTCAAAGGCAGTTGACAAGACACCATATGAGATATGGATGGGTAAGCCACCCAAATATTCTTATCTTAGAATAAGGGGGTGACCTGCTTATGTGAAGCAGGTAGTGGGAGATAAATTTGATATTCGATCCATTTTATGTTACTTCGTGAGATATCCAAAGAATTCGGTTGGATACTACTTCTATCATCCCCAAGAAACAAAGGTGTTTGTTTCTAGGAATGCAACCTTTTTGGAGAAGGAATTTCTATTGGATAGAAAAGGGGAAATGATAGAACTCGAAGAGGTTGAGAGACACCCACCATTATAGAACCCACACCCGAAGAGCCAAGAGAGGAGATACAAGCTCCAAGAAGATCCGAGAGAGTCTCGAGACCACCTATGAGGTATGGTCTGCTTCTTGAAGAGGGCCATGATGAGCCTAATCATGGATATGATCCAAGGACCTTCAAGGAAGCGTTATCTGATGCCGATTCATCCAAGTGGCTTGAAGCAATGGAATCTGAGATGAATTCCATGCATTCGAACCAATTGTGGAATCTCGTGGATCCACCTGAGGGAATTGTTCCCATAGGGTGTAAATGTATTTTCAAGAGGAAACTTGGGGCGGATGGGAAGGTATTGACCTGCAAGGCGCGATTGGTGGCAAAAAGATATACTCAAAGACAAAGAGTTGACTTTGAGGAAACCTTTTCTCCAGTTGCAATGTTCAAGTCTATAAGGATATTGCTAGCCATAACTGCATAGTATGACTATGAGATATGGCAGATGGATGTCAAGACAGCCTTTCTTAATGGGGATATTAAGGAAGGGATTTACATGTCTCAACCTGAAGGGTTTACATATGTCGGAAGTGAGCATATGGTATGCAAACTTCAAAGATCTATTTATGGTCTAAAGCAGGCATCTAGGAGTTGGAACTTTAGATTCGATAGTACAATCAAAGAGTTTTGTTTTACTAAGAATCCTGAGGAACCCTGTGTGTATAAGAAGGTCAGTGGGAGTGCTGTGACATTCCTGGTGCTGTATGTTGATGACATTCTACTCATTGGGAATGATGTAGGAATGTTGCAATCAACTAAGATATGGTTAGCGAGTAAGTTCTCAATACAGGACTTGGGTGAAGCATCTTTTGTATAGGGAATACAGATCTATAGAGATAGATCAAAAGGATTGCTTGGTCTCACCCAGTCCACATACAATGATACCATCGTGAAGAGGTTCTCGATGAGAGGACATCTACCAATGTGTCATGGCGTGTCCCTATCCAAGTCTATGTATCCCAAGACTGATGCAGAGATAGCGGCGATGACAAGCATTCCTTATGCATCTGCGATTGGTAGCATCATGTATGGGATGATATCTACACGTCCTGACGTGGCTTTTCGCACTAAGTGTAGTGAGTAGATATCAATCGAACTCTGGTCTTCCACACTGGAAAGCTGTGAAAGACATCCTCAAGTATTTGAGAAGGACCAATAAGTTGTTCTTGGTCTATGGGGTGGAGAACTGAAATTGGAAGGCTATACCGACTCTAGCTTCCAAAGCGATATCGATGACTCGAAGTCAACCTCTGGGTTTGTATTCATGCTCAATGGTGCTGCTGTCTCTTGGAAGGGTTCCAAGCAAGACAGTACTACGGATTCCGACACAGAGGCTGAATACATTGCTGCATCAGATGCAGCAAAGGAGGCTGTTTGGATAAGGAATTTCGTCCAAGTGTTGGGCATCATTCCTAATGGAGTTGCTCTTGTCCCGATGTTGTGTGACAACATGGGAGCTATAGCTCAAGCAAAGGAGCCAAGGTCTCATCGGAAATCCAAACGCGTATTGAGAAAGTACCACATCCTCTGAGAGATTGTGGTAAGAGGAGAAGTGTCGATTGACAAAGTCGGCTCCGCAGATTATGTTGATGATCCACTAGCTAAGCCTTTACCTGGACCATTATTCGAGAAGCATCGTGAATCGATGTGATTGAAGCTTATGGGTAGTTGGCTCTAGTGTAAGTGGGAGATTGTTATAGTAGGTGCACGTCGAGCCAAGTGTTGGCCGAGTGTTCACAATGAAACTCTATGTATAAACAGTCTTTATTTTAATAATATTTGAAATTATTATTTTGGCACATCTTTATCTGTATACCCATGCTAGTTGCATAGATAAAGCCCTTGAATATACAAATAATAGAAAGAATATGAGATGCTCATATGATGAGTATCATGAAACTCATATTTGGAATACTGTATATTCTAAACAGTTCCTAGTCGATTCAGCCGCCGCTAAGAAGGATATAGGCCGCTCGAGTTCGAGACTAGTATCTGCGATGTGAGTACCATGTTTCATTGGTAGGGGACATTGTGATGTCCGAGCATGCAGATAGGTGCTTCTGGTAGAGTGCACTGAACAACCAACCATAAAGGACTTTCCAAGTGGTTCTCACTTATCGAGTGGAAAAGTCCTAGTTTATTGTTGTACACCATTAGTCCTTATGACCCGGGACAACATTGAGACTCTATGTGCTATAATTACACTTTGACTTGTTTATCGACTCTCATGAGGTCATCAGGTGGCAAGGTTGGGTGTTCTGTCGAAACATATAGGAGTCGATGCATTGTAGTCGGGGATTCACCGCTTACCTTCGGGTATGGATATCCTATGTGTTCTCATGTGTATGTAGGTTTAAATCTCTGATCAGAGTATGGTGGTAATTATGAAAGGGGTTTCATAGATTACACCATCGATGCAACTATGACATGACACATAGTATCGATTCATTGACAACTCTCGATAAACCAATAGTTGTCGAATCGGTCGGGATATATGAGTTGAAGGGACCGTACTATACGCTAACCATAATTGAATAGTTCATGCAGGCACTGTCATTTGATACCTAGGGAATCATGTAAGCGATGCTGCTAGGCGTTTAACATGATTGGTTGGGTACTATCAGACTTGAGTTCTGACGTTCTTGTTATCATCATATCATTTTGATGAAAATTAGTTCGTTGGGTTCCCACAGGACTTCGTCCCAAAAACGAGTTCCACTGGCGCTTCATCCCTCACAAATCCCCTTTTCCTTACCGTCACAATTAAATCATTTCCTTCCAAACATTCTTCATTGTTTCCATCACATTAGAAAAACACATGCAATAATATCATTTTCTTTTAAACCAATCATGCAACACTTCTTTTAGCATTTATCGTTTTTAACCATAAAATTACATAAACTTTCAAAATAATCATTTTAGCATTCATTACAACATTCATGGCACGGCCATGACGTTTAACATTTTCCAATATAAAATGACAATTTGCCATGAAACCCTAACTTTCCCAATTTACCCTTAGTCCTTAACGTAACACCATGAAATATAACCATAAACATTTTTTAGGCGTAAACTTAAGCTCCTCGGTTAATTTTCCATTTTGTTTTAAAACATGAACCTACATCCATGTTTTAACCCGAATCAACTCAAAACTTAACAAAACTTGAACCATAGCTTATTAACACCTAACCATATCTTATGCAATGCAATAAAACCATTTAGAACCCTTAAAGACACCTAGAACTTTGCTGGAAAATTATGCACAATTCCACAAAACCCTAGCCTCAACCAAACGACATGTCCCTCGACCATAGCCCTTAACCAACGTGACCAGCTAACCAGCCATCCTAGAACCTAGACTGAACCCTCGACACGCTGCTGGACCAGACATAGAGAGCGACGCACGAGGATGTGCATGGTTTGATCCTACATCTCAGGCGCACGGCTAGGGTCCACATGGCTAGGATGGACCCTAGCCGTGCGCCTACTCATTCCCAACCTATCAGACCATGTTTGGAACATCTTGAATCCTGGCATGGACCCTCACAAGCCCAACCCCTTGCCTGGACAGCCCCATTCACGACCCCTCCCTTTGTTTCTTTAAAAACTCAAGCCCTAGCCCTATGAGCCATAAAATCGATCGGCCCTCCTTCTTGGTCCATACCAGGCCTAACTCCTCTCACCTAGGACCACAAGACCACCCTTTTATTATTCCTGGACGTGTCCTTTAACCAAATCACATAGCCGCACCTTCCAAGGAACAACGTGAGCCCTAGTTATCCTAAATAACCCAAATTGTGCAGCCCCTATTCCTTACTGTCAAACCCTTGTACAGCCCCACATATCCCTCCTAAAAAATCTCTAAATCATTCCCATGTGATCCCTAACCTGGCAACCCCTTGTGCACCATCCATAAAATGATTTTCATGTCAAAAAATACAATATTTCCATGTATTTTCCATAAAAACGAAAATATAAGAAAGGTATCATATTTTTCATGCAAGAACACTTAATCACACATTATATAGTATGAATGATGAATTAAGAAAGATTAAGGCATGCCTTTTGCTTATTTCATGCACGAAAAAACAATCTTTGAAGCGAGGGACGTTGACGGAGAGACGGGAGAGGAAGCTTGTTGCATTTTTTTTACCTTTCAATTCACGTGAATGCCTATGAAAATCAGTGTCCTGATGCAAGAAATATCCATAGGTTTCTAATGTTTTAAACGTGTGGTTTGAAGTGTTTTCAGTTTAGGAAACTCTATCTTTTGATATAAATAATTGGGTATAAAGCTAGGCCCAGTAACCTAGGTATAATAGGCCCATGAGGCCCACTATAATATAGTTAAAATATTTTGTTTAGAAAAGTTTTCGAAAATATTAGCCGAGTTCACAAAAAAAATTTTATTTTAAATAAAAATAGATTGCCGATTTAAAATATGAATCGTCACATAAAAAACACCTCAAAAGACATAATTTTCGAAAATTCCATTAAAAATATACCATATATTAAATAAATAAAAATACTCATTTAATAAAAATATTTTCCTTTTTGGTCCCCGGTTTCCATTCCTTGATCGCTTCTCGAATAACTTTTAAAACACAGTTTCATGCATTCTAATTGAAAACCTTATTTTTAACATGTAAACAGGCCTACCACATTTAATCAATGCAATTAAAATGATTTAATTAAGAATTTTCAATTTTTCATATATTTGCATGCAGTTGGATTACGTTATCGTTTTTGGACCTTACAATTCCTCCCTCCCTTAATTGAAATTTTGTCCTCGAAATTAAAACTAATCGAATAACTCCGGTAACGACACCTAATGCCAATCTCGGTTTTCCAAGTAGCTTTCTCCTCCGAATGATTTAGCCACTTGAATTTGACCATTTGAATAACCTTATTGTAACGCCCCAGATTTGACGACTGTCCTCACTGTACCAAGACGGGTCTTTCCAGCGTGCTTATGTCCTCACTCACACGCACCCTGAGAAACTTCCCAGGAGGTCACCCATCCCAAAATTGCCCCAAGTCAAGCACGCTTCACTTTAGAGTTCTTATGTGATAAGCTACCGAAAAGAAGATGCACCTTCGTGATATGAGTAGTACCAATCAAATCTTTTAAGCCCTCTTCAACTGTTCAGTCCATTACATTGCCCAGTCTCGGAATCCCTCTCATTCCCGTGTGGGTCGGTTCATTCATGTTCCCTTCACCTAGAAGTCTGCCAGGAGCCGCTCATTGTCCGTGCAACTGATGGCACCGGCGTTCACCCCCCGCCCTCTTCGGCCCCGGGCCTCACATGCCCACCAGCTTCCGCTTGGTTCGTCCCCGAACCACACCGTACTAAGAGAGGTCGGCTCTGATACCACTTGTAACACCCCAGATTTGACGACTGTCCTCACTGTACCAAGACGGGTCTTTCCAGCGTGCTTATGTCCTCACTCACACGCACCCTGAGAAACTTCCCAGGAGGTCACCCATCCCAAAATTGCCCCAAGTCAAGCACGCTTCACTTTAGAGTTCTTATGTGATAAGCTACCGAAAAGAAGATGCACCTTCGTGATATGAGTAGTACCAATCAAATCTTTTAAGCCCTCTTCAACTGTTCAGTCCATTACATTGCCCAGTCTCGGAATCCCTCTCATTCCCGTGTGGGTCGGTTCATTCATGTTCCCTTCACCTAGAAGCCTGCCAGGAGCCGCTCATTGTCCGTGCAACTGATGGCACCGGCGTTCACCCCCCGCCCTCTTCGGCCCCGGGCCTCACATTATTCTGGAGCCTTCTTTCATGCGCATCAAGAATTTGTATAGGTCTTTCCTCATATGATATATTTGGAGTCAACTGGAGAGGTTCATGATTCAGTACATGTGAAGGATTTGACATGTACTTTCATAGTATCGAGATATGGAACACATTATCCACTACAGCAAGCGTTGGCACAACTCTATAAGCTAGTGTTCCAATCTTCTCTAAAATCTCAAACGTTCATACGATCCTAAGACTGTTTGCCTTTCTTGCCAAATCTCATAACACCCTTCATAGGTGCTACTTTCACATATACGTAGTCACCAACTGCGAACTCTAGAACCCTTCATCGATTATCAGCGTAAATCTTTTGGCGACTTTGAGCAGTCTTCATATTATCTCAGATTTTGACTACTAGCTCTACTATTTGCTTGATCGTTCAAACCAAATTCTCCTTTTCACCAACCTCGTCCCATTGTATGGGTGATCTATACTTCCCCTCATAAAGTGTGTTAGACATAAATGTTTCGGAGTTTGACAAATAAAGAATCGTTTTTTTTAAAACTGATCAGCTAAATTGGAACGATATAATTGATCGAATAAGATGGGAAAACTGAAATCATCCGAACTGAATATTAATGAGATAAATGATCGAATACAATGGAAGTTAACAAAGATATAAGTATCTAACTGAATTAGTAAGTCAACTGAATGAATTATCAGTTGGAAATGGCCAGGACGCTTTAAGTCAGTTTAACTGATCAGTTAAATAGTGTAACTTCTGACCAGTTTGACATGTCATCAGTTAGCTCAGGTGAAAACCGATAAATCATACTAAGGCAGAATAGTAAACGCACAACAGACTGCAACGTCATACTATTGACAGAGGGATGTTGACATACTCAGAAAAGATGAATCAACGGACATGTATTAATTAATGAATTCAATATTACCGTTGGAGTAAAAGCCTATAAATAGTTGAGGAATTCAGTAAGAAGAGAGAGAGAGAGAGAGAGAGATTGAAATTCAGTTACTCATCCAAGATCAGTTGTGATATTTACACAGACAAAAAGCTCACGTTTCGTAGTCATATTAATATTATTCAAGCCATTATTTGAGCAAAAACACTAGCACATTATATTGATATATTTGATATTTTAAGTTCAGTTGTGCTACGTTATTGAGTAAGAAAATCAGTTTGAAGTACTGATAAGTTAGTCTCAGTTTGACAGTGTTGAACTTCAAATTGAAGTGGATTATTACAGTTGTTGTAATCAATCAAATTATTTTAGTGAAAACTTATCATATGATAGAAGGGGTGATGTAAGAGCATTTGAAGTCTCCGAACATCTATAAAAATATCTGTGTTTAATATCTTATTTATTATTTGAGTATTCAATCTATCAGTTGGTTTATTTCCACACTTAAAACTAGTTAACTGATTGGTATTGATAACAAGATTCTTGAGTTCAGTTTATCAATAAACTGATCCATATTTTGAAAAGAACCGAAAATCCCCAACTGTTCATTCAACCTCCATTCTAAAAACTTGACACATCAAACTGATCCTAACAAGTGGTATCATAGTGGTTTCAATCTTGTTTCTGAATACTTTATATTTATATGCATTACCACTATGTCTTGATTCAACAAAATCCATATGTTCTCAAGAGAATAATTTGATGATTGGAAAATCAGAATGTAGTCTCATTTAGCTGCAGAAGATGACGACATGTAGTACGTTATAACTGCACAAGATGAAGACATGTAGTAAGTTATAACTGAAGGACCTATGAAGATCATGAAAACCAACACAACTATTGCTCTAACTGATGGAGCACCTCACCGTATTGAAAAACCATGTGAAGAGTGAGCAGCTGAAGACAAAAGGAAAAACAAACTTGGACAGTGTGGCCAAGGATACTTTGTATAAAACATTGGACAAAAATACTTTCAGCAAAATCAAGATGTGCAAAACTGCCAAAAATATTTGGGAAAACTGATTCAGCTATGCGAGGGCAATGAGCATACAAAAGAAAATAATCAGTCGCAATACAAAAGTTTGATAATATCGAATGAAGACTGGAGAATCAATGAATGAGTTTGAAGAACGTGTTAGCAGCATTATAAATGAACTGAATGCGGAAATTGTATTCAAATAAAGTAATTGCTTTGAAGGTTGTGTGTGGTTTTCCCAAAGAATGGGATGTTAACACAATGGCAATGCGAGAATCTAAACACCTAAACAAAGTGGAATTACACGATTTATTTTCCAATTTCAAAGCATACAAATTTTAACTGAAGACGAAAGAGGGAGAAATATCGACTCCACCAGTTACAACTGCTCTCAATGCCTTAAAACTTGAACCAACTGGTTCAACTGAAAAATCTGTAGAATAGTTGAGCAATGATGCCATGTCATTGTTCATCAAGAAGTTTGGAAGGTTTATGAGAAAGAACCATGGATCCTTCCAAAGACATTCTCACGAGAATATTTCCAAGGAGGAACCAAATTCTTGCTACAACTGTGGCAAGACTGGATATTACATTGCTAACTGTCCTAAGCCAAATAAGGATAGTCGATGTTCAGCTGAAAAAGGAAAGAAGTCATTTGATCAGAGTAGGAGAGCTAAGGATGACAAGAGATCATTCAAGAAGAAACATGAAGCTCTATTAGCCGAAGAAAGCAAATCAAATGGGCTGAAACTGACAGTGAAGAATCAGAATCTGAGAGCTCGAGCAGCTCCAGCAATGAAGAAGGAGTAAAATGCCTGATGGCTGATGATACAGAGCTGGAATCAAGCAGTGAGCAGGTGGCAGGTACATCAGCTAAAAACTCAATCTGGTACTTGGATAGTGGATGCTCAAGACATATGACAGGGATGCTGATTTGCTATCCCAACTGGTCAAATATTATGGTCCAAAACTCAGTTTTGGAGATGCCTCTCAAGGTATAACCATGGGTAAGAGTAAGCATATCCATGAGAATATTATTATTGATGATGTTCTACTCGTTGATAATTTAAAATATAATTTGATTAGCATAAGTCAGTTATATGATAACAATTTCTCAGTTGAGTTCAACAAGCACACCTGCACAGTTAAGAACTCAACTAATGACATCATCATGACAGGAAATTGGTGTGGTAACACTTACAAAGTAAGTTGGACTATCAACCTAATGAACCAGTTTGTCTTATCGCTTCATATCTATCCAAGAACTAGTTATGACATAAAATGTTGAACCATTTAAATTTCAAAACCATCACTCATCTGAGTAATCGTGAACTTGTAACTGGTCTGCCTAAGATTGAATTTTCAAAAGATAAAATGTTTTCAGTGTACCGGCTTGGTAAACAAGCAAGATCTTCATTTAAACACAAAGGGAGTAAATCTTCCTCCAGATGCTTAGAATTGTTGCATATGGATCTGTTTGGTCATATATTGGTCATGATTTTAGGGGGATTGAAATATACCCTAGTAATTGTAGATAATTTTTCCAGATTTACTTGGGTTACTTTTCTCAAATCAAAAGACCAAACTGCTGCTAACTGATTAAAATTTTCAAAAGACTTTTAAATGAAAAATCTGTTCGGATTGATAGAATAAGGTCCGATCGAGGGATTGAATTTGTCAATCAAAATCTTTCTCTATTTTTAGAAAATTCTGGAATCAAGCATGAGTCAAAACTTTATTCAACTTCTCGAAACTCTCCTGACAGCTTGAATCCCAAATAAAATTCGCAGTTTTCTTTGTCAATGCAGTCAGGGGTATTGCGATAGAGGAGACACATTGAATGAACTTTTGGTAGTAGCCATCTAGACCCAAGAAACTGCGAATATCTGTCAAACTCTTAGGTACTGGCCACTCTCTGACTGCCTCCACCTTGCTGGAATCGACCTCAACTCCATCTCTAGAGATAATTTGGCCTAAGAATTCCACTCTATCGAGCCAAAACTCATACTTGCTGAACTTAGCGAACATATTTCTATCTTGCAATAAATCAGAATATCATCTATAAAGACTATGCTCTTCTCTACTCCTCGAACAAATCAGAATATCATCAATAAATACTATGATAAGCTGATCCAGATACGGCTGAAATATGTGATTCATGAGATCCATGAAAATTGATGGCACATTGGTCAACCCGAATGGCATCACCATAAACTTGTAGTGCCCATATCGAGTCCTGAAAGTCGACTTTGAACATCTAGCCCTTTCACCTTTATTTGATGGTATCCCCAAAGAAGATTTATCTTCGAGAAAATTGAAGTTCCTTACAGCCGATAAAATAAGTCCTTGATTCTTGGTAAGGGATACTTATTCTTAAAGGTGACTATGGTCAGCTCTCCATATTCGATGCAGAGTCGCATACTACCATCTTTTTATTCACGAATAATACAGGTGCACCCCATGAAGAACAACTCGGGCGAATAAAACCCTTCTCCAGCAACTCCAGATTTTTATCTTTCAGCTCTTTTATCTCGGCTGGTGATAGACGATAGAGTGGCTTAGGAATTGGCATTGAATCCGTCATCAACTCGATAGAAAATTCCACCTCTCGGTCTGGTGGAATGCCAGAAATGACCTCAAGAAACACATTAGGAAAGTCTCTAGCGATCTCAACATCCTCTAGCTTCTGACTGTCCGGAACAAGTATTGAGGTAAAACTCGCTAGAAAAGTTTGGCAGCCTTGTCTCATAAGCTTCCTCGCACAGATGTAGGAAATAAAGTGCGGCATTTTCTTGTTCTTTGCTACCTCAAAGACAAAATATTTTCCGCTGAGCGGTCTAATGGATACTGATCTCTGCCGGAAATCTATCGAAGCTCCATTCAAAGATAGTCAATCCATACCAAGAATGATGTCGAACTTAGGCATCAGGAGTACGATAAAATCTACCTAAACCGCATTCTTCAGCAAACGAAGCTCCGAATTCCTCACAATGCTCGTGGTAAACATATGATCACCAGAAGGAATGGAAACTTTAAATCCCAAATCCATATCTTCGGGTATAATATTTAGTCGCTTGACAAACGTCTCAGATATAAATAAGTGTGTAGCTCCTGAATCTAGCAATGCATAGGTAGCTACACCTGAAATAAATATCCTTCTTGCGACAAATATACCATCAAATCCAATCGAGTCGAATATTTAAGGAAGTTTCTATCATAAATCACCAAAAATTCTCAAAAATTCCTCGCTTAACCCAAAGTAAGTCTCGAAATTAACCCAAAATAAGTTTCGAAAATTTGCATTTCAGCACCTTAAGATTTTGAAATTCTCCAAATTGGCCCTTAAAATTTAGAAAATTGCATCTTTTGCACAAAAACTTTTGAACTTAATCAATTTAGAGATTAATTCTCAAACTTTCAATTTAGTCCTAGAATTTTCGAAAATTCTAGATTCCAGCTTAGAACTTTCGGTCATCTCAATTTAAGTCCTTGGACATCCTAAAATTATGGTTTAGCCCTTGAATTTTTCAGTCTTGGCCATTTAGACCCTAGTTTTCGATTTATTCAATAAGCGCCCCATTATTTTGATCCTTTCAGTTTTAAGCCTTAAAATCCTTATTTTGATTCAATTTATTCCTTTATATTCTTAAAGCTCATTTTTTAAGCCCAATTTCTAAAATTTTAATGACATCCCTTAAATCCAACTAAGGTAGTGAATGCAACCTAGTTTCTTCTAAGTTCATTATTATCCCTATAAATTCCACTGACCAATTTAATATTCATTGCAATAAAAGCCATGTAAGACAGTTAAGAATTTAGGTTACCAGTGATCAAAGTCATGTCTGGCTCTGTTTCAGCCTCCTCAGCATGCATAACATAAGCCATACCAGTAATAGGTCCCTTATTCCTCGGACAATCCGTAGCTTTATGGCCCTTCTCCTTGCAAATGAATCACTTAAATGATCCCCACATGCATTTAGCGTAATGGAAACGGTTGCATTGCTTGCACAGTTCCCTCTCCACAGGCTTTAAGGCACTTGAACTCTACGGTGGCTTCTACGGCCCCGACTTCTTAAAATGACCTTGGGGCCTCTGCTGCCCTGAAGCACTAGGAGGTCGTGAAAAGTGCTTCTTAATAGGCTGAGAACTCGACTGAGTTGTTGTCTCTTGCGTTGTATATCAAAATCAATATCCTTCAAGGCATGTTTAGCTTGGAAAGCACAAGCAGTGGCAGCTTCATAATCCGCCGGCCACATCAACATCACATCTCGGTGAATAGTTGGTCGGATGCCATCCAAGAATTGCCTCAGTTTCTCAGCAACATATCTAGCAATGAGGGGCACGAAGTGACAACCCCTCTCAAACTTCCTTATGAACTCAGCTACAGACGTGTCTCCTTGACGGAGACTCGTAAACTCCCTCTTCAAACGTCCTCTGACGTCAGTAGTGAAATACTTTTCGTAGAAGATGTCCTTGAATCTCACCCAAGTAAGGGTGTCTAGATTGACACCCTGCTTAGCTCCTTCACACCAAAGAGAAGCGTCATCCCATAGCATATAAGTGGCACACCTGACTCAATCAGCATCCCCCCATATTCAGATAATAGAAATGCACCTCAAGGGATCTGATCCAGTCCTTAAAAACAAATGGGTTGGTTGTGCCTGAAAACCCCTTCGGACATAGCCTCTTGAACTGATCATACATATCATGTTGTGGCCTCAAAGTATACTTAGCATGCTTGACATGATCGATTGGGGGGGATCGTCGTTGAGCTACAATAGTCCAGTTTTTGAAATATTGAACACCGATGAATTAAATCGAGTTTAGTTTAAAAACCAAGCGGAAAATACTCGAAATAATCCTTTGTAGAAACCGATTAAATATTTTGTAAATAATTTAAAATATATGCAAGTTGAATGAGTAAAAATATGTAGAACCCGTTAAATTAGACTACGTATAAGCCATGCATAATTACTATTATTTAAATTAAAATGATTTTATACATGAGGATTTAAATTCTTTTTTTAAAATTTGATTATTTTACGCAGTAGTTTAGTTACTATCTTTTCAGTTAAATAAGTGAGGCCGGACTGGAGTTGTAGTATTGAGATAAAATTTAATATTAAAAAAACATTCATAGAATTTATTTAAGATAAATAATTAGTTATTTTAATGTAAACGAATGTTTAAAGGATTTATTTAAGTAATTTGAGATAATTAGTAAATAATTTCTTTTAGGTTCAATAATTAATTTATTAATTCACTAAAATATTTAATGGGTAGATAAAACTCTAAAGATTTTAAATACAATATTTAAGCAATTTTTTCCTCCATTTAAACTCAAAATTTCGGCCATCTCTCATTTAGGATATAATTAGTTTGACAACTCACCATTTTGATTTCTTTCCTTATCCATTCTTGGTAGATAACCCCTTCATTTTTTTTAATCACCAATAATTAATATTAAGCAATATTTTACCCCATTTTAATAGCAATTTTTGGCCACCCCACTTCAAAGAATTTTAAAGTTTGACAACTCATTTTCTACCCTTATTTGATAGGAAAAATCGGCACCCCTTCAATCAAATCAAATAATATCAAATCATTTCCTTACCTCTCCAACTCAAGGATAGCAAGATTTTCATTTGCCATTCAAAAATCTCATTTAATTAGTAAACTTCCCCATTCATTCCTAGCCTTCCCTCTCCACCATTCCACCGAAATTTCAGAGAAAAACCTTCAAAAAAATCGTGAGAAGCTAGGGAGAAACAAGAGAGAAAAGAAGAAAGCAAGGCAACTCCGTCTCCGCTGCGCCGCGTCCGTCGTTATATTTTGTTTTCTTTCAAAACAAATTTAAGGCATGTCTATATCCTTCTTTTCTCTTCCATCAAGTTATATAAATATTTTTAAACATTATATGTACATGATTCTTGAAGCAAAACCGATTTTTGGACAGCAACACTTCGTCAAAACATGCACAGAATTTTTGGTTTCCTCTTGTGCCTTCACGGTTTTGATGTTTTTGTGATTTCAGGGTTGGCTCGATTTCCAGGGGCTCAAGGCTAGGGTGTGTTAGGAAGGGAGTTGTCCATTGGTTTCATCCCCTTCCCCCCTTGCATCACGTTTTGATAGCAACTCCCCAGCATGTCATTTTTGTGTCTCGATTTGCATGTTATTGTCTACGGGGAAGATTCTGATCTTGGCTACCCTAGAAATTGTGGCCATGGTTAGAACCCCTCCTTGGTATGTCTATGACGTGACCAAGACTCCCTTTCATGGCTTGGTTCATGTCCCCCCTCGATTTTTAAAACAAACAAGAACAGCGCCCCTTCGGTTTAAAATTCTGGTTATGGTCGATTATGTGGAGTTTCGGTTTTATGGTGTCAAGTGGGTTGTGGTTGGATTCTAGCCCTTAGCCATGACTCATGCAACACCTTAGCATGTCTAGCATGGACCATGGTTAACCTCATAGCCACTGGATCCTTCATTTGACAGCAAAACAAGAAAGACGTCCCACACGTGCAGGTTGGTTCTTGGTTGGAAGCGTGGTGATGTTTCTGGTGTTGCTTGGATTGTTGCTGGACTAGGGCCCTTAGCCATGGTTCAAGCCACACCTTGGGGTGTTGGGAAGAGGCTCTAGTCGGTGGTTCAATCCCCAATGGCCATTAGTCTCGCAAACGACACAAGGAAGCGCAACAGCTGCTGCTGTAATTTTCTTGACAGCAACTTTGTGCTTGGGTTCAGAGGCTCGTTTGAGTTCTTGGTTGGCTTTTAGCCTATGGACTTGGACTCGACAGTACCTCATTAAGTTAAGACGGTCATGTTTTTGACCGTTCGTGATTCGGTTAAGTTTATATGGCGTACGAGAATTTACGGTGCAATGTGCCAAAGTGACTCTCGAAAGAGAGTTTCTTTTTTTTTGCCTCCATTCACCAAATTCCAACTTGTACAATTTTAGGAGCTTTATTTCATCATTTTAGGTGTATTTTAATCATGACTAAATGATGGTTCGATGTTGGTTTGGGTTGGTACGGAGTCATGGTTAGAAATTTAGTTGTTGGTCTAGTTGGCCCCGTTTTTGGGTTCAATGACTAAGTTATTTTCAAGGAAAAATCATTTGCATATTTTTCATGTAAGAATTAGGTCGCATCGAGCCTTGGAACAATTCAACCCATTCAGTAAAATAAAACAGGATATTTAATTATATTATGTGCATAAAAATATATAATGTTCATTTTTGAGATATATGCGATATTGCTTGTGGCCACCTCATGTTCATGGGATTGCAGCTTATCATGGAATTATTACTTCATCTGGTGGTCACTGACCGGTTCATGTTAATGTATGGGTACGGATATCCAGTCCAAGGGCTGTGATGATCTCTACCGCCCAGTATATTGTGGTTTAATCTGATCAGACGATTCAGTTCATGTTATGGGCCACTTGCGTAGAACATATTCTCAACAGAAAATTATTATATGCTATTTCATGACAGGGCTCTATCGAGCAAACATTTAACTTACGATTTTCAGTTCAGTTATGCATGTATTTATAATTACTCATGACAAGATATTTTCACGTTACGCTTTACGATATGACATCTTTACACGGCATGAAATTTTATGATATATTTACTTGTTATCTACGATATATGCATGCTGAGTCTTTAGACTCACTAGACTTGATTGTTGTAGGTACTGATGAGGTCGAGACCGAGGGCGGGGACCAGTGAGCCATCTTGGGTCGGCAGGTAGTAGGAACCCGAGGACCTCATTTATCAATTTATTTATCATTTTTATGCAAACTCATTTTATCACGATGAATTATTTTAAGTTTTTATTTTGAAATAGATATTTACTTCCGCTGCTATTTTAACATTTGAACTTTTATTCCACTGTTACATCAAACATTAAATCTTGTTATCAAATTATTTTATAAATGATATATGCTATTTATTTAAAGAGAAATTTTTTTAAATTATTCCGCAAATTTTCAAGTACGAATTTCGGGCCTCTACAAAATATTTTGGTTGAAGCATTTTATCCAACAATTGATATGCAATAATTTTGTATTTGAAGAACACATAAAATACTTCAACAATACATCTTTAAAACTATGAAAATGATAAGTACATGCAATGTAATGCCCGAGATTTAATTGCTGTAATCAGACGTAGATTAATTGATAGAATTGAGGTTATAGGAACTTAAATGAAGAAGCAGGGCATCGTTATATTATTAGCCAAGATGTTGGACCGAACATCTCAAGATGAGATGTTGGACTGAACATCTCCAGATGTTGGGCCGAACATCTCGCGCCCGAGCAGTAGAAAAGAACCGTCCGAGCGCCAATTTTACTTCTTGGACAGAATGTTTGGCGCCCGAGCGGTAGAATATTACCGCCCGAGCGCCAGGAGATATTCAGCCGAGAATCTCGACAGAAACTGGCGCGCCCGAGCGGTAAGTTTTAACCGCCCGAGCGCCGAACAAGCGCCCGAGCGGAAATTCATGACCGCCCGAGCGCGAGTCGTGTTGCACAAAGATGTTAGACACTTGCCTTACATGCACGAGATGTGTATATATATATATATATATATATATATATATATATATATATATATATAAGGAAAGAATCGGAAGTGAGAGGAAAAGCTTTCGAAGCCTATAATTCGGATTGGCGAGAAATCCGCCCGTCTGATTTTAAATCCAACTTCAGTACTGAGTTCCTATAGACGCAAGCTACAACTGGACGTAAGTTTTGTTACGTGCCAGTTAATTATTTTACGTGCATTAAATAGAAAATGATTATTTTTGAGATTTATGCGATATGGCTTGTGGTTCATTCACTATGTGGGAGTATTATTTTATACGGTCGCCAGTGACCGCTCAGTTCAGTTTGGTACCACCCGGTCGCCAGTGACCGGCCAGCTCAGTTCAGTTTCAGACTCCCCGGTAGCCAGTTACCGATCAGTTCAGCTTAGTGCAGTGGCCACAGGCGTAAAACATAATCTCAACAGAAAATTTTACCAGTTATTTCAGTGCAGGGCTCCAAGGAGCAAATATTTTTACTGTGATTTTCAGTTCACTTATGCACGTAATATAATTGCTCAGTACAGATTATTTTCAGCATGCCTCATGACATGATATTTTATCTCATGCATATTTTACTTCAGATTTTACTCGTTACCTGCGATATATGCATGCTGAGTCTTTAGGCTCACTAGACTTGATTGTTGTAGGTACTGATGAGGCTAGGGCCGAGGGCGGGGACCAGTGAGCCAGCTTGGGTCGGCAGTAGTGGCACCCGAGGACCTCAGTGCAGCAGTTGTTATTTTATTCCGCAAACATTTTATCAGTCGTTGGATAATTTTTAAATTGTGATTTTTGGCAACTTTATTTTCTTCCGCTGCGATATTTTAAACATTGAACTAGATTTATCAGTTGATTTTATGAATGAGGCCATTTAAGTTTCTTTTAAAAAGAAAATTTTTAATTTTCCGCAAATTTTCAAAGTAAGGATTTTCGGGCCTTTACAATTGGTATCAGAGCCTATGTTCTTGTAAAGGGTTACACTACTACTGACCACGAGAAGCTCACGAAGTCACGTCTTCCGTCTGTAAGTTTTACATTTCAGCATTTTATTTAAAGCACGAATTACTTTGACAGCATGCTTCCATGAAATAGTTTACAATCAGATCTTTTCAGTATTTCAGTATTCATTTAGAATAAATTATGGAATTATGCATGTTGGGTACGTTTGGAATTGGACATGTCTAAGAATTCGAATATTGGGCTTTAGTAGAGGTTGAAAATGATTTGACTATATTAATTTTTAGTTCAGTATTGTTGATGTCCTCTTTATGGGTATAAGTTAATCTTGAAATTATGAATGCTGTTGAGACTTGTAGAATTTCTAATAAATTATTAATGGTTCTTGGTTGCTAGTCGAGTAAATTTTTGAGGATTTCATATAAGCAATAGCGATTCGAAGACTACGACAATCTTTAGGATTATAAATGTACAATTTGAGGATTTTAATTATCTATGGAAATGTAAGATTTATTATGAGAATTTATTTAGAATGCATGCTCTACATAGTTGGATTTAAGGATCGAATTGCGGAAATTGAGAATTTTAAGGATTAAATGCGAACTTTTGAGAAATTGGAATTTTAAGTATTTATATAAATGTAAGACGTGTTATGGGAATTAATTTTGGGTTTAATAAACTTAAGACTGTTGAACCTTATGACACGGGAAATCTATAAAATGAAATTGAGAATACTGAGGACTAATGGGTAATTGTGAAATTTTCGAGATTTAGGGAAAAATTGGACGACATTCGAGGAAAGTAAGAATTAATTATACAATTTTAAGAAATTTGAGAACTTATTTAGTAGTAAGTGAGAATTGAATGATTTAATTGGTAGGAAATTTCAGTTATTTAGGCTCGAAGGAAATATAGAATATTAAAATATTTGGGTTATAATGTTATAATGAATGGTAACCAAGGACATTATAGGATGAATCAACCTTAAGCGTGAAAAATTTAAACGTTAGTGAAATAATGTTGTGACAAATTAAGAATTTAAAGTGATGACAATTTAAGATAAATTTGATCGGGTAGTTAAGTTATAAGGATAAACATTGAGTCAGTAAATTTTGGGAACATAAGTTTGATGTGTCACAAGTTTTAGTCATGATCTTAACAGTTAAGATTATACCTTGTGAGAATTTAAAATTTTTTTTGGAAAAATTGGTACGAGGATGGTTAGTTTAATTGGTAGACGCACGTAAGAGGTGAGGTAGACGCCTTGTCTTGAGAAATTTTGGAAGTCATTAACAAACTTAGGACTAAACGGATATGTGCATTGAAATTATTTTATTCAAAGCTATTTGGATTAGGTAAGTCTGAATTTCAAATTTATGGGATATTTGTTCATACGGAAATTTTGGGTGAAACAAAAACAAAAGAGAATTAGTTGTGTATAATATAAGTTATCCATCGATGAATATTAAGATAATTTTTACCAAGTAAGAAATCTAAAAAGCTTGATATGGGGATTCTAGAATTCTATGGGTTATAAGTAAAATTGATTTATTAAAGTTAGTCTAATGCTATCATGGGCTAATTTATCAAGTTTATATGCTAGAATTAAGTAAGCATTAAGGATACATAAGAATGCGACACTTGTTCCAATGAGGAAGTTCAGAGTCCTAGGCCTCAACTAGATTGTAATTGGAAAGTGGATAGTGAGCAGGTAATTGATGCTAGAAGTGTTATTATTAAGGTAGAAGGTCGATGTTGTATAATTGAGTTTTATGGATTAATTTTATTCGAGGTTTAAGATGTTCCACGATTTCACACCCGGGATGCACTTGTAAATAATAAGTTACGTAAGTTTAGTGCCGTAATATAAAGATTCGATTCAAGAATTTTAAGCTAATACTACTATGAGGTTGAAATAAGGTGTAACCTTTAAGCGTTCTACTGAGAATAGTAGTCGATCACTAAGTTTTGGTACAAAGGTTTCTTAAGTCGAACTGCATAAATGATAATATAATAAGTCGATGAATATTACGAGTATAGTATAAGAAAAGTAAGGTGCGATAAGTTTGGACATCCATCTCTAGTATGAGAAACTGCGGGATAAGTCAAAATTCGGGCTATACTTGAATAGAACTATGTTACCATAAGTCGTTTTAAGTTGCGATTCGCAAACGAGATTTTTGTTAGGCAATCTAATTAAGATTGAAGAAACGTAAGGACAGTCTAGGACTTAAATTTTTATCAGAGTAGCGCAGCGGTAGCGTGGATTGTTGGGATAATAGAATTAAGAATCTAAACTTTTGGATTATCGAGGATTAGCGAATTTCGCGGACGAAATTTCTTTTAAGGGGGGAAGGATTGTAGAACCCGTAAATCAGTCTACGTATAAGCCATGCATAATTCTATATTTTTAAAATTTAATTGACTTCATTGCATGATTATTTTAAAGGCATTTCTTTGAAGTTAATTATTTTATTATTTCATGCAGTAGTTTGATTTTTAGCATTTCAGTTATTTCAGTGAAGCCGGACTGGAGTTGGAGTTTTGAGATAGAATTTAAGATTCGAGAAATATTTCCAGAAGTTAATTTAGCTAGCAAGTAAGTTCATTTAAGTTAAAAAGTGAGTTTAAAGAATTATTTAAGTTACTTGAGGTGAATAAGAAATAAGCTCATTTAAGTTACTTAATTAAGGGTTTTATTCACTAAATTAATTAAAAGATTAGTGAGGATTTTAAGGGTTATAAATTTACTAGTTAGATAATAATTTCCCCTCCTTTTAATAGATGAATTTTTGGCCCCTTAGATGACTAAGCATTATCTTGCCAACTCAACACCTTTGACCTTTCTTTGTATTTAATTAGTAGAATAATCTCTTCATTCTTTTCTAGCACCATTTAATTAATGATCAATCTTATCCAAGCCTCGTTGGACATGCAAGAATCGGCCATGCACCTCTAATATTTCCCCCCACCAATATTTGATAGCAACAAGAATTCAAAATTCAAAAAAGGGGAGACTTGGTCTTGATTTTCCCTATATTTTTGCACCCATTCTCCTCACCCTCTTAACCACCATTCCCCCTCCCTTAGTCTCGAAATTCAGAGTGATTTTGGAGAGAAATTTCGTGGGTTTCATAGCTAGAAAGAGGAGAGAAAAATCGAGAGCAAGGAAAGGTAGAGAAGCGCTCCACTCCTCCGTGCCGCGTCGTCGTCGTTTCGTTCGTTTTCTTTCGAAACGAAACCAGGCATGTCTAGATTCTTTCAAACCTCAATCAAGTCATATTATCATTTATTTTTCAGTACATGATCATGTTTATTCAAGCAAAAATCGAGATCCATGTCAAAACATTTTGAAACAACACATGCAGAATTTTTGATATTCCTTGGCAAGCTTCACGTTTTTTTTGGTTTGCGAGTTTCAGGTGATTGGTTCAACTCCAAGCTCCCAAGGCGACATCTATACACGTAATAGGATGCATTAGGATCAGATTGGTCCGTTCGTTCAAGCCCTTGATTGCTGGAAATTCAGAAATGGACAGCAACTTCTCATTTGGTCCATTTGAGTTTCGAAATTTCAGTTTTGATGGCAAGGATGAAGGATCTGATCTTGGCTGCCCCAAGGGCCTATAGCCATGGTTAGATCACTCCCCTAGCATGTCTAAGACGTGACTAAGTCGCCCTTTTGGTGGCTTGGTCCATGGTGCATCGGTTTTTAATCAAAATGCAAGAACAGTCCCATGTCCCTTCGGCCCCTTCCCATTTCAGCATATGTATTTCGGTTTTGGTTGCTTGGTATGGATCTTGGTTGGCCTATAGCCCTTAGCCACGGTTCATACCATGCCCCTATATGTCTAGATTATGCCATGGTCAATCGAATGGCCACTGGAACGACGCAAGACATCGATCTAAGCAAAACACTACACACGCATGCACGTTGGTTCTCGGTTGGAGTTTCGGTTGAGTTATGGTGTGATGCGGATTGTGGCTGGCCTAGGGCCCTTAGCCATGGTTCGAATCATTCCTTGGGATGTTGGTAAGAGTCTCTGGTCGGTGGTTCACGCCCCAATGGCCGGTAGTCTCGAAAACAACACAAGATACACGATTTTACAGTTGCTGGAATTTTACAGCAAGTTGCTGTGTCGGTTCGGAGGCTCGTTCGAGTTCTCGGTCGGCTTTTAGCCTATGGCCTTGGACTGGACAGTGCCCCATCGAGTTAGGTCATGTTTTCGACCGTTCGTGATTCGGATCATTTTGAGGTCGAACGAGAATTTACGGTGCGATGTGCCAAATTGACTCTCGAAAGAGCGTTTAATGTTTTGGCCTCCATTTCACCTGGATTTCGACCCTCACCATTTTAGGAGCATTAGTTCAAAATTTTAGGCGTATTTTTAATCATGACTATACGTCGGTTCAGTGTTGGTTCGGGTTGGTTCGAAGTCATGATTAAATACGAAGCGGTTAGACGTATTTGTCGCATTTTCAAACTTAATTGCATAGTTTGGTCAAGAAAAATATATTGCATATTTTCATGGCATATTTAGGTTGCAGCGAGCCTGAGGACGATCCAATCCAATCCAGTTGGTAACATATACAGGAATTTTCATTATGCCAGTTAATTATTTTACGTGCATTAAATAGAAAATGATTATTTTTTAGATTTATGCGATATGACTTGTGGTTCATTCACTATGTGGGAGTGTTATTTTATACGGTCGCCAGTGACCGCTCAGTTCAGTTTGGTACCACCCGGTCGCCAGTGACCGGCCAGCTCAGTTCAGTTTCAGACTCCCCGGTAGCCAGTTACCGATCAGTTCAGCTTAGTGCAGTGGCCACAGGCGTAAAACATAATCTCAACAGAAAATTTTACCAGTTATTTCAGTGCAGGGCTCCAAGGAGCAAATATTTTTACTGTGATTTTCAGTTCAGTTATGCACGTAATATAATTGCTCAGTACAGATTATTTTCAGCATGCCTCATGACATGATATTTTATCCCATGCATATTTTACTTCAGATTTTACTCGTTACCTGCGATATATGCATGCTGAGTCTTTAGACTCACTAGACTTGATTGTTGTAGGTACTGATGAGGCTAGGGCCGAGGGCGGGGACCAGTGAGCCAGCTTGGGTCGGCAGTAGTGGCACCCGAGGACCTCAGTGCAGCAGTTGTTATTTTATTCCGCAAACATTTTATCAGTCGTTGGATAATTTTTAAATTGTGATTTTTGGCAACTTTATTTTCTTCCGCTGCGATATTTTAAACATTGAACTGGATTATCAGTTGATTTTATGAATGAGGCCATTTAAGTTTCTTTTAAAAAGAAAATTTTTAATTTTCCGCAAATTTTCAAAGTAAGGATTTTCGGGCCTTTACAAATTGTATCAGAGCCTATGTTCTTGTAAAGGGTTACACTACTACTGACCACGAGAAGCTCACGAAGTCACGTCTTCGATCTGTAAGTTTTATATTTCAGCATTTTAAGTTTTATATTTCAGCATTTTATTTAAAGCACGAATTACTTTGACAACATGCTTCCATGAAATAGTTTAAAATCAGATCTTTTTCAGTATTTCAGTATTCATTTAAAATAAATTATGGAATTATGCATGTTGGGTACGTTTGGAATTGGACATGTCTAAGAATTCGAATATTGGGCTTTAGTAGAGGTTGAAAATGATTTGACTATATTAATTTTTAGTTCAGTATTGTTGATGTCCTCTTTATGGGTTATAAGTTAATCTTGAAATTATGAATGCTGTTGAGACTTGTAGAATTTCTAAGAAATTATTAATGGTTCTTGGTTGCTAGTCGAGTAAATTTTTGAGGATTTCATATAAGCAATAGCGATTCGAAGACTACGACAATCTTTAGGATTATAAATGTACAATTTGAGGATTTTAATTATCTATGGAAATGTAAGATTTATTATGAGAATTTATTTAAGATGCATGCTCTACATAGTTGGATTTAAGGATCGAATTGCGGAAATTGAGAATTTTAAGGATTAAATGCGAACTTTTGAGAAATTGGAATTTTAAGTATTTATATAAATGTAAGACGTGTTATGGGAATTAATTTTGGGTTTAATAAACTTAAGACTGTTGAACCTTATGACACGGGAAATCTATAAAATGAAATTGAGAATACTGAGGACTAATGGGTAATTGTGGAATTTACGAGATTTAGGGAAAAATTGGACGACATTCGAGGAAAGTAAGAATTAATTATACAATTTTAAGAAATTTGAGAACTTATTTAGTAGTAAGTGAGAATTGAATGGTTTAATTGGTAGGAATTTTCAGTTATTTAGGCTCGAAGGAAATATAGAATTTTAAAATATTTGGGTTATAATGTTATAATGAATGGTAACCAAGGACATTATAGGATGAATTAATCTTAAGCGTGAAAAATTTAAGCGTTAGTGAAATAATGTTGTGACAAATTAAGAATTTAAAGTGATGACAATTTAAGATAAATTTGATCGGGTAGTTAAGTTATAAGGATAAACATTGAGTTAGTAAATTTTGGGAACATAAGTTTGATGTGTCACAAGTTTTAGTCATGATCTTAACAGTTAAGATTATACCTTGTGAGAATTTAAAATTTTTTTTGGAAAAATTGGTACGAGGATGGTTAGTTTAATTGGTAGACGCACGTAAGAGGTGAGGTAGACGCCTTGTCTTGAGAAATTTTGGAAGTCATTAACAAACTTAGGATTAAACGGATATGTGCATTGAAATTATTTTATTCAAAGCTATTTGGATTAGGTAAGTCTGAATTTCAAATTTATGGGATATTTGTTCATACGGAAATTTTGGGTGAAACAAAAACAAAAGGGAATTAGTTGTGTTCAATATAAGTTATAAATCGATGAATATTAAGATGATTTTTACCAAGTAAGAAATCTAAAAAGCTTGATATGGGGAAGGATTGTAGAACCCGTAAATCAGTCTACGTATAAGCCATGCATAATTCTAGATTTTTAAAATTTAATTGACTTCATTGCATGATTATTTTAAAGGCATTTCTTTGAAGTTAACTATTTTATTATTTCATGCAGTAGTTTGATTTTTAGCATTTCAGTTATTTCAGTGAAGCCGGACTGGAGTTGGAGTTTTGAGATAGAATTTAAGATTCGAGAAATATTTCCAGAAGTTAATTTAGCTAGCAAGTAAGTTCATTTAAGTTAAAAAGGGAGATTAAAGAATTATTTAAGTTACTTGATGTGAATAAGAAATAAGCTCATTTAAGTTACTTAATTAAGGGTTTTATTCACTAAATTAATTAAAGGATTAGTGAGGATTTTAAGGGTTATAAATTTACTAGTTAGATAATAATTTCCCCTCCTTTTAATAGATGAATTTTTGACCCCTTATATGACTAAGCATTATCTTGCCAACTCAACACCTTTGAGCTTTCTTTGTATTTAATTAGTAGAATAATATCTTCATTCTTTTCTAGCACCATTTAATTAATGATCAATCTTATCCAAGCCTCGTTGGACATGCAAGAATCGGCCATGCACCTCTAATATTTCCCCCCACCAATATTTGATAGCAACAAGAATTCAAAATTCAAAAAGGAGGAGATTTGGTCTTGATTTTCCCTATATTTTTGCACCCATTCTCCTCACCCTCTTAACCACCATTCCCCCTCCCTTAGTCTCGAAATTCAGAGTGATTTTGGAGAGAAATTTCGTGGGTTTCATAGCTAGAAAGAGGAGAGAAAAATCGAGAGCAAGGAAAGGTAGAGAAGCGCTCAACTCCTCCGTGCCGCGTCGTCGTCGTTTCGTTCGTTTTCTTTCGAAACGAAACCAGGCATGTCTAGATTCTTTCAAACCTCAATCAAGTCATATTATCATTTATTTTTCAGTACATGATCATGTTTATTCAAGCAAAAATCGAGATCCATGTCAAAACATTTTGAAACAACACATGCAGAATTTTTGATATTCCTTGGCAAGCTTCACGTTTTTTTTTGGTTTGTGAGTTTCAGGTGATTGGTTCGACTCCAGGCTCCCAAGGCGACATCTATACACGTAATAGGATGCATTAGGATCAGATTGGTCCGTTCGTTCAAGCCCCTGGTTGCTGGAAATTCAGAAATGGACATCAACTTCTCATTTGGTCCATTTGAGTTTCGAAATTTCAGTTTTGATGGCAAGGAGAAAGGATCTGATCTTGGCTGCCCCAAGGGCCTATAGCCATGGTTAGATCACTCCCCTACATAGCATGTCTAAGACGTGACCAAGTCGCCCTTTTGGTGGCTTGGTCTATGGTGCATCGGTTTTTAATCAAAATGCAAGAACAGCCCCATGTCCCTTCGGCCCCTTCCCATTTCAGCATATGTATTTCGGTTTTGGTTGCTTGGTATGGATCTTGGTTGACCTATAGCCCTTAGCCACGGTTCATACCATGCCCCTATATGTCTAGATCATGCCATGGTCAATCAAATGGCCACTGGAACGACGCAAGACATCGATCTAAGCAAAACACTACACACGCATGCACGTTGGTTCTCGGTTGGAGTTTCGGTTGAGTTATGGTGTGATGCGGATTGTGGCTGGCCTAGGGCCCTTAGCCATGGTTCGAATCATTCCTTGGGATGTTGGTAAGAGTCTCTGGTCGGTGGTTCACGCCCCAATGTCCGGTAGTCTCGAAAACAACACAAGATACACGATTTTACAGTTGCTGGAATTTTACAGCAAGTTGCTGTGTCGGTTCGGAGGCTCGTTCGAGTTCTCGGTCAGCTTTTAGCCTATGGCCTTGGACTGGACAGTGCCCCATCGAGTTAGGTCATGTTTTCGACCGTTCGTGATTCGGATCATTTTGAGGTCGAACGAGAATTTACGGTGCGATGTGCCAAATTGACTCTCGAAAGAGCGTTTAATGTTTTGGCCTCCATTTCACCTGGATTTCGACCCTCACCATTTTAGGAGCATTAGTTCATAATTTTAGGCGTATTTTTAATCATGACTATACGTCGGTTCAGTGTTGGTTCGGGTTGGTTCGAAGTCATGATTAAATACGAAGCGGTTAGACGTATTTGTCGCATTTTCAAACTTAATTGCATAGTTTGGTCAAGAAAAATATATTGCATATTTTCATGGCATGTTTAGGTTGCAGCGAACCTGAGGACGATCCAATCCAATCCAGTTGGTAACATATCCAGGAATTTTCATTATGCCAGTTAATTATTTTACGTGCATTAAATAGAAAATGATTATTTTTTAGATTTATGCGATATGGCTTGTGGTTCATTCACTATGTGGGAGTCTTATTTTATACGGTCGCCAGTGACCGCTCAGTTCAGTTTGGTACCACCCGGTCGCCAGTGACCGGCCAGCTCAGTTCAGTTTCAGACTCCCCGGTAGCCAGTTACCGATCAGTTCAGCTTAGTGCAGTGGCCACAGGCGTAAAACATAATCTCAACAGAAAATTTTACCAGTTATTTCAGTGCAGGGCTCCAAGGAGCAAATATTTTTACTGTGATTTTCAGTTCAGTTATGCACGTAATATAATTGCTCAGTACAGATTATTTTCAGCATGCCTCATGACATGATATTTTATCCCATGCATATTTTACTTCAGATTTTACTCGTTACCTGCGATATATGCATGCTGAGTCTTTAGGCTCACTAGACTTGATTGTTGTAGGTACTGATGAGGCTAGGGCCGAGGGCGGGGACCAGTGAGCCAGCTTGGGTCGGCAGTAGTGGCACCCGAGGACCTCAGTGCAGCAGATGTTATTTTATTCCGCAAACATTTTATCAGTCGTTGGATAATTTTTAAATTGTGATTTTTGGCAACTTTATTTTCTTCCGCTGCGATATTTTAAACATTGAACTGGATTTATCAGTTGATTTTATGAATGAGGCCATTTAAGTTTCTTTTAAAAAGAAAATTTTTAATTTTCCACAAATTTTCAAAGTATGGATTTTCAGGCCTTTACAAGAAATATGCAGATCCACTTATTGAGCATGTGGTTCCACAGCATGTTGCTTTGGCTGAGAAACCTGAGTTCCCTCTTGATTCGCCAGACTCCCCACCCTCCTGATTCATGTTTTTTTTTCTTCTTGGCGGCATAATGTGGTCCCACTGGGCGTGACAAAAATATGTTTGCACAATATTTGAGATTTGCGGGCGTGTCAGGTGCGAAGTTGCATCGATTTGTGTGAAAATGATAAAATCTAACTTTTAAATATTCAAGCGACATGAATTCTAAATTCGACCGTCAGTTATAGTCTCCTAAAACAAAAGCAATGCAAAAATAAAGAAAACTATTGTGAATCGATGCAAATAAACCCTTGACATGATTTTGAATATACAAAACTGTAGGAATTCATCAAAGACATGAAAAACATAATAACTTGTTGCTGAAATCTAAAATGAGAAGACGTAAGATGCTAGAAATATACTTGAAAGCTTGAAAAACTAGTGCTTGAAGATTAAATTTTTAACAAAGAGCTTTTGCAGATTTTGTGCATGTTAAGTTGTGTGTTCTTTCTGTGTTTTGCGATGTTTTTTTCTTCCCAACGCTGTGTCGTTTCTCTCCACTCTCCCATGAGCCCATGATCTTTCCCACTACCTTCGCACGATCTCCATTTCTTTCCATTTCTTTCCTCCTACGTTGTGATCGGTTTGAATTGATAACAATTAATCTGTTATGAGCTTATATAATTTAATTGGACTTCAACATTAAATTGAGCTTCCATAATTAATTATTTTTAACTCAAACACTCTCCTAACAACAGAATTTAGAAACTAAGTATCAAAAGTCAAAACTTGATTGCACCCTTCAATCAAGCAAAGGAACTAAAATGGTGAACCACAAGCTCAAGGCAATTCTTGACTAGAAACAAAATGACACCATCGAAGTTGAAACGTTGAAACTAAAAGATAAAAATATGCTGCTATCAAGAAGGTAGCGTATTTAGATTAAAAAAAAAAATCAAACACTTGAAATTTAAGCTATGACAAAAAAAACTGAAAGCAGCAGGTGCCTTGGGACACTGAATGGTGGTGTCAGAAATGATAGTTGCTTAATGGTGAACAAGTTAGATTGACACAAACTACAGCACGCAACTGAACTCACATTTTATGATTTTCATATTGCAATAACTATCATTTTCTATGCCATGTTGATAATTGAGTGTCGCCATACAAACTGCAGAACATAATTTAGTTCCTCTATTTGACCAATACATTACATCAATGACAAAGCTATTATCAATTAACCCATAATTAGAAATTACATGCACAGACTGCAGTTAAATTTTCCTAGATAGGTGAATATAACACAGATAATATTATATCAATTCCTCATACGAAATTAGAAAACAAATATGTAACTGAATTTCAAAGACACAGCAGCTTGATCAAGAATCATAAATTGCACAAGATTGCTGCCAACAATTGTATTGAAATGCTGAAGCAAGTAAAAATAATCATCACGCTAAGCATCAATAAGTAAGACAAACGACAATTAATTTGAAGTTTCCAAAGTTCACTTGTTCTTCGAGTTTCAAAAAATCAATGAAAAGTACAACCAAGACTGCCCTCAAAATTATGACAGTCAAGTAGAGGCAGCCGCAGCCTTCTTCCTTGGTGCTGCTTCAGTACCTAAGAACCCATTATCATATAGCCAATGTCAACAAACAATTCAAGAAACAAAACTCTACTGAACCACAAAACCAAAAAATATTACAGTGTAAGAAAAGTGCTATAAAGCGCACACCTTCTCTAAAGTTGGTCTTGAATCTGCGGGGAACATGGCGTAGGTACCTCATGCGCCCACTTCCGGTAGTTTTTCGACGAATTGCCTTAACACTCCAGTTATCTGGATGCGAAATTTAGGCAAACAACAATCAATTCCAATCATCCATAAAAAGAAGAATCTTTATGATTCACACAAATGTGACGTGTTTGGAAATAAATTTTATTAAAGAACCCTTGTAAGATTCATTTTCATCTCTTTTCACTTGCCCATATATAATCAATTAATCCAAATCTACCTCAACTATTTTACAGAAGCAAGTGCTATCAAGGATACTTAAATCTAGAGGAAAATGCGACGAAAGTCGCAACTTTTTCAAAAAGTAAGCGTTTCTTTAGTCATTTCCCCAGTGAATCTTCATCCAAACGCAGCTAAACTGTCCTGATGAAAAAATTTATAACAAAAAGAATCAAAACAATATACATGTCCTCTTGCGAGCAGCAGGGTATGCACACGCCGAGCAGCGGCTCTTCTGGAGGTGAAAACTGCGCCGACCACACCTTACACACAGTGTGTGCGTCTTGTTTCTCCTCTTCCCAAAGCTCCCCGTTCCCTTCCCCTAAGGCCATCACAAGCAAAAGGTACGAAAGATTAATGTAATTCCTCCATGCTCGATCCAAGGACCAAAGATCGGATTAGAAACTTGCATCCATATCCATACAATACATACGTATAAGGATAGAAATTCAAACTTACCATCGACTATGAAATGGAAGAAATCCTAGATTTTTCCCGTGCTCTGAAATTGAAGGGAGCTGCGGCTACGAGTGCTTTATACAGGAGCACGAAGCAACGTGAAGAAACCCTCCGGGGGTAGGGTTGCGCATTGCAATATATTGGGTCTAAAATGAGATTTTGGGCTAAATATGATAATAAATGGACCAAGTTATTGGATTTATTCTAAAAAATATTTGGCCCAACAAGACTTCCTATAATACTCGTTGATTTGTGTGTTCACTTTCCAAAATGTATAACATGGCATATATTTATCTAATTTTTCATTTTATTGATTGAAAAATGAATGAAGAATAAAAATTACATTTTATTAATCAAATATACAAAGTTTACATGATAATTTTGTTTTCACGCATAGACCATTTTCCGAAATTCTATACAGATGTGCCTGAAATCGTTTATTCTCAAACAAAAATGTATAATAAATACTTGGAGAATTATCAGATATAAAAATAGAAGAACTTTTCACTCCTCAGAAGAAAAGATTAACCTCGAAGGTTACATTGGTGAAGTAGAAATTCACAATATAGACGTGTGATGGAATTATATTTAGAAATTGTGGATTGTAAATATATATTGTTTATTTAATTTGTGTATTATAAATTGTGTATGTAAAATATGATGCAAGCATGACATCGAAAAAATTACTATTCAAGACTCCAAAAGATTCTTGAAGGTTTATAAATGGAATACAAACCCACAACGTTGAAGGAAATTTCTTCATTTGAAGAAAAGAAGAAACCAAAACATTTCTTTTGATTCTTTCTTCCACTTCCACTTCCACTTCCACTTCCACTTTCACTTCTATTTCCTTAGTTCTCCACCTCCAAAATATTGTATACAATTGTCGAAAAGTTGTATCTCCTACGCAGATTCATAAAATTTGAAATAAAACCGTCTATTTTCTTTAAATATTAATATATATCTACATCTATACTATTATACTAAGTATGAGGCCCTAATAATAACTGCTCTATGAGGACACCAACTTTCTTTCATGTTTTACCCTTTTTAATTTTTTATATTTACTATTTACTATTTTATTATAGTTGAGCCCCTAATACTAACCGCTCTATGAGGACACCAACTTTCTTTCCTATTTTACCCTTTCTCATTATTTATATTATATTTTTTCTTAATAAATAATATTATATTCACCGTCGTAAGGAAACTGCTCACGTGAAAAATAATATTATTTCTTCTCCAAACTAGCCACCGTGAAAAATAAACTCTCTTCTTTATGTTGTGACGTCATTATATTTGTAATATCATGAATATTTAATATATTAGCCACATATATTCGAGACACACGCAATGCGTGTGCCACAATTACTAGTATATATAATTTATTAGAACCAAATATTTATCAACTAAGTCAAAATTTATAGATATTAGTAGAAGCACAATTTTATTTCCTTTCATACATGCAGCAACGTATTGCCACATAATTGGCGATTGATGGATGGATCAAGATCTTCTACTACGGGCTTCCCCACAGTAGAGAGTGCAGTGCTATGAATTTTAGTTTATAACATTATGAAAAAAAATTATTTTTTAAAAAAATTGATATTTTTATATTTTAATTATTTTAAAATCAAAAATATATTTTTATATTAAAATATGTGATTAATAATTCGATTTAAAGTTATAATTTTATTTTTGATTACAAATATATATTGTGGGAGTAAAATGATGTTTCTCTTATTATTTTTTCCTTTATAATTTTTTCAACTCTTTTTTTAAAAAATGAATAATTTTTTTTTTTGTTACAAATATGTGATTTCGAACAAACAAAAAAAAAATGATGGTACATTAAATTTTTTTAATATTATAATTCTTTTTAAAAAAACTATTTTCTCATTTTTTTATCTTGTTAATCTTTTATTTAATTTAGAAGTTAAAATTTTATTAATCATATATTTGTAACAAAAAAAAATTAATGTCTATATATATATATATATATATATAATATATATATATATGGGATATAAGAAATAATCCAATTAAAAAAATGTACAAAAAAATTTTAAAAAGTTGAACCTATCGAACAATTAAAAATAATAGAAAAATATTAACACGATATAAAAAGAAAATTATCTTTTATGATTTTTTCTTGTTTGAATGCTTAGTCTTTTTTTAAGTTTTTTGGATTATTTCTTAAATCTCTAAGAAAGGTTAAAAAAAATTATATTTAAAACTTTAGAAAAGAATGAGAAAAATTAACGATAGAAAAAAGGAGAAAATAATTTTTCAAAAGAATTAGAATATAAAAAAGCCAACAAGATTATTATTTTTGTTACAAATATGTGATTAATAAAATTTTAACTTCTAAATAAAGATTAACAAGATAAAAAAAAGGAGAAAATAGTTTTTTAAAAAGACCTATAATATTAAAAAAATGAATGTACCGTCATTTTTTTTTTCATTCGGAATCACATATTTGTAACAAAAAATTTAAATTTTTATTAACATTGAAAAAAAAGAGTTGAAAAAATTATAAAAGAAAAAATAATAAGAGAAGTGTCATTTTACCTCCACAATATATATTTGTAATCAAAAATAAAATTATAACTTTAAATTTGATTTTTAATCACATATTTTAATATAATTTTGATTTTAAAATAATTATAAAATATAAAAATACCAATTTTTTTAAAAAGCAGACAAGTTTTTTAATAGTAATGCGTACTATAATCTTAGCACTGCATCCTCTACTGTGGAAGAGCCCACAGTCGAGGATCTTGATCCAGGATCAAGATCCTCTACTGTGGGCTTCCCCACAGTAGAAGGTGCAGTGCTATAAATTTTAGTTTATAACATTATTAAAAAAATTATTTTTTTAAAAATTGATATTTTTATATTTTAATTATTTTAAAATAAAAAATGTATTTTTATATTAAAATATGTGATTAATAATTCAATTTAAAGTTATAATTTTATTTTTGATTACAAATATATATTGTAGGTGTAAAATGACGTCTCTCTTATTATTTTTTCAACTCTTTTTTTAAAAAAATGAATAAAAATTTATTTTTTTTGTTACAAATATGTGATTTCGAACAAAAAAAAAAACGACGGTACATTCAATTTTTTTAATATTATAGTTCTTTTTTAAAAAAATATTTTCTCATTTTTTGTATTGTTAATCTTTTATTTAATTTAGAAGTTAAAATTTTATTAATCATATATTTGTAACAAAAAAAAATTGTTGTCTATAATACATGAAATATATATATATATATATATATATATATATATATATATATATATATATATATATATATATATATATATAAATGGGATATAAGAAATAATCCAATTAAAAAAATGTACAAAAAATTTAAAAAGGTTGAACCTATCGAACAATTAAAAATAATACAAAAAAATTAACACGATATAAAAAGAAAATTATCTTTTATGATTTTTTCTTGTTTGAACGATTAGTCTTTTTTAAATTTTTTGGATTATTTCTTAAATCTCTAAGAAAGGTAAAAAAAATATTATATTTAAAATTTTAGAAAAGAATGAGAAAAATTAACAATAGAAAAAAGGAGAAAATAATTTTTCAAAAGAATTAGAACATAAAAAAGCAAACAAGATTATTATTTTTGTTACAAATATGTGATTAATTAAATTTTAACTTCAAAATAAAGATTAACAAGATAAAAAAAGGAGAAAATAGTTTTTTAAAAAGAACTATAATATTAAAAAAATTCAATGTACCGTCATTTTTTTTTTTCATTCGGAATCACATATTTGTAACAAAAAATTTACATTTTTATTAACATTAAAAAAAAAAAGAGTTGAAAAAATTATAAAAGAAAAAATAATAAGAGAAGTGTTATTTTACCTCCACAATATATATTTGTAACCAAAAATATAATTATAACTTTAAATTTGATTTTTAATCACATATTTTAATATAAAAATATAATTTTTATTTTGAAATAATTAAAATATAAAAATACCAATTTTTTTTAAAAACAAACAAGTTTTTTTAACAGTAATGCGTACTATAATCTTAGCACTGCACCTTCTATTATGAGCGAGCCCACAGTAGAGGATCTTGATCCTTGATGGACATGAGGTCATTAAACCCATAAATTCAAAGAGGTTTGTATCTTTATGCTATGTTGTCTCTTGTCATCTTATAGAAACTAATCTTATTTTAAGACAGTATCTGTTTTCAACTTACATAACTTACACTAGGTCAATTCTATCCTACACTAGGGGTCAATTCTATCCTACACCAGGTGAGGTACTCCCCTTTACTTTTTTTTCCTTACGTGTGTCTTTATTTTATTATTATTATTACATTTCACACTACTTTAACCAACATCAACCAAACTAATCATTAAAATAATTTCGTTTAATGTATATAACATGTGTTTTATCATTATATTATTATTATTATTCTCAAAATTTAAAACTTAAGATTTTATATTTAAAAATTACGTGAAATTTTTTTTTGATAGTAAAACTTTTACGTTTGAGGTTTGAGATTTTTATTTCTATTATTCTTATTTTTGTGGTAGAATCATATGAAATGTAAAAAATCAATATTTTAAAATTTAATTATTATAAGAAATTCTATGTTCTACCCATTTATAAACGCTAATAAAATTGTTGTAGCTATTTTTAAATGCTATACATGTATATATTATTTAATGACAGAGAGTAAATCTCCCGGAGTAAGATAGAATTGTCCCTTACACTATCAACAGCTCGACTCAGCCTCCTCAATACTTCTCTTACCTCAAACAAATTTAATCAATATAATGAATATTTTGTTAGTAAACCAATGAATATCACTAGCTTATTTTTATAAATATTTTTTATATTAATTCAAAAATATGATACAAGTGTCAGTTAAACACAATGATTTTTATGTAAATAAATTTATGTTAACTGGATCGAAAAAATGCTCTTTAATACAATAAATTATTAATTTATATATCTCTAAATAATAAAATTTCGTAATCCCCACATTATCTCAATGTTTTTATTTTATTGAGATTTTACTGTAGATATTTTTTAAAATTTCCTTCTTAATAGCATGTAGATATCTACAGATTTTAAAATATATTGTGTTTTGTTAATATAATATAATAATATGATTTTATCTAGAGATATGAAATAGGGTGTAAATAAAAAAAAATAGAAATGATAAAAAAAATAAGATAATATTTTTGCTCTTTTAATGGGAAATTGTTCTTTGAAAACCGAACCAAACCCTGCCTTTCGTTTTGAGTTTTCTATGGTATAGCAAGAGAGTTTCTAGCGGCCCGGTCACCAGAGGACGAGATTTTACCCAAAAATCATCACTTGAAAAAAGTTGTACATAAAAGCAGCATATTTAAAATCTCAACCTCAACGATTGTTGTGGAGACCCGGGTTCTAAATCGAATCTAATTGGGATTAACTGGATCTTTATTATAAATACGGGTCAATTTTTCGTTTTTACATTTAATCACATGTAAACTAAAACATAAGGTGATTCTATATCATACAACAAACCAAATGTACATCCAAATCTGTTTAGTACAAACATCCAACTAATGTTCGAATCTCAAATACAAGTAGCTCAAATCTAAACAGAAACTACTAGTAATCTGCTGCTACACCCGGCATCACCACGCTATCAACTCTCTCTTCCTCGTCGTGACCCTGATCCTGCCCCACCTGTCGCCATGCACACATACAGACACGACAATAGCCGGATAACTCCGGTGAGAACAAATCCCAGTATAAAACATGTATGCATGCAATGTAATAAATCATGTACAAAAGCATAGCATAAATCGAATAACATGAATTAAAATCTAAAACATGCAAAGGAATACAAATCTGTATTCACATCTAGTTCTTGGCTCGATTCATTTCTAATCTAGGGATCCCGGTGTGAATAAGACGGTCTGTCACCTACCCAGCCACTCGGGGTGACGGTACGTCTTATTCCTAGACTCCGGTCTGGTCTGTATCGAGTGTCTACACGTAGAGAAAATCTGCAACTACGCGACGATACACCGAACGTCTAGTTTGACAAATCTGTCAATGATTCCTATCTCACAGGCTTGAATATAAATCTATAAACAAAGTACAATAAAAATCATAAATCAATAATAATCTAGTATGTGATTTAGGAAAACTCGTATCAGATCTGAATCGAGTTGTGCAATCCCGTGATCACATGAATTATACCTTTCGTGTCGCACAATCTGCCGTGATCGAAGTCTCGAATATCAACTTTGTCACCTCAAATCTGAAATGACAATGTATAGGCATATTCTATCAATATACATCTCAAGCAACTCATCTACAAAGCAATAATCGGTTTCGATACAATTCGACGGCATAACGGCGTAATTCTCGATACCGGTAAACTCAACAATGATAATCTATAACAATCAACTCATAACCATCACCATATATGCACTATCATCTCAAAAGCTGCATAATTTCAAACTTCACAATATCAATATCAAATTCCATTCAAGTCATGACATTGATTAAAACTCATTCTATATCAAATTCGACGGCATAACGGTGCAATTTCGGTCTCCCGATAAATCAAATACCAATCAATTACTATCAACAACTCATAATTCCCAACAATACCAAGCCAAAACATAACAAATCCACACCTCCAACTTTCGGCCCAAAATCTGAATTTTTACAAAATTGTATACGACATCCGATCAACGATCCGTTTATGGTGTTTTGATCTCTATCTACTCAAGAACACATTGCACCAATAAAATCATAAATCCTCCAACATATTATTTTCGAAACTTGTTGGAAATGTATAAAAATTACCTCCCTTTAAAGCTCTTGAGGCAATTAGCAAGAATCTATACTTGGATTGAAAACTTGATGGTTGGATCTTGAGATATCAACTTGAAAAGTGAGAAAGGAATTTGAAGCTTTCTTCCATGGGGAATTTCGGTCATGTCCTTGCAAAAGCTGAATGAAATTGAGTGAAATGGTAGACATGAGGCACGTCTCAAGTTTCTTTTTGCATGGCATGACAAGTGGCAAATCCCACTTATTGCACTTTAGTCCCTCAATTTCTCATTAATTGCAATTTGACCCTCGATCCATCTTTTTAAATCAATTCAATCCTAAATTATTCCAAACATCTTGGAATATAATTCAACACTCCATAATTCTCTAATTCAATAATCTCGGTTTAAAAATAATATCATCTTTATTATCTCGGGCCTTACAATTCTCCCCCTCTAAGACATGATTTCGTCCTCGAAATCTCAAGCAATCATATCACAGGCAATCAATTCAGAAATAATAGAAACTGAAATAGGAAACTCACATCAGTGGAATAATTCTGGGAATTCCTGTCTCATATCTGATTCAGTCTCCCAAGTAGCTTCTTCAATTCCATGACGAGTCCACTGAACTTTCACAAGCGGAATGGTCTTGGTTCTGAGCTGTTTCTCTTTCCGATCAAGGATCTGTACCGGTCTCTCAACATAGCTCAAAGTCTGATCTAACTCGGCTTCGTCAGGATGAATGACATGAGAATTATCTGGCATATATCTGCGTAGCATCGACACATGAAACACATCGTGTATCCCAGATAATGAAGGAGGAAGAGCAAGTCTGTAAGCTCGATCGCCAATCTTCTCTAAAATCTCGTACGGACCGACATATCTAGGAGACAACTTTCCTTTCTTGCCAAATCTGACAATGCTTCTAAAGGAGAAATCTTCAAGAATACTCTGTCTCCAACTTCGAATACTAACGGTCTGCGTCTGATATTGGCGTATTTCGCTTGCCTATCCTGTGCCGTCTTCATTCTCTTCTGAATGATCTTCACTTTCTCAGTCATATCACGAATCATATCAGGCCCCAACTCTGGTACCTTAGAAATATCATCCTAGTTCAACGGAGATCTGCACTTCTTACCATACAAAGCTTCGAACGGTGCCATCTCAATGCTAGTCTGATAGCTGTTGTTGTACGAAAACTCACACAACGGCAATGAATCTTGCCAACTAGTACCGAAATCTAGTACTACAGCTCTCAACATATCCTCTAAAGTCCGGATAGTCCGCTCTGACTGTCCGTCTGTCTGAGGATGATAAGCAGTGCTCAGGTGCAAAGTCGTACCTAGAGCCTGCTGCAGACTGTGCCAGAAATGAGAAGTGAATCGTGGATCACGATCTGATACGATAGACTTCGGCACACCATGCAATCTGACGACCTCTCTGATGTATATCTCCGCCATCTGATCATGTCTATATGTCATCCTGTACGGAATAAAACAGGCAGATTTGGTCAATCTGTCAATAATGACCCAAATCGAATCACAGCCCCGAGATGATCGAGGTAACTTCGTCACAAAGTCCATGGAAATGTGGTCCCATTTCCATTCAGGAATAGACAAACTCTGAAGTAAACCTCCGGGCTTCTTTCTTTCTGCCTTCACTTGTTGGCAATTCAGACACTTAGACACGAATTCTGCAATATCTGTTTTCATCTGTTTCCACCAGAATTGCGTCTTCAAATCATTGTAAATCTTCCTGCCACCAGGATGAATACTGAACCGACTACAATGTGCCTCTGACATAATCTGTCGTCTCAAATCTGACACATCTGGCACTACTAGACGGTTATTCACATACAAAATAGAATCTCTAACCTGATACTCTGATAAATGACCAGCTCTGACCATATCAATCGACCTCTGAATACTCGGATCAGTTCTCTGCGCTTCTTTGATCCTCAAAATCAAATCTGGCTCAATCTGAATCGCAGCAAGTCGCAATGGTCTACTCTCTGTATCAAATGTCAATCCAGACAAGCAACAATCTTCTACTAAACTCGATACACCTATAGTCGACAAGGACAAAGAACATACCTTTCGACTCAAGGCGTCTGCTGCTGCATTTGACTTCCCTGGATAATACTTGATCTCACAATCAAAGTCTTTCAGTAGATCAAGCCATCTGCGCTGTCGCATATTCAACTCTGACTGAGAGAATAGGTACTTCAGGCTCTTATGATCTGAATAGATCTCAAACTTCTCGCCATACAGATAATGACGCCAGATCTTCAATGCAAATACGATCGCTGTTAACTCAAGATCATGAATGGGATAACGAGTCTCGTGTGGCTTCAGCTGTCTTGAGGCGTACGCTATCACATGTCCTCGCTGCATAAGCACACATCCTAACCCTCTGTGAGATGCATCGCAATATACAACGAAATCACCTGAACCTGAAGGAATCATCAAGACAGGCGCACTAGTCAGCCTCTTCTTCAGCTCAGCAAAACTGCTCTCACAATCTTCTGACCATACAAACTGTGCATTCTTCTGTGTCAACTGGGTAATCGGCTTCGCTATACTGGAGAAATCTCGGATAAAACGTCGATAATACCCTGCTAGACCCATGAAACTGCGTATCTCAGGCACTGAAGTCGGTCTCGGCCAACTGATAACAGCTTCAACTTTACTCGGATCTACACCAATACCATCTCCAGATATAATATGCCCCAAGAAGACAATCTGTCGCAACCAGAATTCACACTTGGACAGTTTGGCATACAACTGCTCTTTTCTCAAGGTCTGCAATACAACTCTCAAATGATCTGCATGCTCAGTCAGACTATTCGAATATACCAAAATGTCGTCAATGAAAACAATAACAAACTCATCTAAATAGCTCTGAAAAATACGGTTCATCAAACTCATAAAAACTGCTGGCGCATTCGTCAAACCAAAAGGCATAACAACAAACTCGTAGTGTCCATACCTGGTTCGGAATGCAGTCTTCGGTATATCGACATCTCTAACTCTGAGCTGATGATACCCGGATCTCAAATCAATCTTCGAATAAATAGATGAGCCCTGTAACTGGTCAAATAAGTCGTCGATGCGCGGCAAAGGATACTTGTTCTTCACTGTTGCCTTGTTCAACTGTCTGTAATCAATACACAATCGCATCGAACCGTCTTTCTTTCGAACGAAAAGCACCGGAGCACCCCAAGGAGACACGCTTGGTCTAATGTATCCCTTGGAAAAAAGATCTTCCAACTGTGCTTTCAGCTCTTTCAGTTCTATCGGTGCCATCCTATACGGAGCTCTCGAAATAGGAACAGAACCGGGCATAAGATCTATGCTGAAATCAACCTCTCGAGCTGGAGGTAACCCTGGAATCTCATCCGGGAACACATCTGCAAACTCACAAACTACTGGCAGATCTGCCAAAGTAGGACTCGACTTCAGTAGGTCTACTGAATAAATGAGGAACCCCTCTGCTCCTGTCTGTAACAATCTACTCATAGTCAGAGCAGATACTAAGGGAATCCGAGATCTGGAACCCTTACCAAAGAATTTCCACTCTTCTGTCAGTTCAGGTCTGAATCTGACAATCTTGTGGAAACAATCTACAGTGGCCCTGTACTTGGTTAACATATCTATACCAACTATACAATCAAAGTCAGCTAAACCAAGCACTATACAATCTAGATCAATCTCATGCCCCTCAAACTGAAGCATACAGTGTCTAACCGTAGTCACAGATATCAGACCACTCCCCAAAGGAGAAGAAATAGACACTACAGTCGACAAAGACTCGACAGGCAATGAATGTCTCAATGCAAAATGCTCAGTTATGAATGTATGAGATGCACCTGTGTCAATCAACACATATGCAGGATAACCGCAATGAAAACAGTTACCTGCGATCACGTCATCTGGCGCATCCTGAGCCTGCTCCTCTGTCAAGGCAAACACACGAGCCTGCTGTCTGGGAGATTGACTCACAGTCTGACTACCTCCGGGCCTCTGCTGTGTCTGTGTAGGAGGCTGGAATGAATGTACAGAGGATGCCTGTCTCTCCATCTGAGGCACTGCAGTAGACGATCCTGTACTTTGAAATCGCTGGGAACTCCTTTGTGGGCACACTCTGGCGAAATGCCCCTGCTGTCTGCAGATATTGCATCGCCCACTCACTCCCTGACACTGATCTGTGGCATGTCTACCTCCGCAAGAACTGCAATATACGCCACTATAATCTGAACCCTGACCTCTCTGTCGAGATCCACTCGAACTCGATGAACTGCTTCCAGATCTCTTAAACTGCTTGCCCTTAGCCTTCAGAAATTCCTTCTTGCCACTACCACTAGCTCCACTGTCAAAGCGAGGAGGAGGTGGTGGAAACTGAACGGCGGTAGGCTGTGGCTGTGGCTGTCTCTGCCCCTGAACACCATAAGAAGCTCCTCGCTGCCTGATCAAGCCAGCCTCTGCTCCCTTAGCTCTGTTCAGTGCCTCTGAAAATTATTAGGCCGTCCCGTGTTCACCAAAGTAAAGATATCTGGGTTCAACCCGTTGATGAACTGATCGGCCACTGCCTCGTCGTTCTCTGCCACATGCGGTGCAAATCGTAGCAATGCAGAAAATTTAGCAACATACTCCTCGATGTTCCACTGTCCCTGCCTCAGATTCGCAAATTCAGCTCCTTTGTCTTTTCGGTAGGAGACGGGAAAGAAACGCTGATAGAACTCATCCTTGAAGACTTTCCACGTGATGTCAATGCCTCGGTGCTCCAAGGCTCTCTTCGTAGTCAACCACCAGCTCTTGGCAACCTCTTGCATCTGATGCCCTATCAATTTCACACGTCGCTCATTAGTATATGCCAAAGACTCAAACAACATCTCGATATCATCAAGCCAGCTCTCGCACTCTACTGCACTCTCTGTGCCCTTCAGGGTAGGAGGATGGAAAGACTGAAATATCTTCAATAAGGTCTCCATCGGCGTAGCAGTAACATCCATCTGTGCACCGGATGTGCTACCCTGCTCTGACTATGGTATACGTCTAGGCGGCATAAATCTGATTATAAAACTGATTAGTACACAATCAATATCATCTGTCTCAGCCCTCCTCTGATCATATACCTCTGATCGAGAATCGGTTCTGATTCAGGCTTTATATGCTGTAAATCAATTCAGATAACAATACAACATATAATAGGGAAAGCATTAAATCATAACATGCTAGCATGATATAAGCAAGGAAGATGACTCAATCTACCCCGCTCATTCTACTCTATCTCAGTCTACAGAACCTACTGCTCTGATACCACCTGTTGTGGAGACCCGGGTTCTAAATCGAATCTAATTGGGATTAACTGGATCTTTATTATAAATACGGGTCAATTTTTCGCTTTTACATTTAATCACATGTAAACTAAAACATAAGGTGATTCTATATCATACAACAAACCAAATGTACATCCAAATCTGTTTAGTACAAACATCCAACTAATGTTCGAATCTCAAATACAAGTAGTTCAAATCTAAACAGAAACTACTAGTAATCTGCTGCTACACCCGGCATCACCACGCTATCAACTCTCTCTTCCTCGTCGTGACCCTGATCCTGCCCCACCTGTCGCCATGCACACATACAGACACGACAACAGCCGGATAACTCCGGTGAGAACAAATCCCAGTATAAAACATATATGCATGCAATGTAATAAATCATGTACAAAAGCATAGCATAAATCGAATAACATGAATTAAAATCTAAAACATGCAAAGGAATACAAATCTGTATTCACATCTAGTTCTTGACTCGATTCATTTCTAATCTAGGGATCCCGGTGTGAATAAGACGGTCTGTCACCTACCCAGCCACTCGGGGTGACGGTACGTCTTATTCCTAGACTCCGGTCTAGTCTGTATCGAGTGTCTACACGTAGAGAAAATCTGCAACTACGCGACGATACACCGAACGTCTAGTTTGACAAATCTGTCAATGATTCCTATCTCACAAGCTTGAATATAAATCTATAAACAAAGCACAATAGAAATCATAAATCAATAATAATCTAGTATGTGATTTAGGGAAACTCGTATCAGATCTGAATCGAGTTGTGCAATCCCGTGATCACATGAATTATACCTTTCGTGTCGCACAATCTGCCGTGATCGAAGTCTCGAATATCAACTTTGTCACCTCAAATCTGAAATGACAATGTATAGGCATATTCTATCAATATACATCTCAAGCAACTCATCTACAAAGCAATAATCGGTTTCGATACAATTCGACGGCATAACGGCGTAATTCTCGATACCGGTAAACTCAACAATGATAATCTATAACAATCAACTCATAACCATCACCATATATGCACTATCATCTCAAAAGCTGCATAATTTCAAACTTCACAATATCAATATCAAATTCCATTCAAGTCATGACATTGATTAAAACTCATTCTATATCAAATTCGACGGCATAACGGTGCAATTTCGGTCTCCCGATAAATCAAATACCAATCAATTACTATCAACAACTCATAATTCCCAACAATACCAAGCCAAAACATAACAAATCCACACCTCCAACTTTCGGCCCAAAATCTGAATTTTTACAAAATTGTATACGACATCCGATCAACGATCCGTTTACGGTGTTATGATCTCTATCTACTCAAGAACACATTGCACCAATAAAATCATAAATCCTCCAACATATTATTTTCGAAACTTGTTGGAAATGTATAAAAATTACCTCCCTTTAAAGCTCTTGAGGCAATTAGCAAGAATCTATACTTGGATTGAAAACTTGATAGTTGGATCTTGAGATATCAACTTGAAAAGTGAGAAAGGAATTTGAAGCTTTCTTCCATGGGGAATTTCGGTCATGTCCTTGCAAAAGCTGAATGAAATTGAGTGAAATGGTAGACATGAGGCACGTCTCAAGTTTCTTTTTGCATGGCATGACAAGTGGCAAATCCCACTTATTGCACTTTAGTCCCTCAATTTCTCATTAATTGAAATTTGACCCTCGATCCATCTTTTTAAATCAATTCAATCCTAAATTATTCCAAACATCTTGGAATATAATTCAACACTCCATAATTCTCTAATTCAATAATCTCGGTTTAAAAATAATATCATCTTTATTATCTCGGGCCTTACAACTGTACACTTAATTTTCTCATTAAGTTGCTCTCAATATGAGTATAACAGGAACAGGGATATACATTTTACAGCAACTGTCATGTCTGATCAGGTTGAGTTCATGGTCAAACATGCACCCCATGTATTTAGACCAATGATATCATTAGATATATAGTAGAAATAATTCTGATGCCCCTGAAATTGGTACACTTGAGCGTATCCGAACTTAAATCAAAATGGACCTAGCCTTACCAAGAGTCCACGAACACAACTCCTAGCCCTATCAGAAATCCGAATCCACCAAGGGATTGGGAATTCTGAGCCCTAACGTGACCAAAGTGTATGAATATATTCTCATAAATAGATAATGATTCCAACAAATATTGGATTCAGGTAAATCAAATCAGGATAAGGCGAGAGTCCCAGCAGCCACGGCCTAGAAATCTAATGTTTGAAATCTCCTATCTCAGGCAGAACTCTATCTCAGTAGGAGTTCTATCCTGACAAGAAAAATAATCTCCCCCTCTACAATTACCGGTTAATTGTTACAATTTTACATATTCACATTCTCCTGCCCACTTAAGCACTAGCATATTTCACTATTAAGTTTGTTCTCTTGACTGACTTAAGCATTGCAGGGGTCACATTGAAAAACTCTCTGTCGCCCCCCTAACCCTATTTTTATCTTTGGAGAGCTCAGAGATCCGACTCGACCTAATCTATGAAGATTTGAAAATCCGCTCTCCAGACCGAACCCGAGGTAAAATTTTGGTATCATCAATTGGCATCGTACGTGGGACATTGAAGGAAAAGAGATAAAATGGTGAATACAAAAGACATCGTCACTGGAAGCAAGGAAAACAGAAATCATAAAGATAATCAGAGCCTCATGGTGGTCGAACTGAAACAGTTAATTACAGCCACAGTGGAGCAAGTGTTGGCCAGGCGTGAAGGAGGGGGTCCACCCCCACCACCTTTAGATCAGAAGACACAACTGGTCAAGATGAAGAAGCTGAGAGAGGGGGTTGAGCAATTGAAGGACAAAAGGAATGTAAATCTCCCTCCCCCAACTCGAGCTATATCATTCTCCGCTAAGATACTGGATGAATAACTATCTAAAAACATCAAATTCCCAAATATCGCAAAATATGACAGGAAGGGAGACCCCGAAGACCATCTGGCACGGTTCAAAACGCCGCACTATTACATCAGTATTCGGTCTCTGTCAAGTGTCAGGTCTTCCTTATAATGCTAATAGGGTCGGCGCAGCAGTGGTTTAATCTACTCCGGCCCGGGGGCATCAAAACCTTCCTGGACTTCAGCCGAGCCTTTCTGCATCAATTCGCCATCAGCAAAAAACATCACATCATTCCTTTCAATTTGTTTGCTATGAGACAGTAGGAACACGAAAGCTTGTACGCATATATGCGAAGGTTCAGCTCTGTGGTCATTGAAGTACCATCTGCCACATCTGACCTATTGATCAGTGCATTCATCCAGGGAATCACCACAGAGGATTTCCTCAAATCGTTGATAAAAAAGCCGACGAGTACTTATGAAGAACTTCTAGCCTGGGCCAAAAAATATGTCAATCTTGAGGAAGTTCAGCTTGTCTGAGCCCAACAACAGAGGAAGCAACCCAATAGCCCCAAAAATCCCAAGCCAATGAACTCTGCTCCCAGTCCCGACCGAACAGCCAGTTCGGAGCCCCTGGGCCATTTCGCCGCACACACGCGGATTAAGGTTAGTAAGCTCAGAGCCCTCCAAATATGTGAGAACAAACACTTTATACAGAGACAGGGAAGTGATCAAGGGCCTCGGAGACCCAGGTCGAACAGATATTGTGACTTTCACAAAGATTACGGGCACACCATCGACGAATGGAACACCTGGGTCATGGGATAGAACGCATTGTTCAACAGGACGCGCAAATGAAAGACATTATAACCCATGAAGGGACGAACTACCGACCCCCGAAAGGGCTAGGGAAGTTCCCGACCCCAGAGACAAAAGAAGAGGAAACGAACCGCGAAGGGAGCAATACCCTCCTCTGGAGCAATATCAACCCGGGCCTAACCAGAGACAGCGTCCCTCCCTCGAGGAGTCATAAACATGATATCAAGGGAGCCCACCGATGGGGACTCCAACCGAGCCAGAAAGACAAACAGTACAAGGTTGAAAAACATGGAAATCAAAGGGACAAAAGTACGGACAGGGACTTTTATATCATTCGGACTAGGGGACTTGGCTTGATTGTCTGATCCTCACAATGATTCGTTGGTCATCCGAGCCATTAAGGCTAATTATGAAGTGGCTAGGATATTTGTCGATTCCGAAAACTCGATGAACGTGCTTTACCAAGAAATTATGGATCATTGGGAGAATATATTGAGCTAGTGCTAACTTTTCTATTTGGATTTACTGGACATGCCATTCGACCGATAGACATGCCTTTTTTAGTGGACATGCCATTCGACCTATTGATCAGTGCATTCATCCAGGGACTCACCACAGAGGATTTCCTCAAATCGTTGATAAAAAAGCCGGCGTGTACTTATGAAGAACTTCTAGCCTGGGCCGAAAAATATGTCAATCTTGAGGAAGTTCAGCTTGTCTGAGCCCATCAACAGAGAGAGCAACCCAATAGCCCCAAAAATCCCAAGCCAGTGAACTCTGCTCCCAGTCCCGACCGAACAGCCAGTTCGGAGCCCTTGGGCCATTCCGCCGCACACACCCGAATTAAGATTAGTAAGCTCAGAGCCCTCCAAATATGTGAGAACAAACACTTTATACAGAGACCTGGGGAAGTGATCAAGGGCCTCGAAGACCCAGGTCGAACAGATATTTTGACTTTCACAAAGATTACGGGCACACCATCGACGAATGGAACACTTGGGTCATGGGATAGAACGCATCGTTCAACAGGACGCGCAAATGAAAGACATTATAACCCATGAAGGGACGGACTACCGACCCCCGATAGGGATAGGGAAGTTCCCGACCCCAGAGACAAAAGAAGAGGAAGCGAACCGCGAAGGGAGCAATATCAATCCGGGCCTAACCAGAGACAGTGTCCCTCCCTCGAGGAGTCATAAACATGATATCAAGGGAGCCCACCGATGGGGACTCCAACCGAGCCAGAAAGACAAACAGTACAAAGTTGACAAACATGGAAATCAAAGGGACAAAAGTAAGGACAGGGACTCTTATATCATTCGGACTAGGGGACTTGGTTTGATAGTTTGATCCTCACAATGATTCGTTGGTCATCCGAGCCATTATGGCTAATTATGAAGTGGCTCGGATATTTGTCTATTCCAGAAGCTCGATGCACGTGCTTTACAAAGAAATTATGAATCATTGGGAGAATATAACATTGAGCTAGTGCTAACATTTCTATTTGGATTTACTGGACATGCCATTCGACCGATAGACATGATAAATTTTCCCCTCATACTCAAGGAAGCTCACACTAGGAAAACCATGATTTTCAGTTTCGTAATTTTGGACACCCCATCTGCGTATGATGCCATCCTGGGCCGACCAACTATGACTGCTTTCTTAGTAGTCGCCTCAGCTCTGCATTAGAAAATCAAGTTCCTAGTTGGCAACAAGGTAGGGGAATTAAGAGGAGATCAGAAAGTATCATAGAGATGTTATGTGGAAAAAGTGCGAGTTGAACAGAAGGCCACTAAAATCGAGCACCAAAACCGACCAGAATCCCAGGAATACAACCATTTGAATTTGATTGAAGACGCCGCCCAAGTGACCTCGGAGGAGGAGTGTGAAGATATTGTCATCTCTCCCCCGGCATGGAGGGTCAAGGTAGCGAAAACATTGGAAGAGCTCTTGAGAAGTCGAATTGAAACGTCCACTAATTTTAATCCTTAAAATCCTAATAATTTTTTGTTAGACTTAATTTAATTGTGGTGATGAGCATCAAAACCAGTAGGCCGTGATAGTAAAACCAGAAGAAAGTAAAAAGCAGAAGCTCTCGTATCTCTTAAACAGAAGCAATACTCATCGAGTACTTAATGGCTTATAAAAGCAGAAGCAGGACTTAGCTTTAACAAGAACAAAACTTAACGTCTTTTGTTTGATCGTTACAGTCTTAAATGTTACCGTTATTTTACCTAATACTAGTATTAATTACACCATTAATGTTGTACAAAGTCACTTAAAGAACCTTACCAGTTTTGGTATAAAATAAAGACTGATTATTCTAAAGCTTTTTGCAGGACCCTTTTCGGTGATATAATTGATTTTCTCAGAAGTCAAAGAATTTGTTTTGTTTATAGACGTTGGATTCAAAGCTTTCTATGTATAAGGATCAATCCTATATAGAAAACAACGATTATTTTTTCAAGGAATACATTCTCCATCCAACGTTATTTTGAGAAATCAAAGAACTACTCATTATCTTCAAAGCTCAAACATACCGAAAAAGCAGCACACTCGTTATAGAAAATATTTGATCTTCTGAAATCATATTGTGGTGCTGTTTCGTAATCTATTCACAAGCTAAATACTTTACTATGTCTTATTGAGAAGAGTCTGTAATCTGGAAAAGAGTCTTTTCCGGAACTTTGTTGTATTCATTTACATCGTGTTGTGAAACTAGGAGTTTCAGTAGGCTAAGGGTAAGTCTTACTGAAGTGGGTGTGTACAAGTGTTGTGCTGTAAAAACCAAATCTTTTAGTGATACCTTTTGGAAACAGAATAAGGAGAGACGTAGAAGATTTCAACTTCGAACTTCCAGAAACAAATATTGTCTACTGCCTACTGTTTTGTTATTTTCACTCCATACCATCAGATCGTTTCCGCAAAAATTATTGTGATTTGCTGGTTATATATTCGAACAAGATAAGCTATAATCTCTAACAAGATTCTAGCACCCTTTGCAAAAACGTCTAACAAAGGAACGAGTTTATTCATCTCCCCTCTGAACTCTATATCGATCCCCAATAAGTGGTATCAGAGCAGATTTTTCTTGTTGTGAAAATTTACAACAGATATGGCACATTCAGTAAAGTCCCTATGTTCTCAAAAGAAGATTTTGATGATTTGAAGATCAAGATCCAAGCCCATCTTGCAGCTCAAGATGATGACATGTGGTTTGTCATCACAGATGGTCCCTTAAAAATTCTAAAGCCTAATCCAGCTATTGCTGTTACTGAAGGTACACCACAAATGCTTGAGAAGAAAAGAAGTGAATGGACAAGCAAGGACAAAAAGAAAGCTAATCTGGACAATGTCGCGAAGGACATTCTCTACAAAACACTTGACAAGAATACCTTCAGCAAAATCAAGATGTGTCCTACTACAAAAGAGATTTGTGAGAAACTCATCCAAAACTGTGAAAGAAATGAACAGACGAAGGAGAACAAGTTGTCTGTGGCAATGCAAAAATTTGAAAATATAAAGATGAAAGCCAGAGAAACTCTAAACGAGTTTGATGAACGTTTCAGTAGCTTAGTTGATGAACTAGCAGCTCTGGAAAAGGAATATGGCAACAGAGAAGTAGCAATCAAAGTAATGAGAGCTTTACTGAGGCAATTGGATGTAAAACCTATGGCAATGAGAGTATCAAAAGATCTGAACAAGTTGGAGCTACATGAATTGTTTGCATATTTGAAAGCCTATGAGTTTGAACTGGAAGTAAGGAGTGGAGAAGAGCCCTAGTCGAATCCACCCACCAAGGCTCTTGCAGCTACTGCTACTGCTACTGCTGCAGTTACTCCAAGTGTATTACCTGCTGCTGCTATTGAAAACACATCTGACAAGACTGCTGAAAAAATCAACAATGATACAATGTCTCTATTTGTGAAGAAATTTTCGAGATTCATGAAGAAGAATCATCGAGCATACCAAAGCCCTAACAGGAACTTCAAAAAGGAATCACCATCTGGTGACATGTCATGCTTCAACTGTGGAAATATCAGACACTTTATTGATGATTGCCCGAAACCTAAGAAGGATAACAAGAAGAAGAAGAAGGAGTACAAGCAGAATGATAAGAAATCCAAAAGAGACCGCAAAGCAATGGTTGCTGAAGAAAGCAAATCTAAATGGACGGATTCTAGCTCTGAGTCTTCTGGCTCAGATGGTCATTCCAACGATAATGATGTAGAAGAGATCAAGTGTCTCAAGAAAAACACTTAATCAACCTCGACTTCTAGAGAGGTATTTGACTTTGATTCTGATGAATTTACACGAACTGATTTGGTTAATGCAGCATGACATGGTAGAAGAGTACTCGAGGCTTTCTCAGTCATTCGAGGAAGATAAAATTGAAAATCAAAACTTAAAGGATCACATCAGTAAGATAACTTGCTTGCAAGAGAACAGCTGCAACGATTTAGAAGTTGAGATAAGTAAATTGAGAACTGAGAATGACAGAGTAAATGCAGATTACCAGAATATGATGCCTGAAAATCAGAAGCTATTGGTACTGGTAATTTCATGGAATAAGTCTTCTGTTTCATTAAAGAATATGCAATAATTACATAAGCAATCTTTAGCACACTTCTGAAACAAGTACTGAGCCAGAACTGGATATGAGCGAAGGGCAGTACATTCACTTTGTTAAATCCAGTGTGCTACATAAACCAGAATACCAACTGTTCAAGTTGAAAGGTTTGTAAATCAGACGAACAAAAGAAAACATTATAATCTGAGTTATGTTGAACCTAAAATAAGAGTCCACCAGAGTGCTGGATCCAGTAGAGGATTCAACTCAGGAGGACAACCCTCTATGAAGGTTAGAAACTACCAGTACTATAACTGCAGATCAGTTCAGAAGAGATACAGACCACTCAATAAAAACAGAAGGGAAGAACAACATCCTAAAATACATTCTGTTAGAAATAGCAAACCTTCTTTTGCACACACCTGTGGGATATCCAAAGTACAAAGTCACCTAGAATTGTACAAATGTGGGTTCCTAAAGGACTGATAAGGCTTGGACTCAAATAGATTGAGTATCAGTTACTAAAACTTGTGCTTGCAGGAATAGGAGAAGAAAGCCAAGATAACAAGCTCTACACGGTATCTGGACAATGGATGTTCCAGACTTATGACTAGACAAAAGAGTCTACTTTCAGAAATAATGAGTTGTACTGGTGATGCGACTTTGATTGTTGCACTCCCAAGAGCCGGTTGTCCACAAGTAATATAATTCGGTGAGTCCGAATATCGTATCCACACGGAAGCTAAGGTAATTACAAGTTCACTACAATGTCTTTTTCTTTTTGTTTTTCTTTTTGTTTTAATTGTTTGTATCTTTAATTGATAATTTTTAATTGTTCAAATTTTAATTTAAATTGTTGAGATTAAAGGATCCACTTTTGGTATGTTAATAAAGTTAACATTAATAAACATTATCGAAATCCACTTAATAAAATGGTTCTAATTTATTAAATAATCATATTTATATTATGTTATATATTATTATCTTATAAGTATATAATATATACCAAAACTTATAAATATTGTCAATATTTATTGTGCTATATATTTTTGTAAACACTAAATCAAGATTCCCACTTTAAATGGTTGGTAATACTAAACTAACATTTAAATGGTACCAAGAAATTAATATTATAATATATTCATATATAATAAATCAAGGCATATACTTTAAATGGTTGGTAATACCAAACTAACATTTAAATGGTACCATGAAATTAATATTATAATATATTCATATATAATAAATCAAGGCATCCATTTTAAATGGTTGGTAATACCAAAATAACATTTAAATGGTTCCAAGAATTTAGTGTAACGTATAGCAACAATAAATCAAAACTCCCACTTATAAGTAAGGTATAATAATACTTAAAGAAATAAATATAACATAAACAATAAATAATGATTAAATAATATAACATAGATTCTTACCTTTTAATAGGCTTATTATTATATTAAGAGTTTCCCATTTTCATCTCAACCTTAGGAAGTTATCTACTCATTATTCAAAGTATAAAATTTTGAATATGAAATTAACATGCTAATTATATTTAAATGAAGAAATAAAAGAAAAATAATGAGAGAAATATTATGAACTCAAAGGTTTGTTCATAGAATGATGTATATATCAATTCATTACAATGCACCCCTATTTATAGTCAAATTTGGGGAGACAACTACAAATAAAATATTATTGGTGTCCCAAGAAATTTTATTTTAATACACATCACTTTTTGAAAATCTTCCCATCTGAATTTTTTTTCCACATAAAACAAAACATGTAGATATCTGAGTTGTTTGAATTGTAGTGTTTTTTTACCATTTGACCAAGTAATTTGAGAGATATGGTCAAAATGCTAGAGCATGGTAAAACTATCACTCTTTTGGTAACTTTATTTGTTGCTTAATTTGATCCCAATGGTGAGAGGATTTTTATCTCATGTTTGTCACCAATATTGTAGATATTATCATCAACTTTCTAAGGTCCAAGAATCATCTTAATCCCATTTGCAACGCCAAGGTTATTCTCGTTTTATCGAGTTTGTAAAAATAGTAAAAACTTATAATTAAACAACTTATTTTTTATAAAATTTATTATAAAACATATAATATCTAAACATTTAATAAAATAAAAAATATAAATTTATATTATAAATCATTTAATTAATGTACAATTTTTATATTTATCAACTGGACCAAAGATAACTTTTGGGGACAACTCAAAAGGTAAAACCGTAGGTAAAGGTAATATTATCCATGGTAATATCACTATAAATGATGTGCTCTTGGTTGAAAATATTTTTTATAATTTCATCAGTATTAGTCAATTATGCGATAATGGTTATTTAGTAGCTTTTCAGAAGCACACCTGCACAATTAAAGATGCCAATAAGTCTATAGTCTTAACCGGAAATGAGAAGGAAACACTTCAAAGTATCATGGAACAAAGAGCATGTTAATGTTCCTACATGATTAGTTGCTTCCCTTAGTGATAAACATTGGCTATGGCACAAAAGATTGAATCATCTTAACTTGAAGTCTATCAATAATCTCAAGAAGCAGAACATAGTTGAAGGTTTATCTGATATTAACTTTGTTAAGAATCATGTTTATTTTGCATGTCAACTTGAAAAACAAGTAAGATCTAGTTTCAAGAATAAATGTAGTAAATCAACATCAAGATTTTGGAATTATTGCATATGGACTTGTTTGGTCCAATCCCTATCATGAGCTTATGGGGAACGAAATATACTCTTGTTGTTGTTGATGACTTTTCTAGATTTACTTGGGTAATATTTTTTGCTGGAAAAGATCAAACCGGTGGCCACCTGATCAAGTTTCTGAAAAAGATTCAAAATGAAAAATCAATTTCTATCATTAAAATTAGAAGTGATCGGGGCACTGAATTTACTTGTAATAGCCAAGCCTGGTGAACGGTACGGTTTAAGATTTCATATGTTTATTGAATTCTTGGTTAAGTTTAAGTATAGTTTTGATGTTAAGAGTTGCGATTTATGGTTTATAGTATTGTTGGTAATACTTGTTATGTGGTTTTATTGTAGCATTGTTGTGATTTAATTCATGGTAATTAGCATGTTGAGCCAATTGGTATGAGGCCAATTGGGGTGGTTAGATAAGATATAGAGGTGCAACTTTCTTGTTGGGAGTGTTGTTGGAGTACGAGGAGAAGCGGGGTTGCAATTCGATTTTAGTTGAAAAAGTTTTTTGTTGGCTACAGAGGTGACCGCACCCGCGGTCAGATAGCCACCGCACCCGTGGTGTTTGGGCAGAGACCAGACCGCACCCACGGTAAGTTTTGTAGCGCACCTGCGGTCGACGATTTCAGATTTGTGGATGTTTTCCAGTAAGCTCAGCGCACCCGCGGTAAGATCTTAGCGCACTCGCGGTCATCACTTTGGATTTTTCGGATGTTGTTCAGAATGCCTAGCGCACCCGCGGTGTATTTTGGAGCGCACCCGCGATGCGTGAATAGTAGAAGCGTGTTTTCGAGATTAAGTGATTAAATACTTCAGTTGGCTTCATTTTCCTCATTTCCTTCCCATTCTTCTCGGTTTGCAGCTCAAGGGGAGGTTAGGGTTTCATTTCCTTTCTTTGATTCAAGCTTGTTGTTGGATTGTTGTAGTGAGAACAAGGTCATTGTTGGTTCAAGGAGCTAAGGTAAGCTTGTTGTATATTTTATTCTTGGTTTTTGGTGTTGGGAGAATTATGGGTTTGTTAATGGTGTTGGTTTTATGGATTTATTGGTATGGTTGTTTGAATATTGGGTTATTAATGGTGCAATATATGGTTTATTGTTGTAGGGTTGGTACCAAGGGATTAGATTCAAGGTTTCCAAGTGTTGTAAGTGGAATTCATTTCCTTGTGCTCACATGATAATATATGTATTGTGTTTCAATGGTTTTAACATGTTATTCCCTTCCATTTCATTCATGCTATGTATTAATACACTTTGTTGTATATTAGAGGCATTTTATGTCTTAATTATGTCAAAGGGAATACAAAAGAATATAGTATTCAAAGTGTTTGATTTAATGCCAAAGAGGGAGTTCAAATGATTTATTGGATTGATAGATACATAGTCAAAGATTGCATGCAATTAGTTGATCAACGACCATATGCTTATATCCCAACAGAGTATCGATTTATATCGATGGGATATAGGTACAGAGATAGAGATACTATTTAGATATCAATCCATCAGAGAAAAGAGAAATACCATCTTTATTGTTATTCAAACTATGATATTTATGTTTCAGAGTTGATGGTATTTAATATTTTAAAAGTTATGTTTTTCAGAGTATGATATGTATCCATTGCTATGTAAGAGTTCCACTTGCTGAGTTTTATACTCATTCAGTTATTTCATGTGATGCAGTTAAGAGTGACGGGACAAGACGTTGATTGGAGCCGAGGTCATATGCATACAAGAGATGGAAGGAAGAAGTTATTTGGCTAGTATTTGGACATGATCACAAAAATGATATTTTTTATTTTGTTGCATCATTTTATTGATCATCTAGATACTTTTGATATATATTGAAATGTATTTTGAATCCTTCTCCCTTCAAGTAAAAATTTTAAATTCCGCTGCTATTTTATTAAAACTGGTCAGAGGTGTTACCTTTAGTGGTATCAGAGCGGCGTTCTTCGGACCAATGCATTTGACTTCGTCTACTTTCAACAGTCCGGGTATGTCTTCTTCTACATCTATTCATTGTTATTGGTTGATATGTATTATGTGAGCACATTGTAGGAGTAATGCCTCCTAAGAGAAAGACTTCAGAGGGTGAGGATAGTTCTTCATCAAGAGTTTTCGACGAGTTCGGCAAGTTACTGAAAGAGCAAGCCAAGGTCCATAGTGAGCAGATCCAACAGTTGCTCCGTTTGCAAGGTACAGGCCAAGTTAGAGGCCAAGTGAGAGGTCAAGTGGCTCAAGAAGTTGGAACCGATGGGATCTTTACTGCTTTCAAGAGAATTGATCCGCCAGAATTTGCAGGAAGCACTGATCCATTGGTCGCTGTAGAGTGGATCAAAGCACTTGAGGCGATATTTGATCATCTTAACTATGAAGACAATGACAGAATTAGTTGTGCAGTGTTCATGTTAGTCAAAGCTGAACGTATTTGGTGGAATACTACCAAGGTAGGTGTTGATGTACCGGAATTGAAGTGGCAAGATTTTACTGATCTTTTCTATGACAAGTACTTCCCAGATGCACTTTGAGCAAGGAAGGTGACTGAGTTTTTAGAGCTTCGTCAAGGAGGTATGAATGTTGATGAGTATATTCTGAAATTCGAGGAGGGCTGTCTGTTTGCCCCGTATATTGCCTCCAATGACAAGGACAAGGGTGCTCATTTCATTAGAGGCATTCGAGCAGAGATCAGAAGAGACATCAATATTTCTAAGGCGGTGACGTTTAAAGAGATTGTGGCTAAAGCCTTGTTAGCCGAGCAAGATGAGAAAGACATTGCCAGAGAGAGACAGGCGAGGCAGCAGGCTATTGCTCAAAGGGGTCAGGGTTAGAGCCAAAGAGGAAAGGGCAATTTTAAGGGGAAAGGCAAGATGGAACCGAGTTCTAAAGCACCGGCAGTTCCATTTGATCTAGAGAAGCCGTTGTGTCCCAAGTGCAACAGGCATCATAGGGGAGAGTGCAGATTTGGTACTCATACTTGTTATCGATGTGGCACTGCAGGCCATATTGCCAAGGACTGTCCAAGAGGATCGAGTAAAGAGAAGGTGCAGATTCGCATCTTCACCATGACGAAGAAGGTATAAACCATGATTCTTCTGTGATCTCTAGCACTATTTTAATTTCAGGCAGAGTAGCTACGACATTGATTGATACAGGTGCTACTCTGTGGGGACCCGGACGCTAATCATTTCCTTAATCGTTTTTAATATCAAATGAGACAATTAAGTAATGTGGGACATAATTTTTTTTTTTAAAATACACAATCAATCTAATTTACATATTAAAGTTAATGTACATGTCTAGTACTTCATACATTCTTATTAAACTAGATTTCAAATACTATATATCAAGTACTAAATCCTAGTCTATTTCTTAGCCCGGATCTCCACGCTATCTAGTCCAGCTTCATTCTCTTCTTGACCCTTATCCTGTCCCACCTGTTGTCATGCACACATACAAACAAGACAACAGCCGGATAACTCCGGTGAGAATTCTATTCTCAGTATAAACCATGTATACATGCAATCATAAAAACAATATAAAAGCATATAACAAATATTCCTAACATGTATCCAAACCAGATCATAAATCCATATCAAGAATAAATCCTATTCTAAACATGTACCATTATCAGGAACATAAATCGACATGTACCATATTCAAGAACATATCTAACAGAAAACTATCAATCAGACTCGTGACTTCACGTTTTAGACTAGACTCAATCCTAGCCTAGGGATCCCGGTTTCAAGATGTTGGTATTCCTATATCGACCAACAGTAATAGAAAAGACTCCAGTTCTATCCACGTCGATATAACCAAACATCCAGTGTCCTGACCTAACCGTCATGGACTGTGGCCCTATCGCCAATATCCTGTCCTGTGACAAAGTGCAATGGGCCAGTGACGAGTCCTCACTATCCGGCCCTTCTGTCACAAGATCAAATGTCTACGACTAAGCATACCCACCTATGACTCAAGACATACATTGTCTATAAATCCATAGACCAAAAATATCAATCGTATTCAATTTAAAATAACAATGCAATAAAATGAAGTATGTGATTTAGGGAAACTCGAGTCAAACCTCACTCGAGTTGTGCAATCCCAACTCAACATTAATTTATACCTTTATCTTCTCGCTCTGACGAAGACGAAGTCCTGAATTCAACTCTGTCCATTCTCAATCTGGCAATGACAATATTAAACAGGCACAATATCAATATCTAACTCAGTTCAATACCTGTTCTGATCAATACTCAAATCAAAATACAATCTGATCAATGTCAATCGACATACGGTACAACAATACCATCTCAATCAATAGTGTATCTGTGTAATATCAATCCACTGATGTTTGTACTGCATAACAATACAGTCTCAATAACCCCGTCAATATCAATATCACAGATATAATACCACGAAGCATAATCGATATCAATACAACTCATAACCCCAGCAATAGTAGATCATAATCTCAAATCTGTCTAATTCAAGTCATATCAATTCAGAAAATCATAACAATTACAGAAACAGTCTGTTCTTTAATCTCACTTCAAATATACGATGTCCACTGTATCAGAAACACCATATATGATTCATATTCAATTCTGACAATACCATCATTTCAAAGCATGTCAAAACGTAACAAAACTTACGCCCAGTTATAGCTGTCGTCGCTAGGCACTCGGTACTGTACTCGGATTCAAAATCAGACGGACGGATCGAAATATAAAGGCGTAGGGATTTAGACAAAGTTTCTCGTATCCTTTCCAATATTCTGAAGAATCGTACGTTATATGTATATATATATACACACACACACACACACACACACACACGCATGTAAGGCAAGTGGCTCGTTCTTCTTACTGCACGTCTCGCGCATATGCACGACCTACATCGGCGCATATGCACGAGACAATATGTCTCGGCGTGTAGCTTCACCGCAACTCGCGCATATGCGCACCTTTACTTGGCTCATATGCGCGAGGCCATTTTCCATTCTTCGCAAGTCTCTGCCACCCTCGCGCACATGCGCGGAACCATGTCGCGCATATGCGCGAGGTCTTCTGCCTGCCTCGCGCATATGCGCCCCGGCAGGGTCACGAATATGCACTAGGTCCTTTCCGCGAACATATTTCCAACTTCTTTCCGGCTTCCCTGATCTGATCCATTCTGTCTATAATCACTTCAATTAATCAAGAAATCATCCCAGATTAATCTCAGATTACGGTAAATATACCCAAATCATTTCAGATTACGATAATCAAATTCTCGGGCATTACATACTCATTCTTTTATGTCTGAACTATTTTTGAGATCTTCGGGTCTAGTTCCTTCTATTCTTCCCCTCCAGTTTAATGTTGTTTTGACTTCGGGAGATGTGTTGTGCCCGACATCTATTGTGTATGTGTGCTCTGTTCAAATTGATGAGCGAGTGGTTTTTGCCGATTTGATTGTTATTCCGATGGTTGCGTTTGATATTATACTTGGCATGGATTGGCTATCAACCTATCGTGCAGTGATAGATTGCGTTGCTAAGACGGTGAAATTTACAGATGATGGCAATAAGGAATGTATGCTCGCCAGTGCAGGTACTTCGCTGGTCCTTCCTTTTATTTCGTGTCTTGAGGCTAAGAAGTTGTTGTTTAGAAGTTGTGATGGGTTTTTGGCTTCGATTGTTGATATGGATAGAATGGTTAAGTTGAATATTGATGATATTGATGTTGTGAGAGAGTTCCCTGATGTATTTGAGGATGATGTTCTGGGTTTACCGCCGGACAGAGATGTAGAGTTTGTGATTGATCTAGTTCCCGGTACGGTTCCTATTTCTAAGGCTCCGTATAGAATGGCCCCTTCACAGATGAAAGAGTTGAAGACCTAATTGCAGGATATTTTAGATAAAGGTTTCATTCGGCCGAGTTCTTCGCCTTGGGGAGCTCTGATTCTTTTTGTCAAGAAGAAAGTTGGGTCTTTGCGGCTTTGCATTGATTATAGAGAGATCAACAAAGTGACTATCAAGAATAAATATCCGCTGCCACGGATAGACGATCTTTTTGACCAACTGCAGGGGGCTACAGTGTTTTCGAAGCATGATATGCGATCTGGCTATTATCAGTTGAAGGTTAGGGAGTCTGATATCCCTAAGACGGCGTTCCGGACCAGGTATGGTCATTACGAATTTCTTGTGATGTCATTCGGTCTGACTAATGCTCCTTCAGTCTTCATGGATCTTATGAACTGAGTGTTCAAGCCGTATTTGGATAGCTATGTCATTGTTTTCATCGATGACATATTGATTTATTCCAAGACCAGAGAGCTTCATTCAGAGCACCTCAGAGTTGTTCTTCAGTTGCTGAGAGAGAAGAAGTTGTATGCTAAGTTGAAGAAATGTGAGTTCTGGTTGGAGAAGATTTCTTTCTTAGGCCATGTTGTCTCGAAGGATGGTATAGGTGTTGATCCAGTAAAAATAGAGGCGATACAGAAGTGGCCTATTCCTACCACTGTATCAGAGGTACACAGTTTTATTGGTTTGGCGGGTTACTATCGTCGTTTTATTGCAGACTTTTCCAAGATTGCCCTGCCGTTAACCAATCTGACGAGGAAGACTGTAAAGTTTGAGTGGTCCAATGATTCTCAAAGTGGATTTCAAGAGTTGAAAGATAAGTTGACGACGGCTCTGGTACTTGCATTGCCCAGTGGTTCAGAGGATTTGTTGTTTATAGCGATGCGTCGAAGAAGGGGCTCGGTGCAATGCTGATGCAACGTGGAAAAGTTATAACTTATGCTTCTCGCCAGTTGAAGGACTATGAGAAGAATTATCCGACGCATGATCTGGAGTTGGCAGCTTTGGTTTTCGCCCTGAAAATCTGGAGACATTACTTATATGGCAAAAAGTGTGAAATTTTCACGGACCACAAGAGTTTAAAGTACTTGTTTTCTCAGAAAGAACTCAATATGCGCCAGAGACGTTGGTTAGAGCTTGTCAAAGACTATGATGTGACTATTAGTTACCACCCAGGGAAAGCGAATGTTGTAGCAGATGCATTGTGTCGTAAGTCGAGTTCTTCTTTGAGTTCGATGATTCGGCAGCCGTTGTTGTTGGACTTGCATCGAGAGGAGATAGCTTTGGTATTCCCAGGAACCATTGCTCGCTTTTCAGCGTTGGTCATTCGGGCTACATTGACGGACAGGATCCGTAGAGAGCAGGTCAATGATTTACAGTTGACAGAGTTGAGAGCCAGAGCAGAGGAGAGAGCTAATTCAGAGTTTGGGATGAATGGAGATGGTTTGGTGACATTCAGAGGCCGTATTTGCGTTCCTAATGGTGATGATATTCGGCGAGACTTCTTGACAGAGGCTCATACCACGCCATACTCGATACATTCAGGTAGCACCAAGATGTATCAGGATCTTCGTAGACTCTATTGGTGGCCAGGTATGAAGAAAGATATTGCCATGTTTATTTCTCAGTGCCTAACTTGTCAGCAGGTGAAGATCGAGCACCAGAGACCTGCTGGGACATTGCTGTCATTGCCAATTCCTCAATGGAAATGAGAGCCATATTACGATGGACTTCGTGACTGGTCTTCCCAGAACGCAGAAATGTTTTAACTCTATTTGGGTTATTGTTGATTGGTTGACCAAGTCAGCGCATTTTCTTCCAGTCAAGACGACGTATTTCATGAACCAGTATGCCAAAGATTACATAGCTGAGATTGTTAGACTTCATGGTGTTCCTGTGTCGATCGTGTCTGATCGTGACCCTAAATTTACTTCAGAGTTTTGGAAGAGTTTGCACAGAGCTATGGGTACACGGTTAGCATTCAGTACAACATATCACCCCCAGAGCGACGGTCAATCAGAGAGAGTTTTGCAGATTCTAGAGGATATGCTCAGAGCTTGTACTATTGATTATCCTGGTAGCTGGGATTACAAATTGCCTCTTGTTGAGTTCATGTACAATAATAGCTACCAAGCGACGATTGGCATGGCACCGTATGAAGCACTTTATGGCAGAAAGTGTAGATCTCCCTTGTATTGGGACGTAATTGGTGAGAGGAAGATGTTGGGTCCAGAGTTGGTCCAACAGACAGCTGATGTTGTTGCTGTTATTCGAGAAAGAATGAAGACAGTGCAGTCGAGACAGAAGAGTTATGCTGATGTGCGTCGTAGGCCGTTGCAATTTGAGGTTGGTGATCATGTGTTCTTGAAGATTGCACCTCTTAAGGGTGTGATGCGGTTTGGCAAGAAGGGAAAGTTGAGTCCGTGATTTATTGGCCATTTGAGATCTTGGACAGAGTCGGTGATCGAGCTTACAGGTTAGCCCTACCGCCAGATCTTGACAGAGTTCATAATGTTTTTCATGTCTCCATGCTCAGGAAGTATATTGCGAATCCTTCCTATGTTCTTCGTCACGAGCCATTGGATTTGACGCCGAATTTGACGTACCAAGAGATTCCCGTCCAGATTCTGGATCGCAAAGTTAAAGTGTTGAGAAACAAAGAGATCGGCATTGTTAAAGTCCTTTGGAGGAATCATTTGATTGAAGAAGTCACTTGGGAACCAGAGGTTGAAATGAAATAGAAGTATCCTGAGTTGTTTGCGCAGTGACGTCAATTTCGAGAACAAAATTCCTTTAAGGAGGGGAGATTGTAATAACCAAGCCTGGTGAACGGTACGATTTTAGATTTCGTATGTTTATTGACTCCTTTGTTAAGTTCTAAGTATAGTTTTGATGTTAAGAGTTGCGATTTATGGTATTGTTGGTTATACTTGTTATGTGGTTTTATTGTAGCGTTGTTGCGATTTAATTCATGGTAATTAGCATGTTGAGCCAATTGGTATGAGGCCAATTGGGCTGGTTTGATAAGATATAGAGGTGCAACTTTCTTGTTGGGAGTGTTGCCGGATTATGAGGAGAAGCGGCGTTGCGATTCGATTTTAGTTGAAAAAGTTTGTTTTTGGCTACAGAGGTGACCGCACCCGCGGTCAGATAGCCACCGCACCCGCGGTGTTTGGGCAGAGACCAGACCGCACTCGCGGTAAGTTTTGTAGCGCACCTGCGGTCGACGATTTCAGATTTTTGGATGTTTTCCAGTAAGCTCAGCGCACCCGCGCTAAGATCTTAGCATACCCGCGGTCGTCACTTTGGATTTTTCGGATGTTGTTCCGAATTCCTAGCGCACCCCTGGTGTGTTTTGGAACGCACCCGCGGTGCGTGAATAGTAGAAGTGTGTTTTCGAGATTAAGTGATTAAATACTTGAGTTGGCTTCATTTTCCTCATTTCTTTCCCATTCTTCTCGGTTTGCAGCTCAAGGGGAGGTTAGGGTTTCATTTCCTTTCTTTGATTCAAGCTTGTTGTTGGATTGTTGTAGTGAGAACAAGGTCATTGTTGGTTCAAGGAGCTAAGGTAAGCTTGTGGTATAGTTTATTCTTGGTTTTTGGTGTTGGGAGAATTATGGGTTTGTTAATGGTGTTGGTTTTATGGATTTATTTGTATGGTTGTTTGATTATTGGGTTATTAATGGTGCAATATATGGTTTATTGTTGTAGGGTTGGTACCAAGGGATTAGATTCAAGGTTTCCAAGTGTTGTAAGTGGAATTCATTTCCTTGTACTCACATGATAATATATGTATTGTGTTTCAATGGTTTTAACATGTTATTCCCTTTAGGGATGGCAATGGGTAGGGTATGGGTCGGATTTCATACATCCATCACCATACCCATTTATTAAATTCATCCTCATACCCATCCCCATACCCATCGGATATTGAATTTCATCCCCATCCCCATACCCGTCGGATTATCGGATACCCATACTCTACCCAAATACCCTATTATCATATACAATTGAATTTTTTCGAATTTAAATTGTTTCAATGAAGTTATGAATATTTAAAAAATTATTTAAATGAACAATATGAAAAATTATTAATGATAAAAATTTGCAAAATAAACTTTATAGAAAAAATAACAAAATATTTAAAATAGTTTATATTAGTTGAATAAAAGTACACAATTTAACAAAAATAAAATATTTTTCAATTTTTGAAGTCAAACATGGAATAAACTTATCAATGGAAAAGATGAAAAATTGAATGAAAAATAAAAGAGCGGTGAAACCTCGAAACGTAAAAGCGAAAGAGAAGAGAGAAGAAAAAGTATCGATTTACTTGGATTTGAGAAGATGAATCTTTAATATAAATAAATATAATTACTATATATATATATATTTATATATTAATTTAAACGGGTATTCGGGTCGAGTGTGGGTCGGATTATATCAAACCACCTCCATACCCAAACCCGAAAATCCTCATACCCGATTACCCAATTATTTAATCGGGTCTAAAAATCCCTCCATACCCTCTTCTATTCGGGTCGGATAGCGGATCCTCTAACGGGTTCGGAGGAAATTGCCATCCCTAATTCCGTTCCATTTCATTCATGATATGTATTAATACACTTTGTTGTATATTAGAGGTATTTTATGTCTCAATTATGTCAAAGGGAATACAAAAGAATAGAGTATTCAAAGTGTTTGATTTAATGCCAGAGAGAGAGTTCAAATGATTTATTGGATTGATAGATACATAGTCAAAGATTGCATGCAATTAGTTGATCAACGACCATAGGGTTATATCCCAACAGAGTATCGATTTATATCGATGGGATATAGGTACAGAGACAGAGATACTATTTAGATATCAATTTATCAGAGAAAAGAGAAATACCATCGTTATTGTTATTCATGCTATGATATTTATGTTTCAGAGTTGATGGTATTTAATGTTTTCAAAGTTATGTTTTTCAGAGTATGATATGTATCCATTGCTATGTAAGAGTTCCACTTGCTGAGTTTTATACTCATTTCAGTTATTTCATGTGATGCAGTTAAGAGTGACGGTCCAGGACGTTGATTGGAGCCGAGGTCATATGCATACAAGAGATGGAAGGAAGAAGTTATTTGGCTAGTATTTTGGACATGATCACAAAAATGATATTTTGTATTTTGTTGCATCATTTTATTGATCATGTAGATATTTTGATATATATTGAAATATATTTTGAATCCTTCTTCCCTTCAAGTAAAAATTTTAAATTCCGCTGCTATTTTATTAAAACTGGTCAGAGGTGTTACATTACTAACAAGATTCTTGAGTTATACTTGGATGAACAGGGTATTCATCATGAATATTGTGGGGACCAGAACCTAATCCGTCTTCTTAATCATTATAAAGAATCAATATAACAATTAAGTAATGTGGGACATAAATTTTTTTTTTAAAATGCAAATGCGGAAACGTAATGTACTTAATCTGATATATATATTAATATAAAGGTATAAGTCTTGTACAACATTTATTTATCTCAACTAAAGTTCAGTCAATATATCAAGTACTGAAAAACAATCTACTCTAAGTCCGGATCTCCATGCTAATTCGGAATCTCTCATCCTCTTCCTGATCCCGATCCTGTCCAACCTGTTGTCATGCACACATACAAACAAGACAACAGCTGTGATAGGATCGGTTATCACACTAAGAGTGTTTAGAAGGGTGGGGGTTGAATAAACACTCACTCTTAAAATTGTTCTTTAAGAATATTTGAGTTCAGTTTAGTGACAAACTGAAACTCGGAATCTTGTTGGTCAATAACAATCAGTTAAACTGGAGTAGTTGCGGAAAGTAACTGACTGAAAGATAGAATACAAAAACTGAAATAAATATGCAAGAGTTGTTTCTGGATGTTCGGAGAATTTAATTACTCCTACGTCACCCCTTCTATCACAAGGATAAGATATTCACTAAAAGACTTTGATCAAATACAACACTTGTACAGACCCACTTCAGTTTGGACTTACAACTGCCAAAACTGAAACTCTTAGTTATACACAATGTTTTCAGTACGTAACTGATATTTGCACAATTGAGTCTAACAACTTTTTAGAGAGTGCTAATAAGCTCAGATTGTAGCCTTGATTGCTACGAATAATTCAAATGAGAGTGAGCTAAGATTTTGACAGAGTAACAGCAAGCTTAAGATTGAATGATTGTCACTTGTTCATCTGATGTTCTTCAGTTATATTTATACTTCTTTTTCAACGGTAACTTTTATATGCATTTGAATTCTAGTATCCGTTGATTGCTTCTTCATCATTCCTTGGGCAATGTTCTCTTCATTGATTGTGATACGGCGTCTTAAATGCAATAGCCGAAACACATTGTTCTATGCTGTAGTGATCGAGGTGCGACACTCTTGTTATTCGTTTGTCTCCTTTGGTCTTTCCCGAGATGTCTTCAGTTGAGAAGCTTTTAAGACATTCTGTTTTTAACTAATCACTTTCAACTGATCATTTTACTTCGTATCATTGTGTCAACTGTCTTCAGTTGCCGAATATGCTTGTGCACATAAGTTGATTCATATTTTGTTAATCGATTGATTTACGTTTTGTCAAACTCCAGAATCTTGTTTCCAACAATTTCCCCCTTTATGGTGTTTGACAAAACCAAGTGATTTAAGATCGGATAGCTGAGCTCTTTGTAGACTATGCAGCTGAATTATAAAATAACTGGGTTTCTTGTAGATAACATAAAAACTGAGAATGTAATATCTGGATTCCTTGTAGATAACATAAAAACTGAAAGTATAATGTCTGGATTCCTTGTAGATAACATAAAATTTGAGAATAATTTGATTAGATCTTCTTCAGCTACTTTGTCCTTCCCCCTTTTTGTCAAACATTTCCATTTGGTCTGATAACTTTCGAACGTCAATGGATAATAGTTTTACATCTGCTGAGATACTTGAGGCGACAGTTGTGAAGGAGGTTTGTAGCGATGTGATTTGATTAGAAACAGAGGTTTCCATCGCTCAACTCTCTGACTGATTATATTCTGAGTTGTAAAGAATGATCCAATTAGCCCTTGCTTCATTTCTTGAACAGTCTTGCTAAGAGAGTCCATGTTGGTTTGAAGATTTTTTTAATTTTGCTGAGTCAAATTCAATCAAAGAATCTAATTTGACAGTATGCGTCAGCTGTTCGTGTTGAATTTTCTTGATGTCAGTTATCATCTGCTGCATGCTGTACTATATATTCTGAATTTCTTCAAGAACAGTATCCATTTCTGTAGATTGAATTGATGGTTGCTTGTTGGGTGTATCTGAATGCTTTGATAGTTGGCCAAAAAGAACTAATGCTTGATTAGTTTCCATTGTTACAATCGTAGATTGAGTTGGAATTTTTTCTTGAATTTGATCAAAAAATGGTCTGTTTGCCTGAATGATGGAGATGGATGATTCATGCATAGAGGCTTCCTGTGGAGGATTAACTGGACTTTGTTCTTTCTCTTTTGATTGAGTGAGCAACTGACTTTCTTTATGTTCAGAAGTTTCTGGGTCTGATGGTTTTGCTTGTTCGTCAGTTTCAGTAACTTGTTCAACAGAAATTTCTGACTGAACAGGTACTTCAATTTGAGCTTTTTCTGATGCAGTTATCTCTTTTTCTGAATTTTGGATTGGTTCTTCAGTTGGGTCTTCAGTTTGAGCAGATATAACTTTTTCATCAATGAGTGACTCAGTTGGAGCTTCAGATGATATTTTAATATCTTGCTCTGGTTGTTCAGCTGACTGAGCAACTTGGTCATACTGAGCTTCTAATGCAACGGCTTGAATGATTTCATCGATGTTTGCCAAAGATAGTTCTTCTTCAGAGTATAACTGTTGTTCTTGCTGAGAAGATTGAGGCATTTCCTGAACTGGGTTTTCAGTTGACTGTAGTGGAGATGGTTCTTTCTGTGGAGAGAAGGATGAATCTTTTCCAGGATTTGAGTTGAAAGGTTTTTCATGAATAACCAGTTCCTAATCTTCTTCCCAAAATCTTATTTCCCTTTGGAGGCTACTAAGATCTGCGTCCAGTTGAGTGAACACAGCTCTATCATTGTATGCGGTTGGACTTGTTGGATGGTAGTTGGACTTCAGCTGTGCTACCATTTTTGCTAACTTTTTGGTGCGAATTTGATCAAAGAAGTATTTCTGCCTTTCTAATGCTTGTGAAATGGAAGCAGCTTTGACTACTTTCATCACAATTGCTTCTAATTTGATGAATTTTTTCAGTTGAGATCTATGCTTTAGTTCTTTAGCAAAGATTTCCGTTCTGAAGCTTTTCCAACGGTCAAAAGATTTTAATTGTGATGTGGCAAAGGCATTGACTTGTTCCCAAACAAGGTCAATGTGTGTTTGAATCACATTGGATGGCCGGGATTCTTCAACTAGCTGTCCTTTTTCTTTATCAGTTGAAAGAATGTGAGGAAGATCCATCCCTGAGTGTGTTGATTGCACTGGTTCTCTTAATATTATGCCTTTAGATCTGGCCCTTGGCAAGATGGTAGGGTGATTCACAAGGGTTAATGGGGCTTTAACTTTATCTGTTGTCGTGGCTTTGGTAACTGGTTCATCAGGTGAGAGTACTTGCAAGGGTATAGCTTGAATGGGTTGTTGATCAGCTGATTGAAAAACTTCCATTCTGGTTGTTGTTTTGGTTCTTTTAGTCCTTGGTCTTTTGGCAAGCCTCGGTGAAGGAGTTTTCTCTGTGTCTGATTCACTGAGAATCAGTTTTATTTTTGTCGTTTTGACCTTCTTAACTGGTGATGATTCAACTTCCAGTTTGGTCCTTGATACCAAGACGTTTTTGGCAGTAAAAACTTTGAATTTTGATGATACTTCAGCATTTTCAGTTACTAAACCTTTCAGTTTTAATAGATAACTGATCTGGATAGCAAAGCCACATGATTGTTTGGATGACTTGAGCATATTCTTCAAGATGTTAAACAGAATACATCTCCAATTTACTTTCTTTTCACTCATGATTAAGGTCATTACCTGGAATTTTTCGAGTGTAAGAGCAGCGTAAGAACCGGCTTTTGCTAATATTCCCTTTGCTACGATATCAGCTAGTAACTGAATTTTTGGTTTCAGTTCCTTCTTTGGATCGGAAACCTTGATTTTTTGTCCATCAGCAGATAGTCGGGATTGCATTTCTTCAATGTCCTGAGTTTTCACTTCAGAAAAATTCACATAACCATCAGTTGGTAGAGAAAAGATTTCTCCGAAATATTCCTCAGAAAGACGTAACAACTGATCGTTGATAGTTACAGATATAGTGTCATTATTAGTGATAAATCCTTTTCTGTAGAATTCGTTGACTTCTTTGAGATATATCTTCTGGGAAGATTGTCCTAAGAACTTCCTGAGACCTGCTGATTCAAGCTTTAGAAATACATCCTTAATATCTGTTTCTTGAATCGATAGAACGGAGTCAAAATCGATGACCAGTGCATTCAATATATGAGCAGGAATTTGAGTTGCCATTGATAGCTGAGTGATTTCCTGTTAGAGACAAAAATTATAGATTTGCTTTGAGAATAGAGAATAATCGTGAATGTAAGGAAGACGAACTGAATCAAAGCGGGTAAAATACTTTTTGTTTGTGACTGTTTGAATTATTGGACACGTGTCAGTCCAGGAAAAATTTCGAATAAGAAATGTGTGTACGTGTGCTGTAAGCGTGTGTACAATTTTGAATGGTTAAAAATGTGTCCACGTTATAATCTGAAATTCATCATGATTTGGCAGACAGTCACGTCTTTTGATTTGGAATATAATAGATTTAATTATTTAACTTATATGAGAAGATTAGTGAAATTGTCAACTGATCGATCAGTTAGTGAAGCTGAGTCTTTTCAGTTGAGAATACACTAACAACTGTCTTCTCAGTTAACCTCTTAAACCACCATTCCCCCTAAACACATGCGTTAAAATAAAATAATGCTGATTAATTAAGACAATCTTGAGACTTAGTAGTGTAATCATCATTTAAGGAAGTGTCTTTTCATTTTCCTCGTCTTGACCTATAAATAAAAGTAGAGGAATTAGTCACAAGTATCAGAAGGAAAAAAATGGAAGGAGTAGGCAGTTCAAACGTTTCTCCATTTTCGCTTGAAGCTGAAAAAGCTGCCATAGAAGACAAGGTTTTTTATGCCAGTCTTCCCTATTGGGAAGAGTTACAGGAGCTGGAGCTTCTGTACAATTCTGGGAGGGTTACCACTTTCAAGCGGATGGCCCAGCTGAAAGAGGTGCGAAGGCACTTAAATATTTCTGTGGAGGTGGATGCTTTCAAGGAAGGCCATCTCTATGAGCTGATGCTTCGCAAGGAACTGGATATCCTTAACGACATTGCTTCTTCTCACAGCTTCTCCAAGACTTCCTTCCTCAGCTTTGGCTGTTTGGATGAGGATGTGGATAGCTAGTGTTGAAGAGACTTATCAACATGTTGTTCTCTACAAAATTTATGGATAAATAAAATGTTTATTTTGATGATGCGTCATTTTTCTTCATTTCTGCACATAATGATCTGTGTAAAATTCATCAGTTGCAAACTTATGAGCAAACAAAGAATATTTGTGATAAGTAGACAAGTAAACTGTTTAAGAAACTAATTATCATAAATTTATTATGAATTGATACTATTTAATTGGTTGTGAATGAAAATTAAACTAGTGTCAGTTGATAGTGAACAACTGATAACTTAATAGTCCTCGGTATATGTGAAAGCCTCTTTAATTAACTTGAGACTCTTCAGCTTCTCCAATGTCTTTGTCCTATAAATAAGATGATAGTGATTAGAGTGTAATGCAGTATTTCAATATGTCCGATTCTGATACATGCAGCAGTACTCATGTCCATGTGACTGAACAATCAGCTCCTCGGTTAGCAGATATCAAAAGAAAAATGGAAAGATATGTCCTGCAGAAGGTGTTGACAACATGGGAGAAAATTCATGAATTAAAGAGGGTTAGTGACAATGGTGCTATTCCTACTCGTGCTCAGGAGGTAAGAGCACTGAAGTATCTTGCACGTTTTGAAGTTAGGCATGTTAGAGATTTGGTTGAAGACGATTGTCTTTTGGAGGCGTTGTTGTGGAAGGAGTGGCATGTTATTGATAAGATTTCGAAATCTAGGGCATTTGCTAGAGTTCGAATTTATGAATTAAATGATTGGGTTAGAGCATGGCTTGATTCAGTTTATGCCATGATATGTTCTGTAAACTGGAAACGTTGGTATGATTAATAAAGTGTTATTTTTTGATTTGTTGTGTTCTTATTTTCTGCATATAATTCTGTTAGTGAAGCAAAATTAATAATTTCTAAGACAAATCAATTAAGCCAAGTATATTTCTAAAATAAGAAAACTTTGCCTCGGGTAATGGTTTTGTGAAGATGTCAGCTGCTTGCTGTTCAGTTGAAATATATTCTAGTCGAATATCCTTCTTCAATGCATGATCCCTGATAAAGTGATGCCTGACATCTATATGCTTGGTCCTTGAGTGAAGAACTGGATTATAAGTAATGGCAATTGTGCTTGTATTATCACAAAATATGGGCAATTCAGTTGACTTGACTCCATAATCCTTCAGTTGTTGCTGAATCCAAATCAGTTGTGCACAACAGCTACCAGCAGCAAGATATTCTGCTTCAGTAGTTGATGTAGCTATAGATGTCTGTTTCTTGCTGAACCAAGAGATCAGTCTATCTCCTAAGAATTGACAAGATCCACTTGTACTTTTGCGATCAAGTTTACATCCTGCATAATCTGCATCTGAGTATCCAACTAAATTGAAGGTGGAGTCTTTGGAATACCATAATCCAACATTTTGTGTATCCTTAAGATATCTTAGAATTCTTTTGGCTGCTGAGAAATGTGATTGCTTAGGGTTTGCTTGAAATCTGGCACACATACAGACAGCAAAAACAATATCAGGGCGACTGGCTGTTAGGTATAGCAATGAACCTATTAATCCTCTGTATAATGTCGCTTCTACTGATATTCCCCCTTCGTCAATGTTTATCTTAACTGATGAGCTCATGGGAGTTGTTGCTGCTGAACATGATTCCATACCAAATTTCTTTAGCAGCTCATTTGTATATTTTGTTTGACTAATGAATATACCAGTTTCCAGTTGCTTCACTTGCAGTCCAAGAAAGAATGTTAGTTCACCCATCATACTCATTTCAAATTTATCCTGCATTAACTTAGCAAACTTTTCACACAATTTGGGGTTAGTTGACCAAAAATTATATCATCAACATAAATTTGAACTAACAAGATATGATTATTTTTAGTAAAGTTGAATAGGGTCTTATCAACTGATCCTACTGAAAAATCATGATCAGTTAGAAATTTTGAGAGAGTTTCGTACCAAGCTCTGGGAGCTTGTTTAAGACCATATAATGCTTTGTTTAAATAATATACGTGATCAGGAAATTTGTGATTAATAAAACCTGGAGGTTGTTCGACATATACTTCTTCCTGTAACTGATTATTTAGGAATGCACTTTTCACATCCATCTGATAAACTTTGAAGTTTTTGTGGGATGCATAAGCAAGAAATATCCTAATTGCTTCCAATCTTGCAACTGGAGCATAAGTCTCATCATAGTCAATTCCTTCTTCTTGCCTATATCCCTGTGCTACTAGTCTTGCTTTGTTGCGTATAACTGAGCCATCCTCGTTTAGCTTATTCCTGTAAACCCATTTCGTACCTATAATGGTTTTTGAAGTTGGTCTTGGAACTAAGTTCCAGACGTTATTGTGAGTGAACTGATTTAGCTCTTCTTGCATAGCATTTACCCAGTTGGGATCAGCAAGAGCTTCATCAGTTTTCTTTGGTTCCAGTTGTGAGACAAAAGCTGAGTGAATAAATAAATTAACATTTGATTACGAGTTCTTACAGGATCAGATGGATTTCCTATTACCAGATGAGGTGGATGTGATTTTCTCCATCTGTATTCTGTATTTGTTGCATCTGCAACTTCTTCAGTTGGCATCTGAGTGTGATTTTCAGCTTCAGTTGATGTCTCACCAGCTGGTATTTGAATGCTATCAGTTTCCTTTAATAACTGATTGTTGTCATTGACTTCATGCTCATTTAATTGGTCTAAAATCTCTGGTTCTGGTGTTTGGAAGATGTCTTGATTGTTATGACTTTCATCTCTATCATCATCGTCCAAGCTAATATCTGTCAATCGATCAGCTAGCTCAACTTGATCAGTTGGCTTGTCAGTTAGTTCATGTTCATCAAAATTAACATGCGCAGATTCTTCAACATTTAAAGTTTTCTTATTAAAGACTCTATACGCTATACTAACTGATGAATATCCAAGGAAAATTCCTTCTGCAGATTTTTCATCAAATACCTTTAAATAATTTTTACCATTATCATGAATGAAGCATCTACAGCCAAATATTTTAAAATAGATGATTATACTTTTTCTTCCATGCCAGATCTCATATGGTGTTTCATATGATTCTTATTAATCATCGATCTGTTCTGAGTATAGCACGCAGTGTTTACTGCCTCTGCCCAAAATATTTGAGAAATCCCAGAATCAGCAAGCATTGTTTTAGCAGCTTCCTTTAGGGTCCGATTTCTTCTCTCAGCTACACCGTTTTGCCGAGGAGTTCTTGCTGCTGAGAGCTCATTCTTGATTCCAGCATTTTCTAGAAAATTTGAAAGTGTTTGATTGATGAATTCAGTTCCTCGATCAGATCTGATTCGATCAATCCCAACTGATTTTTCATTTAAAAGTCTTTTGAAAAGTTTAATCAGTTGTGCAGTCGTATGGTCTTTGGATTTTAGAAATATAATCCAAGTAAATCTTGAAAAGTCATCTACGACCACCAGGGTGTATTTCATTCCCCCTAAGCTCATGACTGGAATTGGACCAAAGAGATCCATGTGCAATAGTTCTAAGCATCGGGATGAAGATTTACAGCCCTTGTTTTTGAAAGAAGATCGTACTTGTTTTCCATATTGACATGCTGAGCAAAGTTTTTCTTTTGAAAAATTTATTTTGGGCAGACCAGTTACAAGTTCATGTTTACTCAGATAAGCAATGGATTTAAAGTTCAAATGATTTAACCTTTTATGCCACAACCAGTTTTGAGATGAATTTGAAGCAATGAAGCAGACTGGTGCTTGAGGCTGTTCGTTCCAACTGACTTTATATGTGTTTCCACATCGTTTGCCAGTTAGTATGATTTCATCAGTTGATGTTTTAACTGAGCATGAGTTTTTATCAAACTGTACTAGAAATCCATTGTCGCATAATTGACTTATACTAATCATGTTATACTTTAGATTTTCTACCAATAAAACATCTTTAATAGTAAAGTTACCATGGATAATCTTACCCTTACCCAAGGTTTTACCTTTGGAATTATCTCCGAAGCTGATGTTTGGACCACTATATTTGGTCAGTTGAGATAGCACATTTGCATCTCCTGTCATATGTCGTGAGCAACCGCTGTCCAAATACCATATTGAATTTCTATCTGTACCTGTTACCTGCAAGCACATTCATAATATGATTTGGTACCCTTATTTGGGTCCACGATTTATTAGTCTCTTTGGAATCCATACTAGGATTAGTCTAACTGTTTTTCCAGTAGCTGTGTTCCAAATTGTTTTTCTCGGCTTCTGTGTGTTAGGTGTGTGTTGTATAGATGACACAGTATGCATTTTGATTTGGTTCGACTGATTGTTTAGTCTGTATCTTTTCTGAACTGGTTTGCAGTTGTGATAACTCGAGTAGTTATTTGAACGATTCCTTCCAAACATTTTTGATGACTGACTTACTGAGTCAGTAGAGATTTTTGGACTGTAACCAACTCCATGTCTTTTGCCCTTATACATATTTTCAATGGATTGTTTATTCATTTTGCTAGGCTCAAATTTTTCTTGATCTACTGTTGATCTGACAAATTGAATGTACTTTCCTTTTTTTGCTGTCAACAGTGGTTGTGTATCATTTGAAAACATTTCTCCTTGATTACTGAATCCTAAACCAGTTTTGTCACAAACTGATTTTTGTGAGTTATGCATTTCATTTAATGCAGTAGAAGACTTATTCCAGGATTGAATGAGTTCAGTCTGTTTTGAATTTTCAAGGATCAATTTCTGGATCAGTGACTAATCTTTCTTTCTTTCTTCTTTCATTTCAGCAATTTCCCTTCTTAGACTCAACACATCAACTGACTCATCAGTTTTGGTTTTGTTGTCTATGGGATCATTTTGCTTTGATTTCATTTCCTCAAATGATGATGCAAGTTTTTGGTACTCATTTACCATATCATACAATGTCAAGATGAGTTCTCCTCTTGTAAAGTCAATTGAACTAAAATCAAATACCTGGTGACTTGTCGATTCTGCTTCAGTATGATTTGCCATTAGGCATTTGACCTCCTCTTCATCACTTGAGCTATATGAACTTTCTGGTTTTGATTCATCACTATCAGTTTCTGCCCATCTGGATTTGCTCTCTTCAGCTAGTAGAACTTCGTGTTTCTTTCTGTAGGTTTTCTTATCTTCTCTGGGCCTTCTTTTATGATCATATGGTTTCTTTCTTCTGTCAGTTGATCCTTGACTGTCCTTTTTAGGTTTAGGACAGTCTGCAATGTAATGACCTGCTTTACCACAATTGTAGCAAGCATTTGTTTCTTCTTTTGGATTGTTTTTCTGGTATTGCTTCTGAAAGTTGCCTTGGTTCTTTCTCATGAACCTCCCGAACTTTTTGATGAATAATGACATTGCATCACTGCTTAATTGATCACCAGATTTCTCAGTTGAACTGTTTGATTCAGTTCTGACAGCTGCTAAGGCAGTTGTAGTTGTGGGAGTAGATGGTTCTCCTTCTCTGTTCTGCAATTCAAATTCATAAGCTTTTAAGTCAGCGAACAATTCATGAATTTCGATCTGATTCAAGTCTTTTGATTCTCTCATAGCCATTGTTTTGACGTCCCATTCCTTTGGAAGACCTCTCATTACTTTCAATGCAACTTCTTTGTTAGTATGCATTTTTCCGAGTGCATTTAATTCATTTACAATACTGCTCACTCTTTCATCATACTCATTCATTGACTCTCCAACCTTCATTTTGATATTGTCGAATTTCTGGACAGAAACAGATAGTTTATTTTCTTTTGTTTGGTCGTTTCCTTCATACAACTGAATCAACTTCTCCCAAATTTCTTTTGCTATTTTGCACATCTTTATTTTGTTGAAGGTTGCTTTATCCAATGTTTTGTATAGAGTATCTTTGGCCACGTTGTCAAGATTGGCTTTTCTCTTGTCCTCAGTTGTCCACTCTTCTCTGGGCTTCTGAATTCTCTGTGGTGCCCCTTCAGTTATAGCTATTGCTGTGTTTGCTTTCAGAATCTTCATGGGTCCGTCTGTTATGACAAACCACATATCATCATCTTGTGCAGCTAAGTGAGCCTGCATTCTTATTTTCCAGTCATCAAAATCTTCTCTTGAGAACATAGGAATTTTATTGAAAGAAGTCATTCTAACAGATTTATAGATCAGAAGTATTCAAAAAACAAGATTCAACTGCTCTGATAGCACTTGATAGGATCGGTTATCACACTAAGAGTGTTTAGAAGGGGGGTTAAATAAACACTCACTCTTAAAATTGTTCTTTAAGAATATTTGAGTTCAGTTTAGTGACAAACTGAAACTCGGAATCTTGTTGGTCAATAACAATCAGTTAAACTGGAGTAGTTGCGGAAAGTAACTGACTGAAAGATAGAATACAAAAACTGAAATAAATATGCAAGAGTTGTTTCTGGATGTTCGGAGAATTTAATTACTCCTACGTCACCCCTTCTATCACAAGGATAGGATATTCACTAAAAGACTTTGATCAAATACAACACTTGTACAGACCCACTTCAGTTTGGACTTACAACTGCCAAAACTGAAACTCTTAGTTATACACAATGTTTTCAGTACGTAACTGATATTTGCACAATTGAGTCTAACAACTTTTTAGAGAGTGCTAATAAGCTCAGATTGTAGCCTTGATTGCTACGAATAATTCAAATGAGAGTGAGCTAAGATTTTGACAGAGTAACAGCAAGCTTAAGATTGAATGATTGTCACTTGTTCATCTGCTGTTCTTCAGTTATATTTATACTTCTTTTTCAACGGTAACTTTTATATGTATTTGAATTCTAGTATCCGTTGATTGCTTCTTCATCATTCCTTGGGCAATGTTCTCTTCATTGATTGTGCTACGGCGTCTTAAATGCAATAGCCGAAACACATTGTTCTATGCTGTAGTGATCGAGGTGCGACACTCTTGTTATTCGTTTGTCTCCTTTGGTCTTTCCCGAGATGTATTCAGTTGAGAAGCTTTTAAGACATTCTGTTTTTAACTGATCACTTTCAACTGATCATTTTACTTCATATCATTGTGTCAACTGTCTTAAGTTGCCGAATATGCTTGTGCACATCAGTTGATTCATATTTTGTTAATTGATTGATTTACGTTTTGTCAAACTCCAGAATCTTGTTTCCAACAAGCCGGATAACTCCGGTGAGAATATAATCCCAGTATAAACAATGTAAACATGCCGTCATATAAAAGCATATATAAAAGCATGAAACACATATCAATAGCATGTATCAAATCTGAAAGACATGTATCGATATCAAGTAATAAATAAAACTCTAGACTCGTCACTTCAGACTCGACTCATTTCTAATATAGGGATCTCGGTTGAATAAGAACGCAACGTTCTCCCACCTACTTTCCCCAGCCAAATGGTGGTACGTTCTTGTTCCCAGACTTTGGCTATCTATCTCGAATATCTGTAATAGAAGTCGATCTATTCCTAAGCACATCGATATATACCCAAAAGTCCATCGACTTGACGGTTCTACCAAAGACTAGGCATATCTGCCTAAGACTCTAACTCATGCTTTGCTATAAATCAATAGAATAAGCATATCAATATTACACATTGCAACATATCAAGGCAATGGCAATTCAGTATGTGATTTCGAGAAACTCAAGTCAAATCAAACTCGAGTTGTGCAATCCCGTATCAACATTGATTTATACCTTTCTTTCTGTCTATCTGACTTTGTCGAAGTCTCGGATTCAATGCCTGTCAATACTCAATCTGGAAATGACAATATCGAGGAGTATAATATCAATACGCCGCTCAAATCAATACTGGACATAATCAAAATTAAATCAAATTCTGTTTCAACGACATAACTGCATAATATCAATATACCCAACAATACCATATCAATCAGATATTAATCCCAACATCTCATAATCGATGAAAATACAAATCTGATATCAATCTCAGTCAAATCCATTCTCAAAATCATAATAATTGCATATGGTATTTTTTCTTCAATCCGGTTTCGATTATACGATGTCTAACATGTCAAGAACATCATATATGAATCATATCCGATTCTGGCAATACCATAATTTCAAATCATATCAAAACTTAGTAAAACTTACGTCCATATGAATCCTGCGTCGATAGAAACACGGTACTGCACTCGGATTCAAAATATAACGGACGGATTCCACGAAGTCTTCGGTTCTAGTACAAAAAGGAACTTGAAGCTTTCTCCAGATTCGCTCGTTTCCTTTATGAATATTAGAAGGAAGGAGGACAATTTATATATATATCTTGCATGAAATGGATAGGTGCTCATCCTTGGTTCAGCACATCTTGCGCATATGCGCGACCTCAACTCGCACATATGCGCGAGACCTGCTGGTCTCAGCACATAACATCTCGACAGCTCGCGCATATGCGCGCTCATCTTCCGCGCATATGCGCGAGGTTCTCTGGAATTGGAATTGGCTTCTCACACAGCTCGAGCATATGCACGCCCTCACTCCGCGCATATGCGCGAGGTCTTCTGCCCATTTTGCGCATGTGCGCGCATTCTGTCGCGCATGTGAGCGCATTCTATTGCACATGTGCGCGAATGGTACTGTCCTCGCACATTAAATCTCACATGCAATTTCATTTCATGTCTCGGAACGATCTTTCATAATCATATAAATCATAAATCAATAATTACAGATTATCAGAATAAAAATCTCGGGTATTACAAATATTCAGCTGTCAGAACGCCTCAACAAAATGGAGTATATGAGAGGAGAAAGAAAACTCTTGAAGTTGCTAAAACAATGCTAGCAGATGCAGATATCTCTCAACGCTTCTGGGCAGAAAAAATCAACACAGCGTGTTATTTACAAAACAGAACCATGATCAACAAGATGATTAATCAGACTCCATATTAGATATGGAAAGGGAGTAAGCCTAATGTATCAAATTTTCATGTGTTTCGTTGCAGATGTTTCGTGCATAACAGTGGTAAAATTTATTTGTCTGCATTTGATTCAAAATCAGATGCTGGAATTTTTCTTGGATATTCAGCCGTAAGCAAAGCATTTAGAATTTTTAATAATAGAACACTTAATGTTGAAAAATGTAGTGACCCGTTCCAGAATCACCTACTAATTGAAAACTAAGCATGCAATTAACTTAATAATTACTAATCAGAGATAATAGCGGAAACAACTAACAAATGATAGTTATACAACCCAAACGAACTCTAGAACAACTCAAAATAAGGTAAAGAATATCTGGTACAACCATATCGAATCAAATGATACCGAAACTAAACCAACCGGCTACTCAACGTCCTCCTCCTGCTCCTCCGGAACCATCCAACCTGAGACCTGCCCCGTGGGAATGGGGTGTCCAAGATAAACAAAACCGAGGACGTGAGCGATAAGAACGCCCAGTACAAAAGTATGAGTATACAAACCTATATGACATGCACATGCTATGATATGATACCAGGGTAGTCAAGAAACAGGAGTCACAAAAGGATCTCAACAATGCTCAGTCTAGAGGCGCCAAGTGGATAGTGCCGCGCGGTCCAACCTCTGGGTCACTGCATCCACTACAAGACAGACGTGGACCTAAAATGTCCCGGACCACCGAAGCCCTCCCGACCCGTCGGCCACTGTGTACTCTCGGTGTCCATGCGTCCACAAGACAGGGCTGAGCGGCCCCAAGATATAGCTTATCTCGAAAGAGATACAGCTCAACAGTAAAGGCTATCTCGAAGGAGAATACGGCTCAACATGAAATGCAACGTGCAGTAATAAACGTGACATAATAGCATGCATCATATGACATATAACAATGCACCACATAATCATGCAACACATATATGAATGTATACTCAACCAGGATATCTCGGATAGTACTTTCGTACCTCTATCACAGCAATCCTAATCCACTGGAACAACCAGACAACAGGTCTAATCCAAGCCTATTCATCAAGTGAAAACCATCACTAAACTTATCTACCAGACTTAACTAGATAATCCTGAGATAAATACTGATAAAATTCCAAACCTTCGTCCGTCGCTAGCCCGCTGATGCCGCTAGCTCCCAACTAGAGCACAGCTCTGCTACAAGACCAGCAGCTCCCCGCTAGTGCCCAAATCTCGGAACAAGACTAGAACCTGTCAGAAACGACTGAAATGCTATGGAATTCTCTGAATTGGCGAGTCAAAATGAGGAAATCCGACCACTATTTATAGGCCATGTTCGGATCGTCCGAACCCTCTTCGGAACGTCCGAACTCTTACGTGTCCATCGGCTCTTGACAGCTCATGATCGGATCCTCCGATCATACACTTCGGACCGTCCGATCATGCACGTGTCCAGCTGCTCTTGACACCTCATGATCGGATCCACCGAACCCACTTCGGACCTTCCGAACTCTTCGGTGCTTCCGAACCATCTTCGGTCCGTCCGATCATGACTCGGTCAAAATTACACATTAAACCTTCTTAATCACCAATAATCCGTTAATTACCCAATTTGGGATTCGGGCTACTACATTCTCCCCCCCTTAAAAACGATTTCGTCCTCGAAATCAGGCTTAGAGGATGAACAAAACGAAACAACTCTCCATGCGCTCTATCCAATCCTCAGCATCTTCGGGAGTCTCACCACCAACTAAAGGCTTAGGCCCCATCTGCATGAAACGATGCATATCGAAACGCCTAGGACCATCCCGACGATAACGATGCTCACGATGACGTCTATGATCGTCCTGGTCACCCCATCGACCTACACTCCCCTGACTACTCCCGTCATCAAAATGGTCAGCCATCGCTACAACATAGAATGGGGAAACTAGTAAATTGGTCAACGGAAATCCCAAAACAGAATCTATATCCCAAAATCGTATGCATGCTCTGATACCATAAATGTAGTGACCCGTTCCAGAATCACCTACTAATTGAAAACTAAGCATGCAATTAACTTAATAATTACTAATCAGAGATAATAGCGGAAACAACTAACAAATGATAGTTATACAACCCAAACGAACTCTAGAACAACTCAAAATAAGGTAAAGAATATCTGGTACAACCATATCGAATCAAATGATACCGAAACTAAACCAACCGGCTACTCAACGTCCTCCTCCTGCTCCTCCGGAACCATCCAACCTGAGACCTGCCCCGTGGGAATGGGGTGTCCAAGATAAACAAAACCGAGGACGTGAGCGATAAGAACGCCCAGTACAAAAGTATGAGTATACAAACCTATATGACATGCACATGCTATGATATGATACCAGGGTAGTCAAGAAACAGGAGTCACAAAAGGATCTCAACAATGCTCAGTCTAGAGGCGCCAAGTGGATAGTGCCGCGCGGTCCAACCTCTGGGTCACTGCATCCACTACAAGACAGACGTGGACCTAAAATGTCCCGGACCACCGAAGCCCTCCCGACCCGTCGGCCACTGTGTACTCTCGGTGTCCATGCGTCCACAAGACAGGGCTGAGCGGCCCCAAGATATAGCTTATCTCGAAAGAGATACAGCTCAACAGTAAAGGCTATCTCGAAGGAGAATACGGCTCAACATGAAATGCAACGTGCAGTAATAAACGTGACATAATAGCATGCATCATATGACATATAACAATGCACCACATAATCATGCAACAAATATATGAATGTATACTCAACCAGGATATCTCGGATATTACTTTCGTACCTCTATCACAGCAATCCTAATCCACTGGAACAACCAGACAACAGGTCTAATCCAAGCCTATTCATCAAGTGAAAACCATCACTAAACTTATCTACCAGACTTAACTAGATAATCCTGAGATAAATACTGATAAAATTCCAAACCTTCGTCCGTCGCTAGCCCGCTGATGCCGCTAGCTCCCAACTAGAGCACAGCTCTGCTACAAGACCAGCAGCTCCCCGCTAGTGCCCAAATCTCGGAACAAGACTAGAACCTGTCAGAAACGACTGAAATGCTATGGAATTCTCTGAATTGGCGAGTCAAAATGAGGAAATCCGACCACTATTTATAGGCCATGTTCGGATCGTCCGAACCCTCTTCGGAACGTCCGAACTCTTACGTGTCCATCGGCTCTTGACAGCTCATGATCGGATCCTCCGATCATACACTTCGGACCGTCCGATCATGCACGTGTCCAGCTGCTCTTGACACCTCATGATCGGATCCACCGAACCCACTTCGGACCTTCCGAACTCTTCGGTGCTTCCGAACCATCTTCGGTCCGTCCGATCATGACTCGGTAAAAATTACACATTAAACCTTCTTAATCACCAATAATCCGTTAATTACCCAATTTGGGATTCGGGCTACTACAAAAAATCTATTCATGTTGTTTTTTTATGAAGATTGTAGTGTTCCTGGAATTTCTAACATATCATATCTAAGTAATAGATTAGACATAATTCATCTGAAACTGGATGGTGAAGATGATGCAGTACCAAGTGTCAAAGATGCTCAAAATCCAAAACCAGTCATTCTTCTGGTAGAATCAGTTTTTTAGACACAGGACATAACAGAATCAGAAGCTGACATTCCAGAACCTGCTATTGATTTACCTGAGCATGATCTGAATCCACTAAATAAGGAAGAAATCCCTTTAAACCCTTTTATTTGGAGAAAATCTCATCATCCATCTTTGGTTATTGGAAATCCAGCTGCTCCATTAAGAACCAGAAGGCAAAGTTTATCAGATGGACGTGAAAATTGCCTTCCTAAATGGTCTGCTACAAGAAGAAATCTACGTTGAACAACCTCTAGGTTTTATTGATCATTTCTTGCCGCATCATGTTTTGAAATCACACAAAGCCTTGTATGGTCTGAAACAGACACCTAGGGCTTGGTATGACACTCTCTCACAATTTTTTGTCAATCATGATTTTACAATCAGCACAGTAGACAAGACCTTATTTACTTTAGTTAAGAATAAACATATTTTGTTAGTACAGATTTATGTTGATGACATTATCTTTGGGTCAAATAACCCCATATTGTGTGAAAAGTTTGCTAAGATAATGCATGAATAATTCAAAATAAACATCATCGTAGAATTGAATTTCTTCCTAGGACTGCAGATCAAGCAACTCAATACAGGAATCTTCATAAATCAGGCTAAGCACACGAAGGAACTACTGAAAAGGTTTGGCATGAAAACATGCTCTGCTGCTTCCACTCCAATGAGTTCATCTACTATGCTTGATAAAGATGAAAATGGAATTTCAGTAGTGGTAACTCAGTATCGTGGTCTAATTGGTTCATTGTTAAATCTTACTGCCAGTAGACCTGATATTATATTTGTTGTTTGTATTTGTGCGAGATTTAAGTCTAACCCTAAGCGATCGCATTATATTGCTACTAAAAAAATTCTGAAATATTTGAAGGTTACTCAAGATGTTGGTCTATGGTATCCCAATTATTCATCTTTCAACCTTATTGGATATTCAGATGCTGACTAAGCAGGTTGAAAACTTGATAGAAAAAGCACCAGTGATTTTTGTCAATTTCTTGGTGATAGGTTGATCTCCTGGTTCAGTAAAAAGTAGACTTCCATAGAGACGTCTACTGCACAAGCAGAATACCTTGCTGCTGGAAGTTGCTGCTCTCAATTACTTTGGATGCAACAACAACTTAAGGACTATGAAGTTCAAGCCTCTGAATCACCTATATTCTGTGATAATACCAGTGCTATAGCAATTACACACAATTCAGTACTTCATTCCAGAACAAGCCACATTGACATCAGACATCATTTTATTAAAGATCATGTGCAGAAGAAGGACATTCGTCTGGAATATGTTCCTACTGATCAACAAGCAGCAAACATCTTTATAAAGCCTCTGCCTGAGAATAAGTTTTCTTATTTTCGTAATGTTTTCGGTTTAATTAATTTATCGTAACTACTGATTAATATCTTCTGTTTATTATGCATTTGGTAAAAGCAATAGATAACAAGAAGTATGACAATATGAAATATTTCATTCATAAAATCAGATGCATTACAGTAGATAAGCTATTATAATTGTTGATATCAGCAATAATGAGATTTATAGAGGAAACCCTAACTAGAGGCTATTGGAATCACCACCCTCTCTTCGCATGATCGTGGTTTGTGAAAGGGATGATTCTGCAGCTTAGACCTAATTTTATAGAATAATCTAACTGATTATTCAGATTACAGGTCAAGAAATTTCTTCAAAGTCTTCATCTCTTTGAGAACGATGTCTTCAAACATCTTCTTACGAGACGCCGGAAGTTGCCTCTGGAATTCCTTCTGCTGCATCTGACTCCGGAGAAGACTCTGAGTGCATGCTTGCACTATCCATTTGTTTTATGTTTAATATGACTTAACTTGTGTGTTTTCAGGTATTTATATTCATCCTCGGGGAAGTAGAAAAGTCAAGTGAGTACTCACCTCCTGCACAAATATCAAGAGTCATCTGTCATTCTCTCGGATCTCAAATTTTCGCATTTGATATTTTTTTATTTGCATTAATTTAGGGGGAATATTTTTACTGATTGATATTTCCGTGCTATATCAGAATCAGAAGAATATTTGTTCTTTCGATAAAACAATGTGTCTACTGGTTTTTATCAAGGTGCTGGATATATTTCAGTATTTCATGACACCCAATAGATATTATCATAAAACGACAAATCCTCTTCTGATTTCTTTTAGAAACCTCTTGGATAGCCCGCTCTTTTCATTGAATTTTAAAATTTTCAAAATCTTTGGCTTATCTAACACTCTTTGTTTTACTTTCCAAAACTCAACCTTAAACGTATTGACACATGTCCTTGTGTTTTCACCGATGGCTGTACATTTTGAATATTAACCGCCTCTTCTCTCTCATTTCAACTTTTACTATTTCAGACTATTGCGTACTATCTACTGCTTTCTCTCAAACTTCCTTCTACTATAGAATCTATCTCGAATCATTTTTTTTTACTTGCAGAAATGGATGGAGCTTATACACTCAATGCTTATCAGGTCAACTTTCCATCAGTACTCACTATCAAGGATGAGAATCTTGTCAAGATGTTCAAGACCATTGAAAAATCTGGTCTCAGAAGATTTTTGGAAGCACCCGCTATCATCTACAGGACTACCCTCTTGGATTTCTATGCTAAAGCAACCGTTGATGATGAGAAGATCATTTACTCCCAGGGAGATGCATCCATCACCATCGATGCTGCACTTCTGGGATCGACTTTCTTTCTTCCATTCTCAGGTAATTCTGATTTTTCAGCTATTTCTAAGGAGGAGATGTCCATTTCCCTTGCCACATTCTCAGCTTCTGGAGAGGAACTCTCCACCTCTTGCTTCAAGAAGCTTCTGAATATGGAGCACCAAGTATCGCCGATATTGTGGCAAAGGCGCTTCTGGTCAAGGCTGGTACTTTGGATAAACTGACCAAAGAAAAATTTCAAGTGATGATAGCCATCACCTCTGAAGCCAAAGTGGATTGGAGTCGTTTCCTGTTCAAAATAATGAAGGATATGATTGTGAAGAAAGGTACTGGTTTTGCTGTTCAGATCAGCATGATGTTGAAGAATGCTGGTTTTCCATTGAATTCTGAACAAGATGGTTCTTATGTCACAATGGCTGATGCTGATACTGTACTTGCTTTAAGGCCAAAGCCAACTGTGGCTGAATTTTTCGCCCTCAAGAAGGAGAATGGCGATGCTCAGACTTAGGCTCAAGCCCCTGAGAAGAAAGTAAAGAGGAAAATAGTGGTTGTTTTTTACTTATTCAGATAAAACAGTATCTTAGGAATCTGTTGCTCCAACCAAAGCCTCACTCCCAGCCACCCCTAGCAAAAAGAAACCCAAAACTACCATTCGTCTAAAAAATACAGCAGCCATTGCTGATATTGACACCGTCCCTCTGAGACAAGTGTTTCAAGAAGTTACCTCGTCAAAACCAGAATCTGTCCCCTCCTCAAAACCATCAGCCACCTCTACTGCAACCATTTCAACTTCTTTTCCGACTCTCGGACCCACGTCTGGAGTTGTTTTTATAGAACCACTTGCAGGGTCTTCTGCCTTTAGACTCATGCTACCTACATCATCATCAGACAAAGGCAAGGGAAAACTCAGTGAAGAACCACAAATTCATGGCGCCAAGTCATTTGTTCATACTGCTATTGATATTCACATGGACGAAATTGATAAATCTGCCAGTGAAAACATGATTTTCTTCGATGATTGGCTTCAGGTTAGAATTTTTCACTCAATCACATGTCTAAGAGCACCAGGTGCCTATGGAAAAATGGTGAAGAATGAAAAGAAGGTGTTTACTTCTGTTAAGACCAAAAATGTGATTGAGGCAATCAACATAAGGAGTTACATTCTTGATCAACTAAAATGTCAAAAGTTGGATTCTCTTTTGTAGACCGTAAGTAAAATTTTGATCCCATGAATTCTACTGTTGTCCAAGACCAGAATGTGACTCAAATTCTGACTGATTCATTGAGAGTGATGAATGAGAAACTTCTTGCTCAAGAACAGGCTTTTGCGGAGCCTTTACAATACCAAGTAGGTTTTGTCCCAGACATTCTTCAGATTAAGCTAGTTGAAGAAAGGACCACAGATCCTTCAGAAATGGAAGCTCTTTTGAATATTTCATCTGAATCTATTCCAGCTGTTGAGCCACTGCAAGCCACTGTAGCTGCCCAACCAGAAGAGAGTGCAACTCCTGACCTAACTACTGTTGCTGGAAGAACTTCTGCAGAACAGTCTACCGCTCCTCCAGAAACTATCACTTCTTCTGTACTGATTGTCCCTCGTACTGATTCTCCTACTTGCATCGCTCATCTTGCAGAGATCAGAATGCGTATGCTATAAAGATCTCCATCCCTAGAAGAACAGTTTGATCTTGAGTTTCATATAGATATTCTACAAATAAATCTGAACAATTTTTCAGAGATAGTTAAACAATTGTCTTTTGACCATGCTGGTGAGGCTAGTGCTACCAAATTCTTCCGTGAGCGCATCTTTAAAGAGGTCACTCGCACGACAGAATCATTGGCCAAGCTACATGTTGAAACCAGTGTATTCCGGCAAGCTGTTCTCTCAAGTCAGGGTAACATCTTGATTGGTCAAGCTGATATTTTTAAATGTCTCTGATCATGATTTGTTGATTCGCTCAGTCTCCAACAAAGTTGAAGCTATGGATTCGAAACTTGAAACTATTGATGCCAAGATTGAGTCTCAATCTCAATCTCTTCATGATCTTAATGAACAAGTTTCGAATCAAGCACCATATCTGGAGATGCTGAATCATGGAATACAGACTCTTACTGGCTGGGTGGATGACTTACTCAATCGATTTCAAGAGTATGCTGCCAAAATGGGGGAAGCAGAAGGCAGGACAGAAGAAGGCAGAACCCAGAGGACATCATTCAGAATCTTCCTTCATACATCAAGATCCTCAGGATGAGGAAACAATGTTCAGAGATATTGGCACTGATAATTAAACTCTCTAATCTTTTGTTTATTTACTTGTCAATTAACTGGTTATAAACTCTTATTTGCTTTTTTTTTTAACTTTCGTTCTTCATCGTTACAAACATCCAGGTTTTGGCATCACCTCAAAGGGGGAAATTGTTAGACTTAATTTAATTATGGTGATGAGAGTCAAAACCAATAGGTCGTGATAGTAAAACCAGAAGACACTATAAAAAGTAGAAGCTCTCGTATCGCTTAAACAGAAACAGTACTCTTCGAGTACTTAACAGCTTATAAAAGTAGAAGCAGAACTTATCTTTAACAAGAATAGAACTTAACGTCTTTTGTTTGATCGTTACAGTCTTAAATGTTACCGTTACTTTACCTAATACTAGTATTAATTACACCATTAATGTTGTACAAAGTCACTTAAAGAACCTTACTAGTTTTGGTATAAAACAAAGACTGAGAAGAGTCTGTAATGTGGAAAAGAGTCTATTCCAAAACTTTGTTGTATTTATTTACATCGTGTTGTTAAACTAAGAGTTTCAGTAGGCTAAGAGTAAGTCCTACTGAAGTGGGTGTGTACAAGGGTTGTAATGTAAAAACCAAAGTCTTTTAGTGATACCTTCTGGAAACAGAAGAAGGAGAGACGTAGAAGATTTCATCTTCGAACTTCCAGAAACAACTACTGTCTACTGCCTACTGTTTTGTTATTTTCATCCCATACCATCAGATCATTTCTGCACAAATTATTGTGATTTGCTGGTTATACATTCGAACAAGATAAGCTAGAATGTCTAAAAGAATTCTAGCACCCTTTGCAAAAACGCCCAACAAAGGAACAAGTTTATTCAACCCCCCCTCTCTAAACTCTATATCCATCCCCAACATTTTTTTTTACATAAAATTCGAAATTCATATTTAAAATGACTTAACATTCCAACATCCAAAAATAATTTAACATCTAAAAATTTAAATTGAATAAAATCCCTAACTCGTCAATTAAAAAAAACTACGTCAACCATTATTGACATGATCAACACTAACTTCAAAATAAAGCATAAAAATCTCAAACTAAATCATTAACAAAATCTTTAAAACTTTGACTATCAAGCTAATGCACAAAATAATGTCCTTCGGGAGTGTACTGTCGAACTCGATCCACTCAATCGTCAGCGCCTCTCTCATTCTCATCCTCACCCGTAACATTCAAACATAGTGAGTCTAATAACTCAGCACGTTCTAAACATGAGTAACAAATAATACATATACAAGCATGATAAGTGCAAGATTTTCACTTAATTTATATTAGAATCCATATTGAATTATGTTAGTTTCGAATGGAATTATGCGTTTTTGGCTTCTTTTTATTGTCATTTCAGGTATGGATAAAAAGTGGAAACGAAGCCAAGTGGACCAAGAAAACTGAGCAGTGCGCAAAAAACGGACCAAGAAGTGTGCAGCCGCGAGCACGCCATCGTACAGAGGTGCGCGCACGGCCGCACAACTTCACGTGAAACTGTGCGCGCGGCGTTCAGAAAACTTATAAATAGCCACGAGCTAGGTCAGAAACGGAGTCAGCCACCGTGGGAGAAAGAAACACGAGAAAAACACCATTTGGAGAGAAAAACACAGGGGATAGAAGCACGGACACGAGACGAAGATATAGAGTGCGAAGAACAATCACAAATACGAAGAACGATGGATCTGGGGACAGATACGACACTTCGGATTTGTCATTTATGCTTTCGCCTTTATATTTTCTTGTATTTTGATGTCAAAACCTTCGAATATGTGTTGTTTTTATTTAGAATTCATCATGAACTGATTTTCTAGTCTAGAGTATGACGTAACTTTGTGGAAACGATGATTTGACGCAGCGGTTGTTTATTTGATTGAATTCCGTTTTTGTTTAATTGGGTTCTCTGTGTTTATTTTACCGCAATTTAATGGCCACAAATTGTGTGTTGTTTGATTGATCTTAGAGCTCAGGAGAGGGACTAGGATTATAGATCATTAGAGACACATCTTTGAATGTTTATTGCATTCGGAAGGCGTATAACTTTAGCGAGACTTAGGTAAGAACATTGTTTGCATTTATCAATTAAACTTATATTTTATTAGGAATAATTGAATCGAAGTTTGATTGATACAATTTATTCGTCACTTGGGAAAGAGGGAATAAAAAATTAAGTGTTCTTGGTCATTAAATAATTGGAATTCGTGAATATAAAGTTAACTGGGAATAATTATCGTGGAAACTTGGTGAAATCATTTCTCTAGATATTTTCTCTCATTGTTATTTCTCAACTCGGTGATTAGATTAATTATTTATTTTCAATTAATTCGTTTAAGTAAACCAAATCTCTTTTGATTTTTCTAAATAAAGCTGAGACTATTTTAATTACAAGCATTGATATAATTTTAGTTTACACTTCTCGTGGGATCGACACTCGTACTTAAAAATTCATTTTACTCTAACTTGATGTGGGGACCCGGACGATAATTCATATCTTAATCAATGTCAAATATAAAGTGGGACTAAATTTTTTTCTTTAAAATATAAAATGCGGAAACGTAATAGTAATCTATCTGATATACATAGTAATCTATCTCAACTAGGTTCAACGACTATATATCTAGTGCTGAATCCTATTCTGCTTCTGGGGCCGGATCTCCACGCTAACTATAATCTCTCATTCTCTTCCTGATCTTGATCCTGTCCCACCTGTTGTCAGGCACACATACAAACAAGACAACAACCAGATAACTACGGTGAGAATTACATTCCCAGCATAAATCATGTATACATGCATTTCATATAAACAGATATAAAAGCATGAAACAGATATTCATAACATGTATCAAAATCAGAAACATGAATCAATACAAACTCTGAATCACACTCCGTGATTCTTAGACACTGACTCGACTCATTCTAGTCTAGGGATCCCGATCTCTACAAGAACATACACCCACCTACACTCCCAATCGGGGTGGTGGTATGTTCTTATTCACGGACTTTGGCCCTTTCCATATCGAATATTAGTAATAGAAGAAACTCCGATTCTATCCACTTCGATATGACCAAACATCTAGTGTCTTGACCTATCCGTCACAGACGTTGGCACTTTCGCCAAATCACTATCCTGTGGCAATGTGCAATGTTCCAGTGACGATTCCATCACTATCAGGCACCCCTGTTACGAGATCAATCGTCTACGACTAGGCGTATCCGTCTATGACTCAATACATAAATAAATAGATCAAAGATATCAATTTCATTCAATTGCAAATATCAATGCAATAAGGTAAAGTATGTGATTTTGGGAAACTCAAGTCAAGTCAACTCGAGTTGTGCAATCCTGCATCAACATCAATTTATATATTTCTCTTCTCGGTCTGACGAAGTCGAAGTGTCGAAGTCAAATCTGTCCATATCCAATCTGAAATGACAATATCGAATAGACTGTGTCAATATACAGCTCAATTCAAGTCCTGTTTTGATCAATACGCAAATCAAGACATAATCTGCTCAATGTCAACGATACAACGATACAATCTCAATAACCATGTCAATTTCAACATCACAGATATAATAACACGGCTCATAATCAATATCAGTACAACCCGAAATCTTAACAATAAAAGATCATAATCTCAACTCTGTATAATATCGCAATACCGGCGATACAATATCAGTATATACGAATCAACAACTCATCTGATCCAAGTCTGAATAATATCAATATACCCAGCGATACAGTATCAATCAAATATCAATCTCAACATCTCATGATCGATAACAACATAACTCTGATATCAAATCAGTCTAATCACAATCAAATCAACTCTAAAAATTCATAACAATTATATAAACAGTTCGTTCTTCAATTTGACTTCAATTATATACTGATCATTATATCCAAAACACATAATATCAGTCAAATCATAATTACCCCAATATCATAATTTCAAACGATATCAGAATTCAATAAAACTTATGCCCTGTTATAGCTGTCGTCGCTAGGAACTCGGTGCTGTACTCGGATTCAAAATCTAACAGACGGATCGAAATATAAAGGAGTAAGGATTTCTGAAAGATTTCTCGTTCCTTTCCTTTCTTTTATGAGAAATGAATTGCTTGTAATATATATATATATATATATATATATATATATATATATATATATATATATATATATATATATATATATATGGTGAAACCAAGTGTCAAGTTCTTGTTCCGCATGCCTCGCGCATATGCGCGCCCCAGCCTCGCGCATATGTGCGAGACCTACTATCTCGGTGCATTACAACTCGCGCATGTGCGCGCCTCCATCCGGCTCGCGCAATTCTCTGCCATGCTCGCGCATATGCGCCCATCAATGTCGCGCATATGCGCCAACTACTCTGGACTTCCCCTTGGCTTCTCGCATAGCTCGCGCATATGCGCGCACACTTCTCGCGCATATGCGCGAGGTCTTCTGCCACTCACGCGCATATGCGCGAGGTGTTCTGCCCTCGAACATAATTCGTGTTTTCTTCCTTCTTTTGAAATTCTCGGGCCGTACACTTGACGTCGTGTGCTTGCGAGCAATCAAGAAATCACGCAACAAGTTTTTGGCGCCGTTGCCGGGGAGTGTCAAATTTGAATTTATATCAGTATTGTTTCCAATTAGTCTAGATTTTAATTTAGAGTTATTTTTTATTTATTTTTATATAGTGATTCATTCATTTTTCTCTGTGTGACAGTGCGTGCGAAGATCGAAAAGCCCTGACTTGCTTATCTTTGATCCAGAAATCGAAAGAACTGCACGGAGGCTAAGAAAAGCTAGAAGGGAAGAAATCCTAGCCATGGCTAAGAACAGAGAGAATAACAGACATATGCCGCCAGAGGCTATACCGATCTGAGATCACTTCAGACTAGTGATCAATGCAAATTATTCTGGTATTGCTCGGGGGAAAATAAATGCCAACAATTTCGAGCTGAAGCCTGCCCTGATCAATATGGTTCAACAAAATCAGTTCGCTGGAACTGCCACTTCTGGTCCTCACGTTCATTTAAGGACATTCATAATGGATACGGTAAAAATTAATAATGTTCCTGATGATGTTATTAGACTGCGTTTGTTTCCATTTTCTCTCAGGGACCAAGCAAGAGGATGGCTCCAATCAGTACCGTTAGGGAGCATCACGGAATGCCAAGAGCTGGCGACGAAGTTCCTTTCTAAATATTTCCCCCCTGCGAAGTCTGCACAATTGAGTTAAGCACTTTTAGACAGACTGACTTCGAGCAGTTGTATGAAGCTTGGGAAAGGTATAAAGAGTTATTGCGGAGGTGCCCGAATCATGGTTTTGAAGACTGGGTGCAGATTGAGCTATTCTATAACGGGCTGAATGGTTAGACACGGACAAAAGTGGATGCAGCGGCAGGTGGCACAATCTTTGCCAAGTCTCCTGCTCAAGCCTATGATTTGCTTGAGCAGATGACTATTAATAGCTACCAATGGCCGTCTGAAAGGTCAGGAGTAAAGAAGATTGCTGGAGTTTATGCCGTGGATCCTATCACATCACTCACATCGCAAGTCTAAGCGTTGACTACACATATAGCAACCATGAATAAAGTGAGTACATCAAACACTGAGGGACCACCACTTGTTGTTGAAGAACCAGTTTCTTGAAGAAGTTCAATACATCAACAACAAAAACTTTGGAGGCTATGGAGGATATCAAGGTAACCCTCCCCCTAATAATTATCACCCTGGATTGAGAAATCCTGAGCATTTTTCATATGAAAATAATAAGAATGTATTGAATCTTCCACCAGGGTTCAATACATTAAATGGGGAAGGGAAGCCATCATTTGAGGACTTGGTTGGGACATTCGTTTCTGAATCAGGTAAGAGGATGGCTAGGACAAAGTCTAGGCTTGACAACCTAGAGACCCACATGGCAAGTATTGGTGCTACTTTGAAAATCCTTCAATCGCAAGTGGGGCAGATAACAAAGCAGCTCACGTCTCCACCATCAGGCGCAATACAAAAGACTGCAGATCCAAAGATGAGGGAATTGAATGCTATCTTTATACATCATGAGTAGATTGGTATGATAGAAGGAGAAGAGAAAAAAATTGATCGCACACCCAGCCGGGACTATAAGCCGACTCCAAGCAAAAGAAACCGAGGTAAGAAAGGTATGAGTTATGATTTTGATCAATGTATTGATATTCTTGCTTCAATCGGTCAAAATGTTCGTGTTATTTTAGGACGACCATTTTTGGCTACTGCTGGAGCCATCATTGATTTGAGACAAGGAAAACTGACCATGGAGGTTGATGGTCAAAGCGTAGAACTCAAGGCTTCCAAGATATCATACGACCCACCATGAACATGATTAGTGAGAGTCGGGCTGATGACGTTAAACTAAGCGTTGTGTGGGAGGCAACCCACAATTATTTTTTAGCATTCTTTTTGTTTTTATTATTTTATTTTATTTTACACCTTTAGTTGTTTATTTTACCCACCATCAGATCTACCGCCGCAGACCATGGAAGATGATGCTGAAGATGTTGCGAACGATGACTCGAGCCCCGTGTTCTGACACTCGTGCGCGAGGTATGTGTTGTCGTGTTCTTTATTTCTATACATTGAGGACAATATATTCTTTAAGTTTGGAGGGGTGAAATTGCTTGCTTGTTAGATTTTTTTATTTTTTTATTTTTTATTGCTCAGTAGTTAAATTGATTTTTTTTATTTATTTTTTGCATGCCAGATTTGTTAGGAAGAGTCATGGATAAGTTAAATGTGCAACCGATGATGAAAATTGAATTGTGGTCCTGAAGTATATATGTGTTCATGATAACTTAGGAGTCACAATTATTTTGCACTGTCGTGTTTGTTGATACTATTGTTGCTCAGAAACAAGTTGCATCCCTATGATGCTTAATAGACGATGAAGGTCTGATTCTTGGTAATTCTTGCATGACATTGATTGACACTTTTGCAATCATAGAAATGATCTAGGCAATTTTTCACAATATCCTTGGGCCTGTGTTCTTTGTTTACTGTCAATTGTAGCCCTTTGAGCTTCGAGTTAATTGAGATGCTTAAATTTTCTTCGTGCACCTATTTCATATATCGTTTTGATTGAAAATTGCATGTGACTGGTTTGTATGAGTTGATTAATGGATTGACGGAAGTCTAGAACTTGTTTGAACACTTTTCGAGACGTAATACGGATAATATGTGACAAAAGAATGATTTAGGCGATCTTTGAAGCCGTTTTGAGCCTTTCAGCCTACCAAACGAAAATGAAATATACCTAGTCTCCCATTTTGAGCCTACTAAAGAATCAAGTGGTATGTGTCAATGACACACAATTACCCCCACTTGTATCTATTCTACAAGCTCACAACAACTATCTAATGAAGCTTATACACTTATTGTCCTATCTAATTTTGAGAGAAATAAGTTCATGAGTGTTGTAATGATTCAAACACTCCTTGTAAAGAAAAAGAAAAATTGAAGTGTGCAAAAAGGAGTTGAAAATAGAAAAAAAGAAGGATAAGAAAATAATCAAAGGAATGAATCAAAAAAAAAAGTGGTGAAAAAGAAAAAATTGGAAAATGGAGGATATAATCGGGAAGAAAACAATAAAGTGATGGCGAATGAAATGATAGTAAAAATGATGAAAATTTGATTATTTCTCTCAAATTTTTATTTCCATACCCTTTATTGTAGCCGTGAGTCGTGGCCTAACGTTACAAGCCTAGAAGACCTATTAACCTTATCACATTTATCCAATATACTAGTGGAGAAAAGTTGTTCAAGTCAAGCCTATGGATACCTGAAAAACATTGTCAACACGTATAGACTTGAATCATTTGCATGCAAGCATCTCATGGTGTGATTTCATCTTTGGTATATTTTTGTTGAATATTTATTGAGCCAATTAATCACCGATAAAGTCCAATGTGATCTATGAATGTGAATTTGTATTTTAATGAAGTGTGAGCTGCACTGAGCTGATGATTTCTTGAGTCTGCAAGGCAAATGGGTATGACAACTCTATTTGAGCAGTCGATTGAGTAAATGAACATTGACATATCACACACGCATGTACCTCTTGGGAAATCATGAATTACATGAAATTAGGCAAGTCGGAGGTCAATATCACTTTTTGCATATCCATGACTATAGTCGTTAGCATTAATTTTTTTCCTTAAGTATTTGCTTTCATTTTTATTTTGCTCGGGACTAGCAAAAGTTCAAGTTTGAGGGGTTTGATAAGTGCAATATTTGCACTTAATTTATATTAGAATCCATATTTAATTATGATAGTTTCGAATGAAATTATATGTTTTTGGCTTGTTTTGATTGTCATTTCATGTATGGAGAAAAAGTGGAAACGAAGCCAAGTGGACCAAGAAAACAGAGCGGTGCGAAAAAAACGAACCAAGAAGTGTACAGCCGCGAGCACGCCATCGGACAAAGGTGCGCGCGCGGCCGCGCAACTTCACGCGCAACCACGCGCGGCGTTCAGAAAACTTAGATATAGCCCCGACCTAGGTCAGAAACGGAGTCAACCACCGTGGGAGAAAGAAACACGAGAAAAACACCATTTAGAGAGAAAAACACAGGGGATAGAAGCGCGGACACGAGACGAAGATCTAGAGTGCGAAGAACAATCACAAATACGAAGAACGACGGATCTGGGGACAGAGACGACACTTCGGATTTGTCATCTATTCTTTCACCTTTATATTTTCTTGTATTTCGATGTCAAAACCTTCGAATATGTGTACTTATAATTCATCATGAACTGCTTTTCTAGTCTAGAGTATGACGTAACTTTGTGGATACTATTATTTGAAGCAGTGGTTGTTTATTTGATTGAATTCCGTTTTTGTTTAATTGGGTTCTCTGTTTATTTTACCGCAATTTAATGGCCATAAATTGTGTGTTTTTTGATTGATCTTACAGCTCGGGAGAGGGACTAGGATTATAGATCATTAGAGACACATCGTTGAATGTTTATAACGTTCGAAAGGCGTATAACTTTAGCGAGACTTAGGTAAGAACATTGTTTGCATTTATCAATTAAACTTAGATTTTATTAGGAATAATTGAATCGAAGTTTGATTGATACAATTTATTCGTCACTTGGGAAATGGGGAATAAAATAATTAAGTGTTCTTTGTCATTAAATAATTGAAATTCGTGATTATAAAGTTAATTGGGAATAATTATCGTGGAAACATGGGAAATCATTTCTCTAGATATTTTCTCTCATTGTTATTTCTCAACTCGGTGATTAGATTAATTATTTATTTTCAATTAATTCGTTTAAGTAAACCAAATCTCTTTTGATTTTTCTAAATAAAGTTGAGACTATTTTAATTACAAGCATTGATATAATTTTAGTTTACACTCCTCGTGGGATCGACACTCGTACTTAAAAATTCATTTTACTATAACTTGACTTCGTGCGCTTGCGAGCAATCAAGAAATCACGCAACAAAGCACATATATTAAAAATCATACTTTTATTCAAAATAAGCTAGCATAAATGTGGGGACCCGGACGCTAATCATTTTCTTAATCATCTTTGGGATTTAATTATGAATTAAGATAAAACAGGGTCTAAAATTTTTTTCTTTTTAAAATACAAGTGCGGAAGGTAATGGAATCAATCTATTATACAATCAGTATAATAATACAAATCTTGTACAACAATTAATCAAACTAGTCTAAGGTTCAACTACTAAATTTCAAGTATTAAACCAAGTTTACATCCAAGTCCGGAATCACCACTCTAATCTCGATCTCCTCTCATCATCTTCTTGACCCCGATCCTGTCCCACCTGTTGTCATGCACACATACAAAACAAGACAACAGCCGATAACTCCGGAGAGATATAAATATCCCAATATAAACAATGTAAGCATGCAATCATATAAAGCATATATAAAAGCATAAACAATCATTAAAACATGTATCCAATCTGACTACCTGAATCAATACAAATCTGTATCTAAGTCAATGACTCGTTATCTCATCTCAACTTATTTCTAATCTAGGGATCCCAATCTAATTTAGACTTCGGCATGCTGTATCGAATGTCTACAATAGAAGTCGATCTACATCTAAGCTCATGGATACACCGTAAGTTTAGAGTCTCAGCTGTTCTGACAAAGACTCGGCGGTTCTGCCCTAGCTAGGCTGATCTGTCCTAAACTCAAACTCTTGCTCTGCTATAATTCAATAAGCTAAACATATCAATCTGATAATTTGAAAATATCAATGCAATTGATAAAGTATGTGATTTAGGGAAACCCAAGTCAAACCTAACTCGAGTTGTGCAATCCCGAATCAACATTTATTTATACCTTTGACTTCCCGGTCTGACGAAGACGAAGTCATGTATTCTGATCTGTCCATAACTAGTCTGGCAATGACAATTGTATAAATACAATATCAGTATATAACTCAATTCAATATCTGTTCTGATCAATATTCAAATCGAAATATATAATCTGATCCATATCTGAACAAGGTACAATCTAATTCATATCAACGATATCACGATACAATCGAGATCATTACTGAATCTGATCAATCTAATCAACTGATGTTTCGACGGCATAACAATACAATCTGAATAACCTCGTCAATCTGAACATCACAGATATATTACCAGAATTCATAATCAATATCGATACAAATCATAATCTCAACGATAACACAAATCTGATATCGAATATCATTCAAATCAACTCTGAAATTCATAACAATTTCATAAATAGTCTATTCTTTAATCTGACTTCAGTTGTACAATATCTACGATAGCAGAAACATCATATCTGTTTCGTATTCCATTCTGACAATATCATAAATTCAAATCATGTCTAAACGTAAAAAAACTTACGTCCAGTTGTAGCCTGTGTCGATAAGAACTCCGTACTGTAATCGGATTTGAAAACAGACGGACGGATTCTTCGCAAATTCCAAAATAAATATCGAAGAACCCTTAAAGCTTTTCCCTTGAAGCTCTCGTCTTTTCCCTCTGAAGGAATAGGGTGGTATATATATATATATATAAATATATATATATATATATATATATATATATATATATATATATATATATATATATATTTACACATATACATACACGTTGCATAAGTAAAGCCAAATGTCTTGTTCTTGTTCTGCATGACTCGCGCATATGCGCGCACCAAATCGGTGCATATGCGCCCAACTTTCTGGACATCGCGCGCATGTGCGCGTCTTTAAGTCGCGCATGTGCGCCCCGCCGTTTGGACTTCTTTTGGCATCTCGCGTGGCTCTCGCGCATGTGCGCGTATTCACCTCGCGCATGTGCGCGGAAACTCTTCCTTGCACCTTAAGTCAAATCTTCTTTCGACTCTCCAATCTGATCCGTTCCGATTTATAATCGTATCAATTATCACCAATAGATTATAATAATCATCGCCCAATCCTTTCAGATTAACCGGATAAATTTCTCGGGCCTTACAATAAATTTGTAAGCATCATAAATTGTCAAATCATGAAGATTTTCATCATTTATCGTTTGGGATGAAGTTGATCCTTGAAAGTGACTAGTTGTATCATGTGGTTGATTGATCAGTCTTAGCTTACCATTGCACATGGGGACAGGCACTGGGCACCGACGTAAAAGGAAAGACGATTGTTGGGCTTCTTCTGGGGCCATCTACCGTAAATCGGCTCCCTCTAGGCCTTCTCCCTCACGATATTCCTAATAATCATATGTCATATCATTTTGTCACAGTCAATTCACATCCTTTAAAATATTTTTCTTTTTTTTTCTTTTCTATCATAAAATATCGCGTCCTTTCCAAATTCGTAAAATAGCATTTTAACATTAAAAATTGCACAGCTTTATCACAAATCATAAAATCTCATATTTTCATCATAAACGTTTTAAAATATCATTTAGCATCCGTTATAATTTTTCGGGACACTGCCAAACCTTTTTGTACTACCCAGGTGTAAATTGACTGTTTTGCCCATGGACTCAAAAATCCTCCATTTTGACTTTTTCTCACTTTTCTTGACTCGAGAATATCCCAAATAATTATTTAAGTTTAAATTTTCCTTCTAATATTTTTATTTGGCGTAAACTCGGGCTTTTTGATTTAATTTCTTAATTACTAAATCGTGAAGCGCTTAAATCCCGAATTAATTCAAAACTTAATATTTTCTTCCATAACATTAAATATTACTTTTCATTCCTAAAATACCCCCGTGAGCTACGAGCCACCCCCGTGGACCCACAGTTCGAGCCCCTTCCATTATAAACCAAAACTCGAACCCTAACCTCTACATCAAGCCACGGCTAGCCACTCTTGACTCGACCTAACCCTTACTATCCTGGACCCTACCTGAAGCCTCCTGGACCAGCACACCCAGCCCTAGCCGAGCCGCTAGCCCACCCTTGCGCATGAGCCCTAGCCGCGACCTCCTTGCTTCCTTAGGACTCTAACCATGCTAGTACTCTCCTATTTCAGCCACCATCGACTCTACCCCAGCCTAGCCATCCCTGACCCCCTTCTAGGCGCTGCTGAACCAGCGCAACCATCCCTAACAAAGTCGCAAGCCCTATATAATAATTGTTCTCTCTCCTACCTCATCCCAATACACGGGCGACCTACACTTCATTTTGTACAGTGCCACGTATGGAGCCATACCGATCGATGCCTAATAACTGTTGTCGTATCTGAACTCCACAAGAGGGAACTTCGGCTCCTAGATGCCATGGATGTCGATTATGCAAGCTCGTAGTAGGTCCTCCAGAATCTGAATCACCCTCTCTGACTGTACGTCTGTATGAGGATAGAAAAAACTACTGAATAGCAGCTTAGTGCCCAATGCCTGGTGTAGACTCTTCCAGAACGCAGACGTGAACCTCAGATCCCTGTCTGACACGATGGACACTCGAATCCCATGCAGTCTGACTATCTATTGGGATTGATTAGGGGGGTAATCATTGAGCTACAATAGCTCGGTTCTTGAAATATTGAACACCGATGAATTAGATCGAGTTTGGTGTTCAAACCAAGCGGAAGACACTCAAAATAATCCTTCGTAGAAACCGATTAAATATTTTGTAAAGCATTTAAAATATATGCAAGTTGAATGAGTAAAAAATATTTTGGTTCAAGCATTTTATCAACACTTGGTATGCAATATTTTGGTGTTTGAAGAACACATAAAATGATTCAACAATGCATCTTTAAAACTAATGAAAATGATAAGTAAATGCAATAAACAAATAGACACAAATTTGTTTATGGATGTTCGGAGACTTCAAATGCTCCTACGTCGCCCCTTCTTCCTCTTGGGAAGGATTCACTAGAAGACTTTGATTTATACAACTCTTTGTACAAACCCACTCAGCTAGGACTTACCCACTGCCTAAACTGAACTCCTAGCACTCAAGATTGTAGGCATCACCTCACAATCAGTATATTGTTTAATGTCTCATATGCAAAGACTACAAACACATTGTTTTACGTCTTTGTGTGAAGAGTCACTCAACTAAACTTTGAAGTTCAGCTCTCTTGTATATGTGTGAGTGACTGTGTGTGAGGAATTTATCATTTACAGTGTACATCTCAAATGTATCCTCACACAAAGGATTATGCTCTCAACTAGCTGACATATTCATGCTAACTGCCCATACTTTCAATCTCCTTAAAAAGCTCTTGTTTGATCTTCTAGATGTTGTATTTAAAGGCTACAACAATGATATATACGTTAGATACAAGAATATGACCGTTTGGAAAGTTTCTGTACTGTTTCTGAAATTGCAACGGTCAAATTCGTCTTGCTGGGCATTTTCCCGACTGGTCAATAACAAGTTTTGTTAACATCAAAATCAAGACTGTGAACTTGAAATGTTACAACACTATCTCAATGATATACAACTTTGCGTACTTAGTCATGGTGAAATTTTTTTTGATCGGTAGAAAATGAGCTGATTTAGTGAGTCGATCAACTATCACTCAGATGACATTATATCCCTCTGTAGTCCTCGGAAGCCCTGTCACAAATTCCATGGCGATGTTCTCCCATTTCCACTCGGGAATAGGGAGTGGTCTCAATTATCCTGCAGGTCTCTGATGCTAGGCGTTGACCTGCTGACACGTCAAACACTCGGATATGAAATGCAGAATATCCTGCTTCATGCTCGGCCACCAATAAAGAGCCTGAAGGTCTTTATACATCTTCTTACTCCATAGATGGATGGAGTACGGGGTGTTGTAAGCCTCGATCAATATATCTGCTCTCAGGAATCATTGTCAGGAACCCATAGGCGGTCCCTATATCTGACTATGTTGTCCACAACTATATATAGTCTCTGGCCCTTAGTGTGGGGACCCGGGCTCTAATTCTTTTTCTTGGGATTAAATGGATCGTTGTTATAAAACGTGGGTCAAATTTTCGCTTTTTACATTAAATCAAATGTAACTAAACAAACATAAGTTCTTAATTTAATTTACAATATAAAACATAAAATACATGTCTTGGTCTATATACCACTAGTGTTCACTATCATCTAAACTCAAATGATAGTACAAGTCTAACAAAAGAACCACTAGTCCTCTGCTGCGCCCGAGATCACCACGCTATCACGATCATCGTTGTCTCGACCCAGATCCTGCCCCACCTGTTGTTATGCACACATACAGACATAACAACAGCCGGAAAACCGGTGAGAACAAATCCCAGTATAAACATCTATACATGCATTAAAACAATCTAAAACATGAAACATGCTAATATGAATATCATTCATATATAATCATGCAATGCGAATCTAATCATGTCTAGACTCGACTCGACTAGAACTCTAGGGATCCCGTTGTGAATAAGACGGCACTGTCTGTCACCTACCCTCCCAATCGAGGTGCTGTCCGTCTTATTCCTAGACTTCGGCCTGATCTGTATCCGCGTCTACAATAGGGGCGGTGATCTTCCCCTAAGCTGTGATATCGCCGAACGTCTAGTAGTCTGCCTGATCTCCAGACTGTCCTATCTTAATGCATGAATACATAATCTGTAAACAAGCATAATCATTCTAATGCAATGCCACATGATCTGTAAACAAAGCATAGCAAGATTTGTATACAAGTTCTATAAACAAATCTATAAACAATCATAATCATATCTAGATATAAACAATAAAACAAGTATGTGATTTTGGTTGGGAAACTCAAATGTGATCTCATTTGAATCGTGATTCCCCAAACAAAACATGTACTATACCTTTCGTCGCACAATCGCTGTCACGGTCGTCAAGACGAATCTGAAATGGAAATGTTGATACACAATCTATCAATCTTTAATCTAATCAACACATATCCAAGTCAATACTTGATTTCGGTACAATTTGACGGCATAACGACGTAATTCTCGATACCGGTCAATCAAATTCTCAACAAATATCAACACATTATCAATCTAAACTCATCAACTCATAATCATCATCCTAAACCTGTCATAGTATTCAAAATCTGCATATTTAGCTCTAAACATGCTATAAAAATCGTAACAATTGCATATGACATCCGTTCTTCGATCCGGTTACGAATATATTATCTTCATACTCAAAGAACATATCCTAAAGTTCAAATCTTAATTCTCCCAACAACAATATCTCAAATCATGTTGAAAGTAAACAATACTCACATCACCTTGTAGCCTTTGATGAGAGGAATCCAAATCTATACTTAGATTTTAGTTTGGATGGATAAAAGTGACACAATCTTGCTTCTAGGATGAAATCACCTTACCCCTTCTCCTGAATTTCTCGGTGGTCTCCTCTGATGAAATGGCAAAGAAAAGCCATCTTATATATATATCTTGCATGCCTACACACACATGGCAAATCTTTTGAAGTACACGTCTCGCGCATATGCGCGGCATTACTCGCGCATGTGCGCGAGACCTACTGTCTCGGCACTTGGCAGAAATAACACTCGCGCATATGCGCCACTTATCTCGCGCATATGCGCCACAGCTACTGGAGGTGTCGCGCATATGCGCCGCTTCTTTCCGCGCATATGCGCCAATGCTACTGTAAATGTCGCGCATATGCGCCACTCTTTCCGCGCATATGCGCCAATGCTACTGGAATTGTCGCGCATATGCGCCACTTATCCTCGCGCATATGCGCCAACTGTTCAGTCCAAATTTTAAGATTTTCTCCTCTTGTCCATGTATTTCCTATTCTCATCTTAATTAACACTCCTCATTATATATATATACATACTCATATATTCCGAGTATTATGTCGATGAGAACTATTAATCTCGAGCCTTACATTTCTCCCCCTCTAAGAAATGATTTCGCCCTCGAAATCGCAGGCAAATTATCAAACATACATGACAAGTAATATAATCAATACTGAAAATTTACTTACATCATGTAAATAATTCAGGATGAATAATTCAGGATGTTTCTGTTGCATATCCGCTTCTGTTTCCCAAGTCGCTTCTTCTATGCCATGACGACTCCATTGGACTTTCACTAACGGAATAGTCTTCGTCCTGAGCTTCTTTTCTTTCCGATCAAGAATTTGGATCGGTTGTTCGATATAGCTCAAGGTCTGATCAAGCTCTGCTTCGTCATGCTGAATGACATGAGAAATATCTGGCATATACTTACGCAACATTGACACATGGAAAACATCATGTATCCCGGATAGCGAAGGAGGAAGAGCAAGTCTATAGGCTCGATCGCCAATCTTCTCAAGAATTTCGTAAGGCCCAATGTATCGAGGAGATAATTTCCCGCGTTTGCCAAATCTGACAACACCTCTGAATGGAGAAATCTTCAAAAATACTCGGTCTCCTTGCTCGAATACTAATGGTCTACGTCTGACATTGGCGTATTTGGCTTGCCTATCTTGTGCCGTCTTCATTCTCTTCTGAATGATTTTTACCTTCTCAATCATGTCACGAATCATGTCTGGCCCAAGTTCTGGTACCTCTGAAACGTCATCCCAGTATAGTGGAGATCTGCACTTCTTACCGTATAAAGCTTCAAACGGTGCCATCTCAATGCTCGTCTGGTAGATATTATTGTAAGAAAATTCGCAAAGAGGTAGGGAATCTTGCCAACTAATGCCAAAATCTAGCACAACGGCTCTCAACATATCCTCTAGTGTCTGGATAGTCCGCTCTGACTGTCCGTCTGTCTGAGGATGTTAAGCAGTACTCAGGTGTAATGTCGTACCTAAGGCCTGCTGTAAACTGTGCCAAAAGTGAGAAGTGAATCGTGGATCACGATCTGATACGATAGACTTCGGCACTCCATGCAATCTGACTACCTCTCAAATATATATCTCCGCCATCTGATCTTGTCTATACGTCATTCGGTACGGAATGAAACAAGCAGATTTGGTCAATCTGTCAATAATGACCCAAATCGCATCGCAGCCTCTGGATGATCGAGGTAACTTCGTCACGAAATCCATGGAAATGTGGTCCCATTTCCATTCTGGAATAGATAAACTTTGAAGTAAACCTCCCGGCTTCTTTCTTTCAGCTTTTACCTATTGGCAGTTCAAACATTTTGACACATATTCTGCAATATCTGATTTCATTTGTTTCCACCAGAACTGTGTCTTCAAGTCATTATACATCTTCCTGCCACCAGGATGAATGCTGAATCGACTACAATGTGCCTCTGACAGAATCTGCAGTTTCAACTCTGCAACATCTGGTACAACTAGACGGTTATTCACGTACAGCACATGATCATGTACTTGATATTCTGACATATGCCCTGATCTGACCATTTGAATCGATCTTTGCACGTTCTGATCTCTTCTCGGTGCTTCTTTGATCCTCATGATCAAATCTGGCTCAACTTGAATAGCAGCAAGTCGTAGTGGCCTCCTATCTGTATCAAATTCTAGTCCAGAGAAACAGCAATTTTCAACGAGTTTTGTAACACCTATCGTCGATAAGGATAGAGAACAAACCTTTCGACTCAAGGCGTCCGCTGCTGCATTTGACTTTCCTGGATAATATTTGATTTCACAATCAAAATCTTTTAGTAGATCAAGCCATCTACGCTGCCTCATGTTCAGTTCTGACTGAGAAAATAGATACTTCAGGCTTTTGTGATCGGAGTAAATCTCAAATTTCTCGCCATAGAGATAATGACGCCAGATCTTTAATGCAAATACGATAGCCGCCAATTCAAGATCATGAATGGGGTATCGAACTTCACGTGGCTTCAATTGTCTCGAGGCGTATGCGATCACATGACCTCGCTGCATCAGTACACATCCCAAGCCTCTGTGAGACGCATCACAATAGACAACGAAATCACCCGTACCTGAAGGTATCGTCAACACGGGAGCACTAGTCAGCTTCTTCTTCAGTTCTAGGAAGCTAGACTCACACTCCTCTGACCAAATGAATGGCATATTCTTCTGTGTCAATTGTGTGATCGGCTTTGCAATACTGGAGAAATCTTGAATAAATCTTCGGTAGTATCCTGCCAGACCCATGAAACTGCGTATTTTTGGTACCGAAGTCGGTCTTGGCCAATTGATCACAGCTTCCACTTTACTCGGATCAACAGATATACCATCTCCAGAAATGATATGCCCCAAGAATACAACTCAATTCAGCCAAAACTCACACTTTGACAATTTAGCATACATCCTTTCATTTCTCAATGTCTGCAACACAATTCTAAGATGCTCTGCATGCTCATTTCTGTTCTTGGAATATACCAAAATATCATCAATGAAGACAATCACAAATTCATCCAAATACCTCTGAAACACTTGGTTCATCAAGCCCATAAATACCGCAGGAGCATTTGTTAAACCAAAAGGCATGACAATAAATTCGTAATGTCCATACCTGGTTCGAAATGCTGTCTTCGGTATATCTACATCTCGAACTCTGAGCTGATGATACCCAGAACGTAAATCAATCTTAGAATAGACAGAGGATCCCTGCAACTGATCAAATAGATCGTCAATTCTAGGCAAAGGATATTTATTCTTGATCGTTTCCTTATTCAGTTTCCGGTAGTCTATACACAATCGCATCGAACCGTCTTTCTTTCGCACGAACAGCACCGGAGCGCCCCAAGGAGATACACTAGGTCTGATATATCCCTTGGCCAGAAGATCTTCTAACTGTGCTTTCAATTCTTTTAGTTCGATGGGTGCCATCCTATACGGAGCTCTCGAAATAGGGACGGTACCTGGTACAAGATCAATACTAAAATCTACCTCTTGCACTCGAGGTAATCCTGGGATTTCATCTGGAAAAATATCTGGAAATTCCCGTACTACTGGCAGATCCGCCAATGCCGGGCTCGACTTCTGCATATCTACAGCATAAATAAAGAAACCATCTGCTCCTTTTTGTAACAATCTGTTCATAGTAAGAGCCGAAATCAAGGGAATCCGAGATCTGGAACCCTTCCCGTAGAATTTCCACTCGTCTGTCATCTCGGGTCTGAATCTGACAATCTTATGGAAACAATCTACAGTGGCTCTGTACTTCGTTAGCATGTCAATACTGACTATACAATCAAAATCAGCTAAACCCAATACTATACAATCTAGGTCAATCTCATGCCCCTCAAACTGTAGAATGCAATGTTTAACCGTAGTTACAGATATCAATCCACTTCCCAACGGAGAATTAATAGATACAACTTCTAACAAAGACTCAACAGGCAATGAATGCAACAATGCAAATCGCTCCGAAATGAATGTATGCGATGAACCTGTATCTATCAAGATATAAGCAGGATAACCATAAAGAGAGCAGTTACCTGCTATAACATCCTCTGGTGCATCTTGTGCTTGCTCTTCTGTCAATGCAAACACTTGAGCCTGTTGCCTCGGAGGTTGACTCAGTGTCTGACTACCTCGAGCTCTGGGTTGAGTCGGTGCTGGTGGAGGCTGGAAAGAGTGAACCGATGATGCCTGCCGCTCAAACAGAGGTACTGACCCGGATGCTCGTCCACTCTGGGCTAGCTGTACACTCCTCTGTGGGCAGACTTTGGCAAAATGCCCCGGTTTCCTACAAATGTTGCATCGGCCTGTAACTCCCTGGCACTGTTCAGTCGCATGTTTTCCTCCACAGGAACTACAATAAACACCTGAATACCTGGTACTCTGATCAAAACCCGTCTGTCTTGATCCGCTGGAGCTCGACGAACTGCTCCCTGGTCTTTTAAACTGTTTCCCCTTCGCCTTCAGCTGTTCCTTTCTGCCACTCCTACTACCGCCGCTTTCAAATCTAGGAGGAGGAGATTGTACTGAAAGTTGTGGTGGTCTTGGCACAGGAGCAACATATGGAGCACTCCGTTGTCTTATCAATCCTGCTTCCGCTCCTTTGGCCCGATTTAATGCATCCGCAAAATTATTAGGTCTTCCCGTGTTTACCAACGTAAAGATGTCCGGATTTAAGCCATTGATAAATTGATCCGCCATGGCCTCGTCATTCCCTGAAACATGGGGTGCGAAACGAAGCAAGGAAGAGAATTTGGAAACATACTCTTCAATGTTCAAAGTCCCTTGCCTCAAATTGGCAAATTCAGCACCTTTATCTTTACGATAGGAGATAGGAAAGAAACGTAAATAGAACTCCGTCTTGAATACTTTCCATGTAATTTCGGTACCACGTTGCTCTAGTGCTCTCTTCATGTTCAACCACCAGTTCTTAGCTACATCCTGGAGTTGATGGCCAATAAGCTTTATTCTTTTCTCGTCACCATACTCCAAAGACTCGAATAACATCTCAATGTCTTCAAGCCAACTTTCACAATCCACTGCCAGTTCTGTACCTTTCAAGGTTGGCGGTCGAAAGGATTGAAATCTTTTGAGCAGCGTCTCCATTGGCGTAGCAGTAACGTCCATTGGATCTCCGGATGTGCTACCCTGTTCCGGTGCTGTGGGTCGTAGAGGCACTGCTGCTCTTCGAGGAGGCATGTATCTAATAATCCAACTGATTAGTATACCAAATATACAACCGTCTCAGCCCTCCTCTAGTCAGTTACCTCTGATCTAGAATCGGTTCTGATTCAGTTAAGCACATGTCATAATCAAATCAGATAACACACACGCAATAAGGAAAGCACTAATCATGCTAGCACATCATAAAGCAAGGAAGAAGACTCAATCTACCCCGCTCATTCTATCTTATCTCACTCTAAAGGATCTATCGCTCTGATACCACCTGTTGTGGGGACCCGGGCTCTAATTCTTTTTCTTGGGATTAAATGGATCGTTGTTATAAAACTTGGGTCAAATTTTCGCTTTTTACATTAAATCAAATGTAACTAAACAAACATAAGTTCTTAATTTAATTTACAATATAAAACATAAAATACATGTCTTGGTCTATATACCACTAGTGTTCACTATCATCTAAACTCAAATGATAGTACAAGTCTAACAAAAGAACCACTAGTCCTCTGCTGCGTCCGAGATCACCACGCTATCACGATCATCGTTGTCTCGACCCAGATCCTGCCCCACCTGTTGTTATGCACACATACAGACATAACAACAGCCGGAAAACCGGTGAGAACAAATCCCAGTATAAACATGTATACATGCATTAAAACAATCTAAAACATGAAACATGCTAATATGAATATCATTCATATATAATCATGCAATGCGAATCTAATCATGTCTAGACTCGACTCGACTAGAACTCTAGGGATCCCGTTGTGAATAAGACGGCACTGTCTGTCACCTACCCTTCCAATCGAGGTGTTGTCCGTCTTATTCCTAGACTTCGGCCTGATCTGTATCCGCGTCTACAATAGGGGCGGTGATCTTCCCCTAAGCTGTGATATCGCCGAACGTCTAGTAGTCTGCCTGATCTCCAGACTGTCCTATCTTAATGCATGAATACATAATCTGTAAACAAGCATAATCATTCTAATGCAATGCCACATGATCTGTAAACAAAGCATAGCAAGATTTGTATACAAGTTCTATAAACAAATCTATAAACAATCATAATCATATCTAGATATAAACAATAAAACAAGTATGTGATTTTGGTTGGGAAACTCAAATGTGATCTCATTTGAATCGTGATTCCCCAAACAAAACATGTACTATACCTTTCGTCGCACAATCGCTGTCACGGTCGTCAAGACGAATCTGAAATGGAAATGTTGATACACAATCTATCAATCTTTAATCTAATCAACACATATCCAAGTCAATACTTGATTTCGGTACAATTTGACGGCATAACGACGTAATTCTCGATACCGGTCAATCAAATTCTCAACACATATCAACACATTATCAATCTAAACTCATCAACTCATAATCATCATCCTAAACCTGTCATAGTATTCAAAATCTGCATATTTAGCTCTAAACATGCTATAAAAATCGTAACAATTGCATATGACATCCGTTCTTCGATCCGGTTACGAATATATTATCTTCATACTCACAAGAACATATCCTAAAGTTCAAATCTTAATTCTCCCAACAACAATATCTCAAATCATGTTGAAAGTAAACAATACTCACATCACCTTGTAGCCTTTGATGAGAGGAATCCAAATCTATACTTAGATTTTAGTTTGGATGGATAAAAGTGACACAATCTTGCTTCTAGGATGAAATCACCTTATCCCTTCTCCTGAATTTCTCGGTGGTCTCCTCTGATGAAATGGCAAAGAAAAGCCATCTTATATATATATCTTGCATGCCTACACACACATGGCAAATCTTTTGAAGAACACGTCTCGCGCATATGCGCGGCATTACTCGCGCATGTGCGCGAGACCTACTGTCTCGGCACTTGGCAGAAATAACACTCGCGCATATGCGCCACTTATCTCGGGCATATGCGCCACAGCTACTGGAGGTGTCGCGCATATGCGCCGCTTCTTTCCGCGCATATGCGCCAATGCTACTGTAAATGTCGCGCATATGCGCCACTCTTTCCGCGCATATGCGCCAATGCTACTGGGATTGTCGCGCATATGCGCCACTTATCCTCGCGCATATGCGCCAACTGTTCTGTCCAAATTTTAAGATTTTCTCCTCTTGTCCATGTATTTCCTATTCTCATCTCAATTAACACTCCTCATTATATATATATACATACTCATATAGTCCGAGTATTATGTCGATGAGAACTATTAATCTCGAGCCTTACACTTAGCCTCGTTCCTCTGTCTCCACTTCTGTAACTGTTCGTCAGAAGTCTGCCCTGCCCGAATTATGTCCCTCAATGTCGGCTATACTGTCAAAGTAACAAGATTTGGGGCATCGCACCTGACATAAATAGCAAGCTCAAATATCTGAATCTCTTCCTGTAGCGGTCTCTGTATCAACAAATGAGCAATCATTGTCTGCTTCCTGCTCAGAGCATCTGCAACCACATTAGCCTTACCCAGATGTTAGCTAATGTCACAGTCATAATCCTTCACTAGCTCTAGCCATCTCCGTTGCCTCGTGTTCAGCTCTTTCTGTGTGAAGAAGTATTTCTGGCTCTTTTGATCAATGAAAATCCTGAACTTCTCTCCATACAGATAGTGTCTCCAAATCTTCAGAGCAAAGACCACTGCTTCTAGCTCGAGATCATGAGTCAGATAGTTTTTCTCATGGACTTTCAGCTGTCTGGATGCGTAGGCTATAACTCTGTCATGCTACATAAAAACCTTGCTCAAACAGAGCTTCGAAGCATCTGCATAAACCAATAACTCTCGACCTGATGGCATAGATAGAACTGGTATAGTGGTCAATTCTTGCTTCAATCGGTCAAAGCTCTTCTGGCAATTAGATCCCTAGATAAACTTGGCATTCTTCTTCGTTGAGGAGGTCAAAGGCACCGCAATGGAGGAGAAGCCCTGAATAAACTTCCTGTAATAATCTACCAATCCCAAGAAGTTACGGATCTCTATCACACTCTTCGGCACTAGCTAGTTTTTGACTGCCTCGACCTTACAGGGGTCGACTTCAATGTCATCCAAAATACAATGTGGCCCAAGAACGCCACTCTGTCAAGCCAGAACTCGCACTTACTGAACTTGTATACAACCGTCTGTCCTGTAAAGTATGCAGTACGGTCCTCTCCTCCCTGCTCTTCAAATAGATCAGGATATCGTCAATGAAAACTATGACAAACTGATCCAAGTATAGCTGAAACACACGATTCATGATATCCATTAAGATCACTGGCGCGTTCTTCAAACCGAAGGGCATCAAAAACTCATAGTGCCCATAACGCATCCTGAATGTCGTCTTATGCACGTCAGACTCTCTAAACTTGAGCTGATGGTATCCAGACCGGAGGTCTATCTTCGAAAATAATGAAGCTCCCTGAAGCTGATCAAACAATTCCTCAATCCTCGGCAGTGGATATTTGTTCTTGATCGTGACTCTGTTCAGCTCTCTATAGTCAATGCACAGACGCATGTTGTCATCCTTTTTCTTGACAAACAATACCAGTGCACCCCAAGGGGAAAATCTAGGGCAGATGAAGCCCTTTTCTAGTTGATCATGAATCTGATCCTTCAACTACTTCATCTCTGCGGTGGCTAAACAGTAGGGTGCTATCGATATCGGCACTGTGCTTGGCATGAGCACAATCAAAAAGTTCGCCTCTCTGTCTAGTGGGATTTCTGAAACATCATCGGGGAAAACGCTAGGGAACTCTCTAACCACATCAACATCCTCTAGAACCTGGCTGACTGGCTCTGCCACTGATACAATGCTGACTAGGAATGCCGGGCAACCTCTCTTCATAAGCTTCCTCGCACACATGCAGGAAATGACGTGAGGCATCTGCTGATGTCTGGCTTCTTGAAAAACAAACGGCTTCACATTGGGTGGTCGGACAGAAACTGACCTCTGTCGAAAATCTATGACAGCTCCATTCAAAGAAAGTCAGTCCATACCCAGAATGATGTCGAACTCCAGCAACGGTAGCACTATAAAATCTGCTTGCGCCATATATCTCTATAACTAGCAATGCATGCGTGGCTAGACCTGAAATATATATCCTCCCTACGACAAAACATACCATCAAGTCTAATCGTGTTAAAACTTAAGAAATTTCTTATCGGCAATTATCCCAAAATCCTCAAAAATTAACTGGGTTAATCCCAAATATTCTTCAAAATTTGCGAAATTGACTTCAAAATTTTCGAATGCAAATTGGCCCTTAAAGTTTCAGAAATTACATTTTGGCCCTATGAAAATTTTCGAAAATTGCAATTTGACCCCTGGAAATTTTTCGAATTTTAACCCCATAAAATCATAAAATTCACGAAAAAATAGAATTAAATCCCCAAAATTTCAGAAGTTTCGAAAAAGTCACCTAAAAATCTTGATTTCAGCAATTAGGTCTTCATTTTATCGGTTATTACAACTGGGTCCTAAAATCCTCTAATTAAACAAGTAAATTCTTAATCTCAACTAGGTAGAGCATGCAGCCTAATTTGTTCTAAGTTATCAATCCATAATTTAATTTTCATCACAAGCATTTGAAGGTCCCCCATAAAAAATTGTCGAGATAGAACTTGTTGCACTGCGTGCATAGCTGTCTCTCTGCCGGCTTCGGCGCCCCTGGCACCTGCGGTGGCTTCTGCTAACCAGGCCTTCTGATCTGTCCCATAGGGCCTTTGCTGCCTCGGTGGCCCAGTAAACTGCTTTTTCTGAGGCTGGGAGCTGGGCTGGAACTGATGCTGCTTCAGCTACATCTCAAAATCGATGTCCCTTGAGGCCTGCTCACAACCAGTCGCCTCATCGTAACTAGCCGGTCTCATCAGCATCAAATCCCGGTGCAATGTCGGCCTCAGCACATCCATGAAATGCCTCAACTCTTGGGCGGCATCTCTAGCAATGAGTGGCACAAAATGACAGCCCCTGTCAAATTTGCGGATGAATTCCGCCACAGTCGAGTCTCCCTAGCAGAGAGTCATGAACTCCCTTGTCAGGTGACCCTTGACATCCGCTGGGAAATACTTGTCGTAGAACATCTCCTTGAACTGCTCCCAAGTGAGGGTGGCCAGGTTCACTCTGTGGACAGTTCCCTCCCACCATAGGGATGCATCATCGCTCAGCTTATATGAGGTGCACCTAACCCGGTCGTCATCTCTCATATCAAGGTATTGAAAATGCAACTCTAGAGATCGAATCCAACCCTCTGCCAGGAATGGATCACTGGCACGCCCGAACTCCTTTGGGTTGAGCCGCCTAAACTGCTCAAAAACATCGGTATGAGGTCTGGGAGCCTACTGTACCTGCTCCAATAGTCTAGTCATACCCTCTAGTACACGTGTAGATTCATTCATAAGAGGTGGTGGCGGAGGGCCTCTGTTGTCTCCAGGAATCTCATCCTGACGATCTGCACTAGAAGCGCGTCTGGGAGGCCTGATATCTTAATACAGTCCAATTTATAAACGTAACCCATCATGAAATTTAATATATTTTTCAAAATAATAAGTCCTTAAATCATAAAAGCAGCTAAAAATCAATGTAAATCATCGTAAAACGTAAATCATTCAATCTTGCAGGTGTTAGCAGTAAATCATTTAATACATTTAAAACATAAAACCTTACAGACTTGAGCCTTGAAGACTGAGCTGCAGAAGATGGACATACTCTGATACAACTGTGATGTCTACTAATTCAAAATGCTGGTAATTTTTTTTATGAAGATCACATTTTCGAAATAAACACTTAAATATTTCTACATGCATGCAACCCTACTGAAAAATATAATGTTTAAAAATAATCGTAAATATTTGACAAGTAAAAATATAGGAGTTTAAAATGGCCAAACTCATCCAATGAAATAAACATAAACATAATCGACTAAAATCTTAGTAATCATCAACGTGTCAAAACCAATGAAAAAAAATATCCATGTCCTCACTCATCTCATAAAATCATAATGTAAGGAAGAAATGTGGTCCTCGGTTCATGCGTACATCCATTCCTGCCTACTCAGAATTCGGAACCTCCAGTCCCCTCATCGACATGCTCACCTGCATCATTCACACCTAGTGAGTCTAAAGACTCAAAAAACCTGTACCGGAATAACAAGTAGATATACATAGCACACAACAATGATAAATCTATTGAAATCAACATAACTTTCATTTACTTAAAAAACGTAAATGTAAACGTATCATATGAAATCATAACATGCCAAAACAGCTCATTGTTTCATCATACACTTATACATTTACTTTAATTGAATTCAGTTCATTAGTTGTGACCTTCGTATCAGCTTTATCATTTCATCATTATACGATGGATCCATTTACATAAAACCATGGTACTCAACGGTTGTCGGACATCAGCGACAGTATTACCCATCTACTGTGCCTAGGCCTCATCATTAGCATTTACATATACATCATTAGCATTTACATATACATTTTTAGTCACAAACAATTCCCATCCTTCAAAATATCATCATTTTCATCACTTAAACAAAATCATGCATATACGTAAAGTTCCTTAAAACCAAGCATACACCATATTTTTATAATTACGTAAAAAAAATCATATACATGATGCATAAACATTTAAAACATGCTAAGTTTTGTGCTCAAGGCGCTGCCAAGAACAAAAACTCACCCCGTATGCAAAGTGACCATTTTGCCCCTCGAAACCCAAAATGACCTTTTTACCCTTGGACCTTTAAATTTTGACCCGAAGATTACCAAACTCCTTAAAACATCCCAAAACATATTTATAAGAATTCCTTATACTTAAAATTGAGCTCGTTTCAACAATTAACCGATTCGTTTTAAAACTTGGATCAAGGTCCGGTCTCGGTTTTAACCCGAATCGACCCGAAACTTAATCAAATTTTTCCAAACTTTTACTACACTTTAACCACATCCTACCGGCTCCTAAACCTCACATATCAGACCCACTAAGGACTTTGAAAGTGACTAAATAGATTCTGGACAGAACTCGAAATCGATGACCACCTCAAACCCAAAGACCGTACCTAGCCAAACTCGAGCTAAGCCCATCTTAGACTGAACCCGACCTGAACTAGCCCACTCATAGACTGTGACCAGCCCGAGGACTCACCCCTAGGCTTTCCAAACCACACCCTTAGCTTCCAAGCTCTCGGACGTGAGCACCACCCAAAAACAATACACCACCCTCGCCCCACTCGAGAACCACCTAGCCATAAGCCCTTCGAACCGCCTAGGGACCATGACCAGCCACTCTCAGCCCTCTCCTAGTCCAATCATGAACCCCTGGGGGTCGACTCCTTGGTTGGGATCAAGCCATGCACAGCCCTCCATGCAGAAACTCTTGTTCCACTCACTAAAAGCCTCGATCGAGACCCCTTTCAACCCTGTAACCCTTCAACGCGACTTGGCCGTGGCTCCAGAACCTAAATCCCTCCAACATGGACGTGTCCAGCCCTCTAGTAGTGTAAGTCGACATCCCCTTATCAAAACCAAGCAAGAAAACGTGAGTTTGCACAAGGTAAGCATGCATAAATCATGAAAAACGATGCACAATCAATGAAACATGCACGATCTGGAATCCCCACTGACATGCACACATATCAGCATATATAGGGAGTGATTGATGAGAAAAAAAGGGGTATTAGGCGTGCCTTATTGAATATATGCTTACAAACCCGAAGAAACGCGCATCGGAGAAGCACCAGAGAAGCGGGGAGGAGACATGCTTGAAAATGGTGGAAGAAAACGTGACTTGCTGCTGGTTTTACAGATAAAGGTGCTACTGAATGAGGGGTGAGCGGCTGTTATGTGAGGATTTAGGTTTATGGTGTGTTTAGTGTAGTAATTAAATAGTAAACAAAATACTGATGGGGCCTTAATTATATTTTAAAAAGTTTAAAAAGGGTCTTCTTCCCGCTAAGCTTAAAAATAGTCCCATCAAGCCCAAACACACTCCAGAAAAATATTTCGTTTCGGTAAGTTTTTGAAAATATTGTCCAAGCCCTCAAAAAGTCTCTCGTTTCAATAAAATTTACGTACCAATTAAAACTATGCTCCGGCGGTAAAAATACCTAACAAAACCCATTCTTGAAAAATACACTTAAAACACCTTGTATTAATTAATTAAAATTAATCATTCAATAAAAATATTTTTTTCTTAATTTCCATAATCTCCGTTCTTCGTTCGAGAGCGAAATGCAACTTAAAATCCCTAATTCATGAACTTTTAAAATATCGTGAAATAAATCATAACCATACAATAATTATGCATTAAAAAAATAATTTAAATAAAAACTTAGATTGCATGCATTCAGGTTACGTGAATTGAATTTCCTGGACCTTACACAAAGACTACATACACAAATTTAACATCTTTGTGCAAGACTCACTCAGCTATTCAATAAGCTCTATTCTCCGTGTATATGTGAGTGATTGTGTGTGCGTGTGTGGGAACTAATCTATGAATACAACAAGAAAGTGTTCTCACACATTAAGGGAATTGTGCTTCTAATCTAAGCTGATAACACATTGAAGTGTTCCCTCAAATCCGCCTTGATATACGTTGAGCGTGCCCTTCTTCTTTTCATGATTTTCACACACTTTTTGTTGATGGTCTCGATCTTGTATTTATAGAGGCTCTGTGACTGTTCTTCAAGTTTGAATTTGTTCCTCGATATTTGTGTCTTGTCCTTTCTGACAGCCATTCTGGAATGTCTCGACTTTAAGCTCTGCTGCAACGTTCATTATTGTCCTTTGATTGGACAATTGCTTTCCTTAATGCGCACAACTGGATTCCAATAGATAAGCTTGTCGTGTTCTGCAAATTGGTCGGCTTCTAACTGGTGTCCTGAACTGGTCAGTTGAACTGGTTCGATGAAATCAGTTGGCTCTTCAGCTGAACTGATTTCACTGCTTCAGTTGAACTGATCAGTTGGCTCTTCAGCTGAACTGATTTCACTGCTTCAGTTGAACTGATCAGTTGGGCTCTTTATCAGTTGAGCTCTTCATCAGTTGTTCAAGCTTCTGAAGGTCTTCTGCTGAACTACCTATCAGCTAGACAATCAGTTGAACTGGTATTTCATATATCGGTTGAACTCATTCAGTTTGGGCAATCATTTGGTGTTTCGAGTTTGCGTCTCGATAGCTTCAATTTAGGCTCGGTAGCTTTTTGCGCACTTAGGTAAATTTATTAGAAGCAAAATAACAAGTTTTGTTAACATCAAAATCAAGATTGCGAACATGAAATGTTCCAACAAAAGGGTATGAAGATATTCTCATTAATAGATAAGGGTTCCAATGAATGTGGGATTCAGGTAAATCTAATCAGGATGAGGAGAGAGTCCCAGCCGCCACAGCCTATAGATCCAATGTATGAAATCTCCTATCTCGGGTAGGACTCTATATCAGCAGGAGTCCTACCCTGACAAGAAAACTAATCTCCCTCATCTATACCAGATATGTGTTATGGTTTTACACATTAACATTCTCCTGTTCACTTAAGCACTAGTATATTTCACTATTAAGTTTGTTCTCTGGACTGACTTAAGCATCGGAGAGGTCATGCTGGAAAACTCTCCAATGCCTCCTAACCCTGTTTTTGTCTGTGCAGAACCCAGAGATCCGACCCAACTCAATCAACTGTGAAGATTTGAAGATCTGCTTTCATACCGAACCCTAGGTAACATTTTGGTAGCATCAAATACTCACACTGTTAGAACTCATTAACTTCTGTTTAAAAGGGTGAGCCACAGAAAATAATAAAATATTTCAAATTTATGTGTCGTTTTTCTATAATCTCAAATTTTGCTTACAAAATATAATGAATCGCTTTTGGATACTGGATACGTACCCACCTCGTCCTATTTTTTGGTTCCATCCTGGAGTCCAACAACCCGAGGGAAACAAAACCTTGAAAGTATATTAAATCAGGCTCCTAGCTTGGTCATTAACATTTGTCTCAATATTGAAGAAACTTTCAATTCGCAAAGCAAAAGCAGACCAAGAAAATTTGGAGCTTTTCAATGATCATCAAAACATAAAAACAGTAGTCTTAAACTATTCCATAAAAGTTTCAGAAATATCCTTTTTCTCTTTTGAAAGTTACCCAAAACTCCTCATACAAGTCATATTATTCCTAGTACTAGTAAGATCCATTCCAAGTTAATTGGATACTTCTCGCAAAATTTTCAGATAAAAAGGGGATTCAAACAAACAAAGGGGACAACTCCATGAATTTTGCTGATCAAAGTGGAGGAAAGGGCCTGAAAGAAGTGAAGAACACTGCAAGTGAATAACCTGCTGGGAAACAAGAAGAGTCTCGTGTCTTGGATATGGATACGCTGGCTCAAAAAATGGATGAGCTAGAAAATATAGAGGTCAAAATTGTGGATCAAGTATTGGATTTATGAGAAGTGCTTCGTTGCTATTCACATCTCAGCGTCCCGGTTTACACTGAAATTGTTAAGAAAGTTTTGATGGATATGTATAATGACTAAAGATGTTCATATTCTGCATAATACAAGAAGTGTCAACAATTCAAGGAGTACACATGTGATATAGGTGGATTTTACTTGTTTTTCATATCGTGTTATGTCTCGTTGTGTTGAATTTATCATTTAGATTGCATGCATTTTGTGTTATTTTATAGTAATTTATATCTTCGTGTTGCTCATGTGTTTAGTTGACGAAAATGCAGGAGATTATGTGTCGTTTTTCTATAATCTCAAATTTTTCTTACAAAATATAATGAATCGCTTTTGGATACTGGATATGTACCCACCTCCTCCTATTTTTTTGGTTCCATCCTGGAGTCCAACAACCCGAGGGAAAGCAAAACCTTGAAAGTATATTAAATTAAGCTCCTAGCTTGATCATTAACATTTGTCTCAATCTTGAAGACACTTTCAATTCGCAAAGCAAAAGCAGACCAAGAAAATTTGGAGCTTGTCATTCAGTGAACTGCAAATGATCATCAAAACATAAAAAACAGTAGTCTTAAACTATTCCATAAAAGTTTCAGAAATATCCTTTTTCTCTTTGGAAAGTTACCCAAAACTCCTCATACAAGTCACATTATTCCTAGTACCAGTAAGATCCATTCCAAGTTAATTGGATACTTCTCGCAAAATTTTCAGATAAAAAGGGGATTCAAACAAACAAAGGGGACAAATCCATGAATGTTGCTGATCAAAGTGGAGGAAAGGGCCTGAAAGAAGTGAAGAACACTTCAAGTGAATACCCTGCTAGGAAACAAGAAGAGTCTTGTGTCTTGGATATGGATATGCTGGCTCAAAAAATGGATGAGCTAGAAAATATAGAGGTCAAAATTGAGGATCAAGTATTGTATTTAAGAGAAGTGCTTCGTTGCTATTCACATCTCAGCGTCCCAATTTACACTGAAATTTTTAAGAAAGTTTTGATGGATATGTATAAATACTAAAGAGGTTCATATTCTGCATAATACAAGAAGTGTCAACAATTCAAGGAGTACACATGTGATATAGGTGGATTTTACTTGTTTTTTATATCGTGTTACGTCTCGTTGTGTTGAATTTATCATTTAAATTGTATGCATTTTGTGTTATTTTAGAGTAATTTATATCTTCGTGTTGCTCATTTGTTTAGTTGACGAAAATGCAGGAGATTCATGCAAAAGGGAGAAATTCGAGAGACCTCCGCCCGGGCGCACATTTATTTCTGCCCGGGCGCTTGCAAGATGTGAGGGATGAAAAAGGGGTCATTCAGACTTCATTGGAGAGCCGCCGCAAGCTTTGGAGAGAATTTTGTGCTTGGATTGAAGATTTGAAAATTTCCGGGCTTCGCTCTTCCTGTTTTTCGTCAATTCTAGTATTTCTAATTTAGTTTTTGTCATTTAAACTTAGTTTTGACTATTTCTACTATGAATTCGAGTAGCTAAACTTACATTATTTGTTGGGATTTAAGGGGATCCTAACCCGAACTTTGATTTGAATTAATTTATATTTCGATTGTCGCGTTATTTTTTATTATATTATTGTTTTATCGTGTTATTAGAGTGTAGCTAACTTTAACAACGTTTTTATATTGCGAGTGAGTTCGAGAGAATAACTTGTGATAAGAATGAGTAGTATAATCCGTGGATCTACAATTTACATAGATATATGAAATTGGATACGCGCCGATAGTCATAGTCCTAAGGGTCGAAAATTAGGGGATTTCATAAATCGACATGCAATTCAATCTTGATAAATAATTAAAGATATTTAATTACTTCATTGAGTAGAATTAGTTTGGCATAGCTAGAGAGGCTGTGTTCAATTGAATAGAAAATCCCGTCGGAAGCATATAATCAATATCGAACGAATTAATTAATTTACGAGGGGTAGGTGAACCGATATTCCTAACAAATTCATCTCTCATTGAATTTTAAATCCACCATTTTAGATATTTTATTTCATTATTTTATTCCTGCGTATTTTTATTTGCATGTTTCTTTGGTCATAGTATTAATAAAACAACCAATCAATTTTCGTTACTAAAGATTTAATAACTGAAAATAATAATTGTCAAACACAGTCTTCAGTGGAACGATAATCGTACTCTTGTACATTATACTATTATTTGGCATCGTGCACTTGCGATTAATTTTTTAGCATATAAAACCATATTTTTATTAAGGATTTCATAGTGCAAGTTTTGCTCGATCAAGTTTTTGGCGTCATTGTCGGGGACTGTTAATTCACAATTTTATTATTAGTTATTTTCTTTAGCATTGTTTCATTTTATTAAATTAACACTCCATATTCTGTTTCAAATATCTCGTCCAGTGCATGCCAAAGTCACTTGACGTGGAGCTTGAGCAGTTCGACCCTGAAATTGAAAGAAATTTCCGCAGGAGAAGACAATAGCAGAGACTGAAAGAACTGATGGAGAGGCACGAGAACGATCTTGAGGAGGAACATCGTGAAGATAGACATGTTGAGATGTCGCGCCGCATACCACTGCTGGATTATGCCCAACCCTCTTTGGATGGAGCACGCCCCAGCATTGTGATGCTTATTGTGCGGGCAAACCACTTCGAAATCAAACCAACTATAATTTAGACGATTCAGAACACATTCCAGTTTGGAGGATCTGTAGTAGATGATCCAAACACGCACATCGCGGATTTTCTCAAAATTTGTGATACTTTTAAATTTAATTTAGTTTCTGATGATGCTGTTAGATTGCGTTTATTTCCTTTCTCCTTACGTGATAAAGCTAAAGCATGGTTGAATTGCTTGCCTGTAGGTTCGATCACCGCATGGGAGGACATGGCGAAAGCGTTTCTCATTAAATACTTTCCTCCATCTAAGACCATCAAGCTGCGGGCAGACATAACCACTTTTCTCAGTTCGAGCAGGAATATTTATATGAGGCATGGGAGCGATTCAAGGATCTATTACAAAGATGCCCTCATCACAAACTGCCACTTGGGTTAGTTGTTCAAACCTTTTACTATGGCTTGCTTACTCCTAATCGTACTATGATAGATGCTGCTGCATGTGGAAACCTATTGAGGAAGACTGCTGAAGAGGGATATGAGCTGTTAAAGGAGATGGCTGCTAGCAGCTATCATCCTTAATCTGAAAGGAACAACCAGCGGAGAAGTGCAGGAGTCCACCAGGTAACTGATCTTTCTGCTATTACTGCACAACTTGATGTTTTTAACAGGAAACTAGATGGCTTGAACATGGGTGGCATAGCTATGCGTCTTCAAGAGATATCTTGTTTTGTTTAAAACCGATGCATTCATGGACATGCCTTGAAAGGCCAACTTGGTCTCATCTTAGATATAGTAAGGAGGTGTTCTAACCATGGCTATAGCCCATGGGGCAGCCAAGATCAGAAACTTTCTCCCTTGACAACAAACAATAAAAATCCAAGTGCAAAGAGACATTAGGGAGGAGTTGCTGTCATTTTCCTCTTCTTGCGTGTATGGGGCTTGAACTAATGGAACAACATGATCCTAACACACCCTAATACGTGTCTAGGTACAGCCGTGGGAGCCTATGATCGAGCCAAACCCTGCAACAACAGAAACAAGCCAAAACGTGAGAGCATAAGAGGAGGGCCGAATTCTGCACCTTATTTTCGAAAATAACTGTCATGTATTTCGATTTTTTTGCAATAAAATCATGTACATGTGATGTTTAAAAATACATATATGGCTTGATTGAAGAGTGAAAGAAAATATAGACATGCCTTGGTTTGTTTTGAACGAGAAACAAACGAAACGACGACGCGGCGCGGAGGAGACAGAGTGCTTCACTTTCTCACTTTTTTTTTCTCTCTTATTTTTCGTTGCTTACTCTCGATTTTTCTCTAGTATTCTACTCTGAAATTTTCGAAATAATGGAGAGGAGAATGTGTCTAGGAGATGGAGGAAAGGTTGCAAGATAAAAAGAAGAAATGAATCTTTCTATCTTCTAGTTTGTGAGATAAGGAATGATTGTGATAACAAAAGATTTGAGGGATAAACAAGGGGTGCACTTGGTCGATTATGATGTCTAGGAACAAGGGAGAAATTGCTTAATTATTTAATTGTTGGTGATTTAAAAGTGGGGGAAAAATATCTACCTAGAAAAAGATTAAGGGAAGATAATAAGAAATGAGTTGTCAAACCAATATAAATCTAGCAAATATGATGGCCAAATTTATCGGACAATTCTATCCTATTCTGGGAGATTTACTTCCTGTCACTAAATAATATATACATGTATAGAATTTAAAAATAGCTACAATAATTTTATTAGCGTTTATAAATGGGTAGAATATAGAATTTTTTTATAATAATTAAATTTTAAAATATTGATTTTTTACATTTCATATGATTCTACCGCAAAAATAAGAATAATAGAAATGAAAATCTCAAACCTCAAACGTAAAAGTTTTACTATCAAAAAAATTTCACGTAATTTTTAAATATAAAATATTAAGTTTTAAATTTTGAGAATAATAATAATAATAATAATAATATAATGATATAACACATGTTATATACATTAAACGAAATTATTTTAATGATTAGTTTGGTTGATTTTGGTTAAAGTAGTGTGAAATGTAATAATAATAATAAAAAAAGACACGCATAAGAAAAAAAAGTAAAGGAGAGTACCTCACCTGGTGTAGGATAGAATTGGCCAATTTTATCTAGTTAAATGAGTAGGAAAATTGTTTAAATTATTATTTATTGGAGATTAAATGTGATGGAATTATCTCACAAGAAAAAATTAAGGAAATAAATAAAATGGTCAGTTGTTAAACAATTAACAAATCTTTTTAAGAGGTGGCCGATTTTTGCTATTAAGTGGGGTGGAAAATTGCTTATTTATAAATTAAATGAGGATTTAAAATTGCAAGAATTAGTCTACAATGAATGGATAAGGAAGGATACCTAAAATTGTGAGTTGACAAATTTAAATCCTACAAAAAGGAGGTGGCCGAAAATTATAGGATAATGGGAGGAAAAAATATTGCTTAAATAATGTATTTTAAATCTTTAGAGCCTTATCTATCCATTAAATATTTTAGTGAATTAATAAATTGATTATGGAATAACATTATCTTGCATGCATGGCTAAATCTTTAAATTACTTAAATAATTCCTTAAACATTCTTTTACATTAAATCAACTTATTATTTCTCTCAAATAAATTTTAGGAATGTTTTCTTAATATTAAATTTTATCTCAATACTCCAACTCCAGTCCGACCTCACTTAATTAACTGAAAAAAGAAATAACTAAAATACTGTATAACATAATTAAATTTAAAGAAAAATAATTTAAATACTCGTGCAATAAAAATCATTTTAATTTAAATACTAAAAATTATGCATGGCTTATAATACGTAGTCCGATTTACGGGTTCTACACATAAAATGACACTTCTCCCAATTTAGTACCAAATTCATCTCCTCGCATCTCATCAACACCACCTTCAAATTCTGCAAACAGTCATCAAAAGAAGGGCCAAAAATCGAGAATTCATCCATAAAAATTTCAAGGAAAGTTTCTATCATGTCATGAAATATAGCGGTCATGCATCGTTGAAAAGTGGCAGGGGCATTACACAAGCCAAAAGGCATCCATCTGAAAGCGAAAGTGCCATAAGGACAAGTGAAAGTGGTTTTCTATTGGTCCTCAGGTGCAATCATGATTTGGTTATACCCCGAATACCCATCTAGAAAACAGTAAAACTCATGACCCGCTAACCTCTCTAACATTTGATCAATGAAGGGCAGTGGAAAATGATCTTTACGGGTAGCACCATTTAATTTCATATAATCAATGCACACACGCCATCCCGTAACTGTCCTAGTGGGTATCAATTCATTCTTTTCATTTGTGATCACAATAATCCCACCTTTTTTGGCACACACTGAATAGGATTTACCCATGCACTATCAAATATAGGATAGATAATACCTCTATCAATGAGTTTGATAGTCTCTGCTTTTACTATCTTTTGCATCTTTGGATTTAATCTTCTTTGAGGTTGCACAAGAGGTGAGTATTCGTCTTCCATCAAGATCTTGTGCATGCAGACTGATGGGTTGATCCCTTTTATGTGCCAGAAGGGGCACCAGTGAATCAAGTGGGAGTCCAAAACCGTCCAAGGAATGATCCGTACTCTAACACATATAATCCTGGATGGAGGCAATATCCCAACTTCTCTTGGAGTGGTCAAAACAGCCAGAATCGACCACAAGGAGGACAACCATATGGGAAACAACCGATGTACAGATACAGATATGATCCTCCTAGAGAAGAGAAGTCCAATTTGGAGCAGATGATGTCTAAGTTCATCTCATCTACCGAAACTAGACTCCAAAATCAAGATGCTTCGATAAAGGGGCTAGAAAATCAGATTGGACAGCTAGCAAAGATGATAGCAATTAGAGAACCGGGCACATTTCCAAGTAACACCGAGAACAATCCAAAAGAGCAAGTGAAGGTCTTTGAGTTGAAGAGTGGAGAAATTTTAGAGTCGAGAGAAAAAGAAAAAAATCAAGTGCCGGATGAACTGACTGAGACATCAAAAGATAAGTCTTCTAACTCTACACCAGCACCCACTGCACAATCTAAAATTCTATACCTCCCCCTTTTCCTGCAGCACTGGAAAAAGTAAAACTTGATACACAATTTGGTAAGTTTCTTGAGGTATTTAAAAAATTTCATATCAATATTCATTTTGCCGATGATTTCATGCAAATGCCTAGTTATGCTAAATTTTTGAAAGATATATTAGCTAATAAGAGGAAGTTGGAGGATCACATGACAGTGAACTTAACTGAAAATTTCTCTGCTTTGGTCCAAAACAAAATCCCACCGAAACTAAAAGACCCAAGGAGTTTTTCTATTCCTTGGGGATGTTGTTTTTCACAAAGCTTTGTGTGTTCTTGGTGCAAGTATTAATCTTATGCCTTTATCTGTATTCAGGAAACTCGGATTACGAGAGCTTAAGCCAACCAGGATGTCCTTACAGCTAGCTGACAGATCTGTCAAGTATCCACGAGGAGTGATTGAGGATGTGCTAGTGAAAGTGGACAAATTTATTTTTCCTGCAGATTTCGTGGTACTTGATATGGAGGAGGATGTAGAGATTCCCTTGATTTTAGGGAGACCGTTCCTTGCGACTGGTAAGGCCCTGATTAATGTTCAAGAAGGGAAGTTGAGATTGAGAGTGGGCGAGGAAGAGATTACTTTTGATGTTTTTAATGCACTTAAGCACACACTGCATTCTGATAGTTGTTATAGAATTGATGCTTTTGATGCTCATGTGTCTAACTATGTGCAAGATGCTGGCTTTTGATGCTATTGTGTCTAACTATGTGCAAGATGCTCTTAGGACCCGTTGGAAGCAATTCTCAATACTGAATTGAGAGAAGATGAATGGGATGCAGAGAAAGCCGAAATAGTGGCATACCTCAATGCCAACCAACCGTGGAAGAGGCCAATAAGGATGAGATTAGAGGACTTGGGAGATCGAAGAGATTTGATCCCTCAGAAGTCAAGCTTGGAGGAGCCACCGACGCTTGAGCTCAAACCATTGCCTCCACACCTAAAGTACGTATACTTAGGTGAGAATAACACTTTACCTGTTATTATTTCTGCTGCTTTGACAGATGTGATGGAGGACAAACTGTTGGAAGTTTTGAAAGCGCACAAGAGTACTTTTGCGTGGAAGATAGTGGACATAAAAGGGATCAACCCATCAGTCTGCATGCACAAGATCTTGATGGAAGACGAATACTCACCTCTTGTGAAACTTCAAAGAAGATTAAATCCAAAGATGAAAAAGATAGTAAAAGCAGAGACTAATTAACTCCTTGATGCAGGTATTATCTATCCTATATCTGATAGTGCATGGGTAAATTCTATTCAGTGTGTGCCAAAAAAGGTAGGATTATTGTGATCACAAATGAAAAGAATGAATTGATACCCACTAGGACAGTTACGGGATGGCGTGTGTGCATTGATTATATGAAATTAAATGATGCTACCCGTAAAGATCACTTTCCACTGTCTTTTATTGATCAAATGTTAGAGAGGTTAGCGGGTCATGAGTTTTACTGTTTTCTAGATGGGTATTCGGGGTATAACCAAATCATGATTGCACCTGAGGACCAAGAGAAAACCACTTTCACTTGTCCTTATGGCACTTTTGCTTTCAGATGGATGCCTTTTCGCTTGTGTAATGCCCCTGCCACTTTTCAATGATGCATGACCGCTATATTTCACGACATGATAGAAACTTTCCTTGAAATTTTTATGGATGAATTCTCGATTTTTTGCCCTTCTTTTGATGACTGTTTGCAGAATTTGAAGGTGGTGTTGATGAGATGCGAGGAGACGAATTTGGTACTAAATTGGGAGAAGTGTCATTTTATGTGTAGAACCCGTAAATCGAACTACGTATAAGCCATGCATAATTTCTAGTATTTAAATTAAAATGATTTTTATTGCACGAGTATTTAAATTATTTTTCTTTAAATTTAATTATGTTATACAGTAGTTTAGTTATTTCTTTTTTCAGTTGATTAAGTGAGGCCGGACTGGAGTTGGAGTATTGAGATAAAATTTAATATTAAGAAAACATTCCTAAAATTTATTTGAGAGAAATAATAAGTTGATTTAATGTAAAAGAATGTTTAAGTAATTATTTAAGTAATTTAAAGATTTAGCCATGCATGCAAGATAATGTTATTCCATAATCAATTTATTAATTCACTAAAATATTTAATGGATAGATAAGACTCTAAAGATTTAAAATATATTATTTAAGCAATATTTTTTCCTCCCATTATCCTATAATTTTCGGCCACCTCCTTTTGTAGGATTTAAATTTGTCAACTCACAATTTCGGGTATCCTTCCTTATCCCTTCATGGTAGACTAATTCTTGCAATTTTAAATCCTCATTTAATTTATAAATAAGAAATTTTCCACCCCACTTTAATAGCAAAAATCGGCCATCTCTTGAAAATATTTGTTAATTGTTTAACAACTCACCATTTTATTTCTTTCCTTAATCTTTTCTTGTGAGATAATTCCATCACATTTAATCTCCAATAAATAATAATTTAAACAATTTTCCTACTCATTTAACTAGATAAATTTGGCCATCATATTTGCTAGATTTAAATTGGTTTGATAACTCATTCCTTATTACCTTCCCTTAATCTTTTTCTATGTAGATATTTTTCCAACACTTTTAAATCACCAACAATTAAATAATTAAGCAAATTCTCCTTTGTTCCTAGACACCATAATCGACCAAGTGCACCCTTGTTTATCCCTCAAATCTTTTGTTATCACAATCATTCCTTATCTCACAAACTAGAAGATAGAAAGATTCATTTTTTCCTTTTATCTTGCAACCTTTCCTCCATCTCCTAAACACATTCTCCCTCTCCATTATTTCGAAAATTTCAGAGTAGAATACTAGAGAAAAATCAAGAGTAAGCAAGGAAAAATAAGAGATAAAAAAAGTGAGAAAGCGAAGCACTCCGTCTCCTCCGCGCCGCGTCGTCGTTTCGTTTGTTTTTCGTTCAAAACAAACCAAGGCATGTCTATATTTTCTTTCACTCTTCAATCAAGCCATATAGGTATTTTTAAACATCACATGTACATGATTTTATTGCAAGAAAATTGAAATACATGACAGTTATTTTCGAAAATAAGGTGCAGAATTCGGCCCTCCCCTTATGCTCTCACGTTTTGGCTTGTTTCTGTTGTTGCAGGGTTTGGCTCGATCATAGGCTCCCAAGGCTGTACCTAGACACGTAATAGGGTGTGTTAGGATCATGTTGGTCCATTAGTTCAAGCCCCATACACGCAAGTAGAGGAAAATGACAGCAACTCCTCCCTAATGTCTCTTTGCACTTCGATTTTTATTGTTTGCTGTCAAGAGAGAAAGTTTCTGATCTTGGCTGCCCCAGGGGCTATAGCCAAAGTTAGAACACCTCCTTATTATGTCTAAGATGAGACAAAGTCGGCCTTTCAAGGCATGGTGTCACGCCCCGAGTCCGAAGCATCGGTGACATCCGGCATTGTTTAACAATTAAATTGAAAACAATAAAGCCTCGTATCAAATCAAACCAGTCTTTTTCATAAAATAATATTGTCTTTTACAATGACAATGGAAAATGAAGGTTACATCAGAGTTTTCGAAATACGACAAAACAATAATTTGAAGCCTATTCTTGATCACTGATTCACCAACCCCAGAATGCATCCTGCTCCTCTTCATTTACTTGCTCTTCATCCTTATCTGAAATTTGTAAGGGGTGAGTGTTTTGGGAAACACTCAGCAAGTGGGGGTCGATCGATTTCCAATGATACATATAGATCTTAAACATTTCTTTTATCAAACTTTCAAAACTTATAACAGTTAACTTATCATGTCGAAACGAACGATTATAACAGATCAGGTTTTACAGATTGGTTCAGAAACAGATCAGATCAGATCATATATAGAACATAACAGATCGGAACAAACAGAACACTGTTACTCATCTCATCTCCATGGTCAAATTGTCCCCAATATGTTAGTCCTCTAAGGGGTGAGGCCAGAACATGGTTTTATACCCACCAATGGGGGCCAGACAGAACATGGTTTTATACCCACCAATGGGGGCCAGACAGAACTACAATTATCGTCCCATTTCAAATTCAAATCGTAACAGTGCAACAAAGATTTCAGACTTATCAGACGGAACTTTTCAGATTTTCAGATTTCAGAGTTTTCATACTGACACAGCGGAATCAAAGAATTTCGAATATCAGAAGAAACATATAATCGATCGAAATTTTAAACAGACAGAAGTCATATTTTTGAAAATGAAGACACACAGATATGCATGTCATGATATACATATTCAAGTTTAAAAATACAAACGAATATATAACAAAAGCCCATTTACTTAATTTTATTTGGTACGAAGCTTTCCTTTGATTTTTCGGCAGCACTTCAACGTAACTTTAACAAGTACTGTCTTCACTCCGACAGCACTTCGGCACAGTATGGAAACTACGGACTACACGAACAAGACCTCTTTCTTCTTTCTTGATCTCGGCCGTGACTTGTGAAGGGTGAGGGGAAGCCGAAAATATGGAGTATGGTGGAGAGGGAAAGGCCGAAAATTGTAAGCCTTTTTGGAATGGATTTGTCTTGCATGTGATCTCATATTTATAGGCCAAATTTCTTGTCTCTTCACTTGCCCATGACCGAATTCTTGGTACTCAAGTATGTGAGTAATTGTGATTCATGTATTCCTTAATTCCAAGATAGCTATAATTGTGATTCATGTATTCTTCAAATCCAAGGTAGCCATAATTGTGGTTCATGTATTCTCCAAGAGTCACCTTAATCTTCTATAGATCATTTCTTACATTATTAATATGTCTCAATCCCTTAGCTCCTTCTTTTGTTTAGCTCCAATGCCATTTCTTGCATCATAATTGTGTCTTGATCTCCTAGCTCATCCCTTAGCTCCTCCATGGATTTCCTCAAAGGTTATTTCTTGCACTATGATCTTGTCTAAACCTTTAGCTCTCATTTTAGGACAAACATGGTTGAGCTTCCTTGAGCTGAAAGATTGCGTCTTTGAGCTGGGGTTTTACTCCTCTCATGAAAACTCTTTGATGGACATGATTAGTTGCAGCTTGGCCTCCCGTTGATTTTCTTCTCGAACTTTGAAACCACTTCCTCGAGTTACACTAACTGAAAATCTTATTTACTTTGTATCGAAAATATCGGGTTCTCACATCCCTCCCTCCTTATTAAAAGTTTCGTCCTCGAAACTTGCATTAGCTTGATCATTCAAATAGGTGAGGGTATTGCGACCGCATCTTCTCTTCAAGTTCCCAAGTTTCCTCTCTTTCAGTATGATTTGACCATTGTACCTTGACATAAGGTATTGTCCGGTGTCGCAATGCTTGTTCTTTTGTGTCCACTGTAGGATAGGGACCTCTTCATATTTGAGTTCCTCATTCAGATTACCTTCGATCATTAGTGGCTTAACTTTAAGTACATGGTTCGGGTCTGGGACATACTTCCGTAGTTGTGAAATGTGGAAAACATTATGTATTCTGGTCATCTCAGGTGGTAAAGCCAGTCGATAAGCTAAAGTTCCAACCTTATCCAGTATCTCGAATGGTCCCACATACCTTGGGTTCAACTTTCCGGATTTACTGAACCGAACTACTCCTTTCATGGGAGAGACTTTGACGTAAGCTTTTTCACCAACCTCTAATTCGAATGGTCTTCTTTTCAAATCTGCCCAGCTTTTCTGCCTATCCTGGGCTGCCTTGAGTCTCTCCTTGATTATGGTTACTTTATCAACGGTTAGCTGTATAAGTTCTGGTCCGGTAACGGCTTTTTCTCCGACTTCGTCCCAATATAGGGGCGACCTACACTTCCGACCATATAGGGCCTCATATGGGGCCATCTCAATGCTACTGTGATAACTGTTGTTATAGGCAAATTCAATCAGAGGTAACTGTTCGCTCCAATTTCCCGAAAAATCCAGTGCACATGCCCTTAGCATATCTTCAAGGGTTTGAATTGTTCGCTCGGTTTGGCCGTCAGTCTGAGGATGATAGGCCGTGCTGAGCGTAACTTTTGTTCCCATGGCCTTTTGAAAACTTTTCCAGAATCTTGACACGAATTTTGGGTCTCTGTCAGACAGTATACTTGCGGGTACTCCATGTAGTCTCACTATGTTGTCCATATACATAGTGGCTAATTTATCCAAATTATAATTCATCCGTACTGGAAAGAAATGTGCGGACTTAGTCAATCTGTCAACGATCACCCATATCCCATCATGGCCTTGACTTGATCTTGGTAGTCCGACTACAAAGTCCATGGAGATGTTATCGCACTTCCACTTCGGTATTTCTAATGGTTGTAGAAGTCCTCCAGGCCGCTGATGCTCTGCCTTGACTTGTTGACAGGTTAGACACTTTGCAACGAAGACCGCTACGTCCCTCTTCATTCCATTCCACCAGTAGTTGTTTTTCAAATCCTGTACATCTTGGTGCTTCCCGAGTGTACTGAAAATCTTGATTTATGTGCCTCGGCCATTACCTCTTCTCGAATTCCATCGATGTTTGGCACATATAATCGCCCTTTCATCCAAAGGATACCATCTTTATCAATTTGAAATTCTGGAATCTTTCTTTCCTGAATTTGTTCCTTTATCTTGGAGATATTGGTGTCTTGACTTTGTTTTAGTTTGATGGTCTCTTGGAGACCTGGTTGCACTGATAGTGACGATAAGCTCACCTTTCTGGGGTTCTTCCGACTCAATGCATCTGCCACTTTATTTGCTTTTCCCTGATGATAGCTGATTACCAAATCGTAATCTTTGAGAAGTTCCATCCACCTTCTTTGCCTCATGTTTAATTCCTTCTGAGTGAAAATGTACTTAAGGCTCTGGTGATCAGTAAAAACTTCGCAGTTTACTCCATAGAGATAGTGCCTCCAGATTTTAAGCGCGAAAACTACTGCGGCTAGCTCCAAATCATGAGTGGGGTAATTCTGCTCGTATGGTTTCAAATGTCGTGAGGCATACGCAATTACCTGGCCCTCTTGCATAAGCACACACCCTAACCCTCCCTTTGAAGCATCACTGTACACAGTGAAATTCTTACCATCCTCGGGGAGAACTAGTACTGGTGTGGATGCGAGTTTTGACTTCAGGGTCTCGAAACTCCTATCGCATGCTTCGTTCCAAATAAATTTTGAATTTTTCTGAGTAGGTTTGGTGAGTGGGATAGCTATTGACGAAAATCCTTCAACAAATTTTCTATAATAGCCTACTAATCCCAGAAAACTTCTTATCTCTGTCACTGTTTTAGGTTGAGGCCAATCTTTAATTGCCTCCACTTTCTTAAGGTCTACTGACACCCCTTGTTCTGATATTATATGACCTAGGAACGCCACACTTTTCAGCCAGAATTCACACTTCTTGAATTTGGCATAGAGTTCTTTCTCTCGTAATGTTTGCAAAGTGAGACGCAGATGCTCACTATGTTCTTCCTCACTTGGTGAGTACACCAAGATGTCATCTATGAACACTACCACGAACTTGTCGAGATACGGTTTGAATACTCGGTTCATAAGATCCATGAATGCTGCAGGAGCATTGGTTAGACCAAACGGCATTACCATGAATTCGTAGTGCCCATACCTTGTCCTAAAAGCAGTCTTAGGGATATATTCTGCTTTGACTTTTAACTGATTGTAACCTGATCTGAGATCAAGTTTTGAGAAAACTTTGGCTCCTTTCAGCTGGTCTAAAAGGTCATCTATTCTCGGGAGTGGGTACTTATTCTTTATAGTGATCTTGTTCAACTCCCTGTAGTCAATACATAGTCTCATGCTCCCGTCCTTTTTCTTTACGAAAAGCACTGGGGCTCCCCACGGTGATGCACCGGGGCGAACCTGCTTCTTGTCCAGTAGTTCTTGCAGTTGCGTGTTGTGGTGATCAAGGTTGTTCACTTGGTCTTGCAGTTCTTGTATTGTCGATTGGCTTACTTTCTCATCGATTTCTTGTTCCCCAATCTTTTCCTCAAGACGATGTTGAATGCTGAGAAGGCCATCACTCCGGATTTGGAGCGTAAGAATCCTATCTTGCGCTTTCTTCAGTTCTTGTTTGGTGATCTCGTGCTGATGTTCCGACTCCAGATGATAAGCGGCGTATCGTCTAACGTCTTCACGTAGTTTCTTCTCTTCGATTCTGGCTTCTCGAAGATCTTCCCCCATGCACACGTTATGCCCATCTAATTGGTAGTTATCTCTTTCAAGTTTTTCATTCTTTTCTTTCATTATTTTAATTTCTGACTCCTTTTCCTGAAGTTGTTTTTGAAGTTCCTTTATAACACTTTGGAGATCCATACTGGTTTCCTATAAAGATACAAAAAATTTTTTTATAGATAACATACTCGTCGAATTGTTAATGTGCAATAACAGAAAGTTTTAAAATAGTTTGATTCACATAATAGTTTCTTAGCCACAAATTTGCTACAATTTAATATTTTTCGATACTGCTAATCTAATCGAACATCTCTCCATTATCGTTGTCATTGGCAATGTCGCTTCCATCCACCTCCATTGGTGCTACGTCTTCTTCCTCCATGTTCTCTATTATTGAATGTAGGTAGTTATTTTGGTCTTGAAGTCTGTCCATAGCTCCGTGTATCTTCGAAATGTACCGGTCCTGTCTGGCGATGAACTCCTCTTGGCGCTGATGGGCTTGAGCAGCGCGATCCTTTTCTGTCTCGATCCTCTCAAGTAAATCCTTGTTGATTGAAACCAAGCGCGCGAAGCGAATCGAATTCATCGGTATCTGTAGCATTTGACTTTCAGCCACATCCAAATGATGAGTGAGTCGCTGTACGTCCGACTCCAGCAGGTGTCTAATCTCATTAAGCTCTTGCCTTTCCAATTTCTCCTTGGCTAGTTGTGCCTTTAAAGTTGCTATTTCCCTAGCGTGGTTATCGATGGTAAGCTGTCGCATGCGCAGAGCAGCCTGTGCGCGAGTACTAGGGGCAGCCATTTCCTAGTATAAATCATCAGAATCGTATAAAGAATAGAAAGGCACAAAGCGCAAAGTTGTCGTGGAATAAGGATTTTCGGAATGACTGACTGAAAAGATAGATTTTTGGAGCTGTTCAAAATTTTAGGGAACAGATGAAATTTGGGTTCAGATTGGGATGCACTAGGATTTTGCCAAAATTTGACTTTGTCAAATTTTGTCTGTCAAAATCCCAGCGGGATTATGAACCTGGCGGCTCTGATACCACTTAAATGTCACGCCCCGAGTCCGAAGCATCGGTGACATCCGGCATTGTTTAACAATTAAATTGAAAAAAATAAAGCCTCGTATCAAATCAAACCAGTCTTTTTCATAAAATAATATTGTCTTTTACAATGACAATGGAAAATGAAGGTTACATCAGAGTTTTCGAAATACGACAAAACAATAATTTGAAGCCTATTCTTGATCACTGATTCACCAACCCCAGAATGCATACTGCTCCTCTTCATTTACTTGCTCTTCATCCTTATCTGAAATTTGTAAGGGGTGAGTGTTTTGGGAAACACTCAGCAAGTGGGGATCGATCGATTTCCAATGATACATATAGATCTTAATCCTTAAAACATTTCTTTTATCAAACTTTCAAAACTTATAACAGTTAACTTATCATGTCGAAACGAACGATTATAACAGATCAGGTTTTACAGATTGGTTCAGAAACAGATCAGATCAGATCATATATAGAACATAACAGATCGGAACAAACAGAACACTGTTACTCATCTCATCTCCATGGTCAAATTGTCCCCAATATGTTAGTCCTCTAAGGGGTGAGGCCAGAACATGGTTTTATACCCACCAATGGGGGCCAGACAGAACATGGTTTTATACCCACCAATGGAGGCCAGACAGAACTACAATTCTCGTCCCATTTCAAATTCAAATCGTAACAGTGCAACAAAGATTTCAGACTTATCAGACGGAACTTTTCAGATTTTCAGATTTCAGAGTTTTCATACTGACACAGCGGAATCAAAGAATTTCGAATATCAGAAGAAACATATAATCGATCGAAATTTTAAACAGACAGAAGTCATATTTTTGAAAATGAAGACACACAGATATGCATGTCATGATATACATATTCAAGTTTAAAAATACAAACGAATATATAACAAAAGCCCACTTACTTAATTTTATTTGGTACGAAGCTTTCCTTTGATTTTTCGGCAGCACTTCGACGTAACTTTAACAAGTATTGTCTTCACTCCGGCAGCACTTCGGCACAGTATGGCAACTACGGACTACACGAACAAGAGCTCATTCTTCTTTCTTGATCTCGGCCGTGAATTGTGAAGGGTGAGGGGAAGCCGAAAATATGGAGTATGGTGGAGAGGGAAAGGCCGAAAATTGTAAGCCTTTTTGGAATGGATTTGTCTTGCATGTGATCTCATATTTATAGGCCGAATTTCTTGTCTCTTCACTTAGCCCATGACCGAATTCTTGGTACTCAAGTATGTGAGTAATTGTGATTCATGTATTCCTTAATTCCAAGATAGCTATAATTGTGATTCATGTATTCTTCAAATCCAAGGTAGCCATAATTGTGGTTCATGTATTCTCCAAGAGTCACCTTAATCTTCTATAGATCATTTCTTACATTATTAATATGTCTCAATCCCTTAGCTCCTTCTTTTGTTTAGCTCCAACGCCATTTCTTGCATCATAATTGTGTCTTGATCTCCTAGCTCATCCCTTAGCTCCTCCATGGATTTCCTCAAAGGTTATTTCTTGCACTATGATCTTGTCTAAACCTTTAGCTCTCATTTTAGGACAAACATGGTTGAGCTTCCTTGAGCTGAAAGATTGCGTCTTTGAGCTGGGGTTTTACTCCTCTCATGAAAACTCTTTGATGGACATGATTAGTTGCAGCTTGGCCTCCCGTTGAGTTTCTTCTCGAACTTTGAAACCACTTCCTCGAGTTACACTAACTGAAAATCTTATTTACTTTGTATCGAAAATATCTGGTTCTCACACATGGTCCATGGATTCATCGGTTTTAAACAAAACAAGACAAGCCCCCTTCCACCCCCTTCATTTTCTGCATGTGTGTGTGTGTTCGGTCATGGGTTGGTATGGATCTTGGTTCGCCTAGGGCCCTTAGCCACGGTCCATACAATCCCTCTTGATGTCTAGATCATGCCATGGTCAATCAAATGGCCACAAGAATGTTCCGTGACAGCAAGAACAAGCGAAACACCCCACGCACTGGTGGTGTGCTCTCAGATGAGGCGTGTGTTGCCAAGGGTGATGGATTGGATTGTGGCTAGCCTAGGGCCCTTAGCCACGGTTCAAGACAACCCTTATGATGTTGGGAAGAGGCTCTGGTCGGTGGTTCAAGCCCCAATGGCCATTAGCCTCGCAAACAACGTAAAAGAACGCAAGCGTTGCTGTTGTGTTTGTGTGACAACAAGATGTACGTCGGTTCAGAGGCTCGTTTGAGTTCTTGGTTGGCTTTTAGCCTATAGCTTTAGACTGGACAGTGCCTCATCGAGTTAGGAAGGTCATGTTTTTGGCTATTTGTGATTCGGTTAAGTTTAGAGGTCTTACGAGAATTTACGGTACAAGGTGCCAAAATGACTATCGAAAGAGCGTTTTATTTTTTTGGCCTCCATTCACCGAAAAATTCGAGTACTGAAATTTTAGGAGCATTATTTCATCATTTTAAGTGTATTTTAATCATGGCTAAATGATGGTTTGATGTTGGTTCGGGTTGGTAAGAAGCTATGGTTAAATACTAAGTCATTGGACGTAATTGTCTCGTTTTTGGATTCAATTACGATGTGTTGGTCAGGATAAAATCATTTGCATATTTTCATGTTAAAATTAGATTGCAGCAAGACTGGGAACGATCCAACTCATTTGGTAAAATAATACAGGATATTTAATTATGTTATTTAATTATATTACGTGCATAAAAATATAAAATGTTCATTTTTGAGATATATGCGATATTGCTTGTGGCCACTTCACGTTCATGGGATTGCAGCTTATCATGGGATTATTACTTCATCCAGTGGTCATTGACCGGTTCAGTTCATGTTCATGTATTGGTAGATCTCTACCGCCCAGTATACTGTGGTTTAGTCTGATCAGACGATTCATTTCACGTTATTGGCCACTTGCGTAGAACATATTCTCAACATAAAATTATGACATGTTATTTCATGACAGGGCTCTATCGAGCAACATTTCACTTCTGATTTTCAGTTCAGTTATGCACGTAGTATAATTACTAATGACATGATATTTTTACGTTACGCCAGACTCATGATATTTTTACCATGCATGCAATTTTATTATTATTACTTGTTATTTATGATATATGCATGCTGATTCTTTAGACTCACTAGACTTGTTTGTTGTAGGTACTGATGAGGTCGGGATCGAGGGCGGGGACCAGTGAGCCATCTTGGGTCGGCAGTAGTGGAACCCGAGGACCTCATTTTCAGCACTCACTATTTTATTTCAAACTCAGTTTTTTTCTATCTGTCGCTGAATTATTTTAAATTGTTACTTTGCAAACAATAATTACTTCCGCTGTGTTATTTTGAACATTAAACTCTATTTATCAGTTTATTTTACGAATGAGGCATATTACTTATTTTTTTTAAAAAAAAAGAAAATTTTAAATTTTTCCGCAATTTTTCAAGTATGAATTTCGGGCCATTATATTATGGTACAAGAAGGCATAGTATTGGGGCACAAGATATCAAAGCATGGAATAGAGGTGGATAAGGCAAAGGTTAAAGTTATCAAGAAGTTACCACCTCCGGCATCCATAAAGGGAGTTAGAATTTTTCTAGGCCACGCCGGTTTTTATCGACGTTTTATCAAAGATTTTTCTAAAATTGCCAAACCTATATCTTCTTTACTTATGAAAGATGTGCCCTTTGATTTTAATTCTCACTGTTTATAGGCATACGATGATTTGAAGGAGCGCTTGGTGACGGCTCCTGTCTTGGTGGCACCAGATTGGGATCTACCATTCGAGGTCATGTGCGATGCATGTGATACTGCGGCGGGAGCTGTGCTTGGCCAGCGACAAAACAAGGTATTTCACATAATTTACTACACAAGTAAGACCCTAGATGTAATGCCCGGGATTTTTTTGATAAATTGCGATTATTGATTTATAACTTGCTGTAATTATGGACGGAAAGGATCGGACCGGGAAAGACAAGAAAATACATTGAATGTGTGCAAGGAACAGTACCCCTCGCGCATATGTGTGGCACTGATGTGCGCACATGCGCGAAATGGGCAGAGGGCCTCGCGCATATGCGCGGAGAGTGTGCGCGCATATGTGCGAGTTGTGCGGAAGGAAAGTGCCGTGTCCAGAGAACCTCGCACAAATGCGCGGCGAGGGTGCGCGCATATGTGTGAGCTGCCGAGAAGACTAAGGCGGAGACCAGTAGGTCTCGCGCATATGCGCCGAAAAGGTTCGCGCATATGCGCAAGACGTGCTGCTTAAAGTAGAAGGCCACATGGCTGAAGCATGCAACATGTATATATATATATATATATATATATATATATATATATATATATATATATATATATATATACAAGCCTTCACTCAATTGGGAAAAAAGAAAGGAAATCGAGAAATCGAAGCCAACCTCACATTCTTGATTTTAGATTTGGATTTAATCGAGAATCCAGCCGTTCGATTTTGAATCCAACTTCAATACCGTATTCTTATCGACGCAGGCTTCAACTGGATGTAAGTTTCTTATGTTTTTAGCATGATTTGAAATTATGGTATTGCCAGAATCAGATAAGATTCCTATATGATCTTCTTGACATGTTAGACATCGTAAAATCGAAGTCAGATTGAGAAACAGATCGATTATGGAATTGTTATGATTTTCAGATTATATTAATTGATATTGGACAGATCTGGATTGTTGATTGATTACAGATTGTATTGGATATTGATTATGGATTGTAATTAATATCTGTTGAGATTGTATTGACTGGGATATCGGGATTGTTCTGTTATGCCGTTGATTTTGAGTTAAATCCAGATTGATCAGATTGGTGTCTATTTGAGCAGTATATTGATATGATATTATTGATATTGTCATTGCCAGATTGAGACTTGAGAAACTTTGAATTCCAGACGGGAATGGAGTCAGAACTGCAATAAAAGAAAGGTATAAGTCAATGTGGTACCGGGAGAACGACTCGAGTATGATATACTTGAGTTTCCCTAAATCACATACTTATTGTTATTGTGTGCATTGATTTGAATTGATATTCTTGTTCTATTGATTTATAGAAAGCATGTATTAGACGAGCATTAGACGAGTGATCTTGTGACATATGTGCCCGATAGTGATGGAATCGTCACTGGCACATTGCACATTATCATAGGATAGTGATTTGGCGAAAGTGCCAAAGTCTGTGACGGATAGGTCAAGACACCGGATGTTTGGTTATATCGAAGTGGATAGAATTGGAGTTTCTTCTATTACTGATGTTCGAAATGGAATACCAACGTCTGGAAACCGGGATCTATATACTAGGATTGAGTCTAGTTTGAGACGTGGAGTCACGAGTCTGATTGACAGTTTTATATTGATTATATTTTTAGATTTTGATACATATTACTGATATATGTTTCATGCTTTATATGGATTATATGATTGCATGTTCGTTGATTTATACTGGGATGTATTTCTCACCGGAGTTATCCGGCTGTTGTCGTGTTTGTATGTTTGCATGGAAACAGGTGGGACAGGATCAGGGTCGAGGAGATGATGAGAGATCGTGATTAGAGTGGAGACTACGGACTTTGATGTTGCTGTAGATAGGATTCAGCACTTGACATTTAGTTGTTAAACCTTTGTTTAAGTTTGATGTTTGGTGTGCAAGACTTGTACTTTTATACTGATATGTACATTAGATTGAATACCATTACGTTCCGCAATTTAAAAAAAAAAATTAGACCTTGTTTATTATAATTGATTAAATTGTCCCAATGACGATTAAGAATATGATTAGCGTCCGGATCCCCACAGCAGGTAGTATCAGAGCGGTAGATCTTTTAGATTGAGATAAGAGCTAGTGAGCGGGGTAGATTGAGTTTTCTTTCCTTGCTTTTGATTGCTAGCATGATTTACTGCTTTAATACATGTTTACCTGATTATTTGATTTTGATATGGTCATGTATATTATTGATAATGGATCAGAACCGATTCTTGATCAGCAATAAGATGATCGGAGGAGGACTAAAACAGATTTATGTTATTTGGTGGCTAACCCTTTTGATAATCAGATATGCCTACTCGAAGAGTACCGGAACAGGGTAGCACTTCGAATCCTCCAATGGATGTGACAGCAACACCGATGGAGACATTGTTGAAGAGATTTCATTCATTCCATCCACCGACTCTGAAGGGTACTGAGACTTCAGTTGATTGCAAGAGTTGGTTAGACGACATGGAGATGTTGTTTGAGTCCTTGGATTACACTGATGAGCGAAGAGTGAAACTGATTGGGCACCAGTTGCATGATGTTGCAAAGAACTGGTGGATTACAACAAAGCAGGCCTTGGAGCATCGAGGTACAATTATTACTTGAAATGTATTTAGAACTGAGTTTTATCAGAAATTCTTTCCAGTGTCGTATAGGAAGGATAAGGGAGCATAATTTGCAAACTTGAGACAAGGCTAGCTGAACATCGAGGAATATGTGCCAAGTTCTCTACACTGCTACGATTTGCTCCACATGTGGCCGAAAATGACGAAGCCGTTGCTGATCAGTTCATCAATGGGTTGAATCTCGAGATATTTACATTGGCGAACACAAGGCGACCGAATAATTTTACTGATGCCTTGAACAGAGCCAAGGGAGCCGAAGCCGGTCTGATGAGACAGAGAGGAGCTTCGTTTGTACCACCAGCACCGAGACCACAACAACCACCTACCCGATTTGAGAGTGGCATCAGTAGTGGTGGAAAGAAAGAATTCCTGAAAGTTAGAGGGAAACAGTTCAAAAGATCTGGAAGCAGTTCATCCAGTTCTAGTGGCTCGAGACAGACCGGTCAGGGCCAAAGTTATACAGGACCTTATTGCAACACTTGTGGAGGGAAGCATTCCACAGAGCAGTTCCGAGGAGTGTTTGGCAATTGCCGTATTTGTAGACAGCAGGGACATTTTGCTCGAGTCCCCAGAGAGATACTCAGAGGTCACAGGTTGCCGAGTCATCTGGATCAGTAGCTCAAACTGGTAGACGACCATCTGCAGTCCACTCCTTCCAGCCAGCACCAGCCTAGTCACATTCGAGGCCATGAGGGAGCCAGACAGTTAGCCAGCCTCCTAGACAGCAGGCCAGAGTATTTGCTTTGACGGAGGAGCAGGCTCAGGACGCACCAGACGATGTTGTTGCAGGTAACTATTTTAATTCTGGTTATCCTGCATATGTATTGATAGATACTGGTGCATCACATACTTTTATATCTGAGATACTTGCATTGAGTCATGCATTGTCTATTGAGTCATTATCTGCGGTAGTGTCTGTCTCTTCTCTGTTGGGGACAGATTTGATATCAGTGAAATCTATTAAATCTTGTATACTGCAGTATGAGGGACATGAGATCGAGTTAGATTGTATTGTACTTGGGTTGTCTGATTTTGACTGTATTATTAGTATCGATATGTTGACCAAGTACAGAGCCACTGTTGATTGTTTCTACAAGATTGTGAGATTCAGACCTGAAATGGCTATTGAGTGGAAATTCTATGGTAAGGGTTCTCGATCCAGAATTCCTTTGATATCTGCTATGAATATGACTCGATTATTGCATAAAGGAGCGGATGGATTCCTTGTTTATTCAGTTGATTTACTGAAATCGAGTCCATCATTGGCGGATTTGTCAGTGGTGTGTGAGTTTGCTGATGTCTTCCCAGATGAGATTACTAGATTGCCTCCGATTCGAGAGATAGAATTCAGCATTGAGTTGATGCCAGGTACAGTTCCGATTTCTAGAGCTCCGTACCGAATGGCACCGATTGAGTTGCAAGAGTTAAAAGAACAATTGGAGGATTTATTGGCCAAGGGATATATCAGACCGAGTGTGTCTCCTTGGGGTGCTCCAGTATTGTTTGTGCGAAAGAAGGACGGTTCAATGAGACTCTGGATTGACTAGCAACTGAACAAAGCAACGGTAAAGTACAAATATCCATTGCCCCGTATTGATGATTTGTTTGATCAGTTGCAGGGTTTTTCAGTATATTCCAAGATCGATCTGAGATCTGGATATCATCAGCTAAGAGTCAGATATTCTGATATCTCGAAGACAGCATTCAGAACCAGGTATTGACATTATGAGTTTATTGTCATGCCGTTTGGGTTGACGAATGCTCCAGCTGTGTTTATGGCTCTGATGAACCGCATATTCCAGAGGTATCTTGATGATTTCTTTATTATATTCATTGATGATATCTTGATTTATTCGAAGAATATGATTGAAGATGCCGAGCATTTGCGAACGATGTTGAAAATTCTGAGGGCTGAGAAACTATACGCTAAACTGTCGAAATGCGAGTTTTGGTTGAGACAGATTGTATTTCTGGGACATATTATATCTGGAGACGGTATATCAGTTGATCCCAGTAAGGTTGAGGCGGCGATTTATTGGCCGAGACCGACATCAGTGCCCGAGATTCGCAGTTTTATGGGTTTGGCAGGATATTACCGGCGATTTATTAAAGTTTTTCCAATATTGCCAAGCCGATTACTCAGTTTACTCAGAAGAATGCTCCGTTTGTATGGTCTGAAGAATGTGAGACCAGCTTTCTTGAATTAAAGAAAAGACTGACCAGTGCTCTGGTGTTGACTATCCCATCAGGTACTGGTGATTTTGTGGTTTATTGTGATGCATCTCACCGAGAATTGGGTTGTGTTTTGATGCAGCGAGGACATGTTATCGCTTATGCTTAACGACAGTTGAATTTGAAGTATCTATTTTCATAGTCAGAGCTGAATATGAGACAGCGAAGATGGCTTGATTTATTGAAAGAATTTGATTGTGAAATCAAGTACTACTCGGGGAAATCCAATGCAGCAGCAGATGCACTGAGTCGAAAGGTATGTTCTTTATCCTTATCGACGATTGGTGTTTCGAATTTGATAGAAGATTGCTATTTCTCTGAATTAGCCTTTGAAACAGATTGTCAGCCTCTGAGATTGTGTGCTATTCGAGCTGAACCATAACTGATATTGAGAATCAATGAGGCACAGAAAGTTGATCAGAATGTGCAGAATTTGATTGCTATGGTCAGAGCTGGACATCAATCGGAATATCAGGTTCGTGACGGTGTTTTGTATGTGAATAATCGTATTGTTGTGCCGAATGTTTCAGATTTTAGACAGCGGATACTAGCAGAAGCGCACAACATTCGTTTTAGCATTCATCCTTGTGGCAGAAAAATGTATAATGATTTAAAGACACAATATTGGTGGAAACATATGAAATGATGTTACTGAATTTGTAGCCAAGTGTCTGAATTGCCAACAGGTGAAAGCGGAAAGAATGAAACCAGGAGGATTGTTACAGAGTTTGTCTATTCCTGAATATAAATGGGATCACATTTCCATGGATTTTGTGACGCAGTTACCGAGATCCTCTAGAGGTTGTGATGCGATTTGGGTCGTGATTGATCGATTGACCAAATCTGCATGCTTTATTCCATACAAGATGACATACAGACATGACCAGATGGCCGATATTTATGTCAGAGAAGTGGTCAGATTGCACGGAGTGCCGAAATCGATTGTTTCAGACCGTGATCCTCGGTTTACTTCGCACTTCTGGCAGAGTTTGCAGCAGGCTCTAGGTACGAAGTTACATCTGAGTACTGCATATCATCCACAGACCGACGGACAGTCAGAGCGAACAATCCAGACATTGGAAGATATGCTGAGAGCTGTAATGCTTGATTTTAGCACTAATTGGCAGGATGCATTGCCACTTTGTGAGTTTTCGTACAACAACAGCTATCAGACGAGTATTGAGATGGCTCCTTTCGAAGCGTTGTACGGAAAAAAATGTCGATCCCCTCTGTATTGGGATGATATCTTTGAGATTCCTGAGATTGGACCTGACATGATCAGAGATATGACTGAAAAAGTGAAGCTGATACAGAAAAGAATGAAGGCATCTCAAGATAGACAGGCCAAATATGCCAATGTTCGACGTAGACCATTGGTATTTGAAGCTGGAGACCAAGTATTTTTGAAGATTTCACCTTCCCGAGGAGTTTTCAGATTCGGCAAGAAAGGGAAGATGTCTCCACGTTACATTGGGCCGTATGAAGATAGGAGATCGTGCCTATCAAATCGCCTTACCGCCTTCTTTATCTGGGATACATGATGTCTTTCATGTATCGTTACTACAGAAATACTTGCCTGATGCTTCACATATTATGCAACCAGATGACGCTGAGCTTAACGAGACATTGAGCTACTAAGAAAATCCGATTCAGATTCTTGATCGGAAGGAAAAGCAGCTCAGAACGAAGAAAATTCTGAGTCAGACATGAGACAGAGAATCCCATAGTTATTTGATTGATGTAAGTTTTCTATTTAGTTTTTGTTATACACATTCTTATTGATATGATTGATTGCCTGTGATTTCGGGGACGAAATCATATCTTAGAGGGGAAGAAATGTAATGCCCGGGATTTTATTTGATAATTTGTGATTATTGATTTATAATTTGCTGTAATTATGGACGGAAAGGATCGGACCGGGAAAGACGAGAAAATACGTGGAATGTGTTCGAGGAACAGTACTCCTCGCGCATATGCGCGACACTGATGCGCGCACATGCGCAAAATGGGCAGAGGGCCTCGCACATATGCGCGGAGAGTGTGCGCGCATATGCGCGAGTTGTGCGGAAAGAAAGTGCCATGTCCAGAGAACCTCGCGCATATGCGCGCGGCGAGGGTGCGCGCATATGCACGAGTTGCCGAGAAGACTAATTCGGAGACCAGTAGGTCTCGCGCATATGCGCCGAGAAGGGTCGCGCATATGCGCGAGACGTGCTACCTAAAGAAGAATGCCACATGGCTGAAGCATGCAACATGTATATATATATATATAAAAGCCTTCACTCAGTTGGGAAAAAAGAAAGGAAATCGAGAAATCGAAGCCAACCTCACATTCTTGATTTTATATTTGGATTTTGCGAGAATCCAGCCGTTCGATTTTGAATCCGACTTCAGTACCGTATTCTTATCGACGCAGGCTTCAACTAGATGTAAGTTTCTTATGTTTTTAGTATGATTTGAAATTATGGTATTGCCAGAATCAGATAAGATTCCTATATGATGTTCTTGACATGTTAGACATTGTAAAATCGAAGTCAGATTGAGAAACAGATCGATTATGGAATTGTTATGATTTTCAGATTATATTGATTGATATTGGATAGATTTGGATTGTTGATTGATTACATATTGTATTGGATATTGATTATGGATTGTAATTATTATCTGTTGAGATTGTATTGACGGGGATATCGGGATTGTTCTGTTATGCCGTTTGTTTTGAGTTAAATCCAGATTGATCAGATTGGTGTCTATTTGAGCAGTATATTGATATGGTATTATTGGTATTGTCATTTCCAGATTGAGTGTTGAGAGACTTTGAATTCCAGACGGGAACGGCGTCAGAACTGCAATAAAAGAAAGGTATAAGTCAATTTGGTACCGGGAGAACGACTCGAGTATGATATACTTGAGTTTCTCTAAATCACTTACTTATTGTTATTGTGTGCATTGATTTGAATTGATATGCTTGTTCTATTGATTTATATAAAGCATGTATTAGACGAGTATTAGACGAGTGATCTTGTGACATAGGTGCCCAATAGTGATGGAATCGTCACTGGCACATTGCACATTATCATAGGATAGTGATTTGGCGAAAGTGCCAAAGTCTGTGAAGGATAGGTCAAGACACCTGATGTTTGGTTATATCGAAGTGGATAGAATTAGAGTTTCTTCTATTACTGATGTTCGATATGGAATACCGACGTCTGGAAACCGGGATCCCTAGACTAGGATTGAGTCTAGTCTGAGACGTGGAGTCACGAGTCTGATTGACAGTTTTATATTGATTATGTTTTTAAATTTTGATACATATTACTGATATTTGTTTCATGATTTATATGGATTATATGATTGCATGTTCGTTGATTTATACTGGGATGTATTTCTCACCGGAGTTATCCGACTGTTGTCGTGTTTGTATGTGTGCATGGCAACAGGTGGGACAGGATCAGGGTCGAGGAGATGATGAGAGATCGTGATTAGAGTGGAGACTACGGACTTTGATGTTGCTGTAGATAGGATTCAACACTTGACATTGAGTTGTTAAACATTAGTTTAAGTTTGATGTTTGTTGTACAAGACTTGTACTTTTATACTTATATGTACATTAGATGGAATACCATTACGTTCCGCAATTAAAAAAAATTTAGACCCTGTTTATTATAATTGATTAAATTGTCCCAATGATGATTAAGAATATGATTAGCGTCCGGGTCCCCATACTAGATGATGCTCAATTGAATTATGCGACAACTGAAAAGGAATTACTTGCAGTAGTATTTGCTCTTGACAAATTTCACTCAGATCTTGTTTTGTCCAAAGTCATTGTTTTCACCGACCAATCTGCACTTAAGTATTTACTTGCTAAGAAAGATGCATAGCCACGCCTACTTCGGTGGATTTTATTATTACAAGAATTTGATTTAAAAATAAAAGATAAGAAGGGTGTTGAGAATGTGGTGGCGGATCACTTGTCTAGACTGGAGCTTATTAGTAATGACTGAGTAGATCATGCCATTGATGATTGGTTTCCTGATGAGCAGCTATTTGAGGTGAGACACTGTCCTTGGTATGCAAATTTTGCTTAATTTCTTGTCACAGGCACACCGCCACCCAATCTATCGTTTCATCAACGTAAGAAATTATTTTCTAATGTGAAATATTATTTTTGGGAGGAATCATTTTTGTTTAAGATTTGTGCAGATTCTATGATCAGACGGTGTGTTTCAGAGGAGGAATTTGGTCAAATACTTAACCATTGCCATGACCGTGAGGTAGGTGGCCATTTTGGACCAACCAAGACGTTATCCAAGGTACTTGAATGTGGCTTTTATTGGCCAACCCTCTTTAAGGATGCTCGTTCTTATGTGCTTACATGTGATAAATGCCAGCGGACAAGTAACATTTTTAAGCGTCATGAAATTCCTTTGACTAATATTATTGAGTGTGAGGTTTTTGATGTATGGGGAATATACTTCATGGGACCGTTTCCCAGCTCTTTCATAAAAAAAATATTTTGGTGGCGGTCGACTATGTGTCTAAGCGGGTAGAGTCAGAAGCATATGCCACTAATGATGCACAAGTGGTCCTGAAATTTTTAAAGAAAAATATGTTTAACAGGTTTGAGACACCACGAGCAATCATTAGTGATGGTGGCACCTATTTTTGCAACAAACTCTTTGAAAAACTTTAAAGAAAATATAGTGTCACACATAAGATATCTACTCCCTATCAACCCCAAACGAGTGGTCAAGTGGAAGTGTCTAACCGAGAAATCAAGCGGATTTTAGAAAAAGTGGTAGGTGTCAGTCAAAAAAATTGGTCTGTAAGGTTAGATGATGCTCTTTGGGCATATAGGACTGCATTCAAAACACCTATAGGCACTACACCATATAGACTACTGTTTGGCAAAGCATGTCATTTACCTGTAGAGTTAGAGCATCGAGCATACTGGGCAACATAACTTTAACTTTACTGATGCAGGTGAACGACATCTGTTGCAATTGGACCAGTTGGAGGAATTTCGGAATCTGGCATATGATCTCGTACTATCGTACAAAGAAAAGACAAAGAGGGCTCACGACAGGCGAATCATTGAAAGGGAATTCAAGGAAGGTGAAAACGTCCTGCCCTACAACTCCCGGTTGCGACTATTTCCCGGAAAGTTGAAGTCTCGATGGTCTGGTCCATTTGTGATTTCCAAAGTTTACCCATCGGGGGCTGTAGAATTGCAAGATGGAAAGTCTGGGACAATTGAGCCGTAACTTTGAATCACCCGGTTCCAAGACAATCTGAACTGAAACTGACCGACAGTCCAGCTCTCGACTATAAATTGAGAACTGCCTATCGTTTCCTTATCTTGCATTTAATTCGATTTTTAGTTTGTGATCTTATTATTTTATTTTTAAAAAAACAAAAAAGGGGAAAAGCCGTGAAGCTTCCGCCCGGGCGGACATTTACATCTGCCCGGGCGCGTCCTTTTTCAACCAAATTTTTAAAAAATGCAAGTCCGCCCGGGCGGAAACTTACATCCGCTCGGGCGGATTGCGCAGATTTAATATTCTGCAACCCCCTTTTCTTCTCCCCATTCGAACCCTACTCCTCCCCCTTTCAATTTTCTGCGCCTCCTCTCTCAATCTCGCTCAAATACCTTGTCTTGTGTCAATTTCAGGTAAAATTAAGTGTCACCACCTTTACTAAACATCAAGGCATCAATTTTCCGGTCACCACGTTGTTTTCCGGCCACCTCTGAAGGAACTCCGGCCACCTCTGAAATTTCCGACCGCTTCCGCTCCTTTCCGGCCACCTCTGCAATTACCGGCCACCACGACGTCCGTCAACGCTCCTCCTACTCCGGGATACTTGTGCTTCTCACATAACCCACGATGGCGCCTAAGAAAGCTCGGGTGAGTCATGCCTCTTCGTCTTCATCGTCTAATTCTCAATTATTTGTTAATAATACCACTAGGGAACGCTACAAAAATGCAAAAATACATAGAGCTCCGCTTCGCGAACGAGGTTTCCAGCTTGAGCAATACATATTTATTATAAATCAAATTGAGAATAGAAGCTGGGGAAAATTTTGTCGCCAACCGCAAGCCACGGTGGTACCAGTGGTGAGGGAATTCTGTGCTAATGCAGCTGAGAGGAGCGATGGTAAGGCATTTGTGAGAGGGAAGTTGGTCGATTTTAGTTCAGCGGAGATTAATAGTGTGCTTGAGACACCGGCGGTGGATGACTCGGTTTATGTGGCATGGACAACAGAACCCAATTTAGACTTGATGATGCAAAGAATCTGCTATCCGGGGTCTCCGTGGAAGACACCTGGCTCGCGCACTTGTTTTGCAGAGAAATATTTGCTAGCACTGGCTGCGATGTGGTATTCATTTCTGGTCACACGTTTGATGCCATTCGGGCACACTAGCGAAGTCCAGAGGGAGAGGGGGTTGCTGCTTTACGCACTGATCACTCACATGCCACTCAATGTGGGCAGGATAATTCATTCTTCGAACCAGCTGAGCATTCATAATCCGAATGTGGCGTTGTTCTTCCCCCACATTATCACCGAGCTATGTGCGGGCGCTGGGGTCGTTTTTCAGGATGACGATGACTGGTTGCCACCGACCAAGGCCCTCGATGACGCTAGCTGGATATAGAAAATAGCAGTGCGGCGGAAGGCTTTCCCACAATTTGGCCCTGTATGGGACGGTTTTACTTTCGATCCCATGCCATAGCAGCCACCACCACCAGCCCCACGACCTCGCCGTCGCCTTCTGCATGATCGGATGGACGAATTTGCTGCCTTTGCGGACCATCAGTTACAGTGGCAGGCTTTGAGCCAGACGTATCAGACTGCCATTGATGCCATGCTGCGTCTATCTCTGAGCCACAGTGGTATTGACCCAGCCCTTATGCCACCGCCTATGCCAGCTTTCCCGCCACCGTTTCAGTTCCACTATGCCGATGCCCCAGAGCCGGATGCTGGTGTCATTCTCCAGAGGCACACGAGGAGGATGATCTTTGAGAGGGGAGTCACTTATGTCCCTTATTTTTATTTCTTGCATTTCATTTAGATCATTTCACTTATTTCTATATATGTTGCATGTTTAGGTTATATTACACCCATTTTGTTATGCACTATCTGTCTCTTTTTCTATCGTCTGTTGCATTGGAGACAATGCTCGACTTTAGTATTGGGGGGTGGATGGGTGTTGTTTTATGTGTTCGTTTTTGGTGTTTTGTTGGTTATATTTTTTGGCATTTAGTGTTAGTCATTTTTTGCATTGGTGTGTGTCAGCCGACAACGTTTGAAGTAGTACTTTTAGCCAAGTATGATTAGGAAGTGATGAGACATACCTTGTCTGTCAGTGTAATCGCACTCCTTTAGCACATACTATGGTAAAGAAATATAAGTTTTATTTAAAACATTGAATTCTCTTTGCACAAATGTTAGAACTAGAAGAATGCATGATAAGATGGTGAAAATTTAAAACTAAAGTGGGGAACGAAGATGTTTGAAGGTGTGAATTGAGCTTGACTATATTCTCTCGAATCGAGGTAATTATCAGCAGCGAAAAGGAAAAAAAAAAGATAGATGGAGATGTAAGTTGTGGGGGAGCCGAATAAAGGAATGAAATCCTATTCCGAGCTAAAGTTGGAGATGTAAGGTGTTGAAGAGCCGAATAAAGGAATGAAATCCTATTCCTGGCTAAAAATGTAAAACACATGGATTTGAATCTGAGATGAAAGGTTATAATATAGTCCTTTTATTACTGTATTCAAATTCAGTTAAAAAAATGAAAATGATAGAAAAATGGGCGCTACTGGTGATTACTGAGTGCAGATGAATAAAGGAGAGTAAGATTTACACTAACAAGCTGATTTAAATCTCTGACAATGGTTGAGAATGGATCCCTCTATCATTTATGATACTAGGACTAAAAACACACACATACACGTTCAGGTTTTAATTGAAACAATGTCTAGACCAAAGAAAGTGCGAAGATTGTGCTTTTGCATTGATCGACAAGGGAATATGTTGAGTTTCGCTGAGGCTAGTTGATGAGTATGAATTCACTGTCGAGCTACTTTGTGTCATGTTTTCTTTTTTTCTTGTCACCTATTTTGCTCGAGGGCGAGCAAAAGGTTAGTATTGGGGGGTTGATATAGGTAAATTTTACTTGTTTTTCATATCGTGTTATGTCTCGTTGTGTTGAATTTATCATTTAGATTGCATGCATTTTGTGTTATTTTAGAGTAATTTATATTTTCGTGCTGATCATGTGTTTAGTTGGCGAAAATGCAGGAGATTCGTGCAAAACTGAAGACCAAAGGGAGAAATTCGAGAGACCTCCGCCCAGGCCCACATTTATTTCCGCCCGGGCGCCTCCAAGATGTGAGAAAAACAATTTGTGCGAGAGTCGTCCGCCCGAGCGCGTCAAAAGAAATGTGAAAAATAAAATCTGTGCAAGCCATCCGCCGGGGCGGAAACTTATGTCCGCCCAGGCGCGCTCGTTATTTTTGGAAAGATTTTTGGACGATTTCTTCCCTTAATTCTGAATGGGGAGGATATGGTAGGGAGTGGAGGCACGAAAAAGGGGTCATTCAGACTTCATTGGAGGGCCGCCGCAAGCTTTGGAGAGAATTTTGTGCTTGGATTGAAGATTTGAAGATTTTCGGGCATCGCTCTTCGTGTTTTTCGTCAATTCTAGCATTTCTAATTTAGTTTTTGTCATTTAAACCTAGTTTTGTCTATTTCAACTATGAATTCGAGTAGCTAAACTTACATTATTTGTTGGGATTTAAGAGGATCCTACCCCGAACTTTGATTTGAATTAATTTATATTTTGATTGTTGCGTTATTCTTGATTATATTATTGTTTTATCGTGTTGTTAGAGCGTAGCTAACTTAACAACGTTTTTATATTGCGAGTGAGTTCGAGAGAAGAACTTGTGATAGGAACGAGTAGTATAATCCGTGTATCTACAATTTACATAGATATATGAAATTGGATACGCGCCGATAGTCATAGTCCTAAGGGTCGAAAACTAGGGGATTTCATAAATCGACATGCAATTCACTCTTGATTAATAATTAAAGACATTAAATACTTCATTGAGTAGAATTAGTTTGGCATAGCTCGAGAGAGTGTGTTCAATTGAATAGGAAATCCTGTCGGAAGCATATAATCAATATCGAACGAATTAATTAATTAACGAGGGGTAGGTGAACCGATATTCTCACAAAATCATCTCTCATTGAATTTTAAATCCACCATTTTAGATATTCTATTTCATTATTTAATTCATGAATATTTTTATTTGCATGTTTCTTTGATTATAGTAGCAATAAAACAACCAATCAATTTTCATTGCTAAAATTTAATAACTGAAAATAATAATTGTCAAACACAGTCTTCAGTGGAACGATAATCATACTCCTGTACATTATACTATTACTTGACATCGTGCACTTGCAATTAATTTTTGAGATATAAAACCATATTTTTATTAAGAATTTCACAGTGCAAATTTTGCTCGATCAACATGCAATGTTCATAATTCAACGAGGAGAGATCCAGGTCGTCAAAAGCTGTAGAGAACGGACGTCAACTCGTAATTTTCAAACTTCTTCGATCTCTTATTATCGTTTGCTAAGTTTTACTGCATCAGGAATGAGATTCTGTGATGAGTTTTCTATGATGAGTCAACCACTGTTTCTTCCATAAATTCATTTTTATATTAATGTCTCGGATCAGAAGTGATGCTAACTTCATGAAATTCTATTTTTATATTTACGTGTTGGGATTTTTATGACGTCAGGTAAGAATCATATTACCAAAACTCGAACGAAGTAATTGTATACAAAAATAAGATGCAATAAAATAAACTAATCCGCCCAAAATATCCTGATTTCGGGCTGTTTTCAACTCATATGCATTGAGAAAAATAATGGGAAGGGGACAAATCAACCAATTCAATCAACGTTTTTATGAAAATGTCTAGCCAATAAGCTAAAGCGAACCAAATTAAATTGATTCCATATTAATTTGATTTAATCAATGCTTTTAAAATAATGAGAATGCACCAATATAATCCAACCAAATTGCCATATTTGATCGATTAATCAATTCCCTTGGGTTAGGGTCGATTGAAGTTTACTGATCCCCACATCTAGCGCCTCAACTGTATTTTTCTTCCTATAGGGTATCACGATATCACAGATGAAAGGGGGGTGGGGGTGTAGTTTTCTCAAGAAATCAATCAATCAGAACCTAAACAGTTTCTTTTATATCATAGCGTTACATGGAGTTATGGCATAGTTTATTGTCATTCATCTTCATACAAATTCAAATTCCAACAAGAGATGGAACTTAATCATGTTGCACAAGATCAGCTTAGTAGGTTTTCTCAAACAAGATGGCTGCATTTGTAAAGTTTTACATCAAAATGTTTCACGACTGGTTTGGTTTCACATAATCGTCATTCAATGATAAACACAAGCCAACAAGTTTAAACCCATTACCGGAATTCATAACATGACAACATAATGAGGTAAAATCTGTCAATTGAGTCGTTTGGTTTTCTAATGTGACTCATTTTTTACCACTTTTCTTAAGACCAGAACCTCCAAATGATCCCTTTTGCTGAGCCTTTGCCTTGAGTTCCTTGAGTGCCTGGCAAGAACAATGTTCGAACAATTATTGGTAAGAAACAATGCAATGAAGCAGAAATCCTTGGAGAAAGATAACTTCACCTTTTCTTCATCCTTCTTCTTTTGAATATTAGCCTTGTCGACCTGCAAATGAAATGATCCATGACATCCAAAGCTACAGAGAAACAGAAACACAGGCAAGGAAATCTTTGGCAGGTGCCAAAAAATCAAGCGTATTGACACATCGATGTTATTTTCTTTCGCTTACTTCTCTTAACTTTTTCGGGGGTTAATTAGGGGAGATATCAAAGGAATTCAACAATCTAGGCAAATAAAGAATTTTACAAGCAATCGTGTGCAGCAAGTAGAAAGCAACAAAACGAATAATCGAGCAATAATATGATACACATACAAGGCAGTCCTGGCATTGAGGCAGCATCTTCAACTCATTGAATTGCAAACATCTAAGTTCTAACTACATAATTGGATTTATAATTTCAGTAAGGAAAATATGACAGCCATTTTTTTCCTTCATTTATTCGAAAGGAAACAAGAACTCAAGAAATAATTAAATTCTTTGTACAAAGCTTATCGTTATGATATACATGAATCATTTACACATTTGTCTCGTCCATATTTTCATCATTCTGAAATCCAAAATTCAGTCCAATAAAAACGAGATGAAATTTAGTTTCAATGCTTATCCTCCTCTCAGCACATTGGAAACCAAACATGGCAATTAGAAGATATATAAAACTAATCTCATTTTGAATAACACCAATTTAATGTAATGTTGGAATTGCGGGAAGAAGTTACTACCTGAATAACTCATAGCTGCCACCATGATTAAAACAAAGATGCATAAATACGATAATCATTGTTTGAAACTACAGGAAGTAATATTAATTCTTTAAGGAGTCGCATTTAAATAGCAGTGCGGCTGTTGCAATAATTAGTTACCCAATGTAAAATGACCAAAGCTATTATCTAAAGATGCAAATCTGGAAACACATATCCTGCACGAATCATACTGCAACAGCGATCCCCTGTTTGGGCTGGACCAGGCAGCAATCGAAACTCAATTTATTGAAAAATATATAGGAATTTTTTTGAATAAATTATAATTTCCACTAAGCTATAGCAATTCAATTAAATTTCCACACTTATCCAAAAAGGAAAAAAGAACACAAGAAGACATATATAAACTAAATTATACACCTACTGTATATATGAAAAAATCATCGCAGTTCCCTAATCGCAACACAAAACTTAAAGATTCAAAATTATTAAATCAAGAATCAAAACCTCGTCGTATTCTTTCTTTTCCGACTTAGGTTGCTTCAAAGGCTTTGCTTTTCCTCCTGGTCAAAAGCGAAAGAGAACACGTATATCATCCAAAAAAACAAGGAAAACAAACGCAAATCGGTAAAATACAACAAGATTCGACGAATTTCACAGTTCGCAATCACCTTGCTTGCTAGACATCTGTATTCTAGGGATAGGACACAGTGAAACGAGAAAAATATCCACCAAATGAAAAATAGGGAACCCTAAACAAATCGAGAAATTCGTTGCTTGGAACAAAGGGAAAGAAAAATCAGAAACGGAGTTAACGAATTTTGGAAAACCCTTTGCCCAATTTTTGGGTGAGTGTACTTTTGGTAGATAATATTTTACCCGCTGCCCGGATTGCACAACTTGTGTGGGTGTTCACATTAGACTATTATTTTTTTAATTTTTTTTCTTTTGAAAAACTAGAAATTTAGAAAAAATCATATCTTTTGTTGGAGCCGCTCTGCTTGTTCAATTATTCAACGGGTTGTGAAAAAATATTTAAACCAAACAAAACTTTAAATTTACTCCTATACTAAAAAACTATGTTTCCATCCCCTAGAAGTATTTGAAAAATACAAAAAGACCCTTATTTGTCGTTATATGTGATAAATTCAATTGATTGATTTTTTGGGCAGGAAAATGGTATTAGAGCTTATAAAGAGACCCTATCCTCTATTGTTTGATCTGACACGAAGCTCGACTCTCCATTGGAGACAACCTAGGCTCTGTTAAAGAGTTTGAGGTTAGCAAGCTGATAGGTACCTTTTGTGTGTCACCCTACAAATGTTCATATGATCGCCTAACTCCTTTAGCGTGGAGCTCTGGGTTGGGTATTGAGAAAAAATTGTATCAGAGCCTAGGTAAAATTATTTCAAACATACAAATTTATTATTATGAAGTAATTAAATGTTTGAGGAGGAGAATTTTCAAAATTAACATGAATCCGAACAGAGGTTCGAGATTAAGTATTTACATGATATATTTCAAATCGTTGGAATATTCGAAGCAGAAAGATCTAACCAAGGTATATATCAAGAAGGAACTTATCAAAGTCCTAAGGTAAACTTATGATTCAAAATAACATTTTTTTAGAAATAGTACTAGATTACTCTAAACTCTTCGGAGATCTTAGAGAAATTCAAAAAACAATACAAAATTATAGTACTATGCTATATTATGTACCACAAATATGGAGAAATCCTTGAAAACCAAGAAGAAATTCTTGGACTTCTAAAGATATTTGAACAAGACTTCAAGACCTAGAACAACAACCAAGTTCTAGTAAAAGGACTTCAGAAGAAAAGTTACCACTATCATTTGGTACTAAACCCTTATTACATCAAAAAATGAAGGCCAAAGTGATATAAAAAATTTTAACTGAAGAATAAAAGATGATAAATCTAATCAAAACTGTCTCAGAAAAGAAATTAATCTGATGACAACTTTAGAAAGATTGGTCTAGAGGATCTACAAGAGTTTGCAGAATTTTTTGCAAATCTCAAGGTTGTAGATCTAAAGATGAACACAACTGGGGGTGAACAACCTACCATAACCTGATCATCTTTGCAGGAACCACCAAGAGAAAGTGTGAGATATCAGAATATAAATATGAGAGAATCCAAACCAGATTTTCATACTGGTGGAGAATCACACCTAGCGAGAACAAGGTCAAGGAAGAATAAAATTCCTTTATACCAAACACCCTATGAGAAACCTGTTTTAGAACCTATACGTCCTTATGGGGTTATGTTTAATCTAGACGTATTAGATTTCAAAAACAGAGAAAATCTCATAGATGATTGGACATCTGCTATGAGAATTGATAGGACTTTGATTGTTGCACTCCCAATAGCAGGTTGTCCAAAAGTAGTATAATTCAATGGGTCCGAATATCGTATCCACATAGAATCTAAGGTAATTACAAGTCCACTACAATTACTTTTGTTTTGTTTTTGTTTTTTTCTTTTAATTGTTTGAATCTTTAATTAGTAATTTTTAATTGTTCAAATTTTAATTTAAGTAGTTGAGATTAAATGACCACTCTTGGTATTTTAATAAAGTTAACATTAATGAATATTATTGAAATCCACTTAACAAAATGGTTCCAATATATTAAATAATCATATTTATATTATGTTATATATTATTATCTTATAAATATAAAAACCAAAACTTATAAATGTTATCAAGTATTTATTGTGCTATATATATATATATATATATATATATATATATATATATATATATATATATATATTTGTAAACAATAAATCAAGGTTCCCACTTTAAATGGTTGGTAAAACCAAACTGACATTTAAATAGTACAAAGAAATTAATATTATGATATACTGATATATAATAAATCAAGTCATCCACTTTAAATGGTTGGTAATACCATACTAACATTTAAATGATTCCAAGAATTTAGTGTAACATATAACAATAATAAATCAAAACACTCACTTATAAGTATGGTATAATAATGCTTAAAAAAATAAATATAACATAAACAATAAATAATTATTAAATAATATAAAATATATATTCTTAACTTTTAATAAATTTATTATCATGCCAAGAGTTTCACCTTTTCATCTCAAATTTGGGAAGTTAGCTACTCATTATTCAAAGTGTAAAACTTTGAATATGAAATTAACATGTTAATTATATTTAAATGAAGAAATAAAAAAATCAAAGAGAGAAATATTAAGAATTCAAAGGTTTGTTCATAAAATGAGGGATATCTCAATAAGTTACAATCCACCCCTATTTATAACTAAATTTGGGCAGACAACCACAAATAAAATATTAATTTTTTTTACACATAAGTCTTCATTTGTGTTCCAAGAAATTATGTCAACATACACATAACTTTTGAAAATCTTCCCATCCGAATTTTTTTCCACATAAAACAAAACATGTAGATATTTAAGTTGTTTGAATTGTGGTATTTTGTTTTTCACCATTTGACCAAGTAATTTGAGAGATATGGTCAAAATTTTAGAGTATGATAAAACTGTCACTCTTTTGTTAAATTTATTTGTTGGTTAATCATTATCTCAATTGCGAGAAGATTTTTATATCATGCTTGTCACTAATATTGTAGATATTATCATCAACTTTCTACATGTCCAAGAATCAAGTTAATTCCATTTGCAACGCTAATGTTATTCTTGTTTTGTCGAACCTGTAAAAATAGTAAAAACTTATAATTACACAACAACTTATTTTTTATAGAATTTATTATAAAACATATATTATTTAAACATTTAATAAAACAAAAATATAAATTTATATTATAAGTACATTTAATTAATGTACAATTTTTATGTTTATGCTAGTCTCTAGCAATTTAAGCGTTAATAGCAATACAAAACATATTGATTAATTTAAATATAAATGTATCGGAACTATCCAAGTGTTTAAATTAAATTTGAAAACTGTCAAAGTTATATCAAGATCATCATAATTATAATTTATGAAATAATCTAAGCTGATCAATTCAAAGCTTATTTTCAGATAATTAAATGTACATGACCTTCAGAAATTCCTAGTAAAAGTCTCAACTTCATATCCTCACACGTTAATAAATGTTTCAATTAATGGGAACGATTTCTCTCATGGAGTTGAAATACAGATAAATGCTTAGAAAAATGGTTTACAGAAAGCAGACAGACAAACGAGCCAAATTAATCAAAAGATGAGAAATCATTGATTCAAAATCTAGTTATTCTTTTTATATATATTTTTCCTGATCTCTTTTTTTCATAACATCATGGAATCAGACTAAATTTATGTTTCTTGACCACATATTTATTTTAATTTGTACAATATATTTCTCTCTTTTTTTTTTTAAGAGAGATAATTAGGTCGTAGCATATAACTTTTTAAATTACATAGATCTTCAACATCTTTTTTTTCATTTTTTTTCTTCAGGAAATATCTATTTTTTCAAAATAAGAACTCAAGATCTTAACAATAGATAGCATCGCTAATGATCAATAAATGCTCGAAAGATGTTTTCTTAGTCCTCTCCACTTACTCACAAAATATGTACGAGTTTAAAATTTTAGGCACTCTTATAAGGTATATCTTGGCCCATATACTTTAATACCTGATCTTATCACAATGGTTAATCACTCAAAAAGATTTTATAAGTCATATTTTTATCGTGATCAGATTATTAAAAGTGATTTTTTTTTTTCAAATAAAAATTTAAACATCCTTAGATAGATTATTACATTTTTCTAATTTAAACCTTTCAAACATGAATGTATTTGCAAAAATCACTAAGATACAAATAATAAACATTGTTTTATTTAAAATAATATTTTTTTATAAGTTTGTTCTCCCCCCAATCAGAATATGACATTGTTCATAATGTCAAAATAACTATTAATAAAGAATACATAATGAAAGAGATATCACCTGAAATTTTATTGAAGATAACAAACTGAAAAAAACGTAAACCAATCTACGACTTTTGAATCAATGATCAAACTTTCCTTTCTTATTGCTTGATTACGACCAATTGATCTTTGTTATCATCAATTAATTGGTCAGCAGTCAAAGCAGATTTGAGCATCCTTCGTGAATTTTCTGAAATGAAATTATGTTCCACAGCTTTATCAAGAAATGTCAACAAACTGTCATAATAATTATTGATATTCAACAATCTCACATGTTTATTATGGATATTAAGTGAAACGTCTCGGCGTATATAATCACCTCAAAACCCCATATTTTCAAAAATAAGGAAAACCATCACCCTCAATTTTAAATAATTAAAAACAATTATTTAATAAAAACATTTTACATTTTACAGCCCTCGGTCCCCGTTCCTCGATCGCAACTCGAATAACCTTAAAAATTACATTTTAATGCAACAATGTAGAAAAATATATTTTAAACATGCAATTATGCACAACATAATTAATTAATGCAATTTAAAAATTTAATTAAATACAAAAGAATTTAGTAATCGCATGCATGTGGTTCGCGTGGACCTTTAAATTTTCGGGACGTTACAATCTTCCCCCCTTAAATTGAATTTCATCCTCGAAATTCGCTTATCCTTAATAACCCAAAGTTTAGACTTAGTTCTAAAATCCCAAAAATCCACGCTTCCGCTGCGCTATTCTGATAAAACTTAAATTCTAGAATGTCCTTACGTCTGCTTGATCCCAAATAACTTTTCCCTTCTAAATCTTTATTTGCAAATGGCAACTTAAAAGGACCCATAATTACTTAATGTTATACTATTATAAACTCGAATTTCCATTTTTCTTAAAATTCCCATTAATAAAAGATGGATAACCAAACTTATCGTATATTATTTTCCTTATTTTATACCCAAAATGTTCATCAATTTATCATATTTCAATTTTAAAATCCCAAACGCATTCGTTGACGCTTAGATTTTCAAGCCTAATATTGATTTATTCTTAAAAACCCTTGATTAACATTCCTTATAACATTATAACCCAAGATGTCACACGGTTCTAAATATTCTTAAAAGTCTAAATCCTCAAAATTCTTATCATTTAGACCATTTAATTATCGCTTAATGCTAAACTAGTCCCCATAAATTCTCGGTATTCTTAATTTTCTTCCACAGTTTTCCCATGACATAATTTCAATAAACTTAAACTTATTTACCCAAAAATAAATTTCTATAACCAATCTTACTCTTCATCAACTTAAAATCCCAATTTATCTATTTTCTCATTCCCAAAGTCGTTGTAATCCTCGAATAATTATTCCTTACGGCTAATTCCCAAAAATTAATTCGACTAGTAACCCTGAATCATAAATATTTTCTTGGAAAATCTACGTATCTTAGAAGCGTTCATAATATTCACGATTAACTTATAGCCCAAAAAGGTAGGACGTCAATGCTAAAACCCAAATATCAACATAGTCCAATTCCACCACAAAGCCAACATGCGTTGAAAAAAAAATAATTTCTTATTTCATATCGTATCACGTATAAAAATTCTAAAGCATATAAAACATATATTATCATGAAGTTACTAAACATGTGGCGTAAACATTTAATTCATGTACTTGTGCAGGTAATATCATAAAATCATATAAAGCATGTAATACTTACAACTCTGAGGCTTGACGACTGATTTTCCCAGCGCTGATGGTGCACAACCCTTTACAGAACCATTGCTCTGATACCAACTGAAACGTCTCGGCGTATATAATCACCTCAAAACCCCATATTTTCAAAAATAAGAAAAACCATCACCCTCAATTTTTAATAATTTAAAACAATTATTTAGTAAAAACATTTTACATTTTACAGCCCTCGGTCCCCGTTCCTCGATCGCAACTCGAATAACCTTAAAAATTACATTTTAATGCAACAATGTAGAAAAATATATTTTAAACATGCAATTATGCACAACATAATTAATTAATGCAATTTAAACATTTAATTAAATACAAGAGAATTTAGTAATCGCATGCATGTGGTTCGCGTGGACCTTTAAATTTTCGAGGCGTTACAATAAGTTTTGCCCAAGAAACAGTGTGAAAAATTTCTTCTAATGTACCAAAACCACCTGATAGTGCGATAAAACATCATAATTTTCAATCATTTTGGTGATTCTTTCATACATAAAAGAAACTTTTAATTCCTTCTCAATCGTAACATCTGTAATATTTCTTTCAGCTAAAGCTGTAGGAATAATACTCAAAACCTGACTACCTCCAAGATGGGCATATGTGGAAACAGATCCCATTAAGCCAATATTACCACTCCCATATAATAAATGAAATTTTCTCTCAGCCAATATCTTTCGAAGATTATTCGCTGCTTCTACAAATACTTCATTTTTTTCCAGGACTCGACCCACAAAAAACACAAATATTTTTCAATTTTTGTGCAGAGGATCCAGCCATGTTTTTACTTTCTTTTTGGTCTGCGAAAATAGAGAGAAATATGAGAGATTTTATAGGGGTAATAAGTTATCATGAAAAAACTATGGGTCGCGACCGTAAGCAGAATAAATAGTAAAAACAATAATGACACACATGCATATAGACAGTAGTGTCATTGTGGCTCACAATTTTCCTCTAGTTTACGTCCAGAAACGACTTCAACGCCTTCTATGAGGATATGCTTCCCATCCAATTTTCTTATAAATTGGAAAACCGGGTCTTTTTAGTCAGATTCCCAAGACTATAACGATGAAGCTCATCTTGGAATTGTTTCCATAAACGGAGAAGTTCAATATGCACGTATCCACTAGAATGCGTCTCAAGAGTTAATAAGATGTTATCTAAAGACTCCTTACTCAGCTCATTCTTAATGAAAGTAATTTTATCTTCTCTGTTATTGGAAACGCATCCCAAAGATCTGAATCATTTGGCACAAGTCCATCTTGCACACTTATGACAAACCCCTAACCTTTGGGGCCTTAGTTTTTTCGCATAAGTGTTTTTTCCTAATCCAGGCAATTACCGAATGAGGAATGATTGTGTAATTTCTCCACCTAATCGGACCTTAGTTTCTATTACAAGAGGAATATCATCTGAAATTCTTTTTCATTAACAATCTCAATTTTTCACACCTACCTGCATAAATTTTTCTTAGAACATTTTCAGAAACAGGGGGAAAATATTTACAAATTTTTAAGAGAATTTCATCCATTTTAAAAAGAAAAGAAATGTTTTTTTTAAAATTTTGTACCAGCAATTGTGAAAAACCGATTTAACCGACTATGAGAGTGACAGAGTACCGTTATCCGCCATTTAACCGGGAAAATAAAAATATTAAGGAAACCTCAAATAAAAACAAACAAAATTAAATACAACAAAAAAATGGATCGGAAAGGGAAATAAACTCTTCTTGAAAGATTTCATTTTCTAAAGATGGTTTAAGCCTTTGTCCATTTACTTTGAAAACATCACCATTTTTAGGATTTTCAATGTCCACAGCTCCATAAAGATACCCATGCTTTACAACATATGGGCATGTCATCTTGATCATAGTTTTCATGGGAATATGTGAAGTCGAGAATTATATAGCAAAACTTTTTTACCAATCTCAAAAGATTTTCTAAGAATTGTTTTATCATGAAATGATTTGATTTTTGCTTTATAAATCCTTGAATTCTCATATGCATAATTTCTGAGTTCATCACGTTCATTAAGTTGCAATTTGCGTAATTTTTTGGCATCATCCATGCTTGAATTAAAAGTTTTGATCACCCAATAAGCTTTATGTTCCAATTCCACATGCAAATGCCAATGTTCTCTGTAAACCAACCTATATGGAGACATGTTCAATGATGTTTTAAAAGATGTTCGATATGCCCAAAGTGCATCATTAAGTCGCAGAGACCAATCTTTTCTATTTGGGTTAATAGTTTTTTCCAAAATTTGATTGATCTCTTTATTAGCTAATTCAACTTGTCCATTTGTTTGAGGATGATAAGATGTAGTTACTTTGTCAGTAATACCATATTTTTCCATTAATGAAGCAAATGATTTATTAACAAAGTCAGTTCCCCAGTCACTTATCATGACTCGAGGAATTCCAAATCTACTAAAAATATTTTCTTTCAAAATTTTGATGAAAATTTTATGATCTTTTGTTCGACATGGAATCGCCTCTATCCATTTGGAAACATAATCAACTGCAATTAAAATATACAAGTATCCAAACGACGGTGGAAAAGGTCCCGTAAAATCAATTCCCCAACAATCAAATATTTCAATTTCAATGATAGGATTCAAAGGCATCATATTTCTAAACTGGGCATGATGACTCTTCCGCTGCATCTCGGCGTCAATATCTCAGAAGGCTTGCTTCGCCAGGAAAGCACAACTGGTGGCCTCGTCATAACTCGCCGGTCTCATAAGAATCACATCTCGGTGCAAAGTATGCCTGAGGCCGTCCATGAAATGCCTCAGCTTCTGGACGACATCTCTTTCAATGAGGGTCACAAAATGACAGTCCCTGTCAAACTTCCTGATAAAATCGGCCACAGCCTAGTCCCCCTGGTGGAGACTCATGAACTCTCTCGTCACGTGACCCCTAATGTCTGATGGGAAATACTTGTTGTAAAAAACCTTCTTGAAATGACTCCAGGTGAAAGTATCCAAATCCACTCCATGAGCGGCTCCCTCCGACCAAAGAGATGCATCATCCCTCAGCATGTAAGTGTCGCACCTGACCCGATCGTCATCCATCATCTGCAGATACTGGAAATGTAGCTCTGAAGATCAAATCCAACCCCCCGCCACGAGGAGTCAGTTGTACCCCCGAACTCCTTTGGGTTGAGCCATCTAAACTGCTCATATACGTCTGTTTGCGATCGGGGAGCCTGATGTGCCTGCTTCAAAAGTTTAGCAATACCCTCTAGTACACGGGTAGCTGCGTCCCCTGGCGGCGGTAGCGGCGGTCCTCTACCGCCTCCTGGAATATCATCCTATCGATTAGTACAGGGGGCGCGTCTCGGAGGCATAGTATCTGAAGACAGTTCAAATTCTAAATTTAACCCATCATGCAATTTTAATCTAATTTTTAAAACGTTTAATCTTAAAATCAAATAAGCAGCTAAACATGTACTGTAAATCGCTGTAAAACATGCAATATGTAAACATACATGTGATAATATTAAAAAATTCAAAACATTTAAAATCATACAAAATTACAGACTTGAGGCTTGAAGACTGAGCTGCAGAAGTTGGCGGTGGCACAACCCTATAAAAGACCCTTACTCTGATACCAACTTAAACATCTAATACTTAAAATGCCACAAGATTTTTAGTTTTTGGTAAGCTAAATTTCAAAAATTCATAATTTATGCATGCAGTACTGTTGAAGATTTCTCATTTAAAAATAGATGTAATGTAATGTCCGAAAAACCAATCTACGTAAACCACATGCATGCAAAATTATTTTAATTACATAATTGTTTTATTTAATTTCTTTTAAATGCTAGTGTGATATTTATTATATGATTAAATGCATTATTGCATAATTAAATGATAATATGACATGATTACATGCAATTAAGGAATTTATCTGAATATTCGATAATAGGCAGGAGAAAGGAGACAGATGACGACCAAGACAAGAATATGTAATTTTATTTAATTGATGGAAAGGCTTACTGATATGGTTTAAAAATGATTTAATTTTCCTAAAAATATTGGAGTTCGAATTATTTTATGAGTCGAGCTTGATTATTCGCAGGAAGTCGGTTTTCGGCAGACAAGGAATTTTAAAAGGTCAAAAATATTATTTTTGGGAAACTAATTTTAAAAAATTTTATTTTTTAATTAAAGAAGTTTTATCGGGCCCAATTTAACTAATTTAAGTAGGCTCAATTACCCTTAAGTTTGCAAGGCCAAAACCAAAGCCCATTATCATGTTAGTAATGTATAAATAAGTTACCAAAGCATTCAAAGCCTCACAATTCCTTCACCCATCAGCCGAAATACACCTCAAGCACACACCTAGTATTTTCGAAACTTTGGGAGAAAGAAAAAGTTTGTGTTCTTCGTCGTCCGGTCGTCCAACGTCGCACCATCGCCAAAGATCGTATATTTGAGCGTTATAAATGCAAAGACACGTTTCTAAACCTTTTCAACCATCATACAAATCATATGATGCATGATTTACTTGTTTATGCATGAAAAATATAGGTGTTCGATTATTTTATGGCAGAACGTTTATTTTCAAAAATACGATGTTTTTACGCTTTTATGAAAAAACGTTTTTGAATTCAATGAGTATGCTGCCAAAACATGATAAAATATGAATGATTTATAGCCAAACATGACAAAATAATTGAGAAAACAAAGCTGGAAACCGTGGGCAATAGTTCAAAGAAGGGTCGAGAGTTTTATAAGGCTTGTGCACTTGTTGGGGTTCAAGGGACTCGTTTCTTATGCATGGGGATTAGGGGGTCGACCAGGTCTCGAGGAGGGCTCATGCTGGACGTGTGTCAGGGTCAGGAAGCACGCAGCATTGGAGGAGTCCCATGGAGAAGGGGACTCCTCGCGCGAGCAGGTAAGGGTCATAGCAGCCAATGGGGCTCGCTGCTGGGGCTTGGGCTAGTTAGGTAGGCCCTATAGGGTTTAAGGAAGTTGAGTAAGGGCTGGGCTATGGGTTGGTGTTGCTGGGTCACTGCTGGCTCGAGGGAAAAGATGGAACCGTGAGAGAACACATGTGACGTGAAGCTGCTGTCTTGTTCAGATAGGTTGCTGCTCGCATCCAGGGGCTTGGGCTGGTCTGGGACGAGGCTGGGCATGGTCTAGGGCTAGTAAGGGTTGAGAGGGGTCGATGGTTAAACAGCTGGAAGTGTCCTAGTTGGGTTAGGAGTTCTAGATGTGCTAGGAGACTCACGCACAACACATGCAGGTTTGGGTTCAAGTTTCAGGCGAGTGTGAGCAGCTTAGGGGCCGTGTAGAACCCGAAAATCAGATTACGTATAAGCCATGCATAATTTCTATTATTTAAAATTAGAAATGAATATTTTACATATATATGAAGTGTTTTAATTATTTTAAAAGTAGATGTTTAGTTTAATCTATTTAGGATAAATACGCGAGGTCGGACCGGAGTTCGGAGATTTGAGATAAGATTAATTATAAGAAGATATTCCCGAAAATCAGATTACGTATAAGCCATGCATAATTTCTATTATTTAAAATTAGAAATGAATATTTTACATATATATGAAGTGTTTTAATTATTTTAAAAGTAGATGTTTAGTTTTATCTATTTAGGATAAATACGCGAGGTCGGACCGGAGTTTGGAGATTTGAGATAAGATTAATTATAAGAAAATATTCCTAAATTTAATTTAAGGCAAGGAATAAATTAATTTAAAGAAATAAAATGTTTTAGAATTTATTTAATTAATTAGAGCTAAGTGGGTAAATAAATTCTTTTAGGTTCAAGATTTAATTAAAGCTTAAATTAAAATGTGTAAACTATGGAGGATGAATTAATCTAAGTATAATATATTCAAGAAATTAAACATAACATTTAAATACTTAAATTTTAAGTCAAGCATGCCATACAAAATTCTAAGCATGATCTTTAAACTAAATTAAATTGTTAATGCATTAAAATATATAATGAAGGGTTAATATCTTAAACAATAAAAATGCAAGGATTAAATAAGAATATAATCATGCAAATGAGTAGCATATTCGGTAAAAGCCTTAACCCATTTCTAAAGTGATAGGTAACTCCCCATTCAAGTCAATTTTAATTGTATTCTATGGTGTGTTCATATCCCTATTTTAATGCACTAATTATAAGTAAATTCAAATACAAAATACACCTTAATTCTTCTTTAATCCATCAGGCTAGCAAATACAAAATTATACAGCAAAAAAGAAGGACAAGCAACGGCCACAAGATGGAGGAGAAACTATTCAAAACCAATCAAACTCTCACTTGTAACTCCTAACTAAATGCATATTATGACCTCTTAACACCTCCTATATCATACACCTTCATCCCTAACATCACTTACACCCATATGCTCGAAAATATCAGAGGAAACCAGATGATAAAATTCGTGTACAGCAGCAAGAAAAATTAAGAAAGAAAAGAATCCTCAACTCCGATCTCGTCGCGTCGTATTGTCGATTTGATTTGTTTTTCTTCAAAACAAATTCCAGGCATGTATATGTTGTTTCTTTTCTCTTCAATCAAGTCCTATAGATATTTTAAAATCATTATATATGCATGATTCAAGCCATAAACCGAAATGGACAGCAACATTCCAAGCAATAAGTTGTACAGAATTTTCGGCTCCCTTGTTTTCCACTTCACGGTTTGCTGATCTTTGTTGCTTACAGGAGGTTGCTCGATTCCAAGCACTCAAGGCTGCTTCTAGGCATAATTTAGAGTGTGTTAGGGTGTTATTAGTCCATTGGTTTACATCCATACACTCACAAATAATGAAATGACAGCAACTTTTCCAAAAGTGCAGAATTGAACCACGTTTTGTTATTCTTAGTTGATTAAGGAGTGAGTTCGAATTATGGCTGTCCAAAGGACAGTAGCCATGGTTAGAACCCTCCCTTAAAATGTCCAGGGGGTGACCAAATCGGTATTTACAAGCTTGGTTCAAGGAGCCATCAGATTTTTACATCAACAATGCAAGAGTCATTCGGTTTTTTTTTCCTTTTCAGATTCCGTGTGAGGGTGATTTCGGTTTTTGTGTGTTGGATGAATTGTGGTTGGCTCATAGCCTGTGGCCATGGTTCATACAACTCTCCATCATGTCTAAATCGAGTCATGGTCGCTCAAATGGCCATTGGAACGATACAAGACAACAAAACAATGCAATACATCACACTATACAGAAATTGGCTCTCTCGGTTTTGGAGCTGTGATGTCCTAGGTGTTGGCTCGGTTTGTGGTTGGCTTTTAGCCCTTAGCCATGGTCCAAGCCATGCCTTAGGATGTTGGTAAGAGTCCTTGGGCGGTGTTTTAAGCCCATAGTCATTTATTTCAGGATTTTCACCACAAACAAGTAAACTGCTACTGCTGCATTTTTACAGCAGCTGTGACCTTCGGTTTTGGTACTTGTTTGAGTTCTTGGTTGGCTTTTAGCACATGGCCTTGGACTGGACAATACCTTAATGAGTTAGGAAATTCATGTTTTTGGCCGTTCGTGATTTGGTCGAGTTTAGAGGTCGTACGAGAATTTACGGTGAAAGGTGCCAAAATGAATCTCTAAAGAGCGTTTTATGTTTTTGGACTCCTTTCACCTATTTTCATGTTTTACAGTTATAATGCATATTTTTCAGTATGTTTGGGGTATTTTTAATCATGGTTAAACGTCGGTTTAATGTTGGTTCGAGTTGGTACGAAGCCATAGTTAAAAATCAAGTTGTTGGTCCGAATCGTCTCGTTTTTGGTTCTATTGTTAAAATTTTGTCAAAGATAAGATTTATTGCATGTGTCACATATTATAAGTAAGTCGCAGCAAGCCTGGGAACGATCCAACTCATCCGGTAAAAATAAGATTATAATTATATTACGTGCATAAAAATATAAAATGTTTATTTTTGAGATATATGCTATATGTCTTGTGGTCACCTTATGCTTATGGGTTTGGAAGTCGGTAGGCGCAACCGAGGACCTCTCCGCCCGGTGACCTACGACCGGTTTATGATTATGTATGGGTACGGACATCCAGTCCAAGGGCTGTGATTGATCTCTACCGCCCAGTATACTGTGGTTTAGTCTGATCAGGCGCTTACGCTATGTTATGGGCCACTTGCTTAGAAACATTATCTCTACCAGAAAATTATGATAGGTTATGGAGCTCTATTGAGCAAAGCTTTTACGTATGATTTTCAGATATGCACGTAGGTATAACTATTCATGATATGATTTTCATCGTACGCTTTTCGAGACTTTATCTTTACGTTGCATGCGATTTTATGATATATATATTACTTGTTATTCACGATATATACATGTTGAGTCTTTAGACTCACTAGACTTGATTGTTGTAGGTATTGACGATGTCGAGACCGCGGGCGGAGACCAGTGAGTGATCTTGGGACAGCAGTAGTAAACCCGAGGACTTAATGATTTAATTTACGCACCTTTTATTATTCAAACTCAGTTTTAATACGCTGGATTATTTTTAAGTTAATGTTTACGTTGGATTATTTTTAAATTGTTGGTTGAAAACAATATTTGCTTCCGCTGTTATTTTAAAGTTAAAATTATTTACATGTTTATTTTTATTAAATAAGACAAGATAAATATTTATTTAGAAAATTTTTAATAATTCCACAAAATTATGAATACGAAATACGGGCCTCTACAGGCCGGTTCTTTGGGCTATCCTTGGTCAGGAGGGTGCCTAGGTGGGTTTTCTGGGGGTTGGCTTGAGGTGGCTCGACCATGGCTCGAGTAAATTGGGAGATGGCTCGGGTGGTTCGATAATGTGTCAATTTCGAGATTTTAAGAAGAAAAATTAGAACCATGGGTTCACGGGTGTGTTTAATGGCTCACAAGGGTAGAATAAATCATAAAAATGTTATGTTTAAAATTTAGGATCAAAATAATGAGTTTTGGATTTATCCGGGATTTAATCGCCTCACGAAACGTTAATTAAGAATTAATTGAAAATCGTGGTTTAAGCAGTATAAAATTATGGAAAATTATATTTAAGCTTAAATAATTATTTATAATATGCCCATGTCATTAAAAGTGAGAAAAGATAAAATGAAGAATTTTTACGTCCAAGGGCAAAACGGTAATTTTACACTTAGGAAAATTTGAAAAATCTTGGCAGCATCCCGATGGATCATAATGCATTATACATGATATTATATGATTTAGAATGATGATTTTAATGAAAATATGTTATTTTATGATTTTTGGAAAAGCTGTACGCAACTTCTACTGTTTAAAATGATATTTTTGGAAAGTTATGCTATTTTATGATTTTTAAAGAAAAGAAAAAATATTTTAAGAGATGTGAATTGACTGTGACATATGATATATGATTTGTGGGAGATCCGTTTTTATGAGGATGGTGAACTTACAATTTTATGGGGATGTCGTGAGGGGAAAAAGCCCAGAGGAAGCCCATTTACGGGAAAAGGTCCCAGAGGGAACCCATTTATTGGAAAAAGCCACAGAGAGAACCCGTCTATGGGAGAAAGCCTCCGAGAGAACCACGATGATCAAATTTCTATGGTGAAACCTAGTGCACACCCCCATGGGCCATGTGGAGCTGAAGACTGATCAGTCGATCGAAGGAAAAAAGCTAGTCACTTTCAAGGATCAAACTTCACCCAAAATGATATATGATTGAAAGCTTATGATAAAAATGATTTTATGATATACGATTTATAATGATTCTTAAATCTATTTTTTAAAATGATTTATTTATGCTCAAAAGCTATTTCTGTATGATTTATGATTAAATAATTTTAAATGATTTATTTATGTTCAAAAGCTATTTTAAATAAAAGTATGATTTTTAAATGCATGTGGATGTATATGTATTCTTTGCTATCCATGTTTAGAACGTGCTGAGTCTTTAGACTCACTAGTTTTGTATGATGAAGGATTTGATGATTTATGGGAGGCGCTGACGCTTGAGTGGATCGAGTGCAAAATTACACACCTGAGGGCCTTTATGTTTAGCACTAGCTAGATAGATTAATGATTTTAAAGATTATGTTAATAATTTTTATTCGAGATATTTTTATGCTTTATTTTATGGTTAGTTGATCTTTTTAAAGGCCAACTTAGGAGTTTTGGTCAGTTGATGATTTAGGATTTATTTTATGCACTCCAAATATCATATGCTAAATAATTATGATTGCTGATTATGTTAAGTTATTTTATTTAGATAGTATTTTCGAGTTTATGATTTATGATTAGTACAAAAAAAATCAAGGTCGTTTCATGTAATCTAACAACCGATAAAAATTGTAAAACCCAAAATCAGTACACATAAAACCCATGTATTTATTTAATTGTTAAATTATTTATTTAAGTTTAAAATGATTTACAACGATGCATGATTTATTCAAATACATTATCTTAAATTAATTATGCTTATGTGATGCACGTTACATGTTTTCTTGAGTTTCATGTTTCAGGCGATTATTCAATGCGAGATCGAAGAAAGAAGAGCGATGATGATTTTTTTGAGTAATTTTAAAATGCGGTGTTTTATTTTAAATTGGAAAGGGGCATTTTAAATGATTTATTAGTTTTAAGCATTTTAATAGCCTAAATTATTTGTTTAGGGATTTTAAAGTTTTGGAAACTTTTGAAGTTTAGAAACTATGCATTTTATTTTTTTTATCGAGGGATTTTAGTAAAGCTAGTGCTTGATTTAAAATTTAATTAGTGGTTAAACTTTAATTAAGCAATTTTACCCCCTAATTATCACCTAAACACACGTGCGCACACACACACACACTTTTACACACAGATGTTCACGCCTACACACACACACTATTTCCCTTGCACTTTCATTTTATTTCTAAGAAAGAAAACCTAGGGTTCTACAAGTTATTGCAGCTGCCCCCTTTCCTTCTCTTTTCCAACAAATTTTCATGTACTTCCTTCAAAGAAAATCGAGCCACCATCGTCCCGGATCAACCTTCGCTCCGTCTCCGCTTCGGTGTCGTCGGTTCGGTAAATTTTAATATCAAAAGGTACGTATATTCTATTTTCCTACGTCGATCATGTCATAGTATGTGTTGCGTTGTTTTTATGCGTAAAAATACATGTGTGAAGTGTAAAGTTTGAGCGGTAATTGTTTAGATCGCATTTTGAACCTTTTTTGGATATGAAAATCTCGTTTTTACTATTCTTTTAAAAAACTGCGATTTTTCGGTCGTGATTTTGAGGAAACTTTTAACAAGAAAATCGTAGAACTTTTCAATACCTTCGATTTGATGTAAAATTGGAAGTATTTGGATAAAACTTGAGTGAGTTATGGTGATTTTCGTGGGACTGATCAAACTGCGTTTTTTGAAAATATGTTATTGATGTTTTTGAAGTTTTTGAGTTGCAGGCTTCATTGGGAACCGTTGGTGGATCGCTGCTGCGTTTGGGTACTGTGAGTATGACATTGGGATAAATTTTGGTGCTTAGTCTTGTGTCGGTAGGCACTTGGTTGCATTAGAAGTCGTAGGAAGTATTTTGGTGTCAAAATTCATGTTAGGGATTATGTTGCGTAGTTGTTGTGCATCGTCATTTTGGGGACTTTTGTTTGAGTTGAATCCCTGTCATAGCGTCCTAGGATGAGTTTCGATAGATTGGTTCATGATTCATATGATTTAGTAGGAGTTTTAAGCTTTGAGTCGCGGAGTCCAGAAGACTCAGCGCCCGAGCGGTAATATTTTACCGCTCGAGCGCCACTCGTTCTGTCCGAGTATTTTCCCCAGAAGGGTCGGCGCTCAAGCGGTAATTTATTACAACCCGAGCGCGGACCCTGGTGCTCGAGCGGTAAGGTTTTACCGCCCAAGCGCAGCCCCATCTGTAAAAATATTTTGTTCTTTCTTCTTTTCAAGTTCTATAGTGAGTTCATGTCTTTTATTTTTGGGAAATGTTCATACATCATTTTAGAGATTGTTAGGGGTTAGATGTCATGGGTTAGTACGACGATTTAACGAGGTCAAGTCCCGAGTGATCTAGAATGTCATAAGCTATCTATTTAATTCGGTGGTGAGCAAGAATACCTACGTCTAAGTATGCAAGTTAAGTGTTGAAATTCATGCTATTATGTGCACCAGTGGCCCCAAGCGAGATCCAACGAAAACCTCAACGCCAAGTAAGTCTGTTTGACGTGCAAAGAAAATATTTTAAGTTTTTGAGGTATGCTAAATGTCTTGTGAACAATTTATGTATGGGATTGGAAAGCGGTAAAGCATGACCAGGGACCAATCCACCCCGTTAAATCATGAACGAGTTTAGATCACGATTCGAAAGCGTTAAAGCATGAACGGGGACCAATCCACCTGTTAAAGCATGAATGGGGATCTCATCTATGTGGCAGTGGATTTGTCCATGTCAGCTCAGTACTATGGTTTAGTCTGATCAGGCGATTTATGTTATGGGTCACTTGCTTGGAAACATGCCTCTACGCAAAATGATGAAGTCTAAGTATGTTCAAGTATGTACAAGTATGCAAGCACATTTAAGAAAAGTTTCATGTTATGGCACGTCTATGTATGTATGTACGTATGTTCAAGTTTATTTATGCAAGTTCAAGTTCCACTAGGTATGTTCTATTTTAAAGCTGCATGTGATTTTATTACGTATTACTCGTTACTTCCAGTTTATACATGTGGAGTCTTTAGACTCACTAGACTTGATCGATGCAGGTGAGCATGATTTTGAGGAGGCTAGGGGTGAGGACCAAGGAGCTGGCTTGGACTGAGCAGGAGGCTAGACCCGAGGGCCACCAAAGTTTTTAAGTTTTTATGAAATGTCAAACACTCTGATTTCATGCTGCGGGTTATGAGATTTTAAACAAATACATTTGTCAAACTTTATTTTTTTGATCTTTTGTTGCATCTACTTTTGATACGTACGGTTTATTTTAAATCGAAATCGAGAGTTACTTTATAATTTAGAAAATTTTTATTTTTCCGCATATTTTAAGTAGTAAAAAGTACGGTACGTTAGAGTTGGTATCGGAGCGGTGTTCTTGTAAAGGGTTATGCCTACTGCCAGTCGCAAGAAGCTCACGAAGTTACACCTCAAGTTTGTAAGTTTTAAGGTTTTAAATTTATGTTATGTAGTAAGCATGAAGTTCTGATTTCAGCATGTGCATATTTTTTAAGTTCAAGTACGTGCATCTTATGCCGTTGATATCATATTCATGCATGTTGGGTTACGTGTTGGGTAAATTTTGGAACAATATGCCTCCTAGACGTATGGTTAACCGCGAAGCTAGGGATGAGGGCCGAGAGCCTCGAGATGAAGAGAGGGCCAATCCCCCACCTCCACCTTCGGACATGCAGGCACAGATGCTTGCAAGAATGACTCAATTTTTCGCACAGTTTGTGGGGAACCAGGCTGCGGCAAATATAGAAGCGAGGACCAGACCAGAAGCAGTATACGAGTTGCTCAGATGGATGAGCCCAAAGGATTTCTCGGGGACCACTGACCCGATGTTAATTGAGGAATGGATTAAATCCATCGAGGTGATTTTTGCCTTTATGGAGTTGCAAGATGCAGATAGGGTCATGTGTGCCACATTTCTACTGACCGGGGACGTCAGACTGTGGTGGGAGAGCGCGTCAGTGGCAGCGAACTTGCAGACCCTCTCTTGGGATGGCTTTAAAGAGATATTCTACTCCAAGTACTTCACTGAAAAAGTACGATCCAGACTAACCAGAGAATTTATGACCCTCAGACTCCCACGTAGCTTCCTCCTTTGAATGGTTAAGCCATTTGACTTTCACTCGCTTAACCAGCTTGTTCCGAAGCTTTTTCTCCTGTCTGTCTAAGATCTGCACTGGTCTTTCTTATTAAGACAGGTTCAGAGTGAGCTGCAACGGTTCAAAATTCAGGGCATGTGAAGGATTCGCCATAAACTTCCTCGGCATAGAGACGTGGAACACATTGTGTACTCCGGCCAGATTCGGCGAAAGAGCAACACGATAAGCTAACGTCCCAACCCCGTCGAGGATCTCAAATGGTCCGATGAATATCGGACTGAGCTTTCCTTTCTTCCCGAACCGCATGACACCTTTCATAGGTGCTACCTTCACAAAAACATGGTCGCCAACGGCAAACTCTAGATCTCTCCTCCTCTGATCCGCATAGCTCTTCTGTCGACTCTGAGCGTGTAATGCCCAAGATTTTGATTGTAATCCGGAATGATTTGAGATTATTGATTTTGGAACTGATATGATTATAGATGCATTATGCCGAGACCGAATGGGGCCAAGTAGATGAATTATACAAAATTGGACAGAAATAGTGGCGCCCGAGCGGTAGTTTTTGACCGCCCGAGCGCCAATGTTCAACAGAAATGTGTCTCGGGCAGAAGACGTGGCGCCAGAGCGGTAGAATATTACCGCCCGAGCGCCAATGCATGATAAGTCTCGAAATCGGGCAGAACATTCGGCGCTCGAGCGGTACTTTCTCACCGCCCGAGCGCCGACGGGGATTCAAGAAAATAGGACACGTTTCTTCAACATGCAAGTTGAAGTATAAATATATATACATTAAGTGCATTTTTTCAGAAGAAACAATAAGAATCGAGAAAAGGTTTCTGGAAAAGAGTGAAAAATCCTTACGCCTTTTGTGAGAAATCCGCCCGTCCGATTTTGAATCCGACTTCGGTATTGAGTTCCTATCGACGTAGGCTACAACTGGACGTAAGTTTTGCTACGTTTTGATATGTTCTGAAATTATGGTATTGTAAGAATCTGATATGATTCATATATGATGTTCTTGGTATGTGAGACATCGTATAATTGAAACTGGATTGAGGAACAGATACCATGTGAAATTGTTATGATTTTTAGAGTTGAGTTGATTGAGAATTGATATCAGAAATGAGTTGTTATTGATTATGAGATGTTGGAATTGATATCTGACTGATATGATATGGCTGGATATATTGAAATTATGCCGTTATGTTGTTGAAACAGAATTTGATTGAATTCTGTTTATATCCAGTATTGATTTGAACGGGTATTGATAGTATACTCCTTGGTATTGTCATTGCCAGATTGAAATTGACAGGTTTGGAGTTCGAGACTTCGACAGAGTCAGAATAACAGAGAGAAAGGTATAAATTAATGTTGAGTTGGGATTGCACAACTCGAGTGAGGTTTGACTCGAGTTTCCCTAAATCACATACTTAGTTTATTACATTGATATTTGTAATTGATGAGATTGATGTTTGTAGTCTATTGATTTATAGCCACTGCATGCATTGACTGCTGAGTCGTTGAGTCATAGGCTGATTCGCCTAGTCACCGGCTGATTCGTCTGGTTATTGACTGATTCGTCTGAACTTTGGCTGCTTCGCTTAATTATTGGCTGATTCGTCTAGTTATTGACTGATTCGTCTAAACTTTGGCTGATTCGCTTAATTACTGGCTGATTCGTCTAGTTATTGGCTGATTCGCTTAATTCTTGACTGATTCGTCAATTATGCGGCTGTTTCGCCCAGACACTGGATATATGAATTATATCGATGCCGTGTAGGAATTGAGTCATTCATATCGACTGAGATTCAATATAATTATCAATACCCAGACATTGGGATCCCTAGGTTAGAGTTGAGTCGAGTCTGAGACGACGCGTCAGTTGAGTCGAGTCTGAGACAACGCGTCGGTTGAGTTGAGTCTGATACGACATGTTGATTTAAATTGGTTATATCATTCATGTTTGTTGAATTGCTACATGTTAATGATACTTTTATTATGCTTTTATATGATTGCATGTATACATTGTTTATACTAGGATTTATTCTCACCGGAGTTATCCGGCTGTTGTCTTGTTTTGTATGTGTGCATGACAACAGGTGGGGCTGGATCAGGGTCAAGAAGAGAATGAGAGAAGACAGTTAGCGTGGAGATCCGGACTTAGGAGTATCTCTGTTACATCACCTGAGATGTAGTGAAGAAACCGTAGTTATTGTGATTGCTTGTTGTACAGGACTTGTACTTAGATCTGATTAGTGATCTTGTAAATGAGATAAGACTTATTTCATATGCTGCGTACTCTCGTGTTTTTAAAAAAAAATTTAGACCCTGTTTATTTTAATTGATTAATTATTCCCAGCAAGTGATTAAGAATTGAATTAAGTTCGGGTCCCCACAGAGCGGTCCTCATCCTGTCACAGATCTTGACTACTACATCGGCAGCCTGCTGAATAATCTCTAGACTCAATTCTGATTTCTCCCCTACTTCATCCCAATGAACATGCGATATGCACTTACGACCATACAGTGCTTCATACGGAGCCATACCTATAGACGACGGAAAACTGTTGTTATAGGTGAACTCTACCAATGGCAAGTTCGACTCCCAACTCCCTGAAAAATCGATGACACAAGCACAGAGAAGATCCTCCAAAATCTGCATAACTCTCTCTGACTGTCCATCTGTCTAAGGGTGGAAACATGTGCTAAACAACAACTTCGTACCCACTGATGAATGCAGACTCTTCCAAAATGCGGAAGTGAATCTAGGATCTCAGTCAGACACTATAGAAACGGGAATACCATGAATTCTGACTATCTCTCGGATATACAACTCTGCATACTGAATCATGGTGAAAGTCGTCTTGATAGGCAAGAAGTGAGCTGATTTGGTAAAACGATCAACAATCACCCAGATAGCATTTGATCCTCTGACTGACTTCGGCAAACCGGTCACAAAGTCCATGGTAACATTCTCCCAATTCCACTCGGGAATAGAAAAAGGCTTGAGCAAGCCTACTGGTCTCTGATGCTCTGCTTTCACTAGCTGGTACGTCAGACACTCGGATACAAAATGTCTGATATCCTTTTTCATTCATGGCCACCAATAAAAAACTGCAGGTCTTTGTACATCTTCGTACTCTCAGGATGAATAGAGTACGGTGACATATGGGCCTCTGATAGAATATCTGCTCGAATAGAATCACTGCTAGGAACCCACATTCTGTCTCGGTATCTCACAATACCGTCGCTAACTGTATACAAGACACTGCCCTTGTCCTCATCTCTATGCTTCCACTTTGCCAACTGCTCATCTGCTGACTGACCACTGCGAATACGGTCTAGAAAAGAAGACTGAATCGTCAAAGTAGATAGACGGGGAACTCTACCTCGAGGATAAGTCTCTAGATCAAACCTCTGCATCTCAGACGGAAGAGGTCTCGAAATCGCTAGATGAGCCATCACTGCGACTTTCCTGCTCAATGCATCCGCAACCACATTAGCCTTACCCGGGTGGTAGCTAATGTCACAGTCATAGTCCTTCACTAGCTCCAACCAACGCCTCTGACTCATATTCAGCTCTTTCTGCGTAAAGAAGTACTTGAGGCTCTTATGGTCGGTAAAGATCTGGCACTTCTCTCCGTACAAATAATGCCTCCAAATCCTCAAGGTAAATACTACGGCGGCCAGCTCTAGATCATGGGTACGGTAATTCTTCTCATGGATTCTCAACTGTCGAGAAGCATACGCTATCACCTTCCCATGCTGCATCAACACTGCGCCTAGACCGAGCTTCGAAGCATCGGTATACAAATCAAAGTCGCCGGACCCTGACGGCATGGCCAATACTGGCGCTGAGATAAGAGCTTGCTTCAAAGTATCGAAGCTCTTCTGACACACATCGCTCCACACGAATTTAACATTCTTCTTTGTCAATGATGTGAGTGGAACTGCGATACATGAGAATCCATGAATAAACTTCCGATAATATCCTGCTAGCCCAAGGAAACTACGGATCTTAGATGCATTCTGCGGCCCAACCGAATCTCTGACTGCTGCAACTTTCGCTGGGTCTACCTCGATACCGCTGCTAGAAACGATGTGGCGTAAGAACGTCACATTCTCTAACCAAAATTCGCATTTACTGAACTTCGTGAATAGCTTATGCTTCTGTAGGGTCTGCAAAACTACGGTCAGATGTCTGCTGTGATCCTCTTGATTCTTTGAGTAGACTAGAATGTCGTCTATGAATACTATCACAAACTAATCAAGATACGGCTGAAACACGCGATTCATGAGATCCATGAATATCGCTGGCGCATTCGTCAAACCGAACGGCATCACAAGGAACTCGAAGTGGCCATAACGAGTCCTAAAAGCAGTCTTGAGAACGTCGGCATCTTTCACCCTCAACTGGTGATAACTGGAACGTAGATCAATCTTCGAGAATACTGAAGCTCCCTGCAACTGGTCAAATAAATCTTCAATTCTCGGAAGTGGTAATTTGTTCTTCACTATAACCATGTTCAACTCCCGGTAATCAATGCAGAGGCTCATAGTACCATCCTTCTTCTTCACAAATAAGACTGGCGCCCCATGGTGAAAAACTCGGGCGAATGAACTCCTTGTCAAGAAGTTCCTGAATCAGCTTCTTAAATTCTACCATCTCTGTCTATAAAGGCCTAAAAACCCTTACTTTGAAAATTTGCGGGAAATTTAAAATTTTTCTTCTAAAATAAATGGAGTGCTTCATTCATACCAAAAACTGATAAAATGTTTAACGTTCAAAATAGCAGCGGAAGAAATTATTACTTGCCAAAATAACAAGTTAAAGTATTCAACAACTGATAAAATATTTGAGCATCAAAAATAAAATGGCAAGTGCTGAAACTGAGGTCCTCGGGTGCCACTACTGCCGACCCCAGCTAGCTCACTGGTCCCCGCCCTCGATCTCGACATCATCAGTACCTACAACAATCAAGTCTAGTGAGTCTAAAGACTCAACATGCATATATCGTAAATAACGAGTAAATAATATAGTAAAATTTGCATGGGATAAAAAAATATCATGTCATGAGGCATAATGTAAAGTATCGTGTCAAGATTAATTATAATACGTGCATAGCTGAACTGAAAATCATAGTGAAACTGTTTGCTCCTTAGAGCTCTGTACTGAAATAACTTGTAATAATTTTCTGGTGAGATTATGGTCTACGCAAGTGGTCCCTGAACTGAACTGAACTGAGCTGACCGATACTGGGGACTGGACCGATACTGGGAATCTGATTTACGTCTGATCAGACTACTGCCACAGTACTGGGTGAAACAACTGAACTAACCGGTAACTGGTGACCGGACCGATACTGGGGACCGGATTTAATACTGATAGTAAAGTGACCATAAGCAATATCGCATAAATATCAAAATTTGTATTTTATGCACGTAATATAATGAAATAACTGAATTAACTATCCTGTACCCATCTATTGATTGGATTGGATCGCTCCTAGGCTCGCTGCAACCTAAATATGCCATGAAAAATATGCAATAGATTTATGGGACAAAACTATGCAATAACATTCAAAAATGTGACAATTACGCCTACCGACTTCGTATTTAATCATGACTCCGAACCAACCCGAACCAACACTGAACCATCATGTATTCATGATTAAAATACGCCTAAAATGATAAAATAATGCTCATAAAATGGTGAGGGCCGAAATCTAGGTGAATGGAGGCCAAAACATGAAACGCTCTTTCGAGAGTCAATTTGGCACATCGCACCGTAAATTCTCGTACGACCTCAAAAATGAACCGAATTAGGAACGGTTGAAAACATGACCTTCCTAACTCAATGAGGCACTGTCCAGTCCAAGGCAATAGGCTAAAAGCCCACCGAGAACGCGAACGAGCCACTGAACCGTCACAGCAAGTTGCTGTCCAAAAATACAGCAACTGTGCTTTGGTTTTTTGTGTCGATTGCAAGGCTAATGGCCATTGGGGCTTGAACCACCGGCCAAAACCTCTTACCAACATCCCAAGGAATGATTTGAACCATGGATAAGGGCCCTAGGCCAGCCACAATTCGCACCATTCCAGCAACAACTCAAAAACTCCTACCCGAGAACACCTTGCATGCGTGTGGGTGTCTTGCTTCGTTTCTTGTCTCGTGTCGTTCCAGTGGCCATTTGATTGACCATGGCACGATCTAGACATCTAGGGGTATGTTATGAACCGTGGCTAAGGGCCATAGGCCAACCAAGATCCACACCATTCCACCAAACCGAATGTTACACTTGCTGAATTCGAAAGGGGCGAAGGGGCTGTTCTTGTTGTTTGATCTAAAAACCGATTCACCATGGACCAAGCCACCAAAAGGGAAACTTAGTCACGTCTTAGACATGCTAGGGAAGTGATCTAACCATGGCTATAGGCCTTTTGGGCAGCCATAATCAGAAACTTTTCCCTTGACCACAATCTGAATTTTTTGAAACTCATATGGACACAAATGGGAGGTTGCTGTCATCTTCGTGTTTCCAGCGTGCATGGGGTTGAATGAGTGGACCAACATGGTCCTAATGCATCCTAATACATGTCTAGATGTCGCCTTGGGAGCCTGGAACCGAACCAATACCTGAAACCAAAACAGCAAAGCAACCCGTGAAGAGCATCAAGAAAACCGAAAATCTGCATGTGTTGTTTTCTGAAAAATTCTTGAAACATTTCAGTTTTTGGCTATCAAAACATGATCATGTAATGAAAATAAATGATAATAGGACTTGATTGAAGAGTCAAGGAAGAATATATGCATGCCTGGTTTCGTTTGAACGAAAAACGAAAGAACGAGACGATCCGGGGCGGAGGAGGTGGAGCGTTTTCTTTTCTACCTTTCTTGCTCGATTTTTCTCCTCTCTTCCTAGCTATGGTGCTCACGTTTTTTCTCTCCAAAAACACTCTGAATTTCGAGACTAAGGGAGGGGATATGATGGTTAGGGGAGTGAGGGAGATGGGTGCAAAAATATAGGGAAAGAATCAAGACCAAGTCTACCTCTCATTCAAATTTTGAATTGGTTTGATCTAGTCTTTTTGGGGGGAGCATGGCCGAAATTTTCACTTCTAATCTAGACTAGGATAATGCTCATTCATTAATTAATTAAGGTGGATTAAGAATTAAAAAGATTAGTATGCTAACTCAACAAAGAATGGGTCAAAGGTGAGTTGGCAAGTCCTTGTTTAATCTACTAAGGGGGGTGGCCGAATTCTTCAATAAAAATGAAGGGAATTTATTTTCTAACTAGTAAATTTATAACCCTTAAAAGCCTCACTAATCCTTTAATTAATTTAGTGAATTAATCCTTTAATTATTGGAACTTAAATAAATTTATTTTCTACTCACCTCAAGTAACTAAAATAATTCCTTAAACTTCCTTTTTAACTTAAATGAACTTACTTGCTAGCTAAATTAAATTCTGGATGTATTTTCCGAATCTTAAATTTTATCTCTAAACTCCAACTCCAGTCCGACCTCACTGAAATAACTGAAAGAATAAAATTTAAACTACTGAAATAAAATAATCAACTTAAGGAAAAATCATTTAAATACTCATGAAATAAAATCATTTAAAATGCTAGAATTATGCATGGCTTATACGTAGTCTAAGTTACGGGTTCTACACTGTCGGTGCTAATCGGTACGGTGCTTTGGAGATTAGAGCCGTACCTGGCATAAGCTCAATAGAAAACTCCACCTCTCGCTCGGGTGGCATACCAGAGACGTCATCAGGAAACACGTCTAGAAAATCCCTAATAATTGGGACATCGGAGGCTGACTGACTGGGTGTCTCAGGAACGGATACAAAAGTTGCTAAAAACGCTCGACACCCTCTATGCATGAGCTTCCTAGCCTAGACACAAGATATCAAACGCGGTAAATGAAAGTACCTGTCTGGTTCGAATAAGAAATGCTTCATCCCAGGCGGTCAGACTAGAACGGATCTCCGCTGAAAGTCGATCAAAACTCTGTTCCTTAGTAGCCAGTCCATACCCAGAATGATATCAAACTTCGGCATCGGCAAAACGATAAGATCCGCATAAACAAGATTGCCACGAAGATCGAGGTCTATGTAATATCTAAGCCTGGTGAAAGGTACGGTTTAATATTTAATATTTTTATTGACTCCTTGGTTAAGATTAAGTATAGTTTTGATGTTAAGAGTTGTGATTTATGGTTTATAGTATTGTTGTTATACTTGTTATGTGGTTTTATTGTAGCATCGTTTTGGTTTAATTCATGGTAAATTGTAAGTTGAGACAATTGGTATGAGGCCAATTGTAATGGTTAGATAAGATATAGAGGTGCAACTTTCTTGTTGGGAGAGTTGCTAGATTATGAGGAGAAGCAGCGTTGCGATTCGATTTTAGTTGCGAAGAGTATATTGTTGGCCACAGAGGAGAGTGCACCCGCACTGAAAAAGCCACCGCACCCGCGGTGTTTGGGCAGAGCAGCCACCGCACCCGCGGTAGAAAAGGAGCGCACCCGTGGTCGCTTGTTTCAGATTTTTGGCTGAACTCCAGTAGGCAGAGCACACCCGCGGTAAGAACTCAGCGCACCTGCGGTCGTCACTTTCAGATTTTTGGATGTGGTTCAGTACACGCAGCGCACCCGCGGCCCAAGGCTTAGCGCACCCACGGTGCATGAATAGTAAAAGCGTGTTTTCGATTTTAAGTGATTAAATACATGAGTTGGTTCACTTTTTGCCTAATTTCCTCCACTCCTCTCGGTTTCTTCAGAGCAAGAGAGACTAGGGTTCTTATTTTCCATCTTTTGCTAATTTAATTTTAGCATCTAGTTGGAGTATTGAAGTGAGAACAAGGTTCTTTTGGGTTCAAGGAGCTAAGGTAAGCTTATGGTTTAGTTATTCTTTGGATTTGGTGTTGGGGAGAAATCATGGGTTTGTTGATGGGGTTGATTTAATGGCTTTTATGGTATGGGTTTGTGATTATTGAGATGTTGATGGTGCAATTCATTGTTTATTGTTGTAGATTTTCTACCGAGAGATTAGATTCAAGGTTTCCAAGTGTAGTAAGTGGAATTCATTTCTTTGTGCTCACATGATAATATATGTATGGTGTTTCAATGGTTTTAACATACTATTTCCTTCCATTTGATTCATTATTGTATAAATACACTTTGTTGTATATTAGAGGCTTTTATATGTCTCAATTGTGTAAAAGGGAATACAAAAGAAAAGAGTATGCAAAGTGTTTGATTTAATGCAAAAAAAAGTTCAAATGATTTATTGGATTGATAGATACATAGTCAGAGATTGCATGCAATTAGGTGATCAACGACCATAGGCTTATATCCCAACAGAGTATCGATTTATATCGATGGGATATAGGTACAGAGACAGAGATACTATTTAGATATCAATCCAACAGAGAAAAGAGAAATAACATCGTTATTGTTATGTTATACTATGTTATTCATGTTTCAAGAGTTGGATGGTAATTTAATGATTCCAAAGCCAAATTTTACAGAGTATGATATGTATCCATTGTTATGTAAGAGTTCCACTTGCTGGGTTTTATACTCATTTCAGTTATTTCATGTGATGCAGATAAGAGTGACGAGCCGGGACATTAATTGGAGCCGGGTCATATGCACACCAAGGATGGAGGAAGAAGATATTTTGATAGTATTTCGACATGATAAAAAATGATATTTTGTATTTTGTTGCAACACTTTATTGAACATGTATATACTTTTGATTGTAAATATTTTATGTCAAGAAATTTTAAATCCTTCCTCCCTTCAATAAAATTTTTAATTTCCGCCGTGTTATTTTATAAAACTGGTCAGAGGTGTTACAGTCTATGTCTCGGATCACATTGGTAGCTGCCATCTCCTCACCAGAGGGCAACACTACTGAATAGGCTATATCTAGCCCAATGGTCTTGACCTTGAGAAAATTAGCAAAGGTCTCCGAAATAAACGAGTGAGTAGCCCCTGAATCTATCAAGGCTTTCGTAGCTGAACCCGCTATAAAAATTCTCCCTGAAAGGTTGGAACGTCAAGCTGAACCCAATAATCACAAGAACTAACCTATAGACATGCGAAGGTCAAAGTTCTTCAAACCTAATTCCCGAAATTATCACTGATTAGAGCATGCAATCCTATCACAATTCTAAGTTCAAAATCTTAATCCAGATTCCCAAAACATTGAATTTCAAATATTAACTTAAAGCTTTAAGATACCTATCATGAGCATGGTGTCAAGGTTTGTCTCCGCTGCATGGAGAGCAAAAACTCTGCCTTGGGTAGGCAGACTCCCCTGTGGGCACTGCTGCAGCAAGTGGTCTGGACTACCACACTTGTAACACTTCCATGAACCGTACATACACGCTCCAGCATGACGACGTGTGCACCTAGTACAGATTAGGTGCTCAAAATTCCTCGGGACTGGGCGTCCCCGCTGCTGTCCTCTGTTTCTGCGTGGGCCATGGAAAGGCCTCTTACTCTGGGGCTGCTACTGAGGAGGAGGGCGGTGTGGCACTTGGACTGGTCGCTAGCCCTGGCGGTCTTTCTCTATATCATTCAGATCCTGCTCTGCAGCTAGCGCTCTGGAGACATCGACATCATAAGTAGTAGGGCCAGCCACCCTAACATCGCGGCGCAAGATCGGCCGCAGACCATCTAGAAAATGCCTCAGTTTTGCTCCGGCTTTGTTGGTAATCAAGGGCAAAAAATGGAAACCCCTCTCAAACTTACGGATGAACTTCGTAACAGTCATGTCTCCCTGCCTTAGGGTCATGAACACCCTGATCAACCTGGCACACACCTCTTCAGTAAAATATTTCGATTAGAATACCTTGGTGAAGCGCGTCCAGCTCAGGGTAGCCAAGTTCAAAGCTACGGATGCTCCCTCCCACCATAAGCGGGCATCTCTTCCAAATAGATAGGTCGCACAACGGACCCTATCCTCGTCACTAAGCTCCATGAACTCGAAGATAACCTCGAGAGACTTAATCCAGCCCTTGGCGATCATGGGATCTGCAGTCCCTGAAAACTTCTTCGGCCTCATCTTCATGAACCGCTCATAGGTAGCCTCAGGCCCTGCCGGCCTGGTTGCAACAGAATTGTTCCCCGCAAACTGTGCGAAGAACTGAGTCATCCCAAATAACATCTGGGCATTCATGTCCGGTGGAGGTGGAGGTGGTAAATCTCTCTTCTGCCTCTGATTCTCACCGTCCTCCTGGCGAGGCTCATCATCTCTCGTGCGCTCAAGAACGCGTCTAGGAGACATACTGTTCCATACATAACCCATACGTAACAAACATGCATAATCTCTATTATTTCTTTAAATTTAAATAAATATTGCGTAATCAAAATCTGAACGTAAAATATTTCATGAAAAAATGCTGTTAAAATAAATGCGTAAACATAAAACTTACAGACCGAAGAAGATAGGCTCTGATACCAACTGTAAAGGCTCGTATTTCGTATTTGAAAATTTGCGGAATAATTTAAAATTTTCTCTTTAAAAGTAAATAACTTGCCTCATTCATAAAATGAACTGATAAAATTTTAAATGTTCAAAGTAGCAGCGGAAGTAAAAATGTATTCAAAACAATAACTTAAAATAGTTCAACAAAATAAAAGCTGAGTTTGGAATAAAAATGATAAGTCCAGAAAATGAGGTCTCGGGTTCCTATTACTGCCGACCCAAGATGGCTCACTGTCCCCGCTCTCGGTCCCGACCTCATCAGTACCTACAATAATCAAGTCTAGTGAGTCTAAAGACTCAGCATACATATATCATGAATAACAAATAAAAATATCATAAGTCTGGTGTAACTTAAAAATATCATGTCGTGAATAATTAAAAATACGTGCATAACTGAAAAATCGTAAGTGAAATGTTTGCTCGATAGAGCCCTATCATGAAATAGCATATCATAATTTTCTGTTGAGAATATGTTCTACGCAAGTGGCCCATAATATGAACTGAATTGTCTGATCAGACTAAACCACAGTATACTGGGCGGTAGAGATCATCACAGCCCTTGGACTGGATATCCGTACCCATACATGAACATGAACCGGTCAGTAGCCACCGGATGAAGTAATAATCCCATATGCTGCAATCCCATGAGTGTGAAGTGGCCACAAGACATATCGCATATATCTCAAAAATAAACTTTTATATTTATGCACGTAATATAATTAAATTCATGTGTTATTTTACCAATTGGGTTGGATCGTTCTTAGGCTCACTGCGACCTAATTCTAAAATGAAAAACATGCAAATAATTTGACATGACTATGCAAATAACTTAACTTGAACAACGCTTCAAAATCGAACTAAAAACGAAACTATTACGCTCAACAAACTCAATATTTAACCATGACTCCGTACCAACCCCAAAATAACATCGAACCATCATTTAGTCATGATTAAAATACACCTACAATACTGGAAAATAATTACCAAGGGCTGTAATACAACAAAATTGTGCATGGAGGCCAAAAGCATGAAGCGCTCTTTCGAGAGTCACTTTGGCACATTGCACCGTAAATTCTCTTATGACCTCTAAACTTAACCAAATCACGAACGGCCAAAAACATGACCTTCCTAACTCAACGAGGTACTGTACAATCCAAGGCCATAAGCTAAAAGCCAACCAAGAACTCAAACGAGCCTCTGAACCGAACTTACAGCTGCTGTAAAAAAAATACGACAGCAGCTGTTGCGTTTCTTTGCTTCGTTTTCGAGACTATCGGCCATTGGGGCTTGAACCACCAACCAGAGCCTCTTAAAAAACATGCTAAGGTATGGCTTGAATCATGGATAAGGGCCCTAGGCCAATCACAATCCAAGCAACACCCGAAACAACTCACAAGAAAACGCATATGGCACGCGTGGGGTGTTTCAATTGTTTGGCTGTCATGTATCATTCCAGTGGCCATATAATCGACCATGGCATGATCTAGACATCATGAGATATTGTATGAACCATGGCTAAGGGCTAAAAAGACAACCAAGATCCACACGAACCAAGAAGCCGAAGCTTCAAACACACAAACGAAATGCAGAAAAACTGAAACTGAAGGGACTTGCGTTGTTGCTGTCCAACCGGCTTGGGACGTGGCTCAAGCCACTTAAGGCCGACTTAACAATTTGCCGCCACTCCATCCAGGTTTTCATTCACCAGTTAAGAGTACTTACTCAGAACCTGATAAAATGGACTTGTTAAGAACAGTGTGTGAGCTGAAAGATCAGCTCAACAGGATACAGTTTCCCAAAATTTCAAGAGACGGAAGTTTTCCTGCCGGAGTCAGGAGGGAATCGTTTTCCCCATCACCCTTCTACTATGATCACTTAATAAAAGGAAGAGAGAGATATGTGGATTTGAATCACCATGGAAATTATCAATGGTATGATCAGGGAAAAGGTCGGGTCGAACAATCAAATGTCTCAACACTTGCTCTTTCTGGGGAAGCTGCATATTACCGGCATCAAGTTAACTGCTCTTGTTTGCATTGCCGCACTCGAGACATGCACTCCTCATCACCGTTCCTTCCACATTATTCACACTATAATGATCGCTTTGTGGCTCCTATCGGTCATAACTCCTATAATATTTCAAGTCCTTTGAGTTCCCAGAATTGCTCCAGCTATGAATGCTTGGTACCAGGCCTTGAAACAATGTCCGATAATCAGAGTCGTATTAGCAACGAATTGAAGAGTTTTTATTTGAGGGACGAATATCATGCTTCAAATAGACGTCTCCGTGCAGGTTCACTGGAACATGGCTGTTGTAACAGATAGGAGAGACAACCGAACTTTGAAAAAATGAGACAAAGGGTCGGTAGAATGGGAAGAAGATGGTGAATTGGAGGCTTACGTCTAAAATCAGATGATGATGCCCTTCATCTTTTAGAAGATCTGGCAAAGGGGGTTCCAGAAACAATCGCTGAACCAGTTATTAATTGCATCAAAATGAAAAACAGGGGAGTAGGTCATATCTATATAATCCAAATGGGAACAATTATAATTTAATCAGGTCACAGTTTTGATTCCTTACTGGAGATTCTTCATCCGAATCATCACTCTCCCAATCAATTCCAGCAGCCAACGATACAGCCCTTTTTTCTTCACTTATTGCATCTTTCCTCCGAAGCAATTTCTTTGCCCAGCTGGATTTAGACCTATTCCAACATTAAAACTATAATCACATAGCAGTAGCTATTTTCTCTGACAGCTTCTATCCTTAGAGGAACATTCATTAAATTATTTAATACGCAGATGTAACATCTTCAAGCCATAATATGTTTAGGGTTGACTCACACAAGCAAAGTGTTTTCCAACATCAAGGAGTCAAAGCATGACTAATGCAAAAAAAGATCGCAATTCATTCTTTTTTACTCTTATTGTTTACTCCTGCTGATATAGACACATCTCGAGTCGGTATATAGATTGGATGTCGTCATAGAAGGACATCACATCCCAAAGCAAATATATGACGCATAAAAAATTATTAGGCAGCTACTTTTAGTAGGGCTAAGAAAAGCCACGTATAGAATTCAGCCACTAGAGCATGCTGAATTCAATTTTTGTAAGCCACAACTAGGCCCACCATAAATTTTGGTCAGGACTTGGGATCAGCACAATGACAAAGGAAAAATTGTAAATTGCCCTTTTTGGCATTTCGGAATCCATATTTAGGAGATTGCTGCAGACAGAGACTATCGCCTATGTAAAGGATGGTCTAGTTACACGTCAATAATAATTAACTAACATACAATTTCCAATTAGATTAATAATTAATTATAGAACTAAACTATAAAAAATGAATGTAGATTTACCAAGTATTGTTTCTCATCATTGCCATTATTCCAACTTAAAATGCTGCCTGATACTACCATTTTATTAACATGAAGAAAATTATGTCCCACTGGCAGGTAACTGTAGTTACAACTAGCAAGGATCCTATGCTTGCTAGGGAAGGGTCCTAGCCATGGCTATCGGTCCTTGGCCAGCCATGGCTTGAGCACTAACCCAAGCAAGCCATTGACAGCAATTGAGTCTCGACTATGGCACTTGTTTCTTGCTTAATGATTTGGAGCATCTAACTCACGCTTTTGGGGCTTGAACCCTTGATCAAACTTGACCCTAACATACCATAGGACATGACCATAAGCAGCCTCGAGCCCCTGGAAATCGAGCCAACCCTGAACCTTCAAAACAAATACCAGCGTGAAGCATGAAGGGAAGCAGAAAATCTGTTCAGAATTTTGTGAAGTGTTGGTGTCAAAATTTCGGTTTTTACCTTTAAATCATGTACATGTGATGTTTAAAAAAATCAGTATATGACTTGGTTGAAGAGAAAGGAATAACATATATATGCCTTAGATTTGTTTGAAATGAAAACAAATTGATTACGACGACACGGCGCAGAGGAGACAGAGTTGTTTTACTTCTTGCTTTTCTCTCAAGCCTCACACGATTTTTCTCTCAAGTTTACTCTGAAATTTTGAGAATTATGGGTAGGGAAAATGGCTAGGGAATGAAGGGAAGTTTACTAAATTAAAAAGGGAGAATTGAGGGGAAAGGTGAATCTTGCTATCCTAGTGGTTTGATAGATAAGGAATGAAGAGTGATTTGATTTGATTTAAATGGAGTGGCCGATTTTTATCATTCAAAAAAAAAGGTAGAAAACTGCTTATTTACTAATTATTGAAGATTAAATGGTGAGGGATTATCTACCAAGAAAAGGGGTAAGGAAGGGAATCAAAGTTGGTGAGTTGTCAACTACTTCAAATCTTTCATGAGGGTGGCCGATTTTCTTGAATAAAAATGGAGTGGAATGTTGTTAAATTATTAATTATTGGGGATTAAAATTGTGGGAATTATTCTAACATAAAGGGATATGGAAAGATATCAAAATGGAGAGTTGACAAATCAAAGTTAATTCTTTAAGAGGTGGTCGAATTTTATATGATAATGGGAGGGAAAAATTGCTTAAATAATGTATTTTAAATCTTTAGAGTTTTATCTACAAATTAAATATTTTAGTAAATTAATAGATTACTATTTGAACCTAAAATGACTTATTTACTACTTATCTCAAATTACTTAAATAATTCTTTAAACTTTTTTTTTCAATAAAATAACTTATTATTTATCTTAAATAAATTCTAGGAATGTTTTCTTAATATTAAATCTTATCTCAATACTCCAACTCCAGTCCGGCCTAACTTATTTAACTAAAAAGATAGTAACTAAACTACTGCGTAAAATAATCAAATTTTAAAAAAAATAATTTAAATCCTCATGCATAAAATCATTTTAATTTAAATAATAGTAATTATGCATGGCTTATACGTAGTCTGGTTTAACGGGTTCTACATTTGTGATCAGAATAAATCTCAAATTTCTCACCGTATAGGTAATGTCGCCATATCTTCAGTGCAAATACAATGGCCTCCAATTCGATATCATGAATTGGGTAACAAGTCTCATGTGGCTTCAATTGTCTGGAGGCATAAGCAATCACATGTCCCCGCTGCATCAGAACACAACCCAATCCTCTGTGAGAAGCGTCACAATAAACAACGAAATCACAAGTACCTTATGGGATAGTCAACACCGGGGCACTGGTTAACCTCTTCTTCAACTCTAGGAAACTAGACTTACACTCCTCTGACCAAAAAAATGGAGCATTCTTCTGAGTCAGCTGTGTAATCGGCTTAGCAATACTGGAAAAATCTTTAATGAATCTTCGATAATATCAAGCTAAACCCATAAATCTACGTATCTCTGGCACTGATGTCGGTCTCGGCCAACTGATCACGGCCTCAACTTTTCTAGGATCGACAGAAATCCCATCACCAGATATAATGTGACCCAGAAATACAACCTGTCTCAGCCAAAACTCACATTTTGAAAGTTTGGCATACAATTTCTCAGCCCTCAGAATTCTTAAAACAATTCTCAAATGTTCGGCATAATCAATCATATTCTTTGAATAAATCAGAATATCATCGATAAAAATAATCACAAAATCATCGAGATACTTCTGAAATATGCGGTTCATCAGACCCATAAATACAGCTGAAGCGTTTGTTAAACCAAACAGCATGACTATAAATTCATAGTGGCCATACCTGGTTTTGAAAGCTGTCTTCGGAATATCAGAATCTCTGACTCTCAGTTGATGATATCCAGATATCAGATGATCTTGGAATAAACCGAAGAACCTGCAATTGATCAAATAAATCATCTATACGAGGCAAAAGGTATTTGTTCTTTACCATAGCCTTGTTTAGTTGCCGGTAATCAATACAAAGTCTCATTGAACCTTCCTTCTTCCTCACAAACAATACTGGAGCACCACAAGGAGAAACACTCGGTCTGATGTACCCCTTGGCCAGTAAATTTTCTAACTGCTCTTTCAACTCTTTCAATTCAATTGGTGTCATTCTATATGGAGCTCTACAAATATGAACTGTACCTGGTACCAATTCAATGCTGAAGTTTATCTTTCTGACTGGAGACAAACCCAGAATCTCATCTGGGAAGACATCAGCAAACTCACATACCACTGGCAGGTCTGCCAATGATGGGATTGATTTCAAAACATCTACTGAATACACAAGGAATCCCTCTGCTCCTTTCTGTAATAATCGAGTCATAGACAAATGCATATATCAAAGGAATTCTAGATCTAGAACCCTTACCATAGAATTTCCATTCGTCAGCCATATTAGGTCTGAATCTCACAATCTTATGGAAACAATCTACGGTAGCTCTATACTTAGTCAGCATATCAATACTGATGATACAATCAAAATCAGATAACCCAAGCACAATACAATCTAACTCAATCTCATGCCCGTTATATTGTAGCATACAATGTTTAACAGAATTCACTAAAATCAAAATTGTCCCCAAAAGAGAAGAGACAGATACTACAGTAGATAATGACTCAACAGGCAATGCATGAATCAATGCAAATCGTTCAGAAATAAATGTATGGAAAGCACCCGTATCAATCAATACGTAAGCAGGTAACCACAAAGAGAACAGTTACCTGCAACAACATCATCTGGTGCTTCCTGGGCCTGTTCTTCAGCCGAAGCAAATACCCTTGTCTGTTGTCTAGGAGGCTGGCTAACTGTCTGGCTTCCTCCTGGCCTTGGCTGTGACTGGGCTGGTGCTGGCTGGAATGTGTGAACAGCAGATGATCGTCTGTCAGGTTGTTCCACTGATCCAGATGATTCAGCTCCCTGGGATCTTTGGGAACCTCTCTGTGGACAGACTCTGGCGAAATGTCCCTGCTGTCTGCAGATATTGAAACTACCAAACACTTCCTGGCATTTCTCGGTCGGATGTCTTCCACCACAAGTTCTGCAATAAGCCCCTGTAAAACAGTGTCGGGAACCACTGGAGCTGGATGAACTGCTGCCAGACTTCTTAAAGGGTTTTCCTCTGGCTTTCAACTGAACTTTCTTTCCACCACTGCTACTACTGCTCTAAAAAATCTGTGAGGGGGTTGGTGGAACTGAGTCGAGGGTGGTTGTTTGTGGTCTCGGTGCTATTGCGACATACGAAGCTCCTTTCTGTCTCATCACACCCGCTTCTGCTCCTTTGGCTCTATTTAGGGCATCAACAAAGTTATTCGGTCGCCCGGTGTTCACCAATGTAAAGATCTCAGGATTCAGCCCATTGATGAACTGATCAGCAACAACTTCGTCATTTTCAGCAACGTGTGGAGCAAATCGTAGCAAGATAGAGAACTTGGCCACATATTCTTCTATATTCAACTGACATTGTCTCAAATTTGCAAACTCTGCACCCTTTTCCTTTCTGTACGACACTGGGAAATTTTTTTGATAAACTTCAGTCTTAAAGATGTTCCAGGTAATCACTGTACCTCGATGCTCCAAAGCCCTCTTTGTTGTGAGCCACCAATTCTTCGCAACATCATGCAACTGGTGCCCAATCAATCGGACTCGGCGCTCATCTGTGTAATCCAATGAATCAAACAACATCTCAATATCATCTAACCAACTCTCACAATCAACAAAAGTCTCTGTTCCCTTCAGGGTTGGCGGTTTAAATGACTGGAACCTCTTCAGTAGCGTTTCCATCGGTGTTTCTGTCACATCCATTGGATTCGCAGAAGCACTACCCTGTTCTGAGATTCTTCGAGGAGGCGTATCTGATTATCAAAAGGGTTAGCAAGAAAATCTGACAAATCTGTCTCAGTCCCATTTTGATCATCTTACCTCGGATAAAGAATCGGTTCTGATTCATTCTCAAATAATACATATTTCCAATCAAATCAGATAATCAGGTAAACATGTATTAAAGCAATAAAACAGGCTAGCATTCAAAATCAAGGAAGAGAACTCAATCTACCCCGCTCACTAGCTTCTATCTCAGTCTAAAGAACCTACTACTCTGATACCACCTGCTGTGGGGACCCAGATGCTAATTCATTTCTTAATCGTTCTTGGGAATAATTCAATTAAATAAACAGGGTCTAATTTTTTTTAAAAAAATACGTAAGTGCGGAACATAAGATAATCAATCTGATATAAACATTAAAAGTAAAAGTACAAGTCTTGTACCAAATACATTAACGTCAAACTAGGGTTCAATCACTATACATCAAGTGCTGAAACATATTCTACTTCTGGGTCCGAATCTCCACGCTAAACTATAATCTCTCATCCTCTTCTTGACCCTGATCCTGTCCCACCAGTTGTCATGCACGCATACAAACACAACAACAGTCGGATAACTCCGGTGAGAATAATATTCCCAGTATAAATAATGTATACATGCAATCATATAAATATATATAAAAGTATAATGTGGGGACCCAGGCTCTAACTCAATTCTTTTGGGATTTATTGGATCTTTGCTCGAAAATGTGGGTCAAAATTTTGCTTTTAACATTAATTCAAATATATAATCAAAGCATCACATGTCTTTATAATAATTAAACAACATTATGTACATACATGTCTGTTTAGTATAATCATACACTAGTGTTCAAATCCCAACTACAAACATAAGTAGTAACAGTCTAATAGGAAACACTAGAAATCTTCAACGCCCGAGATCTCCACGCTACCGTCAATCTCTCATCTAGCTCGAGACCCAGATCCTGCCCCACCTGTTGCCATGCACACATACAGACACGACAACAGCCGGATAACTCCGGTGAGAACATATACCAGTATAAAACATGTATGCATGCAATGTAATAATCATGTACAAAGGCATAGCATATATCAGGTAACATGAATTAAAATATAAACATGTAAAGGAATACAAATCTGTATTCAACATCAAATTCTTGACTCAATTCGTTTCTAATCTAGGGATCCCGGTGTGAATAAGACGGTCTGTCACCTACCCAACCACTCGGGGTGACGGTACGTCTTATTCCTAGACTTTGGTCAACTCTGTATCGAGGGTCTACACATAGAGAAAATCTGCTACTATGCGTCGATACACCGAAACGTCTAGTTTTCGCCAATCTACCAATATCTCCTATCTCAGGACTCGAATATAAATCAATAAACAATACATTACATAATCAAATGTAATAACAATCTAGTATGTGATTTAGGGAAACTCGTATCAAATCTGAATCGAGTTGTGCAATCCCGTGACCACATGAATTATACCTTTCTTGTCGAATAGTCGGTGTCGTAATCGGAGTCTTGTGTTCACAATAGCCAATACAAATCTGAAATGGCATAATCAATGTGCTATATATATCAAAACACAACTCAAACAATCTTGTGCAATTCAATAATCAGTCTCGGTATAAAATCAACGGCATAACGACGTACTTCTTCCATACCGATAACTCAACAACACTAAGCTCAATATCAACAATTCATAATCTCATCAAAACACAATATCATACTGAAATTATTCCATCTCAACTCAATAAATATGCTGGAAAATCGAAACAACGTCATACGGTATCTGAAAATCGATCCGGTAGCAATTCTATCCTCACCATGAGCATAAGAACACATAATCACAATCATATCAACATTTCCCCAACATGTATATTTCGAAACATGCTGAAATTTAACAAAACATATACCCTTTTGAAGCCCTTGCCAAGAGAAGCAAGAATCTGAACTCAGAATACAAATCAGAAGGTTAGATTTCTTGATATCTTACCCCAAAACTTGAAGGACTTGAGGAAATTCTTGGAGCAGCTCGATTCTCTGTGCTGGAAGTGAAGAAATCGTACATCAGCACCATTCTATATATATACCCTGCCATGTGTCACGTTAAGAAGAGTTGGTGGATTTCTCGCATGCAGCACCGCGGGTGCGGTCACGTTAGTACCGCGGGTGCGCTATGCTCTCGGCAACCCTATCATTTCCATAAAATAGCGACCGCGGGTGCGGTCTTGTCACCGCGGGTGCGGTCCTTCTACACCGCGGGTGCGGTGATGCTACGGATAAAATGGCCAACTTTCTGTCCATACACCGCGGGTGCGGTGCTTCCTAGCACTGCAGGTGCGGTGTGGCTTCGGCCAGGCTCATTCAAAATTCCATAATCCATGAAATCTTTGATATTTTCCTCTTACGACATGCATTCTCATATCCTCCGAGTATCATGTTAATGAAACTAATAATCTCGAGCCTTACATATATAACATTTATCAGTAAAATGTATCAAACCTGAAAACATGCAATGATATAAAATTGTAATTCAAACTCATATCTCTGACTCGGCTCTGATCTAGTCTAGTCTAGGGATCCCAGTTCCCGGACATTGGTATATTATATCAAATATCAGCAATAGAAGTCGATCTACTCCTAAGCAACATCAATATAAACAAACATCTAATGTCTAGGCACCTCTGCCCAAGACTTGGAACCTCTGCCAATGACTCGTTCTCGATATCTATCTTTTATTCTCTGCTATTCTATAAGTCAATAGAATAAGCATATACATTCAAGTAATACAAAGGTATTAAAACAATAAAAAACTATGTGGTTTAGGGAAACTCAAGTCAAATCTAACTCGAGTCGTATCTCCCGGTTAACATTGATTTATACCTTTCTTTTGTTGGGTTCTGGCTCTGTTCTGTCTTCAAATTCTGCAACATCAATATGGAATGACATATTCGAGGAATACAATATCAACATATACCTCAATCAATACCAGGTATAATCAGAACTCAAAATAATTCTGTTTCGACGGCATAACATCGCAATCTTGAAATACCGGTAATACAAAATCAGTAAATACCAATCCCGATAACTCATAATCAATCAACAAACGTAATTTGATACCAAATCTGTATAATGTCAATTAAATCAACTCTAAAAATCATAACAATTTCATACAATGTCTGTTCTTCAATCTGGTTTCAATTATACAATGTCTAATATATCAAGAACAACATATATTAATCATGTCTGATTTCTTCAATATCATATTTTCAAATCGTATCAAAACATAAGAAAACTTACGTCCATGTGAAGCTCTTGTCGATAGGAGCACGGTACTAAACTCGGATTGAAAAGTGAACGGACGGATTTTGCACAAAATCAAATTCTGGATTCAAGAATCTTGTAATATTCCCTGGAGCTTCATTCTTATTCCTTCAGATTGAAAGGAAAATGAAAGGTTTATATATATATATATATATATATATATATATATATATATATATATATATATATATATATATATATATATATATATATATATATATTGCATGTCCAAGCCATGTGGCTCACCTCTTGTTCAGCACCTCTCACGCATATGCGCGACCCTCCTCGGCGCATATGCGCGTACCTACTGTCTCGGCACTTGTCTTCCTGCACAGCTCGTGCATATGCGCGCACACTCTTCGCGCATATGCGTGAGGTTCTCTGTCCATCTCACGCATATGCGCGGCTCGTGTTGCGCATATGCGCGTGACCTTCTGCCCTCGCACACGCATATGCGCTTGACCTTCTGCCCTCGCACAAACGATATCACATGTTATCTCAATTCGTGTCTCGGAATGATCCTTCTATAATCACATTAATTCATAATCAACACTCTCGGATTAACAAGATATAAATCTCGGGCATTACAGTCATGCATTATCAAGGGTTGAAATAATATATGATATTATCACATGAGAATTTAACAATAATGAAAATAAATAACCCTATTTTATTCTTGATAAGATCAAGAGTTAAATTTTACAAATATTATATGAGGGTCATATGGAAAGAAGAGACAATTTTGCAAACTAGGGTTTTGCAAAATTCCTCTATCCTCTCCTCCCAAAAATTCGGCCATCCCAATTCTTTTGAAAAAAAAAAAATTCGGCCATGCACCTCTGTGTGTCGTCGCCCGACGCCGTTGCACCACCTCCAGAGTTCCGGAATTCGGATAACATAATCTCAACACAAAATTGTTTATGATTACTAGTGCAATCCAAACAATGGACATAGCTTCTGATCGTGGACTTATTCAGACGATAAAGAAGAAAGAGATTCATTCGAAGGGATTTACAAGAAGGACTGCAACGACTACTACTAAACAACTAAATTTTTTTTTAAAACAATCATTATTGCTGACCGAAAATACATACACAAAAATAAAATCAACTCCTGTATAAAATTGACTGCAGTTCAAATCTTGAAAATGTTACCAACAGAAACGTTTACTATTTAAAATAAAACATCAACATATTTTACTAAAAATCTACCCGTCCTCAAAGAATAAAAATCATGAACGTTTTACAATACTGTTTAACCATAAACCATATAATATGCGGAAAATACAAGGTCCTCGGGTTTCCCGTACACCCCCAGCTCAGTCCACTCAGTCCTCAGCACCTCCAGTCTCCTCATCAACATGATTACTTGCAACAATCACAACTTGAGTCTAAAAACTCAACACACCTGAATCGTTGTAACAAATTATGTATACATATCATCAACATTGAAAAAGTACGGTAATTAAAGTAACTTCCACGATCTTCAAAAGCATGAACATAAACATATTCATATCATGTCATCGGAAACATATATATATATATATATATATATATATATATACACATATATATTCCTTTATTGGATTCATATCATTAGTTGTGACTTTCGTATCAACTGTTGGTCGATATATCCATCTACGTATAACCATGCTACTAGGCGGCAAGGACATCAATGACACTCTCACCTATCAACTGAGCATTGGCCTTACATGTTCTTTGTTCGTGTTCATGTTTGTACTAATCACAACCAAAACACCACTTTCAAACATGTCATCATATTTATCACTTATAAAAATTCATGCGTATACATATATTTTTTCTTGAAACCAAGCATGCAACATATTTTCAGCATTTTCATAAAAATTCCATATTCAAATAAAATATATTATTTAAACATGCATTTTTAGTTTTCAAGGCATTGCAAGAACTTCTAACTTGACTCGGGTCCAAAATGACCATTTTGCCCTTGAAACCCTAATTTGACCATTTTACCCCTGGACCTTAAAACTTAAACCGAATCCATCCAAACTTATTAAAACACATTAAAAAATGATTATAATCATTTCTTAGACTTAAACTCGATCCCTTGCATTAAATTATATAATTCGTTTTAAAACTTGGACCGAAGTTCCGGTTTTAACCGGAATCAAGCCGGAAGAAACCAAACTTTTCCAAACTTAAACCATGACTTAATTACACCTAACCTTACCTAAAACAATCATGCCCACATCATACAAGACCCACGGAAACCCCCTGTAAGCTGCTGGAATTTTCTGCACCAAAAGAAAGAAAAACTGAAACCCTAAATCCAAGCCAAGCCCATATCTCGACCCTAGCCCAGACCACGCCGGACCAACCTCGAACCAGCCACTACTAGGACTTGAATGAACCCTCCTATACTGACCTAACCATGGTCCCTAGCCCCATGCACACGGAAGGGAATGATTCACTCGAACAAGCCAAAGCCGAACCACTACTGTCTCTAGTTGCTCCGATCAGCCCCTCGACCACGACCAGCTATACTCGAGACACCCTGGGCCACGTCTCGAACCCACCAGGGTCTAATTCAAGGCCTGGAACATCCTTTGAACCCCAGCTCACATCGTTTAAGCCGATCGAGCCAAAGCCTAGCCAAAAAACATTAAGATCTGATTGCACCCCTACATGCCTCATTCCAAGTCTCATATTTCACCTTAAACCCTCTCTAAACCTTCTGTGAACCGTCTCCTAAACATCAAAACTTGGCAGCCCCTTCATCCATGTCAAAAAAGTGAGAAGCAAATGAAGAAAATCCAATATTTTCATTTAAAAACCATGTGAAACCATTTCATATCAGTAGATCCATAACATGGCATGCAAGATCAATCAAAATACGTAATAGGATGTGAAAGATGAAAAAACGGACGTATAGGGCATGCCTTAGCATCTAAACGCTCGAAGATTTGCACAAACGATGCGAGAGACAAACACTGGAGGGACGAGAGCACAACCCTTAAATTTTTCTTGAAAAAGAACGTGACAAACCTGCTGAAGATGGCAGGGTGTGTGGCCGAGAGAGAGGGTGGGAGAGGCTAGGGTTTAGTAAAGAATAAAATGAATGAATGGTGGGATAATGGGACTAGACTTTAAAATATTAAAAGATAGAGGTCTTGGCCCAAAACCCTACAAAAACAAGCCCATTAGGTCCATAACACGGATGTAAAATATTTCGTTTTGGTAGTTTTCTAAAATAATCCCCGAGCCCTGAAAAGTCCTTCATTTTGCCAAAAATCGAACATCGGTTTAAAAATATGATTCGGCGTGTAAAAATATCCTAAAACCATTCATTTTCAAAAATTGCAATATAATATGGCATATATTAAATAATTAAATTTAATATTAATAAAAACATTTTATTTAAACTATCACCGGTCTCCGTTCTTCGTTCGAGCATTTAATACTTCCAAAACCCCTAATTTATGCAGTTCTAGTAATCCATGCAGTAAAATACCTAGTCATGTCAATAACATGTATTTAATGCATTTAAAACTTTTAATTAAGCATTTTAAATAATACCATAGATTTACATGCAGTCAGGTTACGTCGCTTGAATTTCTAGACTGATGGGATCGGTTCTAGACACCTGCGAGGGTGCTTCAAAAACAATATTATCAATGATCTGCAATAGCTCGTGTTCTAAAAATGTAAACAGCGATAAATTAAATCGAGTTTGGTTTTAAACAAAGTGGAAAATAGTCGAATTAATCCTTCGTTAAGAAAGCCGATCAATTTAAAGCTTTTAGCTTGAGTAAACTGAATAACTGAAATAAGGGGGGGAACAATTCTTTCTTATATCAGTTCAGTTATGGTGAGAACTGAACTGATATCAGTTCGAACAGATCAAATCAGTTTAAAACAATAGTTAAATAGTTAGATACACAAGATATGTTTATGAATGTTCGGAGACTTCAACTGCTCCTACGTCACCTCTTCTACCACTTTGGGTAGGTTCCACTAGAAGATTTGATTTATACAACACCTCGCATAAACCCACTCAGCTTAGGACTTACTCTACTACCTAACTGAACTCCTAATCTAGATTGAATGCAACACATTCCAGCCAACACTTGTTTAACGTCTATGTGTTAAAGATTATATACACAAGTTTATTGTATTTGTGAAAGACTCACTCAACTGATATTTGAAATTCAATTCTCTTGTATATGTGTGGGGGATTGTGTGTGCGTGTGTGAGAACTGATCTATGATGAAACTTCTGTTATTCTTTTTACTTAAAAAAGTACTAGAATTTTTTTTTTTTGTAAAACCTCTCATGATTTCGGCCAAACCCTTACCAAATATATATAATATTTTTTGCACCATTTTTAAAATAAAACAACCAACTAATATTTGAAAAATGAAAGAATTAGCTCAAATCGTCAAACGTATACCAAACTTAAAAAGCAATAAATTTAATAAGTCTAGCCTATACTAACACCTCTCAAAATCTCTCAAAGCATAAATAAAAGGTCTTAAAATCTTTTAACATACATCATGAGTGCGAAAAATTAGAAGCGCTGGTCCTCAGATTATGTGTACCGACAGTTCAGCATGGTCAACCATCAAGACCTCCAGTAACATTAACATCATAATCAACTGCATCCATCACACCTAGTGAGTCTAAAGACTCAACAAACCATAATCTTGATAACAAGTAATACGTGTAAAATCACATGCAACAGTGAAAGATACTTTTACGTAAAAATAACATTTTCATGACATGCATAACATAAACCTCAACCTTTTCCTTTTCCTCATTTCATGAAATATTGACATATATCCTTTTATCATGATCATAATCATTTTTTCTTTTTATTGAATTTAGATCGTTTATTGTGACTTTTCTCATCCTCATAAAGTCAATGTATCCATCTACATGTAACCACAATATGGGCGACAAGGACATCAGCGACACTCTCTCGTCAACTGAGACTTGGCCTATCTTCATTGAATGGAAATACGAGCGACGGGCTCCCTCTGGGGCCTTCTCCCACAATGGGCTCTCTTTGGGGCCTTTTCCCTCACGATATCCTAATTCTTATCCTCATATCCTCAATAGTCAAAATTACTTCACTTCCTTCAACGTTTTATATTTTCATCACTTTATAAAAATCATGCATTTAATATCCTTTTTCCTTTTAAAAACAAGCATGCAACATTTCCTCCTCTTAACTTTATCGTTTCATCATAAATTCCATCATTAAATCATAAAATTCCATAAACCTTTAAAGTTAATTTTAGCAAATAAAAATCCTTAAACCTTTAAAATAATCATAATAGCATATAAAACAGCATTCAGAGCATTATCATGACGTTTACTAATTTTTGGGTGTAAAATTACCGTTTTATTCCTATAAATAAATTTCTCGGTTTTGACTTTTTCTTAATTTCATTGACTCTAACATGGGCCAAATAATTATTTAAGGTTAAATTAATTTTTCATAATTTTATTTAGCATAAATATTAGGATTTTAAGTTTATCTTTATTTGTTCGTTTTTTTTCGGTGTTTTAACCCTGAAAAACCCCAAACTTTAATATAAAATCCCTAAACTTAAAACTTAAGCTTTTAATAATTATTTGGCCCTCGTGAACCATGACTGACCCCTGTGAGCCATGTTTCAATTTTATTTAGCAAGGAAAACCCAAGTTCGAACATGCTTGATCACCCTTGAGCCATCTTGTGATTCCATCGAGCCAAACCCGAGCCACCCCAAGACAGCCCCTTCCTAAACATTCTATGGACCCTACTGGACTGTCTTGACCCCACCTAACCCTATCCCCAACCATGAGCCACAACCTCAGCTGCAAACTCTCGGTCGAAACTCCCATGCGACATGGACTTTTGTTTGACACGCCTAGGACCTAGCCGACGACCCAGCCCCTAAGCCAACCTCTAGTACACCCTCCTAGGACCCTATTGCATCACTGTAGCCTAGCTCGAGACCCCTGGCTGAGCCGTGCAACCCCTGCGGGCTGCTGCACCAAGGCGCGCAACAGTTTCCTTTCTTGGGTGGGAGTCCTAGCATGCTAGAACTCCTCCCAACCCTCACGACTCAAACCCTAGCATGGCTAGGGCTCAACTCTAGACTCATACAGACCCAGGCCGAGCCCTGGTCCCAAGCCGTGACCCAGCCAAGCGCCCAGGACCAAAACCGATCACCTAATACCCCATGATAGTAATTCGATTCCAGATTTTGTTTGTTCAAGTTGCAGCGTATTTGTGCAATCCTAGGACCCTTAAAATCGTGTAAAAACAACACTTGATCATAACCTAATATCATGGCAGCCCCTTAACACGTATAGGACATGATTTTGGATAAAAATATATTCATAATTTTAAACATGTACATGCAATATTGCGAAAATAATAATAAGGACTTCATGATTTTCATACAAACAATTTTAAATCAATAATACGATGTGATAGACGGGAAAAGGAGATGTATGGCGTGCCTTTGCGTTTTAAACGCACGATTATACGTTGACGACGAAGAACGACGACGAGGGCCTAAGCTTGTGTTCCCTTTGAAAGCTTAGAATTTTCTCTACCAAATATTGTGTGTGTGCGTGTCGTGAATTGCTTGGGGAGGGCTTGGGAGAGAATTTGATTTGAAAAGGAGAGTGGGGCGTGTAGTATGTAGGGTTTGGGGGTGAGTTTTGTACTTTAAATACATAATTAATTAACTAACAGACTTAGGCCTATTAAGGGGTTTAATTAGGCCCATTAGTCTTTATTTAGATTATAAAATTATTTTGTTTAAATAATTTTGTGAATTTATTAACCGGGTTGCCAAAACGTTCGAATTTTTGTTGAAAAACCAACACCGATAAAATTTACGTGTCGGCATGTAAAATCACCTCAAAACCCCTTATTTTCAAAAATATGAAAAAGTGTCAATCATATTTTTAATAATTAAAAACAATTATTTAATAAAAACATTTTACATTTTTCAGTTATCGGTCTCCGTTCCTCGATCGCAACTCGAATAATCCTTAAAATACAGTTTTATGCAGAATGACAATAAAATCATATTTAACATACAATCATGCATGTCACATAAGCAATTAAAATCAATTAATTAGTCATTTTTCATATTTCCTAGATTTGCATGCAGTTGGATTACGTCGTCTTAATTTTTGGACCTTACATATGAATACAACACGAAAGTATTCTCACATACTGAGAGAATTGTGCTTCTAATCTAAGTTGATAACACGTTGAAGTGTTCCCTCAAATCTGGGTTGGTTGCTTCTTCTAAGCGGATATGCATTATGCATGCCCTCTCTTATCTGTGTTCATCCGCACACATTTTTCTTTTCGTGTTCTCTCTTATCTTTGTTCATGGTCTTGATCTTGTATATATAGGGGCAATGTTCTTACATCAAGACTCATCAAATGTGTTCGTTGCAGTTTGAATATGTTCCTCGAAATTTGTGTCTTGTCCTTTCTGACAGCCATTCTAGAACGTCTTGACTTTAAGCTCTGTTGCAAAGTTCATTATTGTCCTTTGATCGGACACTTGCTTCTATATCATTGTGCACAACTAGATTCCACTTTAGATAAGCTTGTCGTGTTATGCAAACTGGTCGGCTCCTAGCTGATGCTCTGAACTAGTCAGTTGAACTGTTCTTGAACTGGTTTGGTGAAATCAATTAGCTCGTCAATCAAACTGATTTCACAGATTCAGTTGAACTGGTCAGTTGGGCTCTTCATCAGTTGAAATCTTCATGAGCTGGCTGGGGTTCTGAAAGTTCTGCTGAACCACCTATCAGCTGAACTGGTTTTTGATATTTCAGTTGGACTGATCAGTTTGGGTAGTCAGTTGGTACTTTCAGTTTGCGTCTCGATAACTTCAGTTTTGGCTCGGTAACTGATCAGTTCAAAGCCTGATCATTTTCAACTTTCTGCGCACATTGTTAAATTCGTTAGAAACAAAACAACAAGTTTTGTTAACATCAAAATCAGGATTGCGAACATAAAATATTCTAACAATCTCTGCTTGAAACTCGGTATAGTTTGGAGCCAGCTTTTATACGCAAATGTAACAATCAAAATACCCTATGGATGCTTATTTCATACGATTCCCAAGGAGCATTCGAACGTCGAAACAAAATTTTTTAAATCTTCTGTTATGCCTTGAGTGTGAGAACACACTATATATATTACTTATATGTTATACATAAAAGGTGAAGTAATACCATAAAAAATATTTCTGATAAATTCAAATTGTGAATAAGTAAAAGAACACATTTAGTTCACCATGATTTAAAATTTATGAAGTCTACATACTAATTGCTTCATCAATTAATGTAACTAAAAATGTAATATAATTATTTCGACAATGAATCATGGTAAAGGGGTTATTAATGAGTTTTGCAAATAAATTGCCATCAATACAATGAATTAAATGAGCTAAAAGAGAGAACAAATATTTACTGACGTATGACCAACATTAAATTTGTGTTTGGGTTTAGGCTTTTTGGGCAAATTTCCCTACTCTACAAAAATCACTAATCAGTATTGTTGAGAATTGAGATCGTTCAAATTAAACTAAATCAAATTCATCAAACTATTTCGAAAATATTAAAATTAGTAGGACTATTATCATCAAACTATTTCTCCGCTGTCAAGAGCTTGTGAATGTAATAGGACGATTAATATTAGAGAAATTAATAGAGACAATATAAGATTTATCACTGGAAATGGTACTTTTTTCCGAAGAAACATTAGAAATGAATTTGGCAAAGGAAAACACCCAACTTTTAGCTGAATGTGAGAGTTAATGAGCAAAGTAAAGCCCTCGGAAATTTAAAGGCAAAGTAAAAACTTTATTTAATACTAGCATAACCGAGATCACATGTGTATAAAACAGTAAAATATATTTAGTATTATATGTTATATATAGATAACATTCTTTTTTCAATAATTAAATTAAATATGATTTTATAAAAAATATTATTCTGAAAATTTGATTTAATTATGATTTTTATATCTGAAGTAATGAATTTAAAAATTATTTATCGTATTTATAACTTGTAGTTGACAAAAATATAAATATAAAATAAATTTATGTGTCAATATAATATAGACAATTTTGGGAAAAAATGGATGTCTCCTTATGGAATCAACTATGATGGGCATATTAAAACTCAAAAATTGCGATAGATTCTCACACTGAACACCATTCCATGTTTATATAAATAATAATAAACAAAATCCTTCCATAGATATTTAACAAAACCCACACTTTTTTCACAGCTCCCACTTTTATCATCACCATCATTCATGACTTGGAAATTCCTCTAGGAAAATTTCAGTTCACCAAATGGACCCAGATTCATCTGTAAGTGCAACTATCCTTCTTGAACTTGATATCTCTATTGCTAGTCGAATCAAGAACCAAAGGGCAAGAAATCCTTCTAAGATGTTTGGTCCTCACCAGTTTCCCCACCTACGTCCCCCCTTGATCGGATTTCAAACTCTAACGTCAAAGGAACCTTGAAGGCATTGTTAGAAATTACAAGAGTTGATCCAGCTCCGTATAACGGGACCTTGGTTCCTTTTATATGCACCAACATCGTTCGATGACTCTTCCGAGGTTGAAAATATTTCTTCAGCTGCAACAGAAACCAGCAAAAGAAGAATATAAGTTATGGCAAATGTTTCCGTCGCATGGTGATTGTTGATAGGCTCGATTGACACATGACCATCATTTGTTGTTTTTTTTTCCACTGTCACTATGTGATAGGTCTAACATTTTTTATTGGCTTCTTCTGTGCTTCAGTCTGAAGCTTCTTGACCCAAATGACTCAATACTCTAGAGGCCAAGCTTCTATTTAGTACTAAATAGAGTAACCTAGAATCTAATAACTTTAATGCTTATTTTGTAATCACAAATACCTGTCCTGTGGCAACAACAACGTCTGTGTAGATGAGATTTACGGGTGTGGCACTAACATGAATGCCATAGAATGTAGCAGGGTTGTATATGCTTATCCTCAATGATCCATTCAAGTTCAGCATATTAGTAGGAACTCCGGTGAAGTCTGCACCAGATCCTATGTACAGGTTATTGACCGACAAGCTCTGAACAAAACATTATAATGTCAAGAATTTGTGAAAAACTTGTCAACCAGAATAATTTTCACACAGCTTGTAATGCCAGTAACCTCTACCATAAAAAAACATAACACATCCATTTTCACAAAATTGAGCCAATCCTATCACATCTGTCGAATGATAAGACAAATAGTTAAGTCAGGTGCGAACAACGTACATGTTCCATTTTCATTGTTTTAAAGTTCTGCTGTGTAGGGGTTCTGGCACAATGCATAAATCTGCAGTTGCTTAAAAGAATTCAAAATCTTAACCATTTTCCCAGTCCTAAAGTATATTACAAACAAATTAAGCTATTCAAAAGTTTTTGTTTCCGAGTACTGGATTCCAGAAATTATATCCTGCTGTGACATAACTCTGTGCTGCTTTGTTTCACTAGAAGCACTTTGATGATAAATTCTTCTATTCATGTGCATTGTAGAGCTTGAGTACTAAGCAGGAGGTGAGGCACATGCCGCACTAAAGTAAGGCATCCTGAAAGAATAATACAATGAATCTAAATATTTTAAGAACACTTCAGCACTTGTCTTATCAAAACATTGTAGTACTTACAAACTATTGCACGACAATAAAGCAAAAATCCATTAGCCTTGAAATGAAATCAAATCACTGTAGTCTTGCATTTTACATTGGATCCATCTTCGCTAAATTTAAGGCACACAAGTTATCACTTGAGCCTTGAAAGCGAAGGTTTGTGCTTCATTATAAATGCGTGCTTTATTGGAGGACTGAGTCCTCTGCTCGCGTTTAGCACTAGCTAAACCTTAAGCCAAGATGCAACCTTTTGGGATTTGAAGAACTATGATAATCATACTAAATAAACAACAGAAAACAATAGGATCAAAGCAAATAATGTTACCCGAACAGCAACTTCAGCCTTGTAAGACCTGCCTGCACCCCAAATTATCAAACAAAACACACTAAACAACACAATAAACCCCAGAAAAGCCATCAAAGCCTGGCAACAGCGCATATGAGCCTTATCATTGAGCTCATCATAATTCCCCTCTTCCAAAATCACATTGCATTCTGGCCACCCCTTATCATTCATCCTCTTCCGGCCACTTTTACGCCCAGAGGACGACCTGAATATGCCGGAGAATCGGCTAGAAGATGAGTTCCGAGAGTGGCGGCCGACGGAAGGGTGTGAAGGCGACTCCATTGGGCTACGAAAATTAGGAGTTGCGTGCATTGATGATGACTTGTCTCCATCTTGAGAATCTCTTGAAGGGCTCTGTACATAGTACGCCCTTTTCGGAGATCTTGATGGTGAAGAAGGGGCTAAACTTGTTATATCAGATTCTGATTTCGTGTGAAGCATTTTGGTTTTCAAGATTTTTACAAAGAAAAACTGGAAGCACGCATATACCAGAGTCCTGAATAAGCTTACAAGAAACCTTTTTTTTAGGGAATGGTCACAAAATACGCTTAAATTGACGAAAACACAAACTTTTTTGCATTAAACTATCACTAGGAGATGCAACAACTAGAATTCGAGTGGAACAGCCGAAATTTGAAACTGGGATCAATCGAAGAACAAGCCCTTTAAATTAAATAACAGACTCATGAACTTAAACAAAAAATCCTAAACCAAAATGTTCAAAGGCACAATTCGGCCATCTTTGCGTGAATTGTGCAAAACCCATAAAAAAAATACAAAGAATTGACCATTAGAAGACAATTCTAAGTGATAGAACTAGAGAATCAAGAACATAAATAAAACCCTCGAAGGAAACGGCCCAAAAACAAATAATGGAGCTGAGCTGTCAACTGTTTGTGGCGGGTATATTGTGCATGACATGAAAAAAGAAAGGCTTAGTAGTGTGGTAATGATGGCATCTAACAAGCGATAGAGAAAAGATAGTCACAATTGACACCTGTGATTAACCACAATGAAGAACCGAACCTGATTCCAAGCCTCTGCATTATCGGTTTGTAAAGTGTCGGCAGCACTGTTCACTGTCCCAAGTGGGAAGTGGTTAGTTGTAGAAGTTAGGTATCTTTTTTCCCCGGTAATTCGTTATGAATTTATAAATTTTTAATTTCTTCGGAAATTTTCGGGAAATTAAAAAATATGATTTCATTATTTTATTTGACATTTGAGTGGAAGTAACATATATGAAATAATTTTCTCCCCAAACACTCTAATTCTACAAATTTTCCTTTTAAAAAAATCTACTAATATATATATTGATTGAGAATGTTGAAATAATATATTTTAATATGGAAAAAGTAATAGTTGAATATTTGAATGTTGAAAATAAGAGTTGTAAAGTTAGAAATTTGTGTGTGATGATGTAGGTAATGATGTATTTTATTTTTGGATTATGTGTAATGAAACTCTATAAATAGATCTCTCATTTGTGAAGAAAATCACAATTGAGTAGAGAGAAAAATATTATAAAGTGTGTAGTTTGGTAAATTTTGAGAGTTTGAGATTTTTACTTTTTACCATAAATTTTTACTTTTCACAACACGTTATCAGCACGAAGCTCTAAAAGTCCTACATAGTATTCCAAGCTCCAAACAGAAGAAAAAGGTAACAAAAGTAATAATATTTATTTTACTGTTATTTATTTATTGTGTATTTATTTAATATACAATATAATGTTATTATTAGAAATAATAAAAATAAATTTTTCATAAACTTGTTATAAATCCTGGGAGGATGTTAAGACGACATCCCACACTCCCGGTAAGGGATACGACAAGTATAAAAGCCTATACGGTTTTTAAACAAAAAGTAATAATATTTATTTTACTGTTATTTATTTATTGTGTATTTATTTAATATACAATATAATGTTATTATTAGAAATAATAAAAATAAATTTTTCATAAACTTGTTATAAATCCTGGGAGGATGTTAAGACGACGTTCCACACTCCCGGTAAGGGATACGACAAGTATAAAAGCCTATAAGGTTTTTAAACAAAATAAATTATGACACTCAGTATAATATTATGATATGATATACATAATTATTTAAACATGTCTAATATTATATACATCATATTATTACCATAAAATTATACAAATACATACATTTATTTTTTGTACACCAACGGTCATAAACGGTAACAAACAGCTAGTTTTTGCCCTATAAATATCATCTCACAAACACATTCAATCACTCCAACTTTCTCTTCTTCTCTAAAAATTATTCATCATCAAATTTTTCGAAGAAAAAAGAAGATGACTTTCTCAAGGATATTTTTAATTATTTTGGTTATCATACTCACGAGTCTTGTATTTATCGGAGAATATCCTCCTCGTGCGTTTTCTTTATTTTTACAAATACTTGTACTTGTTGTTTATCCGTTACTTTATATTGCAATATTTATTAACTAATAAAATGCATCGTAATTTTTTTTAGTACCACCATGTCAAATTTAACAAAGCTCGAATTTATTGCGCTCGACATCACGGGAAAGAATTATATGTCATGGACTCTAGATGTAGAAATGCATCTTGAGTCATTGGGTCTAAGCGAGACCATTAAAGAAAATGGCATATGCACGTCACAAGAAAAGGCAAGAGCCATGATATTTTTGCGTCGACATCTCGACGATGGATTGAAATGTGAATATCTGACTGAAAAAAATCTCATGGCTTTGTGGAAGGGATTAAAAGAAAGATTTGAACATATAAGGGAAGTTATACTTCCGACCGCCCGGGATGAATGGAACACACTGAGATTCCAAGATTTTAAAAAAGTCAGTGATTACAATTCGGCGATGTATAGAATAATCTCGCAATTAAAATTTTGTGGACATGAGGTCACAGAATCTGAGATGCTTGAAAAAACATTTTTCATATTTCATGCATCAAATATTACTCTACAGCAACAATATAGAGTACGTGGATTTGCGAGATATTCTGAACTCATCGCCTGTCTTCTTGTGGCGGAAAAGAACAACGAGCTATTAATGAGAAATCATCAGTCCCGACCCACTGGATCAACAGCATTTCCAGAAGTAAATGCTGTAAGTAAAAATGAATTTATACCTGGAAACCAAAATCAATTTCAAAGACAAGGTTTTGGTCGAGGTCGAGGTCGAGGTCGTGGACGTGGACGTGGACGTGGAATTGGTCGTGGTCGTGGACGCGGCCGTGGTTTTGAAAATAATAGAGATAGTTATTTTTATAACTCATCTCAAAAGAGCGTCCCAAACCATCCACAGAAAAGACATCATGAGAATACAAGTGTTAATGAGAATCACTCAAAAAGATATGAAAGTTCTTGTTACAGATGTGGTACTCCAGGACATTGGTCCAAAGTTTGTCGAGCCCCTGAGCACCTTTGTAAACTTTATAAAGAATCATTAAAGGGGAAAGAAAAGGAGACCAACTTCACTGAACGCAGTGGCCGTTTGAGTGATTCAACTCATCTTGATGCTGGTGATTTTATGAATGATTTCTCTGGAAATGATCAACATGTTGGTGGGATAGAAATGAACAATTTTGATGCTGCAGATTTTCTCAATGATTTTTCTGAAAATGAACAATATAGTGGTAGAATATAAATGTACAATAATTTGTTTTTCATGTATTCATATAATAATATTTTATTGTACAATTATGATATGTGTTATATTTATATATGTATTGTCAGTAATTTTATTTCATTGCATATTTTTTTTTGAAGTACAAATATGGAAAATTCTATGAGCAAAGCTGAAGTTTGCATACCCGATAGTGGTACAACGCACACTATCCTCCGAGATAAAGATATTTCTTGGAACTAAAACCAACAAAAACAACGGTGAACACAATATCAGGTCCTGTAGATTTGATTAAAGGATGTGGTAAAGCACAATTTTTGTTACCTAATGGTACAAAATTTTTGATCAATGATGCTTTATATTCACCACAATCGAAAAGAAATTTGTTGAGTTTTAATGATATATATTCCCATGGGTATGATACTCAAACAATGAATGAAGGGAATGAGAAATATATGTGTCTTATCACATATAAATCAGGAAAGAAATATGTGATTGAAAAACTATCAATGCTCCCTACTGGATTGCATTATACACATATAAGTCCCATTGAATCAAACATGGTAGTTGATAATTCCTCGATATTAACCAATTGGCATGATCGATTGGGACATCCTTCAACAATGATGCGAAGAATTATAGAAAATACACATGGTCATCCACCGAAAGACCAGAAGATCTTTCAGAATAATAAGTTTCAATTTAAAGCATGTTCTCTTGGAAAACTTATTATAAGACCATCACCAATCAAAATCCAAACTGAATCACCAATGTTTCTTGAACGTATTCAGGGTGATATTTGTGGACCAATCCATCCACCATGTGGACCATTCAGATACTTTATGGTATTGATTGATGTCTCTAGCAGATGGTCACAAGTATGTTTATTGTCAACTCGAAATGTTGCATTTGCAAGATTACTTGCTCAAATAATAAAATTGAGGAATCAATTTCCCGATTATACAATCAAGAAAATTAGACTTGATAATGCTGGTGAATTTACTTCCCAGACTTTCAATGATTATTGTATGTCTATGGGAATCATTGTTGAGCATCCTGTTGCTCATGTACATTGTAATAGCCGAGCCCGGTGTACGGTACGCTTTAAGTTTCATTTGTTATTTGGGATATTTGATTAGATGTTCAGAGTTGTATTTTTGGGCTATAGTATTGTTAGTTTTATTGTCTTGAGGTGTTAGTTGATGTTGGTTGTTCGTTTCAGAGTTTCGGATCGATTCTAGTTGCATGGGAATAGTGCTTTGCCGTGACCTGAGTGCACCCGCGCTCTTAACTGGAGTGCCCCCGCGGTGTACTGTGCTGTTTTGGAGTTGGAATGCCGTGAGCACACCGCACCCGCGGTGATGTAGAGACCGCCCCTGCGGTAGAGACCGCACCCGCGCTGCTTGCGTCGCCGCACCCGCGCTGTTCGTATTCCAGAATTTTTGAGAATGCCGTAACCATTGCGCACCCGCGGTGCTTAGAGGAGCGCACCCGCGGTGAAGGTATGGGCGAGTTTTTAAGCTACTTTTTGGAGTGGTTGGCCATACTTTCCCTTTCTTTTCTCCTCCATTCTCGACTTTTCTCTCCATTTCAAGGGTTTTCAGTCATTTCTTTCCTTTCCTATCTTCGATTCAGGCGTTTGTTTGGAATTTCGACTTGAGTTCGACGTTCTCCTTGGTGCTAGGAAGCTTGGGTAAGCTTTTGGTGCGATTCTGTTAAGGTTGTAAATTAAGAGTTATTTAGGTTGGTTGTTTATGTGGATTTATGGATTATTTAGCTTGTAATCTTGGATATTTAGTTGATATTGGTGTTATTTGTGGATTATTTGTTGTAGGTGGTGATCAAGAGCTAAGTTGAGGTGTTTGTTGTGGTTTGTAAGTGGAAATTCATTCCTTTTGCTCACATGATTATATATGTATGTGTTTCAAAGAGTTTATTGTGTTATTCCCTTTCATTTGATCCATAGTATGTATTGTTATATGTATTGGAGGCATTGTATGTCTCATTATTGATTAAAGGGAATACAAAGAGATATATAGAGTTCAAAGTGATTGTTAAAACCAGAGAAGAGTTTAAATGTTTTCGGATTGATAAATACATAGTCAGAGATTGCATGCAATATTAGATGATCATCGCCTATAGGCTTATATCCCTCAGAGTTATCGGTTTATATCGATTTGGGATACGAGCACCCCAGAGCAGAGATACTATTGATATCAATCCCCAGAGCAAAAGAGAAATACCATCGTATTGCTATCTATTGCTATTGCTATTGCTACAGTTATTGCTACAGTATTCATGTTTCAGAGTTGATGGTATTTATGATTTCAAAGATATGTTTTACAGAGTATACTATGTATCATTGCTATGTAAGAGTTCCACTTGCTGAGATTTATTCTCATTCCAGTTATTTTCATGTGATGCAGATCAGAGTTGTGCCCCGGGACGTTGACTGTGGATTGGGGGTCATATGCATACACCGTTGGAAGGATGATTTTGGCATGATCATAGGAATGATGTTTTGTTTTTGTTATGTCATTTAAATGATCATGTATTTATTTTGTAAAGATATTTGATGAAATGTATTTTGAAACTCCTTCCGTATATTTTAAAGAGAAAATTTTATTTCCGCTGCGTATTTATTTTAAAAGAGGATCGGGGTATCACATACATACACAGAATGGATTGGCTGAATCATTGATTAAACGTCTGCAAATGATTGCTAGACCAATGATTATGAAAACAAAGCTCCATATTTCTATATGGGGACATGCAATTTTACATGCTGCTTCATTAATTCGCATCAGACCAAGTGCATATCATAAATACTCCCCATTGCAGCTTGCATTTGGTAAAGAACCAGACATTTCTCATCTGAGAATTTTTGGATGTATGGTGTATGTGCCTATTGCACCACCACAACGAAAGAAAATGGGACCTCAAAGAAAGGTTGGAATTTATATCGGTTATGATAGTCCATCAATCATTCGATATCTTGAACCTCAGACAGGAGATGTGTTCACAGCACGTTTTGCTGATTGTCATTTTAATGAGGAAATCTTCCCAATGTTAGGGGGAGAACAAAAACATACCGAAAAAGAAATTACATGGTATGTATCATCATTGTTACATCTGGATCCAAGAACAAAACAATGTGAAAAAGATGTACAACAAATTGTACACTTGCAAAGAATAGCAAATCAAATACAATGGAAATTTCCAGACACAAAAGGGGTAACTAAATCATATATACATGCTGCAAATGCCCCTGCTCGAATTGAAATTCCAAAGAAACAAATGGAAGATACTCATGATGTCATTAAACGCCTGAAGCGTGGAAGGCCAGTCGGTTCCAAGGATAAAAATCCTCGAAAAAGAAAATTCATAGAGAAACATGATGATCACAAAATAGAGAATGTTGTTCCTGAAGAAACACATGATGATGAAAATGTTCTGTCAGAACCACAAACTGACGAGAATCATGAAATCTCTATCAATTACATTAATACTGGAAAAATATGGAACCGAAAAGATATAGATGAAATTGATGATATATTTTCTTATAATGTGGCAATCGACATCATAAATGATAATGAAGATCATGAACCAAAATATTTTGGTGAATGTAAAAATCGGCAGGACTGGATAAAATGGAAAGAAGCCATCCAGGTTGAATTGGATTCGCTAAATAAACGTAATGTTTTTGGACCTATAGTCCTTACACCTGAAGGTGTAAAACCTGTTGGATACAAATGGGTTTTTATTCGAAAGCGAAATGAGGAAAATGAAATAGTAAGATATAAAGCTCGACTTGTTGCACAGGGTTTTTCTCAAAGGCCTGGAATTGATTATGAAGAAACGTATTCTCCTGTGATGGATGCATTTACGTTTCGATATTTGATTAGCTTGGCGGTATCTGAAAATTTAGAAATGCGTCTTATGGATGTTGTTACAGCTTACTTATATGGATCACTTGATAGTAATATATATATGAAAATCCCTGAAGGATTTAAGATGCCTGAAGCACAAAGTTCAAAACTCAGGGAATGTTATTCTGTGAAATTACAAAGATCATTATATGGGTTAAAACAATCAGGTCGAATGTGGTATAATCGACTAAGTGATCACTTGATGAAAAAGGGATATGTAAATTGAAACGAACCGTACTTCTCATACTTAAAATTTGCGGAAAAATTAAAAAATTTCTTAACTAAAAACATCCACACGGTCGTCACCCATCATTCATAAAATATCTTTAAAATCAACCATCACAATTAAAGTTTGCTAAAAGAAAAGCTGTCTCACATCCAGAACATAAAATCAGAGTATAAATGTTTTCATGCTTAAAATCTTAAAATAACGTAGGCGGTCCTCGGGTCTAGCCTCCCACTCAGTCCAAGCCTGCCCCTTGGTCAGCACCTCCGGTCTCCTCAACATAGTCACCTGCATCGATCAAGTCTAGTGAGTCTAAAGACTCAACACGTATAAACTGGTAGTAACGAGTAGTACATAATAAAATCACATGCAACTTTAAAATAGGACATACATAGCTTGAAACTTGAACTTGCATAATAAACTTGAACATACGTACGTACATAACTAGACGTGCCATCAACATAAACTTTCATAAACATACTGCATACTCGAACATACATAACTTCATCATTTTGGGTAGAGGATGTTTCAAAGCAAATGACTCATACATAATAAATGCCTGATCAGACAAACCACAGTACTGGGCTGACAGGGACGTATCCACTGCCGCATACATGAGATCCCCGTTCATAATTTAACGGGCTGGTTGGTCCCCGTTCATAATTTAACGATTTCCAACCACGATCTAACCCGTTCATAATTTAACGGGCGGATTGGTCCCCGTTCATAATTTAACGCTTTCCAATCCTAAACATAATTTGGTCACAAGACATTTAGCATACCTTCCAAAAACTTAAAATATTTTCTTTGCACGTCATCATACTTACTTGGCGTTGAGGGATTCGTTGGATCTCACTTGGGGCCGCTACTGCACATACTAACATAAATTTTAAATACTTAACTTGCATGTCTTAGACGTAGGTACTCGAGCTCACCACCAAAGTGAATAAGTAGCTTATGACATTCTAGTTCGCTCAGGACTTGACCTCGCATAATGATCATACTAAACCATGGCATAAAACCACAAAACAAATCCTATATTTTACATAAATAAATTTTAACCAAGGTGCTAAACCATGATATAAAACCCCGAAGCAAATCCTAAAAAAAAAAAAAAATTTTTTTTTTTTTTTTTAAAAGGGTGTACACGGACCCCGTGTAGGGGTCCGTGCACGGGTCCGGGTAGGCTCTGGAATTTCGTATTTTTGAAGGAAAACGGACACGGACTCCGTGTAGGGGTCCGGGAAGGGGTCCGGGTAGGCACTGGACTTGAAAACTCACGAAAATTCAATAACTTATTCATTCACCCTTTCAATCCAAGCCTAAGGATCATGAACCAACACCTCTAGACTCATCCTAGGATGTTATTACATTGATTCAAACCCATAAAAACGCCCCAAACGTCCCTAAGCATCAACAATTAATTCCAACACAACAATAACTCGTAATTAGGCATCGTTTCGCTTCCTACGACTTCTATTACATCCCAAGCCAAACCCGACCCGAACGAACCACCAAATAACACCTAAATGCATCTCGTAACATATATAAATGCAGTAGCACAAGCCCGGCGATGTCCAACGAAGCCTGCAACAAATAACTTCAAGAACACATTTTACATAAAAGTCGCAGCTTGAGCAGTCCCACGAAAAACGTCATAACTCACTCAATTTTCATCCAAAAATCTCGAATTTTATATCAAATCGAAGGCATCAAAAAGTTCTACAAGTTTCTAGTTGAAAGTTTTCTCAAAATCCCGACAGAAAAATCGCAGTTTTCAACGGAACAGTAAGTTACGAGATTTCAGATCTAAAAGTATTTCAAAACGCATCCAAACCATTTTCTGCTCAAACGACGAACGTCACACATGAATTTACACGCATAAAAATAACACAACGCGTATTATGACAAGATCGATGCAGAAAGAACAGAATATACGTGCCTTTTGATATTTAAAAATACCGTACGACGACACCGAAGCGGAGATGGAAGCGAGGTTGATCCGGGACGAACGTGGCGCTAAAATCTTTGAATAAAACTCGACAAAACCTGCTGGAAATCGCTAGAGAAGGGGGCGGCTGCTAAGGGGAGAAGAACCCTAGGTTTCTTTCTTTTAAATTCTGAAAATAAAATGTGTATGTGTGTGTGTAGTGTGTTTTTACGTGAGTGTGTGTGTGTGAAATTGTGTGTGTGCGTGTGTTTCTAATATCTAGGGAATAAATTATGCTTGATGACAATTAGCCACTAATTAACATGCCAACCTTCCATTAATTTTAACAAAATTCCTAATTAACATGCATCCCCACTAATTTTATAAAATTCTCTAATTAGAACAATAGAACACCAAGAATGCTAACTTTAAAAATTTTAAACTCTTAATTTACAAAATACAAGATTAGGCTTTAAAAATACTACCAACCTAATAAATTAGTTAAAATACCTCAACCTCAACTTAAGATAAAATACCACATTTTAAAATCGCCTAAATTCGTCGTCGGTCTCTTTCCCTCGATCCCGCCTCGAATAATCGCCTGAAATATAAAACTCGAGGAAAACGTTTTTACGTGCATCATATAATAATTTAACATAATGCAAATTCATAGATCATGAATTAAAACGCAAATTAATGAAATAAACATGCATTAAAACCATTTAATAAAATACATGAGAAATTTAATAACTTGCACGCACGTGGTTCATGTGGAACTCAATTTTCGGGACGTCACATAAATAATTCAATATGCCCTTGTGTTTTCATTAAGAAAACAATATCCGGATGCGTAATTATTGCTGTATATGTTGATGATTTAAACATCATTGGAACGAATAAGGAAATTCAAGAAGTTGTGTCATACTTGAAGGAAGAATTTGAAATGAAAGATCTTGGAAAAACCAAGTATTGTCTGGGTTTACAAATTGAACAAAAAGAATGTGGAATGTTTGTTCACCAGACAAATTATACCGAAAAGATCCTTAAACGTTTTAATATGGATAAAGCAAATCCTTTAAGTACTCCAATGGTTGTTAGATCATTAAACATAGAAAAGGATCCATTCCGTCCATGTGAAGATGATGAAGATATTCTTGGTCCAGAAGTACCATATCTAAGTGTCATCGGTGCCCTTATGTACCTTACAAATTGTACAAGGCCTGATATATCTTTTGCCGTGAATCTGTTGGCAAGATTTAGCTCATATCCAACAAAGAGACACTGGAACGGAATTAAACATATATTCCGTTATCTACGAGGAACGACAGACTTGGGACTTTTGTATTCAAAAGATGCTAATCCAAGTATAATTGGTTATGCCGATGCTGGATACTTATCTGATCCACACAAGGCACGTTCCCAAACTGGATATGTATTTACTCGTGGAGGCACTGCAATATCTTGGCGTTCACAGAAACAAACGCTCGTAACAACTTCATCAAATCATGCCGAGATTATTGCACTACATGAAGCAAGTCGTGAATGTGTATGGTTAAAATCAATGACCCAACATATCCAAATTTCATGCGGATTATCATTTGATGAGAAGCCTGTGATACTATATGAAGATAATGCTGCATGTGTTGCTCAAATGAAAGAATGATACATAAAAAGCGACAGAACTAAACATATTCCTCCTAAGTTCTTCGCATTCACCAAGGAGCTTGAGAAGAATAAATGTATTGATGTTCGTCACATTCAATCAAGTGAAAACTCATCAGATCTCTTCACAAAGGCACTACCTACGTCAATATTCAGAAAGCACATATATAATATTGGGATGCGCAATCTACGAAATTTGTGAAGAGCTGTTCGTGTCAACATTAGGGGGAGTTCACGTGACTGCACTCTTTTTCCCTTACTATGGTTTTTATCCCAATGGGTTTTTCCTAGTAAGGTTTTTAACGGGGCAGTACAAAACACGTAATGAAGACATCATCGTATCATGATCATCATCACAAGGGGGAGTGTTGAAATAATATATTTTAATATGGAAAAAGTAATAGTTGAATATTTGAATGTTGAAAATAAGAGTTGTAAAGTTAGAAATTTGTGTGTGATGATGTAGGTAATGATGTATTTTATTTTTGGATTATGTGTAATGAAACTCTATAAATAGATCTCTCATTTGTGAAGAAAATCACAACTGAGTAGAGAGAAAAATATTATAAAGTGTGTAGTTTGGTAAATTTTGAGAGTTTGAGATTTTTACTTTTTACCATAAATTTTTACTTTTCACAACAGAGAACAAATTATTGTCAAATTTTTGAAATTTTGCGACCAACTTTAATCTAGTGTAATAAAGTATTTTGCTTGGGAAGAAGTCAAATTTGAATTATTTAGTGGAAGGATTTATTTTAGATTTTTGGCAAATGACTTGCTTCAATTCATGAATTTTAAGATTTCAATTTCGTTGGATGATTTCAGTAAATAGAGAAGTTAAGTGCAGATACTGAGCAAAACTTAAAAACAATATCATATGTGAATATAAAATCTATACATGTACACTGATATTTTTTTAGATTAATTCTTATGTGAGGCGGTCAGATCGACTTGGTCCACACTTACAGTTAAAAATAATAATAAAAATAATATTTTTTATGGGTCTGTTTGAATATTTGTTTCATCAAATTAATCTATAAAACGAATTCGCATGTATTATTGTCATTTTTGAAGTTTATAATTTGTCGTTATATATCAAATGTTTTATATGCAATAATGGGACAATCTCAGACATTCTTAACGGCTCATCTGTTTCGGTTGCGGTCCAATTCCAGGTCAATCGGTTCTGGTTCCAAAGTAAAATCCAAATCGAAGATCGATTCCACTTACGGTCGAACCGGTTTCGGGTTCGAATTTTATTATTTTTTAATATAAAATAACTTGTATTAATGGAAAAAATTTTATTTAGTATTTTGAGTGGAAAAAATACTGACTAATCATAAAAATAAAAATAAATTAACTCAAACATTGATTTTTACAATTGAACATTTAAATTTTCTCATGATTTATTAAAATATATTTTGAATACTCTGGATCTTCTTCCGATCTTGAACTTTGAAATTCGTCGATTGCTTCAGCTGTTCTATTCTATTTTCAGTTGCAAAACACTCTTGTAAGCATGTTAGCAGCTAACCGTTTCTGGCTTTAAATTAATTTTTTTACCAATGATTCTTTAACATACTGAAAATATTCGGAAGCAACACTTGAGCTTTGAACGGCTATAACATCTCTTACAGTTAACGCTAACAATGAATAAAGTATAGAATTTACTTTTCACAAATCAAGAACATCGAAATTTTTGTAGTCTCACTATATGGGCTTAGATAAATTTGGATCTCGTTGTAATTTTTCGTTGTCACTGATTTTGTAAAGGCCCGTATTTCGTATTCATAATTTTGCGGAATTATTAAAATTTTTCTAAATAAATAATTATCTTATCTTATTTAATTAAAATAAACATGTAAATAATTTTAACTTTAAAATAACAGCGGAAGCAATTATTGTTTTCAACCAACAATTTAAAAATAATCCAACGTAAACATCACTTAAAAATAATCCAACGTATCAATTTAAAAATAATCCAACGTATTAAAACTGAGTTTGAATAATAAAAGTGCATAGATTAAATCATGAGGTCCTCGGGTTTACTACTGTTGTCCCAAGATCGCTCACTGGTCTCTGCCCACGGTCTCGACCTCGTCAATACCTACAACAATCAAGTCTAGTGAGTCTAAAGACTCAACATGTATATATCGTGAATAACAAGTAAATATAACATAAAATCGCATGCATCATAAAAATAAAGTATCGTAGAATGTACGGTGAAAAGCGTATCATGAATAATTATAACTACGTGCATATCTGAAAACCATACGTAAAAGCTTTGCTCAACAGAGCTCTGTCATAACATATCATAATTTTCTGGTAGAAATAATATTTCTAAGCAAGTGGCTCATAACATAGCGTAAGCGCCTGATCAGACTAAACCACAGTATACTGGGCGGTAGAGATCAATCACAGCCCTTGGACTGGATGTCCGTACCCATACATAATCATAAACCGGTCGTAGGTCACCGGGCGGAGAGGTCCTCGGTTGCGCCTACCGACTTCCAAACCCATAAGCATAAGGTGGCCACAAGACATATAGCATATATCTCAAAAATAAACATTTTATATTTTTATGCACGTAATATAATTATAACTTTATTTTTTGCCGGATGAGTTGGATCGTTCCCAGGCTTGCTGCGACTTACTACTAATATGTGACACATGCAATAAATCTTAACTTGACAAAATTTTAACAATAGAACAAAAAACAAGACGATTCGGACCATCAACTTGATTTTTAACCATGGCTTCGTACCAACCCGAACCAAGATTAAACAGACGTTTAACCATGATTAAAAATACCTCAAACTTACTGAAAAATATGCATTATAACTGTAAAACACAAAAATAGGTGAAAGGAGTCCAAAAACATAAAACGCTCTTTCGAGAGTCATTTTGGCACCTTTCACCGTAAATTCTCGTACGACCTCTAAACTCGACCAAATCACGAACAGACAAAAACATGACCTTCCTAACCCATTAAGGTAATGTCCAGTCCAAGGCTATGGGCTAAAATCCAACCAAGAACTCAAACAAGCATCAAAACCGAAGCTCGCAGCTGCTGGAAAAGTGCAGCAGTAGCAGTTTACTTGTTTGTGGTGAAAATCCTGAAATAATTGACTATGGGCTTAAACCACCGCCCAAGGACTCTTACCAATATCCTAAGGCATGGCTTGAACCATGGCTAAGGGCTAGAAGCCAACCACAACCCAAAAAACCGAAACCCACTAACACAGGAAATGAAATTCGAAATATGCACTTGTGTGGTTGTTTAAAAATTCTGAGGGAACCTTGACCCAAGCCTTGAAAGGACACTTTGGTCACGTCCTGGACATGATAAGGGAGTGTTCTAACCGTGGCTACGGTCCTAGGACAGCCAGGATTCGAATACCCACCTTAACCATTCAAATGGCCAAATCGTGACCCATTTCTGCACTTGTGGGTAGATTGCTGTCATTTCTGGTCTTGTGCGTGTATGGACTGAAACAAATGAATCAAAGACACCCAAAAACATTCTAATTTATGCCTAGAAGCCACCTTGGAAGCCTGGAACCGAGCAACATCATGAAATCAATAAAATTCAGCAAACCCGTGAGCCACAAAGATGAAGCCAAAAATTCTGTACCAAAACTTGTGTGTAGTTGCTGTCAAAAATTCGTTTTTACCTCATGAACCCTGAACATATAATGATTAAAAATATTTATAGGACTTGATTGAAGAGCAAAAAAACGATATATACATGCCTGGAAATCGCTTTGAAGAAGAACAAACCAAAACGATAATACGACGCGACGTGATCGGAGTTGAGGATTCTTTTCTTTCTTAATTTTTCTTGCTGTTGTACACGAATTTTATCAGCTATTTTTCTCTGATATTTTCGAGCATATGGGTGTAAGTGATGTTAGGGATGAAGGTGTATGATATAGGAGGTGTTAAGGTGCTATAATATGCATTTAGTTTAGGAGTTACGAGTCAAGAAGTGTGATGGATTTTGAAATGCTTTTGATTCCCCTTGCTGCCGATTACCTTTCCCTCATTCTGCTGTATTTTTTTTTTTAATGATTAGCTTGGTCATTAGTTGGGAGAAATAGGGTGTAACATTTTGTTTGAATTACTATTAATTAGTGAATTGAAAATGGGAAATGAATGCTCCAAGAATTGTAATTAGGAATGATTTGAATGGAGAGTTATCATCTTTTGAATTATTATTATTTATTTTTTTTAAATGTTGGACCCAAAATTATGATTACTAATTTGCATGGTATTTTATTTGTTTAAATCTTGTATTCTAAATGCTTGAGGTTTAATACATCTATTATATAATTTAGTTGATTTACACCTTAATTTAAAATGAACTCTTGAATGGCATTGTATGGTTAACAATTTAAGTATTTAAATGTTGTATTAAATTTCTTGAATATATTATACTTAGATTAATTTATCTCCACTTGTTTACATATTTTAAATTAAGCTTTAATTAAATAATGAATCTAAAAGAATTTATTTACCAACTTAACTCTAATTAATTAAATAAATTCTAAAACATTTTATTTCTTTAAATTAACTTATTCCTTGCCTTCAATTAAATTTAGGAGTATTTTCTTCTAATTAATTTTATCTCAAATCTCCAAACTCCGGTCCGACCTCGCGTATTTATCCTAAATAGATAAAACTAAACATCTACTTTTAAAAAATAATTAAAACACTTCATATATATGTAAAATATTCATTTTTAATTTAAATAATAGAAATTATGCATGGCTTATACGTAATCTGATTTTCGGGTTCTACGACTCTCCCCCCCTTAAAAGAAATTTCGTCCCCGAAATTAAATCTTACTGAATAACTTGGGATATCGACTCTTCATCTCTGGCTCAGCTTCCCATGTAACTTCCTCCTCCGAATGATTGAGCCACTTGACTTTCACTAGCTTGACCATTTTGTTCCGAAGCTTTTTCTCCTGTCTGTCTAAAATTTGCACTGGTCTTTCCTCATAAGACAAGTTCGGAGTGAGCTGCAACGGCTCAAAATTCAAGACATGTGATGGATTCGCCATATACTTCCTCAACATGGAGACGTGAAACACGTTGTGTACTCCGGCCAGATTCGGCGGAAGAGCAACACGATAAGCTAATGTCCCAACTCTGTCAAGGATCTCAAATGGTCCAATGAATCTCGGGCTGAGCTTTCGTTTCTTCCCGAACCGCATGACACCTTTCATCGGTGCAATCTTCTCGAACACATGGTCACCAACAGCAAATTCCAGATCTCTCCTCCTCTGATCCGCATAACTTTTCTGTCTACTCTGAGTGGTCCTCATCCTGTCACGGATCTTGACTACTACATCAGCAGCCTGCTGCACAATTTTCGGACCCAACTCTGATCTCTCCCCTACTTCATCCCAATGAATAGGAGATCTACACTTGCGACCGTAGAGTACTGCTTCGTATGGAGCCATACCTATAGATGACTGAAAACTGTTGTTATAGGTAAACTCCACTAACGGTAGCTTTGATTCCCAACTCCCGGAGAAATCAAGAACACATGCACGAAGAAGATCCTCCAAAATCTGGATAACTCTCTCGGACTGACCATCTGTCTGTGGGTGAAAAGCTGTGCTAAACAACAACTTCGTACCCATAGCTGAATGTAGACTCTTCCAAAATGAGGAAGTGAATCTAGGATCTCGGTCAGACACTATAGAAACGGGAATACCATGAAGTCTGACGATCTCCCGAATATGTAACTCTGCATACTGGATCATGGAGAAAGTCGTCTTAATAGGCAAGAAATGAGCTGACTTCGTAAGACGATCAACAATCACCCATATAGCATTCGACCCTCTGACTGTCTTCGGCAAACCGACAACGAAATCCATGGTGATATTCTCCCACTTCCACTCGGGAATAGGAAGAGGCTTGAGCAACCCTACTGGTCTCTGATGTTCCGCTTTCACTAGCTGACACGTCAGACACTCGGATACAAAACGTCTGATATCCCTCTTCATTCCTGGCCACCAGTATAATAACTGCAGGTCTTTGTACATCTTCGTACTCCCTGGATGTATAGAGTACGGCGACATATGGGCCTCAGATAAGATATATGCTCGAATAGAATCGCTGCTAGGAACCCATATTCTGTCTCGATATCTGACAATACCGTCTCTAACTGCGTACAGGATACTGCCGTTGGCTTCATCTCTCTGTCTCCACTTAGCCAACTGCTCGTCTGCTAACTGTCCACTGCGAATACGGTCTAGAAGGGAAGACTGAATCGTCAAAGTAAATAGACGAGGAACCCTACCTTGAGGATACGTCTCTAGATCAAACCTCTGCATCTCAAACAGAAGGGGTCTCGAAACCACCAAATGAGTCATCCCTGCTACCTTTCTACTCAACGCATCCGTAACTACATTAGCTTTGCCAGGATGATAGATAATGTCACAGTCATAGTCCTTCACTAACTCCAACCAACGCCTCTGCCGCATATTCAACTCTTTCTGTGTAAAGAAGTATTTGAGACTTTTGTGGTCGGTGAAGATCTGACACTTCTCTCCGTACAAATAGTGCCTCCAAATCTTCAATGCAAATACTACGGCTGCCAACTCTAGATCGTGGGTAGGATAATTCTTTCATGAGTCTTCAACTGACGAGAAGCATATGCTATCACCTTCCAATGCTGCATCAATACTGCGCCTAACCCGAGTTTCGAAGCATCGGTATACAGAACAAAATCTCCGGGTCCTGAAGGCATGGCCAATACTGGCGCTGAAATAAGAGCTTGCTTCAATGTATCGAAGCTCTTCTGACATTCCTCGCTCCACACATACTTAACATTCTTCTTCGTCAATGATGTGAGTGGAACTGCAATGGAGGAGAATCCCCGAATAAACTTCCGATAGTATCCTGCTAGCCCAAGGAAACTGCGGATCTCTGATGCATTCTGCGGCACAACCCAATCTCTGACTGCTGCAACTTTCGCCGGGTCTACCTCGATACTACTGCTAGAAATGACGTGGCCTAAGAACGCCACTTTTTCTAACCAGAACTCGCATTTGCTGAACTTCGCGAATTGTTTGTGCTTTTGTAAGGTCTGCAGTACTGTGGTCAGATGTCTGCTGTGATCCTCTTGATTCTTTGAGTAGATGAGAATATCATCTATGAATACTATCACGAACTGATCAAGATACGGCTGGAATACGCGATTCATGAGATTCATGAAGATCGCTGGCGCATTCGTCAAACCGAACGGCATCACAAGAAACTCGAAGTGGCCATAACGAGTCCTAAAAGCAGTCTTGAGAACGTCGGTGTAGAACCCGAAAAATCAGATTACATATAAGCCATGCATAATTGCTACTATTTAAATTAAAAATGAATTTTTATAAATATATGAAGTGTTTGATTTATTTTAATAATTTTAAGTCATGATTATTTATTTTAAAAGTAGATGTTTAGTTATATCTTTTCAGGATAAATACGCGAGGCCGAACCGGAGTTTGGAGATTAGAGATAATATTAATAATAAGAAAAATATTCCTAAATTTAAATTAAGTAAAGGAATAATTTAATTTAAAGAAAAAGAATATTTTAGGACTCATTAAATCAATTAGATATAAGTTATTAAATAAGTTCTTTAGGTTAATATTTAATTAAAGCTTAAATAAAAATATGTAAACAATGGAGGATGAATTAATTTAGGTTTAATATATTCAAGAAATTTATATATAGTATTTAAATACTTAAAATTGTAAGCCATATAATGCCATGCAAGAGTTTAGTCTAAATTAATGTGTTAATTTACAAAAAAAAAAGTTCAAATGGGTGTTAAAAACATTAAAAAGCTAAAATACAAGATTTAAAGCAATAATATACCATGCAAATTAGTAATAATTTTGGTTTAACATTTAAAATAATTCAAAAGTTTAGTAACTCTCCATTTAAACCATTTCTAATTACAATTCATGGGGTATTCATTTCTCATTTTAATTCTCTAATGGGTAGTAAATTCAAATGCAATAACACACCTCAATTCTACTCAACATATTAGTCTAAAAATGGTTGAACATGCAGCAATAAAATGAGGAAACTATCTGCAGCTAGGGGAGAAGAAACAATACAAACCCATTCAAATATTTTACTTGTAACTCCCAAACTAAATACCTATTATAGCACCTTTAACACCTCCTATATCATTCACCTTCATCCCTAACAATTCCTACACTCATATGCTCGAAAAACATCAGAACAACCAGCAACTTAGGATCGAGCAGAAGCAACAGAAATAAGGAAGAAGTTCCAACTCCGACTCCGCCGCACGTATTTGTCGTAGTGATTTGTTTTGTTCAAAACAAATTCAAGGCATGTATATGCTGTTTCTTTTCTCTTCAATCAAGTCCTATAGAAATTTTAAAACCATTATATATGCATGATTCAAGCAATAAATCGAAATGGACAGCAACATTCCAAGCAATAAGCTGTACAGAATTTTTTCGGTTCCTTTGTTTTCCACTTCACGGTTTGCTGATCTTTGTTGCTTACAAGGGGTTGCTCGATTCCAGGCACTCAAGGCTGCTTCTAGGCATAATTTAGAGTGTGTTAGGGTGTTATTGGTCCATTGGTTTACATCCATAACCTCACAAATACAGAAATGACAGCAAAATCATTCTTAAGTGCAGAAGTGAGTCTCGGTTTTGGTTCTTTGAATGGTTAAGGTGTGTATTCGAATCTTGGCTGTCCTAGGGACTGTAGCCACAGTTAGATCACTCCCTAAACATGTCTAGGACGTGACCAAGGTGTCCTTTCCAAGCTTGGTTCAAGGATCCATCAAAATTTTTAAATCACAAAGCAAGTGCACATTTCGAATTTTCATTTCATGTGCTAAGGGATTTCGGTTTTTAGTATTTGTATGGATGATGGTTGGCTCCTAGCCCGTAGCCATTGTTTATACAACACTACATCATGTCTAGATCGAGCCAAGTCCGATCAAATGGCCCTTGGAACGAGACAAGACAGTAAAATATTGCGATACAAAACACTACACAACAAGTGGGCTCTCGGTAAGAGTTTGATCTTGTCCTAGGTATTGGTTTGGGTTATGGTTGGCTTTTAACCCTTAGCCATGGTCCAAACCATGCCTTAGAATGTTAGTAAGAGTCTTTGGGTGGTGGTTCAAGCCATTGGTCAATAAATTTCAGAGTTACACCACAAACACACAAGTGCCACTGTTGGATTTTTTGACAGCAACTTTCATCTTCGGTTTTGGTGGTGGTTTGAGTTCTTGGTTGGCTTTTAGCCAATGGCCTTGGACTGGACATTACCCCAATGAGTTAGGAAAGTCTTGTTTTTGGCCGTTCGTGATTTGGTCGAGTTTAGAGGTCGTACGAGAATTTACGGTGAAAGGTACCAAAATGACTCTCGAAAGAGTGTTTTATATTTTTGGATTCCTTTCACCTATTTTCGTGTTTTACAGTTATTATGAATATTTTTCAGTATGTTTGGGGTATTTTTAATCATGTTTAAACGTCGGTTTAATGTTGGTTCGGGTTGGTACGAATCCATGGTTAAAAATCAAGTTGTTGGTCTGAATCGTCTCGTTTTGGTTCTATTATTAAATTTTTGTCAAGTTAAGATTTAATTGCATGTGTCACATATTAGTAGTAAGCCGCAGCAAGCCTGGGAACGATCCAAATCATCCGGTAAAAATAAGGTTATAATTATATTACGTGCATAAAAATATAAAATGTTTATTTTTGAGATATATGCTATATGTCTTGTGGCCACCTTATGCTTATGGGTTTGGAAGTTGGTAGGCGCAACCGAGGACCTCTCCGCCCGGTGACTTACGACCGGTTTATGATTATGTATGGGTACGGACATCCAGTCCAAGGGCTGTGATTGATCTCTACCGCCCAGTATACTGTGGTTTAGTCTGATCAGGCGCTTACGTTATGTTATGGGCCACTTGCTTAGAAACATTATCTCTACCAGAAAAATTATGATATGTTATGACAGAGCTCTATTGAGCAAAGCTTTTACGTATGAATTTTCAGATATGCACGTAGTTATAATTATTCATGATACGATTTTCACCGTACGCTTTACGATACTCTATTTTTACGTTGCATGCGATTTTATGATATAATTACTTGTTATTCACGATATATACATGTTGAGTCTTTAGACTCACTAGACTTGATTGTTGTAGGTACGGGTGAGGTCGAGACGGAGAGCGTGGACCAGTGAGCGATCTTGGGACGACAGTAGTAAACCCAAGGACCTCATGATTTAATTTATGCATCTTTTGTTATTCAAACTCAGTTTTAATACGTTGGATTATTTTTAAGTTGATGTTTACGTTGGATTATTTTTAAATTGTTGTTTGAAAACAATATTTGCTTCCGCTGTTATTTTAAAGTTAAAATTATTTACATGTTTATTTTAATTAAATAAGACAAGATAATTATTTATTTAGAAAAATTTTAATAATTCCGCAAAATTATGAATACGAAATACGGGCCTTTACAGTTGGTATCAGAGCCTATGATCTTGTAAAGGGTTGTACTACTACTGACCTCGAGAAACTCATGAGGTAACGTCTTCGGTCTGTAAGTTTTAAAGTTTTAAATTATTTCATGTAGTAAACTTCAAGTTATGATTTTAGCATGTGCATGTTTTAATTCTATCACCTGTATGTTCGCATGACATACGTTTTAAAGTACAGGTTTGCCTGCCGTTATGATTTGAAATTGAATCTTTAGAAAAAAATTTATGCATATTACGAACAAAATGCGAAATTATATTATTTTTATGCATGCTGGCTTTGTGGTACTGGAATGGAGTAGGAATTTGATTATTGGTCGTTACGAAATGTTGATAACGATTTGAGTACATTGATTTTTGGTTAATAAGCACTGGAGTTCAACTCCTTGGGTAATAAGTTAGTCATGAAAATTTTGAATGCTTTCGGGAAGTAGATATTTTTTAAAATTCTGATGATTCGTGATTAATAGTTGAGTTAATTTTTGAGAATCTTTTATAAGGAATAATGACTAGAAATCTACGACGAAATTTATAAGTGTAGAAATGTATAAGTTGGGATTTTAAGCATTGAGGGGAATGTAAGATTAGTTATAAAAATCGAATTGCATGAATTGAGAATTTTAAGGACCTAAGTGTAATAACCAATAATTTGAGGATATAAGTGCAAAAATAAAATTCTAAGGGACTATTTTCGAATTTACCAAATTTTGGGATTAAATTTCGAGTTCGAGAATCTAAAATTTTAATGAGGTAAAGATGGAAAATTTTATGGGGACAATGATGCAAATTTCGAAGAGTTGTAGGGCCAAAATGTAAATTGGGAGAACTGTAAGGGTCAGGTTGCAATTTTCAAAATTTTAAAGGATTAAATGCGAACTTTTGAGGAACATTTAGGATTTTAAGTATTTATAGAAATGTAAGACGTGTTATGAGAATTAATTTTGGGTATAATAAACTTAAGACTATTGAACCTTATGATACGAGAAATCTATAAAATGAAATTGAGAATACTGAGGACTCACGGGTAATTGTGGAATTTTCGAGATTTAGGAAAAAATTGGATGATATTCGAGAAAAGTAAGAATTAATTTTTAAAATCTTAGGAAATTTGAGAACTTATCTAGTAGTAAGTGAGAATTGAACGGTTTAAATGGTAGGAATTTTCGGTTATTTAGGCCCGAAGGAAATATAGAATATTTAGATATTTAGATTATAATGTTATAATGAATGGTAACCAAGGACATTGTAGGATGAATCAATCTTAGGCATGAAAATTTAAGCGTTAGTGAAATCATGTTGTGGCAAATTAAGGATTTAAAGTGATGACGATTTAAGGTAAATTTGATCGGTTAGTTAAGTTATAAGGATAAACATAGTAAATTTTTGGGAACATAAGTTTGATGTGTCACAAGTTTTAGTCATGATCTTAACATTTAAGATTATACCTTGTGAGAATTTAAAATTTTTAGGAAAGTTGGGTACGATGATGGTTAGTATAATTGGTAGACGCACGTAAGAGGTGAGGTAGACACTCTGTCTTGAGAAATTTTGGAAATCATTTACAAACTTGGGACTAAACGGATATGCGTATTAGAATTATTTTATTCAAAGCTATTTGGATTAGGTAAGTTTGAATTTCAAATTTATGGGATATTTGTTCATACGGAAATTTTGAGTGAAATAAAAACAAAAGAGAATTAGTTGTGTTCAATATAAGTTATCAATTGATGAATATTAAGAATTTTTTTATCAAGTAAGGAATCTAAAAGCTTGATATTGGGATTCTAGAATTCTATGGTTTATTAGTGAAATTGATTTATTAGAGTTAGTCTAATGCTACAATGGACTAACTTATTGAGTTTTATACGCTAGTATTAAGTAAGCATTAAGGATACGTAAGGGTGCGACGTTCGCTTCAATAAGGAAAGTCCCAGGGTCTTAGGTTTCAACTTTATTCTAATTGAAAAGTAAATAGTTTAGGCATGTAATTTCTGCTAGAATAATTTTATTATTTAGGTGGAAGATCGGTATCGTACATTTTGGGTTTTATAGATTAAGACCACTCGAACTTAAGATTTACAACAACGTTATATTGGGATGCACTTCTAAATAGTTAGGTTATGTAAGTTTGGAGCGGTAAGATAAAGATTCGATTCAAGTATCTTAGTCTAATATTATTACGGGGTTGAGATAAGGTTTAAACTTTTAAGTGTTTCACTAAGACCTCCTAAGTCGAACTGCATGAATGCCAATACTTGGACTTGAAGCTTTAACATATCTTGAATTCAATAAAGTTAAGAAGGGATGCTGTTAAGATTTCAATATTGGAATATAATAGGCCAATGAACATCTTGGGTATATTATAAGGAAAGTAAGGCGCGTTAAATTTGGACATCCACCTCTAGTATGAGGAATTGCGGGATAAGTCAAAATTCGGGGCTATAGTTGAATAGAATTACGTTACCATAAGTTGTTTTAAGTTGCGATTTACAAACGAGGATTTTGGTAGACAAATTTATTTATGAAACGTAAGGACAACTTAATATTTATCTTATCAGAGTAGCGCATCGGAAGCGTGTATTATTAGGATTCTAGAATTAAGAGTCTAAACTTTTTGTTTATCAAGGATAAGCGAATTTCGGGGACGAAATTTCTTTTAAGGGAGGGAGGGTTGTAGAACCCGAAAAATCAGATTACGTATAAGCCATGCATAATTGCTACTATTTAAATTAAAAATGAATTTTTATAAATATATGAAGTGTTTGATTTATTTTAATAATTTTAAGTCATGATTATTTATTTTAAAAGTAGATGTTTAGTTTTATCTTTTCAGGATAAATACAAGCGGCCGAACCGGAGTTTGGAGATTAGAGATAATATTAATAATAAGAAAAATATTCCTAAATTTAAATTAAGTAAAGGAATAATTTAATTTAAAGAAAAAGAATGTTTTAGGACTTATTAAATCAATTAGAGCTAAGTTATTAAATAAGTTCTTTAGGTTAATATTTAAGTAAAGCTTAAATAAAAATATGTAAACAATGGAGGATGAATTAATTTAGTTTTAATATATTCAAGAAATTTAAATATAGTATTTAAATACTTAAAATTGTAAGCCATATAATGCCATGCAAGAGTTTAGTCTAAATTAATGTGTTAATTTACAAAAAAAAAAAGGTTCAAATGGGTGTTAAAAACATTAAGAAGCTAAAATACAAGATTTAAAGCAATAATATACCATGCAAATTAGTAATAATTTGGGTTTAACATTTAAAATAATTCAAAAGTTTAGTAACTCTCCATTTAAACCATTCCTAATTACAATTCATGAGGTATTCATTTCTCATTTTAATTCTCTAATGGGTAGTAAATTCAAATGCAATAACACACCTCAATTCTACTCAACATATTAGTCTAAAAATGGTTGAACATGCAGCAATAAAATGAGGAAACTATCTGCAGCTAGGGGAGAAGAAACAATACAAACCCATTCAAATTTTTTACTTGTAACTCCCAAACTAAATACCTATTATAGCACCTTTAACACCTCCTATATCATTCACCTTCATCCCTAACAATTCCTACACTCATATGCTCGAAAAACATCAGAACAATCAGCAACTTAGGATCGAGCAGCAGCAGCAGAAATAAGGAAGAAGTTCCAACTCCGACTCCGCCGCACGTATTTGTTTTAGTGATTTGTTTTGTTCAAAACAAATTCAAGGCATGTATATGCTGTTTCTTTTCTCTTCAATCAAGTCCTATAGATATTTTAAAACCATTTTATATGCATGATTCAAGCAATAAATCGAAATGGACAGCAACATTCCAAGCAATAAGCTGTACAGAATTTTTTCGGTTCCGTTGTTTCCACTTCACAGTTTGCTGATCTTTGTTGCTTACAGGGGGTTGCTCGATTCCAGGCACTCAAGGCTGCTTCTAGGCATAATTTAGAGTGTGTTAGGGTGTTATTGGTCCATTGGTTTACATCCATAACCTCACAAATACAGAAATGACAGCAAAATCATTCTTAATTGCAGAAGTGAGTCTCGGTTTTGGTTCTTTGAATGGTTAAGGTGTGTATTCGAATCTTGGCTGTCCTAGGGACTGTAGCCACAGTTAGATCACTCCCTAAACATGTCTAGGATGTGACCAAGGTGTCCTTTCCAAGCTTGGTTCAAGGATCCATCAAAATTTTTAAATCACAAAGCAAATGCACATTTCGAATTTTCATTTCCTGTGCTAAGGGATTTCGGTTTTAAGTGTTTGTATGGATGATGGTTGGCTCCTATCCCGTAGCCATTGTTTATACAACACTACATCATGTCTAGATCGAGCCAAGTCCGATCAAATGGCCCTTGGAACGAGACAAGACAGTAAAATATTGCGATACAAAACACTACACAACAAGTGGGCTCTCGGTAAGAGTTTGATCTTGTCCTAGGTATTGGTTTGGGTTATGGTTGGCTTTTAACCCTTAGCCATGGTCCAAACCATGCCTTAGAATGTTAGTAAGAGTCTTTGGGTGGTGGTTCAAGCCATTGGTCAATAAATTTCAGAGTTACACCACAAACACACAAGTGCCACTACTGGATTTTTTGACAGCAACTTTCATCTTCGGTTTTGGTGGTGGTTTGAGTTCTTGGTTGGCTTTTAGCCCATGGCCTTGGACTGGACAGTACCCCAATGAGTTAGGAAAGTCTTGTTTTTGGCCGTTCGTGATTTGGTCGAGTTTAGAGGTCGTACGAGAATTTACGGTGAAAGGTACCAAAATGACTCTCGAAAGAGTGTTTTATATTTTTGGATTCCTTTCACCTATTTTCGTGTTTTACAGTTATTATGCATATTTTTCAGTATTTTTGGGGTATTTTTAATCATGTTTAAACGTCGGTTTAATGTTGGTTCGGGTTGGTACGAATCCATGGTTAAAAATCAAGTTGTTGGTCTGAATCGTCTCGTTTTTGGTTCTATTATTAAATTTTTGTCAAGTTAAGATTTAATTGCATGTGTCACATATTAGTAGTAAGCCGCAGCAAGCCTGGGAACGATCCAAATCATCCGGTAAAAATAAGGTTATAATTATATTACGTGCATAAAAATATAAAATGTTTATTTTTGAGATATATGCTATATGTCTTGTGGCCACCTTATGCTTATGGGTTTGGAAGTTGGTAGGCGCAACCGAGGACCTCTCCGTCCGGTGACTTACGACCGGTTTATGATTATGTATGGGTACGGACATCCAGTCCAAGGGCTGTGATTGATCTCTACCGCCCAGTATACTGTGGTTTAGTCTGATCAGGCGCTTACGTTATGTTATGGGCCACTTGCTTAGAAACATTATCTCTACCAGAAAAATTATGATATGTTATGACAGAGCTCTATTGAGCAAAGCTTTTATGTATGAATTTTCAGATATGCACGTAGTTATAATTATTCATGATACGATTTTCACCGTACGCTTTACGATACTCTATTTTTACGTTGCATGCGATTTTATGATATAATTACTTGTTATTCACAATATATACATGTTGAGTCTTTAGACTCACTAGACTTGATTGTTGTAGGTACGGGTGAGGTCGAGACGGAGGGCGTGGACCAGTGAGCGATCTTGGGACGGCAGTAGTAAACCCAAGGACCTCATGATTTAATTTATGCATCTTTTGTTATTCAAACTCAGTTTCAATACGTTGGATTATTTTTAAGTTGATGTTTACGTTGGATTATTTTTAAATTGTTGTTTGAAAACAATATTTGCTTCCGCTGTTATTTTAAAGTTAAAATTATTTACATGTTTATTTTAATTAAATAAGACAAGATAATTATTTATTTAGAAAAATTTTAATAATTCCGCAAAATTATGAATACGAAATACGGGCCTTTACAGTTGGTATCAGAGCCTATGATCTTGTAAAGGGTTGTACTACTACTGACCTCGAGAAACTCATGAGGTAACGTCTTCGGTCTGTAAGTTTTAAAGTTTTAAATTATTTCATGTAGTAAACTTCAAGTTATGATTTTAGCATGTGCATGTTTTAATTCCATCACCTGTATGTTCGCATGACATACGTTTTAAAGTACAGGTTTGCCTGCCGTTATGATTTGAAATTGAATCTTTAGAAAAAAATTTATGCATATTACGAACAAAATGCGAAATTATATTATTTTTATGCATGCTGGCTTTGTGGTATTGGAATGGAGTAGGAATTTGATTATTGGTCGTTACGAAATGTTGATAACGATTTGAGTACATTGATTTTTGGTTAATAAGCACTGGAGTTCAACTCCTTGGGTAATAAGTTAGTCATGTAAATTCTGAATGCTTTCGGGAAGTAGATATTTTTTAAAATTCTGATGATTCGTGATTAATAGTTGAGTTAATTTTTGAGAATCTTTTATAAGGAATAATGACTAGAAATCTACGACGAAATTTATAAGTGTAGAAATGTATAAGTTGGGATTTTAAGCATTGAGGGGAATGTAAGATTAGTTATAAAAATCGAATTGCATGAATTGAGAATTTTAAGGACCTAAGTGTAATAACCAATAATTTGAGGATATAAGTGCAAAAATAAAATTCTAAGGGACTATTTTCGAATTTACCAAATTTTGGGATTAAATTTCGAGTTCGAGAATCTAAAATTTTAATGAGGTAAAGATGGAAAATTTTATGGGGACAATGATGCAAATTTCGAAGAGTTGTAGGGCCAAAATGTAAATTGGGAGAACTGTAAGGGTCAGGTTGCAATTTTCAAAATTTTAAAGGATTAAATGCGAACTTTTGAGGAACATTTAGGATTTTAAGTATTTATAGAAATGTAAGACGTGTTATGGGAATTAATTTTGGGTATAATAAACTTAAGACTATTGAACCTTATGATACGAGAAATCTATAAAATGAAATTGAGAATACTGAGGACTCACGGGTAATTGTGGAATTTTCGAGATTTAGGAAAAAATTGGATGATATTCGAGAAAAGTAAGAATTAATTTTTAAAATCTTAGGAAATTTGAGAACTTATCTAGTAGTAAGTGAGAATTGAACGGTTTAAATGGTAGGAATTTTCGGTTATTTAGGCCCGAAGGAAATATAGAATATTTAGATATTTAGATTATAATGTTATAATGAATGGTAACCAAGGACATTGTAGGATGAATCAATCTTAGGCATGAAAATTTAAGCGTTAGTGAAATCATGTTGTGGCAAATTAAGGATTTAAAGTGATGACGATTTAAGGTAAATTTGATCGGTTAGTTAAGTTATAAGGATAAACATAGTAAATTTTTGGGAACATAAGTTTGATGTGTCACAAGTTTTAGTCATGATCTTAACATTTAAGATTATACCTTGTGAGAATTTAAAATTTTTAGGAAAGTTGGGTACGATGATGGTTAGTATAATTGGTAGACGCACGTAAGAGGTGAGGTAGACACTCTGTCTTGAGAAATTTTGGAAATCATTTACAAACTTGGGACTAAACGGATATGCGTATTAGAATTATTTTATTCAAAGCTATTTGGATTAGGTAAGTTTGAATTTCAAATTTATGGGATATTTGTTCATACGGAAATTTTGAGTGAAATAAAAACAAAAGAGAATTAGTTGTGTTCAATATAAGTTATCAATTGATGAATATTAAGAATTTTTTTATCAAGTAAGGAATCTAAAAGCTTGATATTGGGATTCTAGAATTCTATGGTTTATTAGTGAAATTGATTTATTAGAGTTAGTCTAATGCTACAATGGACTAACTTATTGAGTTTTATACGCTAGTATTAATTAAGCATTAAGGATACGTAAGGGAGCGACGTTCGCTTCAATAAGGAAAGTCCCAGGGTCTTAGGTCTCAACTTTATTCTAATTGAAAAGTAAATAGTTTAGGCATGTAATTTCTGCTAGAATAATTTTATTATTTAGGTGGAAGATCGGTATCGTACATTTTGGGTTTTATAGATTATGACCACTCGAACTTAAGATTTACAACAACGTTATATGGGATGCACTTCTAAATAGTTAGGTTATGTAAGTTTGGAGCGGTAAGATAAAGATTCGATTCAAGTATCTTAGTCTAATATTATTACGGGGTTGAGATAAGGTTTAAACTTTTAAGTGTTTCACTAAGACCTCCTAAGTCGAACTGTATGAATGCCAATACTTGGACTTGAAGCTTTAACATATCTTGAATTCAATAAAGTTAAGAAGGGATGCTGTTAAGATTTCAATATTGGAATATAATAGGCCAATGAACATCTTGGGTATTTTATAAGGAAAGTAAGGCGCGTTAAATTTGGACATCCACCTCTAGTATGAGGAATTGCGGGATAAGTCAAAATTCGGGGCTATAGTTGAATAGAATTACGTTACCATAAGTTGTTTTAAGTTGCGATTCACAAACGAAGATTTTGGTAGACAAATTTATTTATGAAACGTAAGGACAACTTAATATTTATCTTATCAGAGTAGCGCATCGGAAGCGTGTATTATTAGGATTCTAGAATTAAGAGTCTAAACTTTTTGTTTATCAAGGATAAGCGAATTTCGGGGACGAAATTTCTTTTAAGGGAGGGTGGGTTGTAGAACCCGAAAAATCAGATTACGTATAAGCCATGCATAATTGCTACTATTTAAATTAAAAATGAATTTTTATAAATATATGAAGTGTTTGATTTATTTTAATAATTTAAGTCATGATTATTTATTTTAAAAGTAGATGTTTAGTTTTATATTTTCAGGATAAATACACGCGGCAGAACCGGAGTTTGGAGATTAGAGATAATATTAATAATAAGAAAAATATTCCTAAATTTAAATTAAGTCAAGGAATAATTTAATTTAAAGAAAAAGAATGTTTTAGGACTTATTAAATCAATTAGAGCTATAAGTTCTTTAGGTTAATATTTAATTAAAGCTTAAATAAAAATATGTAAACAATGGAGGATGAATTAATTTAAGTTTAATATATTCAAGAAATTTAAATATAGTATTTAAATACTTAAAATTGTAAGCCATATAATGCCATGCAAGAGTTTAGTCTAAATTAATGTGTTAATTTACAAAAAAAAAATTCAAATGGGTGTTAAAAACATTAAGAAGCTAAAATACAAGATTTAAAGCAATAATATACCATGCAAATTAGTAATAATTTTGGTTTAACATTTAAAATAATTCAAAAGTTTAGTAACTCTCCATTTAAACCATTCCTAATTACAATTCATGGGGTATTCATTTCTCATTTTAATTCTCTAATGGGTAGTAAATTCAAATGCAATAACACACCTCAATTCTACTCAACATTTTAGTCTAAAAATGGTTGAACATGCAGCAATAAAATGAGGAAACTATCTGCAGCTAGGGGAGAAGAAACAATACAAACCCATTCAAATTTTTTACTTGTAACTCCCAAACTAAATACCTATTATAGCACCTTTAACACCTCCTATATCATTCACCTTCATCCCTAACAATTCCTACACTCATATGCTTGAAAAACATCAGAACAACCAGCAACTTAGGATCGAGCAGCAGCAGCAGAAATAAGGAAGAAGTTCCAACTCCGACTCCGCCGCACGTATTTGTCGTAGTGATTTGTTTTGTTCAAAACAAATTCAAGGCATGTATATGCTGTTTCTTTTCTCTTCAATCAAGTCCTATAGATATTTTAAAACCATTATATATGCATGATTCAAGCAATAAATCGAAATGGACAGCAACATTCCAAGCAATAAGCTGTACAGAATTTTTTCGGTTCCTTTGTTTTCCACTTCACGGTTTGCTGATCTTTGTTGCTTACAGGGGGTTGCTCGATTCTAGGCACTCAAGGCTGCTTCTAGGCATAATTTAGAGTGTGTTAGGGTGTTATTGGTCCATTGGTTTACATCCATAACCTCACAAATACAGAAATGACAGCAAAATCATTCTTAAGTGCAGAAGTGAGTCTCGGTTTTGGTTCTTTGAATGGTTAAGGTGTGTATTCGAATCTTGGCTGTCCTAGGGACTGTAGCCACAGTTAGATCACTCCATAAACATGTCTAGGACGTGACCAAGGTGTCCTTTCCAAGCTTGGTTCAAGGATCCATCAAAATATTTAAATCACAAAGCAAGTTCAGATTTCGAGTTTTCATTTCCTGTGCTAAGGGATTTCGGTTTTTAGTGTTTGTATGGATGATGGTTGGCTCCTAGCCCGTAGCCATTGTTTATACAACACTCCATCATGTCTAGATCGAGCCAAGGACGATCAAATGGCCCTTGGAACGAGACAAGACAGTAAAATATTGCGATACAAAACACTACACAACAAGTGGGATCTCGGTAAGAGTTTGATCTTGTCCTAGGTATTGGTTTGGGTTATGGTTGGCTTTTAACCCTTAGCCATGGTCCAAACCATGCCTTAGAATGTTGGTAAAAGTCTTTGGGTGGTGGTTCAAGCCATTGGTCAATAAATTTCAGAGTTACACCACAAACACACAAGTGCCACTGCTGGATTTTTTAACAGCAACTTTCATCTTCGGTTTTGGTGGTGGTTTGAGTTCTTGGCTGGCTTTTAGCCCATGGCCTTGGACTGGATAGTACCCCAATGAGTTAGGAAAGTCTTGTTTTTGGCCGTTCGTGATTTGGTCGAGTTTTGAGGTCGTACGAGAATTTACGGTGAAAGGTACCAAAATGACTCTCGAAAGAGTGTTTTATATTTTGGATTCCTTTCACCTATTTTCGTGTTTTACAGTTATTATGCATATTTTTCAGTATGTTTGGAGTATTTTTAATCATGGTTAAACGTCGGTTTAATTCTGGTTCGGGTTGGTACGAATCCATGGTTAAAAATCAAGTTGTTGATCTGAATCGTCTCGTTTTTTGTTCTATTGTTAAATTTTTGTCAAGTTCAGATTTAATTGCATGTGTCACATATTAGTAGTAAGTCGCAACAAGCCTGGGAACGATCCAAATCTTCTGGTAAAAATAAGGTTATAATTATATTACGTGCATAAAAATATAAAATGTTTATTTTTGAGATATATGTTATATGTCTTGTGGCCACCTTATGCTTATGGGTTTGGAAGTCGGTAGGCGCAACCGAGGACCTCTCCGCCCGGTGACTTACGACCGGTTTATGATTATGTATGGGTACGGACATCCAGTCCAAGGGCTGTGATTGATCTCTACCGCCCAGTATACTGTGGTTTAGTCTGATCAGGCGCTTACGTTATGTTATGGGCCACTTGCTTAGAAACATTATCTCTACCAGAAAAATTATGATATGTTATGACAGAGCTCTATTGAGCAAAACTTTTACGTATGAATTTTCAGATATGCACGTAGTTATAATTATGCATGATACGATTTTCACCGTACGCTTTACGATACTCTATTTTTACGTTGCATGCGATTTTATGATATATTTACTTGTTATTCACGATATATACATGTTGAGTCTTTAGACTCACTAGACTTGATTGTAGTAGGTACGGGTGAGGTCGAGACGGAGGGCGTGGACCAGTGAGCGATCTTGGGACGACAATAGTAAACCCGAGGACCTCATGATTTAATTTATGCACCTTTTGTTATTCAAACTCAGTTTCAATACGTTGGATTATTTTTAAGTTGATGTTTACGTTGGATTATTTTTAAACTGTTGTTTGAAAACAATATTTGCTTCCGCTGTTATTTTAAAGTTAAAATTATTTACATGTTTATTTTAATTAAATAAGACAAGATAATTATTTATTTAGAAAAATTTTAATAATTCCGCAAAATTATGAATACGAAATACGGGCCTTTACAGTCAGCGTCTTTCACTCTCAACTGATGATAACCAGAACGCAGATCAATCTTGGAGAATACCGAAGCTCCCTCCAATTGATCAAATAAATCCTCTATCCTCGGGAGTGGGTATTTGTTCTTCACTGTAAAGTTGTTCAACTCCCGGTAATCAATGCAGAGCCTCATAGAACCATCTTTTTTCTTCACAAACAATACCGGTGCGCCCCATGGCAAAAAGCTCGGGCTAATGAACTCCTTGTCAAGAAGTTCCTGAATCTGTTTCTTGAGTTCTGCCATCTCCGTCGGTGCTAATCTGTACGGCGCATTTGAGATCGGTGCCGTACCGGGCATAAGCTCAATAGAAAATTCCACCTCTCGCACAAGTGGTAATCCAGAGACGTCATCAGGAAAAACGTCTAGAAAATCCCGGACAACTGGAACATCAGATGCTGAATGTTTGGGCGTCTCGGGAACGGATACAAGAGTAGCTAAAAATGCTCGGCACCCTCTGTGAATGAGCTTCCTAGCCTGGACACAAGATATCATACGCGGTAAATTAAAATACCTGTCTGGCTCGAATAAAAATTGTTCCATCCAAGGCGGTCGGACTAGAACAGATCTCTGCTGGAAATAAATCAAAACTCGGTTCCTCAGTAGCCAGTCCATCCCTAGAATGATATCAAATTCTGGCATCGGCAGAAAGATCAGATCCGCATACACAAGATTACCATGAAGTTCAAGATCTATATCTCGGATCACATTAGTAGCTATCATCTCCTCTCCAGAAGGCAATGCTACTGAATATGCTATGTCTAGCCTAATTGATCTGATCTTGAGAGAATTTGCAAAAGTTTCTGAAATGAACGAATGAGTAGCCCCTGAATCTATCAAGGCTTTCGTAGCTGAACCGGCTATAAAGATTCTCCCTGAAAGATTGGAATATTATGCTAAACCCAATAGTTTTACAAGAACTATGCTTATAGACATGCAAAGGTCAAAGTTCTTCTAACCTACGTTCCCGTAAATACACTGATTAGAGCATGCAATCCTATCATAAATTCTAAGTTTAAAATATTAATCCAAAACATTAAACTTCAAATACAACTTAAGGATTTATGATACCTGTCATGAGCATCGTCTCCGGGTTAGTCTCCGCAGCATGGAGAGCAAAACTCTGCCTTGGGTAGGCAGATTCTTCTGTGGGCAATTCTTCAATATTTGGTCAGTACTACCACATTTGTAACACTTTCCCGAGCCATACATACATGGCCCAGCATGACGACGTGAGCACCTGGCACAAACTGGGTACTCCACTGTCCTCGGGACTGCTCGTCCCTGTGGTTGCTGTTGCGGCCCTCTGTTCTTGGGTGGACCGTGGAAAGGTCTCTTATTCTGATGTTGTGACGGAGGAGGACGGTGTGGTGCCTGAAATGGTCGTTTTCCAAGGCGATCACTCTCAATATCATTCTGGTCTTGCTCTGCCGCTAGAGCTATGGAAACAGCAACATCATAGGTAGTAGGGCCAGCCACCCTAACATCACGGCGTATGATCGGCCATAGACCATTCAGAAAATGTCTCAATTTAGCTCCAGCATCATTAGCAATTAGGAGTACAAAGTGACATCCCCTCTCGAACTTACGGATGAACTCCGTAACAGTCAAGTCTCCCTGCCTCAGGGTCATGAACTCTGTGGTCAACCTCAAACGCACCTCCTCAGTAAAATATTTAGAATAGAATACCTCTGTGAAGTGCTCCAAGATCAAAGTAGTCAAATCCAAAGCAACTGATGCTCCTTCCCACCATAGGCGAGCGTCTCCTCCGAACAGGTAGGTCGTACATCGAACCCTATCTCCATCTTCAAGCCCCATAAACTCAAAAATAACCTCAAGTGACTTAATCCAACCCTCGGCTGCCATAGGATCGGATGTCCCTAAGAATTCCTTTGGTCGCATCTTCATGAACCGCTCATAGATAGCCTCCGGTCCCGGCTGTCTGGCTCTCACTGCATTGTTCCTCGCAAACTGTGCGAAGAACTGAGTCATCCTAGCTAGCATCTGAGCATTCATGTCTGGTGGAGGGGGTGGTGGTGGTAGCTCTCTCTCCTCGTTCTCCCCTTGTCTCTGACCCTCACCGTCCTCATGACGGCGCTCATCATCACCTCTCGGGCGTCCAACACGGCGTCTAGGAGGCATGCTGTTCCATAATTATAACCCATACGTAACCAACATGCATAATTCCATTATTTCTATAAATTCAAATAAATAATGCATAATCGTAATCTTGACATAAAATCTTTCATGCAATCATGATGTAAAAATATTTCGAGCTTTAAAATAAATGCGTAATCGTAAAACTTACAGACCGAAGACGTGACTTCATTAGCTTCTCGAGAGCAGTAGTAGTACAACCCTTTACAAGATCATAGGCTCTGATACCAACTGTAAAGGCCCGTATTTCGTATTCATAATTTTGCGGAATTATTAAAATTTTTCTAAATAAATAATTATCTTGTCTTATTTAATTAAAATAAACGTGTAAATAATTTTAACTTTAAAATAACAGCGGAAGCAATTATTGTTTTCAACCAACAATTTAAAAATAATCCAACGTAAACATCACTTAAAAATAATCCAACGTATCAATTTAAAAATAATCCAACGTATTAAAACTGAGTTTGAATAATAAAAAGTGCATAAATTAAATCATGAGGTCCTCGGGTTTACTACTGCTGTCTCAAGATCGCTCACTGGTCTCCGCCAGCGGTCTCGACCTCGTCAATACCTACAACAATCAAGTCTAGTGAGTCTAAAGACTCAACATGTATATATCGTGAATAACAAGTAAATATAACATAAAATCGCATGCATCATAAAAATAAAGTATCGTAGAGCGTACGGTGAAAAGCGTATCATGAATAATTATAACTTCGTGCATATCTGAAAACCATACGTAAAAGCTTTGCTCAACAGAGCTCTGTCATACTATATCATAATTTTCTAGTAGAGATAATGTTTCTAAGCAAGTGGCCCATAACATAGCGTAAGCGCCTGATCAGACTAAACCACAGTATACTGGGCGGTAGAGATCAATCACAGCCCTTGGACTGGATGTCTGTACCCATACATAATCATAAACCGGTCGTAGGTCACCGGGCGGAGAGGTCCTCGGTTGCGCCTACCGAGTTCCAAACCCATAAGCATAAGGTGGCCACAAGACATATAGCATATATCTAAAAAATAAACATTTTATATTTTTATGCACGTAATATAATTATAACTTTATTTTTTGCCGGATGAGTTGGATCGTTCCCAGGCTTGCTGCGACTTGCTACTAATATGTGACACATGCAATAAATCTTAACTTGACAAAATTTTAAAAATAGAACCAAAAACGAGACGATTCGGACCATCAACTTGATTTTTAACCATGGCTTCGTACCAACCCGAACCAACATTAAACCGACGTTTAACCATGATTAAAAATACCCCAAACATACTAAAAAATATGCATTATAACTGTAAAACACAAAAATAGGTGAAAGGAGTCCAAAAACATAAAACGCTATTTCGAGAGTCATTTTGGCACCTTTCACCGTAAATTCTCGTACGACCTCTAAACTCGACCAAATCACGAACGGCCAAAAACATAACCTTCCTAACCCATTAAGGTACTGTCCAGTCCAAGGCTATGGGCTAAAAGCCAACCAAGAACTCAAACAAGCATCAAAACTGAAGCTCACAACTGCTGGAAAAGTGCAGCAGTAGCAGTTTATTTGTTTGTGGTGAAAATCCTGAAATAAATCACTATGGGCTTAAACCACCGCCCAAGGACTCTTACCAACATCCTAAGGCATGGCTTGGAGCATGGCTAAGGGCTAGAAGCCAACCACAACCCAAACCACACCCAAAAAACCGAAACCCACAACACAGGAAATGAAATTCGAAATATGCACTTGTGTGGTTGTTTAAAAATTCTGAGGGAACCTTGACCCAAGCCTTGAAAGGACACTTTGGTCACGTCCTAGACATGATAAGGGAGTGTTCTAACCGTGGCTACGGTCCTAGGCCAGCCAGGATTCGAATACCCACCTTAACCATTCAAATGGCCAAATCGTGACCCATTTCTGAACTTGTGGGCAGATCGCTATCATTTCTGGTCTTGTGCGTGTATGGACTGAAACAAATGAATCAAAGACACCCAAACACATTCTAACTTATGCCTAGAAGCCACCTTGGAAGCCTGGAACCGAGCAACATCATGAAATCAATAAAATTCAGCAAACCCGTGAGCCACAAAGATGAAGCCAAAAATTCTGTACCGAAACTTGTGTGTAGTTGCTGTAAAAATTTCATTTTTACCTCATGAACCCTGAACATATAATGATTAAAAATATTTATAGGACTTGATTGAAGAGCAAAGAAACAATATATACATGTCTGGAAATCGTTTTGAAGAAGAACAAACCAAAACGATAATACGACGCGACGTGATCGGAGTTGAGGATTATTTTCTTTCTTAATTTTTCTTGCTGCTGTACACGAATTTTATCAGCTATTTTCCTCTGATATTTTCGAGCATATGGGTGTAAGTGATGTTAGGGATGAAGGTGTATGTTATAGGAGGTATTAAGGTGCTATAATATGCATTTAGTTTAGGAGTTACAAGTCAAGAAGTGGGATGGATTTTGAAATGCTTTTGATTCCCCTTGCTGCCGATTACCTTTCCCTCATTCTGCTGTATTTTTTTTTTTTAATGATTAGCTTGGTCATTAGTTGGGAGAAATAGGGTGTAACATTGTGTTTGAATTACTATTAATTAGTGAATTGAAAATGGGAAATGAATGCTCCAAGAATTGTAATTAGGAATGATTTGAATGGAGAGTTATCATCTTTTGAATTATTATTATTATTTTTTTTTTAAAATGTTGGACCCAAAATTATGATTACTAATTTGCATGGTATTTTATTGTTTAAATCTTGTATTCTAAATGCTTGAGGTTTAATACATCTATTATATAATTTAGTTGATTTACACCTTAATTTAAAATGAACTCTTGAATGGCATTATATGGTTAACAATTTAAGTATTTAAATGTTTTATTAAATTTCTTGAATATATTATACTTAGATTAATTTATCCCCACTTGTTTACATATTTTAAATTAAGCTTTAATTAAATAATGAATCTAAAAGAATTTATTTACCAACTTAGCTCTAATTAATTAAATAAATTCTAAAACATTTTATTTCTTTAAATTAACTTATTCCTTGCCTTCAGTTAAATTTAGGAGTATTTTCTTCTAATTAATTTTATCTCAAATCTCCAAACTCCGGTCCAACCTCGCGTATTTATCCTAAATAGATAAAACTAAACATCTACTTTTAAAAAATAATTAAAACACTTCATATATATGTAAAATATTCATTTTTAATTTAAATAATAGAAATTATGCATGGCTTATACGTAATATGATTTTCGGGTTCTACAGATTTTCCTTTGAAATTTTGTCGTTTCAAACTTTAAAAGTAGTTGAGAGAATACATGATTGTTAAGTAACATACAAATCAAACATTTTTTTGAGAGAATGCATATTGACTTTTTTTTTATCGTCAACATTATTCAAAATTAATTTAGCATATCATTAAAAAAAATATGTCTAACTCATTTTGATGTTGACTAGGATCAAGTAATGTTGCTAAGTCATGCATAATTTGGATATTCTCTCAATATTTTAAAAAAATATTCCATATTTGAAACAAAATTATGAATAACAACATCAACAAGATATTCAAAAAATTTATAAAAAACATTGAAAACCAAAGGTAGAAAGAAACATGGTTGAAGTACAAGTAGGGCAGTTAATGCCAGAAATTTTTTTTGGTAGCTTCTTTAAAAAAATTTAACAAAGAAAAAGAATTACTCAAAATATTCTAATAATGGTCAGTTGGCATGAAAGACTCTACCACAATATTATTGTAATATGGAGTAACTCAATCTTGAAAATTTCCTGTGTCTGGAAATTACAATAGACGAAAAGAAACAGAGAGTTAAGTCTTTGAGAGATTAGTGAGTTTAAATTAGTATATAGCTTTTAAATAACACTTCATCGTAATTTTCATGAAATAGTAGGCATAACAATTTAGATATTATGAATGATATGTATTGAAATAATAGATAAATGAAAATTCCATAAATTAACATTGGTGGCTCTAATTGAGCACTTTTTACGAGCCAGGTGAACCATTCTCCGGACCGAAATATTCGGTGCGCGTTGTTCAGATGAACCATATACTCGGGACTTTTGACCCGTTGTTCATTGGACTCATTTTCCGGGCCGAAGCCACGTTGTCCAGTGGACTCAATTTCCGGACCGAAATCCGTTGTCCATGACTCCATTCATTAATGATATCAATCCATTCATAAATATGCAAGAAAATATATCAGTAATTGAAATGAACTATGGAAGATATTTGAACATTAAATAAATGCTATTGAAATTTCCAGGCTAAATGCCAAAGGCTTTAATAGAAGAATGAATAGTAATTTTCTCACCTGATAACTTACAGTTTAGGCTTGATTAATACTCCGAATTGCTGGAGCAAGTCCTAAAAATATACTATGAATGATATTTATATGTTAGAGTTTTTAAGTAACTAGCTGATCATTTCTAGATTATTTTTTTGTTAAAAATGTAACCCGGTTGATTTTACTTAAGTTTCCAAAATTCATATTAATTAGAAGATATATCCAAACATTACGAAAGTTGGCCAAAAAGTCGGAAATATCATCAGAAACGTTCGGCCGCCGGAAAATAGTCGTTCCGACGGCGCGTGTGGTACACGTGCCGACGGTGCCGACGCGTGAGTGGGCTTCCTGTTGCCACGCGCGGCAGGGTTTTTTCCAGCATGTGTAACTTTTTATGATCTTGAATTCTCTTATTGAAAGTTTTTTCAAATTCCTAACCGAACGATACCAGATTTAAATATCTTCCTATGGTGAACTAGGGTACTCCGACATTCCGAAACTGTTAGTTCCGGCAATATTTTGGGATGACGGGCGGTATGTACCTCATCTATACGACAAGAGGTACAACTTTTTTATTCAAGTCGACCTCTAGTTTGGTGTGTAGCTATAAAAAAATGAGCGAAAAGTACCTAGCTTGAATACGGGATACCGTTGCCGTTTTGCGGAATATCTTTGTTTGATTTTCTGGTTTTTGAGCGATCCTTTTGCGTCACCTCCAGTGCTATATTGCTTTATGATATGAGGTGAATAGTTGGTGATTTATCGGGATTTTTCAGAAAGGGATATAGTTTTTTCTTCTGTTTCTTCCTCTCTTTTTCTTTTCTTCTCCTTCCCTCTCCCTTTCTGTGGCGCCCGGTTTAGGAATTCATAATTATTCCCTTACTAGGTGCCACATTTACCTTCAATCTTTTTTTTATTGAACTTATATTTTTATTTTTACCATTATTATTATTAGAAAGATATTGTAGATAAAAATTTGAATATTTTCTATAACAATTTAAGGATTATCTACAAATATTTACATTCTTATTTCAAATATGTACAATTATTTTACAGCGGAAGTCTAACATTCATTTATAAACAGATCATCTCAACATTCAAATGCTCTTATTTCAGCTTCAGTTATTTTCCTCTTGTTCCAATTCGGGGGTTCCTGTGTCTGGAAATTACAATAGACGAAAAGAAACAGAGGGTTAAGTCTTTGAGGACTTAGTGAGTTTAAATCAATATATGGCTTTTAAATAACACTTCATCATAATTATACATGAAATAATAGGAATAAAAATTTAGATATTATGAATGATATGCAATGAAATAATAGTTAAATGAAAATTCCATAAATTAACATTGGTGGTTCTAATTGAGCACTTTTTGCGAGCCGGGTGAACCATTCTCCGGACCGAAATATTCGGTGCGCGTTGTTCAGATGAACCATATACCCGGGACTTTTGACCCGTTGTTCATTGGACTCATTTTCCGGGCCGAAGCCACGTTGTCCAGTGGACTCAATTTCCGGACCGAAATCCGTTGTCCATGACTCCATTCATTCATTCATTCATGATATATCAATCCATTCATAAATATGCAAGAAAATATATCAGTAATTGAAATGAACAATGGATGATATTTGAACATTAAATAAATGCTATTGAAATTTCCAGGCCAAATGCCAAGGGCTTTAATAGAAGAATGAATAGTAATTTCCTCACCTGATAACTTACAATTTAGGCTTGATTAATACTCCGAGTTCCTGGAGCAAGTCCTAAAAATATATTATGAATGATATTTACATGTTAGAGTTTTTAAGTAACTATCTGATCATTTTCAGATTATTTTTTTGTTCAAAATTTAATCCGGTGGATTTTAATTAAGTTTCAAAAATCCATATTAATTAGAAGGTATATCCAAATATTACGAAAGTTGGTCAAAAAGTCGGAAATAACCTCAGGGACGTTCGGCTGCCGGAAATTTGCCGTTCCGGCGGCGCGTGTGATACACGCGCCGATGGTGCCGGCGCGTGGATGGCCGTCCGGTGGCCACGCGCGGCCCGTTTTTTTCCAGAATGTGTATCTTTTCATGATCTTGAATTCTCGTATTGAAAGTTTTGTCAAATTCTTAACCGAACGATACCAGAATTAAATATCGTCGTGTGGCTAACGGAGGTACTCCGGCATTCCGGAAATCTTAGTTCCGGCCATATTTTGGGACGACGGACGATATGTACTTCATCTATGCAACAAGAGGTACAACTTTGTTATTAAAGTCGACCTCTAGTTTTGTGTGTAACTATAAGAAAAATAAGCGAAAAGTACCTAGCTTGAATACGGGATACCGTTGCCGATTTGCGGAATATCTTTGTTGAATTTCCTTGTTTTCGGTCGATCTTCTTACGCCACCTCCAGTGCTATATTGTTTTATGATATGAGGTGAATAGTTGGTGATTTATCGGGATTTTTCGGAAAGGGTATGGCTTTTCCTTCTATTTTTTTTTTTTCTCTTTTTTCTTTCTTTTCTTTCCTCTTCTCTCTTTCTTTCTTCCTCCCCTTTCTTTTCTCTCGGCCGATATGTGGTTTTGGAGGAATGGAGTCGGCTATATATAGCCGAATTTCATGATTATCCTTTAATTTTTATTATTATTTTTTTTTTTTTATTATTATTATTTTATTATTATACTTATTAATTATTTATTAAATAGAAAAAATCTCATGTTTATCCAAATTTAGTATTATTATATTCGTGTATCCAATTATTGAACCTAATTATCTTATATTGAACTCAATAATTAGTGTAATTAATTACTTAACATATATGTTGAGTTTAATTATAATATTTTATTATATTTTATTATATTTTGGGTATTTGATTTTGGAAAAAGCACCTCATAGTGCTTGATGAATTTTTAAGTGTATTGTGATGTATTTTAATGTATTTCTAGATACTTTGGACAAATAAAATTTGTACCGAAAAAATAATGAAATTAATAAATTTATACTAATAAACTTTAATTTATGCACCTTTGTTTTTAGGGTGTCACAATATCCCCTCCTTTTAAAAATCTGGTCCCCAGATTTAGGAGTTATTGGAATAAATGAGGATATTGATATCTCATATCTTTCTCTGTTTCCCACGTTGCTTCTTCAATGTTGTGGTTTTTCCATAAGACTTTTACCAACTGAATTGGTCGACCACGAAGTTCCTTTATTCTTTGGTCCAAAATCTTCACAGGTTTTTCTTCATATGTTAGATTGTCTTCCAGATCTATCTGTTGGTGGTCAATCAATTGGGCTGAGTCTACTTTGCATTTCCTTAATTGTGATACGTGGAATACGTTATGTATACCAGAGATATTTTCGGGTAGAGATAGACGATAAGCCACAGTGCCTATTCGTTCTATCACTTCAAAGGGTCCAACAATCGAGGATGTAACTTTCCCTTCTTTCCAGTACGCCTGATTCCTTTTCTTGGTGATACTTTTAGTAATACGAAATCTCCGACTTCAAATTTCAAATCTTTCCGCCTCTTATCTGCATAACTCTTCTGTCGACTTTGAGCTGTTTGTATTCGTTGCCTGATAAGTTGTATTTTGTCGATAGCTTCTTGTATAATGTCAGGCCTGATTGCTCGTTCTTGTCCATTCTTTGTGCCTCTCCATTCATCCATATCCCAGTTAAGAGGAGATCGACATTTTCTTCCATATAATGCTTCATATGGCGCCATTTTTATTGAGGATTGATAACTATTGTTGTATGAAAATTCAACTAGAGGCAAATGTTTTCCCCAGTTTGCCCCAAAATCCAGCGTACAGGCGCGAAGCATGTCTTCCAATATTTGAATGGTTCGTTCAGACTGACCATCGGTTTGCGGATGTGCTGCTGTACTAAAATTTAATTTGGTACCAAGGCATTCCTGAAGTTTTTTCCATAATCTTGATGTAAACTTCGGATCTCTATCAGATACTATGGTAGTGGGGATACCATGTAACCGTATGATTTCCTTCTGATAGAGTTCAGCCAGTTTTTCCACCCCATATTTGTGACTTATGGGTATGAAATGTGCTGACTTGGTCAAGCGATCAACGATTACCCATATGCTATTAAAACCTCCTGGAAGCTGGGGTAATCCGGTCACAAAGTCCATAGTTATTTGATCCCATTTCCATTCTGGTATAGGAAGTGGTTGCAAAAGACCTGCTGGTTTTTGATGTTCAGCCTTTATCATTTGGCAAGATAGGCATTGCGAAATGAAATTTGCAACATCTCGTTTCATTCCTTTCCACCAGAAGTGTTTTTTAATCTCTTGGTACATCTTAGATCCTCCTGGATGAATGCTGATCCGAGACTGATGTGATTTTTCCATTATTTCCTTTTTCATTGAGCTAGGCACACAAATACGATCATGATAGCATAGTATTCCTTGTGAATTGGTGACGAAATTGGTATCAGTACGGAGTTTTGAAACTTCTTGGTCTGATTCTTGATTTTGCTTAATTCTGGTATGAAATTCAGGTTCGATTCTCAATCCCGCCAAGTGCCCACGAGAATGGATATGTACCCATTCTCTTTCTTCTTTCATTCCCAAACAAGCCATGCTAATCTTTCTACTTAAAGCATCAGCCACTACATTAGCTTTACCTGATTGATAAAGAATGGAACAATCGTAATCTTCCAAAAATTCAATCCATCTTCTTTGCCTCATGTTCAGCTCTTTTTGAGTAAATAAATACTTCAGGCTTTTGTGGTCTGTATAAATATCAAATTTGGAACCGTACAAATAGTGTCTCCATTTTGCTAATGCAAACACTATTGCTCCTAATTCCAGATCATGAGTGGGATAATTTAACTCGTGATTCTTTAATTTTCTAGATGCATATGCAATAACTTTATCGTTTTGCATCAGTACACATCCAAAGCCTTCTTTTGAGGCATCTGTGTAAACCACAAATCCTTCTGTTCCTTCTGGTAAAGCTAATACAGGTGCACTGGTAAGCATTTCTTTTAATTTGCAAAAACTTTTCTCACACTCATCATTCCACAAGAAAGGGTTGTCTTTGCGAGTTAGTTGTGTCAGGGGAACAGCAATTTTCGCAAAATCTTTAATGAATCTTCGGTAGTATCCTGCTAAGCCGAGAAAACTTCTGATTTCTGTGATGTTGATTGGTTGTTTCCAACGAGATATGGCTTCTATTTTTGCAGGATCTACTTCCAGTCCTTTCTTAGAAATAAAGTGGCCAAGAAATGACACTTTTTTTAGCCAAAATTCACACTTACTGAATTTGGCATACAATTGATGCTCTTTCAAAGTTTTGAGAATCAATCGTAGATGTTGAGCATGTTCCTCATGACTTCTTGAAAATATCAAAATGTCATCTATGAATATGACAACGAATTTGTCCAAGAATGGTTGAAATATTCGATGCATCATGTCCATGAAAGCTGCAGGGGCGTTGGTTAATCCGAATGGCATTACCACAAACTCGTAGTGTCCATAACGAGTATTAAAAGCCGTTTTGGAGATGTCATCCTCCTTAATCCTCAATTGGTAATATCCTTGCCGTAAATCAAGTTTTGAATATACTTGAGATCCTTGTAAAACATCAAACAATTCTTCGATATGTGGCAGAGGATATTTGTTTTTGATGGTAACATTGTTAAGTTCTCGATAATCAATGCACATCCTTAGAGTTCCATCTTTCTTTTTGACAAATAATACAGGAGCACCCCATGGAGATGTACTAGGCCGGACGTACTTCTTGTCCATGAGCTCTTGTAATTGAAGTTTTAATTCTTTTAACTCTGAAGGTGCCATTCGATATGGAGTTTTTGATCTGGGTTGTGCTCCAGGTATTAGATCAATGGAAAACTCTACGTCTCTTTGAGGAGGTAAAGTATTGATCTCTTCAGGAAAAACCTCTGGGAATTCTTGTACAACTGAGATTTCTGAGATTTTGAGTTGATCTTTTGGCTTATTTATCAAATAAGCTAGAAATCCTTGTCCGTTGTCTTTTAATATAGCCCTAGCTTCTGTTGTTGATACTATTCCCATAGTATGGTTAGCTTTGGAAATGATTGGATGAGAAGTTTGAAGATAAACTTCTTTTGTGTAGCAATTGAGTTGGGCTTGGTGTCTAAATAACCAATCCATTCCAAGAATAATATCATAGCTCTTGATAGGCAATTCAATCAAATCTGCTAGATATTCTTGTTCTTGGAAGTTTAAGGGACAGTTTCTGTAAACGATGTCAGTAATCATCGTTGTCCCTAAAGGTGAGCTAATTTCGAAGCTATATGGTAGCTGTTCAAATAATAGTGGTAATTTATGTGCAAAAACTTTTGAGATAAAAGAATGAGTAGCTCCTGGATCAAATAAAGTTTTTGCAGAACTGGATAATATGGTAACAGTACCTTCTACGACTGCAGTGGGGTCAACTTCCTCCTCTTGGTTTCCTAAGAGGGCATAGGCTCGAGCAGGTATCTTTGACTTTGTTGTGGGTTGAGTCTTTTGCGTTCTTTTTGGACAATCTTGAATACGGTGTTGCTCACTTCCGCAAATAAGACATTTCCCACTTTTTCTCCAACACTTTTCTTCTTCATGATTTGGTAATCCACAATATCCACACTTTTTATTGTTGTTTCTTGGAACTTTTCCTTTGACAGCTTCTCCTTGCCCGACTTGTTGTGTTTTCTTTTCAAATTTTCTTTTCCGGTTATCCTCAAAAAAATTGGGCTTTCTGATTTTCTTTTCTTCTTCTTCTTTTTTAAGAAGTGTCTTTATGTCTTCTTCCACTCGTAGGGCTTGATTAACAGCAGAAACATAACTGGTAACTTCTGTGGACAGCGTTGCCCAACGGATATCGAGCTTTAATCCTTGGACAAATTTTTTCCTTTTTCTTACCTCATCTTCCATGTAATGTGGTGCATAATGTATAAGACGGTGGAATTCTGCCTCATATTGAGCTACGGTCATGTCACCTTGGACTAAATCCATAAATTCACGTTCTCGGGTATTTAATATAACTTGAGTTATATATTTACCTTCGAACTCTTGCAGAAAATTTTCCCACGTTTTTGGGGTGTGATTCTTTGTCCACCTATGTTCCACTGTACGCCACCAGTTATGAGCTGCTTCTTCAAATAAATAAGTGGAAAAATTCACCTTTTGTTCTTCAGGATATTTGAGAATAGAGAATATTTTGTTGATTTTGCTTAGCCAAGATTCTGCTTGACAAGCATCTGATTTTCCTTCAAACTTTGGTGGTTTGAATCTCAAAAATCTCTCAAGAGCTCTATCATTTGTCTCAAGGTGATGTTCTTGAGCTTGATCATGAGGTCGTGGTTGATTTTGTTGACAAAACTGCACAAATTGATGCATTATTTCAAACATATTTTGCATGTTTTGTTCTTCGGGGGGATTGTGTTGAGCGTTTCTGGAATTTCCACCAGTTGCCGAGTTGTGGTCATCTTGAGGAGGGATGTCTTGTCCGATTCTGGCTTGAGTACTATTTTGTGAAGACGTCATTCTAAACATATGAATATAAAACATGAACATATCTTGCAATGAATATACATAGTTATGTCAGAGGGTAAACAGTCAGTTTTATTTATAAACAAGACATGTTTCAAATATTTACAATACCCAAGCAAATATAATCAAAACAAGCAAACTGGGTCATCATGCCTACAAAAAATGATGACCATGATAATCATCATGCCTACAAAAGATGATGATTATTACTACTAGTTATATACTATTGTTCAAAAGTCATTGTCTTCATTCGTCGTTGGAGAGATCTATAAAAGTGGTGTGGCTTGATCCTTCATTTGTTCCCGTGGTTCCCATGATAACATTTTCATCCGTATTCGGCCGTGATGTATGTGGTTCAACTAGGTCTGGTTCATAAATAAGCTCATTTTCATTTTCACTTTCCGGTAGGATAGTCATTGGAAGAAATTCATCTACTCCAAACACAAAGTTTTCCCACATAGGGTCAGGAAGAAATTCAACTTCTGGTGACTGCAACAGATTATCTTTTATCATAAAAGGGTCTTGATCTATTGATGGGTTCATGATTCCAGAATATTCTGCAAAAGGGGCTGGTACATATTCTGGAATACTACTACCTTCGGTTTCAAATGTGCTAGTGATGGGAGGGGCTGTGGTCTGATTTGTGTAAGATGGACCGATAACACCAGGTTCCATCCCGTTGATAGATTGATAAACCAGTTCACGCCCATGCATGATTAAGTGGTCAATGTGGATCGAAGGGTGTGATACTCCTTTTAAGAAACTAATCAAACCTCGGTCATAAAATTCGTGCATGTCTAGCAAGTATATAAGAGTGCGGTCTCTTTCATACAGTATATGACCTAATTCGCCCTGATATGCTAGATTATCAGCCATCATCCGTTCTTCGATAAACCCATGAAAAGTTTCAGTTGTTCCAAAGGTTTCAAAATGCTCCCGATACATATTCACTAAACATTTCAAGTCTGAGTTTTCTTTGCTTAATTTTTTCTATTTCTTCCTCCATTTGTTTGATGATTATACTTTGTTTTTTCTTTGATGTCCCACTAGACTCCGTCATCCTGAAAGGAAAACATTTCAATTATGAAGACAACATAAAGATTATAATAAACCTTAGGTTCCTGTTTCTAGACTCTAGGCTTTAAGAAACCTAGGCTCTTAAGAAACCTAGGCTCTGATACCACCTCTGTGGCGCCCGGTTTAGGAATTCATAATTATTCCCTTACTAGGTGCCACATTTACCTTCAATCTTTTTTTTATTGAACTTATATTTTATTTTTTACCATTATTATTATTAGAAAGATATTGTAGATAAAAATTTGAATATTTTCTATAACAATTTAAGGATTATCTACAAATATTTACATTCTTATTTCAAATATGTACAATTATTTTACAGCGGAAGTCTAACATTCATTTATAAACAGATCATCTCAACATTCAAATGCTCTTATTTCAGCTTCAGTTATTTTCCTCTTGTTCCAATTCGGGGGTTCCTGTGTCTGGAAATTACAATAGACGAAAAGAAACAGAGGGTTAAGTCTTTGAGGACTTAGTGAGTTTAAATCAATATATGGCTTTTAAATAACACTTCATCATAATTATACATGAAATAATAGGAATAAAAATTTAGATATTATGAATGATATGCAATGAAATAATAGTTAAATGAAAATTCCATAAATTAACATTGGTGGTTCTAATTGAGCACTTTTTGCGAGCCGGGTGAACCATTCTCCGGACCGAAATATTCGGTGCGCGTTGTTCAGATGAACCATATACCCGGGACTTTTGACCCGTTGTTCATTGGACTCATTTTCCGGGCCGAAGCCACGTTGTCCAGTGGACTCAATTTCCGGACCGAAATCCGTTGTCCATGACTCCATTCATTCATTCATTCATGATATATCAATCCATTCATAAATATGCAAGAAAATATATCAGTAATTGAAATGAACAATGGATGATATTTGAACATTAAATAAATGCTATTGAAATTTCCAGGCCAAATGCCAAGGGCTTTAATAGAAGAATGAATAGTAATTTCCTCACCTGATAACTTACAATTTAGGCTTGATTAATACTCCGAGTTCCTGGATCAAGTCCTAAAAATATATTATGAATGATATTTACATGTTAGAGTTTTTAAGTAACTATCTGATCATTTTCAGATTATTTTTTTGTTCAAAATTTAATCCGGTGGATTTTAATTAAGTTTCAAAAATCCATATTAATTAGAAGGTATATCCAAATATTACGAAAGTTGGTCAAAAAGTCGGAAATAACCTCAGGGACGTTCGGCTGCCGGAAATTTGCCGTTCCGGCGGCGCGTGTGATACACGCGCCGATGGTGCCGGCGCGTGGATGGCCGTCCGGTGGCCACGCGCGGCCCGTTTTTTTCCAGAATGTGTATCTTTTCATGATCTTGAATTCTCGTATTGAAAGTTTTGTCAAATTCTTAACCGAACGATACCAGAATTAAATATCGTCGTGTGGCTAACGGAGGTACTCCGGCATTCCGGAAATCTTAGTTCCGGCCATATTTTGGGACGACGGACGATATGTACTTCATCTATGCAACAAGAGGTACAACTTTGTTATTAAAGTCGACCTCTAGTTTTGTGTGTAACTATAAGAAAAATAAGCGAAAAGTACCTAGCTTGAATACGGGATACCGTTGCCGATTTGCGGAATATCTTTGTTGAATTTCCTTGTTTTCGGTCGATCTTCTTACGCCACCTCCAGTGCTATATTGTTTTATGATATGAGGTGAATAGTTGGTGATTTATCGGGATTTTTCGGAAAGGGTATGGCTTTTCCTTCTATTTTTTTTTTTTTCTCTTTTTTCTTTCTTTTCTTTCCTCTTCTCTCTTTCTTTCTTCCTCCCCTTTCTTTTCTCTCGGCCGATATGTGGTTTTGGAGGAATGGAGTCGGCTATATATAGCCGAATTTCATGATTATCCTTTAATTTTTATTATTATTTTTTTTTTTTATTATTATTATTTTATTATTATACTTATTAATTATTTATTAAATAGAAAAAATCTCATGTTTATCCAAATTTAATATTATTATATTCGTGTATCCAATTATTGAACCTAATTATCTTATATTGAACTCAATAATTAGTGTAATTAATTACTTAACATATATGTTGAGTTTAATTATAATATTTTATTATATTTTATTATATTTTGGGTATTTGATTTTGGAAAAAGCACCTCATAGTGCTTGATGAATTTTTAAGTGTATTGTGATGTATTTTAATGTATTTCTAGATACTTTGGACAAATAAAATTTGTACCGAAAAAATAATGAAATTAATAAATTTATACTAATAAACTTTAATTTATGCACCTTTGTTTTTAGGGTGTCACACTTTCTTTCCTTCTTCTCGGTTCTCTCTCTTTCGTCATTTTCTTTTGGTTAGAAGTGCAGTATATATAGCCGTGGGTTTTAAGTTTATCGTTATTAATTTTATTATTTTATTTATTTTTTATTTATTAAATAGAAAAAATCTCATGTTTATCCAAATTTAATATTATTATATCCGTGTATCTAATTATTGAACCTAATTATCTTATATTGAACTTAATAATTATTGTAATTGTGAGGCCCGGGGCCGAAGAGGGCGGAGGGTGATCGCCGGTGCCATGAGATTGCACGGACAATGAGCGGCTCTTGGCAGGCTTCTAGGTGGATGGAACATGAATGAACCGATACCACACCGGAATGAGAGGGATTCCGAGACTGTTCAATGTAATGGACTATACAGTTGAAGAGGGCTTAAAAGATTTGATTTGTACTACTTATATCACGAAGGTGCATCTTCTTTTCGGTAGCTCATCACATAAGAACTCCAAAGTTAAGCGTGCTTGACTTGGGGCAATTTTGGGATGGGTGACCTCCTGGGAAGTTTTCTAGGGTGCGTGTGAGTGAGTACATAAGTACGTTGGAAAGACTCGTCTCGATACAGTGAGGACGGTCGTCGAATCTGGGGTGTTACAGTGATTAATTACTTAACATATATGTTGAGTTTAATTATAATATTTTATTATATTTTGGGTATTTGATTTTGAAATGAGAACCTTATAGTGCTTGATGAATTTTTAAGTGTATTGTGATGTATTTTAATGTATTTCTAGATACTTTGGACAAATAAAATTTGTACCGAAAAATAATGTGATAAAATTTTAAAAGTGAAAATAATAAAATTTATACTAATAAAAATGCATTTATTCACCTTTGTTTTTAGGGTGTCACAATATCCCCTCCTTTTAAAAATCTGGTCCCCAGGTCCCCAGATTTAAGAGTTATTGGAATAAATGAGGATATTGACATCTCATATCTTTCTCTGTTTCTCACGTTGCTTCTTCAATGTTGTGGTTTTTCCATAAGACTTTTACCAACTGAATTGGTCGACCACGAAGTTCCTTTATTCTTTGGTCCAAAATCTTCACAGGTTGTTCTTCATATGTTAGATTTTCTTCCAGATCTATCTGTTGGTGGTCAATCAATTGGGCTGAGTCTAATTTAAATTTCCTTAATTGTGATACGTGGAATACGTTATGTATACCAGATATATTTTCAGGTAGAGATAGACGATAAGCCACAGTGCCTATTCGTTCTATCACTTCAAAGGGTCCAACAAATCGAGGATGCAACTTTCCCTTCTTTCAAGTACGCTTGATTCCTTTTCTTGGTGATACTTTGTGTAATACGTAATTTCTGACTTCAAATTTCAAATCTTTCCGCCTCTTATCTGCATAACTGTTCTGTCGACTTTGAGCTGTTTGTATTCGTTGCCTGATAAGTTGTATTTTGTCGATATATTCTTGTGTAATGTCAGGCCTGATTGCTCGTTCTTATCCATTCTTTGTGCCTTTCCATTCATCCATATCCCAGTTAAGAGGAGAGCGACATTTTCTTGCATATAATGCTTCATATGGCGCCATTTTTATTGAGGATTGATAACTATTGTTATATGAAAATTCAACTAGAGGCAAATGTTTTACCCAGTTTGCCCCAAAATCCAGCACACATGCGCGAAGCATGTCTTCCAATATTTGAATGGTTCGTTCAGACTGACCATCGGTTTGCGGATGTGCTGCTGTGCTAAAATTTAATTTGGTACCAAGGCATTCCTGAAGTTTTATCCATAATCTTGACGTAAACTTTGGATCTCTGTCAGATACTATGATAGTGGGAATACCATGTAACCGTATAATTTCCTTCTGATAGAGTTCAGCCAGTTTTTCCACCCCATATTTGTGACCTATGGGTATGAAATATGCTGACTTGGTCAAGCGATCAACGATCACCCATATACTATTAAAACCTCCTGGGAGCTGGGGTAATCCGGTCGCAAAATCCATAGTTATTTGATCCCATTTCCATTCTGGTATAGGAAGTGGTTGCAAAAGACCTGCTGGTCTTTGATGTTCAGCCTTTATCATTTGGCAAGATAGGCATTGTGAAATGAAATCTGCAATATCTCGTTTCATTCCTTTCCACCAGAAGTGTTTTTTAATCTCTTGGTACATCTTAGATCCTCCTGGATGAATGCTGATCCGAGACTGATGTGATTTTCCATTATTTCCTTTTTCATTGAGCTAGGTACAAAAATACGGTCATGATAACATAGTATTCCTTGTAAATTGGTGACGAAATTGGTATCCGTACGGAGTTTTGAAACTTCTTGGTCCAATTCTTGATTTTGCTTAATTCTGGTATGAAATTCAGGTTCAATTCTCAATCCGGCCAAGTGCCCACGAGAATGGATGTGTACCCATTCTCTTTCTTCTTTCATTCCTAAACAAGCCATGCTAATCTTTCTACTTAAAGCATCAGCCACTACATTATCTTTACCTGATTGATAAAGAATGGAACAATCGTAATCTTCCAAAAATTCAATCCATCTTCTTTGCCTCATGTTCAGCTCTTTTTGAGTAAATAAATACTTCAGGCTTTTGTGGTCTGTATAAATATCAAAAGTGGAACCGTACAAGTAGTGTCTCCATTTTGCTAATGCAAACACTATTGCTCCTAATTCCAGATCATGAGTGGGATAATTTAATTCGTGATTATTTAATTTTCTAGATGCATATGCAATAACTTTATCGTTTTGCATTAATACACATCCAAAGCCTTCTTTTGAGGCATCTGTGTAAACCACAAATCCTTTTGTCCCTTCTGGTAAAGTTAATACAGGTGCACTGGTAAGCATTTCTTTTAATTTGCAAAAACTTTTCTCACACTCATCATTCCATAAGAAAGGGTTGTCTTTGCGAGTTAGCTGTGTCAGGGGAACAACAATTTTCGCAAAATCTTTAATGAATCTTCGGTAGTATCCTGCTAAGCCGAGAAAACTTCTAATTTCTGTGATGTTAATTGGTTGTTTCCAACGAGATATGGCTTCTATTTTTGCAAGATCTAGTTCTAGTCCTTTATTAGAGATAAAGTGGCCAAGAAATGACACTTTTTCTAGCCAAAATTCACACTTACTGAATTTGGCATACAACTGATGCTCTTTCAAATTTTTGAGAATCAATCGTAAATGTTGAGCATGTTCCTCATGACTTCTTGAAAATATCAAAATGTCATCTATGAATATAACAACAAATTTGTCCAAAAATGGTTGAAATATTCGATGCATCATATCCATGAAAGCTGCAGGAGCGTTGGTTAATCCGAATGGCATTACCACAAACTCATAGTGTCCATAACGGGTATTAAAAGCCGTTTTGGAGATGTCATCCTCCTTAATTCTCAATTGGTAATATCCTTGTCGCAAATCAAGTTTTGAATATACTTGAGATCCTTGTAAAACATCAAACAGTTCTTCGATATGCGGGAGAAGATATTTGTTTTTGATGGTAACATTGTTAAGTTCTCGATAATCAATGCACATCCTTATAATTCCATCTTTCTTTTTGACAAATGATACAGGAGCACCCCATTGCGAGGTACTAGGTCGGACGTATTTCTTGTCCATGAGCTCTTGTAATTGAAGTTTTAATTCTTTTAATTCTAAAGGTGCCATTCGGTATGGAGTTTTAGATCTGGGTTGTGCTCCAGATATTAGATCAATGGAAAATTCTACGTCTCTCTGAGGAGGTAAGTATTGATCTCTTCAGGAAAAACCTCTGGAAATTCTTGTACAACTGAGATTTCTGATATCTTGAGTTGATCTTTTGGCTTATTTATCAAATAAGCTATAATTCCTTTTCCGTTGTCTTTTAGTATAGCCCTAGCTTCTGCGGTTGATACTATTTCCATGGTATGGTTAGCTTTGGAAGTGATTGGATGAGAAGTTTGAAAATAAACTTCTTTTGTGTAGCAATTGAGTTGGGCTTGATGTCTATATAACCAGTCCATTCCAAGAATAATATCATAGTTCTTGATAGGTAATTCAATCAAATCTGCTAGATATTCTTTTTCTTGGAAGTTTAAGGGTATAGTTTTTGTAGATGATGTCAGTAATCATTGTTTTCCCTAAAGGTGAGCTATTTTCGAAGCTATATGGTAGCTGCTCCGGTAACACTGGAAATTAATGCACAAAAACTTTTGAGATAAAAGAATGAGTAGCTCCTGGATCAAATAAAGTTTTTGCAGAACTGGATAATATGGTAACAGTACCTTCTACGACTGCAGTGGGATCAACTTCCTCCTCTTGGTTTCCTAAGAGAGCATAGGCTCGAGCAGGTATCTTTGGCTTTGTTTTGGGTTGGGTCTTTTGCGTTCTTTTTGGACAATCTTGAATACGGTGTTGCTCACTTCTGCAAATAAGACATTTCCCACCTTTTCTCCAGCACTTTTCTTCTTCATGATTTGGTAGTCCACAATATCCACACTTTTTATTGTTGTTTTTTGGAACTTTTCCTTTGACGGCTTCTCCTTGCCTGATTGGTTGTGTTTTCTTTTCAAATTTTCTTTTCCGGTTATTATCTTCAAAAGGGTCGGGCTTCCTGATTTTCTTTTCTTCTTCCTCCTTTTTAAGAAGTGTCTTGATTTCTTCTTCCACTCGTAGGGCTTGATTAACAGCAGAAACATAATTGGTAACTCTGTGGACAGTGTTGCCCAACGAATATCGAGTTTTAACCCTTGAACAAATTTTTTCATTTTTCTTACCTCATCTTCCATGTAGTGTGATGCATAATGTATAATACGGTGGAATTCTGCCTCATATTGAGCTACGGTCATGTCACCTTGGACTAAATCCATAAATTCATGTTCTCAGGTATTTAATATAACTTGAGTTATATATTTACCTTCGAACTCTTGCAGAAAATTTTCCCACGTTTTTGGGGTGTGATTCTTTGTCCACCTATGTTCCACTGTACGCCACTAGTTATGAGGTGCTTCTTCAAATAAGTAAGTGGAAAATTCACCTTTTGTTCTTCAGAATAATCGAGAATAGATAATATTTTATTAATTTTGCTTAACCAAGATTCTGCTTGATAAGCATCTGGTTTTCCTTCAAACTTTGGCGGCTTGAATCTCAAAAATCTCTCAAGAGCTTGATCATTTGCCTCAATGTGATGTTCTTGAGCTTGATCATGAGGTCGTGGTTGATTTTGCTGACAAAACTGCACAAATTGATGCATTATTTCAAACATAATTTGTATGTTTTGTTCTTGGGGGGATCGTGTTGAGCGTTTCTGAAATTTCCACCAGTTGCCGAGTTGTGGTCATCTTGGGGGGGAATGTCTTGTCCGATTCTGGCTTGAGTACTATTTTGTGAAGACGTCATTCTAAACACATAAATATAAAATATGAACATATATTGCAATTAATGTACATAGTTATGTCAGAGGGTAAACAATCAGTTTTATTTATAAACAAGACATGTTTCAAATATTTACAATACCCAAGCAAAATACAAACAGAACAAGAAAACTGAATCATCTTGAAAAGAGACATTTCAATTATGAGGAAAACATAAAAATTAATGTATGACATTATAATAAACCTTATGCTCCTGTCTCTAGACTCTAGGCTCTAAGAAACCTAGGCTCTGATACCACCTTTGTGGCGCCCGGTTTAGGAATTCATAATTATTCCCTTACTAAGTGCCACGTTATTTTTCATTCTTTCTTTATTGAACTTCTATTTTTATTTTTACCATTGTTATTATTACAAAGATATTGTAGATAAAAATTTAAATATTTTCTACTATAAATTAAAGATTATCTAGAAATATTTACATTCTTATTTCAAACATGTACAATTATTTTACAGCGGAAGTATAACATTCATATGTACAATAATGTTACAGCGGAAGTTTAACATTCATTTATAAACAGATCATCCCAACTTTCAAATGCTCTTATTTCACCTTCAGTTATTTTCCTCTTGTTCCAATTCGTGGTTTCCTGTGTCTGGAAATTATAATAGACGAAAAAAAACAGAGGGTTAAGTCTTTGAGGAATTAGTGAGTTTAAATTAGTATATGTCTTTTAAATAACACTTCATCATAATTATGCATGAAATAATAGGCATAACAATTTAGATATTATGAATGATATGTATTGAAATAATAGATAAATGAAAATTCCATAAATTAATATTGGTGGCTCTAATTGAGCACTTTTTACAAGCCGGGTGAACCATTCTCCGGACCGAAATATTCGGTGCGCGTTGTTCAGATGAACCATATACCCGGGACTTTTGACCCGTTATTCATTGGACTCATTTTCCGGACCGAAGCCACGTTGTCCAGTGGACTCAATTTCCGGACCGAAATCCGTTGTCCATGACTCCATTCATTAATGATATATCAATCCATTCATAAATATGCAAGAAAATATATCAGTACTTGAAATGAACTGTGGATGATATTTGAACATTAAATAAATGCTATTGAAATTTCCAGGCCAAATGCCAAAGGCTTTAATAGAAGAATGATTAGTGATTTCCTGACCTGATAACTTACAATTTATGCTTGATTAATACTCCGAGTTGCTGGAGCAAGTCCTAAAAATATATTATGAATGATATTTATATGTTAGAGTTTTTAAGTAACTAGCTGATCATTTCTAGATTATTTTTTTGTTCAAAATTTAACCCGGTTGATTTTACTTAAGTTTCCAAAATTCATATTAATTAGAAGGTATATCCAAACATTACGAAAGTTGGCCAAAAAGTCGGAAATATCATCAGAAACGTTCGGCTGCCGGGTAATCGCCGTTCTGACGGCGCGTGTACGACGGTGCCGGCGCGTGAGTGGGCTTCCGGTTGCCATGCGCGGCCGGTTTTTTTCCAGCATGTGTAGCTTTTTATGATCTTGAATTCTCTTATTGAAATTTTTGTCAAATTCCTAACCGAACGATACCAGATTTAAATACCGTCCTATGGTGAACTAGGGTACTCCGGCATTCCGAAACTGTTAGTTCCGGCAATATTTTGGGATGACGGGCGGTATATACCTCATCTATGCAACAAGAGGTACAACTTTGTTATTCAAGTCGACCTCTAGTTTGGTGTGTAGCTATAAGAAAAATGAGCGAAAAGTACCTAACTTGAATACGGGATACCGTTGCCGTTTTACGGAATGTCTTTGTTTGATTTTCTGGTTTTTGAGCGATCCTTTTGCGTCACCTCCAGTGCTATATTGCTTTATGATATGAGGTGAATAGTTGGTGATTTATCGAGATTTTTCGGAAAGGGTATAGTTTTTTCTTCTATTTCTTCCTCTCTTTTTCTTTTCTTCTCCTTCCCTCTCCCTTTCTTTCCTTCTTCACGGCTCTCTCTCTTTCTTCATTTTCTTTTGGTTAGAAGTGCAATATATATGGCCGTGGGTTTTAAGTTTATCGCTATTAATTTTATTATTTTATTTATTTATTAAATAGAAAAAATCTCATGTTTATCCAAATTTAATATTATTATATTCGTGTATCTAATTATTGAACCTAATTATCTTATATTGAACTTAATAATTATTGAATTAATTACTTAACATATATTTTGAGTTTAATTTTAATATTTTATTATATTTTGTTATATTTTGGGTATATGATTTTGAAATGAGAACCTTATAGTACTTGATGAATTTTTAAGTGTATTGTGATGTATTTTAATGTATTAATAGATACTTTGGACAAATAAAATTTGTACCGAAAAATAATGTGATAAAATTTTAAAAGTGAAAATAATAAAATTTATACTAATAAAAATACATTTACGCACCTTTGTTTTTAGGGTGTCACATAATATAAAGAATTACATATGATTTCAATTGGAAAAAGAAATTTTTAAATTTAATCTCGTTTGATTCGACTAGTATTTTCCAATCACGTTCATCTCTTCTTTCAAGCAATAATTTCTTAAATATTTTGAATTTTTCAATTACATTACATATATTTATCACATGCACATTTAAAACATATGTTGATAATATGATATTCACATATAACATTAAGCAAATTACCACCTAAAATCGATTTTAATGAATATTTAATGTATCGCAAGAGCATTGGCACTCACATTATCTAATGTAATCAAAATTATTTTATTTTGTATGCCTTAAATCTTAACAATATTTAAAACTGTTGGAAACTTAAATTCGGAGTTCGACAAATTGAGAATGAAAATGATGAATAACTGATCAAGAAGACTAAAAAATCGTAAACGAACATTTGCCCGAACTGAAGATTAGTGCGTATTTAAGGCAACTGAATCAAGCTAACTGAACTTTGTAGTCAACTGGATGATCAGCTGGAAACTGATTAGTTAATCAGTTGAGATCAATCAGTTAATCATACCAGCTTTGTCAACTGATAAATCATTTTGACACGTCATTAGTTAAGGAATATTGTTGTAACATCCCGAAAATTTTAAAGATCCACGCGAATCACATGCATAGATTTATTAAATTCTCTTGTATTTTAATTAATTGTTTTAATTGCATTAAATTAATTATGTTGTGCATATTTGTATGTTTAAATTATATTTTATACATGGTTGCATTAAAATATATTTTAAAGGTTATTCGAGTTGCGATGGAGGAACGGAGACCGATGGCTGAAAAATAAAAAAATGTTTTTATTGGTTAATTGTTTTTAATTATTTAAATTAAAGGTGATGCTTTTACTTATATTTGAAAATAAGGGGTTTTGAGGTGATTTTATACGTCGGGACGTAAAATTTATCGGTGTTGATTTTTCAACAAAAATATGAAATTTTTTTAGCAACCCAGCTATTTAATTTACAAACTATTTTACCAAAACTATTTTAATATTCTAATTAAATCCTAATTACGACTAATGGGCTTAGATTATGAGCTTAATAGGCCTAAAGCCTTTTTAGTATATAATTAGCTATATAATATGTTAAAACACCTAACCCTTGCTCCAAAAAGTGAAATCGCTCACCTTAGGCGCCTCTCACTCCCGGCCCGACAGGAATGTGAGAGGAGATAATCATGGTGACTCAGCCAACCAGCAGCAGCTAGACCTTATGCTACGCCGCGCACAAGGAGCTCCCCCTCATTGGAGGGAATATAACTCCCAAAAACACCTAACCCTACACCACAAATCACACGCCACTTGTGGCCTCTTGCACACACCAAAATTCTTCATGACACGAACACACACACACAACAAAGTAGTAGAAATTTTCGGTGGAAGCTTAAGAAAAAAGTTCAAAGCCAAGGTCTTGTCGTCGTTCTTCGCAATCGTCAACGGTTTTTCGTGTGTTTAAAACGTAAAAGCACGCCATATTCTCTTTTTACTCATCATCACACCATATTATTTATTTTTGTATGAAATTGCACGAAACATGGAGCACCTTTGAAGATTTTCGCACATGCATATTATATGATGTTTAAAACTTGTGTTTTAATTTAAAAACATGATTATTATGTGTTTAAGAGGGCTGCCAAGTTAGGAATATGATCAAGAGTGTTTATACAAAGCTTTAGAGTCCTAGATACACAAGGAAACACTGCACAAAAACAAAAGAACACCCGCTGAAGCCAATTTGCTGTCATGGGGTTGATGGACTCGGGTACAAGGGTTTAATGGCTATGGCTTGGCTCGGTTGCAGCCAAAGCTGGGCTAGGGACGTGCTTGGGTTAGGGGAGGAGTCCTAGTCACGCTAGGACTCGAAAATCATGGGCTGGGAGGAGTCCTTGTCAACAAGGACTCCCCCCGAGAATTTAGCGTAAGTGCAGGCTGGGGGTGCAGCAGCGTGCAGATGATTAAGGGTCTCGGTCAGGGGATTTGGCTGGGCTGGGATAGGTCCTTAGGGTCCTATGAAGGTGCACAAGGGGCTGGTTCAAGGTCTGGTTCGGGGGTCAAGTGGCTAAGCAAGAAAACATTGAGTCCTAGTCTAGGTGGGTTTTCTCGGCCAATTTGTGTTGCTGGGATGTATGGCTGTTTGCAACTGGGGCTCAAGTCCTATGGGTTCTAAGGATCCAGGAGGGTGCTAGAGGGTCTGGTCATGAGTTGGTGTAGGGTGACTCGATGGGGCTCGAGCCAAACACAGAAAACGTGAGGGAGAAGAATTTGGCAGCAAGTTGAGCGTGACGTTCCTGTCAAGGTTCAGTGGCTTCGCTGCTGGGTTCTAGGGGTTGGGCAGGTCTGGATATGGCCTGGGAGTGGTCCAGGGAAGGTTAGGGATAGGTTGGCTCGGTGGTATCTCGGCTGGGAGAGTTCTAGTTGGGTTAGGAGTCCTAGACATACAAGGAAGCACACTCACACACACATGCAGAAACATGGGTCAAGTCCAGGAAGTTTTTGAGCGGGCCAGGGCTGGTTATTTGGGCTGGGCTTGTTCAGGAGGTTCCCTAGGTGGGTTGGCTAGGTTTTGTCTCAAGGTGGCTCGGGCATGGCTCGAGTAAATTACGAGATGGCTCGCTGTGTTCGATAAGGGGTCAATTTCGAAAATTAAAGGGCTAAAAATGAATCCATGGGTCCACGGGGATGGCTCATGACTTGGAAGGGTAGAATAATATTGAAAATGTTATGTTTAAAATTTGGGATCAAAATAACGAGTTTGGATTTAATCGGGATTTAATCGCCGCACGAAACGCTAATTAACGAATTAATTGAATAGCCTAGTTTTAAGCTTCATAAAATTATGAAAAAATATATTTAAGCATGAATAATTATTATAAGTCTAAGTTTTCAATTTTGGAATTTTATATTAAGGCTTGGTTTAATTAGAGATTAAAACGCATTAATACGTCACATTTAAAGATTTATTTAAAAGTCATCGAATTGTTATAAATAAAAATATGAAAAAATTCATGTAAGCTTATATAATTATTTGGGACATGTTAGAGTCCATGAAATTAAGAAAAAGTCAAAACACGAAATTTTACGTCCAGGGGTAAAACGGTCTTTTTACACCTAAAAATTAGTAAACGTCATGACAGTGCCCTATTTGCTGTTTTATATGCTAATATGATTATTTCACATGTTTATGAATTTTTATATGCTGAAATACGATTTTTAAAATGTTCATGGATGTTTATGATTTTTAATATGTTAAGTTAGGATTTTTAAATGTCTATGATTTTTTATGATTTAAATTGGACATTTAAAGATATGTTGCATGCTTGGTTTCAAAATAAAAATGATATTATATGTATGTTTTATTAAGTGATGATAACATGTTGAAGGACGCGAAGGGATTGTGACTACTGCATATTGGAAATATCGTGAGGGTAATGGTCCCAGTGAGAGCCCGACGACCGTGTTTCCTTGGATACGGATACGAATACGAATACAAATATGTTAATACGTAGGCCAGGGCCCAGTTGATCGGTGAGAGTGTTGCTGGTGTCCCCCGCTGCCCAGTATTGTGCTTTTTTTAGATGGATCTATCGCCCAATACGATCAAGAATACGAGTCACAATCACGATCTGAATTCAACAATCACGAACATGAATATGAATATGAATATGGATACTAATATGAATATGCATATGAACATTGACACGAATATGGGTATGATTTGAATATGTTTATTTGATATGTTTAATGTTTTGAAAATTAAAGCTTATGCATTATTAGAAAATGATATTTTAAGTACAAGTATTTTTCACTGTTATATGTTAACTGTATTACGTATTACTTTTTATCAAGGATATGACGTGTTGAGTTTTTAGACTCATTAGGTGTGATTGATGCAGAGGATTATGATAATAATGTTTATGGAGGTCTTGATGGTTGACTTTGCTGGACTGAATGGGCACATAACCCGAGGATCGACGCTAATTTTCCGCACTAGATATGATTTATGATTTTAAGTTATGTTAAAGATATTTTTATGACTTTTAATTAGGTAATGAGAGATTTTTGAGAGGTTATAGTATATGCCATACTTTTCAAATAATGTTTTTAGGTTGGTAAAATGTTTGACGATTTTATGCTTTATAATATTTTCCTTTGGATTTTTAAATGGCAGTCAGATGTTTATTTTTAAAACGATGTCAAAAATATTTTATGGTTCGGCCGATGCTAAGTGAGGTTTCAAAAAAAAATTCTAGCACGTTTTAAGAAAACGAGTAGCAGACGTTTCAAACGTAGCTATCAACCGATAACTGTAAAAGAGCAGACTGCAATGCATAATGGGAACTTCGCATATCAGAAAAGCTACAGTTCACGATTGTCAGAAGAATGTTGGCGTGGCAATACAACGGATATAACAAATGGATTTATTGTTACCGTTGGAAGCAAACCTATAAATAGCCGAGAAGATCAGCTGATCAAGAACAATCAACAATTGAGAGAAATCTGTAATCTAGAAATCAAGCAATCAGTTTTCAAGCAAAAACTCTGTGTTCTAAATCTCTCAAAAGCTCACGCTTGATATATATTCATAGCATTCAAGGCTATACTCCGAGCTTAAAAGCACAAACTTGCTACTGTATTATTCGATCTTGTAGAGATCAGCTTTGCTAAGTAGATACGTATCAGTCGAGTACTGATAGTTGTATTGGAACTAAGAGTTTCAGTTTTGGCATTGTTAAGTCCAAAAACTGAAGTGGGTTTGTACAAATCATTGTATAGATCAAAGTATTTTAGTATATATCATATATTCGAGATGGAAGGGGTGACATCACGTAGAAGTGTTTGAAATCTCTGAACATATTCTATCTGTTAGTCAATGTATTTCTGCACTTTTATCAGTTAACTGATTGACATTGACAAGCAAGATTACAGAATTCAGTTTGTCACTAACTAATTCATTATTCGAAGAGTTGGTGAAAATTGTCAAGTGTTTATTCAATCCCCCCTTCTAAACATTTTTTCACTCCCAACCGATCCTGACAAAAACATATTTAACTATAGTGTATGCATTGTCTGACGATTCTAAATGATCTAACACTAAAATTCTTTTTTGCATAGTCCAATTTCATCGATCCAGTGACATATAATAACAAGATAAGATTCATATTTTAAATTAGTCAAAATATTAGTTTTCAAATAACTTTATAAAAAAAATTTGAAAGATGCGATTTTTGTATTTCTATATATTACTTGTACATATCAAAACAATATTTCTTAAGTATGTGCGTAGAAATCGTAAGGTCCGAAAAATCAGTTCACGTAAACCGCATGCATGAAAATGAATTTAAATATATAATTGTTTTATTTAATTGATTTTAAATGCTTACTGATGCATATTATATGATTAAAGGTATGATTGCATGATTAAATGATTATATTACATATTTTAATGAAATTGTAGATTTTATCCGAATATTCGATAATAGGCTGGGGAAAAAAGAGACCGGTGACGACGGAGATAAAATAAATATTTTTCATTAAATATTTTCAAAGCTTCTTAATATGAATAAAAATGATTAAATTTTTCTAAAAATTTCAGAGTTCGAATTATTTTACGAGCCGAGCTCGATTTTTATCTGGGAAGCCGGTTTTAGGTAAACAAAGACTTTTAAAATTATGGCATTATTTTTTAAACTAATTTTTATAAAATATTTTTCCAATTAATAAGTGTTATTGACCCAATTTAGTTCAATTGCTCCTATACTTGAAAGACTAAAACCCAAGACCATTATCATGCAAAAATAAAATCTATAAAAATGAAAACCCAGCATCTAAACATCATAATCAGCCGCCCCCACACACACAACACACACACACAAAAATTTCGAAATATAAGGAGAAGAAGAAAGATAGGGTTCTTGTCGTCGTTCGTCCTTCTTCGCACGCTACATTGACGATCGTGTATTCAAGCAGTTTTAAAAGCAGAGGCACACTACTAAACCTTTTTGACGCAGTCATTCAAACCATAATATGCTTGTTTTTTTTTTTTTTTCATGAAAAGTACTTGTGTTTGATTACTTTTACGATTGAACGATATCAAAGTTTTGATGATTTTACGCTTGTTGTTAAACGTCATGATTTCTAAGGGTAGGCTGCCAACTTGGGACGATTTATAGGTAGAACATGGACAATTGTTAAGTCATAGAATTCAAAGCTATACTTCGAGCTTAAAAGCACAAACTTACTACTATATTATTCGATCTTGTAGAGATCAGCTGTGCTAAGTAGTTACGTACCAGTCGAGTACTGATAGTTGTATTGGAACTAAGAGTTTCAGCTTTGGCGTTGTTAAGTCAAAAAATTGAAGTGAGTTTGTACAAATCATTATATGGATCAAAGTCTTTTAGTATATATCATATATTCGAGATAGAATGGGTGGTGACGTAGGAGTGTTTGAAATCTCCGAAAATCCCAAAATGTTGTGTCTCGTTATTTAATTTTTTATTCTATCTATCAGTCAGTTTATTTCCGCACTTTTATCAGTTAACTAATTGACATTGACAAATAAGATTTCAGAATTCAGTTTGTCACTAAACTGATTCATTATTCGAAGAGTTTGTGAAAATTGTCAAGTGTTTATTCAACCCGCTTCTAAACATTTTTTCACTCCCAACCGATCCTAACAAGTGGTACCAGACCAGTTGAATCTTGTTTCTGAATATTTCTTACCTACTAAATTTGATTGCCATGTCTTCCTTCAACAAAATTTCAATATTCTCGAGAGAAGAGTTTGACGACTGGAAGATTAGAACGCAGGCTCATCTAGTTGCAAAAGATGATGACATTTGGCATGTTTTCATTGACGGACACATGGAAATAATTAAAGCAAATACTGCATTGGCAATAACTGATGGTGCACTCCATCGTATTGAAAAGCTCAGAGAATAATGGACTGCAGAAGATAAGAGGAAAGCAAACCTAGAAAATGTGGCTAAAGATATTATGTATAAAACCTTGGATGAGGTGACAATTCAATATGATCAAGCTCTGCAAGACAGAAAAGGAAATTTGGGAGAAATTCATCTAGTTGTGTAATGTCCGAAAAACCAAACCCATGTAAACCACATGTATGCAAAATTATATTAATTGCTTAATTGTTTTATTTAATTGATTTTAAATGCTAGCATGATGATTAATATATGGTTAAATGTATGATTACATGATTAAATGATTATATGAAATATAAGGATTTTACCCTAATATTCGATAATAGGCAGGGGAAAGAAGACCGGGAACGACCAAGACAAGAGTATGAATTTTCATTAAATAATGGCAAGGCTACCTAATACGATTAAAAATGATTTAATTTTCCTAAAAATTTTAGAGTTCAAATTATTTACGAGCCGAGCTCAATTTTTCCCATGAAGTCGGTTTTGGGCAAATAAGGAGTTTTAAAAGATCATAAATATTATTTTTGGGAAATTAATTTTACAAAATTTTATGTTTAAATTAAATAAGTATTATTGGATCCAATTTAATTATTTAAATTATGCCCAATTGCCCTTAAGATTACAAGCCCAAAACTAAAACCCATTAGCTTGTTAATTAAATTATAAATATGCTACCTAGGTCTTTTAAACCCCTTAGTTCATAAACTAGCAGCCGAAATACACCTCAAGCACACACAATTTTCGAAAGTCGAGGAAGAAGAAAAAGCTTGTGTTCTTCGTTGTCCGATATTCCAACGTCGCACCATCGCTAACTATTGTCTATTTGAGTGTTATAAACATAAATGCAGGTTTTATAAACCCTTTTAAACATCATACAAATCATATTATGCATGATTTCAATGTTTATGGATGAAAAAAAAATAGGTGTTTGAATATTTTTACGGTGGACCGTTTATTTTCAAAAATATGATGTTTTTATTTTTATATGAAAAACGTTTTGAATCCAACGAGTATGTTGCTAATGTAGGATGTTATATGAATGAATTATTGTTAAAACATGATAAAATTAAATTTAAAACAAGGCTGAAAAACCGTGAGAAAATAAGAAGAGGGCCGAGGGATGGTTTGGTTTGCACTTGGTTCTATGGCTCGTCTAGGGTGCATGGGATGAAGGGGCTCGACCAGGACTTGAGAAGGGTTTGTTTGGGATGTGGTTAGCTCCTAGGAAGGGTCCTAGCAAGAATAGGACTTGCGCAGCAGGGCTGGGAAGAGTCCTCGTTTGATAGGACTCTTCCCGTATGGTGATCTGGCTTGGACGAGAGCTTTTAGAGGGAAGCTTGAGAGAGGGTTGGGCTAGGTGGTCTGGTCGGTACCCTATGATGGTTTCGAGAGGGGTAGGAAGGTACATGGCTCGTGGTGGCTCGAGCAAGAGCCACGCTAAGGAAACCCACACATGCAAGGGGGACGCGCAGCCTGCCGTATGTTTCAGGCGGTTCGCTTCTTGGGTTCAAGGGTCTGGGCTGGGCTTGGTTGGTCTGGGCATGGTCCAGGGTCGGTGAGGGTTTGAGGTGATCGCTGGTTAAGAGGCTAGAGGACTATTAGGGTCGCTAGGAGTTTTGTAGCGTGAGTGGCAACCATGCGTGTAGCTTTGTGTCAAGGAGTAGTCCTTCGTGCGTGAGGTCAGGGGTCTGGGATGGGCATGGTGTGGTCTGGGCATGGTCCAGGGTTGGTTAGGGTCAGCTGGGCTCGCTGTTTGCTCGGCTGGAAGTGTCCTAGTTAGCTAGGAGTAGTAGGCTAGAAAGGAAGGGTGCACGCGCAACAAGGGTCTTCTGTCCAGGAGTGTTTGAGCGAGCTAGGGTCTGGTTCTATGGGATGGGCTTGTTCAGGAAGGTTCCTAGGTGGATTGGCTCGGGTTTGGCTTTAGGTGGCTCGACCATGGCTCGAGTAAATTAGGAGATGGCTCGGGTTGTTTACATAAGGGTCATATTTAGAATTAATAACAATAAAATTGGAACCATGGGTCCACGAGTGGGGTTCATGGCTCATAAGAGTAGTTTAGGTAATAGAAAGTTTATGTTTAAAATCTTGGATCAAAATAACGAGTTTTGAATTTATCCGAGATTTAATAGCCTCTCGAATAATTAAATAATGAATTAATCGAAAAGCCTCGAATTAAGCTGAATAAAATTATGAAAATTATATTTAAACATAATTATTTATTTGGGATAAGCCCATGTCATTAAAAGTAAGTAAAAGATAAAAACGAGACATTTTACTTCTAGGGGCAAAATAATCATTTTACACTCGGAAAAATACATTAAAGCTTGGCAGCGTCGCGAAGAATCATAATGCATATTAAATAATATTTTATGTTTTAAAATGATGATTTTGATGAAAATATGATATTTTATGATTTATGGATATTTAATATTTATGATATAAGTTGTGCAATTTTCACTGTCTAAAATGCTATTTTTGGAAATTTATGATATTGTATGCTTTTAAAAGAAAATGAAATTTTTTTTGAGACATGTGAATTGACTGTGACAAATGATATATGATTTTGTGGGGATGTCGTGAGGGGAAAAGGCCCTAGAGGAAGCCCATTTATGGAAAAAGACCACAGAGGGAGTCCGTCTATGGGAGAAAGGTCCCCGAAGGAGCCCCGAAGATCGTATTTCCATGGTGGAACCTAACGCCCACCCCCATGGACCATGTGGAGCTAAGACAGGAAGCCCTGAAAATCGTATTTCCACGGTGGAGCCTAGTGCTCACCCCAATGGACCATGTGGAGCTAAGACTGTAGTCGACCAAAGAACAAATGTTAGTCACTTTAAATTATCAAACTTCACCCAAAATGATAAAAGATTAAAAACTTTACAACTAAAATGATTTATGATATATGATTTATGCTTAAAATATTTTTAAATGATTTTAAATAGTTTATTTATGTTCAAAAGATTATTTTAAATAAAAGTATGAGTTTTATGCATGTGATTGAATATGTATTATTTGCTACTCATGCTTAGAATGTGCTGAGTCATTAGACTCACTAGGTTTGTATGATGTAGGATTTGATGATTTTATGGGAGGCGCTGACGATTGAGCGGATCGAGTGCACCATTACACTCCCGAGGGACCTTTATGTTTCCGCACTAGATTGTTAGATATAAGATTTAAAAGATTTATGTTAATGATTTTATTAGAGATATTTTCATGCTTTAATTTTATGTTAGTTGATCTTTTTAAAGGTCGACGTATAATTTTTGGTTAATCTATGATTTAAGGATATTTTGATACATTTGAGGTTGAAATGTTAAATTATAATGATTTATGAAAATGTTAAGTTATTTTAATTAGTATTTTCGAGTTTATGATTTTAAAAAAAAACCGAGGTCATTTCAAGCTGTGCGAGGGAAATGAGCAGACTAAAGAGAACAAACTCTCTGTTGTTGTTCAGAAATTTCATAACATCAAAATGAAATTTATACATGTACACTCATATTTTTTTAGATTAATTTATGTGAGGCTGTTAGGTTGACCTGGTCCACACTTGCAGTTAAAATAATAATTTTGACATAAAAATAATATTTTTTATGTTTTGTTTGAAGATCTGTTTCATAAAATTAATTTATAAAACGAATTCACATGTATTATTGTCATTTTTGAAGTTTATAATTTGTCGTTATTTATAAAATTTTTTATATGCAATAATGGGACAATCTCAGACATGCTTAATGACTCCTCTGTTTCGGTTGCAGTCCAGTTTCAGGTCGATCGGTTCCGATTTCAAAGTAAAATCCAAATCGCAGATTGGTTCAACTTTGGGTTTCGGGTTTGGGTTTCGAATTTTATTATTTTTTAATATAAAATTACTTTTATTAATGTTAAATTTTTTGTTTAGTATTTTGAGTGGAAATATACTGACTAATCATAAAAATAAAAATTAATTAAATTAAACATTGATTTTTGCAATTGAACATTTAAACTGAAGGATGGTTTGTTCGCACTTGGTTCTATGGCTCGGCTAGGGTGCATGGGGCGAAAGGGCTCGACCAGGACTTGAGAAGGGTTTGTTTAGGATGTGGTTAGGTCCTAGGAAGGGTCCTATCAAGGCTAGGACTCACGCAGCAGGGCTGGGAAGAGTCCTCGTTTGATAGGACGCTTTCCATAGGGTGATCTGGTTTGGCCGAGAGTTTCGGAGGGAAGCTGGAGAGAGGGCTGGGCTAGGTGGTCTGGTCGGTACCCTATGATGGTTCAGAGAGGGATAGGAAGGGACAGGGCTCGTGGTGGCTCGAGCAAGAGCCACGCGAATGAAACCCCCGCATGCAAGGGGGACACGCAAGCTGCTGTATGTTTCAGGTGGCCCGCTGCTTGGGTTCAAGGGTCTGGGCTAGGCTTGGTTGGGTCTAGGCATGGTCCAGGGTTTGTGAGGGTTTGAGGTGGTCGCTAGTTAAGTGGCTAGAGGAGTCCTAGGGTGGCTACAAGTCTTGCAGCGTGAGTGGCAATCATGTGTGCAGCTTTGTGTCAAGGTGTAGTTCTTCCTGCGTGAGGTCAGGGGTCTGGGCTGGGCATGGTTGGGTCTGGGCATGGTCGAAGGTTGGTTAGGGTCAGGTGGGCTCGCTGGTGGCTCGGCTGGATGTGTCCTAGTTAGCTAGGAGTAATAGTCTAGAAAGGAAGGGTGCACGCGCAACAAGGGTCTTCTGTCCAGGAGTGTTTGAGCGAGCTAAGTTCTTGTTCTATGGGCTGGGATTGGTCAGGAGGGTGCCTAGGTAGGGTTTGGCTTGAGGTGACTCGACCATGACTCGAGCAAATTAGAAGATGACTCGAGTTGTTCACATAAGGGTCATATTTTGAATTAATAACAATAAAATTGGAACCATGGGTCCACGGGTGGGGTTCATGGCTCACAAGAGTAGTTTAGGTAATAAAAAGGTTATGTTTAAAATTTGGGATCAAAATAATGAGTTTTGAATTTATCCGGAATTTAATTACCTCACGAATAATTAAATTTCCTATAAATGGGCTCCTTCTGTGGCCTTCTCCCTTACGATATTCCCAGTCTTACCTCAAACCTCATATCCTCAATGGTGTCACTGGAAGTACGATCGTCGAGCTCCCATTGAGACCATAAACCTCACGATATCTCCAACGTAACATTATTATAGTCACAACTACTTCACTTCCTTCAACGTTTTACATTTTCATCACTTTAAAAATCATGCATAACATAACATTTTTGTTTTTGAAACCAAGCATGCAACATGTCTTTTAAATGTCTTCCTTAAATCATAAAAATCCATTGAAATTTAAAATCATAATTTAATCATGAACATTTCATAAACATTTAAAAATTATCATAATATTATAAAAATATCATTTAGAGCACTGCCATGACGTTTACTAATTTTTAGGTGTAAAAATACCGTTTTACCCATAGACGTAAAATTCCTCGATTATGACTTTTTCTTCAATTCATTGACTCTAACATTTCCCAAATAATTATTTAAGCCTAAATTAATTTTCCCATAATTTTATTTAGCTTAAACATTAAAATTTTTCATTTATCTTTAATTAATTGTTTTGACGGTGTTTTAATCCCGAAAAATCCCAAACTTTAATATAAAATTCCTAAATTCAAAATTTAATATTTTATATTATTTTAGCTCTTATGGACCATGACTCGACCCCCGTGAGCCATTTTTCATTTTATTTTAGTTTAGAAACCCTAATATGACACATAAACTTCGACCCCGAGCCATCTTTCGATTTTCTCGGGTCACCCCAAAACCAAGTTGACCCCAACCTTGACCAACACCCTAGATTACCCTACTGGACCCTTAGATCGCTTAGAAACCATAATGTTTAATTAGAATGATTTATGGAAATGTTAAGTTATTTTAATTAGTATTTTCGAGTTTATGATTTAAAAAAAATCGAGGTCGTTTCAAGCTGTGCGAGGGAAATGAGCAGACTAAAGAGAACAAATTCTCTGTTGTTGTTCAGAAGTTTCATAACATCAAAATGAAATCTATACATGTACACTCATATGAAATCTATATTTGTACACTCATATTTTTTTAGATTAATTTTTGTGAGGCTGTTAGGTTGACCTGGTCCACATTTGCAGTTAAAATAATAATTTTGACATAAAAATAATATTTTTTAGGGGTCTGTTTGAAGATCTGTTTCATAAAATTAATCTATAAAACGAATTCGCATGTATTATTGTCATTTTTGAAGTTTATAATTTTTCGTTATATATCAAATTTTTTATATGCAATAATGGGACAATCTCAGACGCTTAACGGCTTTTCTGTAACAGTTATAGTCCAGTTTCAGGTCGATCAGTTTTGGTTCCAAAGTAAAATCCAAATCGTAGATCGGTTCAACTTTGGGTTTCGAATTTTATTATATTTTAATATAAAATTACTTTTATTAGTAAGAAATTTTTTATTTAGTATTTTGAGTGGAAAAAATACTGACTAATTATAAAAATAAAAATTAATTAAATTAAACATTTATTTTTGCAATTGAAAATGTAAAGTTCTCATGATTTATGAAATATATTTTGAATACTCCGGATCTTCTTCCGAGCTTGAACTTTGAAATCCGTCAATTGCTCCTGCAATTTTATTCTTTTTTCAGTTGCAAACCAATCTTGTAAGAATGTTAGCAGCAATGTGTTTCTGGCTTTAAATTAGTTTTTTTCATCAATGATTCTTTCACATATTGAAAATATTCGGAAGCAACACTTGAACTTTGAACGACTATGACATCTCTTACAATTACCGCTACCACTGAATAAAGTTGATAATTTACTTTCCACAAATCAAGAACATCGAAATTCTGTAATCTCAATATATGGGCTTAGATAAATTTGGATCTCGTTATAATTTGTTGTTTTCACTTATTTTCCTTTGAACTTTTGTCGTTTCAAACTTTAAAAGAAGTTGAGAGAATACATGATTGTTAAGTAACATAAAAATTAAACAATTTTTTAGAGAATGCATGATTGATTTTTTTTTTTTATCGTCAACATTATTCAAAATAAATTTAGCATAACATTAAGAAAAAACATGTCTAACTCATTTTGATGTTGACTAGGATCAAGTAATGTTGCTAAGTCATGCATAATTGGGATATTCTCCCAATATTTTTTAAAAAAATTCCATATTTGAAACAAAATTATGTATAACAACATCAACAAGATATTCAATAAATTTATTAAAATATTTAAAACCAAAGGTAGAAATATGGTTGAAGTATAAGTAGGGTAGTTAATGCCAGAATTTTTTTGTTGTTGCATCTTTAAGAAATGTTAAAAAAGAAACAAAGTTACTCAAAATATTCTAATAATCGTCAGTCGGCATGAAAGACTCTACCGCAATATTATTGTAATATGGAGTAACTAAATCTTGAAAATGTAACAAATTATTAAGTAAGTGATATAAAAAATTACATATAATTTCAATTGGAAAAAGAAATTTTAAATTTAATCCCGTTTGATTTGACTAGTGTTTTTCAATCACGTTCATGTCTTCTTTCAAGTAATAATTTCCCAAATACTCTGAATTTTTCAATTACATTACATATATTTATCACATGCACATTTAACACATACATTGATAATATGATATGCACATTTAACATTAAGCAAATTACCACCTAAAATCGGTTTTAATGAATATTTAAGGTATCGCAAGAGTATTGACACTCACATTATCTAATATAATCGAAATTATTTATTTTGTATACCTTAAATCTTAACAACATTTAAAACATATTTAACTATAGTGTATGCATTGTCTAACGATTCTAAATGATCTAACACTAAAATTCATTTTTGCATAGTCCAAGTTCCATCGATCCAGTGACATGTAATAACAATATAAGATTTATATTTCAAATTAGTCCAAATATTAGTTGTCAAATTAACTCTATAAGAAATATTTGAAAGATGCGATTTTAGTATGTTTTTATATTCCTTGTACATATCAAAACAATATTTCTTAAGTATGTGCGTAGAAATTGTAATGTCTGAAAAATCAGTTCACGTAAACATCATGCATGCAAATGAATTTAAATATATATTTGTTTTATTTAATTGATTTTAAAATCTTACTTAATGCATCTTTTATGATTAAATGTATGATTACTTGATTAAATGAATATATGACATGATTTCATGAAATTGTTGATTTTTAAGTTGAGGAAAAGAGACTGGAACGACAGAGATAAAATACATATTTTTCATTAAATATTTTTAAGGCTTCTTAATATGAATAAAAATAATTAAATTTTTCTAAAAATATCAGAGTTCGAATTATTTAACGAGACGAGCTTGATTTTTATCTGGGAGCCAGTTTTTGGCAAACAAGAGAATTTTAAAATATCAAAGGCATTATTTTTGAAAATTAATTTTCAAAAACTTTTATGTTTTAATTAAATAAGTGTTATTTGGCCCAATTTAACTAAATTGAGTAGGCCCAATTGCTCCTGTATTTGAAAGCCTAAAACCCAAGCCCGTTATCATGCAAAAATAAAATCTATAAAAGTGAAAACCTTGCTTCTAAACATCATAATCAGCCGCCCCACACACACAACACACACTAAAATTTCGAAAAAAAGGAGGGGCAGAAAGCTAGGGTTCTTCGTCGCCGTTCGTCCTTCTTCGAACCCTACACCGACAATCGCATATTCAAGCATTTTAAACGCAAAGAAACGCTACTAAAACTTTTTGATGCATATTTCAAACCATAATATGCTTGTTTTTATATTTTTCATGAAAAATACTTGTGTTCTATAACGCACCATGCATGGCTCAGTCAGGGCTGGGCTAGGTGGTTGTTCTGAATGTGGTCAAGGGTTGGGAAGATTCCTAGCAGGGCAAGGAGTTGAGATCAGTGGATGGGGAAGAGTCTTTGTGAGTTAGGACTCCCCCCATGCACGCACATGGAAGTTGCGGCTAGGAGGGCTTATGGCTCGGTTGAGGCTTTGCTATGGTGGTCTAGGCAGTGTCTCAGGGTGGTACAGAGAGGGTCAGGAGGGTTCGGGTTCGAGGGTGGCTCGAGCAAAGGGTCTTAGTCGAGTAGGAAACTTATAGGCGCATATGGAGGGATACGCGCGGCTCTTGTTCTCGTGCAGAGTTGCAGCGTGATTTAGGGGCTCAAGGCTTGTCTGGGTCGAGTCTTAGGCTGTTCTAGTGATGTCTAGGAGGGCTGGTGATCGGTGGTAATAGCTAGGAGAGTCCTAGCTTGGCTAGGACTCAACCAATTTAAATAAAGGGGCCGCGGGTAGAGGTTGCCCGCAGAGGGCACTAGCTTGGCTTGAGGGCTGGTTCAATGGGTCAGGCTGGTCAGCAGGGTCCATAAGGGGTCTGGTCAGGGTCTGGCTCGAGGTTGCTCAGGCATGGTTCGAGAAAATCGTGAGAGGGCTCGAAGTAGTATGCTAGGGTTCGAAAAATCAAGTTAATGATTATGGGCTTGAACCGTGGATCCACGAGGGTGTCTCATGACTCGCAAGGGTAGTTTAGAAAGTAAAAAAGTTATGTCTAATGTTTGGGATTAGAATATTCAAGTTTGAATTAATTAGGGATTAAAATGCTTTAGGAATAATTAAATAGGAAATTAAATCGAAACACATTAATTTAAGCTAAATAAAATATAAAAAATTAAATTTAAGCTTAAATAATTATTTGGGATTGTCTAGGGTCAATAAAAGTAAGAAAAAATCAAAATCGTGAATTTTAGAGTCCAAGGGAAACCTGTCATTTTACACATGGGTAGTACGAAAATGGTTTGCAAGCATCCCGAAGGATCATAACGCATGATAAATGATATAAAATGATGATTTTTATGAATATGATATTTTATGATTTATGGTTAAACTGTGCAATTTTAATGTTAAAATGCTATTTTTGGAAAGACATTATATTTTATGCTTTAAAAAGGGAAACAAGGGAAAATGTTCTGAGGGATATGCATTGACCGTGATAAAAGGATAGAGGATATGTGCGGGTCCGTTTTAAGAAGGAGCAATGAACTTACAATTTTATGGGAATGTCGTGAGGGAAAAGACCACTGAAGGAGCCCGTTTACAGGACAAGGCTCCAGAAGGAGCCCGACGAACGTATTTTCATGGCGTTGCCTAGTGCCCGTCCCCTTGCGCAATGGGAGCTAAGACTGATCAGTCAAGTAGAGGATAAAAAGCTAGTCACTTTCAAGCATCAAACTTCACCCAAAATAATAACTGATGAAAGCTTTACGATTTTATGATTTTACGATACATGATTTATTGATGTTTAAAATTATTTTAAATAAAAGTATGATTTCAATGCATGTTCTTGTATATATATTACTTGTTACTCATGTTTAGGACGTGCTGAGTCGTTAGACTCACTGGGTTTGAATGCTGCATGTGATGATGATATTGAGGGAGGCGCTGATGCTTGAGTAGATGAGTACATCAGTATACTCTCGAAGGACATTTATTTCCGCACTAGATTGATAGAAAAAGTTCAAAATATTTTTGTTAAGGTGTAAAAGGCCCGTATTTCGTATTTGTAAATTTGCGGAATTTTTTGTTTTTAAATTTTCCTTTAAAAGTAAATAACTTGTCTCATTCATAAAATAAACTGATAAAAAGGTTTAAATGTCAAAATAGCAGCGAAAGTAAATACTGTTTCAAAAAAATCACTTAAAAATATTTCAACAAGACAAAAATGAGTTTGAGCATAAAACTGATAAATAAACTGAAACATGAGGTCATCGGGTTCCTACTACTGCCGACCCAAGCTAGCTCACTGGTTCCCACCCTCGGTCCCGACCTCATCAGTACCTACAACAATCAGGTCTAGTGAGTCTAAAGACTCAACATGCATATATCGGGAATAACAAGTAAATATATATCATAAAATCACATGCAACGTAAAAATATCATATCGTAAAGCGTAACGTGAAAATATCTTGTCATGAGTAATTATAAATATGTGCATAACTGAAGATCTTACATAAAAGATTTGCTCGATAGAGACCTGTGATAAAATATCATGTCGTAATTTTTCTGTAGAGATAATGTTCTATGCAAGTGGCCCATAACATAACATGAATCGTCTGATTAGACTAACCACAGTATACTGCGCGGTAGAGATCATCGCAGCCCTTGGACTGGATATCCGTACCCATACATAAATATAAACTGGTCGTAGGTCACCGGGTGAAGCAATCCCATAAGCGTAAGGTGGCCACAAGCAATATCGCATATATCTCAAAAATAAACATTTTATATTTTATGCACATATTATAATTAAAATCCTGTTTTATTTTACCAATTGAGTTGGATCGTTCCCAGGCTCGCTGCGACCTAATTCTAACATGAGAAACATGTAAATATTTTCTTGAGAATAACTTCGTAATTCAACCCAAAAACGGGGCCAATTAGACCAACAACTTAATTTCTAACCATGACTCCGTACCAACCCGAACCAACATCGAACCATCGTTTATTCATGCTCAAAATATGCCTAACATGATGAAATAATGCTTCTAAAAATTGTAATTCAAGAAATTTGGTGAATGGAGGCCAAAATCTTGAAACGCTCTTTCGAGAGTCACTTTGGCACATTGCACCGTAAATTCTCGTATGACTTCTAAACTTAACCAAATCACGAACGGCCAAAAACATGACCTTCCTAACCCAATGAGGTACTGTCCAGTCTAAGGCCATAGGCTGAAAGCCAACCAAGAACTCGAAACAAGCCTCTGAACCGAAGCGATGCTGCTGTCAAAAACGCGTGACAGCAGCTGCGCTTGCTTGACTTCGTTTAAGAGGCTGCTGGTCATTGGGGGTTGAACCACTGACCAGAGTTCCTTACCAACATCCTAAGGTGTGGCTTGAACCATGGCTAAGGACCTTAGGCCAACCATAGTCCAAGCAAACACCCAAGGCAACCGAAACTTGAAACCGAGAACACCAAAAATCTGTACTGTGATGCATTGGTTCGCTTGCTATCTATCATCGTTCCATTGGCCATACGATTGACCATGGCTCAATCTAGACATCATGAGGTATTGTGTGAACCATGGCTCAGGGCTAAAAAGCCAACCAAGATCCACACAAACCCCAAAAGTCGAAACCACGCACGCAGGAAAAGAAAGGGGGTCGAGGGGGGGGGGGGGGTGGGCGCTTGTCTTGTTTTGTTTTAAAAACCGATGGGACTATGAACAAAGCCATGAAAGGTAATCTTGGTCACGCCCTAGACATGCCAAGGAGGGGTTCTAACCATGGCTACAGCCCCTAGGACATCCAAGATCCGAACCCTCACCTTAGCCCATAAACCATGCAAATCGAGACACGAAATTGCACCATGGAGAGTTGCTGTCAAAAACTCGTTGCTGGGGGAGGGGGGGGAAGGGACTGAAACCAACGGACTACCACCTTCCTCCCTATATCGTGTCTAGATGCAGCCTTGAGCGCCTGGAACCGAGCCAACCCCTGCAATCACAAAAACAAGCCAAAACCGTGAAGGCACAAGGAAGGGGCCGAACATTCTGTACAAGTTTTTATGAAATGAGGCTGTCAAAATTTAGGTTTTGCTTCATGATTCATGCACATATGATGTTTAAAAATAATTATATGACTTGATTGAAGAGAAAAGAAGGACATATACATGCCTGGATTTGTTTACAAAAGAAACAAAAAATTACGACGAACGCGGCGCGACGGAGACGAAGTTCTTTTTTTTTTCTTGTTTTCTCTCCTCTTCTTCTCTCGCTCCTCACGATTTTTGTACTGATTTTCTCTCTGAAATTTTCGAGAATGAGGGGGAGGAGAATGGCTAGGAATGAAGGGAAAGTCTGCTAATTAAATGGGATTTGAATGGCAAGATAAAAATCTTTCTATCCTAGAGTTTGAGAGATAAGAAAATGAGGTGTGATATTATTTGATTGAGGGTTGATTTAGGATGGATGTGGCCGATTTCTCGCTTATCAAAACAAGGGAGAATATTGCTTAATTATTAATTCTTGTTGATAAAAAGGTGGAGGAATTATCTACCAAAAAAGGATAGGGAAAGGAATAAAAATGTGGTGAATTGTCAAACTTAATTAAATCTACCAAGGGGGTAGCCGAATTCTATGATTAAAATGGGGTAAAATATTGCTTAATTATTAAATTTTATCTCCTAAAAGTTTTAAACACTAATTATGTATTTTAGTGAAATAACAAATTAATTTGGAATAGTAATTTTCTTGCATGCATGGCTAATTCTTTAAAATAAATTACTAACATGTTAAGTTACATTTATTAAATAAAATAAGCCTAGATTACTTTATCTCAACTGATCATACATTTTAATTTAGGCTTTTAATTAAATTATTGGACATAAAGGACATATTTACTACTTAACTCCAATTAATTAATTAAATCCCTAAACAGTTATTTTCATTAAAATAAATTATTCTTTATCTTAAATAAATTCTAGGAATGTTTTCTTATCCTTACATTTTATCTCAATACTTCAACTCCGTACCGGCCTCGCTTATTTAACCAAAAAGATAAAAACTAAACTTTTGTTTAAAATAAATTATCATGACTAAACAACTTTTAAAATGCTTTAAATATAAAAGAAATAATTTTAATTTAAATAATAGTACTTATGCATGGCTTATACGTATTCTGGTTTAACGGGTTCTACATAAGGATTTTATTAGAGATTTTATAATTTATTTTGAAGTTAATTATGATCATGTTACAGGTAGAAGTCGAATTTTGGTAATTAACGATTTTAGGGATTTTATGCACTTGAGATTTAAATTGTTAAATTATTTTGATTTATGGAAATGTTTAGTTATTTTAATTGTGGTTTTTGAATTAATGGGTACAAAAAAAATTTAGTAGAATTTCAAAATAAAAATCAAGGGTCAGTTCAAAAATAATATTAAAATCAAGATGAATAGTATTATTAAATTCAACAAAATTTTCTTGTTCAGATATTATAAATGGTTATCAACATTTCATAACAATTTTAATTATGCTTTTCGAGAAATTTTTTTGTAATTGTGAAAGTTTTACGACTTGAAGGATTATTTTGTTGTTGGGTTGTTTCCCTAAAAAATGGTTGTAAAATATCAGAGTCAAGTTTATGTACTTTGACTAAATGTTTTTTCAAAGTGCCGATACCACTAGAACCACCATTCGTTTTGTAAGAATATTTGGTTTTGCAAATTTTACATAAGACAAAAGAGTTGTTTGTACTTTCTTTTTAAATATCTAAGTGATCTCCAACTTTGCATCGCTTAACTCGGACTGCATGTCTTTGTGATTGTTTCTATTGTTTTCTTGCTTGGACGGACGATGGTGATATGAATCTGGCCGGGCATGACGTGCTAAATCTTGTGACTCGAGTTTCAAAGAATTCGGCATGCATAACAATGACGTTAAAAGATATTCAATGTTAATCAAGTGCTAAATTATGAAGAAGAGGACAATTCAAGAGTGGGACCCGAGAGCCCCGTCCTAGGGCGGTTAAATATTACCATCCCAGAGCCAAAGACACTGTCTAGCGCGCCCAGTCTAGAAGAGTCTGCGCTACGGACGACCAAACATTACCGGCCCAACGCCAAAGACACTGTCCAAGCGCCCAGTCCAGAAGAGTCCGCGCTAGGGTGGTCAAACATTGCCGCCCCAGCACGCCGCTTGCGCGAATAATTTTTAGCTTCCTAGTTTAGAGTCCTAATTGTTTAGGTAACTAGATATTTCATATCTTGTTGGAACTTTTCAAGTTCGCAATCTTGATTTTGATGATAACAAAACTTGTTAATTGTGTTACTAATGAACTACCTCAGTTGTGCAGAATCCAGGGATCATTCACGAGGTGTTTACATCGCAAAACTGAAGACTCAGACTGATCGCACAAAATGAATCAGTCTAACTGGCTACGTCATTTGAGCAGTACAGTTGATTGACCAGTTGATAGGTGACTCAGCAGGAAAACCTCAGAAGCCTGGCCAGCCGAAGGAGTGTTCAACTGATGAAGAAACCCAGCTGATCAGTCCAACTGAACGAGTGTGAAATCAGTTCAACTGACGAGTCAACTGATTTCACCAGCCCAACTGAAAAATCAGTTCAAACTGACTAGTTCGAAGCATCAGTTAGAATCCTTTAGTTATGGTTGATGATAAATTCCTTCGAGTGGATTCCAGCAATGCGAGAAGGTACAAAGCCATTATCCAGTCAAAGGACAATAATGGACATTGAATCAGAGCATTAAAGACAAAACGCTTCAGAGGGATAGTCAAAAAGACAAGACACATAGTCCAAGAAGCCGATTCAAATGCAACAGATACAATAAATGAGTCTCACTGTACGATCAGCTTCCTCCTTCTATATAAAGAGAAGAGCGGTGAAGACTCACACAATAAAGGGAGCACATATACAATACTAGAGACAAAAGGGCACGCTCAGTTGAATATCAGCTTCAGAAGCACTTAAGCCTAGAGGAAATTCTTCATCGTTGTATCAGCTTAGTTTAGAAGCCACTTTCCCTCAGTGTGTGAGAACATTCTTGTTCAGTTCTCACACACATATTTACTCTCAAAACCACCCAAAACAGTCTTGCACAAAGACGTTAAACTTGTGTATGTACTCTTTCTCACATAGACGTTAAATAATTGTTGACTGGAAGCTGCTGTTTTCAGTTGTAGCTAGGAGTTCAGTTTAGGTAGTGAATAAGTCCTAGCTGAGTGGGCATTGTACATTTATTTGTATAATTCAAAGTCTTCTAGTGGATCCTATCCGTGGAGATAGAAGAGGGTGACGTAGGAGCAGTTGAAGTTTCCGAACATCCATAAACATATCTTGTGTATTAACTGATTAACTATTGCTTTAAAATTGTTTTGATCAGTTAGAGTGTTCGTGTGTTCATGTTGTTACCATAACTGAAATACAAGAATGCAAACTAATATGTGTTCTTTTAGTTAGTCAGTTTACACAAGTTAAAATATTTTCTAACGTTTCAGCTTTCTTTACGAAGGATTACTTCGAGTTTCTTCCGCTTGGTTTAAAACCAAACTCGATTTAATTCATCGGTGTTAATATTCTTAGAACACTAGATTATTGATGCTCATTGAAGGTTGTTGTGTGCAAAATGACTTCGAAGGCCTAGCACACACGATCCATTATATATTTTAGATTTTTTAACAATATATGCATGAATTTCATCATTGTAAAATGATAATTCTTGAGCTTTAATCATATTTTGTGAGTTTTCTCTCAAATTTCAAAGCTTGGCTTTGTATACACCTTTGTGTGTTTCTCAAATCAAACTTATCAAATTTTAATATTTTGTGGCGTTTGTCGATTGATCTTCACTCATATTGTCAAAGACGAGTTCTTTGAAGGTTCATTTGAATTTCGATTGTTTGTCTTCATTAATATTTGTTGCTAAATTCTTCGTAATTTATAGATGAATATTATAACCTGACTTATTCAAAAAGATCGGGACAACGCAACCGTTTCTTTGTTTCATCGAATTGAGGGCCTGACTCTGTTTTTGAACGCGTTTGATTTTTGTGGTCGAGGAATCACATCAAATGGTTTCCTACTATCATCGTCGACCACATCCATAGGTGCTTTCCTCCTCCTCTTCCATGTTCTCCACCACGAGATACAAATAATTATTCTGATCTTGGAGCCTATCCATGGAAATATGAAGCTAAGAGATGTATCGTTCTTGCTTGTTATTGATTTCTTCGTGATGATGACGAGCACGAGTAGCACGGTCTCTCTCAGTCTCAACTCTCACTAGTAACTCCTAGTTCAAGGTAGCTAGGAGCTCGATACGGACTAAATTGGTAGGGACAAAAAGAAGTTGGTTTTCGGCCAAGTCTAGTTAATGGGTGAGTCGCTGCACATCAGTCTTGAGTAGGTTCTTGATTTCTATAATTTCCTGTTTTTCTTGTTTCTCCCTAGCGAGTTGAGCCTTCAGAATCGCAATTTCCCTAACTTGATTGTCAATTGCAAGCTGTTGCATGTGAAGGAAGCTTGAGCACGAGTTCGTGGAGCATCCATTTCCTAGAATAAATCGAGGTAAAATTTCATAATAGTGTTAAAATAAAGGATAGAAAGATACAAAAACTTGGATAGCAACAAAGTTTTGTGGAATTTTCAATACTAGGAATTTTCAGAACGATTGAAGGAGATAGAATTTGAGTTTCTCGAAGAAAGTTATGGAAAGGAAGAAAGTTATGGAAAGAACGATTGTAGGAATGCACTAGGCTTTTTCTTCGTCAAATTTTGTTTATAAAAATAATAGCAAGATTATGAACCCAGCGGCCTTGATGCCACTTAATTATCACGCCACGAGATCGAGGCGTTAGTGACATCTGGCATTGTTTATCAATTTGCATCAAAACAATAAAACTCGTAGAAAATAGCCAAACACCAGTATTTTTCATAAATAAATAATGTCTTTACAATGACAACAAAATGAAAATTACATCAGTATTGAGGAAGCGAAATATAAAGTCTTGATCGTAAATATTTTGATGCGATCACAAGCCCCATAATGTTTCCTGCTCTTCGTCATTCAATTGTTCTTATTCTATTCTGGGGAGAGATGTAAGGGTGAATGCTTTGGGAAACACTCAGCAAGTGGGGGCCGATCGATTACCACAAATACATATAATGATAATTTAAGACATATTTTCAAAACTTATTATATCGACTTATCATATCAGAACATTAACCAAATCAGAGTTGAAATGTAGAACAAAGATTATCGAAACAATTCAGAACAAAACAGATAGGAACAAACATAACAATTTTATTCATCTCGTCATCCATGGTCAAATTGTCCCCTATATGTTAGTCATCTAAGGGATGAGGCCAGAACACACTTTTATACCTACTGATGGGGGCCTGACAGAAAACAGTTTTATACCCACTGATGGGGCCCAGACAGAATTTACAATCGTCGTTGCATATCCAACTCGAATCATAATAGTGTATTACAAAATCAGATTCATCAAACATTGCTTATCAGAATTATGAGAGAACTCAGCAGAATAAAAGAACATCGAAGACAGAAGACACATAACGTACATCGATCGAGATTTTAAAATATGTTATCACAATTTTTGAAAAAAATATTTAGACACACATACAAGTATGTCATGATATACTTACACAAATTTTAAATTACAAAGGATTACATAGCAAAAACTCACTTACCGAACTTTGAAGATATAATCCGAAGGTCACTGAAACTCAGACGAATAGTGGCCAATCTTTGGACATGGCCTCAGGACAATGTGACAATAATTTCTAGCACGAAAAAGCTTTCCTTCTTCCTCTTTGGTGTGGCGGCCGAGAGGTATTTGTGTGGAGAGGGGGGCCGAACTTTGAAGGATTTAAGGGATAGTTCTTTTGTGCCTTTCTTCACCATGTATTGTGGTATTTATAGGCTAAAAGTGGCTTCTGAAATCCCCTCCATTCAGCCAAAAATGTAGATTTCCAGGTGCCCAAAAATGATGGTCCAAGTAGCCTCAAAATAGTCGAACTTCATCCAAATTCAAGGGTCATTTTGATTAACTCAAGGGTCATCTCTTGCATATTAAATTTGTCTAGTCCTTTAGCTCTTCTCCTAGATCTATTTTCTTTTAATTTTTAGAACAAGAAGGGATGAGCTTCCTTGAGCTAAAATATCGGGTTCATAAGTTAGGGATTTACTACTCCGGCGATGACTCTTCGATTGTTGCGGTTTCTTATGGCGTAGATCCTTTTTGAGTTAATCCTCGAGCTTTTGAGTTACTCTCTTGACAGAACACGGTTTTATACCCATTTTTGGGGCTCAGACAGAATTTATAATCGTTGTTGCATATCCAACTTGAAACATAATAGTGTAGTGCAAAATCAGATTCATCAAACATTTCTTATAAGAATTATGAGAGTACTCAACAGAATCAAAGAACATCGAAGACAAAAGACACATAACGTACATCGATCAAGATTTTAAAATATGCTATGTCAGACACGCATACAAGTATGTCATGATATAATTACACACATTGTAAATTACAACAGAATACATAGCAAAAACCCACTTACCGAACTTTGAAGGTATAATCCGAAGCTCGCGAAACTTGGACAAATAATGGCCAATCTTTGGACATGGCCTCATGACAGTGTTTGAAAATAATTTCTAGCAAGAACAAGCTTTCTTCTTCCTCCTTGGTGCGGCGGCCGAGAGGTATTTGTGTGGAGAGGGGGGCCGAACTTTGAAGGATTTTTGGGAGAGTTCTTTTGTGCCTTTCTTCAGCATGTAGTGTGGTATTTATAGGCTGAAAGGGGATTTCCATACTACATTTCCATTTTTATTGAATTCAGATCCTCAATTGTGACTTTCGTATTAGCTGTAGGTCGATTGATCGAACTACGTATTTCCATACTACGGAGCGGCGGGGACATCAGCGATACTCTTATCCGTCAACTGAGCCTTGGCCTTACATAGCATCATATTATCATATCATCGTATACACAATTAAATCACCTCCTTCAACTTTTCATATTTCCATCACTTACCAAATTCATGTACGTATAAATCATTTTTCTTTTAAACAAACCATGCAACATGTCTTTTAGCATTAACGTTTCATCATAAAACTCTATAAACATTTAAAATAAATGTATTAACATTATTTACAGCATTCAGGGCACTTCCAGGACATCTAATAATTTTCAGGTGCAAAATGATCATTTTGCCCCTGAAACCTAATTTTCCCAATTTATCCTTAGATCTTAAAATGCACCCATAAATATTTCTTAGACATAAACTTAAGCTTCTCGACTAATTTACCAATTCGTTTCTAAACTTAGACGTACATACCAGTTTTGACTCGTATTGACTCGAAACTTAAACAAAACTTACACAACTTGAACCCAAGGTTCATAACACCTAAATAAACCATATACATCCAAATTCAATCCCCTTAGACCATTGTACAAGCCTAAATCAGCTACTAAAGTTTACTTGCCCTAACTTGAAAACCCTAGCCATATACCCATGCACCCTTCGGCCCAAGCTCCTAACCAACCTATCCAGCCCTTAGCTAACCCTCTTAGGACAATAACCAAACCCTAGGAGACATACTGAACAGAACCGAACACCCCCAAACGTGCCCAACCCTTCCAGCCGTGCCTTAGGTGCCATGTGCCACTTGCCTCATGCGATCGCCCTAGCCTTCGTACCAATCATCGTAGAGCCACCCTATGACCCATACACTGCCCCCTTAGGTCTACTGGTCACGACCTAACAGTAGCAAATGTCGTGTCCTCCTAAGAAGCCATTTATGCAAACTTAGACCCTTCAAGTTCCCCTACCATAGCAGCCTCTTTGTGCATCATTAGGAAGAGTTTAAAAATAAATAAATAAAGGTCTACTACTCGTTTTTTTTAAAAAGTATTAGAAATTTTTTTTCCTCCTACTAATCGGCCAAAATACATATATATTTTATAGAATATTTTTCACACCATTTTTAAAATAAACAACCAACCATATTTAAAAATACCAAGAAAATAGTTTAAATCTTAATAAAATTCATAAAAATATTTAATCATAAATCGTAAACATAAGTGCGGAAAACTACTAGTGCTGGTCCTCGGGTTATATGAACCTTCATTTCAGTGAGATCAACCATCAAGACCTCTGTTGGAAACTTAATTTCGGAAGTTTGCAAAACAGAGCGATTAAGGATTGAACCAACTGATCAAGAAGACTGAATAGAACTGATCCAAAAAATTCGCAAAATATATTTGCCTAACTGAATATTAGTGCGCAGACAAGGCAACTGAACTAAGCCAAATGAATTGTGTAGTCGACTGAATAATCAATTGTAGTGGGAACGCAGCATATCAGCAATGCTACAGTGTACGACTATTAGAAGGATATTGACGTGGCAAACAATGGATAGAAAGATTCTGTTGGAAACTAAGTTTCAGTGATTTGACAAACTAAACTTCAAACTTATTGGAATAACTGATCAAAGGCAAACGAGCTTAACTGACTAAAATCTTACAACTTTTATTTGTCATTAGCTGAAGATTAATGCGTACCAGCTATATCTTATCTACGTCAAACTGATCAGTTGAAGCAGAATCTAACTAAAGTTGAAACAATCAGTTAAGAGTTTTTCAGCAGAGTGTCCTTCAGCTGATCTTTTAGTTGTACACGTCATCAGTTGAGAACGAAAACCGACAAATAGTACAACATACTACAACTAGTAGTGGAACGCCGCATTTCAGAGATTGAAGTATACGATTGTCAGATAATATTGACATGGCAATCAACGGATATAAAGATTCAAATATTATTTAATATTACCGTCGAGAGGGAAGCCTATAAATAGGTGAAGTAGGTAGCTGAGAAAAAATACATGCGAACTACTATTTTATTCAAGCTTGATGTTACTCTACTAAAATTACCAATCATATTCAGATATCAAGAGCTCACTCTTATCAGATTTATCAGTAGCAATCAAGGCTACATTTACGAGCTAGTTAGCACTTTGAAATCTTTGTTAGATTTATTCAGTTGTGTTATATTCAGTCACACACTGTAAAAGTTATTGTGAACTAAGAGTTTCAGTTTGGCATTGTTAAGTCCAAACTGAAGTGGGTCAGTACAACGTTTGTATTCGATCAAAGTCTTTTAGTGAAAATCCTATCTTCGTGATAGAAGGGGTGACGTAGGAGTTATTCTATTCTTCCAACATCCAGAAACAAATCATGTGCATTTTATTTTAGTTACTATCAGTTATTCTATCTTTCAGTTAGTTTTCTTCCGCAACTGTTTTTCAGTTAAACTGATTGTTATCGACTGAAGAGATATCGAGTGTCAGTTTGTCACTAAACTGAACCCAATATTCGAAAAGAGTTTATAATCCGTGAGTGTTTATTCAACCCCCCCATTCTAAACACTTATCACCTTCTAACAGATCATTTCAAGTGGTATCAGAGCGGTTGTATCTCGTCTCAGAATATTTTTACTCAAACTATTCATCATGTCTTCCTTCAACAAGATCCCAATGTTTTCCAGAGAAGACTTCCACGATTGGAAATCAGGAAGCAGTCTCACTTAGCTGCACAAGACGATGATATGTGGTACGTCATCACTGACGGACCAATGAAGATTCTGAAAGCCAACACAGCAGTTGCAATCAACGATGGGGTACGTCATAGACTTGAAAAGCCAGAGATGAATGGACTGCTGAGGACAAAAGAAAAGCAAAATTGGATAATGTGTCAAAGGATATACTGTACAAAACGCTGGATAAAATAACTTTCAACAAGATCAAAATGTTTAAGACAGCTAAAAAAATTTGGGAAAAGTTGATCCAGCTTTGTGAAGGAAATAAACAAACCAAAGAGCATAAACTTTCTGTTGCTGTTGAGAAGTTTGATAATATAAAGATGAGAACTGGAGAATCGATGCATGAGTATGATGAAAGAGTCAGCTGTATCATCAATGAACTAAATGCACTTGGAAAAGTGTATACCAACAAAGAAGTTGCCTTAAAAGTGATCAAAGGTCTTCCCAAGGAGTGGGATGTTAAGACCATGGCAATGAGGGAATCCAAGGATCTAAACAAAGTTGAGCTTCATGACCTATTTGCTGATCTTAAGGCCTATGAGTTTGAGCTGCAAACTCGAGAAGGAGAACCGTCTACTCCAGCAGCCACAACTGCCGTAGCTACTGTAAGAACAGAACCAACTGGTTCAGTCGAGAAGGTTGCTGATCAACTGAGCAATGACGCTATGTTATTGTTCATCAAAAAATTGGAAGATTAAAAATCAAGGGAACTTCCAGAAGCATTATTAGAGAAACAATTCTAAAGAGGAATCAAACGCTTGCTACAACAGTGGCAAACCCGATCACTTCATTTCTGACTGTCCCAAAACTAAGAAGAACAGTCAAGGCTCGACTGAAATAAAGAAGAAGTCATATGAGCACAAGAGGAGACCCAAGGATGATAAGAAGTCTTTCAGGAAGAAGCATGAGGTGCTCTTAGCTGAAGAGAGTAAATCAAAATGGGCAGAAACTGACAGTGAAGAGTCAGAGCCAGAAACCTCATGCAGTTCCAGTGATGGTGAAGAGGAAGTGAAGTGTCTAATAGCTGGTAATACAGAAGTGGAGTCAAGCAGTCAATAGGTATTTGACTTTAGCTCAACTGATTTCACAAGAGAAGAACTTATTTCAACTCTTCATGACATGGTTAGTGAGTACTACAAGCTTGCCTTATCTTTTGAAAAGGCTAGAGCAAAGTAAAATAATCCCATAGACAATAAAACTAAAACTGAAGAATCAGTTGACGTGTTGAGTCTGAAAAGGGAAATTGCTGAGCTCAATGCTGAAAGAAGCAGGGATCAATCAATGATTCAGAAGTTGATGTTTGAAAAATCAAAGCAAACTGAGCTTATTCAGGCTTGGAACAAATCATCTCCTACATTAACTGATATATAGAACTCACAGAAATCAGTTACTGATAAAACTTGTTTAGGGTTCAGTAACCAGGATGAAATGTCTTCCAATGATACTCGACCAAAACTGAATATGGATAAAGGGAAATACATTCAATTTGTCAAATTAGTTGTGGTACAAAAACAAACTGAGCCAAGTAAACTGGTTGAACAGCCTACTGAAAGTATGAACAAGACTAGAAGATATGGCATTGGTTATAGCCCAAAAGTTTTAACTGACTCACGCAGTCAGTCATCAAAAAGATTCAGCAGGAATTATTCAAATGGCCACTCCAATTACTATAACAACAAGCCAGTTCAGAAAAGATATCGGCTGAACAATCAGTTGAACAAAGCCAAATCACATATTGTCTCATCTGCACAATACACACCAAGCACACACAAATCCAGAAAGACCATCTGGAATACAGCAACTGGACAGTCAATTAGACTAATTCAAGTCTGGATTCCAAAAGAACTAATCAATTTTGGACCCAAATAGAAATGGGTACCAAAATTATATCTCGTGTGTGATTGCAGGTAACAGGTACAAGCAAGGAATCAGTCTGGTACTTGGATAGTGGGTGCTCACGACACACGACGAGAGATGCAAACTTGCTGTCTCAACTAATCAAGTACACTGGACCAAAAATCAGTTTCAGAGATAATTCCAAAGATAAAACTGTGGGTAAGGGTAAGCTTATACATGGTATCTTTATGATTAATGATGTTTTATTAGTCGAGAATCTCAAGTATAATATGATTAGCATTAGTCAGTTATGCGATAATGGATTCTCAGTTCAGTTTGACAAACATTCTTGTTCAGTCAGAGATGCAACTGATGAGGTCATACTAACTGGCAAACGGTGTGGAAACACTTACAAAGTCAGTTGGAATGTCAACCTTATGCACCAGTATGTTTTATTGCTTCAAAATCTTCTAAAAACTGGGTGTGGCATAAGAGATTAAACCACCTGAGCTTTAAATCTATTGAATATCTGAGTAATCACGATCTTGTCACTGGTTTGTCCAAAATAGATTTTACCAAAGATAAAATTTGCTCAGCATGTTAGTTTGGTAAACAAGTTAAATCTTCTTTTAAAAACAAGCGTCGTAAATCTTCTTCCCGATGTTTAGAGCTGTTACATATGGATCTATTTGGTCCAATACCAGTCATGAGCTTAGGTGGAATGAAATACACCTTGGTGGTTGTAGATGATTTTCAAAGATTTACTTGGGTTATTTTCTCAAATCCAAAGACCAAACTGCTGCACAACTGATCAAGCTTTTCAAAAGACTATTAAACGAGAAATCAGTAAATTGATAGAATCAGATCCGATCGAGGAATTGAATTCATCAATCAAATTCTCTCAAATTTTTTAGAAAATGCTGGAATTAGGCATGAGCTCTCAGCATCTAGAACTCCTCAGCAAAATGGTGTAGCTGAGAGGAGAAATCGGACTCTTAAAGAAGCTGCTAGAACAATGCTTGCTGATTCTGGTACTTCTCAAAGATTATGGGCAGATGCAGTGAACACTGAGTGTTATACTCAGAACAGATCGATGATTAATTAAAAATCATTTGAAAACACCTTATGAGATCTAGCATGGACAAAAATGTGTGGTTTCTTAATTCAAAATATTCGGCTGCAGATGTTTTATTCAAGACAATGGCGAAAATTATTTAAAAGCCTTTGCTGCAGAGGGAATATTTCTGGGATATTCTTCAGTGAGCAAAGCTTATAGAGTCTTTAACATGAGCACATTAAATGATGAAGAGTCTATACATGTTGTTTTCGATGAAACTGTACTAAATGATAAGCCAACTGATCCAGTTGAGCTAGTTGATCGATTTACATATATCAGTTTGGAAGATGATAATGAAGAAGAAAATAATATCAATCGAGATAACCTCCAAACACCTGAACCAAAGGTGTTAGATCAACCAGTTGAACATGAAGTAATTCCTGAAAATCAGTTGGAAGAGCAAAGAAATGATATTAAGTTACCAATTGAAACAGCTCCAACTGAAACTGAAAACATTCAGTTGCCTACTGAAGTAACTGCTGATACAGAAGCAACAAACGCTGAACTCAGATGGAAGAAATCACATCCTCCAGAATTGGTGATAGGTAATCCATCTGACCCCGTAAGAACAAGGAATCAAATGCTCAATTTATTTATTCATTCAGCTTTTGTATCGCAATTGGAACCGAAGGAAACTGATGAAGCTCTTGCTGATCCAAACTGGACAAATGCAATGCAAGATGACCTAAATCAGTTTACCCATAACAACGTCTGGAACTTAGTTCCAAGACCAATTTCAAAAACTGTTATAGGTACAAAATGGGTGTACATGAACAAACTGAACGAAGACGGTTCAGTGTTGCGCAACAAGGCGAGACTGTAGCACAAGGATATAGGAAAGAAGAAGGAATTGATTATGATAAAACATATGCACCAGTTGCAAGACTGGAAGCTATCAGAATATTCCTTGCCTATGCATCATTCAAGAACTTCAAAGTCTACCAGATGGATGTAAAGAGTGCATTCCTGAATGGTCGGTTGCAAGAGGAAGTCTATGTTTAACAACCTCCAGGTTTTATCAATCATCATTTTCCTGATCATGTCTACCATTTGAACAAAGCCTTATTTGGTCTTAAACAAGCTCCAAGAGCTTGGTATGAAACTCTTTCAAAATTTCTAACTGATCACGATTTTTCTGTTGGATCAGTTGATAAGACATTGTTCAAATTTTCAAAGAATGATCACATTTTACTCGTTCAAATTTATGTTGATGACATCATATTTGGGTCAACTAACCCCAAATTATGCGAGAAATTTGCTAAGTTGATGCAGGAGAAATTTGAAATGAGCATGATGGGTGAACTTACATTCTTTCTTGGACTACAAATGAAGCAACTAGAGAGAGGAACTTTTATTAGTCAAACTAAATACACGAAGGAGTTGCTGAAGAAATTTGGCATGAAATCGTATTCATATGCAAGTACTCCCATGAGCTCATCAGTGAAACTGGACACTGATCAAGGGGGAATATCATGTTGAGGCGACACTTTACAGAGGTTTAATAGGTTCATTATTGTACCTAACTGCCAGTCGTCCTGATATTATATTTGTTGTCTGTATGTGTGCTAGATTTCAGGCAAACCCTAAGCAATCACAATTTTCAGCAGCCAAACGTATTTTGAAATATCTTAAGGGCACACAAAGTGTTGGGTTATGGTATTCTAAAGAGTCCGCTTTCAATTTAGTTGGATATTCAGATGCATATTATGCAGGATGTCAGCTTGATCGTAAAAGTACAAGTGGATCATATCAGTTTCTAGGAGACAGACTGATCTCTTGGTTCAGCAAGAAGCAAACATCCATAACAACTTCCGCAACTGAAGCAAAATACCTTGCTGCTGGAAGATGCTATGCTTGACTGCTCTGGGTTCAGGAACAACTGAGAGATGATGGAGTTAACGCTAAAGAATCCACCATATTTTGTGACAATACAAGCACGATTTCTATTACATACAATCCAGTTCTTCACTCAAGGACCAAGCACATAGATGTCAGGCATCGCTTCATCAGAGATCATGCCTTGAAGAAGGAAATCAGACTGTAATATGTCTCAACTGAACAACAAGCAACTGATATCTTCACCAAACCATTGCCCGAGACTAAGTTTTCTCACTTTCGCATATACTTAGATTAATTGATATATCCTAATCAGTTTTACTGTTAATATATCAGTTGTTAATTAATTTGTGTCATCTATCAGTTCTATTGTCACTTACTGTTCATTCAGTTCGTCTTTTATCCATTTGAATTTCAACTGATATCAGTTAATCTTTTGTCAGTTATTATGTTCAGTTCGTGAATTACTTATCAACTGATGAGATTAACTCTTGCAGGAAAATAAAAGACAAAGATAAACGAAATAAACATTTTATTTATTTGAAGAAATTATTACGGATTATATCAAAAAATTCTTCTTCTACAAAAGACCTCCACTTGTTCAACCAACGGGTTAAATCTCCTGTGGAAATCTTAAGGAAGCTATCTGAGTCAGCTATTCGCTCAAGGATCTTCCTTTCCTTCTGGAGCATCAGCTGGTAGACATAGTGTGGGGACCTGGGCTCTAAATCGACTCAATCTGGGATTAAGTGGATCTGTGAGAAAATGTGGGTCAAATTTTCGCTTTTTAACATTAAATCAAATGTTAATACTAAGCATAATCTTTCTTTATTAAATTACAACACACATAATGTCCACACATAATAAACGTGTCTTGTTCTAATACATCAATCTAACTAGTGCTTAATACAAACTACCAAAATACAAGTAGTCCAAGTTTAATAAAGCCACTAGTCATCTTCTGCGCCCGTAGTCACCACGCTATCTCGAACTCATCTCTGTTGTGACCCAGATCCTGCCCACCTGTTGTTATGCACACATACAGACATAACAACAGCCGGAAACTCCGGTGAGAACAAATCCCAGTATAAAACATGTATACATGCATATGCATCATAAAATCATAAAACACCATATCATGCATGTAACGTAAATCATGGGTTCCATAGTCTATGAAACCAGTCTATAACAACATGCAGTCTAAGTCCAATCATGTCTAGACTCAATTCGACTCTACTCTAGGGATCCCGGGGTGAATAAGACGTCACTGTCTGTTACCTACCCTCCCAATCGGGGTAACTGTACGTCTTACTCCTAGACTTCGGTCGTGTCTGTATCGAATGTCTACAATCGGAGGAAGTCTGCTCTTATGCGTCGATACACCGAACATCTAGTTTTGACAAATCTGTCAATGACTCTACTGTCTCAATGCTTGAATATAAATCTATAGACAAAGCATGATCATATCAAGAGATTTGAATATAAATCTATAAACAAATCCAAATCATATCAAAGATATAAACAATAACAAATCTAGTATGTGATTTTGTTGAGAAACTCCAATCAAATCTGATTCGAGTCGTATCTTCGCCACAATCACATGAATTATACCTTTCTTGTCGTAGTCTTGTCGTAGTCGAAGTCTCGAAGACGAATCTGTCAATTTCAATCTGAAATGGCAATGTTGATACACATTTTATCAATCTCTAACTCAATCAACACATATCCAATTCAATACTTGATCTCGGTACAATTTGACGGCGTAACGACGTACTTTCTCAATACCGTTCAATCCTAAATCTCAACATATATCAATACATCTTAATTCTCAACTCATAATCATCATCATAGGCATATGTTAGTACTCAAAATCTGCCTTCTTTAACTCTAAACATGCTGGAAATAGTAGCAATAGCATACAATATCCATTCTTCGATCCGGTTGCGAATAACCGTTACTTAAAATCATAAGAACATGTATCTATAATCATAACAAAGTTTCCCCAACATCAACAATTCAAAACATACTGGAATTTAATGAAACTTACATTCCCTTGAAGCTAGTAGCACAAGGATTACAAATCTACGCTCGGATGGAAAATCAGTTGGCCGGATCGTTCAAAACTCACAATCTAAGCTAGGATGCAAGTTTAAAAGAACTCTGAAGCTCTTCTCGTTTTTCACTTCTGAAATGGAAGGGGAAAGAGCAACCTCTATATATATCTTGCATGGAAAGGGACAAGTGTTATCATTTTTCAAGTAACACGCATGACCGTGGGTGCGGTAACTTCTTTAGCGCGGGTGCGCTCATGCTTCGGCAATCCATTCATTTTCCAAAATTCAACGACCGCGCGTGCGGTCTCATTCTTACCACGGGTGCGGTGTTGCTTCGGTAAAATTTGCCAACTTTCTGTCCATGCACCGCGGGTGCGGTGGTTCTTGGACCGCGGGTGCGGTCTTGCTTCAAATAAAATTTCCTACCCTACTAGACATCGACCGCGGGTGCGGTCCTTCTAGCACCGCGGGTGCGGTGTCCCCTCGGCTTCACCTTCACAAATTCACATTTAATGACCGCAGGTGCACTCCTTCTCTAGGCGCGGGTGCGGTCCTTGTCTCATGCCACACTTCATAATCTCATTGTTCAATTTATAATCTAGGGCATTACACATAGTCATCTTCGAAGACGTCCACCGTATCAGCAACGTGCAAGCGTTCCCGATATTTCTCCAGTTTTGCCATCAGTTTGGGAGTGGTAGCCATTCCACACTCCTGAAGAAACTGGAGTCCTTGTAGCTCCTCCCAGAATCGAATAATTTTATGGAAGACTTCATCTTCCATATCAGGTTTTCTCTTTTCCATTAATGATTCTTAAGCCATATCTGGAGTCTTTGAGCTACCTGCACCTGTCATTCTAGCTGTTGAATATTATTTGCTGATATGTTTGTGACTAACTGAGCTAATTTTATTTATAGCCCAGGGTCAAGGAAAATGAAAGGACAAAGTCATTATGACAGACGATTAACCTTCAAAGCATAACATTAAATTTGATTCGTCTTGCTTAAATTCTCGTAATCTTCATATGCATTTATTAAGGTGAAATATTGGTTTAAACGGTTAACTGAGAAGACAGCAGTTAGTAAATCTTCAACTGAAAAGATACAGTTTCACAACTGATCGTTCAGCTGATTATTTCACTGATCTTCTCACATAAGTTAACAAATTAACCATTTTTTATTTCAAATTTAGTGACGTGACTGATTATCAATCATTAAATGCTATCTTTCATCAAACGATAGGTTGAAACGTGGACTCTTTTAATCCATGTATTTTCAACACGCTTTTACCACATGTACACTCGTCCTTTACTAAAAATTTCCTGGACTGGCACGAGTCTAATAATTCGAACACTCACGTACATAAGTACTTTGTCCGCTTCATTTCAGTTCTTTTTCCTTACGCTTACATAAAATTCTCAGAGCCAAAGCAAATTCAAGCTTTCTTTTTTGTAGGAAATCATTCAGTTCTAATGGCGAATCAGATTCCCGCTCACATGTTGAATGCTATGGCTATCAATTTTGGATCACTTCTATCAGTCGGAGAAGCCGATGTCAAGAACTTCTTTCTGAAGCTAGAATCAGCTGGGCTGAGGACATTTTTGGGGCATTCTTTGCAGGAGATCTATCCAAAGGAACTTCTTGACTTCTACTCTAACGGGAATATCAATTCTGATGGAAGCATCATCACAACTGTTAATGGTCAGTTGTTGACCATTTCTGAAGAATTGTTTGGAGATTTGTTCTTATTGCCTTCTGATGGGCTAGCAAATCTTGCTGAAGCTAAGGCATCTGATGTAGAGGAGATGAAAAGTCTACTCTTTGTTGATGGATGGAAAATAAAGGTTTCCGATCCAAAGAAGGAACTGAAGCACGAAGTTCAGTTGCTGGCCGATATTGTAGCCAAGGGCTATTGGCGAAGGTAGGATCTTTTGTTGCACTTACCTTGGAGAAATTTCAAGTCATCACTGTTATCATGGCTGGATGAAGACTGAACTGGAAGCACCTTATCTTCAATATCTTGAAGAATATGTTCCAATCCACCAATCAGTTCAAAGGATTCGCAGTACAGCTGAGTTACTTGCTGAAAGTCAAAGGACTGGTGGCTGATGATTCAGAGAGATCATCAAAATTCAAAGTTTTCAATGACAAGAATGTTCAGCCACCAAAGACTAAGCTGGACATCTCTCCTGATCAGTTTGTGAAGATAAAAAAGGAGATTGGGACGCAACATGATGTTCCCAAGTCAGTTAAGAAGGGAAGAACTTTGGCTCAACTGAAAATCATCAAGAGAAAACTGATTGTTAGTGGATCAGATTATGAGGAAACACCCTTTCAGTTGATCACAAAGAAACAAAGGACTCAGAAAACAAAGCCAGTAGCTATGTTGGCATCTTTCCCAGTTGACAAATTGAAGCAATCAAATGCTCAACAGCCTATTCTGGCTATTCCTTTGAAAGACATTCCAGCTGATATTTCAGCTAAAGATCAGTTACCTCCACCAACTGATCCATCCAAGAAAGCCATCTCTACAGCTAATAAGAAGAAGGAATCAGCAAAAGTTTCATATCCTTTAATCAATATCAAACAACCTACAATTCTTGCTCCTGCTAGACCCAAAGGAATCATATTCAGGAACGAGTGGACACTACTCACTCAGGACTGAACATTCCACATATTCTTTCTGATGAGAAAGGAAAGGGCAGGATGATCGAAGAGCCCAGACCATCCAATGCCATTCAGACTCATATTAACCTTATATGGGAATAGGTCAACGCATTTGCTGAGTCCAAACTAAAGGTTTATGATGCATGGACGAGGTTTAGAACTTACACTTTTGCTAAACAGTTGAAAAAGAAGTCTAAACTGAATACATTCATCAAATTGGAAGCAACTGTTCTCAAGATGGTCAAAGCTGCTACAATTGTTCAGGCCTTGGGAAGAAAGAATTACTTCTTTGATCAAATCAGAGCCAAGAAGTTGGGACAACTGATTGAAAAGATGAAAAGCAACTACATTCCCACAAGTCCAGCTACTTATAATGATCGAGCTGTGCTCACTCTGCTGGACAACGATCTTATTACTCTACAATCGCAGATAAAGTTTTGGGAAATGGATCAGGAATTAGTCAATTATGAAGACTTTTCCGAAGATGCAGAAGATGAAACGCCATCTCAGCACAAAGAGTCATCCCCTGAACAAGCTGCTGCTACATCAGTATAAATGTAGTACCCAAATGCAGTACACGTATAAATCATGCATTTCATTAATTATTAAAGCATATATTTAATTTTAAAATGATTTTAGTGATGCATGATTTATTTAATTTGCATTATTTTAATGTTTGTGTGATGCACGTTAAAATATTTTTCAAGTGTCATGTTTCAGGCGATTATTCGAGGCGAGATCGAGGAATAGAGACCGGTGGCAAGTTTGGCAATTTGTAAACCTGGTATTTTATTTTTAAGTTAAGGATGGAGTATTTTAAATAATTTATTAAGTCTTAGTATCTTAAAAGCCTGATTTATTTATTTAGTGATTTAAAAGTTTGTAACTTTTAAAATTAGCATTTTTGTGTGTTTTAATTTAAATTAGAGATTTTGTTAAAATTGAGGAAGAGTTAGTATTTTTAAAATTAGTTGCTAATTAATAATTAAGCAAATTTTACTCTCCCTAATTTACTAATCACACGCACACACATTTTTACACACACTACAAAGTGCCTAAACACACACACTCACTTCACTATTCAGATTTTTATTTTTTTTGAGAGCAAAAACCTAGGGTTTCAAAAGAAAGAGCAGCCGCCCCTCTCCGTTCGTTTTCCAGCAAGTTATCGAAAGTTTTGTTGCAAGAAAATCATGCACGTTCGTCCCAGATCATCTCTCGCATCCTTCCCGCATCGGTCTCGTCGTTACGATATTTCAAATCATCAAAAGACACTTATATTCTGTTATTTCTACATCGATCTCGTCATATTATTCGTTGTGTTGTTATTTATGTGTAAATATACATGTGTGATATGTAGAAGTTTGAGCAATTATGTCTATATCACTTTTGAAACCATTTTTAGATCTAAAATTTACGTTTTTACTGTCTTTTTAAATACTGCGATTTTTTGGTCGGGATTCTGAGAAATGTTGCAACACAAAAAACGTAGAACTTTTTGATACCTTCGATTTGATATAAGGTTCGAATTTTTTGGATGAAAATTGAGTGAGTTATGAGATTTTGCGTGGGACTGGTCAAACTGCGTTTTCAGAAAACTAAGATATTGATGCGTTCTTGAAGTTTATTTGTTGCAGGCTTCATTGGGGATCGACGGGTGATCGTTGCTGCATCTAGGTATGTTTAGCATGATGTTGGGTTGGTTATGGTATTTTCATTTCGCGTTGTTAAGCACTTGGGAGATTGAGTGGTCGTATAAATCATGTTGTTGTCAAAAGTCGTGTTCACGGGTTTATTGGGTTATTTGTGATATGTGGCTGTTTTAACACAATCATATAAGATTGAGTCAATGATATAACATCCTAGGAGGGGCTCGTGGTGTCGGTTCACAGTCCGTACAATCGAGTCTAGGACGATAAGCTTGGCATGTACAGAATTTTCGTGAGTTCGCGTCCAACGAGAGGGTACACAGACCCGGACACAGATCCTGGCATGGGGTCCGTGTCTTCGTTTCTTCTTGATTGTCCTTTTTGCGAGCTGACACGGACCCCCACACGGACCAGGGCACGGGGTCCGTGCCTTCCCTTTTCTTCACGATAAATTTCACGCACATACACGGACCCAGAGCCGGACCTAGACACGGGGTCGTGTCCTTTCTCCTTCTCGAGTATTCCCTTTGCACACCTACACGAACCCATACACGGACCCAGGCACAGGGTCCATGTCTTTCACATTTTGGGAAAAATTTTATAGTATGCTTTGAGGTCTGACGTCATGGTTTAATACAATGATTTACAAGGTCGAGTCTTGAGAATTTTAGAACGTCCTAAGAAATTGATTGAGCTCATAAGTAAGCATGATATTTACGTCTAAGTTATGCAAGTTAAGCATTGGAATTCATGTTAGTATGTGCAGCAACGGCTTGATCTAAGTCCAACGAATCCCTCAATGCCAAGTAAGTATGTTTGACGTGCAAGAAATATTTTAAGTTTTTGAGATATGCTAAATGTCTTGTGACCAAATTATGTTTAGGATTTGAAAGCGTTAAATTATGAACGGGGACCAATCCACCCGTTAAATTATAAACGGTTTAGATCGAGATTGGAAAGCGTTAAATTATGAAAGGGGACCAATCAGCCCGTTAAATTATGAACAAGGATCTCACGTATGTGGCAGTGGATTTTTCCCTGTCAGCCCAATAATATGGTTTAGTCTGATCAGGCGTATTTATGTATGGGTCACTTGCTTTGAAACACACCTCTACGCAAAATGATGAAGTTATGTATGTTCAAGTATGTTTAAGTATGCAAGCATGTTTAAGAAAAGTTTATGTCGATGGCACGTCTAAGTATGTATGTACGTATGTTCAGGTTTTGGTATGCAAATTCAGGCTTTAACTATGTATGTTCTATTTTAAAGTTGTACGTGATTTTATTATGTTGTTCTTGTTACTTCCAGTCTATACGTGTTGAGTCTTTAGACTCACTAGACTTGATCGATGCAGGTGAGGATGTTTATGAGGAAACTGAAGGTGGGGACCGAGGAGCAGGCTTGGACTGAGCGAGAGGATAAACCTGAGGACTGCCATGTTTTAAGTTTTATGGAAACATTTAAGACTTTTGTCAAACTTTAAATTTCAAAGCTTTTGTTGCAACGACTTGTGAGACGTACAAGTTTATTTCTTTTATCGAATTTTGAATGTCCATGTTGATTTAAGAAATTTTTTAATTTTTCCGCAAATTTTGAGTAGTAAAAGTACGGTACGTTACAAGAGCCAACTCAAGATGTGCCACCATCGACTTCTTATGCTGATCCTCTGCTTTCCTCGGATGCTGACTTGACACTTGCTAATATTGATGAGATCATTCAGTCAGTCGCCCGAGAATTTCAATCAAATGTGCCCTCAACAGAATCAGTTGATCTCTCAACTGATCAAGCAGCTTCAGATGCTCATATCCCTGTCTCTGCTACACAAGATGATCAAACTAATGTGCAAATTCACTCAACTGTTGAGCCAACTGTAGAAAATGTTTTCACTGAGGAGGCTTAGTTGCAAGTTGACGAACTGCAACAAGTTTCAGTTGATCACCAATCAGAACCATCAGTCACTGATCCTCAAACTGAAACTACCGCAGATATTCAAATTAATCAGCAGGATAGTCCATCTGCTGATCCTAATCAAGCTTCTTCTCCTCCTATCCAACAAGAAGTCAGTGTGGAAGACGTGCCAGAGCTAACACATGCTGAAACAGAGGTTTCTGACCGCACTTTGGTGATATTTGATCAATCTACCAAGGAACAGGAACCAGGGTACGTCTGGACCAGTATCTCCGTTATCCATCCTCTGACCTAGATTTAGTCCTTGAATAAATTCAGGACATTCAGCTAAACATGTCGAAAATAATGCAAGAAATAAAGGAGATTCAAAGCACTCAGCTTGCTCACTCTCTGAAGCTGAACTCCTCTAGTGATTTCAACTCAGGGAAACTGAAATCCATTCAAACAGCTGTGACCTCCATCTCCTTTGCGATCAACGAGCTTAAAAAAAATAGAGGCCTAGCTGAGAGTCTTTCCCTTACTCAAGACTCAATCAGCAAGAGAATTGAATCTGTGGAGACATCTGTCTCAAAGAAAATAGACTTGCTGCAGAGAACCTGTATTGACTGCTGTTAAAGACATTGCAGCTAATGTTAGGATTCTATCTCTCAAGGTCAATGTGCTTGACAAAAAAGGGGAAGCAACTATATTGATGAATGAATAAGGGAGGATACAACTGAAGAGATATTTTTGTCAGTTATTAATTGAAGATTATTTGTTTTCTTTGTACGAATCTGTACATTAGAAATTATTTATCTACAATGATTCAAATAATTCTTTTACTTCAAATGATCAGCTTATTATACTTGAGTTTTGTCAATCACCAAAAAGAGAGAAATTGTTTGAAACTAAATTTCAGTGGTTTGACAAACTAAGCTTCGAACGTATTGGAATAACTGATCAAAGGCAACGAGCTTAACTGACTCAAATATTACAACTGATAATTGTCATTAGCTGAAGATTAATGCGTACCTGCTAAGTCTTATCCACGTCATCAGTTGAAGCAGAATCTAACTGACTGATCAGTTGGGATATTCAGTTATAAGTTCTCCAGCAAAATATCCTTCAGCTGATCCCTCAGCTGTACACGTCATCAGTTGAGAACGACAACCGACAAATAGTACAACAGACTACAACTAGTAGTGGAATGCCGCATTTCAGAGATTGCAGTGTACGAATGTCAGAGAATATCGACGTGGCAATCAATTGATACAAAGTGTAAAACCCGTAAATCAGACTACGTGTGAGCCATGTATAATTTCTAGTATTTAAATTAAAAATGATTTCTTTATTTTTTTGGCATTTTAAAGTTATTTAGTCTTGGTTATTTATTTTAAATCGCATGAATTTAGTTTTGTCTTTTCAGTTAAATAAGCGAGGCCAGACTGGAGTTGGAGTAATGAGATAAATTTTAATAATGAGAAAATATTCCTAGAATTTATTAGGATAAATAATAAGTTAATTTAATGTAAAAGAATGTTTAAAGGATTTATTTAAGTAATTTGAGATAAATAGTAAATAAATTCTTTTAGGTTCAATAATTTAATTTATTAATTCACTAAAATATTTAATGGGTAGATAAAACTCTAAAGATTAAAGTACAATATTTAAGAAATTTTTCCCTCCATTTAAACTCAAAATTTCGGCCATCTTTCAGTTTAGAATTTAATTAGTTTGACAACTCACCATTTTGATTCCTTTCCTTATCCATTCTTGGTAGATAGTTCCTTCATTTTTTAAATCTTCAATAATTATTAATTAAGCAATATTTTATCCATTTTTAAAAGTTAGAATTCGGTCCCCTTAAACAATTCAAAGATTTGTTTTGACAACTCAACATTTGATATCATTCCTTATTCTTTTATTGGGAGATAATTCCCCCACCTTTTAATCACCAAGTAATTATTAAATAAGCAATTTCCTACCTCATTTGTAATAGAAAAATCGGCAGTGCACCTCCTAATTATCCTTCAAATCCTATGATATCATAATCATTCCTTATCTCACAAACTAGAAAGATAGCAAGATTATTCTCTTTCTTTTTTCTTGTAACCTCCCATTTATTTTCCTAGCCTTCCCTCCCACTCCTTAGTCTCGAAATTCAGTAGGTTTTCAGAGAGAAAAACCGAAAGAAAACACTAGAGAAATCGTGAGAATCAAGAGAGAAAAACAAGAAGCAAAGCAACTTCGTCTCCGCCGCACCGCGTCGTCGTTAGTCGTTTGTTTTCTTTCAAAACAAAAATCCAAGGCATGTTTCTATCATTCTTTTACTCTTCAATCAAGTCATATTAATATTTTAAAACATTTCATGTGCATGATTGAAAAGGCAAAATCCGAAATATTGTCAAACCATTTTCGAAAAGGTAGTGCAGAATTTTTCGGCTTCACCCTATGCCTCATGATTTTTGCTGTTTTTGTTGATTTAGAGGTTGGCTCGATTCCAGGGGCTCAAGGCTGCATCTAGACATGTACTAGGGCATGTTAGGGTCATGTAAGTCCATTGGATCCAGCCCCTATACGCTGGAGAAAGAGTTTTGACAGCAACTCTCCTCATTGCAATTCATGAGTCTCGAAAATTCTGGTTTTGGATTGTTCAAGGAGGTTCGAATGTTGTTTGGATTTTGAGCCTGTAACCATGGTTTGAACCATTCCTTGACATGTCTAGGACGTGACCAAGATACCCTTCCATGGCTTGGTTCACGTTCCCATCGGTTTTTAAAACAAACGAAACAAGCACCCGCTTCGGCCCTCTCTTTCTTTTTCTGCGTGAGTTGTCTCGGCTTTTGGGGATGGTGTGGATCTTGGTTGGATTTTAATCCCTTATCCATGGTTCAAAAAATACCTCATGATGTGTATATTGAGCCATGGTTGATCATATGGCCACTGGAACGACACACGACAGCAAGCGATCCAAACAATCGCATGGTACATAATTTGTTCTTGGTGTCTCGGCTTCAGTTTCGGTTGTCCTATGGAATTGCTTGGTTTGTGGTTGGCTTGTAGCCATTATCCATGGTCCAAGACACGCCTTAGGATGTTGGGAAGAGGCTCTGTTTGGTGTTTCAAGCCCCAATGGCCATTAGCCTTGTAAACGACGCATGCAAGCGCAAGCGCAAGCGCTGCTGCTGTAATTTTGGACAGCAACTTGGTGCTTCGGTTCAGAGGCATGTTTGAGTTCTTGGTTTGCTTTTAGCCTATGGCTTGTGACTGGAAAGTACCTCATTGAGTTAGGAAGGTTATTTTTTTGTCCGTTCATTATTCGGTTAAGTTTAGACGTCGTACGAGAATTTACGGTGCAATGTGTCAAAATGACTCTCGAAAGAGCGTTTCTTGTTTTTGGCCTCCATTCACCAAATTTCGACATGTACAATTTTCGGAGCTTTATTTCATCATTTTAGGTGTATTTTAATCATGACTAAATGATGATTCGATGTTGGTTCGGGATGGTACGGAGTCATGGTTAAAAATTTAGTTGTTGGTCTAGTTGGCCCCGTTTTTGGGTTCAATGACTAAGTTATTTTCAAGGAAAAATCATTTACATATTTTCATGTAAGAATTAGGTCGCAGCGAGCCTGGGAACGATCCAACCCATTCGGTAAAATAAAACAGGATATTTAATTATATTACGTGCATAAAAATATAAAATGTTTATTTTTGAGAAATATGTGATATTGCTTGTTGCCACCTCACGTTCATGGGATTGCAGCTTATCATGGGATTATTACTTCATCCGGTGGTCACTGACCGGTTCATGTTCATGTATGGGTACGGATATCCAGTCCAAGGGCTGTGATGATCTCTACCGCCCAGTATATTGTGGTTTAGTCTGATCAGACGATTCAGTTCATTTTATGGGCCACTTGCGTAGAACATATTCTCAACATAAAATTATTATATGCTATTTCATGACAGGGCTCTATCGAGAAAACATTTCACTTACGATTTTCAGTTCAGTTATGCACGTGTTTATAATTATTCATGACCCGATTTTCGCGTTACGCTTTACAATATGAATTCTTTATATGGCATGAAATTTTATGATCTATTTACTAGTTATCTATGATATATGAATGCTGAGTCTTTAGACTCACTAGACTTGATTGTTGTAGGTACTGATGAGGTCGGGGCCGAGGGCGGGGACCAATGAGCTAGCTTGGGTCGGCATTAGTAGGAACCCGAGGACCTCATTTTCAGCACTTATTATTTTTATTCCAAACTCAGTTTTATTTTGTTGAATTATTTTATGTTGTTATTTTGAAAACATTATTTACTTCCGCTGCTACTTTAAACATTGAATCTTTTTATCAGTATATTTTATGAATGAGGCTTTTTATTTATTTAAATTGAAAATTTTTAATTATTCCGTAAATTTTTAAATACGAATTTTAGGCCTCTACAGTTGGTATCAGAGCCTATGTTCTTGTAAAGGGTTGTACTACTACTGACCTCGAGAAGCTCACAAAGTCACGTCTTCGGTCTGTAAGTTTTATGTTTACGCATTTCTTTTACTGTTCTTATTAAAACTGCGAATTTTCGGTCAAGATTTTGGGAAAACTTTTAACACAAAAAACGTAGAACTTTTCGATACCTTCGATTTGAATGAGTTATTTCGTTTTTCGTGGGACTGCTCAAACTGCATTTTTCAGAAAAATATGATTTTGATGCATTCTTGAAGTTTATTTGTTGCAGGCTTCGTTGGGGATCGATGGGTGACCGTTGCTGCGTCTAGGTATGTTTAGCAGGTTGTTGGGATGGCTATTGATGTGTCGTTCCATGTCGTTGGGTCCTTGGGAGAACGAGTAGCCGTGTAAACTATTTTTCTGTCAAAGGTTTTGTTTATGAGTTTGATGAGCTATTTGGGATATGTGGTTGTGATGGGACAATCGTATAGGCTTGAGTCAATAATATAGTAGCCTAAGATGGTCTCGTGGTGTTGATTCATGGTCCATACAATCGAGTCGAGAGCGTTAAACAAAACATGTACAGAATTTTCGTAACTTCGCTTGTCCGCAGGTACACGGACCCGAGCACAGACCCTGGCACGGGGTCCGTGTCTTCGCTTTTCCCTTGGTGCGCCATTACAGTGAGTACACGGACCCTTACCCGGTCCTTAGAACGGGGTCCGTGCCTCCCCTTTTCCTTCGCACACATTTTACCGAGCCTACACGGACCCGGGGCCGGACCTGGGCACGGGGTCCGTGTCCTTCATATTTTAGGAAAATTTCTATAGTATGCCTTGAGGTATGATGTTATGGTCTAGTACAATGACTTACAAGGTCGAGTCATGGGAATTTTAGAACGTCCTAAGGAATTGAATGCACTTGTAAGTAAGTAGGACTGATACGTCTAAGCTATGCAAGTTTAGTATGCAGTTTCATGTTAGTATGTGCAGCAGCGACGACCCCAAACGAGATCCAACGAATCCCTCAACGCCAAGTAGGTATGATGACGTGCAAAAGAAAACATTTTAAAGTTTTGAGGTATGCTAATTGCTTTGTGACCAAATGTATGAATGGTTTTGGAAGTCGGTGAACGTGGCCGAGGACCTCCCCGCCCCGTTAAACATATGAACGGGGATCTTATGTATGCAGCAGTGAATACGTCCCTGTCAACCCAGTACTGTGGTGTGTCTGATCAGGCCTTATTATGTTATGGGTCACTTACTTTGAAACATGCCTCTACGCAAAATTATGCTTTATACGCTCAAGTTTATGTTACGAGAATGTTTAAGAAAAGATCATGTTGATGGCACGTCTAAGTTAAGCTCACGATGTTCAAGTTTCAGGCATGTTAAATTCAAGTTCAAGTATGTATGTTCTATTTTAAAGTTGCATGCGGTTTTATTATGTAGTACTCGCTATTTCCCAGTTTATATGTGTTGAGTGTTTAGACTCACTAGATTTGATCGATGCAGGTGAGTATGTTGATGAGGAGACAAGAGGTGGCGACCAAGGGGCAGGCTTGGACTGAGCGGGAGGCTAACCCGAGGACCGCAATGTTTATGTTTTTATGCAAATGTTAATTTACTCTGATTTCATGTTTTGAGGGAAACACTTTGAGCAAAACTTTTGTGAGCAAATTTTATTAAAGTTATTTTGAGCAACCATGTCTTATGGGGGACTTGGTTGAGTTATTTTATGGCAAACTTTGAAGGTTAAGTTATGTTTAAGAAAATTTTAAATTTTACCGCAAATTTTGAACGGTAAAAGTACGGTACGCTACAAGAGCGCACCCGCGGTAAGAACGCAGCGCACCTGTGGTCGTCACATTCAGATTTTCGGATGTTGTACAGACAGCTTAGCGCACCCGCGGTCCAAGGCTTAGCGCACCCGCGGTGCATAAACAGTGTAAGCGTGTTTTCGAGATTAAGTGATATAATTCAAGAGTTGGTTCACTTTTCCTCATTTCTTCTCCATTCTCTCGGTTCTTATTCTCAAGGGGAGGTTAGGGTTCCATTTTCTTTCATTTCCTTTCTTTGATTCTAGCATCTTGTGGGATTATTGAAGTGAGAACAAGGTCATTGTTGGTTCAAGGAGCTAAGGTAAGCTTGTGGTATAGTTTATTCTTGGTTTTTGGTGTTGGGAGAAATTATGGATTATTGAGTGTGTTGGTTTTATAGGTTTTGTGGTATGGGTTTGTGATTAATGAGATGTTGATGGTTCATTTTATGGTTTATTGTTGTAGGAAGTGTACCAAGAGAATAGAATCAAGTGATCCAAGGGTAGTAAGTGGAATCATTTCCTTATGCTCACATGATAATATATGTATTGTGTTTCAATGGTTTTAACATGTTATTCTCTTCCAATTGATTCATGCTATGTATTAATACAATTTATTGTATATTAGAGGCATTTTTATGTCTCAATTATGTCAAAAGGGAATACAAAAGAAAAGAGTATGCAAAGTGTTTGGTTTAATGCCTAAAAGAGAGTTCAAATGTTTTATTGGATTGATAGATACATAGTCAGATATTGCATGCAATTAGTTGATCAACGACTATAGGCTTATATCCCAACAGAGTATCGATTTATATCGATGGGATATAGGGACAGAGACAGATATACTATTTAGATATCAATCCATTAGAGAAAAGAGAAATACCATCGTTATTGCTATTCATGCTATGATATTTATGTTTCAGAGTTGATGGTATTTAATGTTTTCAAAGTTATGTTTTTCAGAGTATGTTATGTATTCATTGCTACGTAAGAGTTCCACTTGCTGAGTTTTATACTCATTTCAGTTATTTCATGTGATGCAGATAAGAGCGACGAGTCTGGACGTTGATTGTAGCCGGAGTCATATGCATAAGAGAAGGAAGGAAGAAGACTATTTTGCTAGCATTTTGGACATGATCACAAAAATGATATTTTGTATTTTTTTGCATCATTTTATTGATCATGTATATACTTTTTATTATATATTGAAATGTATTTTAAATCCTTCTTTCTTTTAAGAAAATTTTAAATTCCGCTGCTATTTTTTTAAAACTGGTCAAGGGCGTTACATTTAGTGGTATCAGAGCAACATTCTTCGGACCAATGCATATGACTTCGTCTACTTTCAACAGTCCGGGTATGTCTTCTTCTACATCTATTCATTCTTATTGGTTGATATGTATTATGTGAGCACATTGTAGGAGTAATGCCTCCTAAGAGGAAATCGTCAGAGGGTGAGGATAGTTCTTCATCGAGAGTTGTCGACGCGTTCGACAAGTTATCAAAAGAGCAAGCCAAGTTCCACAGTGAGCAGATCCAACAGTTGCTCTGTTTGCAAGGTACAGGACAAGGGAGAGGCCAAGTGGCACAAGCAGTTGGAACCGATGGGATCTTTACTACTTTTAAGAGGATGGATCCGCCGGAATTTGCAGGAAGCACTGATCCATTGGTGTCTGTAGAGTGGATCAAAGCACTTGAGGCGATATTTGATCATCTCAACTATGAAGAAAAGGACATAATTTGTTGTGCAGTGTTCATGTTAGTCAAAGTTGCACGCATTTGGTGGAATGCTACCAAGGTAGGTGTTGATGTACCGGCATTGAAGTGGCAAGATTTTACTGATCTTTTCTATGACAAGTACTTCCCAGATGCACTTAGAGCTCGGAAGGTGACTTAATTTTTAGAGCTTCGTCAAGGAGGTTTGAATGTCGATGAGTACATTTTGAAGTTCGAGGAGGGCTGTCTGTTTGTCCCGTATATTGCCTGCAATGACAAAGACAAGGGTGCTCATTTCATTAGAGGTCTTCGAGCAGAGATCAGAAGGGACATCAATATGTCTAAAGCGGTGACATTTAAAGAGATTGTGGCTAAAGCTTTGTTATCCGAGAAAGATGAGAAAGATATTCCAAGATAGAGACAGGCGAGGCAACAGGCTATTGCTCAAAGGGGTCAGGGTTCGAGCCAAAGAGGAAAGAGCAGTTTTAAAGGGAAAGGCAAGATGGAACCGAGTTTTAAAGCACCGACAGTTCCATTTGATCCAGAGAAGCCGTTTTGTCCCAAGTGCAGTAGGAATCATAGGGGAGAGTGCAGATTTGGTACTCATACTTGTTACCGATGTTGTACTGCAGGCCATATTGCCAAGGACTGTCCAAGAGGAGCGAGTAAAGAGAAGGTGCAGGGTCGCATCTTCACCATGACGAAGGAAGGTATAAACCATGATTCTTCTGTGATCTCTAGCACTATTTTAATTTCAGGCAGAGTAGCTATGACATTGATTGATACATGTGCTACTCATTCTTTTATGCCTGAACTATTTTTGAGATCTTTGGGTTTTGTTCCTTCTTTTCTTCCCCTCCAGTTTAATGTTGTTTTGCCTTCGGGAGATGTGTTGTGCCCGACGTCTATTGTGTATGCGTGCTCTGTTCAAATTGATGAGCGAGTGGTTTATGCCGATTTGATTGTTATTCTGATGGTTGCGTTTGATATTATACTTGGAATGGATTGGCTATCAACCTATCGTGCAGTGATTGATTGCGTTGCTAAGACGGTGAAATTTGCAGATGATGGCAATAAGGAAGGTATGCTCGCCAGTGCAGGTACTTCGCTGGTCCTTCCTTTTATTTCGTGTCTTGAGGCTAAGAAGTTGTTGTGTAGAGGTTGTGATGGGTTTTTGGCTTCGATTGTTGATATGGATAGAATGGTTAAGTTGAATATTGATGATATTGATGTGGTGAGAGAGTTCCTTGATGTATTTGAGGATGATGTTCCGGGTTTACCGCCGGACAGAGATGTAGAGTTTGTGATTGATCTATTCCCTGGAACGGTTCCTAATTCCAAGGCTCCGTACAGAATGGCCCCTACAGAGATGAAATATTTGAAGATGCAGTTGCAGGATCTTTTGGATAAAGGTTTTATTAGGCCGAGTTCTTCGCCTTGGGGAGCTCCGGTTCTTTTTGTCAAAAAGAAAGATGGGTCTTTGCGGCTTTGCATTGATTATAGAGAGATCAACAAAGTGACTATCAAGAATAGATATCTGTTGCCACGAATAGATGATCTTTTTGACCAACTGCAGGGGGCTATAGTGTTTTCGAAGATTGATCTGCGATCTGGCTATTATCAGTTGAAGGTTAGGGAGTCTGATATCCCTAAGACGACATTCCAGACCAAGTACGGTCATTATGAATTTCTTGTTATGTCATTCGGTCTGACTAATGCTCCTTCAGTCTTCATGGATCTTATGAACCGAGTGTTCAAGCCGTATTTGGATATCTTTGTCATTGTTTTCATTGATGACATATTGATTTATTCCAAGACCAGATAGCTTCATGCAGAGCATCTCAGAGTTGTTCTTCAGTTGCTGAGAGAGAAGAGGTTGTATGCTAAGTTGAAGAAATGTGATTTCTGGTTGGAGCAGATTTCTTTCTTAGGCCATGTTGTCTCTAAGGATGGTATAGCTGTTGATCCAGTGAAAATTGAGGCGATACAAAAGTGGCCTATCCCTACCACTGTATCAGAGGTACGCAGTTTTCTTGGTTTGGCGGGTTATTATCGTCGTTTTATTTCAGATTTTTCCAAGATTGCCCTGCCATTAACCAATCTGACGAGGAAGACTGTGAAGTTTGAGTGGTCCAAGAATGTCAGAGTGGATTTCAAGAGTTGAAAGATAAGTTGACGTCAGCTCCTGTACTTGCATTTCCTAGTGGTTCAAAGGACTTTGTTGTTTATACCAATGCGTCAAAGAAGGGCCTCGGTGCAGTGCTGATGCAACGTGGAAAAGTTATAGCTTATGCTTCTCGCCAGTTGAAGGACTACAAGAATAATTATCCTACGCATGATCTGGAGCTGGCAGCAGTGGTTTTCGCCCTGAAAATCTTGAGACATTGCTTATATGGCAAAAAATGTGAAATTTTCACGGACCACAAGAGTTTAAGGTACTTGTTTTCTCAGAAAGAACTCAATATGCGTCAGAGATGGTGGTTAGAGCTTGTCAAAGATTATAATGTGACTATTAGTTACCACCCTGGGAAGGAGAATGTTGTAGCAGATGCATTGAGCCGTAAGTCAAGTTCTTCTTTGAGTTCGATGATTCAGCAGCCGTTATTGTTGGACTTGAATCGAGAGGAGATAGCTTTGGTAGTCCTAGGAACCATTGCTCGCTTTTCAGCGTTGGTCATTTGGGCTACATTGACGGACAAGATCCGTAGAGAGCAGGAGAATGATTTACAATTAACAGAGATGAGAGCCAGAGCAGAGGAGAGAGGTAATTCAGAGTTTGAGATGAATAGAGATGGTTTGGTGACATTCAGAGGCCGTATATGTATTCCTGCTGGTGATGATATTCGGCGAGACGTCTTGACAGAGGCACATACCGCGCCATACTCGATACATCCACGTAGTACAAAGATGTATCAGGATCTTTGTAGACTCTATTGGTGGCCAGGTATGAAGAAGGATATTGGCATGTTTATTTCTAAGTGCCTAACTTGTCAGCAGGTGAAAATCGAGCACCAGAGACCTACTGGGACATTGCAGTCTTTGCCGATTCCTCAATGGAAATGAGATCATATTACGATGGACTTCGTGACTGGTCTTACCAGAACAAAGAAAGCTTTTAACTCTATTTGGGCTATTATTGATCGGTTGACCAAGTCAACGCATTTTCTCCCAGTCAAGACAACGTATTCCATGAACCAGTATGCCGAAGAGTACATAGCTGAGATTGTTAGACTTCATGGTGTTCCGGTGTCGATCGTGTCTGATCGTGACCGTAGATTTACTTCAGAGTTTTGGAAGAGTTTGCACAGAGCCTTGGGTTCACAGTTAGCATTCAGTACAACATATTATCCCTAGAGCGATGGTCAATCAGAGAGAGTTATTCAGATATTAGAGGATATGCTCAGAGCTTGTACTATTGATTATCCTGGTAGCTGGGATTCCAAATTGCCTCTTGTTGAGTTCACGTACAATAATAGCTACCAAGCGACGATTGGCATGGCACATATGAAGCCTTTTATGGCAGGAAGTGTAGATTGCCCTTGTATTGGGACGAGATTGGTGAGAGGAAGATGTTGGGTCCAGAGTTGGTCCAACAGACAGCCGATGTTGCTGTTATCCAAGAAAGAATGAAGATAGCTCAGTCAAGACAGAAGAGTTATGCTGATGTGAGGCGTAGGACATTGCAGTTTGTGGTTGGTGATCATGTGTTCTTGAAGATAGCACCTCTTAAGGGTGTGATGTGGTTTGTCAAGAAGAGAAAATTGAGTCCGAGATTTATTGGCCCATTTGAGATCTTGGATAGAGTTGGTGATCGAGCTTACAGGTTAGCCCTACCGCCAGATCTTGATAGAGTTCATAATGTTTTTCATGTCTCCATGCTCAGGAAGTATATTGCAAATCCTTCCCATGTTCTTCGTCACGAGCCATTGGATTTGACGCCGAATTTGACGTACCAAGAGATTCCAGTTCAGATTCTGGATCGCAAACTTAAAGTGTTGAGAAACAAAGAGATCGGCATTGATAAAGTCCTTTGGAGGAATCATTTGATTCAATGGTTTTAACATGTTATTCCCTTCCAATTGATTCATGCTATGTATTAATACACTTTGTTGTATATGAAAGGCATTTTTATGTATCAATTATGTCAAAAGGGAATATAAAAGAAAAGAGTATGCAAAGTGTTTTGTTTAATACCTAAAAGAGAGTTCAAATGATTTATTGGATTGATAGATACATAGTCAGAGATTGCATGCAATTAGTTGATAAACGACCATAGGCTTATATCCCAACAGAGTATCGATTTATATTGATGGGATATTGGTACAGAGACAGAGATACTATTTAGATTTCAATCCATTAGAGAAAAGAGAAATACCATAATTATTGCTATTCATGCTATGATATATATGTTTCAGAGTTGATGGTATTTAATGTTTTCAAAGTTATGTTTTTCAGAGTATGATATGTATTCATTGCTATGTAAGAGTTCCACTTGCTGAGTTTTATACTCATTTCAGTTATTTCATGTGATGCAGATAAGAGCGACGAGTCTGGACGTTGATTGGAGCCGGAGTCATATGCATAAGAGAAGGAAGGAAGAAGACTATTTTGCTAGCATTTTGGACATGATCACAAAAATGATATTTTGTATTTTGTTGCATCATTTTATTGATCATGTATATACTTTTGATTACATATTGAAATGTATTTGAAATCCTTTTTTCTTTTAAGAAAATTTTAAATTCCGCTGCTATTTTTTTAAAACTAGTCAAGGGCGTTACACAATATTTATTTAAATTTAAAGAAATAATAGAGATTATGCATGTTAGTTACGTATGGATTATGTTTGGAACAATATGCCTCCTAGACGCGTTTTGAGCACACGAGAGATGATGAGCCTCGCCAGGAGGACGGTGAGAATCAAAGGCAGGAGAGAGATTTACCACCTCCACCTCCACCGGACATGAATGCCCAGATGTTAGCTGGGATGACTTAGTTCTTCGCACAGTTTGCGGGGAACAATGTTGTGGAAACTAGGCCGGCAGGGCCTGAGGCTACCTATGAGCGGTTCGTGAAGATGAGACCGAAGGAGTTTTCAGGGACGGAAGATCCCATGATCGCCGAGGGCTGGATTAAGTCCCTAGAGGTTATCTTTGAGTTTATGGAGCTTGGGGATGCGGACAGAGTTCGTTGTGCGACATATCTATTTGGAGGAGACGCACACCTATGGTGGGAAGGAGCATCCATAGCCTTGAACTTGGCTACTCTGAGCTGGATGCACTTCACGGAGGTATTTTACTCCAAATATTTTACTGACGAGGTGCGTGCCAGGTTGACCAGGGAGTTGATGACCCTGAGGCAAGGAGACTTGACTGTTACGGAGTTCATCCGTAAGTTTGAGAGGGGTTGACATTTTGTTCCCTAATTGCAAATGATGCCGGAGCAAAGTTGAGGCACTTTCTAGATGGTCTGCGACCGATCTTATGCCACAATGTTAGGGTGGCTGGCCCTACTACCTTTGAAGTCGCTGTTTCCAGAGCTCTTGCTGCAGAGCAAGATCAGATTGACATTGAGAGGGATCGCCAGGGCAAGCGATCAGTTCAAGTGCCAAACCGCCCTCCTCCTCAGCAGCAACCCCAAAGTAAGAGGCCTTTCCACGGCCCACCCAGGAACAGAGCACAGCAGCAGCAGCGGGGGCGCGCAGACCCGAGGACTTTTGGTCACCCAGTCTGTCCTAGGTGAACGCGCCGCCATGCTGGAGCGTGTTTGTATGGTTCAGGGAAGTGTTACAAGTGTGGTAGCCCAGACCACTTGCTGCAACAGTGCCCACAAGGGAGTCTGTTTACCCAAGGCAAAGTTTTTGCTCTCCATGCAGCGGAGACGAACTCAGACACTATGTTCATGAAAGGTATTTTAAAGCTTTAAGTTAATATTTGAAATTCAATGTTTTGGGAATCTGGATTAAGATTTTGAACTTAGAATTGTGATAGGATTACATGCTCTAATAAGTGATACTTTCGGGAATTAGGAGAACTTTGACCTTCGCATGTCTATAGGTTAGTTCTTGTGATTATTGGGTTCAGCTTGACGTTCCAACCTTTCAGGGAGAATTTTTATGGCGGGTTCAGCTACGAAAGGCTTCATAGATTCAGGGGCTACTCATTCATTCATTTCGGAGACCTTTGCTAATTTTCTCAAGGTCAAGACCATTGGGCTAGATATAGCCTATTCAGTAGTACTGCCTTCGGTAGAGGAGATGTCAGCTACTAATGTTATCCGAGACATAGACCTCGAGCTTCATGGCAATCTTGTTTATGCGGATCTTATCGTTTTGCCGATGCTGATATCATTCTGGGTATGGACTGGCTATTAAGGAACAAAGTTTTGATCGAATTCCAGCGGAGATCTGTTCTAGTCCGACCTCTTGGGATGGAGCAGTTCTTATTCGAACCAGACAGGTACTTTCATTTACCGCATTTGATATCTTGTGTCTAGGCTAGGAAGCTCATGCATAGAGGGTGTCGAGCGTTTTTGGCAACTTTAATATCCATTCCCGAGGCACTAGCCAGTCAGCCTCTGATATCCCAATTGTTAGGGATTTTCTAGGCATATTTCTTGATGACGTCTCTAGTATGCCACCCGAGCGAGAGGTGGAGTTTTCTATTGAGCTTATGCCAGGTACGGCTCCGATCTCAAAAGCGTCGTACCGATTAGCACCGACAGAGATGGTAGAACTTAAGAAGCAGATCCAGGAACTTCTTGACAAGGAGTTCATTCGCCCGAGTTTTTCACCATGGGGCGCGCCAGTCTTATTTGTGAAGAGGAAGGATGGTTCTATGAGGCTTTGCATTGATTACCGGGAGTTAAACAGGGTTACAGTGAAGAACAAATACCCACTTCCGCGGATTGAATATTTATTTGATCAGCTACAGGGAGCTTCAGTGTTCTCAAAGATTGATCTGCGTTCCGGTTATCACCAGTTGAGGGTGAAAGATGCCGATGTTTCCAACACTGCTTTTAGGAGTCGTTATGGCCACTTCGAGTTCCTCGTGATGACGTTCGGTTTGACGAATGCACCAGCGATCTTCATGGATCTCATGAATCGCGTATTTCAGCCGTATCTTGATCAGTTTGTGATAGTTGTCACAGATAACATTCTCGTCTACTCAAAGAATCAAGAGGATCACAGTAGACACCTGACCGCAGTTCTGCAGACCCTACAGAAGCATAAGCTATTCGCGAAGTTCAGTAAATGCGAACTTTGGTTAGAGAAGGTGGGGTTCTTAGGCCACATCGTTTCTAGCAGCGGTATTGAGGTAGACCCAGCGAAAGTTGTATCAGTCAGAGATTGGGTTGTGCCGCAGATGCATCAGAGATCCATAGTTTCCTTCGGTTAGCAGGATATTATCGGAAGTTTATTCAGGCATTCTCCTCTATCGCAGTTCCACTCACGTCATTGACAAAGAAGAATGTTAAATTTGTGTGGAGCGATGAGTGTCAGAAGTGCTTCGATACTTTGAAGCAAGCTCTTATCTCAGCGCCAGTGTTGGCCATGCCGTCAGGGCCCGGGGACTTTGTTTTGTATACCGATGCTTCGAAGCTCCGTCTAGACGCAGTATTGATGCAGCATGAGAAGGTGATAGCGTATGCTTCTAGACAGTTGAAAGTCCATGAGAAGAACTACCCTACCCATTATCTAGAGTTGGCAGCCGTAGTTTTTGCCTTGAAGATTTGGAGAAATTATTTGTACGGAGAGAAGTGCCAGATCTTTACCGACCATAAGAGCCTCAAGTACTTCTTTACACAGAAAGAGCTAAATATGCGTCAAAGGCGTTGGTTGGAGCTATTGAAGGACTATGACTGTGACATTAGCTACCACCCGGGCAAAACTAATGTAGTTGCGGATGCATTGAGCAGGAAAGTCGCATTGATGGCTCATCTAGCGATTTAGAGGCCTCTTCAGTCTGAGATACAGAGGTTCGATCTAGAGACTTATCCTCGAGGTAGAGTTCCCCGTGTATCTACTTTGACGATTCAGTCTTCCCTTCTAGACCGTATTCACAGTGGTCAGTCAGCAGATGAGCAGTTGGCAAAGTGGAAGCCGAGAGATGAGGCCAAGGACAGTGTCTTGTATACAGTTAGCGACGATATTGTGAGATACCGAGACAGAATGTGGGTTCCTAGTAGTGATTCTATTCGAGCAGACATTCTATCCGAGGCCCATATGTCACCGTACTCTATTCATCCTGGGAGTACGAAGATGTACAAAGACCTGCAGTCGTTGTATTTGTGGCTAGGAATAAAGAAGGACATCAGACGTTTTGTATCCGAGTGTCTGACGTGCCAGCTAGTGAAAGCAGAGCATCAGAGACCAGAAGGCTTGCTTAAGCCTCTTCTTATTCCCAAGTGGAAGTGGGAGAATATTACCATGGACTTCGTGATCGGTTTGCCGAAGTCAGACAAAGGATCAAATGCTATCTAGGTGATTGTTGATCGTCTTACCAAATCAGCACACTTCTTGCCTATCAAGACGACTTTCACCATGATTCAGTATGCAGAGTTGTATATCCGAGAGATAATCAGACTTCAAGGTATTCCCGTTTCTATAGTGTGTGACAGAGATCCTAGATTCACTTCCGCATTTTGGAAGAGTCTGCATTCAGCAGTGGGCACGAAGTTGTTGTTTAGCACAGCTTTCCACCCTCAGACAGATGGGCAGTCAGATAGAGTTATCTAGATTTTTGAGGATATTCTCTGTGCTTGTGTCAGCAATTTCTCATGGAGTTGGGAGTCGAATTTGCCATTGGTAGAGTTCACCTATAACAAAAGCTTACAGTCGTCTATAGGTATGGCTCCGTTTGAAGCACTGTTTGGTCGTAAGTGCAGATCCCATGTTCATTGGGATGAAGTTGGGGAGAGATCAGCATTGGGTCCAGAGATTATTCAGCAGGCTGCCGATGTAGTAGTCAAGATCCGTGATAGGATGAGGACTGCTCAGAGTCGACAGAAGAGCTATGCGGATCAGAGGAGGAGAGATCTAGAGTTTGCCGTTGGCGACCATGTTTTTGTGAAGGTAGCAGCTCTGAAAGGTTTCATGCGGTTCGGAAAGAAATGAAAGCTCAGTCCGAGATTCATCGGACCATTTGAGATCCTCGACAGAGTTGGGACCTTAGCTTATCGTGTTGCTCTTCCGTCGAATCTGGCCGGAGTACACAATGTGTTCCACGTCTCTATGCTGAGGAAGTATATGGCAAATTCTTCGCATGTCTTGAACTTTGAGCCGTTGCAGCTTACCCCGAACCTGTCTTATGAAGAGAGACCAGTGCAGATCTTAGACGGACAGGAGAAGAAGCTTCGGAACAAGCTGGTTAAGCGAGTGAAAGTCAAATGGCTTAATCATTCAGAGGAGGAAGCTATGTGGGAGTCTGAGCCAGAAATGAGGAGTCGGTACCCCGAGTTATTTGATAAGTTTTAATATCGAGGACGAAATTTCTTTTAAGAGGGGGAGAGTTGTAGAACCAGTAAATCAGACTACGTATGGTCCATGCATAATTTCTATTATTTAAATTAAAAATGATTTCTTTATTTTTTTGGCATTTTAAAGTTATTTAGTCTTGGTTATTTATTTTAAAACGCATGAGTTTAGTTTTGTCTTTTCAATTAAATAAGCGAGGCCGGACTGGAGTTGGAGTAATGAGATAAATTTTAATAATGAGAAAATATTCCTAGAATTTATTTAAGATAAATAATAAGTTAATTTAATGTAAAAGAATGTTTAAAGGATTTATTTAAGTAATTTGAGATAAATAGTAAATAAATTCTTTTAGGTTCAATAATTTATTTATTAATTCACTAGAATATTTAATGGGTAGATAAAACTCTAAAGATTTAAAATACAATATTTAAGCAACTTTTCCCTCCATTTAAACTTAAAATTTCGGCCATCTCCCATTTAGAATTTAATTAGTTTGACAACTCACCATTTTCATTCCTTTTCTTATCCATTCTTGGTAGATAGTCCCTTCATTTTTTAAAATCTTCAATAATTATTAATTAAGCAATATTTTACCCATTTTTAAAAGCTAGAATTCGGTCACCTTAAACAATTCAAAGATTTGTTTTGACAACTCAACATTTGATATCATTCCTTATTCTTTTCTTGGAAGATAATTCCCCCACCTTTTAATTAACAAGTAATTATTAAATAAGAAATTTTCCTACCTCATTTGTCAAAGAAAAATCGGCCATGCACCTCCTAATTATCCTTCAAATCCTACGATATCATAATCATTCCTTATCTCACAAACTAGAAAGATAGCAAGATTATTCTCTTCCTTTTATCTTGCAACCTCCCATTTATTTTCCTAGCCTTCCCTCCCACTCCTTAGTCTCGAAATTCAGTAGGTTTTCAGAGAGAAAAACCGAGAGAAAACACTAGAGAAATCGTGAGAATCAAGAGAGAAAAACAAGAAAAAATCAGCTCTGTCTCCGCCGCGCCGCGTCGTCTTAATCATTTGTTTTCTTTCAAAACAAAAATCGAAGGCATGTTTCTATCATTCTTTACTCTTCAATCAAGTCATATTAATATTTTAAAACATTTCATGTGCATGATTGAAAAGGCAAAAACCGAAATATTTTCAAACCATTTTCGAAAAAGTAGTGCAGAATTCTTCGGCATCACCCTATGCCTCACGGTTTTTGCTGTTTTTTTGATTTACAGGTTGGCTCGATTCCAGGGGCTCAAGGCTGCATCTAGACATGTACTAGGAAATGTTAGGGTCATGTAAGTCCATTGGTTCCAGCCCCTATACGCTGGAGAAAGAGTTTTGACAGCAACTCTCCTCATTGCAATTCATGAGTCTCGAAAATTCTGGTTTTGGGTTGTTCAAGGAGGTTCGAATCTTGGTTGGCTTTTGAGCCTGTAACCATGGTTTGAACCCTTCTTTGACATGTCTAGGACGTGACCAAGATACCCTTTCATCACTTGGTTCACGTTCCCATCGGTTTTTAAAACAAACAAAACAAGCACCCCCTTCGGCCCTCTCTTTCTTTTTCTGCGTGAGTTGTCTCGGCTTTTGTGGATGGTGTGGATCTTGGTTGTATTTTTAGCCCTTATCCATGGTTCAGAAAATACCTCATGATGTCTAGATCGAACCATGGTCGATCATATGGCCATTGGAACGACACACGACAGCAAGCGATCCAAACAATCGCATGGTACAGAATTTGTTCTTTGTGTCTCGGCTTCATTTTCGGTTGTCCTATTGAATTGCTTGGTTTTTTGACGGCTTGCAGCCATTAGCCATGGTCCAAGCCATGCCTTAGGATGTTGGGAAGAGGCTCTGTTTGGTGTTTCAAGCCCCAATGGCCATTAGCCTTGTAAACGACGCATGCAAGTGCAAGCGCTGCTGCTGTAATTTTGGACAGCAACTTGGTGCTTCGGTTCAGAGGCATGTTTGAGTTCTTGGTTGTCTTTTAGCCTATGGCCTTGGACTGGATAGTACCTCATCAAGTTAGGAAGTTCATGTTTTTGGCAGTTTGTGATTCGGTTAAGTTTAGAGGTCGTACGAGAATTTACGGTGCAATGTGCCAAAATGACTCTCGAAAGAGCGTTTCTTGTTTTTGGCCTCCATTCACAAAATTTCGACTTGTACAATTTTTGGAGCTTTATTTCATCATTTTAGGTGTATTTTAATCATGACTAAATGATGATTCGATGTTGGTTCGGGATGGTACATGGTTAAAAATTTAGTTGTTGGTCTAGTTGGCCCCGTTTTTGGGTTCAATGACTAAGTTATTTTCAAGGAAAAATCATTTGCATATTTTCATGTAAGAATTAGGTCGCAGCGAGCCTGGGAACGATCCAACCCATTCGGTAAAATAAAACAGGATATTTAATTATATTACGTGCATAAAAATATAAAATGTTTATTTTTGAGAAATATGCGATATTGCTTGTGGCCACCTCACGTTCATGGGATTGCAGCTTATCATGGGATTATTACTTCATCCACCGGTCACTGATTGGTTCATGTTCATGTATGGGTACGGATATCCATTCCAAGGGCTGTGATAATCTCTAACGCCCAGTATATTGTGGTTTATTCTGATCAGACGATTCAGTTCATTTTATGGGCCACTTGCGTAGAACATATTCTCAACAGAAAATTATTATATGCTATTTCATGACAGGGCTCTATCGAGCAAACATTTCACATACAATTTTCAATTCAGTTATGCATGTATTTATAATTATTCATGACTCGATTTTCACGTTACGCTTTACGATATGAAATCTTTACATGGCATGAAATTTTATGATATATTTACTTGTTATCTATGATATATGCATGCTGAGTCTTTAGACTCACTAGACTTGATTGTTGTAGGTACTGATGAGGTCGGGGCCGAGGGTGGGGACCAATGAGCTAGCTTGGGTCGGCAGTAGTAGGAAGCTGAGGACCTCATTTTCAGCACATACTATTTTTATTCCAAACTCAGTTTTATTTTGTTGAATTATTTTAAGTTTTTTATTTTGAAAACATTATTTACTTCCGCTGCTACTTTAAACATTGAATTTTTATCAATATATTTTATGAATGAGGCTTTTTATTTATTTAAAGAGAAAATTTTAATTATTCCGCAAATTTTCAAATACGAATTTCGGGCCTCTACATAAAGATTCGAATGTTATTTATTATTACCGCTGAGAAAATAACACGCGAACTACTATTCTATTCAAGCTTGCTGTTACTCTGCTAAAATCACCACTCGTATTCAGATATCAAGAGCTCACTCTTATCAGATTTATCAGTAGCAATCAAGGCTACATTTACGAGCTTTTTAGCACTTTGAAATATTTGTTAGATTTATTCAGTTGTGTTATATTCAGTCACAATGTAAAAGTTATTGTGAACTAAGAGTTTCAGTTTGGCAGTGTTAAGTTTAAACTGAAGTGGGTCAGTACAACGTGTGTATTCGATCAAAGTCTTTTAGTGAAAATAATATCTTTGTAATAGAAGGGGTGACGTAGGAGTTATTCTATTCTCCGAATATCCAAAAACAAATCGTGTGCATTTTATTTCAGTTACTATCAATTATTCTATCTCTCAGTCAGTTTACTTCCGCAACTGTTTTTCAGTTAAACTGATTGTTATCGACTGACGAGATACCGAGTGTCAGTTTGTCATTAAACTGAACCCAATATTTTAAAAGAATTTATAATCAGTGAGTGTTTATTCAACCCCCTTTCTAAACACTTATCACCTACTAAACGATCCTTTCATCCTAGCTACGACTGAAGGCAGCACATTCCAGCCAACACTTATTAAACTTTCTTGTGTCAAAGACTACATACACAAGTTTAACGTCTTTGTGCAAGACTGTATTTGAGTGGTTGAGATTGTTTGTGTATGAGAACTGAACAAAAGATGTTCTCACACACTAAGGGAAATAAGATTCTAAACTAAGCAGATAACACGTTAAAGTGTCCCTCTGCGCTGATTGCTTCTGAAAGCTGATGTGCAATGTGCGTGCCCTTTCTTTTCTCTCTTGTTTGCGTTGAATCTTTTTTGTTTCTGTACATCGTTCTTTTTTTATTTCTTCTTGTTATTTAGTCTTCACTGATCTTCTCTTTATGGAGGGGAAAAATTGAACGTATAGTGAGACTCATTTATTGTATATGTTGCATCTTGAATTCATTTCTTGGAATTTGTGTCTCGACTTTTTGACTGCCCTTCTGAAATTTTTTGTCTTTATTGCTCTGATGCAACGTCCATTATTGTCCTTTGACTGGACAATGGATTTGTACCTTCACGTACAGCTGGAATCCACTGAAAGAGTTTGTCTTCATGTACAACTGAAATATTCTGATTAATGCTCCGAACTGGTCAGCTGATCTGGTCTTCAGTTGGGCTGGTGAAATTAGTTGACTCATCAGTTGAAGACTCCTTTGGCTGGCCAGGCTTCTGAGGTTCTCTTGCTGAACCACCTATGAACTGGAAAATCAGCTGGACTGCTCAATTGACGTAGTCAGTTAGACTGATTCAGTTTGTGCAATCAGTTAGGTCTTCAGCTTGCGATGTAAACAAATCTGAATGATCCTAGCTTCTGCACACTAAGGTAGATTATTAGTAACACAAATTAACAAGTTTTGTTATCATCAAAATCAAGATTGCAAACTTGAAAAGTTCCAACAATCTCCCCTTTTTGATTATTACAAAAGCTTGAGCAGTTAAGCGCACTATATTCAGTTCATGGGTTGGTAAATTCAAACATCGTTAAAAGCTCCCCTTTTATAACTGAATTTAAAGAAGTTTTGTAAACAAAAAAAAAACTCCCCCTCCAAAACTGAATAAAGAGCCGTATTTGAAATATATTTAGTTAATAATTCATTCAGATGTTATAATCATTCTAGAAATTTAGACAAGAAATCTGGAAATATCCATTTAGTCACAACGAAACAAAGCTGAACAAACATGAAGTTTATTTAAATAAATTTCCTTGTATTTACATCTGAGTACATACATAAGTTGAACAAGAAAAATTACGACAACAGTAGCATATTTTAATCAACATAAGATATCAGTTGGTTTATGCGACAGAACTGGATATACCATCAACTGGTTGCTTAACTGCTTGAAATGCTGCATCGGTTGTTAGTTCAATTTGCTAGAGAAACGAGTTAAATTGCTTGAACTTGACTTCTTCGCAAACTAACTGGTCGAGCAGACTCTGACTAGGCTCAACTGGAATACAGCAGGTGATTTAATCAACCAACGTCCCAGCATGGTGAGTTTCGTCTGAAAAACAGCTGACCTAGTTGGCTTGCAATTGGAAACTTGTCCAACGAGCAATTTAGCTGTGCATCTTTGCAGATGATTCTTAGTCCCCTGCAGGCTGATTAAAACCCCAAATCTAAGAATCTAGAGAAGTGGCTACAACAATAGTTGTGGAACCAATCCTCTCAACTCTTTGCTAAAGATAGACATATAAATATTTTCAAATAGTTTTCAAAATAGTATAAAATACTTTTAAATATTTTTTAACACTATAAAATTCTAAAACACAGTTTTCTTCTAATGTTGTTCTTAGAACAACCCGCTCTGACACCAATTGAAGGATCAAGTGTGCTAGTTCCTTCGAAGGCATTTCAAATATTATATTCTCCAATGAGATGCGATAGCTCGTGTTCTAATAATATTAACACCGATGAATTAAATCGAGTTTGGAATAAAACCAAGCGGAAGAAGCTCGAAGTAATTCTTCGTGAAGAAGACTGTTAAGACAACATCAAAAGATGTTTTCTGACAAGGCGTGATCACACCTTGTTGAGAGACATCTTCTGTGTGTAGGGCCAAAATGTTTCAAAATCAGAAGATGTTTTCTCACAAGGCGTGATCACGCCTTGTCAGAAAACATCTACTACGTTTAGGGCAATTTTTATTCTTTTTTTGCGCAGAAGTGGTATTCTTATAAGGCGTGCTCACGCCTTGTTTGAAGACATCTTTTGCAGAAAGATAACAAAATTGTACTATTTGAAAAAAAGAAAAATAAAAAAAGAAATTAAAAATAATAAGAAAAAAAATTTGGGTTGCCTCCCAAAAAGGCTTGATTTTTAGTCGTCAGCTTGACCCTCAAAAGCACTCATTCAAAGAGCGGCTGACGCCCAAAGTACATGTCATATGACACCATATATGGGTTTGGTTCCATGGGCCCTCAAGTTTGGCTTTATGTAAGCAATGTAAGCTCGTCTCCTCAACAAAACGTGACTTTATAGGCATGCGGTGAGTGTATCATCGTTGGCTCTTGAAGAACAAAATCTGTTGAAATCGGCAATGGAGAAAGACAAAGATCTCCTAGATGTATGTATGATAATATTATCGACGAGCTAAAATCAATAGTCTAAGGAGCTTGTTCATCTCTCAACTTCATTGGTGACTCATCTTCGTTTGATATTTCTTCCAAAACCTCTTCAGATTGAGGCTCAACAGTTTCCTCATTCAATGCAACGCGCTTGTTTACCATAACATTCAATTGACTTATGATTATTTCAAGACTTTATCCTTCATCTTCTTGATTCTCGAAATTTTGGTCTGTAAAATCAGATTGGCTAATTTTTGGAGTGTATTGGTCGCTCCAACTCTGTAGCGAAGGATCCCAATACTGATGGTAGTCAAAGTAGGCCATATCAATTTGTAAATATATCACACTACCTTCACGCCGATTAAGTAATGGACTACCAGTTGTTAGTGCTCCAATAAATACCCATCTTTGTGTAACTGCATCCAAAACTTTAAGGAAAATTTGAATAAGAACATAGTTAGAGAAATCATGATTCCTGCATTTTGTTGCTAAATTATTGAATATTTCCCACGTTGTGTAGAATGTCTCTCCGGTTTGTTGGGAAAAACTTGGGAATACTTGTTGATGAAACATCTCGAAAAAAAACTAACCTTGCACCGTTCAAGGGCAACGACACCAAAATTTGGTGGGCTATCGTTGACCCACCAAATTTAAATTCCTACTCTCTAGATGAAACTAGTGTAATGGTGAGCATTTTCGAATCCACATGGAATGGAGGATGATTTCTTTCGAGCAAAATGCAATTAAAAAGGGGATTTTTGTATATGAATTAAATAAATTACTAAACTAAATTTATCCAAGAATGGAAAACAATAAATTAAAATGATAATTAATCAACTAGAATTAAATGAAGAATTTAATATGAAGAAAATTTGATTCAAGGGAGTTCTACTATTTAATTATATCAATGCTCATCGGCCAACAAATAATTTATTCCAGTTGTTCTAATATAGGGATAGCCGCTAAAATTCTTGTATTTTCTTAAATTAATTGACAAAACACAGCATCCTGTCAAAACTTATCAATAACCAACTGGGCGCGATAGCATTCCATATTAATTAAGGATAGTTTTAGATTTGTGAAACAGTTAATCCTGAAATATAACAACCGAGATAGCTGTAATTGATAAATTCAGTTTTGTTGATTTATTTAGATTAAATATATTATGATAGCACAACACATCTAATCTATGCTACTCGTGTGCCAATAATTCATGACATTTACGGATAATTGAATTCATGGTTAGTAGTAGAAAATCCTGTATCAAATTAAATTGTCAGATTAATCGATATACAATATTCATAGAATTAAATCATAAATCGAAAAATACTTGGAATAAAAAGCATATTAATTCTAAGAACGAATACCTTACAGTGATAAATTAACAGTAAAAACAATCCTTAAACTAGAAATAAAACTTAGCCTAGAGTTGTGGAGAAAATCCTTGCGCCTTTCATTTCTGCTCTTCACGTGAGTTTTCTTTGGAGAAGGTTGGTAGATTTTTTTCTTGTGAATCTCATCTTGCCTCCTCACTCTTTTCGTGAATGGTCGTCAAAGTAACAAAACAAACAAAAAAATATGTCTTGTACGTGAGGTAAGTATTGGCAACAAGGAAATATTGGATCCAACAAGTATAAAAGCACAAAAATCTAAATTAATAACCTAATCACTAAAATTAAAAGATACTTAAAAAATATCCTCCAAGAATATAGAGATTTTTCCATAAAAAACCTCTATCTTATATTTATTCCTTGATAAGAACATTCTTCAATTCTCACTAAACAGCCGAGGAGCAATCACAAGGCGTGATCACGCCTTATCCAAAAACACTTCTTAATTTTTCTGTTCAAGTCTTCTGCTAAGATCATATCAGGAACATTAATTGTGATATAAAATCACCCTTTTTAGTCCAGATTTATCACAAGCATAGAAATATTTCTCCTACAATAAAATCACACAAAAATGTGCCAATTAAGCACGTTGAAAGTTGTTACGATGGGCGATATGACAACAAAAATGCAAACTATTACGAGCCTATCAGTTATAGGAGATAAGGGTCGTGTTTGCATCCTTTTCAGCCTTCTTGGCATGCAGAACATAAGCTTTTCCCATTGTAGGCGCATTCTTCTTCGGGCAATCAGCAGCCTTATGCCCCTCCTCCTTGCATATGAAGCATCTAAAATATCCCCACATGCACTTGCCGTAGTATAAGCGATTGCAATCCTTGCATGATTGCGTCTCTGCAGGCTTTGGTTGTGAAGGCCCGAAAATACTTGCCTGAAAATTTGCGGAAAATTAATTTTTTTCTTTTTAAAATAATAAAGATGCCTCAATTCACAAAATAAACTGATAAATCAAGTCTGATGTTTAAAATTAGCGGCGGAAGAAATTATTACTTGCCAAAATAACAATTTAAAATATCCAACAACTGATAAAATGTTTGAGCAATAAAAAATTATGGCAAGTGCTGAAACTGAGGTCCTCGGGTGCCGCTACTGCCGAACCAAGCTGGCTCACTGGTCCCCGCCCTCGGCCCCCTGCTCATCAGTACCTACAACAATCAAGTCTAGTGAGTCTAAAGACTCAACATGCATAAATCGTAACTAACGAGTAAATGCTATAATAAAATTTGTGTGGGATAAAATCTCGCGACATGAGTCATACTGAAAATAACTTGTACTGAGCAATTATATTACGTGCATTGCTGAACTGAAAATCAGAGTAAAAATGTTTGCTCCTTGGAGCCCTGCACTGAAATAATATGAAATGATTTTCTGTTGAGATTATGGTCAACGCATGTGGCCTCTGCACTGAACTGAACTGTCCGATCACTGGCGCCCGGGGTACCAAACTGAACTGATCGGTCACTGGCGACCGTGGTACCAAACTGAACTGATCGGTCACTGGCGACCGTGTAAAATAATACTCCGATGACAGTGAATTGACCACAAGCAATATCGCATTAATCTCAAAAATAAGTATTTTCTATTTTATGCACGTAATAAATTAAATGAATGAATTAAATATCCTGAATCATTTTACCAACTGAATTGGATCGCTCCCAGGTTCTCTGCAACCTAAATATGCCATGAAAAATATGCAATAGCTTATACTTGACCAAACTATGCAATTAAGTTTGAAAATGCGACAATTACGTCTAACGACTTCGTATTTAATCATGACTCCGAACCAACCCGAACCAACAGTGAACCGACGTATAGTCATGATTAAAATATGCTTAAAATTATGAACTAATGCTCCTAAAATGATGAGGGTCTAAATCTAGGTGAAATGGAGGCCAAAACATGAAACGCTCTTTCGAGAGTCAATTTGGCACATCGCACCGTAAATTCTCGTACGACCTCATAAATGATCTGAATCACAAACGGTCAAAAACGTGACCTTCCTAACTCAATGGGGCACTGTCCACTCTAAGGACATAGGCTAAAAGCCATCCAAGAACTCGAACAAGCCTCCAAACAGACACAGAAACTTGCTGTCCAAAAAATACAGCAGCTGTACATGTGTTCTTCTTGTGTCGTTTTCGTGTCTGCCGGCCATTGGGGCTTGAACCACCGACCAGAGACCCTTACCAACATCCCAAGGAGTGATTTGAACCATGGCTAAGGGCCCTAGGCCAGCCACAATCCAAACCATTCCAGCAACAACTCAAAAACTCCACCCGAGAACCCCTTGCATGCGTGTGGGGTGTCTTGCTTTGTTTGTTGTTTCGTGTCGTTCCAGTGGCCATTTGATTGACCATGGCACGATCTAGACATCTAGGGGCATGGTATGAACCGTGGCTAAGGGCCATATTCCAACCAAGATCCACACCAAACCAACCAAAGCCGAACTCATGTGCTGTCAAAAACCGAAGGCCGAGAGGGGAGGGGGCTGTTCATGTCGTTTTAATTGAAAACCGAGTAACCATGGACCAAGCCACCAAAAGGGCGACTTATTCACGTCTTAGACATGCTAGGGAAGTGATCTAACCATGGCTATAGGCCTTGGGGCAGCCATGATCAGATCCATATCCCTTTGACATCAAAACTGAATTTTTCGAACCCAAATCCTGTCCCTATGGGGAGCTTGCTGTCATTTCGGTTTTCCAGCAAGTATGGGGGTGAATGAATGGACCAACATGGTACTAATGCATCCTATTACATGTCTAGGAACAGCCTTGGGAGCCTGGAGTCGATCCATAACCTGAAATCCACAACACGAAGCAAACCATGAAGCTGCACAAGAAAACCGAAAAATCTGCATGTGATGATTTCTGAAAATTTCTTGAAACATTTCGGTTTTAGCATGAAAGTAATGATCATGAAATGTAAAAATAATGGTAATATGACCTGATTGAGGTTTGAAAGAAAGCTAGACATGCCTGGTTTCATTTTGAAAGAAAACGAACGAAACAACGACGACGCGGCGCGGAGGAGGTGGAGCGCTTCTTTCCTTTTCTCTCTTGCTCTCGGTTTTCACTCTTGTTCTAGGCTATGATGCTCACGATTTTAATCTGAAATGGTTGCTGAATTCGGTGGGGAGGGAGAGGGATTAAGTGGTTAGGGGAGTGAGGGAAGTGGGTGCAAGATAAAGGGGATAATGCAAGACCAAGTCTCCTCTCATTTGAATTTTGAATTGTTGTTTGATATCAAGTCTTTGTTGGGTGTTTCTAGAATGTGATGGCCGATTATTCCCTTGCTAAACTAGACTAGGAGCATGCTTATTATTTAATTAATTGGTGCTAAACAAATTGGAGGGATTATCCTACTAATTAAATACCAAGAAGGGGTCAAAGGTGATGAGTTGGCAAATGAATATTCTAGCAACTAAAGGTCCGAAATTTTAACATTAAAAATGAATGGGAAGTGTTGTTTATTTACTAAATTAATAACTCTTAAAAGCCTCACTTATCCCTTAAATAATTTAGTGAATTAATCCTTTAATTAAGTAACTTAAATGAGCTTATTCTCTACTCACCTCAAGTAATTAAAATAAATCCTCAAACCTTCTTACTAATTTAAATGAACTTACTTGCTAGCTAAATTAACTTCTGGAAATATTTTCTAAACCTTAAATTTTATCTCTAAACTCCAACTCCATTCTGGCATCACTGATATAACTGAAAAATCAAACTACTGCATGAAATAATAAAATAATTAACTTCAAAGGAAAGCATTTAAATAATCATGCAATGAAGTCAATTAAATTTAAAATACTAGAATTATGCATAGCTTATACGTAGTCTAAATTTCCGGGTTCTACAATCCTTCCCCCTTTAAAAGAAATTTCGTCCTCTAAATTCGCTTATCATTGATAAACAAAAAGTTTAGATTCTTAATTCTAGAATCCTAATAATCCACGCTTCCGATGCGCTACTCTGATAAGATAAATATTAAGCCGTCCTTACGTCTCCTCAATCCTAAATAAATTTGTCTACCAAAGTCCTCGTTTTGAATCGCAACTTAAAACAACTTATGGTGCCTTAGTTCTATTCAACTATAACCCCGAATTTTGACTTATCCCGCAGTTTCTCATACTTGAGATGGATGTCCAAACTTATCGCACCTTACTTTGCTTATAATATACTCGTAATATTCATCGACTTATTATATTAGCATTTATGCAGTTCGACTTAAGAAACCTTTGTACCAAAATTTACTGATCGACTACTATTCTCAGTAGAACGCTTAAAGGTTACACCTTATTTCAACAATATAGTAGTATTAGCCTAAAATCTTTGAATCGAATCTTTATCATACGGCACTAAACTTACGTAACTTATTATTTACAAGTTCATCCCGGGTGTGAAATCATTGTACATCTTAAACCTCGAATAACTTTAATCCATAAAACTCAATTATACAACATCGACCTTCTACCTTAATAATAACACTTCTAGCATCAATTACCTGCTCACTATCCTCTTCCCAATTACAATCTAGTTGTGGCATAGGACTCTGAACTTCCTCATTGGAACAAGTGTTGCATTCTTATGTATTCTTAATGCTTACTTAATTCTAGCATATAAACTTAATAAGTTAGCCCATGGTAGCATTAGACTAACTTTAATAAATCAATTTTACTTATAACTCATAGAATTCTAGAATCCTCATATCAAGCTTTTAGATTTCTTACTTGATAAAAATCTTAATATTCATCAATTGATAACTTATATTGAACACAACTAATTCTCTTTTGTTTTTATTTCACCCAAAATTTTCGTATGAGCAAATATCCCATAAATTTGAAATTCAAACTTACCTAATCCAAATAGCTTTGAATAAAATAATTCCAATACACATATCCGTTTAGTCCCAAGTTTGTTAATGACTTCCAAAATTTCTCAAGACAAGGTGTCTACCTCACCTCTTACGTGCGTCTACCAATTAAACTAACCATCATCGTACCCAACTTTCTTAAATTTTTTTTAAATTCTCACAGGGTATAATCTTAACTATTAAGACACATCAAACTTATGTTGCCAAAAATTTTGCTAACTCAATGTTTATCCTTATAACTTAACTAACCGATTAAATTTATCTTAAATTGCCATCACTTTAAATTCTTAATTTGCCACAACATTATTTCACTAACTCATAAATTTTCACGCTTAAGATTGATTCACCCTACAATGTCCTTGGTTACCATTCATTATAATATTATAACCCAAATATTTTAATATTCTATATTTCCTTCGAACCTAAATAACCGAAAATTACTACCATTTAAACCATTCAATTCTCACTTACTGCTAAATACGTTCTCAATTTTTTTTAAAATTGTAAAATTAATTCTTACTTTCCTCGAATGTCGTCCAATTTTTTTTTTCCCTAAATCTTGAAAATTCCACAATTACCCATGAGTCCTCAGTATTCCCAATTTCATTTTATAGATTTCCCGTATCATAAGGTTCAATAGTCTTAAGTTTATTAAACCCAACTTAATTCCCATACACGTCTTACATTTCTATAAATACTTAAAATCCAAAGTGTTTCTCAAAAGCTCGCAATTACATCCTTAAAATTTTGAAACTTGCAATCTGGACATTACAGTTCTCCAAATTTACATTTTGGCCCTACAACTCTTCGAAATTTGCATCATTGTCCCCATAAAATTTTCCATCTTTACCTCATTAAACTTTAGATTCTCGAACTCGAAATTTAATCCCAAAATTTGGTAAATTCGAAAATAGTCCCTTAGAATTTATTTTTGAACTTAGGTCCTCAAATCATTGGTTATTATAATTAGGTCCTTAAACTTTTTAATTCCTGCAATTCAATCCTTAAATCCAACTATGTATAGCATGCATCCTAAATAAATTCTCATAATTAATCTTACATTTCCATAGATACATAAAATCTACAAATTGTACATTTATAATCCTAAAGATTGTCGTAGTCTTCAAATCGCTATTGCTTTTATGAAATCCTCAAAAATTTACTCGACTAGCAACCAAGAAACATTAATAATTTCTTAGAAATTCTACAAGTCTCAACAGCATTCATAATTTCAAGATTAACTTATAACCCATAAGGAGGACATCAACAATACTAAACTAAAAATTAATATAGTCAAATCATTTTCAACCTCTACTAAAGCCCAATATTCGAATTCTTAGACATGTCCAATTCCAAACGTACCCAACATGCATAATTCCATAATTTATTTTAAATGAATACTGAAATACTAAAAAGATCTGATTGTCAACTATTTCATGGAAGCATGCTGTCAAAATAATTCGTGCTTTAAATAAAATGCTGAAACGTAAAACTTACAGACCGAAGACGTGGCTTCGTGAGCTTCTCGTGGTCAGTAGTAATGTAACCCTTTACAAGAACATAGGCTCTGATACCAACTGTGAAGGCCCGAAAATACTTGCTTGAAAATTTGCGGAAAATTAATTTTTTTTCTTTTTAAAATAATAAAGATGCCTCAATTCACAAAATAAACTGACAAATCAAGTCTGATGTTTAAAAGTAGCGGCGGAAAAATTATTACTTGCCAAAATAACAATTTAAAATATCCAACAACTGATAAAATGTTTGAGCAATAAAAAATTATGGCAAGTGCTGAAACTGAGGTCCTCGGGTGCCACTACTGCCGAACCAAGCTGGCTCACTGGTCCCCGCCCTCGGCCCCCTGCTCATCAGTACCTACAACAATCAAGTCTAGTGAGTCTAAAGACTCAACATGCATAAATCGTAACTAACGAATAAATGCTATAATAAAATTTGCGTGGGATAAAATCTCGCGACATGAGTCATACTGAAAATAACTTGTATTGAGCAATTATATTACGTGCATTGCTGAACTGAAAATCAGAGTAAAAATTTTTGTTCCTTGGAGCCCTGCACTGAAATAATATGAAATGATTTTCTGTTGAGATTATGGTCTACGCATGTGGCCTCTGCACTGAACTGAACTGTCCGATCACTGGCGACCGGGGTACCAAACTGAACTGATCGGTCACTGGCGACCGTGGTAGCAAACTGAACTGATCGGTCACTGGCGACCGTGTAAAATAATACTCCCATGACAGTGAATTGACCACAAGCAATATCGCATTAATCTCAAAAATAAGTATTTTCTATTTTATGTACGTAATAAATTAAATGACTGAATTAAATATCCTGAATCATTTTACCAACTGAATTGGATCGCTCCCAGGCTCGCTGCAACCTAAATATGCCATGAAAAATATGCAATAGCTTATACTTGACCAAACTATGCAATTAAGTTTGAAAATGTGACAATTACGTCTAACGACTTCGTATTTAATCATGACTCCGAACCAACCCGAACCAACAGTGAACCGACATATAGTCATGATTAAAATTATGAACTAATGCTCCTAAAATGATTAGGGTCTAAATCTAGGTGAAATGGAGGCCAAAACATGAAACGCTCTTTCGAGAGTCAATTTGGCACATCGCACCGTAAAATCTCGTACGACCTCATAAATGATCCGAATCACGAACGGTCGAAAACGTGACCTTTCTAACTCAATGGGGCACTGTCCAGTCTAAGGCCATAGGCTAAAAGCCATCCAAGAACTCGAATGAGCCTCCAAACCGACACAACAACTTGCTGTCCAAAAAATTCAGCAGCTGTACATGTGTTCTTCTTGTGTCGTTTTCGTGTCTGCCGGCCATTGGGGCTTGAACCACTGACCAGAGACCCTTACCAACATCCCAGGGAGTGATTTGAACCATGGCTAAGGGCCCTAGGCCAGCCACAATCCAAACCATTCCAGAAACAACTCAAAAACTCCTACCCGAGAACCCCTTGCATGCGTGTGGGGTGTCTTGCTTTGTTTATTGTCTCGTGTCATTCCAGTGGCCATTTGATTGACCATGGCACGATCTAGACATCTAGGGGCATGGTATGAACTGTGGCTAAGGGCCATAGGCCAACCAAGATCTACACCAAACCAACCAAAGCCGAACTCATGTGCTGTCAAAAACCGAAGGCCGTGAGGGGAGGGGGCTGTTCATGTCGTTTTAATTGAAAACCGAGTAACCATGGACCAAGCCACCAAAAGGGCGACTTCGTCACATCTTAGACATTCTAGGGAAGTGATCTAACCATGGCTATAGGCCTTGGGGCATCCATGATCAGATCCATATCCCTTTGACATCAAAACTGAATTTTTCGAACCCAAATCCTGCACATTTCGGTTTTCCAGCAAGTATGGGGGCTGAATGAATGGACCAACATGGTCCTAATGCATCCTATTACATGTCTAGGAACAGCCTTGGGAGCCTGGAGTCGATCCATAACCTGAAATCCACAACACGAAGCAAACCATGAAGCTGCACAAGAAAATCGAAAAATCTGCATGTGATGATTTCTGAAAATTTCTTGAAACATTTCGGTTTTAGCATGAAAGTAATGATCATGAAATGTAAAAATAATGGTAATATGACCTGATTGAGGTTTGAAAGAAATCTAGACATGCCTGGTTTCGTTTGAAAGAAAACGAACGAAACAACGACGACGGGGCGCGGAGGAGGTGGAGCGCTTCTTTCCTTTTCTCTCTTGATCTCGGTTTTCAATCTTGTTCTAGGCTATGATGCTCACGATTTTAATCTGAAATGGTTGCTGAATTCGGTGGGGAGGGAGAGGGATTAAGTGGTTAGGGGAGTGAGGGAAGTGGGTGCAAGATAAAGGGGATAATGCAAGACCAAGTCTCCTCTCATTTGAATTTTGAATTGTTGTTTGATATCAAGTCTTTGTTGGGTGTTTCTAGAATGTGATGGCCGATTATTCCCTTGCTAAACTAGACTAGGAGCATGCTTATTATTTAATTAATTGGTGCTAAACAAATTGGAGGGATTATCCTACTAATTAAATACCAAGAAGGGGTCAAAGGTGATGAGTTGGCAAATGAATCATCTAGCAACTAAGGGGCCGAAATTTTAACATTAAAAATGAATGGGAAGTGTTGTTTATTTACTAAATTAATAACTCTTAAAAGCCTCACTAATCCCTTAAATAATTTAGTGAATTAATCCCTTAATTAAGTAACTTAAATGAGCTTATTCTCTACTCACCTCAAGTAATTAAAATAAATCCTCAAACCTTCTTACTAATTTAAATGAACTTACATTCTAGTTAAATTAACTTCTGGAAATATTTTCTAAACCTTAAATTTTACCTCTAAACTCCAACTCCAGTCTGGTCTCACTGAAATAATTGAAAAATCAAACTATTGCATGAAATAATAAAATAATTAACTTCAAAGGAAAGCATTTAAATAATCATGCAATGAATTCAATTAAATTTAAAATACTAGAATTATGCATGGCTTATACGTAGTCTAAATTTCCGGGTTCTACATTGGTGTTCTAGGAAGTGGTGGCTTTGGTGGTCCTTGCTTCTTGACTTGACCTTGGGGCTTTTGCCGCCCTTGAGGTCTAGGAGGCGCCATGTACGGATTTTTATTCGGCTGATTGTTCTGTTGGTGTTTCTGTCTTTTGCACTGCATGTCAAGATCAATCTCTTTCAAAGCTTGCTCAGCTTGAAATGCATAGGCAGTGACAACAACATAATCTAATGGACGCATCATTATCACGTCACGACTTATAGTAGGTCGTAGACCATCCATAAAGTGTCTAAACTTCTCCGCAGCATCCCTAGCAATGAGGGGCACAAAGTACAGCCCCTATCGAACTTCCTCACAAACTCAGCCACATAAGTATCTCCCTAACGGAGAGTCATAAATTCCGTCTTCAATCGTCCTCGGACATTAGCAGTGAAGTACTTCTCATAGAAAATGCATCATTCCTAAACATATATGTCGCACACCTCACATGATCAACATCTCCTATATTCAAGTAGCGAAAGTGCACCTCGAGTGCACGAATACAACCCTCAACAGCAAAGGTGTCGGTGGTGCCAAAAAATTCCGCAGCGCTAGCCTTAGGAACTGATCATAAACATTGTGTTCTGACCTAGGATCCTGCTGAAACTGCTCAAAGAAACGAGCCATGTCCTCCATTGCACGCGTAGCAGCATCCCCATTAGGAGGTGGGGGTGCATTATCATGACGATCCTCAACAATATATTTCTGCCTATCAGTACTAGGTGCGCGTCTTGAAGGCATTATATCTGAATATTTTCCAAATTATAAATGTAATCAAAATGCATTTTAAATCTAATTTTTCTAATCATGCATCATATTCTAATCAATTTAGCAATTTAAGCATATAAATCATATATTCTCAACAAGCTACTAAACATGTGACATAAACATATAATTCATGTAATCATGCAGGTAACATCATATAAATCATATACAGAATATAAACTAACAAATTTGAGGCTTGACGACTGAGCTTTCCGGCACTGATGGTGGCACAACCCTTTACAGGTACATTGCTCTGATATCAACTGAAACGTCAACTACTCGTTTCCTTAAAGAGTACTAGAAATTTTTTTCCTCCTACTAATCGGTGAAATACATATATATTTATAGAATATTTTTTACACCATTTTTAAAATAAACAACCAACCATATTTAAAAATCCCAAGGAAATAATTTAAATCATAAAATCGTCAAATGTCTGCGTATCCTAACTTAGCAAAAATTTATAAATCTATCAACATTTTAAAATCCACTAAAAGCGTAACAAAAGTCGTAAAAATCTTTACTCATAAATCGTAAACACAGGTGCGGAAAACTACTGGCGCTGGTTCTCGGGTTATGTTCATATTCATTCCAGTCAGATTAACCCTCAAGACCTCCATTATCATTATTATCATAATCACATGCATAAATCACACCTAGTGAGTCTAAAGACTCAGCAAACTATAATCTTGCTAATAAATAATATGTATACTATTCACATGCAAAAGTGAAAATACTTTTACAAAAAATAACGTTTTCATAATGATGCATAAATATAAACATAAACATTTTCATATCATCATCAACATATTCATATATGTATTCCATTTTCCTTTCGCTGAATTCAGATCGTTAATTGTGACTTTCATATTCGTATTGGGGGCGATGGATCCATCTACATATAACCACAGTACTAGACAGCGGGGACATCACCGACACTCTCACCAGTCAACTGAGCCTTGGTCTTACGTATTAACATATCATCGTATTCATATTAGTCACAATTACTTCACATCCTTCAACATATCATATTCTCACCACTCTATAAAATCCATGCATATAAATATCATTTTTGTTTCAAACCAAACATGCAATATATATTTTAACGTTAACTTTTCATCATAAAATTCCATAAATATTTAAAATAATCATATTAACATATAAAACAGCATTCAGAGCATTGCCATGACGTTTACTAATTTTTTTGGGTGTAAAATTACCGTTTTACCCCTAAACGTAAAATTTCACGAATTTGACTTTCTCTTATTTTCGTTGACTCTAGGTCATCCCACATAACTCTAGGTCATCCCAAATAATTATTTAAACTTACATTAATTTTCTAATATTTTTATTTAGACCCTCGTGAACCATGATTCGACCCCCGTTGAACCATGTTTCAAACTCTAGCCATCTAACCCTAGGTTTCGAACCATGCAACAAACCCTCGAGCCATTTTCACTTTTTCACCGAGCCAATCTCGAACCACTGCGAGCCATCTTCGGACCAGACCCTACTAGACCCCTAGGACCCATAGGACTCGACCCTAACCAACGCCCAACTTCCTGCACTAACCTAGTGTCGCGGCCAAGAATCCTAGCAGCCAAGGATTCTCGGCACCCCAACCAGAACCAACGCCCTCGAGCCAATTGTTGCGACTTTGATTGTTGCATTCCCAAGAAGAGGTTGTCCACAAGTAGTATAATTTGGTGAGTCCGATATCGTATCCACATGGAAGCTAAGGTAATTACAAATCCATTACAATATCTTTTTGTTTTTTTTTTGTTTTTTTTTTAATTGTTTGAATGGGTAAATTTTAATTGTTCAAATTTTAATTTAAGTAATTGAGATTAAAAGATCCACTCTTGGTATTTTAATAAAGTTAACATTAATGAACATTATTGAAATCTACTTAATAAAATGATTCCAATATATATTAAATAATCATATTTATATTATGTTATATATTATTATCTTATGAGTATATAATATATACAAAAAATTATAAATGTTTTCAAGTATTTATTTTGCTATATATATTTGTAAACACTAAATCAAGGTTCCGATTTTAAATGCTTGCTAAAACCAAACAAACATTTAAATTGTATCAAGAAATTAATATTATGATTTCATATATAATAAATCAAGACATCTACTTTAAATGGTTGGTAATACTAAACTAACATTTAAATGGTTCCAAGAAATTAATATACCAAACTATCATTTAAATGGTTCCAAGAATTTAGTGTAACATATAACAACAATAAATCAAAACTCCCACTTATAAGTAAGGTATAATAAAACTTAAAGAAATAAATATAACATAAACAAAAAATAATGATTAAATAATATAAAATATAGATTCTTATCTTTTAATAACCTTAGTATCATGCCAAGAGTTTCACCTTTGTATCTCAACTTTGGGAAGTTAGCTACTCATTATTCAAAGTGTAAAACTTTGAATATGAAATTAACATGCTAATTATATTTAATTGAAGAAATAAAGGAAAAATAAAGAGAGTGTTGAGGATCGAAGTTGAGTTTAGAGGGGGGGTGAATAAACTCTACTCGTTTTTCGTTCTGATGAGGTACTAAAATTCTGTTAAGGATAGTAGTTGATCTTGTGCGAATACTTTCACTTGATTACAATAAAACGTGCGGAAACAATCTGATGAAGTAGTTGAAAAACAATAAAGCAGTAGACAGCAGTTCTTTATGAAAGTTCGAAGATAAACTCTTCTACGTCTCCCCTTCTTCTGTTTCCAGAAGGTATAACTAAAAGACTTTGGATATTACAGTACAACACTTGTACACACCCACTTCAGAAGGACTTACACCTCAGCCTACTGAAACTCTTAGTTTCTCAACTCACAAAAATGCGAAACACAAAGTTCTGAAAAGACTCTTTTCAGATTACAGACTCTTCTGATAAAGTATTAGTGCAGTAAAGATCGTGAAGAGTGTAAGAATTAGTAGCACAAGATGATCTACAAAAGATCAGATATAAGCTATGAAGCGTGTGCTACTTTTCTTTGTGTTGAACTTTTAAAGTGCTCAAGGAATTCTGATATTCGTTTGATAAGAGAGTAGCTTTGTTCCTTGAAAATGATATTATGCGAAGTGTCGTGTCGAACAAGGGTTTGATCCAAGTATATATAATCGACTGAGTTCAACGTTCACAATCAGAGAAGTATTCAGATAACTGATACAATCAGCTTTATTACCGAAACAGGTTCCTGCAGAAAAGCTATAAAACAATCATTCTTGTTTTATACTTAATTGGGTAATATGCATTAAATGACTCCGTATAGTATTTAATGCTGCAATTAATACTAGTACTAGGAACTCTTTAACGGTAACAATTAAGATAGCAACGTTAGAAAACGTTCTCTACTGGTTTTGTATTGTTATCCCTTTGATACTGGTTTAGTTTTACTAGAACAGCAGCTACTGATAAGTTAGTTCTGGTCTGCTGGTCTACTGGTTTTAGTTATCATCGCCACAACAAAATTCATGTCTAACAATTTCCCCCTTTGTGGTGATGCCAAAACCTAAACAGTAGAAAGTTGTTAAGTAAGACAGATAATCATTTAAACAAATGGATAATGTTAATAACGCATTAAAGTAAACAAATCAATCGGTTCCAATGTCCCTGTAAATGATTTCTTCATTTTGAGGTTCTTGATCTCTTCTGTTAGAAGGTTCAGCCTCATCTTCTGTTTGCCTAACTCCTGCTTGATCTCCTCTATCTCCTCTATCTTCCCCCTTTTTGGCATCAGCGGCCACCACATGGGTAAAGAGATCATTCAGTCTGCCGGAAATATTTTGAATGCCATCGGTTAGCATCTCCAGATACGGGGTCTGAGAAGAGATGCGATTATCTAAGGCAGTGATAGATTGATTTTGAGAGTCAATCTTGGCATCCAAAAGTTCCACAAAAGTAGACAGTGATCGAAAGATATCATCATGCTCAGTAATTCGAGTGAGTATATCATTTTGAGCAAGCATGATGGCATTGTGAGTTCTTGATATAGCTGTTCTGAAAACGGAGGCTTCAGCATACATCTTGTCCGAGGTCTCCTTAATGAGATAGATGTATTTCCCCATTCGCTCTCAGAAAGATTTAGCACCACTGAATTCCGCAAGGTTTTCACAAGACATACGTTTCACTAACTCAGAGATGTTGTTGAGGTCGGTTTGTAGACACTGAATCTGATGTTCGAGGTTGAATGCATCTGATTCCGGGGAAGGGGTTCGTTCAAGAATGCATTGTTTGATCTCAGAAAGACGAGAATTCATCGCAGTCAAAACAGGGAGGGAGACAGTCAACGCAGTAGAAATAGGAGGAGCATCCATTAATGCAGTAGAAGGAGCAGGGTCTGCTGTGCTTTCTGCTGGAATTGCAGAAACAGTAGGCTCAACAGCAACCAGAGGAAGGGTAATATCTTCAGGAGGAATGGCTAAGTCAGAGGCCAAAGCTTCTTCCATTGGTACAGTAACAGCCTGTGAAACTGAAGATGCTTCAATAGAAGGTGCAGAAGGCTGTTCCAGAAGAACGTTCATTTCTGCTTGATGTGCAGCAGAAAACAACTCTAAATTTGGCAGTAAAGAAGTAGCATCTGGTTCTGCTAATTTTTGCCCTGGGGTAGGAGAACCAGAAGCCGGCAATTCCAAAGTGGTAGAGACAGTAGGGACAATCGATTCAATGACTTCCTCAACTAAAGCCAGTTCATGCACGGACAATAGTGATGAGGACTGAATGGGCCTAGTCGGAGATGCAGCAGTACTAAGAACAGCAGCCTTTGGGGAGGTTGTAGTCCTTTCCTCAACTGTCTGATTTTGTTGAAAGATCGGGACAAGGCCAACATGATAAACAGTAGGCTCTTCAAAGCCTTGTTCTTGAGCAAGAAGTTGCTCACTCATCTGCTTTAATCTGTCAGATAGAATCAAAATAACATTTTGATCCTGAATAGCAGTAGTAACGGCAGGATCAAAATTCGATTGAAGAACTTTCAGAACTGATTATAATTTCTGACATTTCAGCTGATCGAGGATGAATTTCCTTCTGCGCAAGGCCTCAATAACATTCTCTGTTTTTGCCAGCTGAAAAATTCTCTTTTCCGCATTCATCATTTTGCCATAAGCCCCTTTTGTTTTGAAATAAGCAAAGGAATGAAACAAACGGACAGTATGCCATTCATCAAAGAAATTCATGTCATCGTTTCAGATGTCTCAATCTCTGCTAGATGAAGATCAACTCCGGTGGTGACAGTGGTTTTGTGACTAAAAACATGTGGTTCTTCCATCATTTTCCCTTTGCCTTTGTCAGAAGATGGAATAGGCGCAATAGGTCGGAAAGCAGAAGACCCGCTTGCTGGTTCCCGAATAACGATTCCAGATGTTGGCTTAAAGGCAGTAGCAGTAGAAGGTGCTGAAATGGACGCAGTAGCGTGAGCAGTCGAAGAAGCAGTTGATCGAGCAGAAGGAACCGCTTCTGGAAAGACCTGTCGAATAGGTACTTTCTCAATTTCAGACAGTGCTGCTGTCTTTTTAATCTTAAGAATGGTGCGCGGTTTCTTCTTGGCTGGGGTTGGTACTGCTGGTCGAACAGCAGCAGCAGACTCTTCTGATGTTGTTTTATCGGAATCTGTCGAAATAATCAATCGTTTCTTTGAAATTTTCTTTTGAGGTTTGGGAGCCTCAGAAGCAGTTTCCCCAATTTCCTTCTTCATCGCAACAAACTCCGCCACTGTTGGCTTAGGACTTAGAGCCAATACATTTGCTGCATCAATCATGGTAACGGAAGTAGCATCGAGATCACTTGTAGATGCGAAACCAGCATCCTTGAGCAAAACACTGATCTGAACCGCGAAACCAGAACTTTTCCGAATAACCATATCCTTCATAATTCTGAAAATAAAATGACTCCAGTCCACCTTAATCCCCTTGGTGATGGCAGTCATTACTTGAACTTTCTCCTTCGTCAACTTGTCGAAGGTGCCAGCCTTGATCAGAATAGCTTTAGCCACAATATCGGCCAGAATCTGATACTCTATTTTGAGCAATTTCTTGTGGCAGGAAGGAGACACTTCTTCTACAGATGCGGAGAAAGAGCTGAGTGCAACAGACATATCTGTCTTGGAAATATCAGAGAGTTCAGACGTACCCGAAAGTGGAAGGAGGAAGGTTGCTCCTAGGTGAGCGGCATCAATGGAGATAGAAGCATCTCCTTGGGTATGAACTATCCTTCCTTCATGCACTGTTGCTTTGGCGTAAAATTCCAGGAGAGCATTTTTGTAGATAACTGCTGGTGCTTCCAGGAATTTCCGGAGTCCTGATTTCTCAATATCCTGAAACATTTTCAAGAGATTCTCATCCTTGATGGTGAGAATGGAAGCAAAGTTAACTTGATAAGCGTTAAGAGTGTATGCTCCAGCCATTTCTGTATGCAGATGAGATCAGAAAATTTTGCAGTAGTTAGTTATGATATAGAGAAAGCAGTAGCTGAATAGCGATAGTTATGAAACAGTAAAGGTGAAAATGTGAAATATGAAATAGATATACAGCCGTCAAATAAACATAAAGACACGTGTCAGTATGTTCTTGGTTGAGTGTTTGAAAAGTTTGCAGAAACTGTCAGAGAGACGAATGATTTTGAAAATTTTGAAAAAGAGCGGGCTGTCCAGAAGGTTACTAAAAGAATTCAGAAAAGGATTTGTCATTTTATGATAACGTATGCTGGAAGTTTCAAGGTGCTGAAATATGCGAGCACTTTGTCAAAACCAGCAGACTTGTAGTTTTATCGAAAAGACAAACATCCTATCTGTTTTCTGAAAAGGTGTCAAACTCTTAGTCTGACTAAGATACTGTTCCCCCTCGGTAAATGCAATTAATAAGTAGTCAAAATTGCGACAAGTGACTCTTGGCCATCTCTCAATTTCAACCGTTGAAAATGAACAGTCGCAATCTTGCGATTCACAAGAGTCTTTGTTCCCTCTATAAATACCTGCAAGGCTTGAACGAAGTTAAACAACAACAATTAAAACTCAAGTAAAAAGAGAGTTAGAGTTAGATTCAGGAGATGAAGCAAAATTGTCCAGAGAGAAGTTTGAGGATATCATAAATTTCGTAATGATCCTTGAAATACACTCCTTGAGTTGTAGTTTCCACAGTTATGCAGATCTTTTGCTTCGATTGAGTTTGAAATGTAGCATCGATTTCTTCCAGAAGCATGCTAATGCAATAAGAGAGTGCTGGTCGATTGATGATGCTGAAATTCTCTCTGATGCACTGTAAGGCATCTAAAAATTACATTAGTGCTGGCAAGACCTAAGCTTGCTAGATTCTTTCTAGGCCTTTCTCTTCGAAGAAGACCATCTTTTTCCTGTTGAAGTACTTTGCAAGAAAATATCAGAGAGCTCCTAGAAGACAAACGCTACATGTAACGCTACTGGTTAAATAGCAAAGAAGATCTACTGTTTTTAATTTTGCATCGTGTAATTTACTGAAATGATTTCTAATAAAATTCCAGATTTGCTTATCTGACTTTTCTCTTCTGCTTTTCTGCAAATATCTTACTGTTAGTTCAATGAGATAACAAACAAGTAATAATAGAAGTTTAACTAAGATATCAGAAATTAGTTAAGTTAAATCTATTAAACCAAGAGAATTACGATAGTAAGAAAACTTATTTTCTGGTAAGGGTTTCGTGAAGATATCTGCTGTTTGTTGATCAGTAGAAACATATTCCAGACGAATGTTCTTCTTCTGCACATGATCTCTAATAAAGTGATGTCTGATGTCTATGTGCTTCGTTCTGGAATGAAGTACTGGATTTTGTGTGATTGCAATTGCACTGGTATTGTCACAGAATATAGGTTATTCCGAGGCTTGAATCCCATAGTCTCTTAACTGTTGTTGAATCCACAGTATCTGAGAGCAGCAGCTTCCAGCAGCCAGATATTCTGCTTCTGCAGTAGATGTGGCTATGGAAGTCTGTTTCTTGCTAAACCAGGATATCAGCCTATCACCAAGAAATTGACAAAAACCACTTGTGCTTTTTCGGTCTAGTTTGCAACCTGCATAATCAGCATCTGAATATCCAATAAGATTTAACGATGAATCATTAGGATACCATAAGCCGACGTTTTGAGTTCCTTTCAAGTACTTCAAAATACGTTTAACAGCAATATAATGAGATTGTTTGGGGTTAGATTGAAATCTAGCACAAATGCAAACAGCAAACATGATATCTGGTCTACTGGCAGTTAAATATAATAAAGAACCAATAAGACCTCGATACTGAGTTACCTCTACTGGAATACCACTTTCATCTTTATCAAGCTTAATAGATGAGCTCATTGGAGTAAAAGCAGCAGAGCATGCTTCCATTCCAAACTTTTTCAGAAGCTCCTTGGTGTACTTGGCTTGATTTATAAAGATTCCAGTCTCTGATTGCTTAATCTGTAATCCTAGGAAGAATGTTAATTCTCCCATCATACTCATTTCAAATTTATCCTGCATCAATTTCCCAAACTTTGCACATAATTTGGGGTTAGTTGACCCAAAAATAATATCATCAACATAGATCTGTACTAAAAGAATGTGCTTATTCTTGACTAAAGTAAATAAAGTTTTATCTACTGCTCCGATGGTAAAATCATGATCAATAAGAAATTGTAATAGAGTGTCATACCAAGCTCTAGGTGCCTGTTTTAGACCATATAATGCTTTGTGTAATTTAAATACATGATGCGGAGAGAAATGATCGATAAAACCTGGAGGTTGTTCGACGTATACTTCTTCTTGTAAAAGACCATTTAGAAAAGCACTTTTCACATCCATTTGATATACTTTGAAATTCTTGAAAGTAGCAAAGGCTAAGAATATTCTGATTGCTTCGAGCCTTGCTACTGGTGCATAAGCCTCATCAAAGTCTATGCCTTCTTCTTGTCTGAAGCCTTGAGCTACCAATCTAGCTTTATTTCTCACCACTGTGCCTTCTTCATTGAGTTTGTTTCTGAATACCCACCGAGTTCCAATGACAGCTTGATGAGATGGTCTAGGTACTAGAAACCAAACTTCATTACGTTTGAATTGATTCTGCTATTCTTGCATGGCTTCAATCCAGCTGGGATCCAGAAGAGCTTCTTCAATCTTCTTTGGTTCATCCTGAGATATAAAAGCAGCATGCATGTATTCATTAAGCATTTGCCTTCTGGTTCTCAACGGCGCTACTGGATTACCAATAACCAATGATGGAGGATGAGATTTTATCCAGATAAAAGGATTTGAATGGGCATCTTCCTGATTTGTTATGTTAAGATTGTCTTCTACAGAACCAGTAGCAGGTTCTTGAACATCTTCTGCTGGTATTGGTAGATCCAAGTTCTGTACTTCTGGTTCCACTATTGGTGTGTCTGGTTCTGGATTTTTAAGATCCTTGGTTTTTACTTCCACATCATCTTCACTGTCGATTTCCAAGTGAATCCTGTCTAACCTGTTACTTAAATCAGATATGTTAGAAATTTCAGCACTGCTGTCTTCATCGAAGACAACATGAATCGATTCTTCAACATTAAGAGTTCTATTGTTGAATATTCTAAAAGCTCTGCTTACAACAGAGTAACCAAGAAATATTCAAGCATCTGATTTTCAGTCAAATGCCGTCAAATGATTTTTGCCATTATTTAGTACAAAACATTTGCAACCAAACACATGAAAATAAGATACATTGGGCTTCTTCCCTTTCCATATTTCATACGGAGTCTGGTTGTGTCTCTTGTTGACCATAGATCTGTTTTGCATGTAACAAGCAGTATTGATAGCTTCAGCCCAGAAGCGCTGAGAAATGTCTGCATCTGCTAGCATTGTTCTAGCTGCTTCTTTTAGAGTTCTATTTCTCCTCTCAGCTACTCCGTTTTGTTGAGGAGTTCTGGCAGCTGAATATTCATGATGAATTCCCTGCTCATTCAAATATAACTCAAGATACTTGTTAGTGAATTCAGTGCCCCGATCACTTCTGATTTTAATGATGGTAGTAGATTTTTCATTTTGAATCCTTTTCAGAAGCTTGATCAAGAGACTACTGGTTTGATCTTTTCCTACGAGAAAGATTACCCAAGTGAATCTAGAAAAATCATCAATAACAACAAGAGTATATTTCATTCCCCCTAAGCTCATGATGGGGATAGGACCAAATAGATCCATATGCAGTAGTTCCAGACATCTTGAAGTTGATTTGCTATCTTTGGTCTTGAAACTGGATCTTATCTGTTTCCCAAGCTGACAAGCAGAACAAACATGATTTTTAACGAAATTAATGTCAGGTAATCCATCAACTATATTCTGCTTCTTGAGATAATTGATTGACTTGAAATTCAGATGATTCAGTTTCTTGTGCCATAGCCAGTGTTTATTGCTAAGAGAAGCAACTAAGCATGTAGGAGTATTGACATGATTTGAGTTCCAAGAGACATTGTAAGTATTGCCTTCTCTTTTTCCTGTTAACACAGTAGCTTCAGCAGAATCTCTAACTATACATGAATGCTTTTGAAAAGCCACAGAATACCCATTATCACATAGTTGGCTAATGCTGATAAGATTGTAACAAAGATTGTCAACTAATAACACATCATTTATAGTTATATTACCATGGATAATCTTACCCTTACCCATGGTTTTACCTTTTGAGTTGTCTCCAAAAGTTATCTTTGGTCCAGTACAGCTCACTATCTCGGAAAGTAGGTTTCTTTGTCCAGTCATGTGTCTGGAACAACCACTGTCCAGATACCATGTAGAGTTACTGATTTCTGCTTCCTTCTGCTGTTCCTGCAAACACAAATTTTAGTATCTGGTACCCAAATCTATTTGGGTCCAAGCCTTATCAGTCCTTCGGGAACCCACATTTGTACAATTCTTGGTGACTTTGTACTTCGGGTATTCAAAGATGTGTGTGCAACAGAAGGTCTGTTATTTCTAACAGTATGCATACCAAAATGTTGTTCTTCCCTTCTATTTCTGTTTTCCAGTCTGTATCTCTTCTGAACAGGTTTAGAGTTGTAGTACTGGTAGTTTTTAACCTTCATAGGATGTTGTCTTCTAGAGTTGAATTCTTTTCTGAATCTAGAACTCTGGTCAACTTTTTCCTTAGGTTTAACGTAACCCAGACCATAGTGCATTCTTCTGTTCGTCAGATTTACATTCCTTTCAACTGAAGCAGTAGGTACTTCTGGTTCCTGTACCACACTGGATTTCACAAAGTGAATGTATTTCCCTTTGCACATATCCAGTGTTGGCTTAGTATTCGTTTCAGAAGTGCCTTCATTATTACAAAAACCGAGACCACTCCTATCTCCTGACTGTTTTTGTAATTCTTGCATCTTTTCCAATGAAACAGAAGACTTGTTCCAAGCATTTACCAGTAGCGACAACTTCTGGTTTTCAGAAAGGTAATCTGCTTTGGCTCTTTCATTCTCAGTTATTAATTTACTCATCTTAACTTGTAAATCATTGCAGCTGTCTACTTGCAAGCAATTTAACTTACTGTTCTGATTCTTTAAGTTTTGATTTTCAATCTTAACTTCTTCAAACGATTGAGAAATTCTGGAATACTCTTTTACCATTTCATGCAGTGCATCAATCAAGTCATTTCGTGTAAATTCATTAGAGTCAAAATCAAATACCTCTCCAGATGTCGAGGTTGAGTCATTGTCTGCCATTAGACATTTGACTTCTTCTGCATCACTGTCACTGGAATGACTTTCTGAGTCAGATGACTCAGAACTAGAGTCCGCCCACTTAGATTTGCTTTCTTCGGCAATCATCGCTTTTCGATCTCTTCTGGACTTTTTGTCATTCCTCTTGTGATCCTTTCTCTTTTGGTCATCCTTCTTTGGTTTAGGACAATCAGCAATGAAGTGACCTATCTTTCCACAGTTGAAGAATCCCATATCACCAGATGGTGAATCTTTCTTGAAATTGCGATTGGGACCCTGATAGGTTCGATGGTTCTTCTTCATGAACCTGGAGAATTTCTTTACAAATAAGGACATAGCATCACTACTGATTTGTTCAGCAGACTTCTCCATTGTATTGTCAATGATCACAGCAGGTAACGCCTGAGGTACAACTGCAGCAGCAGTAAAAGAGGTAGAGGCAGTAGCAGTAAAAGCAGTAGCAGTAGCAGCAAGAGCCTTGGTGGGTAGGCTTGAAGGCTCTTCTCCACTTCTCACTTCCAATTCGAACTCGTAGGCCTTTAGATCTGCAAATAAGTCGTGCAGTTCCAATTTGTTCAAGTATTTGGATACTCTCATAGCCATTGTTTTAACATCCCATTCTCTGGGTAAGGCTCTCATCACCTTGATGGCTATTTCTCTGTTGCTATGCTCTTTACCTAGAGCAGCTAGCTCATTGACCAAGCTACTGAATCTTTCATCAAACTCATTTAGAGTTTCACCTGCTCTCATTTTCAGATTTTCAAACTTCTGCATTGCTACAGACAGTTTATTTTCTTTCGTTTGCTCATTTCCTTCACATATCTGGATGAGCTTTTCCCAAATATCCTTCGCAGTAGAACACATTTTAATCTTGCTGAAGGTGTTCTTGTCGAGAGTTTTATACAATATATCCTTTGCCACATTATCAAGATTTGCCTTTTTCTTATCTTCACTGGTCCATTCACTTCTTGATTTTTCGACCATCTGTGGTGCACCGTCAGTAACAGCAACAGCTGTGTTAGGCTTTAAGATTTTCAGTGGACCATCTGTGATGACATACCACATGTCATCATCTTGTGCTGCAAGATGAGCTTGCATTCTTATCTTCCAGTCGTCAAAATCTTCCTTAGAGAACATAGGGATCTTGCTGAAGTGTGCCATTTGTTGTAGTTTTTCACAAACAAGAATAACCTGCTCTGTTAGCAATTGTTGAGGATCGAAGTTGAGTTTAGAGGGGGGGTGAATAAACTCTACTCGTTTTTCGTTCTGATGAGGTACTAAAATCCTGTTAAGGATAGTAGTTGATCTTGTGCGAATACTTTCACCTGATTACAATAAAACGTGCGGAAACAATCTGATGAAGTAGTTGAAAAACAAAAAAGCAGTAGACAGCAGTTCTTTATGGAAGTTCGAAGATAAACTCTTCTACGTCTCCCCTTCTTCTGTTTCCAGAAGGTATAACTAAAAGACTTTGGATATTACAGTACAACACTTGTACACACCCACTTCAGAAGGACTTACACCTCAGCCTATTGAAACTCTTAGTTTCTCAACTCACAAAAATGCGAAACACAAAGTTCTGAAAAGACTCTTTTCAGATTACAGACTCTTCTGATAAAGTATTAGTGCAGTAAAGATCGTGAAGAGTGTAAGAATTAGTAGCACAAGATGATCTACAAAAGATCAGATATAAGCTATGAAGCGTGTGCTACTTTTCTTTGTGTTGAACTTTTAAAGTGCTCAAGGAATTCTGATATTCGTTTGATAAGAGAGTAGCTTTGTTCCTTGAAAATGATATTATGCGAAGTGTCGTGTCGAACAAGGGTTTGATCCAAGTATATATAATCGACTGAGTTCAACGTTCACAATCAGAGAAGTCTTCAGATAACTGATACAATCAGCTTTATTACCGAAACAGGTTCCTGCAGAAAAGCTATAAAACAATCAGTCTTGTTTTATACTTAATTGGGTAATATGCATTAAATGACTCCGTATAGTATTTAATGCTGCAATTAATACTAGTACTAGGAACTCTTTAACGGTAACAATTAAGATAGCAACGTTAGAAAACGTTCTCTACTGGTTTTGTATTGTTATCCCTTTTCTACTGGTTTAGTTTTACTAGAACAGCAGCTACTGATAAGTTAGTTCTGGTCTGCTGGTCTACTGGTTTTAGTTATCATCGTCACAACAAAATTCATGTCTAACAGAGAGAATTATTATAAACTCAAAGGTTTGTTCATAGAATGAGGGATATCTCAATACATTACAATGCACCCCTATTTATAACCAAATTTGGGAAGACAACCACAAATAAAATATGTTTTTTGCACAAAAATATTTATTGGTGTTCCAAGAAATTATATTTTAATACATATCACTTTTGAAAATCTTCCCATCCGAATTTTTTTTCCACATAAAACAAAACATATAGATATTTGAGTTGTTTGAATTGTGGTATTTTTTTTACCATTTGACCAAGTAATTTGAGAGATATGGTCAAAATGCTAGAGCATGATAAAACTGTCAATCCTTTGGTAACTTTATTTGTTGCTTAATTTGATCTCAATTGTGAGAGGATTTTATCTCATGACTGTCACCAATATCGTAGATATTTCATCAACTTTCTACAGGTCCAAGAATCATTCTAATCCCATTTGCAATGCCAAGGTTATTCTTGTTTTATCGATCCTGTAAAAATAGTATAAACTTATAATTACACAACAACCTATATTTTACACAATTTATTATAAAACATATAATATTTACACATTTAATAAAACAAAAACTATAAATTTATATTATAAAACATTTAATTAATATACAATTTCTTTTATCTTTATCACACTCCCCAACCAGTTTATTGCTAGTCCTTAGCAATTTAAGCGTTAATAGCAACACAAAACATATTGATTAATTTAAATAGAAATGTAATCGGAAATATCCAAGTGTTTGAATTAAATTTAAAAACTGTCAAATTATATCAAGATCATTATAATTATAATTTATGAAATAATCTAAACCGATCAATTCAAAATTTATTTTTAGGTAGTTAAATGTACACGGCCTTCAGAAATTCTTAGTAAGAGTCTCAACTCCATATCCTCACAGGTTGATAAATGTTTCAATTTATGGGAACGATTTCTTTCATGGAGTTGGAATACAGATAAATGCTCAGGAAAATGATTTACAGAATGCAGACACAGAAACGAGCCAAACTAGTCAAAAGATAGGAAATCCATTGATTCAAAATATAGTTGTTCTTATTATATATTTTTTCCTGATCTTTTTTTCATAACATCATGGAATCAGACTAAATTTATGTTTCTTGACCACATATTTATTAATTTGTACAATATATTTTTCTCTTTCTTTTTTTTTCTCGTTTTTTTAATGAGAGATAAATGAGTCGTAGCATATAACTTAAATATTACATAGATCTTCAGCATCTTTCTTTTTTTTCTTTTTTTCTCAGGAAATATCATTTTTTTTCCAAAATAAGAACTCAAGATCTAAACAATAGATAGCCTCTCTCATGATCAATAAAGGCTGGCAAGCTGTTTTCTCAATCCTCTCCACTCACTCACAAAAATGTGTGAGTTTAAAATTTTAGGCACTCTTATCAGGTATATCTTGGGCCAATACTTTTAGTAATTGATTTTATCACAATGCTTAATCATTCAAAAATATTTCATAAATCATATTTTTATAGTGATCAGAATATTAAAATTGACTTTTTTCAAATAAAAATTTAAACATTCTTAGATAGATTAATACATTTTCTAATTTAAATCTTTCAAACATGTAATGTAATGATATTTTTGCAAAAATTACTAAGATACAAACAATAAACATAGTTTTATTTTAAAATAATATTTTTTTAATTTTTTTAATTTTTTTTATATAAGTTTGTTCTCCTCCCAATCACAATATGACATTGTCTCTAATGTCAAAATAACTATTAATAAAGAGTACATAATGAAAGAGATATCACCTGAAATTTTATTGAAGATAACCAACAGAAACAAACGCAAACCAATCCACGACTTTTGAATAAATGATCCAAATTTCTTTTTATATTTCTTGATTGCGACCAATTGATCTTTGTTATCATCGGATCAGGCTTATGAACAAAAGCTTCCAAATCATCAATTAATTGGTCGGCAGTCGAAGCACAGATGAGCATTCGCCGTGAATTTTCTGAAATGAAATTCTGTTCCACAGCTTTATCAAGGAATGTCAACAAACTGTCATAATAATTATTTATATTGAACAAGACCACAAGTTTATTATGGATATTAATTTGTGACCAAGAAACAGTGTGAAAAATGTCTTCTAATGTACCAAAACCACTGGTAGTGCGATAAAAGAATCAGAATTTTCAATCATTTTGGTGATTATTTCATACATAGAAGAAACTTTTAATTCCTCCCCAATCGTAACATCTGTAATATTTCCTTTAGCTAAAGCTATAGGAATAATACCCAAAACCTGACTACCTCCAAGATCAGCAGATGTTGAAACTGATCTACTGAACCCAATATTACCTCCCCCATATACCATAGTGAATTTTTCTCTCAGCCAATATCTTTCCAAGATTATTCGCTGCTTCTACAAACACTTAATTTTTTCTAGGACTCGACCCATAAAATACACAAATATTTTTCAATGTTTGTGAAGAGGATCCAGCCATGTTTTTACTTTCTTTTTGGTCCGCGAAAATAGAGAGAAAGATGAAAGATTTTATAGGGGTAATATATTATCATGACAAAACTATGTGTCACAACTATAAGCAGAATAAACAGTAAAAACAATAATGACACACATGCATATAAAAATTATTGTTATTGTGGCTCACAATTTTCCTCTGGTTTTACGTCCAGAAACAGTTTCAACGCCTTCTATGAGTCGAGAATAGGCTTCTCATCCAATTTTCTTATAAATTGGCAAACATGGTATTTTTTAGTCTGATTCCCAAGACTATGACGCTCATCTTAGAATTTTTTCCATAAACGGAGAAGTTCAATATGCATGTGTCCACTAGAATGCGTCTCAAGAGTTAATAAGATGTTATTTAAAGACTCATTACTCAGCTCATTCTTGATGAAACCAATTTTATCTTCTCTGTTATTGGAAACACATACCAAAGAACTGCATCGTTTGTCACAAGTCCATCTTGCACACTTATGACAAACCCCTAACCTTTTGGCCCTTCGTTTTTTCACATAATTGCTTTATCCTAATCCAGGCAAATACCGAATGAGCAATGATTGTGGAACTTCTCTTCTTAATCGAACCTTAGCTTCAATTACAAGACGAATATCTTCTGGAATTCTTTTTGTATTAGCAATCTCAATCTTTCACACCTACCTACATAAATTTTCTTAAAACATTTTCAGAAACAGAGGGAAAATATTTACAAATTTTTGAGAGAATTTCATCCATTTTGAAAAGAAAAGAGTGATTTTTTTAAAATTTTTTGTATCAGCAATTGTGGGAAACTGATTTAACCTACTATGTGAGTCACGAAGTACCGTTATCTGCCATTTAACCGGGAAAATAAAAAGAATTGAGGAAACCTGAAAAAAAAATCAAAATTAAATGCAACATAAAAATTTAAGGATCGAAAAGGGAAATAAACTCTTCTTGAACGATTTCATTTTCTAAAAATGGTTTAAGCCTTATCCATTTACTTTAAAAACATAACCATTTTTAGAATTTTCAATATCCACAGCTCCATAAGGATACATATGCTTTACAACATATGGGCATGTTCATCTTGATCGTAATTTTCCTAGGAATATGTGAAGTGGCGAATTATAAAGCAAAACTTTTTTACCAATCTCAAAAGATTTTCTAAGAATTATTTATCATGAAATGATTTGATTTTTGCTTTATAAATCCTTGAATTCTCATACGCGTCATTTCTGAGTTCACCAAGTTCATTAAGTTGCAATTTGCGCAATTTGTTGGCTTCATACATGCTTGAATTAAAAGTTTTTGATCGCTCAATAAGTTTTATGTTCCAATTCCATAGGCAAATGACAATGTTTTCCACAAACCAACGTATAGGGAGACATATTCAATGATGTTTTAAGATCTGTTCGATATGCCCAAAGTGCATCATTAAGTCGCAGCGACCAATCTTTTCTATTTGGGTTACAGTTTTTTCCAAAATTTGTTTTATCTCTCTATTAGCTAATTCTACTTGTCCATTTGTTTGAGGATGATAAGAAGTAGTTACTTTGTGAGTAATACCTATATTTTTTCATTAATGAAGAAAATGGTTTATTAACAATGTTGGGGATCGAGGAAGAGTTTAGAGGGGGGGGGGTGAATGAACTCTTCTCCAATTTCTTCTTTTCTTTCTCGGATAAAGAAGGTGCTAAAATCCTATTAGGGATAGTAGCTTAACTTTAAGTGAATACTTCCAACAGATTACAAAATTAAGTGCGGAAACAATCTGATAGAGTGAATGAAAATAGTAATATCAGTAGACATCAGTTGTTTATGGAAGTTCGAAGATAAAATCTTCTACGTCTCCCCTTCTTCTGTTTCCAGAAGGTATCACTAAAAGACTTTGGATTTTACAGTACAACTCTTGTACACACCCACTTCAGTAGGGCTTACCCTTTGCCTACTGAAACTCTTAGTTACTCAACACAGTGAAAGTGCGATACAATAAAGTCTGAAAAGACTCTTTTCTAGACTACAAACTCTTCTTGGTAAAATATAAGTGCAGTGAATAATTGTGAAGAGTGTAAGAAACAGTAGCACAAAATGATCTCAATAGATCAGATGTCTGCTATGAAGCGTGTGCTACTTTTCTTTATGTTGAACTCGAAGATATCAAGGATTCGTGGTTTTCTCGGTTCGTGAAATACAGATTGATTTCGAAAGATATGTTGCACTCTCTTCTATATGGTTTTGTTCCATATAAATAGGTGACTGAGTTCAACGTCTTTAAATCAGAAACTGTCTTCTGACTTCTGATAGAATCAGCTTTATTACCGAAATAGGTTCATGCAGAAAAGCTATAAAACAATCAGTCCTGTTTTATACTAAAATCAGCAAAGTGAATTAAATGACTTCGTACAGTGATTAATGCTGCAATTAATACTTGTACTAGAAAAAGGTAACGGTAACATTTAAAGCTGATAACGTTCAGATGTCGAGTCCAATAAAGTCTTTTGTTCTGCTTCTGATTCTATATCCGTTTAGGTATTTCTTCTGCTTTTCTACGCTACTGATTCTGCTTTTTAGTTATCTACTGTTTAACGAGTGATCTACTGATTTTGATTTTCAATCGCCACAATAAATTTAGATCTAACAATTCTCCCCTTTGTGGTGATGCCAAAACCTAGATAATGTTAGAACGATAAAGATAAGATAAATGCAAAACATAAATATAAGAAAGCAGTAAGAGTTTTAACACGAATTTTAATTATTGGTTTCAATATCCCTGTAAATGATTTCTTCATTCTAGGTCATCTTGGTCTCTTTGTCTGACTGAGGATTCTGCGTTATCTCTGTTTCTCCTTTGTTCTTCTTCTATTAGAACTCTTTCTCTTTGTTCTTCTTCCCCCTTTTTGGTATCATTGGCAATGACCCGAGCAATTTAAGTCATCCATGCGTCCGAGACATGTTTTGAAGCCCATTTGTAACCATTTCCAGATAAGGAGCCTGAGTGGAAACTCGGTCATGAAGAGTAGTGAGAGATTGAGATTGGACTCAATCTTTGCATCCAAAGATTCCATGGAGTTAGAGAATGAACGGATAAGTGCATCATGATCAGTGAGACATTGCAAAATATCATTCTGACCAAGCACTATGGTACCGTATCCTTAGGAAATTGTTTGCCTGAAGGCAATGGTTTCAGCATGCATCCTGCTCATAGATTCTGCCGTGTTGAAGATTTCCCTTGTAATGCAGTCTTGAAAGAACCTAGAACCACTGACTTCTGCAGCATGTTCATGAGATAGCTTCCGAACGATATCGGAGAGATTGTTGAGATTTTTCTGTAAGATATCTATCTCATGTTCGATATCGAATGGTTCTGGTGACGGAGTTCTTTCACTCATACGAGGCCTCATTTCTTCAATTCGATTATCACAAGCAGTTTGGGCAATTGTGGATAATGCCAATGTAGTAGAAGGTTGAGCTTCTGCTTGAGTAGAAAAAGTATGAACGAGAGCAGTAGATAATGCAGTAGTGAGACCTTTCCTGACCAGCAGATTGTTCAGCAGTCATGGGTTCAACAGCAGCAGGTTCAAAAACAGTAGAAGGTGTAGCAAGTGTGCTTTCTGCTGGTTGAGCTACTGCCATGGCGTTCAATGGTTGATCGGGTTGAATCGAATCATTCAAAATCAGGACCATCTCCTCTTGATGTTCAGTAGAGAAAATCGCTAAATTCGGCAAGGAAGGAGACTGGTCAACATGCGATTCATCCTGAGTTGGTTCTGCTAGTTGGACTGTTGGGTGGCCGGTATCATCAGCTGGAACGGTATCCGATACCGCAAGGGAGTCCCAAGTGATGGATTGAATGACTTCCTCTACTAAAGCTAATTCACGAACAGATACAAGTGAAGAGGACAGAATAGGCATCTTGGAAGATGCAGGAGTACTGGAAATTATAGCTTATGGAATAGCTATAGATTGTTCCTCAACTGACTGAATCTGAACAAGATCCGGAATAAGGCCTATTGAATACGGTTCAGTCGCTCCAAACTTTTGTTCTTGAGCACTGAGTTGCTCATCCATTATTCTCAGAAGTTCTGTCAGTACAAGAATCACTTCTTGATCGTGAGCCGCAGTTGGGATTAATGCATCAAAATTGGACTGAAGAGTCTTTAAGATTGAGTCCAGTTTGTTTCGTTTAATCTGCTCAACAATGAAGCTTCGACGGCGCATTGCTTCAATCACATTCTCTGTCTTTGCAAGATCAAAGACCTTTAATTCATGCCTTAGTAGTCGTCCAAACGCACCCTTAGTTTTGAAAAAAGTGAGGGGATGAAATACCCTGACCTTGTGCCATTCATCAAAGAACTCCATTTCCTCATTTGCAAAATTTTCGATTTCTTCGAGATGAAGATCAACACCAGTCGAGACAGATGATTGGTTAGTTATAAAATTTGGTTGGTCCACAAGTTTCCCTTTTCTCTTTTCTGAAACAGATATAGTTGGTACCGGTGGAAACGCAGAAGACCCTGCAGTAGATTCTCTAAAGACAATTCCAGACACGGGTCTAAAAGTTGACGCAGTAGATGTTGTTGGCATAACAGCAGTAGTGATTGGTGTAGAGGTAGAGACAGTTGGTCGAGCAGAGGGAACAACTTTTGGAAACACTTGCCTCAAAGGAACTGTTTCCAGATCAGAGAGGGCTGTTGTCTTCTTGATACAAAGAACTGTTCGAGCTTTCTTTTTGAGGGGAGTGGGTGGAGGAGAGGGTTTGGTAGGAGCAGCAGACTCCTCGGATACTGTTTTGTCAGAATCAGTGGAGATGACCACTCTCTTTCTTTTATCTTTCTTCTGAAGTGCCACAGCCTTAGTTTGAGCATCGCCTTCTTCCTTTTTCATAGAAATAAACTCAGCCACAGTTGGCTTAGGTCGAAGAGCACGCACATTGGCAGCGTCTGTCATAGTGACATATGATGCGTCCGATTCAAAAGTAAGGGCAAAACCAGCATCTTTGAGCATTGTGCTGATTTGAACAGCAAATCCAGAACTTTTCCTTGTAACCATATCTTTCATTATTCGAAATAAGAAATGACTCCGATCCATTTTAATTCTTGAAGTGATGGCAACCATCACTTGGACTTTCTCCTTAGTCAGTTTATCAAACGTGCCAGCTTTGACCAATAAGGCCTTTGCCACAATGTCAGCAAGCACTTGATACTCTATTTTGAGAAGCTTCTTGAAGCAAGATTGGAGACAATTCTTCTCCAGAAGCTGAGAAGGTGATGAGAGCAGTAGACATCTATTGCTTAGAAATATCAGAGAGTTCAGAAATACCTGAACATGGGAGGAAGAAGGTTGATCCCAATAGTGCTGCATCAATGGAGATGGATGCGTCTCCTTGAGAGTGAATGATGTTTTCTTCTTGAACAGTTGCCCTAGCATAGAAATCTAGAAGAGCAGTTTTGTATATCGTAGCAGGTGCTTCCAAGAATTTTCGGAGACCTGATTTTTCTAGGGCTTGAAACATCTTCAGAAGATTTTCATCCTTGATGGTAAGGACAGAGGAGAAGTTAACCTGGTAAGCATTCAGGGTGTAAGCTCCAGCCTTCTGTTTTCCTTAAAGTAACTTCAAAGAGATTGAGTAAGCACGATTGCAGAAGAAAACAGTAGTTAGAGAATAAGATTCTGGAAACGTAAAAAGTGAATTGAAGAAACAAAGGCAGTTAATATTCAAAATAAAATTTACAGACGTCATTGTAAATACAAGGACACGTGTCAATATGTTTACGGTTTAGTAAAAAAATTCAGAACGTGTCAGATAGACCGATGATTTTAAATTTTGAATTTTAGTGATAAGAGTGGACTGTCCAAGCGGTTACTTTTGAAATAATCAGAAGAGAAGTTGTCGTTTATGATAACGTCTACTAGAAGTTTTAAAGTACTGAAATAATTGAGCACTTTGATAAAACCAGTAGACTTGTTGTTTTATCAAAAGGACAGACATTCTATCTGTTTTCGGAAAAAGATACGAAAATATTAGTCTGACAAAAAGATTATTCCCCCTCGATAAATGCAACCAATAAATGTAGAGATGTGACATCTGAGGACAAGAGGGATGAATCTTGCTATTCGTGTAACCAAATTGCCGTCTCTTCAGCTTCCTGAGACTCTATATAAGTGCCTGCAAGTTTACAAACTAATGCATTCAAGATTTCTTTTATCAAACCAATACTTATGATAGGTGCAAGTGCTATCTCGGAGTCTTCTCCAGAGTCAGAATCAGCAGAGGAATTCCAAAGACAATTTTCATTCTCTCGTAAGAATATGTTTGAAGACATATTTTTCAATACATTAGTGCTGCCAAGACCCAAGCTTGCCAGAGTCTTACAAGACCCAAGCTTGCTGGAATCTTTTCGGAGAAGACCTCTTGTTGAAGTACTTTGCAACAAGAAAAGTACTTCAAGCTTCTGATATCAACAAATGTAGTAGATAAACTCAATGTAAAGCTTCTGGTTAAAGAATATTTTGACATTGTTTATCTACTACTTTCATTGAATAATAAAATAGTTTGAGTAAGAAAAGCTTAGTCTGGTAAATCAGAAGACGTTTCGGTTGATTTGAGACTTTTCCACTTCTTCATCGTGTAATGTACTGAAATGATTCCTTAATAAAATTTCAGTTGAAGTACTTGGTGTTTCTTTATTTTTCTGCAAATAACTCAATGTCAACATAATAATATATATAACTGATAAATGATAAAAGAAATTCAGAAGGGAGTTTGTCGTCTTATGAAAGCTTCTACTGGAAGATAAAGAATGCCTTGTTTTATCAAGAAGACAAATCGTCTTCTGCGTCTGACATAGAATCAAGTATAATCAGAATAAAGTTCCCCCTAAATTAATGCAATTATTAAATGATAATTCTTGATAATTGAACCGTCGATAGTGTGACACAGAACGCTTCACATTCTTTACTGCAATCATGATTACCTCGATCTTTGGTACCTGGTTTGTCATCTATAAATACAGGCATAGAGGTTAGCCATATAGTCACTTTTAAACAAAAAGAATATGGCAGGAAGGAATAGTCCTGATTTGGCCGAGGAGTTCATGAAGGAAGTGATAGCTGCAAGGAAGGAGGCAATAGAAGACAAGGTGCTGGAGAAGGCACTTTCTACCTGGACTAAGGTCCAGGAGCTTCAGTCCACCTTTGAAGGTGGGCTGGTGTATTCTTCCAAAGAGCTGTTAGCAATGGAGAAGTATTATCGACGTCTCCATAGTGCTGATAGCGCAGAAGTCTTCTCTGAAGATGGCGTCTACCTCCTCATGCTCTTAAAGGAGCAGATGACTCTGAAAAAGATTGCTTTTTCATAGGAGTTCCTGCGTACCTCCACCGGAGAGCTGGCCACCTGGTTGGAAATCTGGAGAGAGTATGTTAAAAATGAAATAAGAAATGTACGCCCCCGCTTCTATCGTTAATGAAGTTTTTATATTCTGTTTAATGATTGTCTCTTTCGCTCAACTTTTATTTTCTGCAAACTAATCACAAGAGAAGATCACAATATATCAATGGAATGAAGATAACAAACAATTAATTTAAGTCTCTCAATCAAAGTGTATTTCGAAAATAAGAAAACTTATTCTCAGGCAGAGGTTTCGTAAAGATGTCTGCTGTTTGTTGATCAGTAGGGACATAGTCCAGACGAATGTCCTTCTTCTGCACGTGATCTCTGATGAAATGATGTCTAATATATATGTGCTTTGTTCTAGAATGAAGTACTGGATTTTGTGTAATTGCAATAGCACTGGTATTGTCACAAAAGATATGTGATTCGGAGGCCTGAATTCCGTAGTCTTTTAATTGTTGTTGCATCCATAGTATTTGAGAACAGCAGCTTCCAGCAGCCAGATATTCTGCTTCTGCAGTAGATGTGTCTATAGAATTCTGCTTTTTACTAAACCAGGAAATCAACCTATCACCAAAGAATTGATAGAAACCACTTGTGCTTTTCCTGTCTAATTTGCAACCTGCATAATCAGCATCTGAATATCCAATAAGATTGAACGATGAATCATTAGGATACCATAAACCGACATTTTGAGTTCCTTTCAAGTACTTCAAAATATGCTTAGCAGCAATATAATGAGATTGTTTAGGGTTAGATTGAAATCTCGCACTAAAACAAACAACAAACATAATATCTGGTCTACTGGCAGTAAGATATAACAATGAGCCAATAAGACCACGATACTGAGTTACCTCTATTGGAATTCTACTTTAATCTTTATCAAGTTTGATAGATGAGCTCATTGGAGTGGAAGCAGCAGAGCATGCTTCCATGCCAAAATTTTTCAGAAGCTCCTTAGTATACTTGGATTGTTTATGAAAATTCCAGTATCAAGTTGTTTGATCTGTAATCCTAGGAAGAATGTTAATTCTCCCATCATACTCATTTCGAATTGATCCTGCATTAACTTAGCAAACATTGCACATAGTTTGGGGTTAGTTGACCCAAAAATAATATCGTCAACATAAATCTGTACTAATAGGATATGTTTATTCTTGTTTAGAGTGAACATAGTTTTGTCTATTGTCCCTAATTGTAAAATCATGATTGACAAGAAATGTGATAGAGTATCATTCCATGCTCTAGGTGCCTGTTTTAGATCATACAAGGCTTTGTGTAATGTGAATACATGATGAGATAAGAAATGATCAATAAAACCTGGAGGTTGTTTGACATAGACATCTTCTTGTAGTAGACCATTTAGAAAAGCACTCTTCACGTCCATTTGATAGACTTTGAAATTTTTGAAAGCATCAAAGGCCAAAAATATTCTCATAGCTTCAAGCCTTGCTACTGGTGCATAGGTTTCATCATAGACTATTCCTTCTTCTTGTATAAAGACTTGAGCCACCAGTATTGCTTTATTTCTGATTACTATGCCTTTTTCATTTAGTTTGTTTCTGAATACCCACCGGGTTCCAATGACAGCTTGGTGAGATGGTCTAGGTACTAGAAACCAAACTTCGTTTCTTTTGAATTGATTCAGCTCTTCTTGCATAGCTTCAATCCAACTAGGATCCAGAAGGGCTTCTTCAATTTTCTTTGGTTCATCCTGAGAAATGAAAGCAGCGTGCATATATTCATTAATCATTTCCCTTCTGGTTCTCAAAGACGCTGCTGGATTTCCAATAACCAAAGAGGGAGGATGAGATTTTCTCCAAATAAAAGGGTTTAAAGGAATTTCTTCTTGATTTGATATATTTGAATTGATCTCATCTGAACCAGTAGCAGTTTCTGGATTATCAGCTACTGGTACTGGTATGTCTAATATTTGTACTTCTGGTTCTACTAATGGAATGTCTGGTTCTAGATTTTGAACGTCTTTTATATTAGCTTCTGCATCATCTTCACTATCCATTTCCAAGTGAATTTTGTCTAACCTGTTACTCAAATTTTACATATTAGATATTTTAGGAGCACTAATGTCCTCGTCAAAGACAACATGAATCGATTCTTCAACAGTAAGAGTTCTGTTATTGAAGATTCTGAAGGCTTTTCTCACAGCAGAGTAACCAAGGAATAGTCCAGCATCTGATTTTGAATCAAATGCAGTTAAATAGTTTTTGCCATTATTGAGCACAAAACATTTGCAGCCGAATGCATGAAAATAAGATATATTAGGCTTACTCCCTTTCCATATCTCATAAGGAGTCTGGTTATGCCTTTTGTTGATCATTGTTCTGTTTGTGTATAGCATGCAGTGTTGATTGCTTCTGCCCAGAAGCGCTGAGAAATGTCTGCATCTGCTAGCATTGTTCTAGCAGCTTCCTTGAGGGTTCTGTTTCTCCTCTCAGCTACTCCATTCTGTTGAGGAGTTCTAGCAGCTGAATATTCATGCTGAATCCCTTGTTCATCTAAGTACAACTCAAGAATTCTGTTAGTGAACTCAGTACCCCGATCACTTCTGATTTTAATTATAGAAGAGGATTTTTCATTTTGAATCTTTTTCAGAAGCTTGATTAGGAGGCTATTGGTTTGATCTTTTCCAGCAAGAAATATTACCCAAGTAAATCTAGAAAAATCATCAATAACAACAAGGGTATATTTCATTCCCCCTAAGCTCATGATAGGGATTGGACCAAATAAGTCCATGTGCAGCAATTCCAAACATCTTGAAGTCGATTTGCTGCCTTTGTTCTTGAAGCTGGATCTTATCTGTTTCCTAAGCTGATAAGTAGAACGAACATGATTCTCAACAAAATTAATATCAGGTAAGCCGTCGACTATATTATGCTTTTTGAGATTGTTGATAGATTTGAAGTTCAGATGATTCAATCTCTTGTGCCAGAGCCAATGTTTCTCACTAAGAGAGGCAACTAAACATGTGGAAGCATTAACAATATCTAAGTTCCAAGAAACTTTGTAGGTGTTGCCCTCTCTCTTTCCAGTTAATACAGTAGACTCAACATAATCTTTAACTATGCATGTGTGCTTCTGAAAAATTACAGAATAACCATTATCACACAGTTGACTAATGATGATTAAATTATAACAGAGATTCTCAACCAGTATTACGTCATTGATAGTTATGTTACCATGGATAATCTTACCCTTACCAACGGTTTTACCTTTTGAGTTATCCCCAAACGTTATTTTTGGTCCAGTACAACTCATTACTTCTGAAAGTAGATTTTTCTGTCCAGTCATGTGTCTGGAACATCCACTGTCCAGATACCATGTGGAGCTGCTTACTTTAGCTTTCTTTTCCTGTTCCTGCAAACACAAATTTTAGTATCTGGTACCCAATCTACTTGGGTCCAACCTTATTAGTCCCTTAGGAACCCACATTTGTACAATTTTTGGTGATTTTGTACTTCGGGTATCCAAGGAGGTGTGTGTAGTAGAGGGTCTATTATTTCTATGCATCTCAAAATGTTGTTCTTCCCTTCTCTTCCTATTGTCTAGCATGTATCTCTTCTGAACATGTCTAGAATTATAGTACTGGTAGTTTTTAACCTTTATGGGGGGTTGTCTTCCAGAGTTGAATCCTCTACTGGATCCAGAACTTTGGTCAACTCTTCCCTTAGGTTCAATATAACCAAGACCATAATTCTTTCTTCTGTTCATCTGATTTACATTTCTTTCAACATGAATAGTCGGTACTTCCGGTTCATATGCCACACCGGATTTAACAAATCGAATGTATTTTGTTTTGCTTGTATGCAGTTCTGGCTGAGTACTGATTTCATAATTGCTTTCATCATTGTTGAATCCTGAGAACACTTCTATCTCCATATTGCTTATGCAATTCTTGCATCTTTTCCAATGAAATAGAAGACTTATTCCAAGCATTTACCAGAACAAACAGCTTCTGATTTTCAGATTTCATTGTCTGGTAATCTGCTTTTACTTTCTCATGAATCTAGAGAACTTCTTCACAAATAAGGACATAGCTTCATTGCTGATTTTTTCAGCAGTCTTTTTAGAAGTACTTTCAGTAAAGGTAACAGGTACTGCTTGTGGAATGACTGCAGCAAGCAGCAAAGTAATAGCAGTAGTAGCAGCAAGGGCCTTGGTTGGCAGATTTTTTGAAGGCTCTTCTCCACCTCTTACTTCTAGTTCGAACTCGTAGGCTTTTAACTCAGCAAACAAGTCATGTAATTCCAACTTGTTTAGATCTTTAGAGACCCTCATAGCCATTGTTTTTACGTCCTATTCTCTGGGTAATTCTCTCATTACTTTGAGCGTTATTTCTCGATTGTCGTGCTCTTTGCCTAGAGCTGATAGCTCATTGACTAGGCTACTAAAACGTTTATCAAACTCATTTAGAGTTTCACCAGCCTTCATCTTTAAAATTTCAAACTTCTGCATTGCTACAGACAGTTTATTTTCTTTTGTTTGCTCATTTCCTTAACATATCTGAATGAGCTTTTCCCAGATCTCTTTAGCAGTAGAACACATCTTGATTTTGCTGAATGTGTTCTTTTCAAGAGTTTTGTAAAGAATGTCCTTAGCGACATTATCAAGATTGGCTTTCTTCTTATCTTCGCCAGTCCATTCGTTTCGTGGTTTTTCAACCATTTAAGGTGCACCCTCAGTAACAACAATAGCTGTATTTGGATTTAAGATCTTTAATGGTCCGTCTGTGATGACATACCACATGTCATCATCCTGCGCTGAAAGGTGAGCTTGCATACGGATCTTCCAATCATCAAAATCTTCTTTCGAGAACATGGGAACCATGATGGAGTGTGCCATCTATATGTATTTTCTGGGACAAGAATAACCCGCTCGGATACCAATTGTTGGGGATCGAGGAAGAGTTTAGAGGGGGTGAATGAACTCTTCTCCAATTTCTTCTTTTCTTCCTTGGATAAAGAAGGTGCAAAAATCCTATTAGGGATAGTAGCTTAACTTGTCGTGAATACTTCCAACAGATTACAAAATTAAGTGCGGAAACAATCTGATGGAGTGAATGAAAATAGTAATATCAGTAGACAGCAGTTGTTTATGGAAGTTCGAAGATAAAGTCTTCTACGTCTCCCCTTCTTCAGTTTCCAGAAGGTATCACTAAAAGACTTTGGATTTTACCGTACAACTCTTGTACACAACCACTTCAGTAGGGCTTACCCTTTGCCTACTGAAACTCTTAGTTACTCAACACAGTGAAAATGTGATACAATAAAGTTATGAAAAGACTCTTTTCAGATTACAAACTCTTCTTGGTAAAATATGAGTGCAGTGAATAATTGTGAAGAGTGTAAGAAACAGTAGCACAAAATGATCTCAATAGATCAGATGTCTGCAATGAAACGTATGCTACTTTTCTTTATGTTGAACTCGAAGATATCAAGGATTCGTGGTTTTCTCGGTTCGTGAAATACAGATTGATTTTGAAAGATATGTCGCACTCTCTTCTATATGGGTTTGTTCCATATATAGGTGACTGAGTTCAACGTCTTTAAATCAGAAACTGTCTTCTGACTTCTGATAGAATCAGCTTTATTACCGAAATAGGTTCCTGCAGAAAAGCTATAAAACAATCAGTCATGTTTTATACTAAAATCGGCAAAGTGAATTAAATGACTTCGTACAGTGATTAATGCTGCAATTAATAATTGTACTAGAAAAAGATAACGGTAACATTTAAAGTTGATAACGTTCAGATGTCGAGTTCAATAAAGTCTTTTCTTCAGCTTCTGATTCTATATCCGTTTAGGTATTTCTTCTGCTTTTCTACACTACTGATTCTGCTTTTTAGTTATCTACTTTTTTAACGAGTGATCTACTGTTTTGATTTTCATCGCCACAATAAATTTAGATCTAACAAACAAAGTGAGTTCCCCTATCACTTATCATGGCTCGAGGAATTCTAAATCTACAAAAAATATTTCTTTCAAAAATTGGATGGCGATTTTATGATCATTTGATCAGCATGGAATTGACTCTATCCATTTGGAAACATAATCAACTGCAACTAAAATATACAAGTATCCAAACGACGGTGAAAAAGATCCCATAAAATCAATTCCCCAACAGTCAAATATTTCAATTTCAATGATAGGATTCAAAGGCATCATGTTTCTTTTTGAAACCGCACCCAATTATTGACAATTTTCAGAGATCTTGCAGATTTCATGGTTGTCTTTAAACAAAGTTAGCCAATAAAATCCACACTGCAAGGTTTTTGCAGCCGTTTTCTTTGAAGAAAAATGTCCTCCGCATTCTTCTGAATGACAAAATTTAATGACCATACTTACCTCATTGTCAGGTATGCAACATCAAAAAATTTGATCCGGACAATACTTGAACAGATACGGATCATCCCAATAAAAGTTTTTACCTCATTCAAAAATTTTCTTTTGTCTTGAGAACTCCATTGCGGTGGCATTTTTCCTGTCACAAGAAAATTTACTATGTTATCAAACCAAGGTATAGTAGTAACTGAAAATAGTGAACATAGATGTTCATCAAGAATATTATCGTTAATTGGTGTCATTTCACAAGATGATCATGTTACTAGTTCGATAAATGATCGGCTACGACATTCTCGGTTCTTGTTTTTATCTTTGATCATAATGTCAAATTCTTGGAGTAAAAAAATCCATCGTATCATTTGTGGCTTTGCATCCTGTTTGGTCAACAAATATCTAATAGCAGAATGATCAGTAAACACAATAGTTGTTGATCCAATCAAATAAGAACGAAATTTATCTAATGCAAATATTACCTCAAGTAGTATTTTTTCAGTTGTGGAGTAATTCATTTGAGCATTGTTTAAAGTTCTACTTGCATAATATATCACATAAGGCTTACCGTTTCTTCTTTGACCCAATATTGCACCGACTGCATAATCACTCACGTCGCACATGATTTCAAATGGTAAAGACCAATCAGGAGGTTGCTGATAGGAGCTGATGTTAAATGTCGAATGATTTTATCAAAATATTTGGACATTCTTGAGTCAACTCAGATGCAATGTCTTTTGTTAAGAGGTTACAAATGTGTTTAGAGATTAAACTAAAGCCCTTTATAACCTCTTATAAAATCCATCATGTCTTAAAAATGAGCGAATTTCTTTAATGGTTTTTGGAGGGGGTAAATTGCCAATGACATCAACTTTTTCTTTATCAACTTAAATTCCATGAGATGACACGACATGTCCCAAAATAATTCCAGAAGTAATCATGTAATGAAATTTTTTCAATTTAAAATAAGACATTTTTCCTCGTATCTTTTTAATACTTTTTCCAAATTTTCAAGACAATTATCAAATTTATTCCCAGAAACAGTTAAATCATCCATAAAAATTTCCAAACAATTTTCAACCATGTCGCAAAAAATGCTTAGCATACATCTTTGAAATGTTGTTGGGGCATTTCATAAATCAAATGGTATTCTTCTGAATGCAAATATTCCAAAAGGACATGTGAATGTAGTTTTTTCTTGATCTTCAAGTGCAATTGAAATTTGATAATATCCTGAACATCCGTCAATAAAACAGTAATAAGGATGACCTGCTACTCTTTCTAAAATTTGATCCAAAAATGGCAATGGAAAATGATCTTTTCTTGTGGCGTCATTTAATTTTCTACAATCAATACGCATCCGCCAACTAGATGGGAATCGACTTGTTAACAATTCACCTTTTTCATTTTTATCACCGTGATGCCAGATTTGTTTGGAACTACTTGTGTTGGGCTTACCCACTTACTATCAGAAATAGGGTAGATAATTCCAACATCAAGTAGTTTTATAACTTCAGTTTCACAACATTTTTCATGTGTGGATTTAATCTCCTTTGTGGTTGTTGAGATGTTTTAGCATCTTCTTCTAAATGAATTTTTTGTGTGCAAATTAGTGGATTAATGCCCTTGAGATCTTTTAGTGTACAACCAATTGCATTTTTATGTCTTTTAATCATATCAACTAATTTACCTTCTTGATCACTTGCTAATTTGGAAGAAATTACCATCGGATATGTTTCATTTTCTTCAAGGAATGCATACTTTAATTCTTCTGGCAAGGATTTTAAATCCAATATGGGTGGTTCATCTTTGTTCTCATATCTTGGCTCAAATTATTTCTCTGATCCTGGTAACGAGTGATACCTGATAAAATCATCAAGATCAATTTCAATATTTTCTTTAATAGTATCAATTGAACAAATATCTAATTGGTCACGAGTACTCCCTTCTTGAATGTTTTCTTCCACAAGAGTTTCAGTAAGATTTTCATCTTCATTTTCATCTCCTTTGTCATATGGTTGCTTACAAAGATTAAAAACATTAAGCTCTAAGGTCATGTTACCAAATGACAACTTCATTATTCCATTCCTGCAATTTATAAGAGCATTAGAAGTTGCTAAAAATGAACGTCCCAAAATTACAGGAATTGCATTACAAGCTTCGATATGTTGTGTATCTAAAACAATGAAATCAACATGATATACAAAGTTATCAACTTGGACCAACACGTCTTCTACCATACCTCTTTACACCTTAACAGATCTATCGGCAAGTAAAATGGTTACCGAAGTAGGTTTTAACTCGCCTAAATTGAATATGGAAGTAAATTCACACTAGCTCCAAGATCAAGCAAGGCTTTTTTAATCTTTCGTTCTCCAATAATACATGAAATAGTAGGACAACCAGGGTATTTTTATTTCAAAGTATTATTATTTTGAATGATTGCACTTCACATTCAATTTTCTTTTCACAGTGCACAAGTCTTTCAAAAATTTGGCATATGATGGTACCTGCTTTATTGCATCTAATAAAGGAATATTAACTTTTACCTGTTTAAAAATATCATATATATCAGAATTCAAATTTGATTTTTTGTATTTTTCAATGCATGAGAGAATGGTGGTGGCACTGTCTGTTGATCCTCTTCTTCGCAAGTTATGGGTTCCACTTCCTTATCCTTTGGAGTTGATTTATCATCTTCACAAGGTTCAAGAATGGATTTTTCCACAACCTTACCACTGCGAAGGGTAATAACAGATTTTACCTGATCCATCGGTTGAGTTCCAGAATTTCCTATTTATGAATGATGATACATGGGATTAGGCTGTGGTTGTGAAGGAAATTTACCTTTTTCATGAACATTAAGTGTAGATGCAAATTTAGAAAGAGTATCTTTCAAGACTATCATAGTTTTAGCAGTTTGAGTATTGATAGACTCTTGTTCTGCAATGAAAGAATTCAATGTATCTTCCAAATTTCTTTTAGGTGGAGGAACATAAGGTGCATAATTTTGAAAATTTTGTTGATTTCGGAAATGTGGTTGTGAAAATTGTGCAACATTATCATTCCTCCAACTAAAATTTTGATGGTTTCGCCGACCTAGATTGTAATTTTGAGAAAATGGTTCAAAATTTGGCCTTTTGAAAATTTTCAACATTGGCTTGTTCATGGAGACATTTTTTAAAAGAGGGCAAATTGGGACAATCTTTTGTAGAATGATCACTTGTATCACAGATGTGACACGCAATTTCTTGAACAGATTTTAATTGACCATTCTTTTTCAATTCAAGTGCCTCAACTTTTCTTGCCAAAGAGGTAAATCTAGCTTGAAGATCATTTTCATCTTTGAGGGTGTACATACCTCGACCAGATGTGGGAGATTGAATCTTGTTCGATTGGTACCTATAGTGTCCCAATTTTGAGCATTTTCAGCTAATGAATCGAGATACTCAATTGCCTAGTTTGGATCTTTATCTTCAAATGTTTCATTACACATAAATTCAACCATTTACCTATCTTTAGGTGTTAAGCCTTCATAAAATTGAGAAACGACTCTCCAAATTTCAAAACCATGATGTGGACAAAGATTAAGCAATTCTTTATATCTATCCCAACACTGATAAAAAGTTTCTCCTTGTTTTTGAGTAAAAGTGATGATTTGCCTTTTGAAAGAAATTGTTCTATGAGATGGGAAAAAACTTTTTCAAAAAATGTTGTTGCAATTCATCCCAAATTCGAATGGAAGTTTAAATAGACTTAAAATTAAATTATAAGCCATGAAAGTTGGGTAAAAGTTGGATAATATCAGGCTTAAAATTGAAATGAGATGCATCTGAGGGAAAAACTAGACATGAAGGTGCACTAGTACGTGTAGGATTCATGTGATCTCTAAGTGTTCTTTGCCAATCATGATCATGTTGAGATTGAATTTCATCTTCATTTTCCTGGATGGGTTCTTCCGCCATGTTTTGTAAAAATAAAGGGTTATTTTGAATGAGTCAACCACTAAGTGTACGTGACCAAATGCTCATGCAAGTGCAAAAGAAAAACACACAAAAGCAATAATATTCAAAGAAATAAAAACAAACTATAACAAAATTAAATAAACATGAAATTAAATTATACTTCCTTGGAAACGGCGCCAAAAACTTGTTGCGACTTTGATTGTTGCACTCCCAAGAGCAGGTTGTCCACAAGTAGTATAATTCGGTGAGTCCGATATCGTATTCACAGGGAAGCTAAGGTAATTACAAGCCCACTTCAATGTCTTTTTTGTTTTTGTTTTTTTTCAAATTGTTTGAATTGGTAAGTTTTAATTGTTAAAATTTTAATTTAAGTAGTTGAGATTAAAAGATTCACTCTTGGTATTTTAATAAAGTTAACATTAATGGACATTATTGAAATCCACTTAGAAAAATGGTTCTAATATATATTAAATAATCATATTTATATTATGTTATATATTATTATCTTATAAGCATATAATATATACCAAAACTTATAAATGTCGTCAAGTATTTATTTTGCATATATATATATATATATATATATATATATACATATATATATGGTTGGTAAATCAAGGTTCCCACTTTAAATGGTTGGTAAAACCAAACAAACATTTAAATGGTACCAAGAAATTAATATTATGATATATTCATATATAATAAATCAAGGCATCCACTTTAAATGGTTGGTAATATCAAACTAACATTTAAATGATTCCAAGAAATTAATATTATAATATATTCATATGTAAAAAATCAATGCATCCACTTTAAATGGTTGGTAATACCAAACTATCATTTAAATGGTTCCAAGAATTTAATGTAACATATAACAACAATAAATCAAAACTCCCACTTATAAGTAAAGTATAATAAAACTTAAAGAAATAAATATAACATAAACAATAAATAATGATAAAATAATATAAAACATAGATTCTTATATTTTAATAACCTTATTATCATGCCAAGAGTTTGACCTTTTCATCTCAACTTTGGGAAGTTTGCTACTCATTATTCAATGTATAAAACTTTGAATATGAAATTAACATGCTAATTAAATTTAATTGAAGAAATAAAGGAAAAATAAAGAGATAAATATTATGAACTCAAAGGTTTGTTCATAGAATGAGGGATATCTCAATACATTACAATGCACCCCTATTTATAGTCAAATTTTGGGAGAGAACCACAACTAAAATATTGTTTATTCCAAAAAAAATTATATTTTAATACACATCACTTTTGAAAATCTTCTCATCCGAATTTTCTTTTCCACATAGAACAAAACATGTAGATATCTGAGTTATTTGAATTGTGGTATTTCTTTTTACCATTTGACCAAGTAATTTGAGAGATATGGTGAAAATGCTAGAGCATGGTAAAACTGTCACTCCTTTGGTAACTTTATTTGTTTGCTTAATTTGATCTCAATTGTGAGAGGATTTTATCTCATGCTTGTCACCAATATTGTATATATTATCGTCAACTTTCTACAGGTCCAAGAATCATCTTAATCTCATTTGCAACGCCAAGTTATTCTTATTTTATCGAACCTATAAAAATAGTAAAAACTTATCATTACACAACAACTTATATTTTATACAATTTATTATAAAACATATAATATTTAAACATTTATTAAAACAAAAACTATAAATTTATATTATAAACATTTAATTAATATAAAAATTTTATCTTTATCACCAGCACCAAGCCCAGTCCCTTGTGAACCATCTCAGGACCTTAACCGACCTAGCCTGGACCCCTGGCCCCAGACGTGAGCCCTCCCGCGTTGCTGCTCCTCTCGGGTGGCTTGGGGAAGAGTCCTTGTGCGCTTGGAATCTTAACTAGCCCTCTAACTCGAGTCATAGCGTGGCTAGGACTTCTGACCCGACTCAACCGTGTCTCAGACCAGCCTTGGTCGAGCCGAAGCCAAGCCATGCACGGTTTGACCCAAAACCCGATCACCTTGGCCCTAAAACGTGCATATTGGTTCCAGCTCGTTTCTATTTCGTGTGACTTAGGAAACTTAAACTCGTTTAAAAACAACCCATATTTAATCCCTAATCATGGAAGCCCCTTCATTTATGTAAACAACAAGTTTTTGGATCAAAAACCATGCTTTAAAATTCATGTTTTGCACAAAAACAAAAATAAATAAAAGAGTAACTTGTTTTTCATGCTATTCATAATTAAATATATATTATGGTGTTATGATGAGTAAAGGAAAGAATATGGCGTGCCTTTGCGTATTTAACGCAGGAATTTTCGTTGGCGAATCGAAGAACGGTGACGAGAAGACCTTCGGTTAATTTCCCAGCAATAGCCCAATCTTTCCTCCTCAAAACATTATCGTGTGTGCCGTGTAGTGGATGCTAGGAGTCTTGTGGAATGATATTAGGGGGTGGGGTGTGTGAATTATGAAAGATAGGTAGGGTTTTAGGCTTCTTTACTTGCTTAATAAAACTTGATAATAGTTTAGGCCCATTAACAAGGTTAGTTAGGCCCAATAATCCCAATAGTGCTTTTAAAAATTATTTCGTTTAGGAAAGTTTGTGAATTATTATCCGAGTTGTCAAAACGTTCGTATTTTTGTTGAAAATTGAATATCGATAAAAATTACACCCCGGCGTATAAAATCACCTGAAAACCCCTTATTTTCAAAAATAACAAAAAGCATCTATCTTATTTTAAATAATTAAAAACAATTATTTAATAAAATTATTTTCCATTTTTCAGCCCTCGGTCTTCGTTCCTTGATCGCAACTTGAATAACCTTTAAAAATACATTTAATGCATTCAAGTAGAAAACTACTAAAAAATCATATAAACATGTCAACATAATCAATTTAGCAATTAAATCAATTAATTAGTTATTTTCCATATTTCATTATATTTGCATGAAACATAATCAATTTAGCAATTAAATCAATTAATTAGTTATTTTCCATATTTCATTATATTTGCATGCAGTTGGATTATGTCGTCTTAATTTTGGACCTTACAATAAAACTCTACTTTTATGCATATAAAGCCATAAAAACGAATTACAAGGTAGTGTATCATATTCCTCTTGTAAACATTCATCAAACAATTAATATATTGTGATAGATGAGAAAAAGGGTATTAAGGCGTTCCTTTGCGTTTATTACGCATGAAAAACAACTTGGCGATGCGAGGACGTTGACAAAGAGAAGATCCTATGCTGATTTTTCTTCATAATCGTGACTTTCATCTTCAATATTCACGTGTGGTGTGTGCACTTGCTGAAGAAGGAGTCCTAGTAATTATTTAGGTGAATGGGGCGTGTGGATTATGGGGTTTGGGGTAGGGTTTTTTAGCATTTTATTTTAATTAAAACTCATGATGTAAGCTTTGGACCATTAACCTAGTACAATAGGATCATACAGCCCATTAATTAATATTTAAAATATTTTGTTTAGGAAAGGTTGGGAAAATATTAGCCGAGTTTTCGAAAAGTTCATATTTTCGTCGAAAATTGAATACCGTTTAAAAATACGACTCGGCGTAAAAAAACACCTCGAAACACCCCATTTTGAAAAATTCCATTTAAAATACACCACTCATTAAACAATTCAAAATAATCATATAATAAAAACATTTTCCCTTATATTGAACTCGGTCTCTGTTCCTCGATCGCGTCTCGAAATAACCTTAAAAACACAGTTTTACGCATTCTAATAGAAAACCTATTCTAAACATGTAGCCATCCACCTCATATTAAATTTATGCAATTAAAACCATTTAATTAGTCATTTTTCATTTTCCATAGATTTGCATGCAGTTGTATTATGTTATCGTATTTTGGACCTTACCTTCTGACTCCGATTTCCTTTTAAATCTAGAGCACATGCCCTTAACATATCCTCCAAGGTTTGGATCGTCCCTTTCAATTTGGTCAGTCTGTTTGTCGGTGATAGGCCGTGCTGAGGGTGACTTTGGTTCCCATGGATTCTTGGAAACTTTTCAAGAATCATGACACAAATCTTGGGTCCTTGTCGGATAGTATACTTGTCGGGACACTGTGCAATCTCACTATGTTGTCCATATACAAGGTGGCTAGTTTATCTAGGTGAGAGCTCAGTTGCACTGGTAAAAAGTGTGCTGATTTGATTAGTCGGTCGATGATAAACCAGATCCCATCATTGTGTTGTTTTGACTTTGGTAATCTCACCACAAAGTCCATGCAAATGTGCTCTCATTTCCATGTTGGGATCTCTAGAAGTTGTAGGAGTCCTACAGGTCGTTAATGTTCGGCTTTGACTCTGTTGATAGATTTGACATTTTGCTGCAAAGTCAGCTACATCTTTCTTCATTCCATTCCACCAATAATTTTGTTTCAAGTCTCAATACATTTTGGTGCTTCCAGGGTGCACTGAAAATTTTTACTTTGGTGCCTCAGACATAACTTCTCGTCGAATCTCATCAAGGTATGGTACACACAAACGTCCTTTCATCCACAGGACACCTTTCTCATCAGCTTGAAATTATTGAGCTTTTCCTTCTTAAAGTTGCTCTTTAATTTTCACTATGGAAGGATTGTTCTTTTGTTTCAGCTTGATGGTTTCTTGAAGCATGGTTGAGCTGAAAGAGTCGATAAATGTACTCTTCCTATGTCTCTTTGGCTCAAGGCATCTGCTACATTGTTGGCTTTACCCGGATGATAGTTGATTTTTAATTCATAATCCTTCAAGAGTTCAATCCACTGCCTCTGCACCATATTTAATTCTTTTTGAGCGAATAAGTATTTGAGGCTTTGATGATTGATTAATATTTCGCACTTAGCACCATATAGATAGTGTCTCCATATTTTTAATTCAAATACAATTGCTGCTAACTCAAGATCATGAGTTGGGTAATTTTTCTCAAAGGTTTTTAATTGCTTGATGCGTAGGCAATTACCTGACCTTCCTGCATAAATACACAACCCAATCCTCCGTTTGATGCATCAATTTATATTGTGAAGTTTTTGCTATCATCGGGAATTACTAGTACCGGTCTAGATACGAGTTTTTTTAAAGAATCTAGAAACTCTTCTCACATTCTTCGCTCCTGAATCTAGAGTTTTTTTGTGTGAGTTTAATGAGGGGTATGGCTATTGAAGAAAATCCTTCAACGAATTTCCTATAGTAACCAGCTAAACCCATAAAGCTTCGAATCTCGATTACTGTCTTTGGTCAAGGCCAGTCCACAATTGCTTCTACTTTCTTGGGGTCCACTGAAATACCTACTTTAGAGATTATGTGACCCAAGAATGTGACACTTGTTAGCCAAAATTCGCATTTCTTAAATTTAACATACAGTTCTTTTTCTCCGAGTGTCTGTAGAGTGAGGCGAAGATGTCTTTGTGAATACTCAAGGATGTCTTCTATGAATACGATCATGAACCTATCGAGTTATGGTTTGAAGACTCTATTCATGAGGTCCATGAAAATGGTTGGAGTGTTGCTCAGCCAAAACAGAATTACCGTAAACTCGTAATGGCCTTATCTTGTCTTGAAGGTTGTTTTAGGAATCTCTTCTTCTTCGACCTTCAGTTGATGGTATCCTGACTTCAGATCGAGTTTTGAAAAGACCTTGGCTCCTTTCAATTATTCAAAAATGTCATCTATCCTCAGAAGATGATATTTATTCTTAATTGTAATCTTGTTCAACTCTCTATATTTGATACACATCCTCATGCTCCTGTCTTTCTTCGTCACAAACAATACAGGGAATCCCCATGGAGATGCACTAGGTCGAATTTTCTTTTTATCCAAAAACTCTTGGATTTGATCCTTTAGCTCCTTTAACTCTGCTGGGGCCATTCAGTATGGTGCCTTTGAGATAGGTTCAGCCCCAGGGATCAAGTTGATCTCAAACTCCACTTTACGGTCAAGAATCATACCAAGCAATTCTTCAAGGAAGACGTCCGGAAACTCTTGAATAAATAGAATATCCTCTATCTTTAGAGTAACTTTCGTCTTTCACTTCGCGGATCATTGCTACGTAAATTTTTTCACCACTTTTCATGGCTTTCCAAGTTTGTGGTGTAGACAGAAGAGATTTTTGCTCTCTAAATTTGCCATGATATATGATCTCCTCCTGGTTTGAAGTCTACATTTTGATGGTCTTCTTTTGGCAATCCATGAGCTCTTGTTTCTCTTTTTTCTCCCTAGCTAGTTGTGCTTTTAGGGTAGCAATCTAACGGGTTTGGTTGTCGATGTAAGTTGACGCATGTGAAGAGCAGCTTGAGCAAGAGTACGAGGGGAAGCCATTTCCTAGAGAAATCGAATGAGAAAGGTTTAGAATCAAAGAAATGACAAAAATCAAAAGTACATCAAACAAGTAAAATAATTGGATCGAACACAATCTTTCATTGAATTTTTCACAAATGGAAAGAAGTGGTAGTTTCACATAGATTGAAAGCAGTGACAATATTGAGTTTCGAGATTCTATACGGAAGAATAAGCCATCCAACTATGGCGACAACTTGAATTTGAGGATTTAAACAAATGGAGATGAGTGTGATGTATCAGAATTATTTGGATAGAAAGGCATGGGTTTTTGCCAAAATTTGACTTTGCCAAATTTTGTCTATAAAACTCCCAGCAGGATTATGAACCTGACGGCTCTGATACCACTTAATTGCCATACCTCGAGACCGTGGCGTTGGTGATATCCAAAATTGTTAAACAAATAAAAATAGGCCTCGTAGCAATTAGCCAAATACCAGTCAATTTCATAAAACTTCATTGTCTTTAGATTAAAGGAAAAATACCGAGTTTGCTGAAGCGAAGGAGAAGTACAAACATTTACTAAAGAAAGACAAAGGAACACTAATGGGCTTAAACATCTAGTAGTTGAACTCCTTCCTTCAGATTCTTTACCAGCCACATAATTGTTCCTGCTCCCTTTCTTCCACATGTTCTTCTTTCTCATCTTGAGAGGAACGTAGAGAGGGGGATGAGTGTTTTGGGAAATACTCAGCAAGTGGGGTTGATCAAATACTCGAAAACATTTGATGCATAACATTTTAAAACCAACTTCTTTTATGTGCATAATATATCAGAGTTGGATGAACATAAATCAGACATAGAAAAAATCATAACTTCATATCAGAACATTTCATAACAGAACTTATCAGAGCTTATCAGACAAACACATTATAATGATCATGTGCTATCCTTGATCTTGGGCTCCCTCTGGGACCTTCTCATATAAATTGGCTCCCTCTGGGGCCTTTTCTTGTATTCGGGCTCCCTCTGGGTCCTTCACCCGTAGACATGCTCTCTCTGGAGTCTTTTCCCTCACAGGCTTTCCTGATGCATCATTATCAGATTCAAACTTATAATGTATCATTCAGAGACGTATTGGTTCAAACAGAATGACACCAATATAAAACGAAACGGAGGAGCTTAAGAGAACAAACAGACGGAACGAAAAAGATTTGAATCACTTTCGAAATCAACACTTTTACATACCATGCAGCTAGACGATCAAATTTTAATCATATATAATTTTAAAACATATATAAAATCCACTTACTCTTGGTTCGAAAAATTGGGCTCAAATTTGATTGCTACTTGAACGACGCTTCGGCCAAAACTTGGACATCACTTGTTTGATTTCTTGAGCAGAGTATCGAATTATTTCAGCAGGACTTTGACATGTTTTGTTGAGGCTAGAAATGATCGCACAAATCCATCTTTTCTTCATTGCCTTGGCCGAACTTTGAAGAGAAATGAGAGGCGATTTGAGTGTGTTGTTTGCCTCAACATATGGGAGTATTTATAAAAACTACTAGAATTTTTTTTTACCCTCATATTTTCTGCCGAAATCCATATAGGTCCATAAAATATTTTTTACATCATTTTAAAAATAAAACAACCAACTAATATTTGAAATATCAAGGAAATAGTTTACACGTAAAACCATCCAACATTTTACCAAACCTAAAAGCATTAATTTGGAAAGTATAGCTCATACTATAAATCTCTCCGAAACCACTCAAAGCATAATTAAAAGTCATATAATATTTTTAACATAATCGTAAAAGTCATAAATCATAAACGTAAATGCGGAAAACTAGAAGCGCTGGTCCTCGGGTTATGTGGACCTTCATTCCAGTCAGATCAACCATCAAGGCCTCCATTATCATTATTATTATATCACCTGCATCGATCACACCTAGTGAGTCTAAAGACTCAACACATCATAATCTTGATAACGAGTTATATATATACAAATCACATGCAACAGTGAAAATAGTTTTACGTAAAATAGCATTTTCATGAAGATGCATAGACTTAAACATAAACATTTTTCATTTTCATCAATCCATATCATTCATCATTTTATCATTAATATTTCCCATTTTTTATCATAGGCATAAACGTTTTCCTTTTATTGAATTTGGATTGTTAATTGTGACTTTGGTATCATCATAAGGTCGATAGATCCATCTATCATGTAACAACAGTACTGGACAGAGAGGACATCAACGACACTCTCACCCGTCAACTGAGCCTTGGCCTATCATCATCATATGGAAATATGATCGTCGGGCTCCCTCTGGGCATTCTTTCATAGACGGGCACCCTCTGGGGCCTTCTCCCGTAAATGGTACTGGGGCATTTTCCCTCATGATATCCCAATCATATCATCATAATAGTCACAATTACTCCACCTCCTCCAACGTTTCATATTATCATAACATTACAAAAATCTAGCATGAAAATATCATTTTTCTTTTTAAACAAAGCATGCAACATATCTTTTAATTTTCCATATTAAATCATAAAAATCCACAAACATTTAAATAAACATTATAACATATTAGATCATAAAATTCTATAAAAAAATTAACATATTAAATCATAAATATCCATAAACATTTAAAATAATCATATTAGCATATAAAATAGCATCCAGGACACTGCCATGACGTTTAATAATTTTCGAGTGTAAAATTACCATTTTACCCTTGACGTAAAATTTCACGTTTTTGATATTTTATTTATTCCATCGACTCTAGACCATCCCAAATAATTATTTAAACTTATATTAATTTTCCCATATTTTTATTTGGCTTAAATCGATGGCTTTTAAATTATATTTAAATATAATGTATTAATGCGTTTTAATCTCGAATTAAACCAAACTTTAATATAAAATTCTTTAATTAAAAACTTAGAATTTTAATAATTATATGGCCCTTGGGAACCATGACTCGACCCCCGTGAGCCATGTTTCGAATTTAAACCATTAAAACCATATGTTCGAACCAACCCAAAAACCCTTGATCCATCTTCGATTTTTACCGAGCCATGCTCGATCCGGCCTGAGCCAACTTCAAACAAGACCTTTAGGACCCTACTGAACCTACAGCACCTCTAGGACCTAAACCTAGCCCCAAAATTGAAGCCCCAACTTCAGCTGCAAGCCACAGCCGAGGAACCCACATAGAATAGGACTCTTGTTTTCTTGCTTAGCCACTTAACCAACAAGCTAGCCCTTGAACCAGCCCCTCAGGCACCATCCTAGACCCTAAGGACCAAACCTAGCCCAGCCCAAAGCCCCCTGGCTGAGCCATCTCTCTCTGCATAAGCTGTTGTACCTGCGTGCAGCATGAAGCTCCTCGGGCTAGGACTCATTCCTAGCCCTGGTGCTCGAGTCCTAGCGTGGCTAGGACTCTTCCCCTAACCCACACATGACCCTAGCCCAAACCTGGTCGAGCCCAAGCCAAGACATGCATGGTTAGCCCTCAAATTCGAACCATGACCCTACATATGCAATTTCGGTTCCAGTATGTCCTATTCTTGCATGCAGCATGTTCATGTGTGTTCTATGACCTTATAACTTGTGTAAAACAATCCCGTTTCATTCCTAATCATGGCAACCCCTTATGTAAATGTAAATCATGATTTTTGGATCAAAACCAAGTTTTAAAAATCCACCTTTGATGCATAAACGAAATTATTTGAAAACTTCACTTGTTTTTCATGCAAAACATATTGAAACAAATACTATGGTGTGATGGATGAGTAAAGAGAAGAATATGACGTGTCTTTGTGTTTTTAGCGCACGTTTATACCTTGACGATTGGAAGAATGACGATGAGAGGACGTTGGCTTGATTAACTTCGAAGTTTTTGCAACTTTCCCTTGAATATTATATGTGTGCCGTGTACTTGGAGAGAAAAGAGCCCTTTTATGTGTGTGCTAGGGTAGGGCGTGAGTTATGAGAGGGTTCTGGGAGGGTTTTGTATTTTAAATAGTTAATTAACACACTAACAAAAGCCTTGGCCCATTAACAAAGTTAATTAGGCTAAATTATCCTATTAGTTCTTAATTAAAATATTTTGTTTCATAAAGTTTGCGAATTTATTAGCCGGGTTGTCAAAACATTTATATTTTTGTTGAAAATTCAACAACGATAAAAGTTACGCCTATGCGTATAAAATCACCTCAAAACTCTTTATTTTCAAAAATAACAAAAAACATCACCCTTAATTTAAATAATTAAAAACAATTAAGCCATGAAAACATTTTATATTTTTTAGCCAACGGTCTCCGTTCTTCGCTCGCAACTCGGATTTTTTAAAAATAAATTTTAATGCAACCTTGTAGAAAGTATATTTTAAACATGTCAAAATGCACAACGTAATTTATTTATGCAATTAAACAATTAATTAAAATACACAAGGGATTTAATAACTTGTATGCATGTGATTTACATGGACCTTCAAATTTTTTGGGGCGTTACAATTTATAGGTTAAAAATGACCTGTCCTCTACCCTCTATTCAGCCGTCCATTGTCCCTTGAAATGCCCCAAAGATGATGATCCAAATGGCTTCCAAACGGTCAAAGTTTATCGAAAAACCAAAGGTCACTTTGGTGCATGGTCAGTTCTTACACATTGATTATGTCCTATTTTTTAGCTCATCCCATGGCTGAATTTTTGTATCCTTTAGGACAAGCATCAATGGGCTTCCTTGAGCTGAGGGTTTAAGATCATGTGACGAACCATATCTTAAAATACTAATACTTTAACATTTGCAGAAAATTTTTAATTTTTTTATTAAATAATTTATTAAATATATAGCTCTTAAAATAAATTAACGGTCACCAGTCATACTAAAATAAAATTAATATTAAAACTCCATAATTTAAATAAATCTCAAACATCCAAATAATCCTAAAATCCAAAAAAAATACTAATTTAATTTAAAAATAGTCTAACAAATGTATAAATTTAATTTGCTTATTACCAATCCTAATAAATCAAAAGTTAGAGTAAATAGTTTAAAAGTGCGTAATAATATAACTTAAACTACAAGGTCCTCGGATTTGTACTGCCACTGGCCCGATCCTGCTCACTGGTAACCACCTCCCGTCTCCTCAACTACATCATCTGCATCGATCAAGTCTACTGAGTCTAATGACTCAGCATGCATAAATCCTGAATAACAAGTAATACGCAGTAAAAATCCATGCATTTTTAACATAGCTCGTACCTAAAACAATATGAGCATAAATATGTATAACGTGACTTTCCCGCATAAACAATTTCATAAAAACTTAAAATCATATTTTCATACTTGTTATGCATAAACATAAACGTAAATGATTTTGGGTAGAGTTCTGTTCAATGCAAGTTTCCCATATACATAAATCATTTGATCAAACTAAACCACAGTATTGTGCCGCCAGGGATCACCACAGCCCTTGGACTGGATGTCCGCTCTGTAACATAATGTAATTGATCCGAAGAGGTTGGAGATGTCCCTCGACATGTTCTCCGCCTTCCAAACCCGTAACATAATTTGGCAACTAGACAAATCCCATAGCTCAAAAATAATATTTGCACGCGATACATATTTACGGACATCGTGGACTTCGTTGGAATGCCCTGGAATTGCTGCCAGAACCTCAATATTTAACTAACAAAACATAGTCCCAAAGATGCACTCGGACGCATACGATTCCCGAATTAAATAAAATAGCTTACAACCTACCGAACGACTCGGGACTCGAACCATACTTAGCCAAAATCCTAACCTACTGTCCAAGACCCAGAAATATCCCCGAACCATGACAAAGACCTTAACAAAACATGAGCAACAACCTATCCACGAAACAGCCCCCTTTAGGTGCACTATGACACGTATACGCTTCTCAAGACTTCACACCTAAACCAACCCGAACCAGGCCATAGACTCGACCCTTAGACATCCCATGAGACCCTGGTCAAGCCCTTGCCAGCCCAGACCCGCTGCCTATGTTGGATCCCGGTTTCTACACGCCCAAACGCAGCGGAAGTTTTAAAATTTTTATTTTATTTTGACAATCAAAATATATTTGATTTGGACGCTCGTATGATTTTCATAACATTCATAGGGCGTTAGAGTTTTATACCTTTGGTGAATTAATCACTGGACACCAACCGATCCGGTATAACAGATCTGGCTCTTGATGAATCCCTACGAACTTTCTTCAAGAGACTCCTTTCGTTTCATCTAATTAGGTCCACGACTAGAACAATTGTTCCTCTTCTGATTTGCACTAGAAAAACTAGAAGAGATTTTACGTTGAGATAAAAAATGAGAGCGGCGGCACAAACCAAAATTCCTCTTGATATGGCCGAAAATATTTGAGGAGTTTTTCATTGAGATTCTCGAAAATCACTTTTTCATGAATTGGAGGCTACCCTTTTTATTCTAGATAATTGCATGCCATTAGAATAAAAAATTCTAATTATCTTTCTAATCTATTATTTACTTAATTAATCCAATTAATTAAGTAAATTTAAGATTCTAAAATGCATGCCTTATCAAATGCAATCTCAATGCATATCTTATGGAGACTAGGTTTTTAGGTCTCCCATTTAAATAAAACATCTATGGTCTAATTACCATAATAAAATAATTGGACCCATTTAATTAACATTAATGAGCTAAATTAATTAATTGGACTAGTCCAACTAGTTTAATTAATTAATCAAAGTCCATTAAACTTTAATTATTTAATATATTGGACTTGTACTCCTACAAGTCCATTAAATATATTACCCATCATATTTAATTTATTATTTAATAAACTCAATATTTGAGCTTTAATAAATTAAATACATTATAAATTCAACATTTGAATTTAATATTTAAATTATAAATTCAACTCCTTGAATTTTATCACCTCCAAAATTTAATATTTAATAAACCCAACTTTTGAGTTTAATAAATTAAATTATCAAATTTTATAAATTCAACTCCTTGAATTTATTCTCTCCAAATTTCATAAATTCAACTTCTTGAATTTACTATCTCATAAATTCAACTCCTTGAATTTATTTTCTCAAAATTTAATTATCATAAATTCAACTCTTTGAATTTACTATATCATAATATAAATTCAACTCCTTGAATTTATTCTCTCAACGGGAACAAACGATCCAGTGCTTGTGTGACCCTCAATGGTTCAGAGATACAGCCAGCCGTGGGTTCACAACTCTTTGTGATTCAGAATAACATTTATTCTTATTCGGGCTTACCCTAGTTAGCCCCATTCTTTTCATCAACACCTTGATCAAGAATGTCAGAACTCATTTCTGATTGCACCCATCGGATCATGGTAAGAGCGTCTAGTAGCATCGCCCCATGATCCCCTAGGTATCACTGATAGTGCCTGCAAGAACCAGTCGATTATGATTAACGTACAATACGGTCCCTTCATCTCATATATCCTGATCGAATATGCAACCATTGGTTCATCGAGGGTTGCATATTTATTCGATAACTATGTGATAACTATAATAGTGGCATCGCGTGTACTATTGGAGAACTCCTTCTCCAACGTACATCTCATACTCTGGCCAGAGATTCCATGCACTATTATTTCATTAGATCACATAGGATATCCACACCCGCAGGTGAGCGGTGAATCCACGACTACAATGCACTGGCTCCTATATGTATCGCAACTATACCCAACCTCGCCACCTGATGACTCTCCTGGAGCCGGTAAACGAGTCAAAGCACAGCCCTATCATATAGAGCCTCAGTGTTGTCCCGGGTCGTAAGGACTAATGGTGTACAATCATAACCACGAACTTATCCTCTCGATGAATGATAACCACTTGGAAAGTCCGAGGGAGGGTTGTTCGGTATAATCATCATATGACTACCCATCTGTATGTTTGGACATCTCTATGCCCTTACCAAGAAACGCAGTACACAACATCACAGATGCTAGTCTCGAGCTCAAGCGACCTTTATCCATGTTTTAGGCGGCTGAATCGACTAGGAACAAATTTAGAATATGCAGTGTTTACAAATGAGTTTCAACATCGAATTACGATTCATTTGTATTAAAGCATAATCAAGTACTTTATCTATGCTGCTTGCATGGGTATACAGATAAAGTATAACGAAACCATTAAAAATAAATTATATTAAAATAAAGATTGTTTATTACACTTGAGTCAATAAATTCTCTAGCCAACCGTTGGCTTGCAGGGCATCTACTCTAACAGCCTAGGCATCAAACAAGCGAAAACTGTGACAGGCCCTTCTTGAGGCCCCATCTGTGCCGCTTTCGTGTTTCTGGTTCTATCGCTTTCTCTATCCAACCAAGCCTTGAACCACTTTAACTAGGCTCATCCTAGGACCTTTAGAGACTGCCTAAACTATACCCAGGAGCTCCAACCTAGCCCATGAATGCATGAAACCATATGGCCGAGGACCTACAACACCTAAATGTACCCCAACCTGCGCAGCTGTGGTGTTCTGTTGGCTAGCCAAAGCGTGAACCACCACCACAAGACTAATCCTAGGATCCTAATACATGCCCCAAATGGTATCCAAGAGCCCTGAACCAGCCAGATGCTGAACAAAAAGATCCAACACCTACAGCCCCTACATGCACTCCAATCCTATGCAGCCGTGGTTTTCTAGTTCCAGCCTTCTACCTAGCCAACCAGCCCATGAGCCACCATATCTAGGTTCACCCTATGACACCCCTAAATCTTACCCATAACTGGCAGCAATGTCCGAGGAGCCCTAGCTGAAGCACACACCAAAATTTTGTGAAGAAAGCGTGAGTTCCATGCACAAATGTCCGAACTCGTTTTAAAACCGTTTTGATTCATATGCAGCCATATAAATTTTTTTCTCATACACTTTTATCATCAATTATCAATATATAACATGATAGATGCCTTAAAGAATGGTTTATAAATGCCTTTGCGTTAAAATGCACGAATTATCAAATATCGACGCGGGGAAGAACTAAAGGCGTTGTGCTGGCTTTTCTTGCTTGAAAGCGGCTAAAATAATCAGGTAATATCGTGGGAGTGATTGGTTGGGCTGTTGGTGGAAAGGAAATAAAAATTTCCATGCCTTTCCCTTGCAAGAACGTGGCCGAGAGTTTGGTGATTGTTTTGTGTGTTCAATATGTGTAGCATGTGTTTTAGGTGAAAAAGGTAGGACTCTTCCAGTAATTAAATAAGATAATAATTAGAGGTTTAGTTCAATTAAAACTCAATTAAAAATTACTAATTAAGCCCTTACAATTTAAATTAATAATTTATCCATCCAATTTTAAATTAAGACTCCTACAATTTTAAATTCTACCATTGATTAAATACTATTTAATTAATTAATTAAATCATAAAAATAATTGTTAAAATATTTTATTTCGCGTGGAATAATTTAAATCTTTTAATTTCGAATTTTTCTAATTAAAATGCTTAACGCTTTTAATACACTCGATAAGTTAAATTTACCCATAAAATACTAAATTTCTTGACTTAAATAACAATTACAACCTTAAATTTTTAATATTTTAATCTTCTCCGTTTCATTTCCCGGTTCGACCGACCACATCATATCCACCCCATAGGAATTACGAAATCGCCCCAAGGCCGCCTTCCGCATCCAGGGGTAACGGACCGACCATAGAATCTTGTTAAATAAGTGGAACACATTAGCTGTCCATCAATTCGCGATGTTTCTTAAATCCACCGGTGTATCGAATATTCGTCTGAAAAATAAAACTTGTGAAAACATCTTAAATTGCATAAATATATATATATATATATATATATATATATATAGATATATATATATATATAAATATATATATATAACATTTAAAATAATTTAACACACAACATGCGTGCATGGGGTGTACGTGTCCTAGTTTTTGTCACAATAGTTCCTCCCCCTTTAAATAAATTTCGTCCTCGAAATTAAGGCTTACCAGACAACTTTTGGTAGCGACTCTTCATGTCGACTTCGGTCTCCCAAGTAGCTTCTTCGTCAGAATGGTTCAGCCACTTGACCTTGACCAATTTGGTAGCTTTGTTCTGCAGTCTTCTCTCCTGTCGGTCTAGGAATCTGAATAGGAATTTCTTCATTTGACAGGTTCCGTGACAGCGGTAACAGTTCAAAGCTTAGTACATATGAAGGATTCATCATGTATTTCCTTAGCATAAAAATGTGAAACACATTGTGTACACCTGACAGATTTGGCGGCAGTGCTACGCTAAAACGTCTATTGTTTAAAATATTCTACTAGAATTTTTTTTCTTTTAAAAAGCTACTACTCAAAATTTATATTTAAATGCGTGCATGAAATACTATTGGAAATTGAAATTTTTAAAATATCAATAATCAACTAGCAAGTAAAATATGGCAGTTAAAAATCCATAACAAATCGATCATCCCAAGCTTACAATTTAAAAATGTTTCAAATATGTGTAAAGCTTCTGCTAACCATCAACATATAAAAACGATAGCGCATAAAAATAAATATCCAAATCATTCATATCTCATAAACATGATGTGCAGAAGAAATAAGGTCCTCGGATTAGCGGTCGCACATCCAGCCCCGCCTACTCAGTCTTGAGCGCCTCTAGTCTCCTCATCGATATGCTCATATGCATCATTCACACATAGTGAGTCTAAAGACTCAACACACCTGTAACCTTATAGCAAGTACATATACATAACAATCAACAGTGAAAAGTAATATAATATAAATACATTTCAGGATCGTAAAAGTTGCATGCATAATAATAACCTGTTGAAGCATAAATATTTTTATGACATATCACAACATAGCAGCATATACGTGTTTGTTTATCTTGATTTGAATTATGTTCATTAGCTGTGACTTTCATATCATTGTGTCAGTCGATAGATCCATCTATGTGCAACCGTGGTACCCAGCGGCGGTGACATCAGCGACAGCATTACCCGTCCACTGAGCCCTGGCCTTACATGTCATCATGTCATCATATTAGTCACAACCAACTCTCATCCTTCAAAAGAATGTCATTGTATTCATCACTTAATAAAACCATGCATATACGTAAAATTTTCTTAAAATCAAGCATGCAGCGTCTTTTTCATATTTTCATAAAAAGTCATATTAATGATAACACAAATATTTAAACCATGTCAGAATGTGTTTAGGGAGCTGCCAGGGCTGTAAAACTCGACTCAGGTGCAAAATGACAATTCTTCCCCTAGGAACCCAAAATGACCGTTTTACCCCTGGGCTTCAAAATTTCGACCGAAGCTTACCAAACTCATTAAAACACCCCGAAACATATTAACAAGCATTTCTTAGACGTAAACTCGAGCTCTTGTCAAGACTTATACGATTCGTTTTAAAACTTGGATCGGGGTCCCGGTTTTAACCCGAATCAAGCCGAAACTTGACCAAATTTTCCCAACTTAAACCATGACTTAAAACTACATGAACAACCTCTAAAACACCTGTTGCAGACCACATTTGACTCACGAAACAAGCCCCAAAGGTTGCTGGAATTTCCTGCACAATATATCTTCAAACCCTAGTACCATAAACTTACAAATTTTCGACCCTAGGCCCTACCGGCTTGGACCAGCCTTGGAACACCCCTTCCTAGCCCACATTAAGACCCTCCTAGACCGACCTAACCCAAGCTCATAGCCCCGTGCATGCTGCAAGCATGCCGACAGCCATGAGCCACCAAGGAACCTTTACCTACGACACACTTGACTCACTCACCCTCAATCGGCTTCTGCACTAACTCCAAGCCATGTTCGAGCCACCATATTCCATGGATAAGACCCACCAGGGTCTGGTTCAGGGCTAGGGATGACCCTTTCACAGCTGGCTCACACAAATGTTTCGATCTAGCCATCCCCGACTCAAGCAACCAAGGTGCACCCTTAGGCCTATGCAATATCTCGGCCCTACGTCAAACTCCAGCCCTATGACACCATAATTTTCAATGTATGCAGCCCTTTAACAACAAACTTGGCATTCCCTTTGCACATGAACCATAAAAACGTGATTTGAATGCATAAACATGTGTTTTCATGAACAAATCGAAAGCATAAACATAAAACCATGCAAGGACCGAGCATTATACATATATAGCACACATATCAACATAAATACAGTATGAATGATGCAAAAATAAAGATAAATGACGTGCCTTAGCATGTAAAAGTTCAAATACTTGAAGATATGTGCGTGGGACGTAAAAGGGAGAGGAGGGGAAGATGCTTTCTTGAAAAAAGTATGGGGGCCGAAGCTTGCTGGTGGCTTTCGGCTGTAAAACGTGGGGATAAAGGCTGCTGAATGAGGGTAGGGGGAGGCCAAGGGTGTATTAGGTTTAGGGTTTGATTAGGTTAGGTTTAAGTTAATAAAACATGTACTAATGAGCCCTAATTAAAATTTAAAATGGTTTTGAGACCATTAAGCATTAAAACAAACTCATCAGCCCAATAAAAATCCCAAAAAATATTTTGTTTTGGTACGCTTTTGAAAATATTACCCGAACCATCAAAAAGTCATCTGAATCGTTAAAAATTGCGTATCGGTTAAAAATATGACCCGACGAGTAAAAATAACCAACCATGGCCCATTCTCAAAATACATAATTAAAGACACCCATAGTAAATAACTAAAAATAATTATTCAATACAAAATATTTTCCTGATTATCCATCGGTCTGCGTTACTCGTTCTAGTGTGAAATGCATCTATACACCCTAATGCGTGAAACTTGACAATAATCATGAAATAAATCCTAATCATGCAATAATCATGCATAAAAATCATTAAACACATATTTTATAAAACCCTAGATTGCATGTAGTGAGGTTACGTAGTTCGAATTTCCTAGAACTTACAATTCCCCCTCCCTCCCCCCCCCCCCCCCCCCTAAATTGAATTTCGTCCTCAAAATTTAAACATACTGAATAACTCCGAGTAGCGACTCCTTGTCTCGGACTTCAGTTTCCCAAGTAGCCTCTTGCTCAGAATGATTCAGCCACTTGACTTTGACCATGTGGATCACCTTGTTCTGGAGCCTCCTCTCCTATTTGTCTAATAGCTGAGTGGGTCTCTCCAAAAAATACATGTTCGGTGTCAGCTGAGCCACATGCGAAAAATTCGACATGTACTTCCGTAGTATAGAGACATGGAACACATTATGAACTCCCGCCATAGTTGGCGGTGATGCTACTCTGTATGCGAGTGAACGGTCTTATAAATCTAGGGTTGAGCTTGTCCTTCTTCACGAACACATGATCCCCTACGGCAAACTCGAGATCTCTGCGCCACTGATCTACGTAACTCTTCTGCAAGCTCTGTGTGGTCTTCATTCTGTCTTGGATCTTCCCCACTAACTCTGCAATCTGATTGACAATATCCAATCACAGCTCTTCCCTCTCTCCTACCTCGTCCAAATACATTGGAGACCTTAACTTCCTCCCGTATAATGCCTCATATGGAGTCAAACCGATCGATTCCTGATAACTGTTGTTGTAGGTGAACTCCAAAATTGATAACTTCGGCTCCCAGCTGCCCTAGAAGTCGATTATGCAAGCTCTGAGTAGATCCCTCCAGAATCTGAATCACCCTCTCTAACTGTCCATCGGTCTAAGAATGGAAGGTAGTATTGAATAACAGCTTCGTACCCAATGCCTGATGTAGACTCTTCCCGAAGGCAGACGTAAATCTTGGATCCCTGTCGAACACAATGGACACTGGAATCCCATGCAGCATGACTATCTCTCTGATGCATAGCACTGCATACTGAGTCATGGTGAAAGTCTTCCTCATCAGTAGAAAGTGTGCTTATTTAATGAGCCGATCGATTATCGCCCAATTGACATAATATCCTCCAGTCGTCCTCGGTAGTCCCATCACAAAATCCATGATAATGTTCTCTCACTTACACTCGGGAATAGGGAAGTGGTTTCAGCTACCCTGCATGCCTCTGATTTGACCTGCTGACACGTCAAACACTTAGAGACGAAACACATAATATCTCTCTTCATGTCCGGCCACCAATAAAGAAACTGAAGATCCTTATATATCTTCGTACTCTCTGGATGGATGTAGTATGGGGTGCTGTGTGCCTTACTCAAGATATCTGCTCTCACGAAATCACTGCTAGGAACCCATAGTCCGTCACTGATATCTGACTATATTGTCCACAACTGTATACAATCTTCGGCCCTTAGTATCATCTCTCTGTCTCCACTTATGCAACTGCTAGTCAGGAGTAATGCCATGCTCGGATCCTGTCCCTCAGTGTCGACTGTACTATCAGGGTAGAAAGACTAGGGGCACTCCCCCTATAATATACCGCAAGCTCAGACCGCTGAATCTCTGCCTTCAATTGTCTCTGTACTTACAACTGAGTGATCACTCGCAGTCATAATCCTTCAATAGCTCTAGAAATCACTGTTGTCTCATGTTCATGTTTTTCTATATAAAGAAGTACTTCAGGCTCTTTTGATCAGTGAAAATCCTGCACTTCTCCCCATAAATATAATGCCTCCAAATCATTAAGGCGAAAAAAACTTGCTGCTAGTTCGAGGTCATGAGTCGGATAATTCTTCTCATGAGCCTTCAAGTGTCTAGACGCAGTAGCAATAACTCTATCATGCTGCATCAGAACCATGCCCAAACTGAGCATTGAAGCATCTGTATAAACCAAAAACTTTCCTTGCCCTGATGGCATAGATAGAACTGGTGTTGTAGTCAACGTCTGCTCCAACCTATCAAAACTCTCCTGGAATTCGGGTCCATAAACAAACTTCATGTTCTACTATGTCAAGGCGATCAATGGCAACGCGATGGAAGAAAAACCCTCTATGAACTTCCTATAATATCCTGCTAAACCCAAGAAACTGTGGATCTCTGTCACACTCTTAGGCACTAGCAAATCTCGGACTGCCTCTACCTTGCTGGGATCGACCTCTACTCCATCTCGAGATACAATGTGGCCAAATAATGCCACTCTGCCTAACCAGAACTCGCACTTACTGCACTTGGCATACAGTAATCTGTCCTGTAAAGCCTTCATTATGGTCCTCAGATGCTAGATGTGCTCCTCTCTTCTCTTCGAATAGATCAGGATGTCATCGATGAAATCTATGACGAACTGATCCAAATATGGCTGAAACACAGGATTCATTATATCCATGAAGATCTTTGGCGCGTTTGTTAAAATGAAGGACATCACCAAAAACTCATAGTGCCCATAACGCGTCCTAAATGCCATCTTATGCACGTCAGACTCTATTAATTTCAGCTGATGGTATCCAGATCGGAGATCTATCTTCTAAAATACCAATGATCCCTACAGCTGATCAAATAGATCCTCGATCCTGGGGAGTGGATACTTGTTCTTGACTATGACACGGTTCAGCTCCCTGTAGTCAATACAAATCCGCATGCTTGTTATCCTTCTTTTTAACAAACAGTACCGGTGCGCCCCAAGGAGAAAAGCTAGGGCGAATGAAACCCTTTATATATCAAATCATGTATTTGATCCTTTAGTTCTTTCATCTCTGCAGGTGCTAGACGATAAGGTGCCTTAGATATAGGCATTTTACCTGACACTGAGCTCGATAGAAAAGTCCACCTCCATGTCCGGTGGGATGCCTGAAACATCGTCGGGGAAAACACTGGGGAAATCTCTGACTTTTTCGACCTCCTCTAGCCTCTAACTGACTTGCTCAGTCACTGACACAATACTGGCCAACAATTCATGGTAGCCTCTCTTCATTAGCTCCTCATACAAATGCAATAAATGATGTGCGACATCTACTGATGTCTGGCTGCCTCAAATACAAAAGGCTTACCGTTGGGCGGTCGCACAGATACTAACCTCCATCGAAAATATATGACAGCTCTGTTCGAAGAAAGCCAGTCCATACCGAATATGATGTCGAACTTCGGCAATAGTAGCACGATCAAATCTGCCTGCACCGAATTCTTCGGTGCATTCTTCTGTAACTGAAGCTCCAATCTCTTCTTTATATGTGAGGTAAACATCTGATCCCTGGATGTAATCGATACTTGAAGCCCAAATACATCGCCTCTGTTATGATTCCTACTCGCTTGACAAAAGATTCTGATTTAAATGAATTTGTAGCTCCGGAATCTAGCAATACATACATGGCTACACCAGAAATATAAATTATTCCTGCAACAAAACATACCATCAAATCTGTTCGCATTGAAACTTATGAAATTTCCTACCAGCGATAAACCCAAAATCCTCAAAATTACTGATTTAACCCAAGTGTTCCTTGAAAGTTTCGAATTAATTCCCCAAAATTTTTGGACATTACAATTTAGCCCTTAAAGTTTTCGAAAATTATATTTTGGCTCTACAATTTTCCAAAATTTTCATTTTTGATCCCAATGAAATTTTCGAATTTAGCCCCAAATAATTCCTTAAAATTTTCGAGATTTAATAATTTGATCCTCAAAAATTCAAAAAATTCTACAACAACCCCTAAAGTTTCGATTTTTGAAATTAAGTCTTAAAATTCTTAACTCATTTAATTCAGTCCTTAAGTCCAAGTAAGTAGAGCATGCAACCTTATTTATCTAGGTTCTCAATTCTAAAGTAACTCAACAACCAACTGGTCGAGCAAAACTTGCACAGTGAATAGTCCCAAAATTTATTTTATAAATGAAAGCTCGATTTAAATATCGCAAGTGCACGATAGTCAAGTTATAATAAACGTAAGTGAATACGAGTATCGATCCACGAGGACTGCGTCACACTATTTTTATTTTCAAGTAAAATTTCTTTAGCAACGATAAATTGATTTGAGAGTTGAACTAATGTAGACTAAACAAGTAAAACAATTAAAATGCAAAGGAAATGTGCTCAAGAATGCAATGATAAATTTAGATTAAATCAAAGGAGAAATGAATTTGTTGGGAAATTATCAGTTCACCTACCACTCGTGTTTAAACAATTACACTCGACTTTTACTCGTGCATTCGACGGAATTCCCTAGACTAATTAATATACTCTGTCGAGCGATATTAATACTAATCATAAACATGCAGTACTCAAGTGTCCTCAAGTATTTAATAGTTTAAGATTGCATTACTTCCTATGGAATCCACTAGCTTTCATCCGGGTGAACTATCACTATCGACACGTACCCAATTCCGTATATCTACTAAAATTGTAAATCCGTGGTTTATACTATGTGATCTTATTGTTAATTATTCTCTCGACATCATTAACAACATGAAATAATCAAAGGAAGTTAGCTAGGCTTCGATTGAAATAAGAAAGAACAATAGCATAAACAAATCACTCATAACAACGTCTAGAAATAATGTTAAACAACGAGTACGGGGTAGGATCCCCTCAAATCCCAACAAATCTAGAGTTCAGCTACTAAAATTCATAATAAAAACCAACAACAATCTAAGAAATGAAAACTGAATAATGAAAATACTAAAGATGACGACGGATGACGGCCACGACGCGTGGAAATCTCGAGGTCTTCGAAATCTCCTTTTCTCCTAGCCTTCCTCCCAAGAAAAATGATGAAAATAATGGTGATAGATCATGTAAAAACGGCCCCCCGATCTCGTGTATTAGGTCTAGGTATCTGATAGAGTCCACAAACTTGGAAACAAATCTTTCCAAATCTCGCGTCTCGCTAGGGCGGTCAAAAGTGTCCGCCCTAGCGAGATACTTCGAATAAGTTTCTCGACCATGTCCTTGGTTTCGCTGGGGCGGTCAAAAGCGAGAGACTTCGAATAAAACTCCGCGGCAAGACTAAAATGCTCGCTGGAGCGGTCACTTTTGGCCGCCCTAGCGAGGTACTTCGAATAAGCTGCTCAATTCCTATCCACTTTTTGGCTCAATTCCTACAAAATGACCACAAAATACACGAGATCAGTCATATGCTACATAATGCTAGAAAAATGCACAATTAAACTAAAATAAACTAATATGATGCATGAATGCGACTCAAAACCAATACTAAAAATACGTAAAATCGAGTCCTATCAACCCCCTCATACTAGCCTTTTGCTCGCCCTCGAGTAAAATAGGTTAAAGCACGAGATTCTAAACAAACTCAACAAACACAAAAAGAACCCAGACTAGAAATAACCAACACACGTAAATGTCAATGGTGAGTTAACAAATTTTATGCTCATGCCTCAGTGAACTTTCCCACATACAAATCATAATCAAGTCAAATCACAAACGAATACTCATTCTTATCTATATATAAATTTTGACATTAATTTGAACGTGTGTGTGTGTCATGATGGGTCTAGTCATTCGTGCTTCAAATAGATCAATTATCAAATCGTGCGAGTCACTCAATTAACACTTCAAAACAAGTCTCCCTAGCATGCACCCCCGTGTCCATTTATCACTAACCATAAATTGAACTTTCTTCAAATCTTAAGTGCAGATAAGGGTGTCGAAAAGGAGGGAAATAGGCTCAATTGGCTAAAAGTTGGGAGTACACCGATCATTTTCATTGCGCAATCGTCAAGACTTTTTCGTCTGACTTTCCTCGTCTCCTTACATCTCCAACTTTTAGCCTAGGAATAGAAGTTCATTCCCTTTATTTCGGCTCCCCCTCACCTTACATCCCCATTTTTCTTTTTCTTCTCAATTTTTTTTTTTTTATATGCACAATTTTCACAATGTACTCCCCAGGTTAAGAATTTATAACTTTGAACAACAGCTGGTTGGGAGGGAGTATGATATTTTCATTCAGTGTATTGAAAAGAAAGGGTATATATATAAAGTTCAAGACAACTCAATTGTTCTCATTCAATGGTCCCAATTAGTGACTCATTTTCACGGGTTCACATGCTAAATCAACTCATCTATGATGCCTTTCAAGTCAACAACACACAACCTTCAAATTTCACCATTATTCCTACAACATTCTAGTCCCCACACATATGTGCTCAAAGAAAAGTTCAAATTTTATACCAAAATTTATGCTTCAACAATCAAGAGTACCACTCATGGAGTGACCCAATCAATACTTTTGTATATTATCAATTCAACATCATCATTGGCTCATATACTATGTCTTTTCACCATAAACGACACCAAACATGTAATACTAATACGGACTAGAAAAAAAATAAAACAACCAACTTAAAATAAACAATACTACCCCACCAAAGTAAAAAAAATTAACTCCATCAAACAAAAGAAATGCAACGAACGCAAAACCAATGAACAATCTACCCACCCCCTCATACTAGAGTTGTGCAATGCCCTCATAGTACAAAACGAAACACACACTCAAAACATAAAAAAATATGAATGCAAATGCGAAGACAGAAAGTGCAAAATAAAAAGAAAGGGGAAACAGTAAACTCCCCTGATCAGAAATCGTCCTCCTCCTCATTCTCAGGTGGTGGAACTCCCTCTTGAGCGGCTGGGGGCATAGGATAAGTGTACTGAAAATGGAAGGGCGGCGGGTATGCGGGGGCAGCGGGCCGCCCGGAAGTGTCGATGCCCAAATGAGTCGCGATCCCCTGCGTCAAATATTCTATGTTCTGAATGTGGGCTTGATTCACGGCCTGGTACTGAGTCTGATAAATGGCCCAAGCGCCCAATTCGTCGACGCGGTCTCGCAAGGCACGGCGGCGTGGCTGCGGAGGTGGTGGTGCCTGTCCCAAGGCTGGTGGTGGTTGAGCTGCTTGCCTATACCCGAAAAATACCTCCGCGGGTAGCTCAGCCTGGCGTTTCTCCCTCTTGGATATATAAAGAGCCTTATCAATGGCTCTCATCGGTTGTAACCACTCATCATCGTCTTCAAAAATCACCCCCGCTTAGGCACACAGTTCAGTCACTAACGTTGGGAAATAGAAGCCCAAATTGCTGCTATTGATACACATGGTAAGCTGCCCGAAAATGAGCTTACCCACATCAATCGGCATCCCAGTACAGAGAGCATAAAGAACAACCGCCCTCTCACGCAGCACATCACTGATATGACCGACTGGCATCAATCTTTTAGACAAGAAAACATACCACAAGGCCTCTTCTACTTTCAAAAATTTCTCAAGAAAAACCGTGTATGCCTCAGGTTGTTTCCACGTGGTGCCCGGATAACATAGCGTGCGAATTATCAAATCATAGTCCGGGTTAAGCACCCACGCCTGAAACACCGAATCATCCACCGACTGTAGACCCAACATATCATTGATTGCCATGGAATCATACGGGACTCGAAATCCCCTCACAACCGCCTTATACTCAATTCCCTCCGGGGCATTCGCATAAAATTCACGCACAACCGGAACTACTGCGGCATTCGGTTGTGCGACAAACGTATTCCACCCTCGCCTTTCAATTTGAGACTCAGAAAAAAGATCGATAATAAAAGAATCAAATCCGCGATCAGAGATCGGCTTCCTATGCAGCCTAGCATGCTCAAATCGCTCTCTAGCTTTGTCGTTCACAAACATAGAAGGGGTGGAGCGAGAACTAGAGGCACCGTGAGTTACCTTGGATCGTTTGGGTGCCATGGCAAGACCGGAGTGCACAAGGTATGAATATCGCCGGAAAAATTCTTGAGGGTCGCCGGAGATGTCGCCGGAATCTATGGAAGATGACAGGAGAAGAAGAATTTGTCGCCTAAATGCTTCCCTGTGGAGAGGAGAGACCAAGGTGGAGTCTTTGCCCTAAAAAATTGTCAAATAATGAATATTGTGCACACAAAAGGGATGGGGGCGCCGGAAAAATGAGAGGAGGGGAGTAGGGTTCGAAGTGAGGAAGAAAGAGAAGGGGAAAACGTTTTATATCTGCGCGACTCGCTAGGGCGGTCCCTGTTGTCCGCCCTAGCAAGTAGTTTCGGCAAAACAAAATTTTTAAAGATACGAGTCCTCGCTGGGGCGGTCACTTTTGACCGCCCTAGCGAGTAGTTTCGGCAAAAAAAACTATTTGAAAAGTATGAGTCCTCGCTGGTGACCGCCCTAGCGAGATGTTTCGACTAAACCAATGACTGAAGCCAAAACGAAAGCTCGCTGGGGCGGTCACTTTTGACCGCCCTAGCGAGAAGCTTCGGCGAAAAACACGAATGCCATGCCATGTAATGACCTAAATGCAAATGATGCGATAAAAAATAAATAAAATGAAATTAAAACAATATAAGGAGTAGAAGTAGTTCTCAATTTAGAGTCTAGAGCTAGACTTTTCACCCATGTCCTCAAGGACTGTCATGGAGTCGAGTGACTCCAATTTGTGGCTCAATTGTGCCACCCAGATAGTGCTTCAATCTTTGGGCGTTCACAGTAAACGTCCCTTCCTTTCCATCATGTAATACCACTGCACCCGATGGGAACACCTTGGCGATAGTGAATGGCCCTGACCACCTTGATTTTAGTTTGCCCGGAAAGAGTCACAGGCGAGAATTGTACAACAACACCGCTTCACCCACTTTGAATTCCCTTCTTATAATGTGCTTATCATGGGCTCGTTTGGTGCGTTCCTTGTAGGACAGTGCAAGATCATAAGCTCTTCCTCGGAACTCATCTAACTGATTCAACTGCAGCAACCGTTTTTCACCTGCAAGAGCAAAATCAAAGTTTAGTGCTTTGGTCGCCCAATATGCTCTATGCTCTAATTCTACTGGTAGATGGCATGCTATACCAAAAAGTAACCTATACGGTGTAGTGCCTATAGGTGTTTTAAATGCAGTACGATAAGCCCACAAAGCATCATCTAACCAAACGGACCAGTCCTTCCTATTCACATTGACCGTCTTCTCCAAAATCCTCTTAATTTCCCGATTGGACACTTCAACTTGTCCACTCGTTTGGGGATGGTATGGAGTGGAAACCTTGTGGGTGACACCATATTTGCCCAGCAGTTTATCAAAAATTTTGTTGCAAAAATGGGTGCCACCATCACTTATGATTGCACGTGGTGTACCAAATCGATTAAAAATACGTTTCTTCAAAAATTTTAACACCACTTGTGCATCATTAGTGGCACAAGCCTCCGCCTCCACCCATTTCGATACATACTCCACTGCCACCAAAATAAATTTCTTTGCAAAAGACACAGGAAACGGACCCATAAAATCAATACCCCACACATCAAATATTTCACACTCAACAATATTAGTTAAAGGCATCTCATGACGGTTGGAAATATAACCTGTGCGTTGGCATCTATCACAATTGAGAACATACAAACGAGCATCCTTAAAAAGAGTTGGCCAATAGAAGCCACATTCAAGTACCTTAGATGCCGTCCGTATGGGTCCAAAGTGGCCACCTACCTCACGGTCATGACAATGGTTCAGAATTTGATTGGTTTCCTCTTCCGCCACACATCTTCTTATCATGGAGTCTGCACAAATCTTAAACAAAAACGGTTCCTCCCAAAAATAGTATTTCACCTCTGAAAAGAATTTCTTTCTTTGGTGAAACGATAAATTAGGTGGAGGTGTGCCAGTGACAAGAAAGTTAGCAAAATCGGCATACCACGGGTACGCATTTATCTCAAGTAATTGTTCATCAGGAAACCAGTCATCTATATCATCATCGACGCACTTAACTCTAACATGCTCAAGCCTAGACAGATGATCAGCAACTACATTTTCCACCCCCTTTTTATCTCGAATTTCGAGATCAAATTCTTACAATAGTAAAATCCACCGAATCAATCTAGATTTCGCATCTTTCTTAGCAAGCAAGTATTTGAGGGCAGAATGATCCGTATACACCGTTACTTTAGACAGAACAAGGTATGCATGAAATTTATCGAAAACAAATACTATAGCAAGTAATTCCTTTTCAGTAGTAGCGTAATTCAATTGAGCATCATTTAAAGTCTTACTTGCATAGTAGATGGTATGAAATACCTTGTTCTTTCTTTGACCCAGCACCGCACCCACAGCTGTATCACTAGCATCGCACATCACCTCAAACGGTAACTCCCAATCAGGGGCAGTCAGAACAGGTGCTGTCACCAAGCTTTCCTTGAGTATCTCGAATGCCTGCAGACAAGTAGAATCAAAATTAAATTTCACATCTTTCATCAACAAAGAGGATAACGGTTAGCAATTTTAGAAAAATATTTAATGAACCGCCTATAGAAACCAGCATGCCCTAGGAAACTCCTGACTCCTTTCACTGATGCCGGTGGTGGTAGGTTTTTGATTACTTCCACCTTGGCCTTGTCAACCTCCATTCCATTCTCTGATACCTTGTGTCCTAAAACAATTCCCTCTTGAACCATAAAATGACACTTCTCCCAGTTCAACACCAAATTGCTCTCTTCACATCTAATTAATACCAAATTCAAGTTCTCTAAACATTCATTAAATGAGGAGCCAAAAATAGAGAAATCATCCATAAAAATTTCAAGTCCATTTCCAATCATGTCATGAAAGATAGCAGTCATGCATCTCTGAAATGTTGCAGGTGCATTGCATAAACCAAAGGGCATACGCCTAAATGAAAAAGTACCATAAGGGCAAGTGAAAGTAGTTTTCTCTTGGTCCTCAGGTGCAATTGTGATTTGATTGTATCCTAAATATCCATCTAGAAAGCAATAAAATTCATGACCTGCTAAACGTTCAATCATTTGATCGATAAATGGCAAGGGAAAGTGATCTTTACGGGTTGCATCATTCAATTTCCTATAATCTATGCACACACGCCAACCCGTAACAATTCTAGTGGGAATCAACTCATTTTTTTCATTAGTAATAACAGTAATCCCACCCTTTTTTGGCACACATTGTACAGGACTTACCCACGCACTATCAGAGATAGGATAGATAATACCTGCATCCAGAAGTTTAATCGTTTCAGCTTTTACTACCTCTTGCATCTTTGGATTGAGTCTCCTTTGTGGTTGTGCTAGAGGTGAGTATTGATCTTCCATCAGAATTTTGTGCATGCAAATTGAAGGACTTATCCCTTTGATGTCCGCAACCTTCCAAGCGAATGCGCCTTTATGCTCCTTAAGGACTCCCAAGAGTTTACTCTCCATGTCATCTGTCAAAGAAGAGGAAATAATAACAGGTAATTTATTATTTTCTCCTAAATATACGTACTTGAGATGTGGAGGTAGTGGTTTGAGCTCCAAAGTAGGTGGCTCCTCTAGGCTTGACTTTTGAGGCATTAAATCTTTTATGTCTCCCAATTCCTCAAGTCTAAGCCTCACTTGCTTTCTCCAAGGTGGAATGGAATTCAAGTGAGCTACCATCTCCATCTTTTCCTCGTCTAGCTCGTCCTCCTGCTTTCCAGTCGTGAGAGTAGCCTCCAATGGTTCTTTCAATCCATCCTGCATAAAATCACAAACGAGAGAATCCAAGACATCAATACTAAAACAACTATCATTGTGCATTGTGTGCTTGAGAGTATTAAAGACATCAAAAATAATTTCTTCTTCTCCAACTCTCAGTCTCAATTTTCCCTCTTCAACATCAATCAGTGCTTTCCCTGTAGCCAGGAATGGTCTCCCTAGGATCAAAGGCATCTCTACATCTTCTTCCATGTCAAGTATCACAAAATCTGCAGGGAAAATGAACTTATCCACTTTCACCAAAACATCTTCGATAATCCCACGTGGATACTTGACAGATCTGTCAGCCAGCTGCAACGACATCCTAGTTGGCTTGGGTTCACCTAATCCAAGTCTCCTGAATACAGAAAAAGGCATCAGATTAATACTCGCACCAAGATCACATAGAGCTTTATGAAAATTAATGTCACCAATAATGCAAGGTATAGAGAAACTCCCTGGATCTTTTTGCTTAGGAGGCATCTTGTTTTGAACTAAAGCGGAGCAATTTTCAGTCAAATTCACCGTCATATGATCTTCTAGCTTCCGCTTATTCGCTAAGATATCTTTCAAGAATTTTGCATAACTTGGCATATTCAATAAAGCATCAGCAAAAGGAATGTTAATATGCAATTTTTTAAATACCTCAAGAAATTTACCAAATTGTGCATCTAATTTAGCTTTCTTCATTGCTGCAGGGAAAGGTGGAGGGATAACAATTTTATTTTGTGCAATAGGTGTAGATGTAGAGTTAGAAGACTTACCTCCTCGAGTTTCCACCTCATCCCCACCGTGCTTGGTCTTTTCTTCACTAGACTCGAGTGCTTTTCCACTACGCAATTCCACAGCCTTCACATGTTCTCTTGGGTTAGTTTCTGTGTTGCTTGGCAAAGTTCCTTGCTCCCTATTAGCAATCAACTTAGCCAATTGTCCGATTTGATTCTCTAACCCCTTTATGGATGCATCTTGATTCTGAAATCTCGTCTCTATTTCAGAAATAAATTTAGTCATCATTTGCTCTAAATTGGACTTCTCCTCCCGAGGCGGCTCTGGCTTGAATCCTTGGTGCATCCCATATGGTGGACCTCTTTGTTGGCGATTTTGGCTGTTTTGGCCTCCCCACGAAAAGTTTGGGTGATTCCTCCATCCCGGATTGTATGTATTCAAATAAGGGTCATTTCTAGGACGGTTCTGGAATCCCACTTGTTTCACCGGTGCTCCCTCAGGCACATAAAATGGATTGCCATCTTGGCAATCCTGCACGTCATGCTCACCCCCACACTTATCACAGAAAATTTCTTGCAGACGCATAGCCGACCCACTCATGCTCATCCCATCAATCTTTCTATTCAAAGCCTCTAACTGTGCTGAAACCGCAGACAAATCATTAACTTGATGAACTCCAGCACCTCGTCTCTGCCTATCAGACTGAGGATGATAGCTACTCGCAGCCATCTCCTCCAATAACTCATATCCTTCCTCAGCCGTCTTTCTCAGTAAGTTACCACATGCAGCAACATCTATCATAGTACGGTTAAGAGTAATCAGACCATAGTAGAAAGTTTGAACAACTAACCCAAGCGGTAGCTTATGGTGTGGACATCTCCTCAACAAGTCCTTGTAGCGCTCCCATGCCTCGTAAAGTGACTCGTTCTCATATTGAGCAAACGTAGTAATGTCGGCTCTAAGCTTCATAGTCTTCGACGGAGGAAAGTACTTGATCAGGAATGCCTTTGCCATATCCTCCCATGTAGTGATAGACCCTACAGGCAAAAAGTTTAACCATGACTTAGCTTTATCTTTCAGTGAAAATGGAAATAAGCGCAAACGAACAGCATCATCAGACATGCCATTAAACTTAAAAGTATCACAAATTTCAAGAAAGTCAGCTATATGAGAATTAGGGTCGTCAAGTGCACTTCCCCCAAATTGAACAGTGTTCTGAATCATTTGGATGATAGCTGGCTTGATCTCAAACTGATTAGCTCGGATGACTGGTCTTACGATGCTTGGACGTGCTCCATCAAGAGACGGCTGTGCATAATCCAACATTGGAATGCGACGTGGTATCTCAACTTGTCTATTGTCACGCTGTTCCTCTCCACGTTCTTGCTCGTGTCTTTCCATCTGTTCTTTGAGTCTTTGTTGTTGTCTTCAACGTCTAGCTGTGCGTTCAATCTCAGGGTCAAAAGGCTCAAGCTTAAATTCGAGTGATCTTCGCATGCACCGCCAGAAAAATCTGCAACACAAGGAGAGTATCAAATAGCAATAAAATAAGTAATACTAAAGAATTTAAATGAGAAATAAAAACAAAAATCGTGAATCAACAGTCCCCGGCAACGGCGCCAAAAACTTGGTCGAGCAAAACTTGCACAGTGAATAGTCCCAAAATTTATTTTATAAATGAAAGCTCGATTTAAATATCGCAAGTGCACGATAGTCAAGTTATAATAAACGTAAGTGAATACGAGTATCGATCCACGAGGACTGCGTCACACTATTTTTATTTTCAAGTAAAATTTCTTTAGCAACGATAAATTGATTTGAGGGTTGAACTAATGTAGACTAAACAAGTAAAACAATTAAAATGCAAAGGAAATGTGCTCAAGAATGCAATGATAAATTTAGATTAAATCAAAGGAGAAATGAATTTGTTGGGAAATTATCAGTTCACCTACCACTCGTGTTTAAACAATTACACTCGACTTTTACTCGTGCATTCGACGGAATTCCCTAGACTAATTAATATACTCTGTCGAGCGATATTAATACTAATCATAAACATGCAGTACTCAAGTGTCCTCAAGTATTTAATAGTTTAAGATTGCATTACTTCCTATGGAATCCACTAGCTTTCATCCGGGTGAACTATCACTATCGACACGTACCCAATTTCGTATATCTACTAAAATTGTAAATCCGTGGTTTATACTATGTGATCTTATTGTTAATTATTCTCTCGACATCATTAACAACATGAAATAATCAAAGGAAGTTAGCTAGGCTTCGATTGAAATAAGAAAGAACAATAGCATAAACAAATCACTCATAACAACGTCTAGAAATAATATTAAACAACGAGTACGGGGTAGGATCCCCTCAAATCCCAACAAATCTAGAGTTTAGCTACTAAAATTCATAATAAAAACCAACAACAATCTAAGAAATGAAAACTGAATAATGAAAATACTAAAGATGACGACGGATGACGGCCACGACGCGTGGAAATCTCGAGGTCTTCGAAATCTCCTTTTCTCCTAGCCTTCCTCCCAAGAAAAATGATGAAAATAATGGTGATAGATCATGTAAAAACGGCCCCCCGATCTCGTGTATTAGGTCTAGGTATCTGATAGAGTCCACAAACTTGGAAACAAATCTTTCCAAATCTCGCGTCTCGCTAGGGCGGTCAAAAGTGTCCGTCCTAGCGAGATACTTCGAATAAGTTTCTCGACCATGTCCTTGGTTTCGCTGGGGCGGTCACTTTTGACCGCCCTAGCTAGAGACTTCGAATAAAACTCCTCGGCAAGACTAAAATGCTCCCTGGGGCGGTCACTTTTGGCCGCCCTAGCGAGGTACTTCGAATAAGCTGCTCAATTCCTATCCACTTTTTGGCTCAATTCCTATAAAATGACCACAAAATACACGAGATCAGTCATATGCTACATAATGCTAGAAAAATGCACAATTAAACTAAAATAAACTAATATGATGCATGAATGCGACTCAAAACCAATACTAAAAATACGTGAAATCGAGTCCTATCACCAACATAATAATCCATGCATCCAAGGAAGTAAATAAATAATATTTTAAACATAAGGGTTATCGGTGATCAACATAGAGTCTGGCTAGGCTCTTGCCTCCTCGAAATGCATCATGTAGGCCCTGCCAGTAGTGGAGCCTTGATTTCTCAGGCAATCAGCTGCTTTAGGGTCCTCTTTTTTGCATATGAAGCACTTGAAATTCCCCATATACGCTTGTCATAGTGAAGTTTGTTGCACTGTTTGCACGGTGGTCCTCCCTCCGGCTAGGAGCCCTTAGTGCCTGGGATGGCCGCTGCTGTCTAGGCCTCTTGAACTGACCCTGGGGATTCTGCTGCCCTTGCTTCCTTGGTGGCCCTGAATACTGCTTCTTTTGCAGCTGTGTGCTAGCTTGTGCCTGATGCCTCTTCCTCTACATCTCAAAATCCATGTCCCTCAGTGTCTGCTCTGTCTGAAAAGCACATGCGGTGGCCTCGTCATAGCTCGCCGATCTCATCAACATAACATCCCGATGCAAGGTAAGTCTCAGGCCATCCATAAAATGCCTCAGCTTCTGAGCGGCATCTCTAGCGATGAGGGGAACAAAGTGGCATCCCCTGTCAAGCTTCCGAATAAACTCTTCTACAGTCGATTCCCCCTTGCGGAGACTCATGAACTCCCTCGTCAGGTGACCCCTGATATCGGCTGGGAAATACTTTCCGTCGAATACCTCCTTGAATTGCTCCCAAGTGAGGGTATCCAAGTTCCCCCATAGGCAGCTCCCTCCTAGCATAAGTATGCGTCATCCCTTAGCATATAAGTGGCGTAATGACCCTGTCACCATCCCTCGTGTCTAGGTACTGAAAGTATAGATCCAAAAACCGAATCCAACCCTCTGCCACGAAAGGGTCAGTGGTACCCCCGAACGCCTTCGGGTTGAGCCATTGAAACTTCTCGTAAATGTCCGTCTGTGGTCGAGGAGCCTGTTGTTCCTGCTCCAAAATTCTAGCCATAACTTTCAAGACTCGGGTAGCGGCATCTCCTGGCGGCGGTGGTGGTGGTGGAAGGCCTCTATCTCCTCCGGGAGTATCATCATGAAGATCTGTGCTAGGGGCGCATATGAGAGGCATGATATCTGAATACAGTCCAAATTCTAAACATAACCCGTCATGCAATTTAATCTAGTTTTCAAGACATTTAATCCTTAAACCATGAAAGCAGCTAGTATTGTAAATCACTGAAAACGTATAACATGCAATCATGCAAGTGATAAACTATTTAAAACATACAATCTTACAGACTTGGGGCTTGAAGACTGAGCTGCAGAAGCCAGCTGTGGCACAACCCTATACAAAAGTCTTGCTCTGATACCAACTGAAACTTCTGCTGTTTAAAATATACTACTGGAAATTTTTTTTCTTCAAAAAGGTACTACTCGGAATTTATATTTAACTGCATGCATGCAATACTGTTGAAAATTCACATATTTAAAATATAAGTAATCAACTAGAAAGTAAAATATTGCAGTTAAAAATCCATAATAAATCGTTATCCCCAAGATTACGTTTTAAAAATGTTTCAAATCTGAAATATATGTAAAGTTTCTGCCAACCATCAACATATAAAAATGATAGCGTATAAAAATAAATATCCGAATCATTCATATCTCATAAACATGATGTGCGGAAGAAATAAGGTACTTGGATTAGTGTGCGCACATCCAGTCCCGCCTACTCAGTCTTCGACGCCTCCAGTCTCCTCATCAATATGTTCACTTGCATCATTCACACCAAGTGTCTCTAAAGACTCAACACAACTGTAACGTTATATCAAGTACATATACATAACAAGCAACAGTGAAAAGTGTTGCAATGAAAATACATTTCATGATCGTAAAAGTCGCATGCATAATAATAACCTGTCGAAGCATAAATTTTTCATGACATATCACATCATATCAGCATATACGTGTTCAGTTTTTATTTATTTCAATTCTGTTCATTAGTTGTGTCTTTCGTATCATCGTGTTAGTCGATGGATCCGTCTACGTGTAACCGTGGTACCCGGTGGCGTGGACATCAGCGACAGCATTACCCATCCAGTGATCCCTGGCCTTACATGTCATCATGTCATCTTATTAGTCACAACCAACTCTCATCCATCAAAACATGTCATCATATTCATCAATTAATAAAACCATGCATGTACGTAATTTTTTCTTAAAATAAAGCATGCAAAGTATTTTTCATATTTTCATAAAAAGTCATATTCTTGATGATAAAAATATTTAAAACATGTAAAAAAGGGTTAAGGGCGATTCCAGGGCCAAAAACTCGACCGAAATGCGTGCAAAATGACCATTTTTCCCTTACGAACCCAAAATGATCGTTTTACCCCTTGACCTTAAAATTTCGATTAAAGCTTACCAAACTCCTTAAAACACCCCAAAACATATTAACGAGCATTTCTTAGACGTAAACTCGAGCTCATTCCAAAACTTATACGATTCGTTTTAAAACTTGAACCGGGGTCCAGTTTTAACCCGAATCAACCACAAACTTAACCTAAATTTTCTCGACTTTAACCATGACTTATGTAAAGGCCCGTATTTCGTATTCATAATTTTACGGAATTATTAAATTTTTTCTAAATAAATAAATAAATTACCCAATTTATAAAATAAACATGTAATAATTTTAACTTTAAAATAACAACGGAGGTCAACATTGTAATTCAAACAACAATTTAAAAATAATCCAACAAGTTAAAATCGAGTTTGAATGATAAAATGTGCATAAATTAAATCATGAGGTCCTCGGGTTTACTACTGTTGTCCCAAGATCGCTCACTGGTCTCCGCCCGCGGTCCGGACCTCATCAATACCTACAACAATCAAGTCTATTGAGTCTAAAGACTCAACATATATATATCGTGAATAACAAGTAAATATATCATAAAATCGCATGCAACGTAAAAATAAAGTATCGTAAAGCATACGGTGAAAATCGTATGATGAATAATTATAACTACGTCCATATCTTAAAATCATACGTAAAAGCTTTGCCCATTAGAGCTCTGTCATAGCATATCATAATTTTCTGGTAGAGATAATGTTTCTAAGCTAGTGGCCCATAACATAGCGTAAGCGCCTTATCAGACTAAACCACAGTATACTGGGCGGTAGAGATCAATCACAGCCCTTGGACTGGATGTTCGTACCCATACATAATCATAAACCGGTCGTAAGTCACAGGGCGGAGAGGTCCTCGGTTGCGCCTACCGACTTCCAAGCCCATAAGCATAAGGCCACAAGACATATAGCATATATCTAAAAAATAAACATTTTATATTTGTATGCACGTAATATCATTATAACCTTATTTTTTATCGGATGAGTTGAATTGTTCCCAGGCTTGCTGCGACTTAATTCTAATATGTGACACATGCAATAAATCTGACAAAAACTTAACAATAGAACAAAAAACACGATTCGGACCAACAACTTGATTTTTAACCATGACTTCGTACCAACCCGAACCAACATTAAACTGACGTTTAACCATGATTAAAAATCAAGTTGTTGGTCCGAATCGTCTCGTTTTTTGTTCTATTGTTAAGTTTTTGTCAAGTTAAGATTTATTGCATGTGTTACAAATTAGAATTAAGTCGCAGAAAGCCTGGTAACGATTCAACTCATCCGGTAAAAAATAAGGCTATAACTATATTACGTGCATAAAAAAATAAAATTTTTATTTTGAGATATATGCTATATGTCTTGTGGCCACCTTATGCTTATGGGTTTGGAAGTCGGTAGGCGCAACCGAGGACCTCTCCGTCCGATGACTTACGACCGGTTTATGATTATGTATGGGTATGGACATCCTGTCCAAGGGCTGTGATTGATCTCTACCGCCCAGTATACTGTGGTTTAGTCGGATCAGGCGCTTATGCTATGTTATGAGCCATTAGCTTAGAAACATTATCTCTACCAGAAAAATTATGATATGTTATGACAGAGCTCTATTGAGCAAAGCTTTTACGTATGATTTTCAGATATGCACGTAGTTATAATTATTCATGATACGATTTTCACCGTACGCTTTACGATACTTTATTTTTACGTTGCATGCGATTTATGATATATTTACTTGTTATTCACGATATATACATGTTGAGTCTTTAGACTTACTAGACTTGATTGTTGTAGATATTGATGAGGTCGAGACAGAGGGCGGAGACCAGTGAGCGATCTTGGGACAACAGTAGTAAACCCGAGGACCTCATGATCTAATTTATGCACATTTTATCATTCAAACTCGATTTTAACATGTTGGATTATTTTTAAATTGTTTTTTGAAATACAATGTTGACTTCTGCTGTTATTTTAAAGTTAAAATTATTTACATGTTTATTTTATAAATTGGGCAAGTTATTTATTTATTTAGAAAATTTTTAATAATTCCGCAAAATTATGAATACGAAATACGGGCCTTTACAGTTGGTATCAGAGCCTATGATCTTGTAAAGGGTTGTACTACTACTGCTCTTGAGAAGCTCATGAAGTCACGTCTTTGGTCTGTAAGTTTTACGATTACGTATTTATTTTAAAGCTCGAAATATTTTTACATCATGATTGCATGAAAGATTTTATGTCAAGATTACGATTATGGATTATTTATTTAAATTTAAAGAAATAGTGGAATTATGCATGTTGGTTACGTATGGGTTATAATTATGGAACAGCATGCCTCATAGACGCTGTGTTGGACGCCCGAGAGGTGATGATGAGCGTCGTCATGAGGACGGTGATGATAAGAGACAAGGGGAGAACGAGGAAAGAGATTTACCACCACCCCCTCCACCAGACATGAATGCCCAGATGCTAGCTGGGATGACTTAGTTCTTCGCACAGTTTGCGGGGAACAATGCAGTGGGAGCCAGACAGACGGGACCGGAGGCTATCTATGAGCAGTTCATGAAGATGCAACCAAAGAAGTTCTTAGGGACGTCCGATCCTATGGCTTCCGAGGGTTGGATTAAGTCTGTTGAGGTTATTTTCGAGTTTATGGGGATTGAAAATGGAGATGGGGTTCGATGTGCGACCTATCTGTTCGGAGGAGACGCTCGCCTATGGTGGGAAGGAGCATCAGTGGCTTTGGATTTGACTACTTTGAGCTGGGCGCGCTTCACAGAGGTATTCTACTCTAAATATTTTACTAAAGAGGTGCGTTCAAGGTTGACCACGGAGTTCATGACCCTGAGGTAGGGAGACTTGACTGTTACGAAGTTCATCTGTAAGTTCGAGAGGGGATGTCATTTTTTACCCCTAATTGCTAATGATGCTGGAGCCATATTGAGGCATTTTCTGAATGGTCTGCAGCCGATCTTACGCCGTGATGTTAGGGTGGCTGGCCCTACTACCTATGATGTTGTTGTTTCAAGAGCGCTAGCGGCAGAGCAAGACCAGAATGATATTGAGCGTGATCGCCAAGGTAAACGACCATTTCAGGCACCACACCGTCCTCCTCATCAGCAGCATCAGAATAAGAGACCTTTCCACGGTCCACCCAGGAACAGAGGGCTGCAGCAGCAACAGCAGGGACGAGCAGTCCCGAGGACAGTGGAGTATCCAGTCTGTGCCAAGTGCTCACGTCGTCATGTTGGGCCTTCACTACAACAAAAACGCCAAACGACAACGGATAAAATCCGTTGTCGTAGGCCATTTTCGACTGTTGTAACTGAGGGTGTTGTTGAAAGTGTCTTCAACGACAACAGTTTTAAACCGTTGTCTTTTCTACCAACGACAACGATTTTGCAACGGTGTTAAACCGTTGTATTTTCTACCAACGACAACGATTTTGCAAGGGTTTAAAACCAATGTCTTTTATACCAACTACATCGGTAGTATAAAAATGCTATTAAAATTTGCGACGGCATTGAAAACCGTCGCAAATGAAAACCGTTGTCGTAGCTGCATTTTGCGACGGTTTGAAAAACCGTCGCTAATATTTTTTGCGACGGTTTTGCTAAACCGTCGCAAATTACAGTTGCGACAGAATTCCTCAGAAACCCGTCGCTAAATGTAGCGACAGTATTCATGTGGAAATACCGTCGCTATTTTGCGACAGTTTACAGTCCGTCGCTAATATTTTAGGTATAATAAAAAAAAATTAAGAATTTTATAAATCTGTGTTGTGAATTGGTACAATCTTGTAAGAGATAAAAACTTTAAGTGTCGTGAAGTGATAAAATCGTGTAAAAGATAAAATTTTAATTGTTTTGAAATGGTAAAAAAATCGTGTAAGAGATAAAAATTTTAAGTGTTTTGAAGTGATAAAATTGTGTAATAGATAAAAAATTTAAGTGTTATGAAGTTGTAAAATCGTGTAAATGAGAAAAATTTTAAGTTTGATGAAGTGAAGTGGAAGAAAATGGAGTGAATTTGTATGTATTTATAGAGAGTGGTGGAAGAAAATGGAGGGAGAATGAGGCGGGATCGAATTTTTGAAATTTACAAGCTTGTATGTATGGTTCGGGAAAGTGTTACAAATATGGTAGTACTGACCACATATTGAAGAATTGCCCTCAAAAGAATCTGCCTACCCAAGGCAGAGTTTTTGCTCTCCATGCTGCGGAGACTAACCCGGAGACGATGCTCATGACAGGTATCATAAATCCTTAAGTTGTATTTGAAGTTTAATGTTTTGGGTTAATATTTTGAACTTAGAATTTATGATAGGATTGCATGCTCTAATCAGTGTTATTTACGGGAATTTAGGTTAGAAAAACTTTGACCTTTTCATGTCTATAAGCATAGTTCTTGTAAAACTATTGGGTTTAGCATAATATTCCAATCTTTCAGGGAGAATCTTTATAGCCGGTTCAGCTACGGAAGCCTCGATAGATTCAGGGGCTACTCATTCGTTCATTTCAGAAACCTTTGCAAATTCTCTCAAGATGAAATCATTTAACCAAGACATAGCGTATTCAGTAGCATTGCCTTCTAGAGAGGAGATGACAGCCACTAATGTGATCCGAGATATAGACCTTGAACTTCATGGTAATCTTGTGTATGCGGATCTTATCGTTCTGCCGAAGCCAGAATTTGATATCATTCTAGGGATGGACTGGCTATTGAGGAACATAGTTTTGATTGACTTCCAGCAGAGATCTGTTCTAGTCCGACCGCCTGGGATGGAACAATTCTTATTCGAGCCATACAGGTATTTTAATTTACCGCGTATGATATCTTGCATCTAGGCTAGGAAACTCATGCATCGAGGGTGCCGAGAATTTTTAGCTGCACTTGTATCTGTTCCCGAGAAGCCCAAACAGTCAGCATCCGATGTTCCTATTGTCCGGGACTTTCTAGACGTTTTTCCTGATGACATCTCTGATTTACCACCAGTGCGAGAGGTGGAATTTTCTATTGAGAATATGCCAGGTACTACACCAATATCTAAAGCACCATACCGATTAGCACCGACAGAGATGGCAGAACTCAAGAAACAGATTCAGGAACTTCTTGACAAGGAGTTCATTCGCCCGAGCTTTTCGCCATGGGGCGCAACGGTCTTGTTTGTGAAGAAAAAGGATGGTTCGATGAGGCTCTGCATTGATTACCGGGAGTTGAACAGATTTACAGTGAAGAACAAATACCCACTCCCGAGGATTGAAGATTTATTTGACCAGTTACAGGGAGCTTCGGTATTCTCCAAGATTGATCTGCGTTCTGGTTATCATCAGATGAGAATGAAAGACGCCGATATTCTCAAGACTGCTTTCAGGACTCTTTATGGCCACTTCGAGTTTCTTGTGATGCCGTTCGGTTTGACTAATGCGCCAGCGATCTTCATGGATCTCATGAAGAGCGTATTTCAGCCATATCTTGATCAGTTTGTGATAGTATTCATAGACGATATTCTCGTCTACTCAAAGAATGAAGAGGATCACAGCAGACATCTAACCACAGTACTGCAGACTTTACAAAAGCATAAGCTATTAGCGAATTCATCAAATGCGAGTTCTGGTTAGAGAAATTGGCGTTCTTAGGCCACATCATTTCTATCAGTGGTATTGAGGTAGAAGGCGAAAGTTGCAGCAGTTGGAGATTGGGTTGTGCCGCAAAATGCATCAGAGATCCGTAGTTTCCTGGAGCTAGCAGGATACTATCGGAAGTTTATTCGGGGATTTTCCTCCATCGCAGTTCCACTCACATCTTTGACGAAGAAGAATGTTAAGTATGTGTGGAGCGAAGAATGTCAGAAGAACTTCGATACATTGAAGCAATCTCTTATTTAAGCACCAGTGTTGGCCACGCCTTGAGGACCCGGAGATTTTGTTCTGTATACCGATGCTTCGAAACTCGGGTTAGGCCCAGTATTGATGCAGCATGGGAAGGTGATAGCATATGCTTCTCGTCAGTTGAAGATTAATGATCAGAATTATCCTACCCATGATCTAGAGTTGGCAGCCGTAGTATTTGCATTGAAGATTTGGAGGCATTATTTGTACGGAGAGAAGTGCCAGATCTTTACCGACCACAAAAGTCTCAAATACTTCTTTACACATAAAGAGTTGAATATGCGGCAGAGGCGTTGGTTGGAGCTAGTGAAGGACTACGATTATGACATTAGCTATCATCCTGGCAAAGCTATTGTAGTTGCAGACGCGTTGAGCAGGAAAGTCGCAGGGATGGCTCATTTGGTAGTTTCGAGACCTCTTCAGTTTGAGATGCAGAGGTTTGATCTAGAGACATATCCTCGAGGTAGAGTTCCTCATCTATCTACTTTGACGATCCAGTCTTCTCTCCTAGACCGTATTCGCAGTGGGCAGTTAGCAGATGATCAATTGGCTAAGTGGAAACAGAGAGATGAAGTCAAGGGCAGTATCTTGTACACAGTTAGAGATGGTATTGTCAGATACGAGACATAATGTGGGTTCCGAGCAGCGATTCTATTCGAGAGGATATCTTATCTGAGGCCCATATGTCATCATACTCTATTCATCCTCGGAGTACGAAGATGTACAAAGACCTGCAGTTATTATATTGGTGGCGAGGGATGAAGAGGGATATCAGACGATTTGTATCTGACTGTCTAACATGTCAGCTAGTGAAAGCGGAACATCAGAGACCAGCAGGTATGCTCAAGCCTCTTTCTATTTTCGAGTGGAAGTGGTAGAATGTCACCATGGACTTCGTTGTCGGTCTGCCGAAGTCAATCAGAGGGTCGAATGCTATATGGCTGATTGTTGATCGTCTTACGAAGTCAGCTCATTTCTTGCCTATTAAGACGACTTTCTCTATGATCTAGTATGCAGAGTTATATATCCAGGAGATCGTTAGACTTCGTGGCATTCCCGTTTCTATAGTGTCTGACCGAGATCCTAGATTCACTTCATCATTTTGGAGGAGTCTACATTCAGCTATGGGTACGAAGTTGTTGTTTAGCACGGATTTTCATCCACAGACAGATGGTCAGTTCGAGAGAGTTATCCAAATTTTGGAGGATCTTCTTCGTGCATGTGTTCTTGATTTCTCCGGGAGTTGGGAATCAAAGCTACCATTGGTGTAGTTTACCTATAACAACAGTTTTCAGTCGTCTATAGGTATGGCTCCATATGAAGCACTGTACGATCGTAATTGTAGATCGCCTATTCATTGGGATGAAGTAGGGGAGAGAGCAGAATTGGGTCCGGAGATTGTGCAGCAGGCTGCCGATGTAGTAGGTAAGATCCATGATAGGATGAGGACTGCTCAGAGTAGACAGAAGAGTTATGCGCATCAGCGAAGGAGAGATCTAGAGTTTGCTGTTGGTGACCATGTTTTCGTGAAGATAGCACCGATGAAAGGCGTCATGCGGTTCGGGAAGAAAGGAACGCTCAGTCCGAGATTCATTGGACCATTTGAGATTCTCGACCGAGTTGGGACGTTAGCTTATCGTGTTGCTCTTCCGCCGAATCTGGCCGGAGTACACAACGTGTTTCACGTCTCCATGTTGAGGAAGTATATGGTGAATCCATCGCATGTCTTGAACTTTGAACCGTTACAGCTCACTCCGAACTTGACTTATGAGGAAAGACCAGTGCAAATATTAGACAGGCAGGAGAAAAAGCTTCGAAACAAAATGGTCAAGCTAGTGAAAGTCAAATGGCTCAATCATTCCGAGGAGGAAGCTACATGGGAATCCGAGCCAGAGATGAAGAATCGATATCCCGAGTTATTCGGTAAGTTTTAATTTCGAGGACGAAATTCCTTTAAGGGGAGTAGAGTTGTAGAACCCGAAAATCAGATTTCGTATAAGCCATGCATAATTGCTACTATTTAAATTAAAAATGAATATTTTATATAAATATGACGTGTTTGATTTATTTTAATAATTTTAAGTCAGGATTATTTATTTTAAAAGTAGATGTTTAGTTTTATCTTTTCAGGATAAATACGCGAAGCCGGACCGGAGTTCGGAGATTAGAGATAAGGTTAATAATAGGAAAAATATTCCTAAATTTAATTTAAATCAAAGAATGATTTAATTTAAAGAAATAAAATGTTTTAGAATTCATTTAAATTAATTAGAGCTAAGTTATTAAATAAATTCTTTAGGTTAATATTTAATTAAAGCTTAAATTAAAATATGTAAACATATGTCGGGGAATTAATCTAGATATAAAATATTCAAGAAATTAAATATAACATTTAAATACTTAAATTGTTAACCATGCAATGCCATACAAGAGTTCATTTTAAATTAAGGTGTAAATCCACTAAATTATATAATAGATGTATTAAACCTCAAACATTTAGAATACAAGATTTAAACAATAAAATAACATGCAAATTAGTAATAATAATTTTGGGTCCAACATTTAAAATATTTAAAAGGTTGGTAACTCTCAAGTCAAACAATCTCTAATTGCACTTCATAGTGTATTCATTTCCTATTTTTGTAATTCACTAAATAGTAGTAAATTAAATACTAGAACCCACATCATTTTCCTCAAACCATTATCTAAACAAAGTATCGAGCACATGCAGCAGGAATAAGAAACAAGAAACCAAGGCAACAAGGAATGAGAAGACATTCAAAAACCATTCACCTCCTTCACTTGTAACTCTCATTTTAATGTATGTTATGTCCCATTTAACACCACCTATAACATTCATCTTCATTACTTACATATCCTACACTAATATGCTCGAAAAATCAGAAGGAAACAACTGACAAAAATCGTGAAAGGCATCGTCTAGCAAGGGAATGAGAATCATTTCAAAAATTCTTCAACTTCTTGACTTGTAACTCCCACCTTAATGCATATAATGGCACCTTTAAGACCTCTTGTAACCATCACCTCCATTACATAACACTTCTCCATCCATGTGACCGAAATTATCAGAAGAAACAACAGCTTAAATTGAGCAATAACAGCAGAAACAAAGAAGGGAAAACCAACTCCGACTCCGTCGCTCGTTTTCGTCGTATTGATTTGTTTTTGTGTCAAAACAAATTCCAGGCATGTATATATTGTTTCTTGACTCTTCAATCAAGTCCTATAGATATTTTTATACCAATACATAATCATGATTCATGCAACATCACGAAGTTTGGACAGCAACTACATATTTTTCTGCACAGAATTTTGACTTCCTCTTTGTGTCTCACGGTTTTGGCTTGCTTTGTGGTTCAGGAGGTTGGCTCGTTTTCCAGGCACCCATGGCTGTTGCTAGGCATGATTTATAGTATGTTAGGGTGGTAGTGATTCATTGGTTTGAGTCAAAACGTTTCAAACAAAAGCATGACAGCAACTATTTCCACAAGCTACAGATTTGGTGCACGTTTTCTGTCATTTAGTGTTTAATGTGTGTTCGAATCTTGTCTGTCCTAGGGACTATAGCAATGGTTAGAACTCTACCTTAACATGTCAAGGACGTGACCAAATCATCCCTTCAAAGATTGGCTCACGGATCCATCAAAATTTCACCAAAACATCACAAGCACATTTCGGTCCTTCATAATTCTGTGTGAGTGAGTTTCGGGTTTCTATTGTTTGTATGGAGGATGGTTGGCTCCTATCCCATAATCATGGTTCATACCACACTTCATCATGTCAAGATCGATCCAAGGTTAATTATATAGCCTCTGGAACGAAGATTGACAGCAAAACAAGTCAATACACCACACTCCACAACAAGGGGTGCTCTCGTGTGGGAGCTGTGATTGTCTCAGGAAATGGCTTGGTTTGTGATTGGCTTTTAGCCCTTACCCATGGTCCAAGCCATGCCTTAGGATGTTGGTAAGAGTCTCTGGTTGGTGGTGCAAGCCACAATGGCCATTAGTTTCATAAATTGATCAAAACAAACACCATAGTTGCTGCTGTAATTTCTGGTTTTTGACAGCAACTTGAGCTTTGGTTTTGGAGGTGGTTTGAGTTCTTTTTTGGCTTTTAGCCCATGGCCGTGGACTGGACAGTACGTCAATGAGTTAGGAAAGTCATGTTTTTGACCGTTTGTGATTTGGTCGAGTTTAAAGGTCGTACAAGAATTTACGGTGAAAGGTGCCAAAATGACTCTCGAAAGAGTGTTTTATGTTTTTGAATTCCTTTCACCTATTTTCGTGTTTTACAGTTATTATACATAATTTTAAGTATTTTTGGGGTATTTTTAATCATGGTTAAACGTCGGTTTAATGTTTGTTCGGGTTGGTACGAAGTCATGATTAAAAATCAAGTTGTTGGTCCGAATCGTCTCGTTTTTGGTTCTATTGTTAAGTTTTTTTCAAGTTAAGATTTATTGCATGTGTCACATATTAAAATTAAGTCGCAGCAAGCCTGGGAACAATTCAACTCATCCGGTAAAAAATAAGGTTATAATGATATTACGTGCATAATAATATAAAATATTTATTTTTGAGATATATGCTTATGACTTGTGGCCACCTTATGCTTATGGGTTTGGAAGTCGGTAGGCGCAACCGAAGACCTCTCCGCCCGGTGACTTACGACCGGTTTATGACTATGTATGCGTACGGACATCCAGTCCAAGGGCTGTGATTGATCTCTACCTCCCAGTATACTGTGGTTTAGTCTGATCATGCGCTTACGCTATGTTATGGGCAACTAGCTTAGAAACATTATCTCTACCAGAAAAATTATGATATGTTATGACAGAGCTCTATTGAGCAAAGCTTTTACATATGATTTTCAGATATGCACGTAGTTATAATTATTCATGATACAATTTTCACCGTACGCTTTACGATACATTATTTTTACGTTGCATGCGATTTTATGATATATTTACTTGTTATTCACGATATATACATGTTGAGTCTTTAGACTCACTAGACTTGATTGTTGTAGGTATTGATGAGGTCGAGACCGCGGGCGGAGACCAGTGAGCGATCTTGGGACAGCAGTAGTAAACCCGAGGACCTCATGATTTAATTTATGCACATTTTATCATTCAAACTCTATTTTAACATGTTGGATTATTTTTAAATTGTTGTTTGAAATACAATGTTGACTTCCGCTGTTATTTTAAAGTTAAAATTATTTACATGTTTATTTTATAAATTGGGCAAGTTATCTATTTATTTAGAAAAATTTTAATAATTCCGCAAAATTATGAATACGAAATACGGGCCTTTATAACTTAAACCTACTTGACAAGCCTCTAAAAAACCCGTTCCAGACCACTTATGACTCACAAAACAAGCCCCGAAAGTTTCTGGAATTTCTTGCATAATACATCTTCAAACCCTAGTACCCTAAACTTACAAATTTTCGACCCTAGGCCCTACCGGCTCGGACCAGCCTTGGACCAACCCTTCCTAACCCACCTTAGGACCCTCATGGACAGACCTAACCCAAGCTCATAGCTCCATGCATGCTGCAACACGCCGACAGCTATGAGCCCCCAAGGAACCCCTACCTGCGACACACTTGACTCACTCACCCTCGATCGGCTTCTTCACTAATTACAGCCATGTTTGAGCCACCCTAGGCCACGGCTCAGACCCACCAAGGTCTGGTCCAGGGCTAGGGAAGATCCTTGCACAGCTGGCACACCCAAATGTTCCTATCTAGCCATCCCCGACTCAAGCAACCAAGGTGCACCCTTTGGCCTATGCAATATCTCGACCCTCATCAAACTCCAACCCTATAACAACATAATTTTCAACTTAACCAGCCCCTTAACAACCAAATTCGGCAGTCCCCTTGCACATCACATGAATCATAAAAACGTGAGCTGAATGCATAATATGTGTTTTCATGAACTAATAAAAAGCATAATCATAAAACCATGCAAGGACCGAGCATTATACATATATAGCATACATGTCAGCATATATACAGTATGAATGATACAAAATAAAGATACATGGTGTGACTTAGTGCTTAAGAGTTCAAATACTCGAAGATATGTGCATGGAACGCAAACGGAGAAGCGGGGAAGATGCTTGCTTGAAAGAACTATGGGGGTCGAAGCTTGCTGCTAGCTTTCTTCCCCATGCGGAATGTAAACTCTTTCAAAATGACGACGTGACCTTGAGTCTCTATCAGATACTATGGTAACTGGGATCTCGTGCAATCTGACTATCTCCCAGATATAAAGTTCTGCATACTGCGTCATGGAAAATGTCGTCTTTATCGACAAGAAGTGTGCCAACTTGGTGAGACGATCAACGATTACCCAAATGGCGTAAGATCCTCTGAATGACACTAGCAAACCGACTACAAAATCCTTGATAATGTTGTCCCATTTCCACTCGGGGATAGGAAGAGGTTTGAGCAACCCTGCAGGTCTTTTATGCTCTGATTTCACTTGCTGGCAAGTTAGACATTCAAATACAAAGCGTCGAATGTCTCGTTTTATTCCTGGCCACCAATAAAGCATCGGAAAGTCTTTATATATCTTGGTACCTCCTGGATTAATGGAATATGGCATTGTATGCCCTTCTGAAAATATGTCTCCTCGAATCGTATCATCCCTAGGCACCCAATCATTCCTCTATATCTTACAATCTCATCGCTCACTGTTTAAAAGCTTACGTCCCTTAGTCTCATTTCTTGATCGCCATTTCTGTAATTTCTCATCAGATGATTGTCCACTATGAATATCAAAGTGGACTGTACTGTCAAGGTAGATAATCTCAGAGTTATGCCCTTAGGATAAACCTCTAGATCGAATCTCTACATCTCTTGTTGTAGAAGTCTCTGTACTGACAGTGGTGCTATAACTCCTGCTTTCCTACTCAAGGCATCAGCGACTACATTGACTTTTCCTAGATGATAGTTGATGTCATAGTCATAATCTTTCACCAACTCTAGCCACTGTCTCTGTCGCATGTTCAATTCCTTCTGAGTGAATAAATATTTAAGACTCTTGTGATCAGTAAATATCTGGCACTTCTGACAATACAAGTAGTGTCTCCATATCTTCAAGGAAAAAACACGGCAACCAACTCCAGATCATGAGTTCTATAATTCTTTTCGTCCACCTTCAAATTTCTAGAAGCATATGCAATGACTCGGCCATGATGCATCAGTACAACGCATAATCCGAGTTTAGAAGCATCGGTGTAAAACACAAAGTTGCCTTGCCCTGATGGCATGGCTAATACTGGCACTATTTAATAGCTTGTTTCAAAGTGTCTAAACTCTTTTGGCAGTCAGTACTCCAGAGGAACTTGGAATTATTCTTCGTCAATGAGGTGAGTGGCATTGCAATAGAAGAAAATCATTGGATGAATTTTGTATAGTAACCCGCTAAGCCCAAAAAACTACAGATATGTGATGCGTTCTTCAGCTCAACCCATTCTTTCTCTTTTTCTACCTTGGACGGATTAATCTCAATGCCGCTACTAGAAATAACATGTACAAAAAATGCCACATTCTCTAACCAAAATTTACACTTGCTGAATTTTGCAAACAACTTACGATTCTTCAGTACTAGCAATGCATTGCGTAGATGTAGGCAATGCTCCTCATGGTTCTTCGAATAAATGAGGATGTCATCTATGAATACGATGACAAACTGATCCAAGTAAGGCTGAAATATGCGATTCATGAAATCCATGAAGATCTCTGGAGAATTTTTCAATCCAAACGGTATCACTAGGAACTCATAATGCCCATAGCGAGTTCTGAAGGCTGTCTTGTGCACATCTGTGTCTTTCACACTTAGCTGATGGTACCCAGAGCGAAGATCTATCTTAGAAAACATAGAAGCTCCATGGAATTTATCGAATAAGTCCTCGATCCTAGGCAATGTGTACTTATTCTTCATTGTAAAGCCTCATGCTTCCATCTTTATTCTTCACGAAGAGTACTGGTGCGCCCCAAGGTGAGCAACTAGGGCGTATGAATTCTTTATCCAATAGCCCATGTATCTGTTATTTGATCTCCTTCATCTATGTGGGTGCTAATCGATCCGGTGCCTTGGAGATTGGCACAATAACCATAATAATGTCTATAGAAAACTCCACCTCGCACTCAAGTGGGATACCCACAATGTCGTCAGGAAAGACGTCCGGAAAATCTCTGACAACTGGGACATCTGCTGCTGTCTGACTAATAGGAATAAGGGCTGAAATAATGCTTTCTAAGAATTCTTGGTAGCCCCTAAGCATAAGTTTCCTCGCCTAAAGACATGATTTCATCGGCGGAAAGCTGTTGCGTCCACTTGGCTCGAACACAAACTCCTCTTCACCTAATGGTCTGACCCTCACTGATTTTTGTTAGAATTCAATTTTTAATCCATTCTTTGACAGCCACTTCATTCCTAGAATGATGTCAAACTCGAGGATCAGCAATACTATAAGGTCAGCATAGGCTGTGTGGTCTTGTAGCTCTTGACTCAAGTCCCTAACCACACTAGAAGTAGATAGTTTGTCTCTAGATGGAATGGTCACAGAATAACCACGTCGAGCCTGGTGGGCTGGACGTCAAAAAATCTCACGAAGCCGTTTGATATAAAAGAATGAGTAGCAATCTAATTGAGCATTTGTGGCTACTCCCGCCCTATGGATCCTCCCTGAAATAATATTAGCATATACTCAACCCAACAATTCACAAAAAGGCTAACTTAATCTCATGCACATGCTAAATCCACTATCCTAAAGTTCTCATGCAAATTTTGAAAATAGTCTACTAGTATACCCAAAAATTCGAACCATGCAAAATAAATTTCAACAAATAATACGGTGCGGAATAAATTGTATTACCTATCAAAAGTGTAGTTTCTGGGTCTGCCTCCTCAGCATGCATTGCTAAGACTCGGCCCTGAGTTTCCTACTTCCACTATTGACAGTTCTTGAGCATGTGGTCAGTGGATCCACACTTGAAACACTTGCCATAACCCCATAGACACTCTCCCTCATGCTTGCGACTGCACTTTGGATACACCAGATATTCAGTAAGTTCCTGAGCGGCCTTCTTATGCGGTTGCTGTCCTTTTAGGCCCTTGAAACGGCTTCTTAGCTGGCTTCTTAACCTATCGTTGAGGTTCTTGGAAGGGCTTCTTGCCCTGCCTATAAGTCTCGATGTCCTTCAAATCATGTTTAGCCGCTAAACCTCTGGTCACTACTACGGCATAAGTAGGAGGAACATCTATACGAAAATCACGGTGGAAGATCGGTCGTAGACCATCCATGAAATGCCTCAATTTCTCCCTTGCTTCATTAGCTATCAGGGGCATGATGTTACACCCCTGCTCGAATTTCCTCACGAACTCCACCACACTGCGGTCTCCCTGTCTCAACATCATAAACTCCCTAGTCAATCGGGAGCGTACTTCGTCAGTGAAATACTTGGAGTAGAAAACCTCCTTGAAGCCTGACCAAGTCAGAGTCTGCAGATTCATCGACACTGATGCTCCTTCCTACTATAACCGACCATCGTCCTTCAGCAAATAAGTGGCACACCTAACCCTATCAGCATCTTCCAGCTCCATAAAGGTAAAGATCACCTCTATGGACTTAATCCATCCCTCGGCCACCATAGATCAGTCGTACCCCCAAAGTCCTTAGGGTCCATCTTACAGAATCGCTCATACACTGCCTCAGGCCTCGTCCTCTTATCCACCTTAGCATTGTTCCTCGCAAAATGCACAAAGAACCGAGTAATGCCCGCAAGCATCTGAGACCGAAGGTCTTGTGGTGGACGTGGAGAGGAAGCTCTCTGCTCATCCCGAGCCTCACGGCTCTCACGGTCGATAACACGCCTAGGAGGAATACTGTTCCACAATTTACCCAACACGTAAATTAAAGGGTATCGGTTACGATGCCTAGACACGCAACGGAAGTTTATAAATATTTTTCATGAAGAAAACCGAGCAGCTATACTAGTTTTGTAGCAAATAACACAAACACAAAATGTCATACATAGTGTGTTAAGAATTTTATCCATCAATCACAAAGGATTGATGATGGCTCCAACTAAGTTGTAAACTATTTATCTCTTGAAGGGATGACCCAATATATAAGCTTCCAAGAGCACACCTTGCTCAAATGGTTCTTTCCTTCAAAATTAGGTCCACCACCAACTAGGAATATCCCCTCTAATTTTGCACTAAAAAAATTAGAGGATTTTTCTTTGAGAAGAGTAAGCTTTCTCAACAATTGAAGAAGCAAAAATGAGGGAATAAAGATGAGAATTTTCGGCCACCATGAGGGAGAGAAAGGGGTCGGAAGAATTTTCTTGGTGCTTGAAATATTTAAAGTGAACATGTGCATGTCATGCCTTGTTTATTGAAAAAGTTGTCTCCCAACTCTTCACCTCCCCATGCATATTATTTGAACTTGTAACATTTACAAAGCCCATGAACTTTTATTTAAATATCTCAAACACATTTGAGACCATTTAAACTATACTTGAATTTACTCAAACCCATTAGCTGAATAATTATTTCCTATTGGGCTCTATAAGACCCAATATTATTTAATTAATTAAACACTTGAATTAATTTAATTATTTGGACTCTACTAGGCTCACTAGTGTTTAATTAACTCAACACTTGAATTAATTTAATTTAGTCCATAATAATGTTTATGAAAATCACAATTTTCAACTACATTATTTATTTGGTCAACTTTAAATTTAGGAACACTTCCACAAATTAAAAGTCACATTCCCTTTATAGAAGTCATACTTCAAATTTTCCTTGTGCTTATAAACTCCTTTATAGGTTGTTCAACACATTGAATTAATTTTACTTCTCAACGGGATCTAAAAAGTTAGCACTTGTGTGACCCTAAACGGTTCAATGATACAACTAGCCGTGGGTTCACATCTCAATGTGATTTGAGACTAAACAGGTCCTTATATGAGCATACCTCAGTTGCTTCATTCTTACTTATCAACTGCTTGATAACAAGAACGTCATAACTCAAGTCTGATAGTACCCAACCAATCATATTAAACGCCTAGCAGCATCGCTTACATGATTCCCTAGGTATCAAATAATAGTGCCTGCAAGAACCAAACTATTATGGTTAGCATACAGTACGGACTCTTCATCTGATATATCCCGACTGATTCGACAACTATTGGTATATCGAGAGCTGTCAAAGAATCATTACTATGTGTCATGTTGTATTTGCATCGATGGTGTAATCTATGAAACCCCTTTCATAATTACCATCAACACTATGATCAGATATTTCAAACTACATACACATAGGATATCCATACCCGAAGGTAAGCGGTGAATCCCCGACTACAATGCATCGACTCCTATATGTTTCGACAGAACACCCAAACTTGCCACCAGATGAACCCATGAGAGTCGGTAAACAAGTCAAAGTGTCATGCTAGTATATAGAGTCTCAATGTTGTCCCGGTCATAAGAACTAATGGTGTACAACCATAAACTAGGACGTTTCCACTTGATAAGTGAGAACCACTTGAAAGTCCTATACAGAGGGTTGTTCAGTGCACTCTACAAGGAGCACCTATCTGCATGCTCGGACATTACAATGTCCCCTACCAATGAAACATGGTACTCACATTGCAGATACTAGTCTCAAACTCGAGAGGCCTATATCCTTCTTAACGACGGCTAAATCGACTAGGAACTGTTTAGAATATACAGTATGCTAGAGTATATGCCCTGCAAACCAACGGTTAGCTAAGGAATTTATTGACTCAAGTGTAATAAACAATCATTATTTTAATATAATTTAACTTTTCATGGTTTGTTATTTCTTTATTTGTATACCAATGTGAACAACATAGATAAAGACCTTGATTATATTTTATACAAATGAATCGTAATTCGATATTGAAACTCGTTTGTAAACATTGTATGATCTAAATTCGTTCCTAGTCGATTCAGTCGCCTAAAATATGGATAAAGTTCGCTTGAGCTTGAGATTAGCATTTGTGATGTTGTGTACTGCGTTTCTTGGTAAGGGCATAGAGATGTCCAAACATGCAGATGGGTAGTCATATGATGATTATACCGAAAAACCCTCCCTCGGACTTTCCAAGTGGTTATCATTAATCGAGAAGATAAGTCTGTGGTTTTGATTGTACACCATCAGTCCTTACGACCCTGGACAACATTGAGGCTCTATATGCTAGGGTTGTGCTTTGACTCGTTTACCGGCTCCAAGAGAGTCATCAGATGGCGAGGTTCAGTACAGTTGTGACACATATAAGATCCAGTGCATTGTAGTCGAGGATTCACCGCTCACCTACGGGTGTGGATATCCTATGTGATCTGATAACATAATAGTCCATGGAATCTCTGGCCTAAGTATGAGATGTACATTAGCGAAGGAGTTCTCCAATAGTACATGCGATGCCACTATTTATAGTTACCACATAGTTATAGAGTTAATAACCAACCCTCGGTGAACCAATGGTTGCATATTCGATCGGGATAAATGAGATGAAGGAACCGTACTGTACGCTAATCATAATCGACTGGTTCTTGCAGGCACTATCAGTGATATCTAGGGGATCATGGGGCGATGTTACTAGAAGCTCTGACCATGATCCGATGGCTTCAATCAGAATTGAGTTCTGATATTCTTGATCAAAGAGTTGATGAAAAGAATGGGGTTAACTAGGGTAAACCCGAATAAGAACAAATGCTATTCTGAATCACATGGATATGTGAACCCACAGCTAGCTATATCCCTGAACCATTGAGAGTCACATAAGCACTGGATTATTTGTTCCTGTTGAGAGAATAAATTCAAGGAGTTGGATTTATATTATGATATAGTAAATTCAAAGGAGTTGAATTCATGATAACTAAATTTTGAGAAAATAAATTCAAAGAGTTGAATTTATGAGATAGTAAATTCAAGAAGTTGAATTTATGAAATTTGGAGAGAATAAATTCAAGTAGTTGCATTTATAAAATCGAGAATTTAATTTATTAAACTCAAAAGTTGAGTTTATTAAATACTATATTTTTAAGGTGATAAATTCAAGGAGTTGAATTTATAATATTAAATTCAAATGTTGAATTTATAATCGATTTAATTTATTAAACTCAAAAGTTATGTTTATTAAATATTAAATTAAATATAGTGGAAAGTATGTTTAATAGACTTGTAGGAGTACAAGTCCAACATACTAAATAATTAAAGTTCTTAATGAACTTTGATTAATTAATTAAACTAGTTGGACTAGCCCAATTAATTAATCAAGCCCATTAATGTTAAGTATGGTAATTAGGTCATACAATTTTTTATTTTAAAAATTTTTACCTAAAATCATAGCCTCAACTAATTTGGATTGTGAGATTTTTTAGAATCAAATAGATTTGTTGAAATCTAGTTGCTTAATTAATATGATTAATTAAGGTAACAATAATTAGTTAATTAAATTAATGAAATATATGTCATACTTTAACAAGGGTATGACCGTAGGTCTTCATAAGAAGGACAAAGTCTCCAGCAGCCAACAAAAAGCTCTGGAAAACCTCTTCTCAAAACAAGAAAAATTCGGACTATTGTGTCGAGTCGATTTCTTCTTCGTGTTCCATCTCTACGCAAAAGTTATTCTAAATTTCTAGTGCAATTTAAAAGAGGAACAAATCTTCTAGTCGTGGACCTGATTCGAAGATTGAAGAAAGGAGCCTTGAAGATCATTCGTAGAGATTCACCAAGATCTAGATCCGCCTATACCAGATTAGTTGGAGACAAGTGATTTATTCACCAAAAGTGTAAAACTCTAAGGCCCTATGAATGTTTATCCATAAAATCATACAAATGCTCAAACAAATATATTTTGATTGTCAAAATAAAATAAAATTTTTAAAAATTCCGCTGCGTTTGGGCATGAGAAAACCGAGATCAAACGGTGGTATCAGAGCCAGGTTTTTCTAAATCGTATGGTTTTGATATTGAATAATTTATTTCTAACCACACAACAAATTTTTTTTTGGAAAATTGATGCACCATCAAAATTATTTTATTTTTCAAAAATAAAAAAAAAATCGGATTTGCCCCGAATTGTTCCGAGCAGATCGGGCGTGCGGGGCTGCGCGCACGGCGTGCGCTCACATCGTGGCGCTCCGCACGCCGTGCGCGCCCTGCACGCCGCGCAGCGCGGCGCGTCCCCACGCATCCGCGCGCCCTGCGCACGCAGGGCTACCTCCACTGCCCGAAACATTCTAGCAGCGGGGGCAGCTACCCGAGAGTATCTTGGGAAGCGTGTTGTATGATGGGCTTGAATTGTTTGTGCCTAGGGTGCAATTTTCTGATTTTTCAGAATTTTGGGTAAAAAAATTGGTTCAATTTTTCTTTTTGAAAATTAATTGTTGGAAATTTAATAATTTTCTTGGAAAATAAATAATTAGAATATGATTTTAATTATTTATGATAAAAATGAGTTTTACAAGAAATCAATTATTATTGATTTAATTGGACATTAAATAAAGGAGTTTATTTAATTTTTTAAATTCTTTAATAATTGTGGTGGTTAGTGATAACATTATTAGATGTATGATTTATCAATCAATTAAATTTGTTTAATTAAATTAATGTTAATATTTGATATTAAATGCATGAAAGATGATCGAGAGTCTTGACCAATGTGTTAGGTGTATGTTAAGACATTTTACTGTTTTTATTCATTTTGTTATTATTTGATATTATTAAAGTGGGCCTGGTTAATGGCCCGCTCCCATCACATTAAATGTATCCCTTATGTGACATGGTTATTTAAATGCGATTATTAGAAATAGTGGGAGATCAAGACTGGAAGATGGTGGATCCGATGCACAAGATGAAGACATGTAAAATATTGGAAGCTCTTGTAATAGTTGCATTTGCATCCCTACATTCACCTAGGTTTGGACCTGGATCCATGTATGGCTCACATGGATCTAATACTGTTGGCGATCGATCATCCTTATTTATTGTTGAATGTCATATTATGTTATATGCGATATATAGTAGTATGCATGTATGTATATTATTAAATAATATAGTTGCATGAATCCGGAAAATATACAAACTCGTGGCACACGATTTTTAAATTAAAATGATGAGACAATTTAAAATTAAAATCCCTCATTCAAAATTTATATCAAACTGAAAAAGTAAAAACTAAAAGAGTTTAATTTTTCTTTGCCTTCCATCAACCGTGGTTGCATGTTGATTGCTACCCTTGGACAGTGTCTGGCTCATATTATTGGGGAGACCTATACGCCAGAAAGCTGTGACTTCCACCGGACATATAATGTGAATTGAGTGCAACTCCCATGACTTCGGCTCATATTATTGGGGGAACTCATGGCGACCGTCCACTACAATTCAATAATGATGGGTTGGTTTGACACGTGAAAATAAACGATGTCATATTATTGGGTCCTTATTAAATGTGAGGCAGAACGCGCGGAGGTTGCATAGGGATGCAATTGAGTTCTACCTTTTAGAAATTATAATTGGCTGATATTATTCGGGATTATAATGGACTAATTGGACTCTACGTGCACACTAAAGAAATACGATTTCTCTTTTTCATCATAGGGTGGTGGAAATGTCATAATAGTGGGAGGAATATTTATAAAATAAAATCCATATTTTATATCTTAAAATTATTTTAAAATAATCAGCAACCATTATTCTGTTTCCATATCAGTATATTTTCGATTTTGTCACGTAATACATTTCTGTTATTAACAAGCTAACCGAATCTAATTTTCAAGACTGATTGAGAAATTGTTTTGAATTTGGAGAAAGTAGCATACACACTAATGTCAGTCCTGCTGAACTGACAAAGCATGCAAGATGGTAGGACCATAGTATGCAAGCTAAAGTGTAACATGCTCGCTTCTATGTCAAATGAACTATAGGGACAGTTTGAGGAAATAATGAATGATGTTAACATTCGAATGCACGTGCAAGAGTTGCATGGTGCATAAAACTCATACAATGATGAACACCATTTTCAAGGAGCTCATGACTACACGTATGCAAGATGGGGCTTTGGCCCATGAGCGTAGTGTACGTATGATTGGGCGTATTGAGAATGCGGTGGGCCTGGAATATGTGATTCCTAACAAGTTACAAGATAACATCAATTTGTTGTCTTTCTCTTCCTCATTTGACGGGGTTATGGTGAACTTCAATTTGGATAAGATAGATGATAGCCTTGAACAGCTAGTCAATACGCTTATAACTTATGAGATCACCGTAAAACATGAAATTGTTGTTTTTCTAATGGGCCCCTCGTCAGACAAAAAATGGCCCAAAGGTAAGGAAAATAAATGTTATGCCCCTCACAACAAAAACAATCCCAATAAGAGGCAAACTCTGAAGGTATTGGTAAGTTTATTTGATGAAACACAAATCTGAAGCATTTGAAAGGTTCAAAGAATTTAGATCTAAAGTAGAAAAACAGCTAGAAAGAAGTATTAATAAACTTCGATCTGATCGAGGTGGAGAATACTTGAGTGTTAAAAATTTTGGGTTATCTAAAAGAGAATGAGATTTTCTCACAGTAGACTCCACCTGCAACACCACAATTTAATGGTGTTTCTGAACGTCGTAAGCGGACCTTGTTGGACATAGTTCGATACATGATGGGATTCAGTGAATTGCCTACATCGTTTTGGGGCTTTGCGCTTGAAACTGCGGCAATGTTGTTGAATAATGTCCATACTAAAGCAGTTGATAAAACACCATATGACATATGGATGGGAAAAACTCCCAAATATTCTTACATGAGAATATAGGGGTGTCCTGCTTACGTGAAGCAGACAGTGGGAGACAAATTGGATAGTAATCCACTTTGTGCTACTTTGCGGGATATCCAAAGAATTTTATTGGATTTTATTTCTATCATCCCATTGAAGCAAAAGTGTGTGTTTCAAGAAATGTCATCTTTTTAGAAAAAGAATTTCTATTAGATAGAAAAGGCAAGATAATAGAACATGAAGAAATTCAAGATACTCCCTCAACAATAGTAGTTGAACATAATCCCCAACAACCAATAGTTGAAGTACAAGCTCCTAGAAGGTCCGATATGGTTATTATACCACCTGCAAGATATACGCTTCTTCTTGAACAAGGCCTTGATGAGTCTTGTGTTGGATGAGATCCAATGAATTTCAAAGAAGCAATATCTGATACTAATTCAACCAAATGGCTTAAAGCCATGCAATCAGAAATGGACTCTATGTATTCAAACCAAGTCTGGACATTAATGGATCCACCTGAGGGAATCGTTCCCATAGGATGCAAATGGATCTACAAAAGAAAGCTTGGGGCGGATGGGAAGGTAGTGACCTTCAAAGCGAGACTAATTGCAAAAGGTTATACTCAAAGGCAAGGAATTGACTATGAGGAAACGTTTTCGCCAGTTGCTATGTTTAAGTCTATTAGAATACTACTAGCAATATCAGCATGTATGACTATGAGATATGACAAATGGATGTAAAGACTGCATTCCTCAATGGATATATCAAAGAAAAAATTTATATGTCTCAACCTGAGGGATACACATCAGTAGGAAGTGAGCATAAGGTATGAAAGCTTTATATATCAATATATGGTCTCAAGAAGGCGTCAGATTTGATAGCAATATCAAAGAGTTTGGTTTTGTTAAGAATTCTGAGGAACCATGCGTATACAAGAAAGTTAGTGGGAGTACAGTGACATTCCTAGTACTTTATGTTGATGATATCCTACTTATTGGGAATGATGTATGATTACTGCAATCAACTAAAGTATGATTAGCAAGTAAATTCTCCATAAAAAACATGGTTGAAGCATCTTCTGTATTGGGAATACAAATCTATAGAGATAGATAAAGAGGATGCTAAGACTCACCCAAGCCACTTATATCGATATCATTCTGAAGCGATTCTCTATGGAAGAGTCAAGAGAGGATACTTACCAATGTGTCATGGTGTTACTCTATCTAAAGCTATGTGTCCAAAAACAGATGAAAAGATAGAGACGATGACACATATTCCATATGCGTCAGCCATTGGTAGTATCATGTATGGTACGATATCGACACGTACTGATGTTGCCTACGCCCTGAGTGTTGCAAGCAGATATCAGGTGAACCCTGGTCCAATGCAGTGGAAGACCATGAAAGATATTCTTAAGTACTTGAAAAGCACTAAGAACTTGTTCATAGTCTACGGGGATGGAGAATTGAAATTGAAAGGCTACACTGATTCTATCTTCCAATGTGGCATAGATGATTCGAAATCGACATCTGGTTTTGTATTCATGCTAAATGGTGTGGGTATCTCTTAGAAAAGTTCCAACCAAGACACCGTTGTGGATTCCACCACTGAAGCTAAATACATTGTTGCATCTGATGCAGCCAAAGAGGCAGTTTGGATGAGGAATTTTGTCCAAGAGTTGGACGTTATTCCTAATAGAGTTGATCCAATCCTGGTGTACTGTGACAACACTGGTGCCACTGCGCAAGCAAGGAACTAAGGTCTTATCAGCGATCCAAACGCTTACTGAGAAGTTCCACATCATACGGGAGATTGTGGGAAATGGAGACATATCAGTCGAAAGGGCCCCCTCTGCAGATAATGTTACTGATCCACTTACATAGCCCTTGGTAGGACCATTGTTTGAGTAGAATCGCAAAGGAATGGGATTAACGTTTATGGGTAGTTGGCTCTAGGGCAAGTCGGAGATTGTTAAAATAGATGTCCTACAAGCCAACTGTTAGCTAGGGAATTTATTGACTCAAGTGTAATAAACAATCTTTATTTTAATATAATTTAAATTTTCATGGTTTGTTATTTCTTTATCTATATACCCATGTGAACAACATAGATAAAGACTTTGATTATACTTTAATACAAATGAATCGTAAATCGATGTTGAAACTCGTTTGTAAACATTGTATGATCTAAATTTGTTCCTAGTCGATTCAGCCGCCTAAAACATGGATAAAGGTCGCTTGAGCTGGAGACTAGCATCTGTGATCTTGTGTACTGCATTTCTTGGTAAGGGCATAGAGATGTCCAAATATGGAGATGGGTAGTCATATGATGATTATAGCGAACAACCCTTCCTCGGACTTTCCAAGTGGTTATCATTCATCGAGAATATAATTCTGTGGTTATGATTGTACACCATCAGTCCTTATGACCCGGGACAACACTGAGGCTCTATATGCTAGGGTTGTGCTTTGATTCGTTTACCGGCTCCAGAAGAGTCATCAAGGGGTGATACTACTAGACGATCTATGAGATGAAGGGACTGTACTATATGCCATTCATAATCGACTGGTTCTTGCAGGAACTATCAGTGATACCTATGGGATCATGGGGTGATGCTACTAGACGATCTTACCATGATCCGATGGGTTCAATAAAAAATGAGTTCTGACATTCTTGATCAAAGAGTTGATGAAAAGAATGAGGTTAACTAGGTTAAAACTCGAATAAGAATAACTTTTATTCTGAATCACATGGAGATGTGAACCCACAGCTAGATGTATCCCAGAACCATTGAGGGTCACACAAGCACTGGATTATTTGTTCCTGTTGAGAGAATAAATTCAAGGAGTTGGATTTATATTATGATATAGTAAATTCAAAGGAGTTGAATTTATGATAACTAAATTTTGAGAAAATAAATTCAAGGAGTTGAATTTATGAGATAGTAAATTCAAGAAGTTGAATTTATGAAATTTGGAGAGAATAAATTCAAGGAGTTGAATTTATAAAATTGAGAATTTAATTTATTAAACTCAAAAGTTAGTTTATTAAATATTATATTTTTGAGGTTATAAATTCAAGGAGTTGAATTTATAATATTAAATTCAAATGTTGAATTTATAATAGATTTAATTTATTAAAATCAAAAGTTGAGTTTATTAAATATTAAATTAAATATAGTGGGAAGTATGATTAATGGACTTGTATGAGTACAATTCCAACATACTAAATAATTAAAGTTTTTAATGGACTTTGATTAATTAATTAAACTTTTTGGACTAACCCATTTAATTAATCAAGCTCATTAATGTTAATTATGATAATTAGGTCATGGAATTTTTTATTTTAAAAATTTTGACCTAAAATCATAGCCTCCACTAATTTGGATTGTGAGATTTTTTAAATCTATTTGCTTAATTAATGTGATTAATTAAGGTAGCAACAATTAATTAATTAAATTAATGAAATATATGTCATACTTTAACAAGGGTATGCCCGTAGGTTTTCATAAGAAGGAGAAAGTCTCCAGCAGCCAACAAAAAGCTTTGGAAAATCTCTTCTCAAAACAAGAAAAATGAGGCTTATTGTGTTGAGTCGATTTCTTCTCCATATTCCATCTCTACGCAAAAGTTCTTCTAAATTTCTAGTGCAATTTAGAAGAGGAACAAATCTTCTACTCGTGGACCTGATTTGAAGATTGAAGAAAGGAGCCTTGAAGATCGTTCGTAGGGATTCATCAAGAGCTAGATCCGCCCATAACGGATTAGTTGGAGACAAGTGATTTATTCACCAGCGGTATAAAACTCTAACGCCCTATGAATGTTTATCCATAAAACCATACAAGTGCTCAAAAAAATATATTTTCATTGTCAAAATAAAATAAAGTTTTTAAAACTTCTGTTGTGTTTGGTCACGAGAAAATCTAGATCCAACACAGTATTCCAAATATGAGTTTCATGATACTCATCATATGAGCATCTCATATCCTTTCTACTATTTGTATATTCAAGGACTTAATCTATGCAACAATAATGAGTATACAGATAAAGATGTGCCAAAACAATAATTTCAAATATTATTAAAATAAATATTTTTTATACATAGAGTTTCAATGTGAACACTCAGCCAACACTTGGCTCGACGGGTACCTGCTCTAACAATATCCCACTTGCACTAGAGCCAACTACCCATATGCTTCAAACCCATCGATTCGCGATGATTCTCGAACAATGGTCCAGGAAAAGGCTTAGTTAGTGGATCAACAATATTTACTGTGGAACCGACTTTGTCAATCGACACTTTTCCTCTTTCCGCAACCTCTCGGAGGATATGATACTTTCTCAATACATGTTTGGATTTCTGATGAGACCTCGGCTCCTTCGCTTGAGCAATGGCTTTCGTGTTGTCACAAAACACCGGGACTGGAGCAACTCAATTAGTAATGATGCCCAACTCTTGGATGAAATTCCTTATCCAAACATCCTCCTTTGCTGCAGCTGATGCAGCGATGTATTCGGCCTCAATGGTGGAATACGTAGTACTGTCTTTCTTGGAACTCTTCCAACAGACAGTAGCACCATTGAGCATGAATACGAACCTAGAGTGTGACTTCGAGTCATCGATATCGCTTTGGAAGTTAGAGTCGGTATAGCCTTCCAATTTCAATTCTCCACTCCATAAACCAGGAACAACATATTGGTCCTTCTAAAATACTCCTAGATACCTGCTTTAGATCATAAATAGATCTCTGAATTTTGCAAACCATATTCTCACTTCTGATAGACATAAACCCTTCAGGTTGAGATGCGTAAATCTCTTCTTTAATATCCCCATTAAGAAAGGCTGTTTTTACATACATCTGTCGTATCTCTTAGTCATACCATGCAGCTATAGCTAGCAATATCCTTATAGATTTGAACATTGCAACTGGAGAAAAGGTTTATTCAAAGTCAACTCCTTGACTTTGAGTATATCCTTTTGCAACCAATCGCGCCTTGAAAGTCAATACCTTTCCATTCGTCCCAAGTTTCCTCTTGTAAATTCATTTACACTATTTGGATCAGTTCTCTCAGTTGGATCCACAAGATTCCACACTTGGTTCGAATGCATGGAATTCATCTCAGATTCCACTGCTTCAAGCCACTTGGATGAATCGGCATCAGATAACATATCCTCGAAGGTTAATGGATCACATCCATGGTTAGGCTCATCATGGCCCTCTTCAAGAAGTCGACCATACCTCACAGTTGGTCTCGAGACTCTCTCAGATCTTCTAGGAGCTTGTATCTCCTCTCTTGGCTCTTCGGGTGTGGGTTCTTCAATTTTGGGTATCTCTCAAACCTCTTCGAGTTCTATCATCTCTCTTTTTCTATCCAATAGGAATTCTTTTTCCAAAAAGTTTTCATTCCTAGAAACAAACACCTTTGTTCCTTGGGGATGATAGAAATAATATCCAACTGTATTCCTTGGATATCCCACAAAGTAACATAAAATGGATCGAATATCCAATTTATCTTCCACTGCCTGCTTTACATAAGCAGGGCATCCCCATATTCTAAGATAAGAATATTTGGGAAGCTTAACATCCATATCTCATATGGTGCCTTATCAACTGCCTTTGAATGAATATTGTTCAAGAACAGTACCGCTATCTCAAGCGCATATCCCCAAAAAGATGACGGCAACTCTGTGAACCCCATCATAGACCATACCATGTCCATCAAAGTCTGGTTACGATGCTCCAAAACACCATTCAACTGCGGTGTAGCAGGCGGAGTCCACTGCGAGAGAATCTCATTCTCCCTAAGATACTCTTGGAACTCGGCACTCAAGTACTCACCACCTCGATCCGATCGAAGTGGCTTGATGCTTCGTCCCAACTTTTTCTCTACTTCACTTCTGAATTCTTTGAACCTTTCAAAGGCTTCAAATTTGTATTTCATCAAATACTCATCCACATACATCGAAAAGTCATCGGTAGGTGATGAAGTAGGCATGTCCATGCTTAGTGGTGATGCTATGCGGACCGCACACATCGGTATAGATCAAATACAATTACCCTTTTTCTCGCTCCACATGGACCTTAAATGGAATTTTGGTCATCTTTTCTTTTAGACAAGATTTACAAGTTGGGAGAGAATTAATATCAGACATATCAAATATGCCCACTCCCACTAGCTTGTTCATCCTTCTTAGGACAATATGTCCTAATCGAGCATGCCATAATTGTTCCAAATTTAGAGTATCTTGTTTTCGCTTGTTTGTTGTTGTTATTGCTTGGACATTGTTTAGTGGAATATCTTTCAATTTTAAGTTACAGAGATCGTTTTCAAGTTCTCCAGTACCTATCAGACATTCATTCTTGTAAATGTTACAAACACCTTTGCTAAATAAAAAAAAAATATCCATATTTTTCAAGCATACAAATGGAAACAATATTTTTTACCAAATCAAGTACAAACAAAACATCTCGTAAAACTAACTTAAAATCATTGATCACAAGCAAGTAAACATCTTCGATAGCCTTGGCAGCAACTCTTGCCCCATTTCCCATCCTCAAGAAGGTCTCACCTTCCTTTAGTCTCCTACTTCTTTCCATCACTTTCAAATCATTATAGAGATGTGAGCCACAGCCGGTATCCAATACCCAAGAAGTAGAGTTAATTGAAATGTTTACTTCAATATAGAATATACCGTTTCCAGAACCCTTCTGGGCAAGATATTCTCTGGTTTACGCCTCTGATGTACAGGCTTCTTGCAGTGGTGACATACATCAGCAGTCTTGTCAGCCTTAACTGGTGTGGCTGCCACAACGCATTCGGAGCTTGCCTCTTCAACATTCTTCTTGGGACATTGGAAAGAACGCTTCTTTCCCTTCCTATGTGGACTAGTCTTCGTACCAGATTAAGAACCCACATAAAGAACCGGCTTCTCTCTCTTGATGGTGGACTCAAATGTAACAAGCATGTTCACCAACTCCAAAAAGGTAGGCTCTAGGTTTTTCATGTTGAAATTCACCACAAAAGGATCAAATAAGCTAGGCAGTTACAAGAGCAACACGGCGGTGGTCAACTCCTCAGGCAACGTAAGATCCATGCCAACGAGCTTGTCCACAAGCCCAATCATCTTTAGGCCATGCTCATGGACCGAAGCCCCATCTCGCATACGTAAAGTGATTAGCTCCTTGACGGTAGCATGCCTAAGAGGCCGTGTTTACTCACCAAAGAGCTCCTTGAGATGAAAATGAATGTTAGCATCACTCTTTGCATCCTCAAAACGCCTCTGTAGCTCATCATTCATAGAAGCTTGCATATAAGACTTTACTTTCAAGTCATGGTCACATCAATCCTTGTAAGTCTGCAATTCCTCAAGAGTGCAGCTAGTCGGAGCCTCAACAGGGGGCCACTCAGTAAGTGTATAAGCTATCCTTTCCGAATTCAAGAAGATTTTCAGGTTTCTTAGCCAATTGAGGTAATTATGTTCGGTTAATATGTGTTTTTCGAGTATTACAGATAACGGGTTGTGTATCGAAGACATTGTCAAATTTGTACTGAGAACTAAAACAGATAAATGTTATTGACTATTTTAAAATATTTAGTATGATATAAAGTATGGACTTTTACTTCATAAATTTTTGCTCCCACTGTTTTGACATTTCTTCACTTGAAAACGAGAAACTCCTTTCCTCAGTCGGTACATAAGGTCCAATTAGCAAATTATGATCCCGAATAATATTAGCCAATCATAATTTCTAAAAGGTAGTTTCCAGTTTCATCTCCATGCAACCCTTTACATAAATTTTTGTCTCACGTTTGATTAGGACCCAATAATATGATGTCGTTCATCTTTACGTGTCAAGCCTTACCCATCGATATTGAACCTTAATGAACGGTCACCATGAGTTCCCTCAATAATATGAGCCGAAATCATTGGAGTTCCACGTAGTTCATATCACAATGTCAATGGATGTCACAGCTTTCCGGTGTTCAGGGCTCCCCAATAATATGAGCCGAGCCCCTAGCATGGGTAGCGTTCATCATGCACCCATATTGGGCTTGATCTTTTGATCATCCTTCATGCATAATATCACACATCATACACCATCAGTAAATTATCACAATAATCAATTTATCCAATATTATATATCTTGATCCAATCACTAATCACCACGATTATAAACTAAATTAACAAAGTAAACAAACTCCTTCGCCTACATTCTAATTTATTTATTTATAACTGAATTTCTTGTAAATCACAATTTACTATAAATAATTAAAATTCAACTTCAATTATTTATTTTATGAGAAAATATATACCAATTTTGTAGATTTAAACTTAAGGGCTCAATAAGACATTTTTCAACAAAATATTTTGGCTCATTTAAATTTCACAAAATATGTTCGCCATCTAATGGCCCAACAACTCAAGGCCATGACACTTTGATATTTCAAAACACTTTTGAAAATCCTAGTAGTCATCGTCGTTTCTAGAGCTCAGTCGCCGGATTCCGGCCAACATACAATTTTTTTTAAATAAATGTAGCGGCTATTTGGGCTGCCCTTGCGGTCCGAAATGGCTGCCCGTAGAAAGTTCCCCAAAAAAAGGCCTTTGATTTGTTGTAACGATTATCTCGTGCGGTTAGAAATTTACCTCAATATAATATCATGTATTTGCTAAACAAAATAGTAACCATAGCTCTGATACCACTTGAAAGGGGATCGGTTACGGTGCCTAGACACGCAACGGAAGTTTAAAAATATTTTTCATGAAGAAAACCGAGCACCTATACTAGTTTTGTAGCAAATAATACAAAACACAAAATGTCATACATAGTGTATTAAGAATTTTATCTATCAATCACAAATGATTAGTGATGGCTCCAACTAAGTTGTTAACAACTTATCTCTTGAAGGGATGACCCAATCTACAAGCTTCCAAGAGAACACCTTGCTCAAATGGTTCTTTCCTTCCATATTAGGTCCACCACCAACTAGGAATATCCCCTCTAATTTTTCACTAAAAAAAATTAGAAGATTTTTCTTTGAGAAGGGTAAGCTTTCCTCAACAATTGAAGAATCAAAAATGAGGGAATAAAGATGAGAATTTTCGGCCACCATGAGGGAGAGAAAGGGGCTGGAAGACTTTTCTTGGTGCTTGAAAAAGTTAAAGTGAACATGTGCATGTCATGCATTGTTTATTGAAAAAGTTGTCTCCCAACTCTTCACCTCCCCATGCATATTATTTGGACTTGTAACATTTACAAAGCTCATGGACTTTTATTAAAATATCTCAAACACATTTGAGTCCATTTAAACTTTACTTGAATTTACTCAAGCCTATTAGTTGAATAATTATTTTCTATTGGGCTCTACAAGACCAAATATTATTTAATTAATTCAACACTTGAATTAATTTAATTATTTGGACTCTACTAGGCCCACTAATGTTTAATTAACTTAACACTTGAATTATTTTAATTTAGTCCATAATAATGTTTATGAAAATCACAATTTTCAAATACATTATTTATTTGGCGAACTTTTAATTTAGGAACACTTCTACAAATTAAAAGTCACATTCCCATTATAGAAGTCATACTTCTAATTTCTCGTGCTTATAATTTCCTTTATAAGCCGTTCAACACATTGAATTAATTTTACTTCTCAACGGGATCTAAAAAGTTAGCACTTGTATGAATCTCAATGGTTCAATGATACAACTAGCCGTGAGTTCACATCTCAATGTGTTTCGGGACTAAACAGGTCCTTATATGAGCATACCCCAATTGCTCCATTCTTACTTATCAACTCCTTGACGATAAGAACGTCGGAACTCAAGTCTGATAGTACACAACCAATCATGTTAAACGCCTAGCATCATCGCTTACATGATTCCATAGGTATCAAATGACAGTGCCTGCAAAAACCAATTTATTATGGTTAGCGTACAGTACGGTCTCTTCATCTCATATATCCCGACCGATTCGACAACCATTGGTATATCGAGAGTTGTCAATGAATCGATAATATATGTCATGTTGTAGTTGCATCGATGGTGTAATCTATGAAACCCCTTTCATAATTACCACCAACACTCTGATAAGATATTTCAAACTACATACACATAGGATATCCATACCCGAAGGTAAGCGGTGAATCCCTGACTACATTGCATCGACTCCTATATGTTTCGGCAGAACACCCAAACTTGTCACCTGATGACCCCATGAGAATCGGTAAACAAGTCAAAGTTCAGTGCTAACATATAGAGTCTCAATGTTGTCCCGAGTCATAAGGACTAATGGTGTACAACCATAAACTAGGACGTTTCCACTCGATAAGTGAGAACCACTTGGAAAGTCCTTTATGGAGGGTTGTTCAGTGCACTCTACAAGAAGCACCTATATGCATGCTCAGACATCACAATGTCCCCTACCAATGAAACATAGTACTCACATCGCAGATACTAGTCTCAAACTCGAGCGGCCTATATCCTTCTTAACGGCGGCTGAATCGATTAGGAGCTGTTTAGAATATAAATTATTCCAAATATGAGTTTCATGATACTCATCATATGAGCATCTCACATTCTTTCTACTATTTGTATATTCAAGGACTTTATCTATACAACAAGCATGGGGCCAAAACAATAATTTCAAATATTATTAAAATAAAGATTGTTTATACATAGAATTTCAATGTAAACCCTCGGCCAACACTTGGCTCGATGGAAACCTACTCTAACAGTAACCAACATGCATAACCGAAATACTCTTATAACATGCTAAAATGATTTTAAAACTTAAACATGCAGTTTAAATAAACGCATACTTAATACTTAATGCATTTAAAACCAAAAAAACTTACAAACTTGATGTGTGACTTCATGAGCTTCTCGAAACTAGCAGTGGCTAAACCCTATATCAGGAATCCTTGCGTTCTGATACTAACTGTGACAATCTGTATCTTAAAATACTAATAATTTAACATGTGTGGAAAAATTTAAAATTTTCTTATTAAATAATTTATTAACATTATAGCACTTAAAATAAATTAACGGTCACCGCTCATATTAAAATAAAATTAATATTAAACTTCCATCATTTAAAATAAATCACCAACATCCAATTAATTCTGAAATCCAAAAAAAAAATACTAATTTAATTTAAAATAGTTTATGAATTTAATTTGCCAATCATCAGTTCTAATAAATCAAAAGTAAGAGTAAATAGTTTAAAAATGTGCGTAATAATATAACTTAAACTACAAGGTCATCGGGTTTGCACAGCCACTGGCCCGAGCCTGCTCACTACTCACCACCTCCCATCTCCTCAACTACATCATCTGCATCGATCAAGTCTACTGAGTCTAATGACTCAGCATGTATAAACCGTGAATAACAAGTAATACATAATAAAAATCCATGCAATTTTAACATAGCTCGTACCTAAAATTTTATAAGCATAAATATGTATAATGTGAATTTCATGCAAAAACAATTTCATAAAAATCATATTTTCGTACTTGTTATGCATAAACATAAACGTAAATAATTTTGTGTAGAGTTCTATTCAATGTATGTGGCCCATACACATAAATTGTTTGAACAAACTAAACCATAGTATTGGGCCGATAGGGATCACCACATCCCTTGGATTGGATGTCTGCTCCATAACATAACATGATTCCTCCTAAAAGGTTGGAGAGGTCTCCGGACACGTTCTCCGCCTTCCAAACCCGTGACATAATTTGGCCACCAGACAAATCACATAGCTCAAAATAATATTTTGCATGCGATACATATTCATGGACATCGTTGACTTTGTTGGAACGCCCTGTACTTGCTACAAAAACCTCAATATTTAACTAACGAACCATAGTCCCAAAGATGCACTCGGACGCGTACGATTCCCGAATTAAAAAAAATAGCTTACGACATACCAAACGACTTAGAACTTGAACGATATTTAGCTAACATCCTAACCTACTATCCAAGACCCCAAAATAGCCATGAACAATGACCAAGACCCAAAATAATATGAGCAACAACCTATCCACGAAACAGCCCCCTTTAGGTGCGCTATGACACTTATACGCTTCTCATGACTTCACGCCTAAACTAACGCGAACCGGGCACAAACCAAACACTAGAATCGAACCTTAGACATCCCATGAGATCCTGGTATAGCCCTTTCTAGCCCAGAACCGATGCCCAGGCCTCCAACAAGCCAAAACCGTGACAACCCCTTCTTGAGGCCCCATCTGTGCAGCTTTTGTGTTTCTGGTGTTAGCACTTTCTCCAGCCAACCCAACCTCGAACCACCTTAACTATGGTCATCATAGGACCCTTAGTGACTACGCCGAGTACCTACAATACCTAAATGTACCCCAACGCGCGCAACTGTGGTGTTCTAGTTCCAGCACTTTTCTTGGCCAGTCAAAGCGTGAACCACCACCAAAAGACTCATCCTAGGAACCTAAGACATGACCCAAAATGTATCCAAGAGCCTTGATCCAGCCATACGCTGAACAACAAGATCCAACACCTACAACCCCTACATGCACCCCAATACTGTGCAGTTGTGGTTTTCTAGTTCCATCCTTCTACCCAGCCAACCAGCCCATGAATCACCCTATCTATACTGACCCTAGGACTCTAAGACACCCCTAATGCTTACACATAACCAGCATCAGTGTCCCAGGAGCCCTAGCCGAAGCACACACCAAACTTTTGGAAAGAAAACGTGAGTTCCATGCACAAATGTCCAACCTCATTTTAAAACCGTTTTGGTTCATATGCAGCCATATAAAATAGTTTCTCATGTCAAATATCAATATATAACATGATTGATGTGTTAAATAAGGGTTTAGACAACGCACGAATTATCGAATACCGACGCGGGGAAGAAAGGAGGACGAACGGAGGGCGTTGTGCTACATTTTTCTTGCTAGAAAGTGGCTAAACTAATCAAGTAATATTGTGGGAGTGATCGGTTGGGATGTTGGTGGAAAGGAAATAAAAATTTCCAAGCCTTTCCCCTGCAAGAAAGTGGCCGAGAGTTTGGTGAGTGTTTGTGTAATGCCCGAGATTTAATTACTGTAATCAGATGTTGATTAATTGACATAATTGAGGTTATAGGAACTCAAATGACGAAGCCGGGCGTGGTTTATTTTAAACCAAGATGTTGAACCGAACATCTCAAGATGTTAGACCGAACATCTCGCGCCCGAGCGGTAGAAAAGCACCGCCCGAGCGCGATTGTTTAATTGCCGAGGGCCGAGAATTGCTCGCCCGGGCGGAAACTTTTGACCGCCCGAGCGCCAGGAGACGTTCAGCCGAGGATCTCGACCGAAACTGCCTCGCCCTAGCGGTAGGTTTTGACCGCCCTAGCGAGAGACGTGCAGTAAGAAGAATAAGCCACTTGCCTTACATGCGGGAATGTGTATATATATATGTTTAAGCATGAAATTCTTCAGATTTCAGCCGAGGGAAACGAGGAAAGCTTATGGAGAAAGCTTCAAGTTCCTTCGAAGACTATTATTGTGATTTTGTGCAATCCGTCCGTCTGATTTTAAATCTGACTACAGTACTGTGTTCCTATCAACGCAGACTACAAACTGGACGTAAGTTTTGTTACGTTTAGACAAGATTTGAATTTACGATATTGTCAGAATTGAATATGATTCAGATATGGCGTTTCTGCTACCGTAGACATTGTAGAATTGAAGTCAGATTAGAGAACAGACCGTTTCTGTAATTGTTATGATTTTTGAAAGATATTGACTGAGATTCTATATCAGAATTGTGTTAGTATTCAGAGTATGATTGTATTGACACTGATTATGAGTTTCAGTATGATATTTGTGATGTTCAGAGTGACGGGGTTATTCAGATTGTATTGTTATGCTGTCGAAACATCAGTTGATTTATATTGATCAGATTCAGATATGATTTCGATTAGATTGTGATATTATTGATATGACTCAGATTATATATTGTTCAGATATTGATCAGATTATATACTGAGTTGAGTATTGATCAGAACAGCTTGTGAATTGAGTTATACATTGATTCAGTGTATTTGATATTGTCATTTCAGATTTGATATGGACAGATTCGAGACTTCGTCTTCGTCAGACCAGGAAGACAAAGGTATAATTCATGTGATATTCGGGAAGCTACAACTCAAACCAGATTTCATTTGAGTTTCCCAACAAAATCACATACTATACTGCTCTTTATACTTTGATATGTTTATGCTTTGATTTTAGCATCGTATTCAAATGTATAAGATTATTGCCATATTCAGATATGAATATGATTATGCTTTGTTTACAGATGGTTAGACATTGCATGTTAAGATGTATATGCTTTGTTTACAGATTGTTATTCATTGCATTTAAGATAGGAAAGTCTTGACAGCCATTGTCAGACTTCTAGACGTTCGGTGTATCTCAACTTAGGAGTAGCCATTACTCCTATTGCCAGCCGTTGATACAGCTCAAACCGAAGTCTAGGAATAAGACGTACAGTCACCCCGATTGGGAGAGTAGGTGACAGCCATTGACGTCTTATTCACACCGGGATCCCTAGAGTTATAGTTGAGTCGAGTCTAGACATGATTTGACTAGAACTGCATGCTTATATGAATGGGATTCATAGATTATGGAACCCATTGTTATTGCCTTCAGTCATGATAGCATGTTTTATGATTTAGATGGTGTATGTGCATGTTTATCTGATTTGAGATGCATGTTTAGTTAGATTAGATGTCATAGATTATGGAATCTATTACTATTGTTTTAATTTCTTCATGACAGCATGTTTCATGAATTATTATGTGTATATGCATGTTTACCATGTTTTATACTGGGATTTATTCTCACCGGAGTTATCCGGCTGTTGTCTTGTTTTGTATGTGTGCATGACAACAGGTGGGGCTGGATCAGGGTCGAGATGACGATGAGAGAAGACGAGTTAGCGTGGTGATTCCGGACTTGTAGCAGACTTGGTTTATTAATTGAATTATTAACCGAACCTTAGACTTAGGTTGTACAGTATTGTACTTTTCTAATGAATTGTAGTTGTTATACAGACATGTATATGATTTAGATTCCATTACCTTCCGCAGTTATATTTTTAAAAGAAAAATTTTTAGACCCTGTTTATCAGAACTGATAATTAAATCCCAAAAGATGATTAAGAAAAGATTAGCGTCCGGGTCCCCACAACAGGTGGTATCAGAGCCAATAGTTCCTTTAGGCTGAGATAATCAGAGCTGATAGATCCTTTAGACTGAGATAGAAGAGAATGAGCGGGGTAGATTGAATTGTCTTTTCCTTGCATGTGATTGCTAGCATGAGAATTATTTCAATGTTGACTTACATTGTGTGTGCTAGCATGAGTTACTGCTTTCCCTATTACATGTTGGTTGTTATCTGAGTTGATTGCAGCATGTAATTGTTAAGCATGGATCAGAACCGAGTCTGAATCAGAGGTATATGATCAGAGGAGGGCTGAGACAGATTGTATAGATTGTATACTAATCTGTTTGATATTCAGATATACCGCCTCGAAGAATTTCAGAAAAGGGCAGTACTTCGTCTGAACAGAGAGATGTATCAGAAACTCAGTTAGAAGAAAAGATGAAGGAATTTGAGTTATTACAGCCGCCGGTTCTGAGTGGTACCGAGACATCTGAAGATTGTCAGAACTGGTTTGATGATATAGAAATCTTGTTCGATTTACTTGACTGTACAGATGAACAGAGGGTTAATGTAGTAACCCGATTCCTAATTTGAGTTAATTATTGGATTAATTATATTTCGGTGGGATCGGAAAGACCGAACCAGGTTCGGATCGTCCGAAGAGGGTTCGGATCATCCGAAGTGGGTTCGGACCGTCCGAGACAGGTGGCTGGACACGTGGAAGGGTTCTGGACACGTGGAAGGGTTCGGATCGTCCGATCAGGGTTCGGATCATCCGAGCCAGGTGTCTGGACACGTGGAAGGGTTCGGATCGTCCGATCAAGACTCGGATCGTCCGGGACAGGTGGCTGTACTCGTGGAAGACATGCAGGGTTCGGATCGTCCGAAGTGGGTTCGGATCGTCCGAAGTGTACCAGATCGGAGCTTCCGAAGTGGATCGGAGCGTCCGAACATTGGCTATAAATAGAGGCGCGAGGCTTCATTTGTGACTCGCCATTTCAGAGAGTTCCAGAGCATTTCAGTCGTTTCTGACAGGTTTCTAGTCTTTTTCCGAGGTTCGGGCACTAGCGGGGAGCTACTAGTGTTGTAGCGGAGCTGTGCTCTAGTTTGGAGCTAGCGGCACCAGTGGGCTGACTGCGGACGCAGGCGTGAGTCTAGGACTGATTGTTAGGATCTGCTGGTTTGAGGTACGAAAGTACTATCCGAGATATCCTGGTCGAGTATACATCCTTATATGTGTTGCATGATTATGTGGTGCATTGATATATGTCATATGATGCATGCTATTATGTCACGTTTTATGATGCATGTTGCATTTCATGTTGAGCCGTATCTCCTTCGAGATAGCCTTTACTGTTGAGCTGTATCTCTTTCGAGATAAGCTATATCTTGTGGGGCCGCTCAGCCCTGTCTTGTCTTGTGGACGCATGGACACCGAGAGTACACAGTGGCCGACGGGTCCGGAGGGCTTCGGTGATCCGGGACATTTTAGGTCCACGTCTGTTCTTGTAGTGGATGCAGTGACCCAGAGGAGTACCGCGCGGCACTATCCACTTGGCGCCTCTAGACTGAGCATATTGAGATCCTTTGTTACTCCTGTTTCTTGACTACCCTGGTATCATATCATAGCATGTGCATTTCATATAGGCTTGTATACTCATGCTTTTGTACTGGGCGTTCTTATCGCTCACGTCCTCGGTTTTGTTTATCTTGGACACCCCATTCCCTCGGGGCAGGCCTCAGGTTGGACAGCTCAGGAGGAGGAGGAGGAGGACGTGAGTAGCTGGTTGGTTTAGTTTTCAGTACTTTTTCTATTCGATATGGTTGTACCGTATATTTCCTTTTAGTTTAGTTGTCCTGGATTTTCGATTGGGTTGTATAACTATCTTTTGGTGACAGTTTTCCGCCTTTATTTCTGATTGTTTTTAATTAAGTTAATCGCATGCTTAGTTCTTGATTAGTAGGTGATTCTGGAACGGGTCACTACATTTATGGTATCAGAGCATGCTTACGATTTTGGGATATAGATTCTGTTTTGGGATTTTCGTTGACCATTTTACCATTTTCCCCATTCTATCTTGTAGCGATGGCTGACCACTTTGATGATGAGAGTAGTCAGGGAAGTGTAGGTCGTTGGGGTGACCAGGACGATCGTAGGCGTCATCGTGAACATCGTCATCGTCGGGATGGTCCTAGGCGTTTTGATTTGCACCGTTTCATTCAGATGGGGCCTAAGCCTTTAGTCGGCGGTGAGACTCCCGATGATGCTGAGGATTGGTTAGAGCGCATGGAGAGTTGTTTCCGTGCATTCCAGTGCACCGAGGAGCAGCAGATGGAGACCCTTAGTTTTCTTCTCGAGGGCCGTGCGCGCAAGTGGTGGCGATCGACTTCTGCGCCGATAGTCCAGTCCCAGGGTAGGGTGACTTGGGCCGACTTCCGTGCAGCTTTCATGCAGCTGTATTTTCCTCCAGCCCTTCGCCAGGCAAAGACGATTGAGCTCCTGAACCTTAAGCAGGGTAGTATATCTGTTGATGAATATCAGCAGAAGTTCTTCGAGTTGTTACCCTTTGCCCCTCATATCAGTGGCAGTTCTGAGGCCAAGTATGACCATTTTCTTCAGGGTCTTAACCAGGAGATTTTTGATCGAGTCACTGTCTGTGATAATCCTACTTCGTACGATGGGTTAGTGAACCGGTGTCGCCAGGCAGAGATCAGTCTCCAGCGTGGTAGGGCTATTCTTTCCTCTAGACCTCCGAGTACTTTGAGCCCTCGATCTCAGTCTTTCAAGAAATCTGGTTCTTCTTCTTCTGGATCTGGATCACGGTCTAGCGGTGTTTTCCGCTTTGGTAAGAAGAAGGTTTCTTGTGTGCATTGTGGGAAGAACCATCCATCGGAGCAATGCCGATCAGCCGCGGGAGCTTGTTTTCAGTGCGGAGAGATGGGTCATCTCAAGAAAAATTGTCCTCAGTTGCGAGGTGGAGCAGGATCTGGTTCCGGATCTCAGACGACTGTTCAGCAGAGGAGGCAGGGTCAGGCAGTGGGTAGTTCAAATCTTCGACCTCGTGCCCAAGGTCAGGTTTTTGCGCTGAACCAGGATCAGGCTGCAGATAAAACGGAGAGAGTCATAGCAGGTACTTTTCGTTTATGCGGTATTCCTGCTTTTGTTCTTATTGATATCGGAGCATCACATTCATTCATTTCTACACGATTTGTTAAGCGTCATAAGTTACCGTATGTTTCTCTAGACGTCATTCTTTCTGTTTCTACTCCGATGGGTCATTCGGTGTTAGCGAAGCGTCTAGTGATGGGTTGTCACTTAGATTTTGAGGGTAACGAATTGATTGCGAATCTTATGATCCTAGAGATGGAAGATTTTGATTGTATTCTAGGTATAGACCTATTGACTACCTACCGAGCTACCGTGGATTGTTACCAGAAGCTTGTTCAGTTTCGTACGACTGAGAGCTCTAGTTGGTTTTTCTATGGTGAGGGAGCGCGACCTCCGATGCCAGTGGAATCTGCTCTGAAAGCCTGTCGTGCTTTAGAGGCGGGCGGGGAAGGCTACCTCATCTATGCGATTGATTCCTCCACAGGTAGTGTTGGTATAGATGATATTCCAGTGGTTTGTTAATTTCCTGATGTTTTTCCAGATGAGATTCCTGGTTTCCCTCCGGTTAGAGAGGTGGAATTTGGCATTGAGTTAATGCCAGGGACTGCACCGATTTCTCGTGCCCCCTATCGTCTTGCTCCGTCAGAGATGAGAGAATTGAAGCAGCAATTGCAGGATCTTCTTGATAAAGGTTATATTCGCCCGAGTGTTTCACCCTGGGGAGCTCCAGTCTTGTTTGTCAAGAAGAAAGATGGATCTATGCGATTGTGCATTGATTATCGCCAGCTGAATCGTGTGACGATCAAAAACAAGTATCCGTTACCTCGTATTGACGACTTGTTCGATCAACTTCAGGGTACTTCTGTTTACTCCAAGATTGACTTGCGATCGGGTTATCATCAGATGAGAGTCAGAGATGATGATATTTCCAAGACTGCATTTCGTACTCGATATGGGCATTACGAGTTTCTAGTTATGCCATTTGGATTGACGAATGCGCCAGCAGTGTTCATGGATCTGATGAATCGAGTCTTTCGGGATTTTCTAGATCAGTTTGTTGTGGTTTTCATCGACGATATCTTGATTTATTCTCACAGTGTGGAAGAGCACATCCAGCACTTGAGGATTGTGTTGCAGATTCTTCGCGAGAAGCAATTGTATGCTAAGCTGAGTAAGTGCGAGTTCTGGATTGATCGTGTAGTATTCCTTGGTCATGTGATTTCCAAGGAAGGAATTTCTGTGGATCCCAGCAAGATCGAAGCAGTGCTGAATTGGTCACGTCCGACGACGGTGGCTGAGATCCGTAGTTTTCTAGGTCTGGCAGGGTATTATCGTCGCTTCATCGTGAATTTCTCTCAGGTAGCTAGACCATTGACGCAACTTACTCGGAAGGATGTTCCATTTGAGTGGTCATCTGAGTGCGAAGATAGTTTCAGAGAGCTTCGTCGACTTCTGACTTCTGCACCTGTTTTGGCGTTACCGTCAGGATCTGATGGTTTCAGTGTTTACACCGATGCCTCTTTTCAAGGCTTAGGGTGTGTGTTGACGCAGAATGATCATGTGATCGCTTACGCATCCAGGCAGTTAAAACCTCACGAGGAGAAGTACCCTATTCATGATCTAGAATTAGCTGCTATTGTGTTCGCGCTGAAAATCTGGCGTCATTACTTGTACGGGGTTAAGTTTGAAATTTTTACTGATCATAAGAGTCTGAAGTATCTGTTCACTCAGGCTGAGTTGAACATGAGACAACTTCGTTGGATGGATCTACTTAAAGATTATGACTGCGAGATCAAGTACCATCCAGGTTCTGCGAATCTCACAGCCGATGCTCTTAGTCGCAAGGTGAGAGCCTCTGCACTTCAGACCAGTGCTATGATTAGTACTATCCAGGATTGTTGTTCATTGGGATTTAATTTCAAACATCGGAAAGGTATGGAGAGCATTCGTGTTGCTACCATTTTATCTGAGCCAGCTTTGTTCGCTCGGATTCGAGATGCTCAGATGTCTGATCTCAAGACTCAGAGATTAGCTCGGTTGGCTGGTGGAGATAGCAATTTCCATTATCAGTCTAATGGTCTTCTGTGTTTGTCTAATCGGGTTGTGGTACCAGAGGATGATACTTTGAGGGAAGAGATCTTGGCTCAGGCTCATCGAAGCAAGTTGAGTGTCCATCCAGGAAGCAACAAGATGTATAAAGATTTGAGGACACGATTTTGGTGGAAAGGGATGAAGCGCAGCGTTTATCAGTTTGTTTCCAAGTGTCTTGTTTGTCAGCAGGTTAAGGCAGAGCACCGTCGACCGGGAGGATTATTGTTGAACTTACCTATTCCCGAATGGAAGTGGGAGCATATCGCAATGGATTTCATTACTCACTTACCATTGTCTTCGAGGAATAGTGATGCTATTTGGGTAGTGGTGGATCGACTCACCAAGTCTGCTCATTTTCTGCCATATAACCGTGATTTCACTTTCGATCGTATGGCTCGATTGTACATTCAAGAGATTTTACGTCTGCATGGAGTGCCAGTCAGTATTGTTAGTGACAGAGATCCTCGTTTTACCTCACGATTTTGGGGTAGTTTCCAGGCGGTATTGGGTACGTCCCTAAGTTTAAGTACAGCTTATCATCCAGAGACCGACGGTCAGACGGAGAGGACTATCCGTACACTTGAGGATATGTTGCGAGCCTGTGTTATGGATTTCGGAATCGCTTGGCATGATCATTTGCCTTTGATTGAGTTCGCATACAACAACAGCTATCATCGTAGTATTGGTATGGCACCATTTGAGGCGTTGTATGGGCGACGTTGTCGTACTCCATTATTCTGGGACGAAGTTGGGGAACGACATGTTGAGGGACCGGAGTTAGTCCAGCAGGCTATTGATAAGGTTGCAATAATCAAGAAACGGATTAAGATCGCTCAGGATTGACAGGCTAGTTATGCGAACACCAAGCGGCGACCTCTTTATTTTCAGCCAGGTGAGAAAGTGTTTCTCCGAGTTTCGCCTTTTCGCAGGATTTTGAGATTTGGTCTCAAGGGTAAGCTGTCTCCGAGATTTATTGGTCCATTTGAAATATTGGAAAGCGTGGGAGATTTGGCTTACAGACTTGCATTGCCGCCGTACCTATCAAGTATTCATGATGTGTTCCACGTATCTTTGTTGAGACGATACGTAGCAGATGAGTCTCACATCTTGCATCCCTCTGAAGTTCAACTAAATTCGGATTTGTCTTACGTGGAACGACCAGTGCGGATTCTCGATCGCAAAGACAAGGTATTGCGGAATAAGATCATTCCTCTTGTCTTAGTTCAGTGGCAGCGCAGAGGCACTGAAGAAGCCACTTGGGAGCTAGAGAGTCGTATGCGTTCGGAGCATCCAGAGCTCTTTTGAGTTATGCTTTGTATATGTTTGTGTTTTCAGTTGTAATCGAAATATCAGTTGTATTCAACAACAATTGAGATGTAATAACAATGTTGTTATTTCAGTTTTTGTTCATCCTATAAACCTGATTTCGAGGACGAAATCTTTTTAAGGGGGGGAGAATGTAGTAACCCGATTCCTAATTTGAGTTAATTATTGGATTAATTATATTTCGGTGGGATCGGAAAGACCGAACCAGGTTCGGATCGTCCGAAGAGGGTTCGGATCATCCGAAGTGGGTTCGGACCGTCCGAGACAGGTGGCTGGACACGTGGAAGGGTTCTGGACACGTGGAAGGGTTCGGATCGTCCGATCAGGGTTCGGATCGTCCGAGCCAGGTGTCTGGACACGTGGAAGGGTTCGGATCGTCCGATCAAGACTCGGATCGTCCGGGACAGGTGGCTGTACTCGTGGAAGACATGCAGGGTTCGGATCGTCCGAAGTGGGTTCGGATCGTCCGAAGTGTACCAGATCGGAGCTTCCGAAGTGGATCGGAGCGTCCGAACATTGGCTATAAATAGAGGCGCGAGGCTTCATTTGTGACTCGCCATTTCAGAGAGTTCCAGAGCATTTCAGTCGTTTCTGACAGGTTTCTAGTCTTTTTCCGAGGTTCGGGCACTAGCGGGGAGCTACTAGTGTTGTAGCGGAGCTGTGCTCTAGTTTGGAGCTAGCGGCACCAGTGGGCTGACTGCGGACGCAGGCGTGAGTCTAGGACTGATTGTTAGGATCTGCTGGTTTGAGGTACGAAAGTACTATCCGAGATATCCTGGTCGAGTATACATCCTTATATGTGTTGCATGATTATGTGGTGCATTGATATATGTCATATGATGCATGCTATTATGTCACGTTTTATGATGCATGTTGCATTTCATGTTGAGCCGTATCTCCTTCGAGATAGCCTTTACTGTTGAGCTGTATCTCTTTCGAGATAAGCTATATCTTGTGGGGCCGCTCAGCCCTGTCTTGTCTTGTGGACGCATGGACACCGAGAGTACACAGTGGCCGACGGGTCCGGAGGGCTTCGGTGATCCGGGACATTTTAGGTCCACGTCTGTTCTTGTAGTGGATGCAGTGACCCAGAGGAGTACCGCGCGGCACTATCCACTTGGCGCCTCTAGACTGAGCATATTGAGATCCTTTGTTACTCCTGTTTCTTGACTACCCTGGTATCATATCATAGCATGTGCATTTCATATAGGCTTGTATACTCATGCTTTTGTACTGGGCGTTCTTATCGCTCACGTCCTCGGTTTTGTTTATCTTGGACACCCCATTCCCTCGGGGCAGGCCTCAGGTTGGACAGCTCAGGAGGAGGAGGAGGAGGACGTGAGTAGCTGGTTGGTTTAGTTTTCAGTACTTTTCTATTCGATATGGTTGTACCGTATATTTCCTTTTAGTTTAGTTGTCCTGGATTTTCGATTGGGTTGTATAACTATCTTTTGGTGACAGTTTTCCGCCTTTATTTCTGATTGTTTTTAATTAAGTTAATCGCATGCTTAGTTCTTGATTAGTAGGTGATTCTGGAACGGGTCACTACAGTTAAAATGGTGCCTTATCAGTTACGAGAAGCCGCAAGGAGTTGGTGGATTACCAGTAGAAGAATGTGGGCACAGAGAGGTACAGTGATGTCGTGGGAATTATTCAGAACTGAATTCTATCGAAGATTTTTCTCAGCTTCGTACCAAGAGGACAAGAAATTAGAGTTTGAGAATTTGAGCCAAGGGCAGCTGAATATTGACCAATATATTGCTAAATTTTCTACTCTACTACATTTTGCTCCTCATTTAGCTGGAAATGATGAAGCTATAGTAAATCAGTTCATCAGAGGGTTGAACTCAGAGGTAGTTGCATTTATGAATTTGCAACGACCTTATCATTTTGCTGATATCTTGAGTAGAGCAAAGAGAGCGGAGATGAGTCTGATTAGACAATTGACAAGGTTGTGTGTGAAGCCACCCCAGACACAGCAGTCCCCTCTTCGAATTGAGCATGGCAGCACGAGTGGAAAGCAAGAATTGCTGAAAGCTCGGAAGAAGCCATTCAAGAAGCTAGGAAGCGATTCATCTAGCTCTAGTGTTTCTGGTCCAAGCTATACTGGAGTATATTGTAGGAGTTGCGGAGGGAGACATCCCACCGAGCAATGCCAGGGAGTGACTGGTAGATGTAATATTTGTGGACAGCCGGGACACTTTGCTAAAGTTTGCCCCCAGAAGCGTTCCCGAAGATTGTAGGGAACAAAGTTCAATTGAAAACACAGATCCAGAATTCACAACAGGTACTATTCTTTATGATTATATTGCATATGTATTGATATATACTAATGCATTTGTTAAGAATATCTTTGACTGAGTGGCATGGAGATATGCTGTATCTGTTGGGTTTGTTTATACTGTAGTATAGATGTCCTTGCTTATTAAGGAAATGTGGATATCAGAGATTTCTGTAGAATATTGTATACTACAGTAAGATGAGAATGAAATAGAAATAGATTATGATGTACTTGTGTTTTCTGATTTGAACGCATTATTGATATATATATGCTGAACAAGTACAGAACTATTATAGAGTCCAATTAGGAAAGTATAAGATTCAGACCAGATATGGCTGAAGAATAGAGATTTCACAGTAAGGATTCTAGATTTAGAATTCCTTTGATATCTGTATTGTCTATGACTCGATGGATACAGAAAGGAACAGATAGTATCCTTATGTATTCAGTAGATCTACTGAATTCGAGCGTAGCATTGGCAGATTTGCCAGAAATGTACGAGTTGGCAAACATTAGCCCAGATAAGATTTCAGATTTGCTTTATATCAGAAAGATAGATTTCAGAATTGAATTCCGATCAGATATTGATTGTTGTTTTAGAATTTAAGGCAGAATAGCATCGAAGGTACAGAATGACATTGAATGTATAGAATGATACAGAATGAATTGAAAGATTTGTAGAAGAGTACCGACCAGGAGTACATCTGATTTAGTGTTTCTCTTTGACATATGTCAGTATATTCAGAGATGTTCTGATGATTGTATGCTTATTATATATCTATGAGATTTTGATATATTTGCAGCATCTGATTGATTGAATAGAATATCTAAAGATTGTATTGAATATTCTGAGAACTGTGATGATTGAATACAGAAATTATTCAGATAAGAATCCCGCTTGAGACAGATTGTATTCAGAATATGTGTTATCTGAAGTTAGTATACAGATTGATTTTGTTACAGTGGAGATTGCAATCAGTGACAGATAAGATATCGATATCAGAAAGTTTAGAAATGTCAGAAATGTATTTTGTCTGATTTGGCAAATTATTCTATTCGACTGTGGTTTTATATCTGCTGAGTGTTATCATTGCTCTAAATCAGTATTTGAGACATCCTATATTGTTTTGAGGAGCATATTTTATTGGCAGATGAGATATAACAGTTGATTAGAATGACATGAAGATGTTTATTAGAAATCCTTGTTTTATGAGTTCATTGAACTCACTAGATCTGTATAGGATATTGATATTTCATCTTTGATTTGATATTACTGTGTTTTGAATCTGTATATGCTACAGATTAGTGTAAACTAGAGGAAATATATACAGTTCAATTGAATCAGAGTTGAATTCAAGAGTTACAGTAATTCAAGAATGGGATCAGAATGTTTAGAACTTGATTGTAATAATCAGAACAGAGTAACAGATATGTGATTCTGTGTTTTGTATGAGATGGATTATCTTGTGATCTCAAAATGTGTCAGAATTGTACAGCAAAGCTTGATATTGATAGTCAGAGCCGAATACCAGGTAGGTATATTTTCTTTTATTTATGTTATTAACTGATTGTTTATGTCCGTAGTTCGGATCTGAAATCACAGATAGGGTCAGAAATGTACCGTAGTGGATTCAGTTTTCATTCTGATGACTGTGAATGTATTATATTCGAACAGATAGTTTTGATATAAACAGATTAGATCAGCTATGACAGAAATTGTACGGAAATGTTGGCAGAAATTATACTGATATGTATGAATTGCTAACAGAAAAGAAAGAAAGATAGAAATCAGAAGATTTATTACAGAATTGTATAGTTCTAAATAGAAATGAGAATACATTTCTATGGCTTTCGTAATGACAGTACCGTCATTTTTTTTACAGATTGTAAGATAATATGATTATGATTGACAGATTGGTCAATCTATATCTATTGGTTTGTACCAGATAACGTGCAAACATGACCAAATGACACAGATTGGAGTCAGAGAAGTGGTCAGAAAGATTAGAATACCACAGTAGATTATGTCAGATTGTGATTTTGCTGGAATTTGTATTCGTGACAGAATAGATCATAAACTCTCTCGTAGATGGTTTTACAGAGTGACAGACCGTCAGAATGGGTTATCCAGATATTAGAATATTTTGGTACAGCCTTAGTGCTGGATTTTAGCACTAGTTGATATGACTTATATCACTGCATGACAATACCTATCAGCCTACCAGATTGGTAATAAGATAGTTATAGATAAGGTAGTATACAGTGAATACTACAGATTTCTTTTGAAGAAAATTCGAAGGAAAATGAAGTTAGTTCAGAAAGAACAGATGTCATAAACCAACATCGGATGCTGATGAATGGTATTTGAGGTCGAGGATTGAATATGTCCTAGATCGAGAGCAACAGATTTAATGATAGTTGGCTGTATTGAATCATTATAGACTATGGAGTGGTTTATGCGGATGTTGTATAACCAACATGGCAAGATTGATTCTGTCAGAAGAACTGGAGAAGAAGTATTATGACATTATACTTCGTGAATTCTTATTCCAGACTGGAATCAGATATTTGAGTTTTGGTTTAAACTCTGTACGCATTTCTTCTAATATATCTGAATTGATTGTTGTGAGTTCGAGGACGAACTCAGATCTAAGAGGGGGAGAAATGTAATGCCCGAGATTTAATTACTGTAATCAGATGTTGATTAATTGACATAATTGAGGTTATAGGAACTCAAATGACGAAGCCGGGCGTGGTTTATTTTAAACCAAGATGTTGAACCGAACATCTCAAGATGTTAGACCGAACATCTCGCGCCCGAGCGGTAGAAAAGCACCGCCCGAGCGCGATTGTTTAATTGCCGAGGGCCGAGAATTGCTCGCCCGGGCGGAAACTTTTGACCGCCCGAGCGCCAGGAGATGTTCAGCCGAGGATCTCGACCGAAACTGCCTCGCCCTAGCGGTAGGTTTTGACCGCCCTAGCGAGAGACGTGCAGTAAGAAGAATAAGCCACTTGCCTTACATGCGGGAATGTGTATATATATATGTTTAAGCATGAAATTCTTCAGATTTCAGCCGAGGGAAACGAGGAAAGCTTAGGGAGAAAGCTTCAAGTTCCTTCGAAGACTATTATTGTGATTTTGTGCAATCCGTCCGTCTGATTTTAAATCTGACTACAGTACTGTGTTCCTATCAACGCAGACTACAACTGGACGTAAGTTTTGTTACGTTTAGACAAGATTTGAATTTACGATATTGTCAGAATTGAATATGATTCAGATATGTCGTTTCTGCTACCGTAGACATTGTAGAATTGAAGTCAGATTAGAGAACAGACCGTTTCTGTCATTGTTATGATTTTTGAAAGATATTGACTGAGATTCTATATCAGAATTGTGTTAGTATTCAGAGTATGATTGTATTGACACTGATTATGAGTTTCAGTATGATATTTGTGATGTTCAGAGTGACGGGGTTATTCAGATTGTATTGTTATGCCGTCCAAACATCAGTTGATTTAGATTGATCAGATTCAGATATGATTTCGATTAGATTGTGATATTATTGATATGACTCAGATTATATATTGTTCAGATATTGATCAGATTATATACTGAGTTGAGTATTGATCAGAACAGCTTGTGAATTGAGTTATACATTGATTCAGTGTATTTGATATTGTCATTTCAGATTTGATATGGACAGATTCGAGACTTCGTCTTCGTCAGACCAGGAAGACAAAGGTATAATTCATGTGATATTCGGGAAGCTACAACTCAAACCAGATTTCATTTGAGTTTCCCAACAAAATCACATACTATACTGCTCTTTATACTTTGATATGTTTATGCTTTGATTTTAGCATCGTATTCAAATGTATAAGATTATTGCCATATTCAGATATGAATATGATTATGCTTTGTTTACAGATGGTTATACATTGCATGTTAAGATGTTTATGCTTTGTTTACAGATTGTTATTCATTGCATTTAAGATAGGAAAGTCTTGACAGCCATTGTCAGACTTCTAGACGTTCGGTGTATCTCAACTTAGGAGTAGCCATTACTCCTATTGCCAGCCGTTGATACAGCTCAGACCGAAGTCTAGGAATAAGACGTACAGTCACCCCGATTGGGAGAGTAGGTGACAGCCATTGACGTCTTATTCACACCGGGATCCCTAGAGTTATAGTTGAGTCGAGTCTAGACATTATTTGACTAGAACTGCATGCTTATATGAATGGGATTCATAGATTATGGAACCCATTGTTATTGCCTTCAGTCATGATAGCATGTTTTATGATTTAGATGGTGTATGTGCATGTTTATCTGATTTGAGATGCATGTTTAGTTAGATTAGATGTCATAGATTATGGAATCTATTACTATTGTTTTAATTTCTTCATGACAGCATGTTTCATGAATTATTATGTGTATATGCATGTTTACCATGTTTTATACTGGGATTTATTCTCACCGGAGTTATCCGGCTGTTGTCTTGTTTTGTATGTGTGCATGACAACAGGTGGGGCTGGATCAGGGTCGAGATGACGATGAGAGAAGACGAGTTAGCGTGGTGATTCCGGACTTGTAGCAGACTTGGTTTATTAATTGAATTATTAACCGAACCTTAGACTTAGGTTGTACAGTATTGTACTTTTCTAATGAATTGTAGTTGTTATACAGACATGTATATGATTTAGATTCCATTACCTTCCGCAGTTATATTTTAAAAAGAAAAATTTTTAGACCCTGTTTATCAGAACTGATAATTAAATCTCAAAAGATGATTAAGAAAAGATTAGCGTCCGGGTCCCCACAGTTTGTGTGAAATTGTGTGTGTTCAATATATGTGCGTGGGTTTGAGTTGAAAAAGGTAGGACTCTTCTAGTAATTAAATATATAATAAGTAGAGGTTTATTTTAATTAAAACTCAATTTAAAATTAATAATTAAAGCCTTACAATTTAAATTACTAATTTAGCCTTCCAATTTTAAATTAAGAGTCCTACAATTTTAAATTCTACCATTGATTAAATATCACTTAATTTAATTAATTAAGTCATAAGAATAATTTTTAAAATATTTTATTTCGAGTAAAAGCATTTAGATATTTTATTTTCGAATTTTTCTAATTAAAATGCTTAACGCCTTTAATACACTCGATAATATAAATTTAGCCATAAAATACTAAAATTTAAAATATTTTAAAATATTAAATTTCTTGACTTAAAATAAAAATTATAACCTTAAATTTTTTGTATTTTAATCGTGTCTGATCTTCTTTCTTAGTCCGGCATTAAATATTCGTCTAAAAGGTAAAACTTGTGAAAATATCTTAAATTGCATAATAAAATATATATACTTTTAAAATAATTTAACGCATAACATACATTACTTAGATTATTAAATTAATTTAGTAATTCAATCGTACATGGGGTTTACGTGTACTAGTTTTGGTCAATATAGCTCAAGAGATGAGGGTTTCTTCAATGAGCTTCCTTGAGTTGAGGGTTTCCTCTACCAAGCGAAATCCCTTCAATTCTCATGGTTTTGCAGTGCTTCGCTTTCCTTTTGAGCTGCTTTCCGAGCTTTTCAAGGTGATTTGATCTGAAAATCCGGATCCTCGCATATAATACGATCACATCAAAGAATGAAAGGTGATATTCATAGTGCTTTACATTGATGACATTCGATTATTGGGAATTATTGGAAAGATTTTCTACAATAAAAGGTTGGCTAGCCAAGCAATTACTAATAAAATATTTGGGAGAAGCAAATTGTGTTCTTGGAAATTGAGTTGTTCTAGATTGCGATAACAAATTGTTACATTGTCTCAACCTACTTATTTTGATAAAATGTTATTAATTTATAAAATAAAATATTTCAAGAAAGTTTGCCTGTCAATCCGACTTGGAGTCATCCTCTTCAAGGAGTAGTGTCCTTAGACACCTCAGGAGGTTGAGGACATGATGTGTATTCCCTATGCCTCTGTTGTAAACATCCTTATGTACGCAATGTTATGCACTATGCGACATTTGTTATTCAATATGGATAGTCAGCCATTTTCAGTCAAACCATGATAGATCATTGGATAGTAGTAAAGAACATTATCAAGTGTCTTCAGAGACAGAAAAATTTGTTTTGTTGGAGATCTTAAAATAGATGGTTACACTAATATTGCGTTCCATTCAGACAGATATATTCATAAATCAAAATCTAGATCAAAATTTTAATCTTGGTGATTGATGGAGTAAATTCACAGTTGTCTGCAAAGACTGATGGAGTGAGCTCGCATCTGAACACAACGATTTATTTTATGAAAAAACTCTGATGATGTTGACAAAAAGGGGAAATACATCTTGAGGAAAATATAATCTAGTCACTCCCGAGGACATCCTAGGCCGATCAATTGCAGAAAGACGACTCCTGATTCTAGCAAGACCCTATCAGAATTTAGCAAGAATTCGAGTAGTCACAAAGAGTATCACATGAGATAGTCTGTTTCAGTATCAGTTTAGCATAATTGTCTTATATTTATTTCAGTTTTTCAGCCATATATTAATTCATTCTTTTACATTGCACATATTTTGTCAATCACCAAAGAAGAGAAATTGTTTGATTAATTAAGTTTTGGTAAGTTAACAAAAACCTATTAATTTAAATATGTGTATTAACTTAAGCCGGACCGAACTAGTAGTAAGAATCTTACATACTATTTGAGTTAAGTGTGTCAAGTGTATTTTGTTCTAAAATATGTGCTAATTGTATTTTGTTCTAAAATACCTGTAACTGATAGTAAGAATCTTACAAACAGATTGATTAAGTTTTGAGTAAACTATGAGTTTCCATAGGACGGATATAAGTCCTGCTGAAGTGAGTTGTTTCAAATTGTTTATAATCACCAAAGTCTTTTAGTGAAATCATTCAAGAAAGAAATAATTGATAGCCCAATTGAAATCATTCAAGAAAGAAATAATATTCAGCCTCATTGGTTGAATATCTTGTAGTGTCTTGCTTGGAATTTTTTCAAGAGACAACACCACCATTGTGCTTGAATACAAATCCGAAGGTCGATTTCGAATCATCCGCATATGATTGGAAGCTAGAATCAGTGTAGCCTTCCAATTTTTACTTCTCCACTCTCGTATACCAAGAAAAAATTCTTAGTTCTTTTCAAGTACTTAAGAACGTCCTTCACTGTTTTCCCATGCAGTGGTCCGAGGTTCGACTGATATCTGCTTGCAACACTTAGTGCATATGCAATATCAAGTCAAGTAGATATCATACCATACATAATACTGCATATTCCAGAAGCATTTGGAATGAAGCTCATTGTTTCTATCTCTTCATCAGTCTTAGGGCACATAAACTTGGATAGATTCACACCATGAGAAATTGGGAGATATCCTCTCTTGGACTCCTCCATAGAGAATCTCCTCAGTATAGTATCGATATATATGAATTGGGTGAGCTCTATCATCCTCTTTGATATATCTCTATAGATCTGTATTCCTAATACATATGATGTTTCACTCATATCTTACATGGAGAACTTACTAGCTAACCATACTTTAGTTGACTGCAACATCCCTACATCATTCCCAATAAGTAGTATGTCATCAACATAAAGCACTATTAATGTCACTGCACTCCCATTAACCTTCTTGTATACACAAGTTTCCTCAGGATTTTTTGCAAAGTCAAACTCTTTGATAGTGTTGTCAAATATGAGGTTCCATCTCCTTGATGCCTGAGTCCATAAATGGATCTCTGAAGTTTGCATATTTTATGCTCACTTCCTACTGATGTGAATCCTTCAGGTTGAGATATGTAAATCTCTTCCTTAATATCCCCATTAAGGAACATTGTTTTCACATCCATATGACATATTTCATTGTCATACCATGTTGTTATGGCTAGCAGTATGTTAATGGACTTGAATATTGTGACTAGAGAAAACGTTTCCTCATAAACAATATATTGCCTTTAAGTATATCATTTTTCTACTATTATAGCTTTGATGGTCACCACCTTCCCATCAGCTCCAAGTATCCTCTTGTAAATCTATTTGCATCATATGGGAACGATTCCCTCAGGTAGATCTGCTAAGGACCACACTTGGTTCTAATACATGGAGTCCATCTCGGACTGCATGGCTTCAAATTATCTAGATGAATCAGCATCAGACAATGCTTCCTTGAAATTTCTTGGATCGCATCCAGGAATGAGCTAACCTTGGCCCTCTTCAAGAAGCAGGCTCATCCTGTTAAGCGGCCTTGAGATCCTTTCGGATCTCCCAGGAGCTTCTGTTTCTTTGATTGGCTGTTGGGGTGTAGGTTCTACTACTTGTGTAGTGGGTGGTTCTCAAATCTCATCGAGTTCTATTATCCTGCCTTTTCTATCTAATAGAAACTTCTTCTCCAAGAAGGTAATATTCCTTGAAACAAAAATCTTTGTTTCACTAAGATAATATAAATATTATCCAACATAGTTCTTTGGATATCCCACAAAGTAGTACAAATTGGCTCTACTATCCAATTTGTCTCCCACTACCGACTTCACATAAGCAAGGCATCTCTATATTCATATGTAAGAATATTTGGGAGGCTTTCCATCCATATCTCATATGGAGTTTTATCCACTTCCTTTGTATAAAATTGATTCAACAACCTTGCCGTTATTTCAAGCGCATATCCCCAAAGAGATGATGGCAATTCAGTGAATCCAATAATAGATCGGACCATGTCCATCAATGTCCAATTATGACATTCTGACACTCCATTCAACCGGGGTGTGGCAGGTGGAGTCAAATGTGAGAGAATCACATTCTCTCTAAGGTAGTCTTGAAACTCTGTACTCAAGTATTCTCCACATCGATCTGATCGTAGTGTTTTTATACTCTTTCCTAACTGTTTCTCTACTTTTGTTCTGAATTCTTTGCACTTTTCAAAGGCTTCAAACTTTTATTTCATTAAATATACATACTCAAACCTCGAATGGTCATCGGTAAAGGTAATGAAGTACGAATGACCAAATTTCGTGCTAATATTTAGCGGGCCACACACATCTGGAACAAATCCAACAGATCATTTGCACGTTCCATTTTCTCTAGGAAAGAGGCCTTGGTCATTTTTTTTTTCAAACCGGACTCACATATCTCTAGAGATTTTATGTCTGACGAGTCAAACATGCCCTGTCCCACTAGCTTGTGCATTCTTCTTTGGGAAATATATCATAGAATAACGTGCCACAAATGTTCTTGGTTTACAATATCTTGTTTTCTTTTTGTTGTTGTTGAAATCATGTTCACTTGGACATTCACTTATCATTGTCAAAACATTTCTGGCCCATATTATTTCTTATGTCCAGACTTCTTACAGTGAAGCAAACATGTTATGACTTATCAAGCTTTGTCGAATTCCAGGCCCACCACCTTCTCAATAGACCCAATAATACTTACACCATGCTCATGGGCAAGAGCCTCATATTTCATCCGTGCAGTCATGTGTTCCTTGAAAGTGGTGTGCATTATTGTTCGAGTTTCATACACTATGCAATTCTTGCATGTGTATTTGAATGTCAGCGGTATTCAACATTTCCTCAAACTCTCTCTACAGTTCATTTGACACTGAAGCGAGTATATTACACTTTTGGTTGCATACTATGGTCACACCATCTTGCATGTTTTGTAAGTTCAGAAAGACTGACATTAGTGTATATGCTATTTTCTCCGAATTTAGAACAACTTTCCCATCCAATCTTGAAATTAGTGTTTGGTTAGCTTGTTTTAATATTTGAAATGGATTACATGACAAAATCATAAATATACTGATATGGAAACAAAATAGAAGTTACTGACTATTTTAAAATATTTTGTAAGACGTAAAATATGGACTTTTGTTTTTACAAATTGTCTCTCACTATTTTGACACTTTCACCACCCTCTGATGAAAAACGGGAAATCCAATTCCTTAGTGAGTATGCAAGGCCTAATTTTGAAATCATGATCCCGAATAATATCATCCAATCATAATTTTCAAAAATTAGAGCCCAATTGCAACTCCTTGCAACCCTTACGTAATTTTTCTTTACGTTTGAGGAGGGTCCAATAATATGATCCTATTTCTCTTCACGTGTCGAGCCCGACCCATAAATGTTGAACTTTAGTGGATGGTTGTCATGAGATGCCCCAATAATATGAGTCGAAGTCATGGGAGTTCCACATAGTTCACTTCAAATACGTCAGTGGAATTCACAGCTTTCCGACGTCTAGGCCTCCCCAATAATATGAGCCAGACACTGACTGGGGCTATCGTTCATTATGCAACCATCGCTGATGAAGGAAATGCATTATTAAATTTTCCTTTAATTATCCTTTCAATTGGCTTGATTTAAATTTTGGATCTCATCCAAAATGAGATATTTTAATTTTAAAAATTTGTCTCATCATTAATTTTCAAACTCGTGCCATTATTGTTTGTATGATTGCCGGATTCATGCAACTCTTGTTATTATATTAATAATAATGCACATACTGATTATTTATAATATATCACATACAATATAAATAATAAAAGATGATCGGTAACCAAGAGCTAATTGATCTGTACGAGCCACATACAGATATATGTCTATAGCCTAGGTAAATGCAGGGATACAAATGCAATATTACATAAGCTTCCAATATTTTATATGTCTTTGATCTTCAAAACTTCTTCCGAGGATCAGGTCCACCATCTTCAAATCTTGATCTTTCACTAATTCTAATATTTACATTAAATATTCATGGCACATTGGGATACAAATTTATGGGGTGAGAACGAACCATAAATCGGGTCCACTTTTAATTATCAAATAATCAAAAATTACAACACGTAAAATATCCTAACATACACCTAGCACATTGTTCATGGCTCTCGATCATCCTTTTACCATATAATATCATATATTTTATAAATCCGATAATATCACATATTATCAATAAATCGTATATCTCGTAAATTATCATTAACCGACAAAATTATCAATTTAAATAAAAACTTTTATTTAATTTCAAATAATTAATTTTCTTGTAAAACACTTTTTACCATAAATAAATAAAATCACATTTCAATTATTTATTTTGTAAGAAATTAATTTTATCAAATTATTATAAGGGTAAAATCGTCTGTATTTTCATAAAATATCAATTTAACCCCAAAAATGTTAAAAATCAGAAAATCGCTCCTAGGCCCGAACAATTGAAGCCCACGAGCCAGCGCGGTGCCCGAGATATTCCAAGGCACCTACCTGCGCCGCCCACCCGCTGCCCGATCCGATCGAGCACTGCGGACACGCTGCACGCAGTGCGGCTCCGGCGCGCTCTGTGTACACGCCATGCGATGCTTTGTTCCGGTCAGACCAATTTTTTTATTTTTGATTTTTTTAAAAAAAAATTGTTTATTGAAAAATAATATTGAGGGGCATTTTTATTAAAAAATTTACGCGGTTAGAAATAATAAACTCAAGACAATTTATTTAAAACACACGATTGAGAATAACCTGGCTCTGAAAACACTGTTGGGACATTGTGTTCTCGCATCCAAAACGCAGCGGAAGTTTAAAATTTTTTGCTTGGGCGTCTTGTGTTCCAAACATTCATAGAATTATTCATTTGCGTTCTCAACGTTAGACTTCTAACTATTCCGGTGTTTAGGAGGATATACTCCTTCTTGTATATCCTTAGGAACGACTCTTCTCCTTTGATCGCCTAATTAGGTTCACGAACGAAGACTGTCTTCCTCGCTTGGTTTGCACAATAAAATTTAAATGATTTATGTGTTGAGAATGTTGCCTCCGAATTTCCAAAATTCGGAGACGAAGCGGCGCAGCGGTGGAAGACACAAAGGTGGTTGAAATTTTCCTTGATATTTAACAAGGTGGGCGTGACTTTTTTTCATTTACCATTTTGGGCAGCTACCAGTTTTAGTGAACTTCTTCACAAAACAGGCAATTCAACTCTCCTTCCTTAATTAGCAATCATGCTAACTTTCATTCCTTTTATCTTATGGAATCAGCTCATAAACTCCTTTATAAACTTCATGTTTGACCTCCATCAAACTATAGTCGTCAAATTTCAACTCCTTAAACTTTGACTTTCTCAACAGGAACACGAATCCGATATTTGTGTAACCCTCAATGGTTCAGGGATACAGCTAGCTGTGGGTTCTCATCACCATGTGATTCACAATAACATTTATTCTTATTCGGACTTACCCTAGTTAACCTCATTCTTTTCTTCAACACCTTGATCAAGAATGTCTGAACTCATATTTGATTGCACCCATCGGATCATGATAAAAGCGTCTAGTAGCATCGCCCAATGATCCCGTAGGTATCACTGACAGTGCCTGCAAGAACCTTTAGTTATGTTTAACATACAGTACGGTTCCTTCAACACATATATCCTGGTCGAATCTGCAACCATTGTATATTGAGAGTTGCACGTGAATTCGATAACAATGTGATTTATCTTTGTGTACTAATAGTGGCATGGTATGTGCAACTAGGAAAACACCTTTGCCTAAAGCACATTTTTTGCTCTGGCCATAGACTCCTTGCACTATTAACTCATCAGATCATATAGTATATCTTCACCCGTAGGCGAACGAGGAATCCCCGACTACAATGCATTTTCTCCTATGTATTTCGAAACTACACCGACCTCGACACCTGATGACCCTCGATGGAGTCGGTAAACGGATCAAAGTGCATGCTAGTACGTATAGCCTCTATATTGTCCCGGGTCAAAGGAATAATGGTGTACAACCATAACTGCGGACTATTCCACTCGATAAGTGAAGACCACTTGGACAATCCGATGGAGGGTTGTTAAGTGCATAATCATATATATGATCACACATCTGTGGGAATTGACATCTCCATGCCCTTGCCAATGAATACGGCGTTTACCTCACAGACGCTAGTCTCGAGCTCGAGCGACCTTTATCCTTGTTTTAGGCGGCTGATTCGAGTAGGAACCTGTTTAGAATATATAGTTCACTCCCTAATGAGTTTCATGATCTTACGTTGCGATGCAGACCTCATGGTACCTTTTGTATATTCATGGACTTTATCTATACAGCTTGCATATGTACACATAAAAAATATAATTTCATAATAGAATAAAATCATAAAATATTATCAAAATAAATATTATTTTACATCATAGTCAATAAAACCAGACCCACAAGTTGGCTTACTGGACACTTACTCTTACATCCGGACCCCATGGATAGCTCCCATTTGCTCTACCAACAGGGGATTGGAACACGAAGATGTTTTTCTTATCCGAGTAAGCGGCCGCGGCTGGTCCAGTTAGTGGTGACTTTGGTTACTCAACTATCGGTTTAAATATATTTTTAAACAAAATTTAGCTCGTCAATTTTTTTAGCAAACATTTAAACAAGTTTATTTGTCGTGTGACTAACACATTTTCCATTACTTTCTTTTGATCTTCTATTTAATAATAATGATAACAAAATAAATAGATAAATTCTATTCATCGCCCAAACCCAGCTTGATCTAGATCAATTTTAAATATCAAGTATGTTAATTTTTATTTCAATTCGAGATAATGTTGGTTAAATATTATTTTCCTCCGTCAGTATAAATATAAACTTTTTTGTCGTCCCCATTTTGTTCCACAACATGCATGGGTCGAATGAACATGAATCAAAGTTTTGGTGACAAATAGTATGATTATAATAAGAAGGTTGGGCATACTTGCAAAATATTGTTGAAATGATACATGATCGATTAAAAAGAGTCGAAGAACTAAGACAACATTAGATTCTCCCACGAGGCCCGGGGGCGGGTGGTAGTTTAGGGCCGTTGGCGATGGGCAGAATGTCTCCGGTGGCATGGGAGCTGACATAAGCAAGTGTGGCGCCTCCGACCAAAATCAAGAATTTGAGCAACAGACCTCTCTTGGTGAAAGGAGCAGCAAATGTCTCAAAGAACTTGCTCTGCAATTAATAATTTTGATAATTTATAAACAAGTATTACCTAACATTCAATTTCAATATTTCAAGCCGAATTTAGAACTCTAAATCTTAACCTTCAGAATTCGCACCTGGCTTATTTAAACCATATTTTATATTAGTTTGGAGTTCATGAATGCAATATATATTTTTGAAATCTCTGAGACTAAAAATTGATCCACTAACTTTCTATTTTCTCAAATTTTGAGCATATTTGTCATACATATTTTCAACTATATGTATGCTTAAAAAATTGAAAACACGAAGAGTTAATAATCATTTGGAGATTTTCAACAATCCAAAAAGTAAATGATAGGTGCACACAGATATGGATCAAACAATCTATACTATTCTTGATATTTTATTACTTTTAGTTTTCCATTTTTTCTCAAACTAATCCATTTAAAAATATTTAAATCAACAAAATCTTAAATATATTATTATTATTATTCAAAAATACCTGGAAGGCGTTGTATGGTGAAGGTCCATCCGAACCGTATACGTCCCATTGGCCAGTGGTGTTAGCGATATCATCCAAATCAAAGTACACACTCTTTTCACCATACTTGGCCACCACAGCACCAGCCCTGCACGATAATTTTTTTTTATATACATTTTTTCCAACTTTAATTTACATTATAAAATTTTAAAAAACGCAGATCAAATCATTTATACTATACATGCATATATTAAATGTGGTACATAAAAAAATGTTGTCGTATAAAATACTAACATCACAATAATTTTTTTAGTAAATTACACAAATATATAATTTGTAAGCACATAAAATTTGATTGAGAGGTTGATCGTGTTACCGGGTGTTTGTTGGCCGGAAGGCGGCACGAGATTGCTTAACATGAAGCCTGGTTCCGGTAATGGAGCTTCCGGAGAGGCCGTTGACAGTGGCGGCGGCGCCGCCAAAGGTTGCAAGAGATGCCATTGCAAGATGTCTGTTCAAGTAATGAACCGAAATAAAGTAATTTGATTTTTATTTGGCTGAGTGGAGTTTATTTGATCTTTTTGATTGGATATTAGTATGCCACGTGGATTTTTCTATTCTGTGAAAGGATATGAGATCCCATTCGATGGTGCCACGTATGCTAGAGTTGGATAAGCCTATCCCCTTTGAGATTTTAATTTGTTTTTTTCCTTTGAAATTCATAATTTGGTATTAGTAAATGCAAAATTTTGGCATTCTTCATTAGTTGTAGCATTGTTGCACGATTAATTTAAGTTGCGTTTGAAGTGGAGGATTTGGATTTGAAAGATATATGAAAAGATGAGTTGAAATAATCCGGCATTGAAATGCATCCTAAACACTAAAAAAACTGGTTCATATTAGAAATAAATTGTCCATTAATGAATTTTGCCAAACAAAAAAAATTTAAATTGAAATCTTTAACTTCAAATGCATTCATCTAAATACAACCTCAACCGAGAATTTGGATTTGAGAAAATGATTTGAGTGAGAATTTTAAATGAATCTCTTTTGAGATAATTTGAAATCAATTGCATTAGTTAATAAACAAGTAGACTTCAAATTTGTTATTAAGGGTTTCAAATTATTAATTTCAAATCTATTGCAACCTTAAGTTTTACAAAAAAATGAATTATTCTTTACGTGAATTTAAATCCTTCCATGGGAACCATATGTTTTCAAAAATTCTATGTAAACATAGCTAAAATTTGATATTGAAAACCTTTTTTATTCATTTTTCACTGTAATGAATTTTGTATGAAATAATTACTCCGCCACACGGACAGAGCGTAGAGAATATTTTCAATTGGCCTACAAATTTGGGCCTGATCCAGTTATCTGTACTAGTCCAAATGATTAAACATGGAACAATTGAAAAAACAAAGGAAAAGTAAATGTGTGATAATAGACGATGAGATTTTTTGTATCTTAGCACACCAAGAATCTCTCTTGAAACTTCAGACTTCTGTCCCGGGCAAGGTGACTTTGAAGGTAACCTTCTGTTAGAGTAGATGTCCTGTAAGCCAATTGATAACAAAGGATTTTATTGACTCAGTTGTAATAAATAATCTTTATTTTAATATAATTTATTATTTCATGGTTTGTTATTTATTTATCTGAATATTCATATTAACAATATAGATAAAGACCTTGATTGTACTTTAATACAAATGAATCGTAATTCTATGTTGAAACTCATTTGTAAACACTGTATGATCTAAATTCGTTACTAGTCGACTCAGCCGCCTAAAAAACATAGATAAAGGTCGCTTGAGCTCGAGACTAGCATATGTGATGTTTTGTACCGCATTTCTTGGTAAGGGCATAGAGATGTCCAAACATGCAGAGGGTAGTCATATGATGATTATACAAAACAACCTTCCCTCGGACTTTTCAAGTGGTTATCATTCACCGAGAGGATAAGTCTGTGGTTATGATTGTACACCATTTGTCCTTACGACCCGGGACAACACTGATGCCCTATATGCTAGGGCTGTGCTTTGACTCGTTTACCGGCTCCATGAGAGTCATCAGGTGACGAGATTGGGTATAGTTGCGACACATATAGGAGCCAGTACATTGTAGTTGGGGATTCACGGCTCACCTACGGGTATGGATATTCTATGTGATCTGATGAAATAGTAGTGCGTGGAATATCTGGTCAGTGTATGAGATGTATATTGGAGAAGGAGTTCTGCAATAGTATACGCGATGCCACTATTTATATGTGTCATATAGTCATCAAATTATTATGCGACCCTCGATGAACAAATTGTTGCAGATTCGATGAGAATATATGAGTTGAAGGGACCGTACTGTACGTTAATCATAATCGACTGGTTCTTGCAAACACTATCAGTGATACTTAGGGAATCACAAGGCAATGCAACTAGTCGCTCTTACCATGATTCGATGAATTTAATCAGAAATATGATCTGACATTCTCATGATCAATTATTGATACATAGATGGGGCAAATTAGGGTAAACCCGAATAAAAAATTATGTCTTGAATCAGAAGGAGTTATGAACCCACGGCTAGCTGTATACCTGAACCATTGAGGATCACACAAGCACTGGATCATTTGTTCACATTGAGAGAACAAATTCAAGAAGTTGAAATTATATTATGATATAGTAAATTCAAGGAGTTGAATTTATGATAATTAATTTTTGAGAAAAATAAATTCAAGGAGTTGAATTTATGAGATAGTAAATTCAAGAAGTTGAATTTATGAATATATAAAATTTGGAGAGAATAAATTCAAGTAGTTGAATTTATAAAATTTAAGAATTTAATTTATTAAACTAAAAATTTGAATTTATTAAATATTAAAATTTAGAGATGATAAATTCAAGGAGTTGAATTTATAATTTAAATATTAAATTCAAATATTGAATTTATAAATGCTTTAAATTAAATGTAATAGGTGTATGTATTATGGGCTTGTAGGAGTACAAGACAACATACAAATTATTAAGATTCTTATTGGACTTTAAAAGATTAATTAATGGATTAAACTAGTTGAACTAGAGAAATTAATTGATTAACTACATTAAGTGTTTGATTTAATTAATGGGCCTTAAGCTTATATATATGAGTATTAAGTTTGGGGTTAATAATTAATCCTCATAATTTTTTTTAGAAAACTCTAGCCTCCATGACACAAGAATTTCGAAAATACCTCTCCATCTTTCCTCTCAAATTTCGGCCTCCATCAAAAGGTTTTTTGGTTGAGCCATATCTCGATTTTTAATCTCCAACGTTAAAGTTCTTCCAAATATTCTAGTGTTATTTGGAAGAGGAACAAATCATCCAGTCGTGGACCGGATTAGGGGATTGAAGAAAGGAGATTTGAAAAACGTACGTATGATTTATAACAAGAGCTACGTTCGCATATATCGACGTAGTTGGAGCCAAGTGTGAATCTTTCGCCAAAGGTATAAAAGTTTAAACTCCCTATGAATGTTTAATTATAAATTCATACGAGCGCTCAAACAAATATTTTGATTGTCAAAATAAAATAAAATTTTAAAATTGTTCTGCCTTTTGGGCACGAGAAAACCGAGATTCAACACTTTCTTCATTAATCAGCTTGAAATTCCTTTTTCCGTGGTTCGAAACTCATTTTCTGGTTGAATTTGATAAGATTAGATGGCATCAATAATAGCAAGACTGCCGCTCCCACCATTGAAGTTGGTCAATGGAAGACAATTAAATCCCTGTACGGGACTCCTCATAAATTGGCAATGCCTTCCACTAAAGGTAGACAAACCATTTGCCCATTTCAAAATTTTAAGCTTAAATTATGTAGAACTTTATACTTGCTTGAAAAGAAAGTATATGTGGAAACTGCCAAAAACACCTACAAAACTGTGTCAGAGTTGAGCTGAAAATCGGACCGTATTTTAGAAAATGTGGCAATGTTTAGATATTTAGCTGAAAGGTATTGGGTGTTACTGCGGAAGGAGCACCATTATTTGATAAAGTTGTCTTAATTTTACATTTCTTTATCCAGTTGTTCTTATTGTGTGTAGTCTAAGTAGAGTGTAGGAAAATGTTGAATTATGTTTTAAAAAGTATCATTCTTTAATTTATTCATCGAATGATGTAACTCGGATTCCATATTTGGAAATTGTGGCTATTTTTCTTGATGCTATTTGCGATGAAAAAGTTAATTTAGTGCTTGTCGTAGATTAGGACTTGACAAGTAGTTTGGGTTTGTGGAAACAGAGGTTTTCTAACGTGTCCCATTTTCGAGACAAGAATATAATGGTGTTGTTAACGTGCTTGAGTGCCTCTCCTATCTTGGAGGTTAGTCTTTTGGGAGCCAGTCTTTGTGGTTTGAACTCACCTATTTTGCTTCTATCCTTCCATTGGTGCTGTGAGAATTGACTGAGCGGAGGGCTATCTAGGAAAAGGCTACCATCGGGACAGGATTCTCGAAGTGTCTGTTAGTTGTTACAGTTAGTTCCTTGCTTCCCGAATATACAAATGTCAATCCCGAAAATCAGTTGTTATGATTTTCTTAGTTGCAGAGGGTATAATCCTTGTGATAAAGGTAATTAGGAAAATGAATGTGAGAGAATGTAGATTTGATGGGAATATATATTGGAAAGCCACTATAATGTGTGACTGTTTGGTTTTGAGGATTCTCTTGGCTTGTGTTAGAATAGAGGTTGTGCTTATGTGGGGTTTGTGCTTACGTGGAGCTGATGTGTAACTACAATCAACACACATATAGTCAATGTATTGTATAGTATAAATAGTAAGGTTTAGTTAGTCAAAGTATTAATGTACGTATATCTTGTATTCAGCTTTTTCCGCATCTTGAGTTCTGCGTTTTTTGTTTTTTCCATCGATAAATTTGTTCTTCTAATATGGTATCAGAGGCTTAAAATTCTGATTTATCTTCGCTTCGACTTCAAATCATCAGCTCCACCTCTCGATTTTCGAAGATGGTGAAAGGCGGTGGTCAAGTGGTTAACAACAACCAAAATCATGCTTCCGCGAATCGCATCTTTGCCGAGGATTTGAGAAATCCATACTTCCTGCAAAATGGCGATCATCCAGGTCTTATCGTTGTATCTCATCCACTTTCTGGTTCGATTTACAACACTTGGAGCAGACTATGGCCATGGCCTTAACTGCCAAAAATAAAATTGGCTTCGTTGATAACATTGTGGCTCGTCCCTCACCAAATGATCTCTTGTACGGTGCTTGGGTTCGATGTAATAGTATGGTAACTTCATGGATTTTGAATGCGGTTGCTCGTGAAATTGATGATAGTCTCATATATATGCCGACCTGTCATGAGGTTTGGATTGACCTGTGTGATTGGTTCCAACAGAGCAATGCACCAAGGATTTATCAAATTAAGAAGTTACTCAGTGCTTTCAATCAAGGATCTCTGAGCATTAGTTCTTACTACACAAAGTTGCGAACACTTTGGGATGAACTGAGAGATCATCAACTTGCTTTTGTCTGCAACTGTGGACTGATGAAAGATTGGGTGAACATAGTCAGGAATGTGTTATGCAGTTTCTAATGGGTCTAAATGACTCCTATGCACAAGTGCACACACAAATCTTGTTGGTTGACCCTCTCCCTGGCATTGCCGAGGTATTTTCTCTCGTGGCTCAGGAGGAGAGACAAAGGTCCATCACGTTTGATACTGCCAAATTGCACATTGATGCTTCATTTGTCTCGAATGAATCCACTGTTGTGGGAACTGCCGGGAAGTTCACTAGTTCCAAAGGCAAAAGTGATAAAGTTTGCTCTTATTGCAACTACACTAATCATACAGAAGATAAATGTTACAAGTTGCATGGTTTCCCTCATGGACATCCCAAGTTTGGACTGAAGCCACCTTTCGGAAAGTTCCAAGCATGCCAAACTTATGCATCTCCAGATCTTGATTCGAATACCTCTGTTGATTCTCTCACTCATGGTCAGCGTAACCAGCTTATTGAACTTTTGAGCTCCAAGATCCAGACAATGAGTAACTCCACTTTGGAACGACAACAACAAGAGTCATCGGTGTCTTGCTTCAATGGTATTTTTTCTCTGTTCGATACTTTCCCTGCCATTCGGTGCCTGGATTGATAATGGATACAGGAGCTACATACCACATATGTTGTTCCATGTCTCTTTTTACCACCTTTTGGCAAATCAATTCCAACGTGATTCTTCCAAATAATTTTTCAGTAATTGTTAACCATGTTGATTCTATTCAATTGACGAGTAACCTTGTTCTTAACGACGTCTTATATGTACCACATTTTAAATTCAATTTACTTTCCATTACGGCTCTCACTAAGTCTCTTTCATGTTCAGTGTGCTTCTTTTCTGATGTTTGTAAAATCCAGTATATCAACCAAGCCAAGATGATTGGGTTGGGTAAGCGCGTTGGAAATCTATATGTGCTGAGCAAGTTTGAGAATGTATCTTCGATGATCGTTTGTAAAACCTCTGTAGATCTTTCACATTTATGGCATTTTCGCATGAGACACCCTCATTTGTTAGGTTTTCTACCTTACATAGATATCTAGGTTCTTCTTCTGTTAAGCAAAGTCATGTGCCTTTTTCTATTTTCAAATTATCAAAACAAAAACGGTTGCCTTTTATTTCTCAAAATAGTATGTGTAATGTGTCTTTCCAGCTTTTATATATTGATATTTGGGGTACTTTTAGCCCAATTTCGTTGAAGGACATAAATACTTCTTGACCATAATGGATGATCATTCTTGTTTTACTTGGACATACATGATGAAAGCTAAATGTGATGTCCAAACCATTTTTCCAATCTTTTATAAAATGATATGTACTCAATTTCTTGTCAACATTAAGGGGTTTCTGAGTGACAACTCCCCATATGTCAATTTCACATATTTCTTCCATCAAAAGGGAATTGTTCATTTTCATTCTTGCGTCGAAAGACCACAACAGAACTCTGTTGTTGAGCGAAAGCATCAGCATATTCTAAATGTGGCTTGAACACTCCTTTTACAATCAAGCTGGTCTATTGGACTGATTGTATACTTACCGCTGTTAATTTGATCAACCGTACGCCTTCAGTCTTACTTGCGAATAAGCCGCCCTTTGAATTGTTACACCTTAAACAGCCATCTTATTCACATTTAAAAGTTTTTGGCTGTTTTTGTTTTGCTTGAGGCAAATTCTCTTCTCGGCCAATCAAATCTGTATTTATGGGTTACCCACCGGGCTACAAAGGATATAAATGGTTGAATATAGAGACTAATGAGTTGTTCACTTCACGGGTTGTCATCTTCCATGAACATTCCTTTCCTTTCAAAGACATTCCATCCTCCCATGCTTCTTCTGATGTTTTTTCTAATACTGCCATACCACTTCATGACTCTCCACATCATTCCCAGTAACTTTCAAAAGCACAATAGATCAAATCGTATCGTTCATACCCCATATCATATCCGCGACTATCACTGTTTTTTTTTCACCTCCACTCTACCCAACAGCACACCATTTGTCTACCTTTCTAAGTTCCAATAGATTTTTCTTTTAATTTTCTACTCTTGTCAACAATATATCCTCCATTATTGAACTAGAACACTATTCTCAGAATGTTTTTCTTCTTGAGTGGAGACAAGCAATGGCTGATGAACTCAGTGCCTTAGAAGCCAATCACACTTGGTCAATTGTCCCCTTGCCTCACGACAAATCTGTTATTGGCTGTCGTTGGGTATATAAAGCCAAGTTTTCTACCAACAGTTCCTTGCAACGATACAATGCACGTTTATTGGCTAAAGGGTACACAAAACAGGAAGGCATTGATTACCTGAAACCTTTTCTCTAGTGGCCAAACTTGTGACTGTCAAAGTCTTGTTGGCTTTAGCCGTTGCACGAGGTTGGTGCTTAATCCAGCTGAATGTTAAAAACACTTTCCTCCACGGTTATCTCACGGAAGAAGTCTACATGTCTCTGCCCCAACGTTATTGCAGAGATGGGGAGAATATACCATCAAATGTTGTTTGCAAACTCCACAAGTCGATATATGGTTTAAAACAAGCGTCTCGCCAATGATTTGCTAAATGTTCTGTTGCATTATTGGACATTTGTTTCCTGCAATCTCGTGCTGATAATTCAATGTTTCTCAGGACAAAAAGAAGTGATTTCGTTTCTATATTGGTTTATGTTGATGATATTGTTATTGCCACTAATAGGGAGAAAGAAGCAAATGAATTGATGAAATATCTTGACAGCAAGTTTCGGCTGAAAGATTTGGGAGAGTTGAAGTATTTTTTGGGTATAGAAGTAGCTAGATCGCAATGTGGCATCTCCATTTGCCAATAGAACTATGCTGTCAAACTACTCACAAAAGCGGGGCTCCTATGATGTAAACTGAGATCCACACCTACGGATGTTAACACCAAGCTTTCCCTTGATGACGGGGAGTTGATTTCTAATCCCACAACGTATAGGATATTAGTTGGTCATTTGATATATCTCAGTATTACTCGCCATGACTTGACTTATGCTATCAACAAGTTGAGTCAGTGCGTTACTAAACCACACACATCTCATTTGGAAAAAGCGTTGAATGTTTTGAAGTATGTAAAATGGACAATTGGACAGGGCCTGCTATACAGGAATGTATATGATTTTGAACTTAATTTCTTTTCGGATGTTGATTGGGCCATGTCTGGACACATGAAGGTCAGTCACAGGTTTTTGTGTGTTCCTCGGAGAGTCTTTGATATCTTGGCGATTGGAAAAGCAGCAAACCGTCTCGAGATCATCTACAGAAGCAAAATACAGATTTATGGCAACAGCAACCTGTGAGGTCTTGTGAATCAGAACCTTACTCAAAGATCTGGCGGTTGAAAGTGATGAGGCACTAGTTCTGTTTTGTGACATCCAAGCTGCTATACACATTGGCTCAAATCCAGTTTTTCATGGACGGATGAAGCACATTGACATTTATTGTCACATTGTAGCGAGCAAGTGCAAGCGAAAGACATTAAGATGATGCATGTCACATTCCTTATATATAATTTGCATCGTTACAGATTTTTGTTTCGGCGTTGCTTTGATAGCTTTGTAATTTTTCATACAGGGACATGATCGCCTTGGTGTAAAATCAAAAGCCATGGGTGAAAGTCGGAAACTTCAATTCTCAAGTCTGTTCAAAATGTTGTGAGTCGTCTACAACCCCCAACATTTTCCTACTTCTTTTTTTGAAAAAAATTGTCTTTTTTCTTTGTTGGTTTTGTGAATAATACTCATTTTAAGGCCTACACAATTAAATTTCTTCGGGGTTAATTTTCTTGCTTTGCTCCCAATTTAATGAATTCACTCACTACCCTTATAAAAGTTTTCCAAATGATGAAAAAATATCATCATGTGTTTTAATGTAAATGTACATATAACATGACTCTTAAATAAATTTGTGACACAACTTCAATCCATTGGCGTCAGTGATTTGTCTAATAGAAAGTATAATGAAAAGAAAAAATAAATTTTTAATCCACTTACTTATTGTCTATTTTGGGTTCGACCCACTATATATTCAAAATTTAATTTTGGCATTTCAAACCCACAAGGATCGAGGTGTAGCAACTTGTGGATGCAAGCTTTCAGCTCATAACCTTGAAACTTCAGCGCAAAGAAACTCATTATACGATTAACTAAATAAATCGAAATTCAGCTAAGGGATGAGTAGAAAAGGAACACTATTATGATGTAAAAAATTGACAATTGAGTACACCAATGTGTCTTTTGAGTTTGGATAGATTTTTTACGACAGTTATTACATAATTTGTTCTCCAAGAAATTAGTTTTGACAGCCTTTTTAGATATTTGTGTTGCCCGTAAATACATTCACACAATCCAAAAATAAAGCACAGAAAACCTCCCAATAATGAAGCACAAAAACCCCCCCAATGACTATCCAAATTTTCATGTATTTGGATAGCAAAGCTGCTATACACATTGGCTCAAATGCAGTTTTCACGAACTGAGGAAGCACATTGACATTTATTGTCACATTGTGCGCGAGCAAGTGCAAGCGAAAGCCATTAAGCTGATGCATGTCACATTCCAAATATGTAATTTGCATCCTTACAGATTTCTGTTTATGTGTTTGTTCGACAGTTCTTTGTAATTTTTCTTACAAGGACATGATCACCTTGGTGTAAAATCAAGAGCCACAGGCGAAAGCTCGGACACTTCATGTGACGTCCCGAAAATTTGAGGTCTACATGAACCACATGTGTGCAATTCATTAAATTCCTTGTGTATTTTTATTAAATGGTTTTAATGCATGTTTATTTCATTAATTTGTGTTTTAATTCATTACTTATTTATTTGCATCATTTTAAATTAACTATGCTTATGCGATGCACGTTAAAATGTTTTCTTGAGTTTCATGATTCAGGCGAATATTCGATGCGGGATCACGAGGAAAAGACCGGTGACGATTTTGGCAATTTTAACGTGGTATTTTATTTTTAAGTTGAGGTTGGGGTATTTTAACTAACTTATTAAGCTGTTAGTATTTTAAAGCCAAATTTATCTATCTAGTGATTTAAAAGTTTGAACTTTTAAAGTTAGCATTTTGTGTGTGTTATTTTAATTAAGGGTGTGTAGTGAATTACTATTTTATTAACTTGTTAAGAGAGTTAGAATTTTAAATAGCTTGATTAATTATTTAATTAAGCAAATTGTTCCCCTAATTACTCACTCACACACGTTACACACACTCACACACACTTACACGTTTTTACACACACCAAAACACACACATTCAGATTTTATATTTTTAAAAGAGAAAATCCTAGGGTTCTAAGAACCAAGAGCAGCCGCCCCACTCTCTGAAAAGTTCCAGCAACTTTCATGAATTTTATTACAAGATTTTAGCGCCACGATCGTCCCGGATCGACCCTCACGCCATCTCCGCTTCGGTATCGTCGTTACGGTATTTTAAATATCAAAAGGCACGTATATTCTGTTCTTTCTGCATCGATCTTGTCATAGTATGCGTTGTGTATTTTTATGCGTGAAAATCCATGTGTGACGTTCGTCGTTTGAGCGGAAAATGGTTTGAATGGGTTTGAAATACTTTTTAGATCTGAAATCTCGTAACTCACTGTTCTGTTGAAAACTGCGATTTTTATGTCGGGATTTTGAGAAAACTTTCAACTAGAAAATTGTAGAACTTTTTGATACCTTCGATTTGATATAAAATTCGAGATTTCTGGATGAAAATTGAGTGAGTTATGATGTTTTTCGTGGGACTGCTCAAACTGTGTTTTCAGAAAAGTTATGATATTGATGTATCCTTGAAGTTTAATTGTTGCAGGCTTCAGTTGGGGATCGACGGGTGATCATTGCTGCGTATAGGTACCTTGTTTATGTTATTTGGACGGTCACTAATGGTTCATTCGGGTCGATAGGCACTAAGTTGAATCAAGAGGCGTAGGAAGTAACATTGTGACGAATTTTGAGTTGTGTCATTGTTGTTGATGGTTTGTTACTCTTGGGGTAATGATAATGTTTACTTGGGTTTGGTATAATGCCTTAGTGCTCTAGGAACGAGTCATGGTGTCGTTTCATAGTCCGTGTAATCGAGTCTAGGATGTTTAGCAAAGCATGTATAGAATTTTCGTAAGTTCGCGATCACAGTGGTTACACGGACCCTGACACGGGGTCCGTGCCTTTGTTTTCTTCTCGGCGTCTTTTTCCAGTATCTACACGGACCCCTACACGGATGAGGGCACGGGGTCCGTGCCTTTGGGTTTCACTTAGTGTATTCTTCCAGTGCCTACACGGATGTCCACCCGGTACCCTGACACGGGGTCCGTGCCTTTGCTTCCTTTCGGTGTCTACTTCCAGAGTCTACACGGACCCCTACACGGATGTAGGTACGGGGTCCGTGTCCTTCGTTTTTGGGAAAAATAATTTAGTATGCTTTGAGGTTAGACGTCATGGTTTAGTGCAAGGATTATCAGGGTCGCGTCATGGGAAATTTTAGAATGTCCTAAGTAATGATTGAACTCGAGAGTAAGTATGATTTCTACGTTAAGTTATGCAAGTTAAGTATACAAGTTCATGTTAGTGTGTGCAGCAACGGCCCCAATCGAAGTCCAACGAATCCATCAACGCCAAGTAAGTATGTATGACGTGCAAAGAAAATATTTTAAATTTTTGAGGTATGCTAAATGTCTTGTGACCAAATTATGAATGGGTTTGGAAGTCGGTGAACGTGGCCGAGGACCTCTCCGCCCCGTTAAATTATGAACGGGTTAGATCGTGGTTGGAAAGCGTTAAATTATGAACGGGGACCAACCAGCCCGTTAAATTATGAACGGGGATCTCATGTATGCGGCAGTGGATACGTCCCTGTCAGCCCAGTACTGTGGTGTGTCTGATCAGGCGTTTATTATGCTATAGGTCACTTGCTTTGAAACATCCTCTACGAAAAATGATGAAGTCATGTATGTTTTAGTATGCTCAAGTATGCAGTTATGATTATGAAAGTTTCACGTGATGGCACGTCTATGTATGTATGCAAGTTTCAAGTTATGTACGTTCTATTTTTAAGATGCATGCGATTTTATTATGTAGTACTCGTTATCCCAGTTTATACGTGTTGAGTCTTTAGACTCACTAGACTTGATCGATGCAGGTGACTATGTTGATGAGGAGACGGGAGGTGGCGACCAAGGGGCAGGCTTGGACTGAGTGGGAGGCTAGACCCGAGGACCGCCTATGTTATTTTAAGATTTTAAGCATGAAAACATTTATATTCTGATTTTATGAGTGGATTGTGATACATTTTGAGACAGATTTTTCTTTTAGCAAATTCTAATTGTGATGGTTGATTTTAAAGATACTTTATGAATGATGAGTGACGACCGTATGGATGTTTCTATTAAAGAAAATTTTTAATTTTTCTGCAAATTTTAAGTATGAAAATACGGTTCGTTACACTTCAATTCTCAAGTCTGTTCAAAATGTTGTGAGTCGTCTAGAACCCCCAACATTTTTGTACTTCCTTTTTTGGTGATGAAGTTTCACATTGTTTGTCTCGTATCATTCCTAATCTTCTCCTTTTTATTCATACGCCTAGTGGGACAAATCTGAAGATCGGAGGGCTCTGATTTCGCTGGTGTCGTGGGTTTATGGGCGGCTATAAATCTCATATCGTTAAAATTTATGTATTTATTGGCATGACAAGATGCTTTGTGATGCATGGAAAAATGACTAGATAATTTTACGAGAGAGTAAAATTGCATGGCCAAATTATGATCTAATGCATAAGTATTTCAAAATTATTGACCTCCATTTTCTTCTTATTAAACACAATTATTTCCCTTTTTTTATGTATTTTACTCGTGGGATCGGTATTTGTAACAACCTTTCTTACATATTAACTATACTGTATATAATATCATAATTAAAAATATAATTTGAGGGACTGTTAAACATATATCATAAGGAACAATTCAATATAGGGGAATATCATTAATAGAAAATGTTTTTTTTTTTGGTTACACATAAATTGCGACATGATTTCCCTGTATGTTGAACTATCCAATAACTCAAAAAACAATTTAAATAATAAAATATAACCGATCGCCAACTGTTCTATAACCATATATGTATAACAACATCCATTTAAATCAAGAGCATCACAACAATAGTATTTCTTTCGCAACATATATTCACAATCAACATGAATTTATAGATCATTTATACATATATCAACATAATAGCACAAGCGATGACGATCTCAGGCCCAGGTTTTCGTCGTTGTAAGACACGTGACAAACATCCATTGGGAACTGACATCCTAATCATCCTCATTATATGATCCTGTAATACATGCGCTAAGTGAGTTTATAAACTCAGCAAGTTGGCATTTGTAGATATCAATATGAATAAAGGACTTACGTACTCAATTCGTGAGCAACAATGGAATCTTTATACATATCATGAAAACCATGTTCAGGTTATAGGATATTCATATATACTTTGGAGCTACTGTGGTGGACCATGTATCATGTCCTGTGGGTGACCGTACGATCAAGGACACTAATAAGTTACTGTGAAGATCGCACTATCCATGTCTTTATTGGCCAATAGATTTGGTGGATTTGTAACCACATTTGCTGTCAACATGCTCATATATCATATAGCCTGTTTTCGTATGCCATTTTTCCTTATTCATGTCGTAACACTTTACTTGTAAAAATTCATTACTACTACAAAAACGCAAAACGACAACGGATTTTATCCGTTGTTGTAGGCCATTTAAAACTGTTGTAACTGAGGGTGTTGTTAAAAGTCCGTTCAACGACAACGGTTTTTACCTATTGTGGTAGGTAGAATTTGAGACGGTTTTTGAAAACCGTCCCTGATAATTTTCGCGACGATTTTATTCCAAACCGTCGCCAATTAGCGACGGTTAAGTCAACCGGCGCTAATTCGCAACAGTTACGTAAACAGTCGCTAACGTAGCGACGGTCTTCATATCATAACTGTCGCTAACATTGGCGACGGTCTTGTATCATAATATCCGTCGCTAAATTGTTTCGAAAAATAAAAAAAATCATTTAATAATTTAATAAATATAAAAGAAACTAACAATCGAAATAAATCGTGTAATAGAGATAAATTTTAAGTGTTATGAAGAAGTGAGAAAAATTTTATGTGTTATGAAGTAGTGAAAAAAATTTTAAGTGTTGTGTAAAGTGATAAAAATTGTGTAAGAGAGAAAAATTTTATTTGTTATGAATTAGTGAGAAAATTTTAAGTGTTGTGTAAAGTGATAAAATTGTGTAAGAGAGAAAAATTTTAAATATTATGAAGTAGTGAAAAAAATTTAAGTGTTGTGTGAAGTGATAAAATTGTGTAAGAGAAAAAAATTTAAGTATTCTGGGGGAAAATGGAATGAAAATAGAGATATTTATAGAGGGTTTGCGCGGTATTTTGTTAAATCGTCGCTAATTTCAAATTAGCGACGGACTGTGGAAACCGTCGCTAAAAGTAGCCACGGTTAATATCAAACCGTCGCTATATCGAGCGATGGATGTTCTAAATTTGTCGCTAATTTTCAACATGCGACGAATGTACTGAAAACCGTCGCTATCACTAGATCAACAACCGCGACGGTTGTTTGAAAACCGTCGCTAATTTGAAATTAGCGACGGGTTATGAAAACCGTCGCTATATTAAGCGACGGTTTTGGAAAAACCGTCGCTAAATGTGACAAAGTTTGTTTTTAAAAACCGTTGTCGTTGACACTCTAAAAGACAACGGTTTTTATAAACCGTTGTCGATTGTCTAAAAAAACATGCCAAAAGACAACTGTAGAACCCGTAAATCAGTCTACGTATAAGCCATGCATAATTCTAGATTTTTAAATTTAATTGACTTCATTGCATGAGTATTTTAATGCATTTCTTTGAAGTTAATTATTTTATTATTTCAGTTCAGTAGTTTGATTTTTAGCATTTCAGTTATTTCAGTGAGGCCGGACTGGAGTTGGAGTTTTGAGATAGAATTTAAGATTCGAGAAATATTACCAGAAGTTAATTTAGCTAGCAAGTAAGTTCATTTAAGTTCCAATAATTAAGGGTTTAATTCACTAGATTATTTAAGAGATTAGTGAGGCTTTTAAGAGTTATTAATTTAGTAATTAAACATCACTCCCCATTCATTTTTAGAAGTGAATTTCGGCCCCTAAGTTGATAGCCTATCCCTTGCCAACTCATCACCCTTTTGACCCATTCTTGGTTGAATTAGCATAATGATCTTTTTATTCTTGGTCCACCTTAATTAAGCAAATATTTAGCATTATCCTAGTCTAATAAACTCAAGATTTCGGCCACTACATTCTAGAAGCACCCAAGTGATCATTTGATAGCAAACTAGAATTCAAATTCAAAATTTAAATGCATGGAGACTTGGTCTTGGATCTTCCCCATTTTGTGCACCCTTCTCCTCACCTTCTTAACCACTTATTTCCCCCTCCATTATTTCGAAATTCTGAGTTTATCCAGTAGAAAAACGTGAGTCTTAGGTAAAGGAAAAGGAAAGAGAGAAAAATCGAGAGCCAAGGGAATCAAGAGAAAGCGCTCCACCTCCTCCGTGCCGCGTCGTCGTCGTTTCGTTCATTTCTTTTCGAAGCGAAACCAGGCATGTCTAAATTTCTTTCAAACCTCAATCAAGTCATATACTGAATTTCTAATATAACATGTGCATGATTTTCTTATCATGAAAACCGAGGTATGCATAGCAAATTCTTAAAACTTTCTGCACAGATTTTTCGAGTGCTTTAATGCTTCACGATTTGGTATGTTTGTTCGATTTCAGGGATGGCTCGTTCCAGGGGCTCGAGGCTGCATATGGACATGTACTAGGACATGTTAGGGCCATGTTAGAACGTTTGTTTCAGTCCCATGCTTGCTGGAAAAACCGAAATGACAGCAAGCCCCATAGGTGCAGAAAATGGTGTTCGAAAATTTCAGTTTCCTGTCATGAGGGTTTGATCTGATCTTGGCTGCCCTAAGGGCTCTTAGCCATGATTAGATCACTCCCCTAGCATTTCTAAGACGTGACTAAGTCGCCCTTTTGGTGGCTTGGTCCATGGTGCATCGGTTTTAATCAAATCAACAAGAACAACCCCTTTCCCCATTCGGCTTCTTCATTGGTTCAGCATATGGTTTCGGTTTTGGTTGCTTGGTATGGATCTTGGTTGGCCTATGGCCCATATCCGCGGTTCATACCATGCCCCTATATGTCTAGATCATGCCATGGTCAATCAAATGGCCACTGGATCGACGCAAGACATCGATCTAAGAAAAACACTACACACGCATGCACGTTGGTTCTCGGTTGGAGTTTCGGTTGAGTTATGGTGTGATGCGGATTGTGGCTGGCCTAGGGCCCTTAGCCATGGTTCAAATCACTCCTTGGGATGTTGGTAAGAGTCTCTGATTGGTGGTTCACGCCCCAATGGCCGGTAGTCTCGAAAACAATACAAGTTACGTGATGGTACAGCTGCTGGAATTTACAGCAAGTTGATGTGTCGGTTCAGAGGTGTCGTTTGAGTTCTTGGTTGGCTTTTAGCCTATGGCCTTGGACTGGACATTGCCCCATCGAGTTGGGAAGGTCATGTTTTTGACCGTTCGTGATTTGGATCATTTTTGAGGTCGTACGAGAATTTATGGTGCGATGTGCCAAATTGACTCTCGAAATAGCGTTTCATGTTTTGGCCTCCATTCACCTAGATTTCGACCCTCATCATATTAGGAGCATACATTCATAATTTTAGGCGTATTTTAATCATGACGTCACGTTGGTTCAATGTTGGTTCGGGTTGGTGTTGCGTGTTTTCTTGATTGCTCGCAAGCGCACGACGTCAAGTTATAGTAAAATGTAATTTTGAGTACAAGTGTCGATCCCACGATGAATGTCTTTCTAAATTTATATTAATGTTTGTAATTAAAATAGTTTCGATTTTATTTAGAATAATCAATTGATAGATTTGTTTATACCAATAACTAGATTGAAAATAAATTTAATTATAGTACCAAACAAAGTTGACCAATGGAATAAAAGATCTAGAGGTTTGACTTCACACAACTATCCACCATGTGCTATTTTGTGTAGCTATATTATAATTGTCCTTCTTATTCATTAACTAAGAATTCTATAATTATCTACTCCCTCTCCCGAGTGCTAAGTAGATACTAATTATCTAACAAAAGATTGTAACATCCCTGTCAACAATCTATAATTAAATAACACAATAAACACTAAATTCTTTTAATAGCTTCAATAGCAAGATATGTCCTCCCGAACTATATAAATACCTATCGATGTATTTTTCCTCTTTCTTGTTTATAAATTCCCTTTTCCAAGTGATAATTTATAAACATAAGAATCATTCAAGATATGGCCAATAAATTGAAAGCATTAAGATTGGAAAAACACAAATGAACAATAAGGAAACTTATATAGCATAAATCATAAATCTCAACACATGGTTTCTAGTTTTGTTCCATCATTCCTCTAGAATTAATATTTAGTTCATAATAATACAAATAACACAACAATACATAAATCTTAAACAAGACATATCAAATAAAAGTAAAAATAAAGAAAGAAGAACTTAGAACAAGAGTTTTGGAGTATATGACGTTTTTGTCCAAAAGTGTGCAAGAACTTTGTTGAAGAAGATGAGCTTGATCTTCAATCCTTTCCTTGTAGCCTCCACCCTTTTTCTTGCTCCTCAATATGACTTAGATGATGAATAAGAGCATCATTTTATAGTCCAGACAAGATTCCCCACGTAGCACACCATTTTCCTCTACTTTTATTCAAAGTCCACAAAGTTTCAGAATTTCCGGAATGCTGTTGGTGCACGGACCGCGGGTGCGGTAAGAGTAGGACCGCGGGTGCGGTGCACATTCGGCAGAATTCCTCCTTTCCAGCGTGTGAGACCGCGGGTGCGGTCATGCTTCGGCTTTGCATCGCAAGTGCGGTGTGCTAGGGGCTGCGGGTGCGGTCTTGCTTCATCAAATTTTGTCCTTTGCACCTTCTAATTCATCACTATACTACTCCAAACTCTCATGTCTAAGCTTCCAAACTACAATAACAAAAACAACAACAAATCAAATAAAACCTGCTCAAGAATCACAAAATTCTAAGTTAAAAACAAGTAATAAAAGTACAATAAATTGCACTTATCAAACTCCCCCAAACTTAAGATTTTGCTAGTCCCGAGCAAAACAAAACAACAAAAACAACCAAACAAATCATGAAATATTTTATAGAACTTGGCCTCAAGATAAATTTAAAAACCTTTCATGCATTCACAATTCACATCAATTCAACCACTTGTTCATCCGGATAAAATCATGTGATCGGTAAATTCTCTTAACTTCTAATCTCTTCAACCATGTTTCAAATCATTTTCAATTGATTTCAAATTTTTACAAACACACATCACAAGGTCTTTTTCGGTGAAGATTGGGTTCAAAGCAATATTCATTCAAGAAATGAATACCCAATAAATATTTGATGCAATTAGGTGTGTGTAAAATTGATCAAGATTCTTACTCAATGAAAGTGTTTATCGATTGTCCATAAGCTAGATCCTCCAAATCACTCTCCACTAGTATATTGGACAACTATGACTAGGTTAATAGGATTTTAAATGGTTGTAATGTTAGGCCTCGGTTCATGGCTACAAATAAAGATTAGGAGTTCAAATAAGGGAGTAACTTGAATTTTATTTCTTTTGCAAACTCCACTATTTCTTTTATCTCCATTTTTTTTCTTTATTCATTTCATCTCTTTTTCTCCCCTTTTTCTCCAACTTCATCAATGTATAATCATTCATTTTTTTCTTTTGTTTTCTTTTGTAGGAGAATATCACTTTCTTTAATCTTTTGAATTCTTACTCCCTTGAGAAGGTAGGAAATAATTGTATAAGATATTCAAAAGGTTGGTAATTGTGGGATACTTGGAAAAAAATATTCGAATGGGGGTCTTTTACACATATTTACGTGTGTCATTCAAATTCATATAAGCTCAAAGAGGTGACAAATGATAAATTAATTTTATTTGGTAGCTTGAAAGGCTCAATCGATCCAAAAATCACCTAAATCATTCCTAAATCATAAGTTGTCCGTATTTCGCCTCGAATGATGTTTGGATAGTTCTAGACAAAATCTCAATTCACCAACACAGAGTAGAATCTAATCATCGTGAAAATGGTGTCTCAATGCATCAACCAAATACATATATATTCAAAAAGAAAAGTGATTGGCTTCCAAGGAATTTCAAAAACACAATTCTTTGTTCATATAGGCTCAAAAGGGCTTCAAATGAATGTTTATGAACAATATAAATGGCCCAAATAAAATCAAAGATTGCCTTAATCATTTATGTGTTTGCAAAAAATTTATTTCAATATCCAATGAAAATCACAAAGTTTTATAGAAATTATAAGTCTCAAACTTACCAATTCTCATGATTATTCTCTAAATTTTTCAAATTGATCGATTAACATGAATATAATGCAAGACCTTTCTTTTCGATTCAAAAAAATATTTTCATCATTGGCCAATTCGAAGAAAAAATTTCATGACTAAAAACACACAAAATTACCTAAATAAATAAACACACCAAATAAAATAAAATAAAACACAAAAAATTTAAACACACCAAATAAAATAAACTAAATCTAACTCTCCCAAACTTAAACATGTGCATCGTCCTCGATGTAAATAAGCATGATAAATAGGAGAATACACATACACTGGGCAACGACCGTCAGTGGTCATTGCCATCATCCTCATCTTCGTCGTCGTGGGGTGGTTGGAACTCCGGCGGGTGGTAAACGGGTGGCCACTGTGGAGGAGGTGGAAATAGATGGCCAGAAGTGGAAGCAGATGAAAATTGCTGAGCCAAGACCGATGTGAAATCCATCATATACCCCATGAATGTATCGGTCCTAAACCGAAACGCATCCATCTCTTGGCGTTGAACTCGCATATCTTCTTCCAACTGGGTCAACCTATCTCTCCTATGCATTTGCTGCGGTGGTGGTTCTTGAGCCTGGGCTTGGGCACGTCTCTCTGCAGCTCTCCTATTGAATTCCCTTTCAGCTCTACGTGCTGCAGCTTGATCACCTCTGACTCCCACAAATGGTTGAATAACCAAAATTTCATTCTTTGGCTTCAACAATTCTTCGTTCGCTGCCCAAGTTACTCCCGCATGTTGGCATAAAACAGTGATGAGAGAGGGGTGGAGAAGTCCACTCGGAGAGTTACCTCTTGCATAATCAAGTATCGAATGCTGAAGCAATTGACCTAAATCAATTGCCTTCTCTGTCATAATGCAAAATGTGAGGATAGCCCTCTCCTTGATGACGGTAGTGGTGTGTTCAGTAGGCTTGATCCTAGCAGAAATGAATGAATACCAATGTTTCGCAACAGTTATTTAACGTTTATGTGAGAAAGACTACATACACAAGTTTAACGTCTTTGTGCAAGACTGTTTTGGGTGGTTTTGTGAGTGAATGTGTGTGAGAACTGAACAGAAGCGTTCTCACACACTGAGGGATAACAGGCTTCTAAACTAAGCAGATATCACGATGAATAATTCCCTCTGGGCTTAAGTTCTTCTGAAAGCTGATATGCAACTGATCGTGCCCTTTACTCTCTAGTATTGTATATGTGCTTCCTCTTTTGTTTGAGTCTTCACCGCTCTTCTCTTTATATATGAGGAGGAAGATGATCGTACAGTGAGACTCATTTATTGTATCCGTTGCATTTGAATCAGCTTCTTGGACTATGTGTCTCGTCTTTTTGACTGTCCCTCTAAAGCGTTTTGTCTTTAATGCTCTGATGCAACGTCCATTATTGTCCTTTGACTGGATAATGGATTTGTACCTTCTCGCATAGCTGGAATCAACTTCGATGGAATCTATCGTCGTCCATAACTGAAGGATTCTAATTTCTAATTATGCTTTGAACTGGTCAGTTTGAACTGATCTTTCAGTTGGGCTGGTGAAATCAGTTGACTCGTCAGTGGAATTGATTTCACACTCGTTCAGTTGGACTGATCAGCTGGGTTTATTCATCAGTTGAACACTCTTTCGGTTGGCCAGGCTTCTGAGGTTTTCCTGTTGAATTACCTATCAACTGGTCAATCAGCTGTACTACTCAAATGATGTAATCAGTTGAACTGATTCATTTTGAGCGATCTGTTGGGTCTTCAGTTTTGCGATGTAAACAACTCGTAGATGATCCTATATATTGCACAACTAAGGTAGATCATTAGTAACACAATTAATAAGTTTTGTTACCATCAAAATCAAGATTGCGAACTTGAAAAGTTCCAACAATAACTTAACTACATAAAAATCTAGGGAAAATGTAAAATGACTAAGTAAATGGTTTTAATTGCATGAATTAAATATAGGATGCATGCTTACATGTTTAAAATGCACATTTTCGACACGAATGTATAAAACTATGTTTAATGTTTATTCAAGACATGATCGAGGAACGAAGACCGATGGATGAAAAAGGGAAAATATTTTATTAGATGATTAATTTTAAGGGTAAATTGTAGATAAATCCCTAAAACCCAACTCAAATTTATTCTAACTCCCTACACCTAAAAACATTTGTTTAAACTCCCTAAAAGGTTAAAAATGACAAAAATACCCCTTATAATTGTAATTTCTAATGATTGATTTTCTGGGCCGTAAATGATATCAGAGCCTAGGTAAAAATTATTTCAAACACAAAATTTATTATTATCAAGTAATTAATGTTTGAGGAGGAGAATTTTGAAAAATTATGAATTCGAACTCAGATTCGAGAAAAATAATTTACAAGAACTATTCCAAAAATTTTGGATATACACAAAAACATTTAACCTTGGTTAGATATCAGGAGAAGAAAGAGACGCTACATCACCTTCAGGTAAACTTATGATTCAAGCAAATAAATTTATGTAGATAGTACCAGATTCCTCTAAGCTCTCTTCGGATCTTAGGGAAATCCAGAAAACAGTACAAAATTATGGCAATATGCTATACTTTGTTCCTCAACGAGTTGAAAAAACCTTGAAAACCAAGAAGAAATTCTTGGAATGTTAAAGGATATTCAAACAATAATTCAAAAACTAGAACAACAACCAAGTTCTAGTAAAAGAACTTCAGAAGGATGGTTACCACCATCATTTAGTACTGAACCTTTGTTACATCAACAATGGAATGACAAAGTGGTGTCAAAACCTTTGACTAAAGAAGAAAATATGATCAATCTAATTAAATCTATCTCACAAAAGAAATTAATCTGATGACAACTTTAGAAATTATTGGTCTGGAGGATCTACAAGAGCTTGCGGAATCTTTCGCAAATCTCAAAGTTGTAGATTTAAAGATGAACACAGCAGGAGGAGAAACACCTGCTATAACCTGGTCATCTTCTCAATAACCACTAAGGAAAAGTATGGGATCTCAGAATATAAACATGAGCGAATCTCAACCCGATTTCCAGACTGGTGAAGGATCACACCCAACGAGAACAAGGACAAGGAGAAGTCAAATTCCCTTGCACCAAACACCCTATGGGAAAACTGTTTTAGATCCTATACATCCTTATGGGATTATGCTTAATCTTGATTTATTAGATTTTAAAAACAGAGAAGATCTCATAAATGACTGGACATCTGCTATGAGAATTGCAGCAAGAACACTTGATCTTAACAGAGAAGGATTCATTAACTTTTAGGAATGAGTCTTATGGTATAAGTTAAAATTTCTTGGGACATGACTTCGTTAGAAACTAAAGAATCAGTCTTAGCTGGTGAATCTCTTAGTGAGATCGCTGGAAAAATGGCCACCTTATTTAAGGCACAATTTATAGGGGTAGACTATTTTAACAGTCAGGACACAGATAAGAAGAAGAAATATACTCAAACTCTGTATAGTCTTGAATTACATGACATATGTTTAGTGGATGAATAAATTATGTTATTCACTAAATATAGATGGAATTCAGGAGTAGAAAAAAATATAGCTATGCAGCTTTTCTTCGCAAAAATGCCAAGTCCCTGGAGAGAAATGCTCATAAGGGAATACACACTTGGCAATCCAGATACGTTGGCACGAAGAACCTCTTTTCTCAAAGGAAAATTGGCAGAATGGTGTCATATGGCAGCATTACAAAAGAATTACAAACGCTTAAGGTGTATCAACAAAAGAACTCCTTTGTGTTGTAAAGAAAATGATCTTCCAACAATTATTGGAAGTAAACCACAGAAGCATAAGAGGAAAAGTTTTAGGACTCATTCTTATGCTCGAAGTGGAAAAAGTTCATGGAAACCAAGAATAGTATGGTCTAGACAGAAAGCCAGATCTTATAAATCTGGGCAAAGAAGTGGACCATCAAGAAGTAGGATATCATCCCAAGCATCGAGTACATCTTGGAGCACAGGAAGAACACCTACAAAGAAGACTTTTAGAAGAGCTCATACTCGAGCTAATGAAAGTTTCAAAGATTGTAATTGCTGGACATGTGGAGCAAGAGGTCATATTTCGACTAACTGTCCAGAAAGTGAAAAAAGAGGTATTAAACGCTTCGATCCAACCCCGGACATTGAAGAAGCAGTTTATTACCAAGATCTTATTTAGGTATACCGATTCGAGGATATTGCCTCAGATGAAAGTATATATGAATAAGAAGAAGTCTTAAGTCAAGGAGAATCTGATGAAACTGAATCGGAATCTGACTGAAGACGATGTGTTTCGACATGAAACACATGAAGATTCATCTGGTTTCTTTATCCAGACAATAATATCTCATAACATGTTTCAAATGATCATGAGAGAAAATCCTAGTCTTCAGAAATATCAAGGATTCTCTGCAGGACTGGTAAAAAAGTTCTTAGGAAGTCTTGGCCTAAAAAACAGAAAGCATCATCTAATCTATAAAGTTTCTAAAAGAAAATGACAATCCCGATGGAACTTACAGGAAATAGAATGGAGATGCAGTTAATTCCTTCCGAAGAAATTGAGGAATTACAAAAAATCAATCCAGATTATGATAAAAGCTACTTTCAAAGAAAGAATAGATTCACCCATTGATATTGCTATATGCGATAAAAGAATGGGGAACCTTCAATATTCAGTACTGGGAACCATCTCAAGAAATCTCTGCGCAAGAAAGATTGTAGGAGTAATCTATCCAAGAATAGCCTACAACCTGGCTGATCGAGATTTTAGTCAAGCCTTGACATTGCACCAAAATTTCAAGGAAAAAAGGTGGATGAAAGAAGATAATAGACCATATATTATTACCTATCAAATTTTATATGCTCTATCTAATACACATCATTCAGAGTTGTTTATTAGAAATGAGTTCATTGAAATACCTGAGATATTTGGAAAAGTTGTCCCGGAAATTTATCCATAAAGAGTTGAGTTTCCTTTAATAAATAAAACAGATATCCAAATACAAGACAAACCGATTATACAAAGGAATCAAAGTCTTATATTGGAATCGAGAAAACTATTTTTTCAGGGAGATAGAATTACAAGTTACAGGTGGGGAAAAAGGCATGTCCAAGAAACTCAACAGGAGCTAAAAAGTTTTTTTACAATAAGAAAGCTCATATGCCCAGAAGGGTGGAAGGAAGTAGAAATAGTATTTGATATTACGAAGCAAAGGAATCAATCTTCTTGTAATACAATATACTATTTGGAACAACTTATGATAGGAACTTACCAAGGAATGATCAACATCAGATAATTGGAAGTTCATATTAAAGGAATTCCAGGGAAAGAATCAGATCAACTGATTCTTGGACTAGAGTTTCTTGAGGAACACAAAACTTGGAAACGCCTAGAGTATGGAATGGAGTTTATGGCAGATGATAAAATGTGGAAATTCAATGACCACAAGCATATTCTCCATATACATTCCAGTAGGAATGTTATATGAACAATATAAGACATAATATTTTGCTGCTTATATTGATTCAGGTGCTGGAATTTGTACAGCAAAGCGAGGAGTTTTTCCAAATAATTTGGAAGAAAAATTAACAAAGATTGTTGGAATAGATTTTTTTAGAAGAATCTTAATCTTATGCAAAGGGATTAAGATTACTGAAATCATGATTGGACGTGCTAGACAATCACCTTGGTACAAGGTAAAGACATCACCAATTTATTTTCCTGATACAAGAGCTGACATATTGTTAGGAAATAATTTCCTACAAATTTCAAGTCCTATACTCAAGAAAATGAGATTAGACGACTAGTGTTCACAATGCCATGGGATGACAAAATCATAGTCCAGAGACTACAAGAGGCATTTTACAGAAAATTGTCGATTCAGTTTCGCCGCAAGCTTGGTGATGAAAAAAAACTTCTGAACCCAAAAATGAAAAATTGAAGAAGGTTTGGAGAAACAATGCTCCAGTTAAGAGCAGATAAAGAACTTCAACCAGAAGATATAGAATGCCTTAAGATAACTCTACATAGGAATGAAGTAGAGTTTGAATCTAAGGTATCATTGGAAAACATCAAGAAAAAGATCAAAGAAAATTACAATGAAGATCCCTTGGCATGGTGGGATAGAAATCAACTCAAAGCTTGCTTTAAATTAAGGAAGACAAAGAATATGAATTTGTCCGTTGCAAGCCTATCCCAATGAATATAATTGATCAAAGGGATATGCAGATTATAATCAAGGAAAATCTTGACCTTGGTTTAATCAAAGTAGGAATGTCATCATATAGCAGTCCAGGATTTCTGGTAAGAAATCATGGTGAGATAAAACGAGGTAAACCCAGATTGGTTATTAATTATCAAGAAATTAATAAGATTCTGAAATTTTATGGGTATTTTATACCAAGCGGAGAACTTCTAATTAGTTGCATACGCAATGCCAAGATCTTCTCTAAATTCGATTGTAAGTTTGGTTTTTATCAGATTAGAATGCAGGATGAAAGCAAGAAGCTTACATCTTTCTCCACACCCCAAGGACATTATATTTGGGAGGTATTACCAATGGGATTGGCTAATTCACATCAGATATTTCAAAGAAAAATGGATAATCATTTTAAAGATTATTTTAAATTTAAGTTTGTTTATATTGACGATGTTTTGATAGCATCTAAAAATATGGATGAACATGTTAAACACTTGGAGATTTTCTCTAATGTTTGCAAAAAAGAAGGACTGATTTTATCTGAAAATAAATAAGTCATTGCAACAAGAAAGATTGAATTCTTCATAATTGAAATCGATGAGTCAGGAATAATTTTGCAAGAACACCAAGTCGAAACGATGCAGAATTTTCCAGATAGTGTCAAAGACAAGAAGCAACTTCAAAGTTTCTTAGGAGTTGTTAATTTTGCTGGGATGTGTATTAAAAACTTAGCAAAAAATAGAAAGGTGTTTAGTCCATTATTGAAAAAATATTCTAGATTTATATGGACAGAAGAACACACAAAGAGACTAAGCCAATTAAAAGAGATTTGTAAAAATCTTCCGAAAATGGCTATTCCTCAAGATGAAGATGATCTGGTTTTATACACAGATGCCAGTGATCATTGGTGGGCAGCAGTTCTTACTAAGCTCACACCCGACGGAGAACAACCATGCAGATATTGTAGTGGTTTATTTTCAGATACAGAAGCCATTAGATGGATTATCAATGAAAAGGGATTTATGCACTAAAAAGGGCTTTTGAAAAATGGCCATTATTTCTACTTGCAAAGAAATTTACTTTGAAAGTTGATAATACACAGTTAAAAGCTTTTCTGATAAACAAGATTGAATCCAAACCAGAAAAAGCTAGACTTTTAAGATGGCAAGCTTTATGTCAGAATTATATTTTTGGTATAATTATTATTAAATCTCATGATAATCTTCTTGCAGATTTTTTAACAAGAGATGGACAATATTGACATTGATGATATTCTCAAGATGCAGAGGCATTTGAGGAACATCTTGAAATGCTTCCAACCGAGTTCAACAAGTTAGCACTGAACGCAGAAATTGCGGGAAGGCTTCACAAGCGGATAAGAGAATTGTCTCTGACCGAATTACAGGATGTTTACAGGCATATACTCAGTTATGGTCTGTAATACAAAGGCCTGTCTTCAAAGGCATCGAGAAGCCATTGGTTTTCCGAATGGAGAGTTTTCGAGTACAGGACTCTATACCTGGAGCAGGGGATTCAAGTACCCCTAGCACAAGTGTGAAGCCGGGATCATCTTCTGATGAATCGGCCAAAACAAAAATTGAAACTCCATATTTTAATCTCGAGTCTTCAAGTCAACCCTTCACCTCGGGGATTGAAGAGGGAAAGATCCCTTAGACCCAATACTGACAGGGGCAAAGCTAAGGTTGGTAATAATGAAACTGCAATTTCTCCATTCCAAGTTTACCAACAGACTTGGGAGAAATTAAACACAAGAATTGGCATCAAGCCAGCCATGGTTCGAGTTGATGTTGCAGGAAAATATCATAGGGTATGGATGAAACAAAATTCATATCCAAATGAGGTCAAAGCTTGGTATGAATTTGGGGCTCTTGCCTCAGTTTATACTACTTTACCCAGCTTCCCGGAGATTTCAGCCTTACCAAAGTGGATACAGGAAGCGGTAGATGAAACTTGGACAAACAATGATCATTTGTGTTGGAACTTTTCAAGTTCGCAATCTTGATTTTTATGGTAACAAAACTTGTTAATTGTGTTACTAATGATCTACCTTAATTGTGCAGTATCTAGGATCACCTACGAGTTGGTTACATCGCAAAACTGAAGACCCAACTGATCGCTCAAAATGAATCAGTTCAACTGGCTACGTCATTTGAGCAGTACAGCTGATTGACCAGTTGATAGGTATTTCAGAAGGAAAACCTCAGAAGCCTGGCCAGCCGAAAGAGTGTTCAACTAATGAAGAAACTCAGCTGATCAGTCCAACTGAACGAGTGTGAAATCAATTCCACTGACGAGTCAACTGATTTCACCAGCCCAACTGAAAGATCAGTTCAAACTGACCAGTTCGAAGCATCAGTTAGAATCCTTCAGTTGTGGACGATGATAGATTCCTTCGAGTGGATTCCAGCTGTGCGAGAAGGTACAAAGCCATTGTCTAGTCAAAGGACAATAATGGACATTTCATCAGAGCATTAAAGACAAAATGCTTCAGATGGACAGTCAAAAAGATATAACACATAGTCCAAGAAGACGATTCAAATGCAACGGATACATTAAAAGAGTCCCACTGTACGATCAGTCTCCTTTGTCTATATAAAGAGAAGATCAGTGAAGATTCAATATACAACAGTGGTGAGAAATTGTTGAGAGTCAAAAGAAAAACAAAGAAGGGCACGCTCAGTTGCAAATTAGCTTGTCGAAGCACTTAAGCCCATAGGAAAACCTTTATCGCCATATCTGCTTAAGTTTAGAAGCATTTTGTCCCTCTGTGTGTGAGAACGTTTCTGTTCAATTCTAACACACATTCACTCTCAAAACCACCCAAATACAGTCTTGCACAAAGACGTTAAACTTGTGTATGTAGTCTTTCTCACATAGACGTTAAATAAGTTTTGACTGAAAGTGTTGTTTTCAGTCGTAGATAGGAGTTCAATTTAGGCAGTAGATAAGTCCCAGCTGAGTGGGCTTGTACACGTAGTTGTATAAATCAAAGTTTTCTAGTGTATCATATCCGTGGAGATAGAAGGGATGACATATGAGCAGTTGAAGTCTCCGAACATCCATAAACATATCTTGTGTATTTAACTGAATATTAGTTAGAGTGTTCGTGTGTTCAGTTGTTATCATAACTGAAATATAAGAATGCAAAAACTATTATGTGTTCTTTCAGTTAGAAATTTTACAAAAGCTAAAATATTTTCTAACATTTCAGTTTTCTTTACGAAGGATTACTTCGAGTTTCTTCTGCTTGGTTTAAAACAAAACTCGATTTAATTCATCGTTGTTAATATTCTTAGAACAAGAGCTATTGAAGCTCATTGAAGGTTGTTGTGTGCGAAATTTCTTCGAGAGCGCTAACACACACGATCCATCAATTTGTCCAGAGGAGATATTCTGGAACTGTATTTTTTCAGTACAGCACCAGAATCAGCAGGGAAAGGCTCAAAAGAAGCCTTTCATTTTATCAACTAAGGAGGCCAGACATGAATGTCCAGAAAAAATTCATCAAGCATCCTCCTACAAATGAAACACCCTTAGTCACTTCAATCAATGAAGATGATATATCTACCAGGAGAGCATGGGGAGTTTGGGTCTATCTAACAGAGATGGATAAATTCAAGTATCCATTTAAGTTTTACCAAAATTCTGTGAATGGATCTTTCCTGTTGAATACAATGACGGGGAAAACAACAAGCTTCGCAGAAGATCTGTTCGAAAAGAAAAGAAATCTTCTATGGAACAACAAGCTGCCGACAAGTAAAGAGACTCACCGAAAATTCTGTAATATGGCACATGTGGGAAGATGGTCGGAAAACATCTGCCCAGAATGCCAGAACCAGAAGGAACCGGAGTTTGGTAAATGATTCAAGCCGAGATCTGATTGAAAACACTTTAACAAAACCAGTACAAAGGGGGAATGACCACAAGCACATTTTCCTCGGGGACACAGAAAGACAATGATTCCCCGAGAAAACTAAAGTGGACAGGTGCCCATCCCACTAACAAAAGAAAGGACCACCATGTGAGTGGAACACAAGGACCACCAATAATCGATGGAAAATGACAAAGAACATTGGATTCCCTATCTTTAAAAATAAAGGAAATCCAATAAACAAACAAGGACCTTTAACCCTTAAATTTCATCTATAAAAAGGGGAAAAAACGGGCTAAAAGATCACAAAAGATTTAAAACAAATCTGGAAACAATGAATATGTACAAAACAATTTTCAAAGTTTCCAAATGAAGAATAAAAAAGCTACAAGAAAATCATTGAAGGTTTTCAAAGAGCTATATCATGTGCTGAAAGAAGCAGGGAACGAAATATCAGCTAATATGATCCAAAGCATATATATTATTTATGCCAGGAGGTCAAATCAGAAGAACAAACTATTTCCAGATTTATGATCTAGGAAAAATACAAGAAGAGTGGAGGGACCGCTCAACCACTACAGAAAGTGGTCCAGATGCAAGTTGTATAGGTTTACCAAGATTTGAAATCCGAGTTTCAACTCCGAAGAATCCTTCTATAAATAAAAAAGGAAGAAGGAAGTTGGGATCATCGAACATTTCCTCAATTTCTTTCAAAATTAAGTTGTAATATTTTCTTTCAAGTCTACGTGTGTTTCAAGTTCGGCTACTGTAGGTAGCTAAACAAGTTTTTCCTCCTCTATATGAGATTACTATGTAATAATAAATGTTTGTGTTTTAATAAAAGAATCCCTTGCTCTAGCCCCTCTTATCTATTATTTTCAAAATTTTATCTTTTATTGTACACCCTAAGGTAGGAAACGAATTATGGTTGTGCTAAGTGCTGTTGAAGGAATCTGCATCGGTAACCATCTGTTGCGACTGCGTGGTTAGGCTGTGAGGAGCAGTCTGTAAAATAGGGTGGATATAACTCGATGGCACTCCAGTCAAAGAGGTAAAAGATTTAATTTATTATACGGAAGCATTATGAGCCTTTTATAAAAAAAAAAAATCGATCATTTGAGCAGGGTATATAGGCTGGAAACCTTGCGTAGCTGTATGTCTTGAGGCTATATGCTTCAAGAACATGCTCGATAGGTATAACAATGCCACGTACAAAACAAAAAAGAGTAAGGGTATTTTTGGAAATTTTAAAATATTGGGGAGTTAAAACAAAGAATTGAAGGGATATGGAGTAAGGATAAAGTTGAGAGGGGATGTAGGGAGTTATCGAAAGTTTTCCCTACTTTTAACTATTTAAAATATTGTATATGTTGTGTGGTATTTTCAAAAATGTGGTGTTTTGAGGTGATTTTATACGTCGAGACGTATTTTTTAAATGGTATTAGATTTTCGACAAAAATATGAACTTTTTAAGGACTCGGCTAAAATTTTTACGAGCTTTCCTAAACAAAATCTTATAAATGATACTTAATGGGCTTAATGAACCTAGTATATCATGTTAATGGGCCTAAGCTTACACTACTTGTTATATATTAAATTTTAAAGCCCCAAACCCCATTAAAACTCACACAACCCCACGCCCCAACCCCTCTAAAACACAAGGACTCTCCTAGCATCCTACAAGCACAACACCACATGCAACTTGGGAGAGAAAGCCACAATTTTGAGGAAGAATTCAGCCTAGGGTTTCTACATCGATGTTCTTCGTATCGCCAAATCGTTTTCGTACGTAATAAACGCAGAGGCACGCCTTAATTGACGAGTGAAAGTATCGCTGATGTCCCCTCCGACCAGTACTGTGGTTACACATAGATGGATCCATCGACCTTCAGCTGATACAAAAGTCACAATTAACGATCTGAATTCAATAAAAGGAAAACGTATACGTATATTCTCTGTTGCATGTGATTGTATATGTATTACTTGTGATCATGGTTAATCTTTTCCGAGTTAATAGACTCACTAGGTGTGATTGATGCAGGTGAGCATGATTTTGATGTTAATGATGGACTTGATGGTTGATCTTGCTGGACAGAAGGTGCACACAACCCGAGGGCCAGCGCTAGTTTTTATGCACTTTTGTTTATGACTTATGTTTATGACTTGTGCTAAATGATTTGAGTAACTTCTAAGATTTTCCTGCAACATCAACTCAAAGCATTTGAATAATATAAAGTGGAATAAAATAAGGGGAACACAAATAAATTGATGGATGGAGTTCTATGTTCAGGCTAGGCTTAAGCCACATCAGCACAAGGAAAAGAGGTGCATATTAGAAAGAAGGCAAAAACTTGTGTTAGACGGTCTCACGAGTCGTATTTTGTGAGACGGGTCTTTTATTTGGGTCATCCATGAAAAAAATATTACTTTTTATGTTAATAATATTATTTTTTATTGTGAATATCGGTAGAGTTGACTGTCTCACAAATAAATATTTGTGAGATCGTCTCAAAAAAGACGTACTCTTGTAAGAATTGATTGAGTTGAGTTCCCAATATTTTCATCACTTTATATCTGTACTATTATTTTTGGGGCAAATAAACGCTTCATTCATTGCAATTCAATAACCAATTTTATTTGTTTAAAGATATAAATATATTTTTATTTTTCAAAGGTGCAATATGAATTGGATTATAATTTTATTATGTATAATAAAACAATATATCAAATCTTAAATTCAAATCTTATTTATTCACACACTAATAATATAAAATATCATGAATGACATTGTTATCGATTGAACTTGAAATTCATCATAATTCTGAAAATATTATATAAACATGTAAGGGTGATTTGAAATTTATGATTTTATTTTTTTGAACAACGAAAATACTTTTGAAATCTCTGAATTTTAAATTAATCAATCTAAATGCAACTTCAAATTATTTGGACAAAAATTTCATTTTTATAGGAATCCAGCACTGTTGATCCTTTGGCCATGGCCCGAATGTGGAAGAAGATGATAGATTTTAAATGACTTATTATCTTCTATATCAACAATACTTCTCGAACTAGTAGGTGACAATTTTTTTTTGTTTTTTTAAACATTTCGAGGAAACCATTAGTTAAAAGTTTATTTTAAAATTTTAAAATTAAAAAGCACTCTTTACGTATCATATACATAACAAATATTTTCAATTCAAATTTAATAATTTAAAAAAAAAACATTCGTATAGATACCATGCTATATCTAATATAATAAAAAGCCACTGAAAATTAAATTCAATAATGTATAATATTCACTCAACTAATATCCTTTTTTGTCGATATTACTAATAATAATAATAAATATCGAACCAGTAAAATTTAACTTTTTGAATACAAAAGTGAAATAAAGTTGTTATCTTAGAGTCATTCATAAATAGACAGTTTTGTTATATTGTTCGTTCTATTTGTCTGTTTATGTGAAAACCAGTTATGACACTCATATACTAGTTAAACAAATTTTAATATGTTAAATCATATGTGAATGTGTCCTCACAAATGTGATTAACTATTTTGGTTGTTTTGGTTGATGGAAAAAAATTATCCATTAATCTAGTAAAATCTAAAAATAACTAAATAATTTGTTAGATATTAATTAAAAAAATTCAATTTTTTTAAAAAATTATTATGTTAAAAAATGTTCACATGAATATTTTTTTTTGAGCAAAAACAAGCTTTTCATTACTCGATGTAACATAATAACATCGTTCAGTAACCGATCATCTACAAATGATGGTGGTTCATGCCAAATAGATGGATTTAAATGTAAACAGCATTGCCTAGCTAGCAGACGAGCTAACTCATTTGCCTGTCTTCGAACCAAAGAAATAGAATATTGACTCTCGTGGCTTATCAGCTCTCTACATCTTCCAATTATATCTCCAAACTCTGAAAAGTCATCTGCATAATTTTTAACTGCATCAGCGACACCTTTACAATCAGTTTCGAAGATGACTCTATGTAAGCTCATTTCAGTAACCCAGTTAATAGCTTCTAAAAGTCCCAGAGCTTCCCCTTCTCGGCTACTCGGCAAACCTTCTGTGAAGGCAGTTCTGGCAGCCACAAACTGTCCTTTTTCATCACGAATAACCATGCCAAAGCCTATATATATCTGATCCTTAAAGAGGCTACATCAACATTGCACTTTACAAACGTTGGTGGTGGTAATTTCCACTGAACTTCGCCGTTTTCATTGAGGACACCAGTTTGAGGATTCTGGTTTTGAGCATTAAATTGGGATCGTGCTTTAGCTTCACTCCACTCACATAGAAATGCATAACCAGATGTAGTAGCTTGAGTAGCAGGCAGGATAGAATCATTCCACAATTTATTATTCCTCTGTTTCCATACACTCCACAATATCATAGCAATCTTACCAACTATGGTTTCATTTGACATAGAGAGTACTTTGAACACAAAATCCGAGAAACTTTCTGAAGTATTAGAGAATGTATCCATCAAGTTTAGAATACCATCATGTGCCCAACATTCACGGACATATTTACAGACTATAAAAGTATGCCAAGTATGTTCTATGTCCCGATCACATATAACACATGATAGAGGAACAAAAATACCTCGTGAGTTTAGTTTACTTCGAGTCGGGAGACACTGTCTGCACGCTTGCCATAAAAACATCTTCACCTTTGGAGGAATCTTCAGCTGCCATAATCTGCTCCAACTTCCTGGGATTTTGAGGTTATGTTGCGGTATCAATCTCTCCATTAAGACCCTGTATGCATATTGCACGGAATACTTCTCATCTTTGTTAAAGTGCCAAACATGCATATCAGGACTTTCATTGAAAGTCAGAGGAATATTCTTTATCTCTGTAACATCTCTACTACTAAACAACTCCTCAATCAGCTCATTGTCCCATGTCTTTGTGACTGGAATCAGAATATCATTTATTGTTAAATCTTGTAAATCATTATTCATTGGTGTTTTGATGTGCATATTGTTAGAGTCTCGTAGCCAAGCTTCTGACCACACATTTATATGATGTCCATTCCCAATTTTCCACCTTACCCCTCTCTGTAAAATTTCTCGTGAGCTCCAAATACCGCCACACAAAACATGGATTATGTCCCAAATTTGCATTTAAAAAATTCCCTCTTGCATAATATTTAGCTTTGAAAACTCTACTAACCATAGTATCTGGATTAGATAAAAATTTACACCCTTGCTTCCCAAGCATAGCCAGATTAAAACCATGTAGGTCTCGAAACCCTAAACCACCTAACTCTTTTCTCATGCACATCTTATCCCATGCAAGCCAATTGATACCTCGTGATCTAGCTTGTTTCGCACCCCACCAAAAAGAATTTAGCATCCTCTGCAATTCATCTAAACTCGATGCAGGGATTAAGAAAATATTCATACAGTATGCTGGGATATTGGCCAATTGCTTTCACCATAATGTCCCGACCTGCTCTTGACAACGGCTTTCGCCTCCATTGCTGGACTTTCCTCCAAATTCTATCTTTCAAGAAATTAAACACAGTCTTCTTACTCTTTCCTATCAATGATGGAAGTCCCAGATATCTTCCTGTATTTAATGGCTTTGAAATATCGATGATTTGGGTCAGATTTGTTTTGGTCTCCTCGAAGATATTTGGACTAAAATAGATCCCTGATTTGTTGAAGTTAACACCTTGGCCCGAAGCTTGCTCATAAGTAGCCAAAATGATCTTCATGGCATTAGTCTCCTGGATAGTTGAGCGGAAGAAAAACATGCTATCATCTGCAAATAGCAAACTGAGAGACTGTTGGTGCACCCCTGCAAATCTTGGCACCATGTATAATTACCATATTTTCAGATTTTCTGATTAGGGCAGATAGACCCTAAGCACAAATGACAAATAAATATGGGGAAAGAGGATCCCCCTGTCGTAGCCCTCTTGCTGGATGAATCGGACCCACCTGATTTCTATTCACAAAAATAGAATATTGGACAGTAGTAACACAAAGCATCATCCAACTTACCAATTTATCAGAAAACCCAAGCTTCAGAAGAATAAGTCGAAGGTACTTCCAATCTACTCGATCGTATGCCTTGCTTATGTCAATTTTGATAGCAACATCTCCAATCCGACCTTTGTTCTTCCTTTTCATATGGTGTATTAAATGTAGAACCCGAAAATCAGGTTTCGTATAAGCCATGCATAATTGCTACTATTTAAATTAAAAATGAATTTTTATAAATATATAAAGAGTTTAATTCATTTTATAATTATTAAATCATGATTATTTATTTTAAAAGTGGATGTTTAGTTATATCTTTTCAGGATAAATACGCGAGGTCGGACCGAAGTTTGGAGGTTAGAGATAAAATTAATAATAAGAAAGATATTCCTAAATTAATTTAAGTCAAGGAATAATTTAATTTAAAGAAAAAGAATGTTTTAGGATTTATTAAATTAATTGGAGCTAAATTATTAAATGAGTTCTTTTAGGTTCAATATTCCGTTAAAGCTTAAATTAAAATGTGTAAACAAATGAAGATGAATTAATCTAGGTACAATATATTCAAGAAATTAAACATAGCATTTTAATACTTAAATTTTAGATCAAGCATGATATGCAAGATTTTATCCTAAATTAATGTGGTAATTCACTCAAATATATAAAGGGGTGTTTAAAACCTTAAACATTTAAAATATTAGATTTAAAACGACATAGTACATGCAATATTAGTAACAATGTAGTCAACCATAAACCATTTCAAAAGTTTGGTAACTCCCCATTCAAGTCATCTCTAAATGGACTTCATAGCGTATTCAATTACTCATTTTTAATTAACTAATTATTAGCAATTCAAATACTACAATTCCACTTCATTTCCCATCAACCTATGAGTCTAGAAAATGAGCTGATCGTGCAGCAAGAATGAGAACAAGATTATCGGTTAGCAAGGAAGGAGAAGCATTTCAAATTCCATTCAAACTCCTCACTTGTAACCCCTTTTAAATGCATTTCATGACCCATTTAACACCCCCTTGTAACCTTCATCTTCATTACCTAGCATATCTCCACCCATAGCTTCGAAATTATCAGAAGAAACACAGCTGAGATCGTGCTTAGCAGCAGAAATAAAATAGGAAACAAAGCAAACACAACTCCGACTCTGTCGCTCGTATTCGTCGTATTGATTTGTTTTTGTCAAAACAAATTCTAGGCATGTATATATGGCTTCATTTCTCTTCAATCAAGTCCTATAGATATTTTAAAACATTACATACTCAAGATTATGAATCAAAACGAAAGTTTGACAGCAAGTATTCAAAAATCTGTACAAGGCTTATCGGCCCTATGCTATGTGCTTCACGGTTGGATTGTTTTGTTGCTTCCAGGGAGTTGCTCAATTCTAGGCACTCAAGGCTGCATTTAGGCATGAATTAGAGTGTGTTATGATGTTGGTGGTTCATTGGATTTCAAACAATAGCATGACAGCAACTATTTTCCATAAGCTGCAGAAATGGATCACGATTTTTGTCATTGATTTGTTTAAGTGGGGTGTTCGAACCTTGGCTGTCTTAGGGACTGTAGCCATGGTTAGAACCCTTCCTTATCATGTCTAGAATGTGACCCAATCAGTTTTTCTAAGCTTGATTCACAGATCCTTCAGATTTTTACATAAACAAGGCAGGAGCTTTTCGGTTTGCTGCAAATTCTGCATGGGTACACTTTCGGTTTTGGTGTGTTGTTTGGGTTATGATTGGCTTCTAGCCCATAGCCATGGTTCATACAACACTCCATCATGTCTAGATCGAGCCATGGTCAATCAAATGGCCCTTGGAACTGAGAGAAGACAGTAAAATATTTCAATACAAGACACTCCACCACAAGGGGAGTTCTCGGTTGGTATGCTGTTAGTGTTCTAGGCGGTTGCTTGGGTGGAGGTTTGCTTATAGCCCTTAACCATGGTCCAAGCCATGCCTTAGGATACTGGTAAGAGTCTCTGGTCGATGGTTCAAGCAAATAGCCATTTGTTTCAGATTTTCACCCTAAATAAGCAACACAGCCGCTGCTGTAATTTCTGTTCTTGACAGCAACTTTGAGTTGTGATTCAGGAGGTGGTTTGAGTTCTTGGTTGGCTTTTAGCCCATGGCCTTGGACTGGACAGTACCTTAATGAGTTAGGAAAGTCATGTTTTTGGCCGTTAGTTATTTGGTTGAGTTTAGAGGTCGTACGAGAATTTACGGTGCAATGTGCCAAAATGACTCTCGAAAGAGTTTTATGTTTTTGGATTTCATTCACCAATTTTCGTGTTTTCCAGTCCTTATGAGTATTTTTCAGTATGTTAGGGGTATTTTTAATCATGGTTAAACGTTGGTTTAATGTTGGTTCGGTTTGGTACGAAGCCATGATTGAAAAATTAAGTTGTTGGTCATATAATAGTCTTTTTTTTGTTTCTATTGTTATGTTTTGGTCAAGATAAGAATATTTGCATGTGTCACATAATAGAATTAGGTTGCAGCAAGCCTGGGAGCGATCCAACTCATCCGGTAAAATAAGGTTATAATTATATTACGTGCATAAAATATAAAATGTTTATTTTTGAGATATATGCGATGTCTTGTGGCCACCTTACGTTTATGGGTTTGGAAGTCGGTAGGCGCAACCGAGAACCTCTCCACCCGGTGACTTACGACCGGTTTACGATTATGTATGGGTACGGATATCCAGTCCAAGGGCTGTGGTGATCTCTACCGCCCAGTATATTGTGGTTTAGTCTGATTAGGCGCTCACGTTATGTTATGGGCCACTTGCTTAGAAATATTATCTCTAGCAGAAAATTATGATATGATATGACAGAGCTCTATTGAGCAAAGTTTTTACGTATGATTTTCAGATATGCACGTAGTTATAATTATTCACGATACGATTTTCACCATGCGCTTTACGATACCATATTTTTACGTTGCATGCGATTTTATGATATATTTAATTGTTATTCACGATATATACATGTTGATTCTTTAGACTCACTAGACTTGATTGTTGTACGTACTGATGATGTCAAGACTGGGGGCGGAGACCAGTGAGTTATCTTGGGGCAGCAGTAGTAAACCCGAGGACCTCATGTTTTAGTTTATACATCTTTTATTATTCAAACTCGGTTTTAATACGTTGGATTATTTTTAATTTGTTGTTTGAAAACAATATTTACTTCCGCTGTTATTTTAAAGTTAACTTTTATTTACATGTTTATTTTATAAATGAGACAAGCTATATATTTATTTAGAAAATTTTGTATAATTCCGCAAAAAAAAAATACGAATACGAAATACGGGCCTTTACATTAAATCCAATCAACACATTATCAATTATAGACCTGCCCGAGATGAAAGCTGATTGCACTATTGATATAATCTTTTCCATAACTCCTTTGATCCGATTTTATAAAACTTTGGAGATAATTCTGTACAATACGTTGCATAATGAGATAGGCCTGAAATCCTTCATTGATTCTGGTTGATCATCTTTTGGTATCAAGACAACATTAGTATCATTTAAAGATGATGGGAAAGCCATGTTTTCAAGCCATTGACAACTAGCGAAGACAATATCAGGCCCAATCACTTGCCAAAATTTTTGGAAAAATGTCGGATTAAAACCATCTGGCCCCGGGGACTTATCTGGGTGCATCTGAAAACATGCCTTCCTAAATTCATCCTCCGTAAAAGGTGCAGTTGTCATATTGTTTTCCTCTTCAGAGATGCACCTATTGACCGAATTAATCACCGGATCGTAGGTTCCTGTAGAGGAAGCAAATAGACTGTGGAAATAATTCTGTACAACCCCACATATCTCATCAATGTCTTCATGATATGTGCCATTATCATCTCTTAACTTAGTACTGGTATTATTTTTCTTCTTCATCGAAGCAGCTGCATGAAAATACCTTGTATTAGAGTCCCCATCTCTCAACCAATATGCTTTGGCTCTTTGTTGCCAATAGCCTTCTTGTCGAATGTACAAATCTGAGAGTTTATTCTTGAGATCCTTATATTGCTGAATGGATTAATAATCCACTCTATCATGCAGGTTCTTTAGCTTATTTGTACAAGATTTTATCTCTCTCGAGAAACTTACCACTCGAGTTCTACCCCAAGCATCCAACTTTCCAGCGCAATAACAAAGCTTTGAGACTAAGTCTGTATTCACAACACCTAACCACATGGATTTTACAATCCCAGAAAGTTCAGTGTCACGTAACCAACTATTTTAAAATTGAAACCGTCGAGCCGCATAGAATACCACCTTCTCTTCCAATTGGATCAGAATTGGTGAGTGGTTTGACATAGGCGCCACAAGATTTTTAAGCTTAGATTGCGGAAAGAGGTTCACCCATGATTGTGTAACTAAGGCTCTTGCAAGTCTTTCTTCGACACTAGTCCTAGATCCTTTACATCTTTCCCACGTAAACGGGTATCCCTCCAACGGTAAATCCTGAAGGCTGCAATCATCCACAACCTCTCGAAAACCTCTATAAAGCCATGCTGGATGTTCTGCTCCTCCACGTTTGTCCTCAGAACTCAGCAAGTCATTGAAATCTCCCATAATACACCATGGTAGCGTAGAAGATACATGTATAGATCTTATTAGATCCCAAGATAGTCGTCTTCTATGTCTCTCTGGATAACCGTAGAACCCAGTTACTCGCCACTTACAATTCGAGCTTGTAGAAACCTCAAAATCAACATGATTTCTAGAGAAGTTTATTATAGATACATGACATTGAAATTTGAGGAAACAAAATAAAGAAAACGAAATAGGGAGTTGCAAAAAATAAAAAAACAAAAACCAAATTTAAAAAAAAAATCGTATGGCCAAAATTATCATTGAATTGAAGCTCGTAAATTCTTTTTACTCCACACAGAAACCACTCTGATCGTTGCATTATCCCCTCGCCCCCTCTGCTCCAAGTGTCGGTGCCCAATAAACAGCATCAGCTGAATCGTTGTTGCAAATTTCAATGGCCATGACTTCTGATGCCTCTTCCCTCTGCAACTGTAATGGGCCTTTCAGAAGGCTGGCGTCGCCTGTTTCTCAATCCACTCGACGTCGTAAGACCGATTCTACTTTCAGAGTTCGCTCCCTCACTTCTTTGTTTCTAGGGAGCATGAGGTTCAGCCCTGAACCTGCGAAGATGTCGCATTTGCGACAGAAACAGCAGAAGAATAACTTCTTTGTCTTTGCTATGGCTGCTGGTGAATTCTTTATCTCTGTATTCCCATTTGGAGTGTTATTTATCGAATTGTTCTTGTACAAATAGTTTTAAATTTTGTTTTTTGAGCATCAGATGACTTTTTGTGTGGTGCCCTTTTAGGTGTTAATCTACTAGGATTTGGCACTTTTAGGGGGGGTTTGTTTCGTGATGGTTCTCAATCACGTTGTTGATCCAGTAATTATTGGAATAGTTTTTTGACTAAATATATTATATTTAATTGATCGCAACTTTCTTCATTAATATTTAGATAACCAATCTTCTTAGCTCAAGATCATTGGACATATATGGAATGCTTATTACTCATAGTTTAATTTCTATGAACTTGTCATTATCTTTTATCCTTTTCTTCTGAAAAGAAATGGCCTTTCACCTTTCATCATCAGCTTCTCTTATTCTTTATATGATTAAAAAATACCAATCCTGAAACTATCTTATGATTTACTAGCTATTTGAACATGACTTGTCTGGTTAATACTAATCCATTTTATTTCTAAAGCTGATTGGTATTGGAACTCTTAAGAACAAGATTTTGGCTTAAATTTTATGCTGAGGAGAAGGAACAGTTCCATTAAAGAATTATCGCAACATCGGAATTATGGCCCACATAGACGCAGGGAAGACCACAACAACCGAACGAATTCTGTATCACACTGGTAGAAACTACAAAATTGGTGAGGTACATGAGGGAACAGCTACCATGGACTGGATGGAGCAAGACCAAGAAAGAGGGATCACCATTACTTCTGCCGCAACTACCACATTTTGGAACAAGCATCGGATTAACATAATTGATACTCCGGGGCATGTCGATTTCACCCTTGGAGTGGAGCGAAGCCCTCAGGGTTTTAGTTGGTGCAATATGCTTGTTTGACAGTGTTGCTGGTGTGGAGCCACAGTCTGAAACTGTTTGGAGGCAGGCTGATAAATATGGTGTTCCAAGAATTTGTTTCATAAATAAAATGGATCATCTAGGAGCAAATTTTTTTCCGAACAAGGGACATGATTGTATCAAATCTTGGTGCTAAACCACTTGTTCTTCAACTCCCAATTGGTGTGGAGGATACTTTTAAAGGGGTTATTGATCTTGTGAAGATGCAAGCAATACTATGGTCTGGAGAGGAATTGGGTGCAAATTTTACGTACGAGGACATTCTTGGTGATCTTGAGGACTTGGCTCAAGAATACTGAGGATTGATGATTGAAACTGTTGTGGAGCTGTATGATGCAGCTATGGAGAGCTATTTGGAAGGAATTGAGCCTGATGAGGAAACAGTAAAGAGATTAATCAGGCTAGGAACTATTTCAGGCAGTTTTGTTCCAGTTTTATGTGGCTCCGCCTTTAAGAACAAAGGCAGTTCAGCTGCTACTTGATGCGGTTGTTGATTATTTGCCATCTCCCATTGAGTTACCAGAAATGAAGGGAACCAACCCTGATGACCCCGAGTTGATAACTCAAAGGAATGCAAATGATGACGAACCATTTGCTGGATTAGCTTTCAAGATCATGAATGATCCTTTCGTTGGCTCTCTTACGTTCATCCGAATATGTTCTGGGAAGCTTGCTGCTGGATCTTATGTACTAAATGCAAACAAAGGAAAGAAAGAGAGGATCGGTAGACTCCTTGAAATGCATGCTAACAGCAGAGAGGACATCAAAATAGCTTTAACTTGTGATATTGTAGCTCTTGCGGGTCTAAAGTACACAATTACAGGAGAAACCTTGTGTGATCCAGATAAGCCTATTGTACTTCAACAAATGGATTTCCCTGATCTTGTAATTAAGTTTGCTATTGAACCAAAGACTAAAGCTGATGTTGATAAGATGGCGGTTGGCTTGATCAAGTTTGCTCAAGAAGATCCGTCCTTCCACTTTTCATGAGACGAAGAGATAAAGCAGGCAGTTATTTAAGGAATGGGAGAATTACACCTTGAAATTATCGTTGACAGGCTCAAAAGAGAATTTAAGGTATGAATTTGTCGTTACTCATTTATCCATATGTATGCCAAAGCAATGTTTTCAATACTTCCTCTCACAAAATCTCACACGTAATCCAATCATATAAATGAAAAGAGAATTATAGTCATGTTCAATAACATGAATGAAAAATATAGAAATTATATTGCACATGATGTTTTTACAAGTGGCACAAGTGTTAACTGCCGCAAATACCATTAATATCTCCATTAACATGTGAAATTCAAAAGTTGTTGTTCTGGACTTCCTTCCTTGCCATTTTCGATTTAATTCATAGCTATGTTTTGATGAATAATTTTGTCTGTTGGAAAAAGGTGGAAGCCAATGTTGGAGCACCCCAAGTCAACTACCGGGAAAGCATTTCCAAGGTCACAGAAGTGAAGTATGTTCACAAGAAACAATCCGGTGGTGCTGGTCAGTTTGCTGATAATACCGTTCGATTTGAGCCAATGAAAGCAGGTAATGGGTACGAGTTCAAGAGTTAATCAAGGGAGGTGTTGTTCCAAGAGAATGTTAGCCAAATTGCTAATAAGAAAAACATAGAATTAGGGAACGAAAGCAATCTCGTAAAAATATATACTGAGTTGCATCTTCAGGAGCCATCTTTATCAAATTATCCTCAATATAGCAATGTATAAATGAAAGGTTTTCGAACAACTGTCGATGAGTAAGTATATCCATGTTCGGCAGAGGGAATTCATCCTTTGGGAAAGCCTTGTTGACGTCTCAGTAGTCGACAATCAAAAACAGTATACGAGAATGAGCATGCTATTGAAAGTATGAATATCATGTATAAAATAACAACAATAAAACAGTAAATCAAACCGAGTCCTGTATGAAGTACAGTTTCCTTAAAACAGATTTGTCTCCTCCGACGGTGTTTCGAGGATCTCGACGAATAACTGTTTCCCAGGATACAACGGCAAAATCTTGCAGCAATTTAGCACGAAGTAACTACACCAGCGAACAGAAAACATACCTTCACTTTATCATCAAAATTTAACGGAGGCCAAATGGAAAGCTAACAATACGAAATGCAAGAGAATGCTTGAAAGAGATCTTGAGTGTTTGTAAAAACCAATTTTATGCACATGGAATGAGGAAATGAACACATTATTTATAATCCTCAAAATGCATACCAAGAGTCATGCAAGATTAATTAACTCAATTAATCTTCCAATTAACTCGATAATATGAAGAGCCAAAAGTCTTCAATTAACTCAAGAATGTGGAAAATCAAAAGACACTTCCACAATAATGAGCCACAATTAACTCAAGAATGTGGAGAGCCAAAAGACACTCCCACATTCAGGAGACATAATTTTCATTCAATCATTAATTTTAGTTGAAATTTCCCATAGAGAATACACACCTGGTGTAATGAAAGGATTGGAAGAAATCATGTCCAATGGATGTTGGCTGGCTATCCTGTAGTTGATATCCGCGCAGTATTAGTGGATGGTTCTTACCATGATGTGGATTCGAGTGTGTTGGCATACCAGCTCGAGGAGCTTTCAGAGAAGGGATAAGAAAAGCAAGCCCCACAGCTGCTTGAACCAATTATGAAAGTCGAAACATACCTCTGAACCGAAGCTAAAGTTGTTGTCCAGAAAATTACAGCAGTGGCTGCTGCGCTTCCGGGGCTTCATTTGCGAGACTTTTTGCCATTGGGCCTTGAACCACCGACCAGAGCCTCTTCCCAACATTCTAAGGAGTGGATCAGACCATGGCTAAGGGTAAAATCCAGCCACAACCCCAGCCAAAACCGTAGGACAACCCGAAACTCCCACCCGAGGAACCATGCTGCGCGCGTGGGGAGTATGACTGAACTTGCTGTCTTATTTCATTCCAGTGGCCATGTTATCGACCATGGCTTGAAATAGACATGATGAGGTCTTGTATGAATCATGGCTAAGGGCTAAGAGCCAACCAAGATCCACCCAACCTCATAAAAACCGAAACCAACTCACATGAAGGAAAGGAGAAAAATGAAACCGAGGGACACTTGTGTTGTTTCTGTCCAAACGACTTGGGACATGGCTCAAGCCACTTAGGGCCGACTTGACCACGTCCTATGATTGCTATGGAAGGGTCCTAGCCATGGCTACTGGCCCTAGGCCAGCCATGACTCTAACTCTACCCCAAACAAGCCAATGACAGTAAATGAAACCCAACTATGACACTTGTTTCTTGCTTGTTGTTTGGAGCATCAAATTCACGGTTTTGGGGCTTGAACCCTTGATCAAACTTGACCCTAACACACCCTCGAACATGAGCATAATCAGCCTTGGGAGCCTGGAATCGAACCACACCATGAAATCATCAAAATCATGCAACCCGTGAAGCATAAAAAATGGAGAAAAAGCTGTGCAGAATTTTTGTAAGATGTTGCTGTCATATTTTGGTTTTGCTGTTAAAATCATGAACATGAGATGTTTAAAAATACTTACATGACTTGATTGAAGAGCAATGAACAATATAAACATGCCTTGGATATGTTTGAAACGAAAACAAATCAATACGACAACACGGCGTGGCGGAGACGGAGTTTTTTTTTTCCTTTCTTACTTATTTCCCTTGTTGTTGCACGATTAGGCTGCTGGTTCTCTCACGTTTCTTGCTGCTATTTTGTTCTGAGATTTCGAAGGGATGGTGGGAGAAAAGACTAGGTGTTGAAGGTTGCAAATGGGGAGTTTTATTGGCAATACCATACTTTCTACTTGTTGCTAGGGAGATAAGGAATGATGAGCTTGATTGTTGGATCGAGGGAATTCAGCTGGGTGATGGCCGAAGTTGCTGAAATTTCAAGGTAACACATTGCTGAATTCTAGTATTTTGAATTTTTTTGAAGTTTTAAAACACTAATTATGCATTTTAGTAATTTAATAAATTAATTTAGGATACCCATTTCTTCCATGGCATGATTTGGTCCAACCATTTATTATTAAAATGTTAGGTTATGATTTCTTTAGTATATTAGGCCTAGATTAATTTATTCCCATTATTTATACATTTTAATTTAGGCTTTTAATTAATTATTGAACATAAAAAAATTAATTAATAACTTAAGTCTAATTAATTAAATAAAATCCTAAAACAGTCTTTATCATTAAAATAAATTATTCCTTTGTTTAAATTAAATTTAGGAATATTTTCCTATTAATAATCTTATCTCCAATCTCCAAACTCTGGTCCGGTCTCGCGTAATTAACTGAAAAGGTAACACTAAACTTCTGCGTAAAATAAATAATCATAACTCAATAAATTTAAAAGAATGAATTTAAAATCTTCATGCATTAAAAAAATCATTTTAATTTAAATAATAGTAATTATGCATGGCTTATATGTAGTCTGATTTAACGGGTTCTACAACTCTCCCTCCCTTAAAAGAAATTTTGTCCTCTAAATTAAAACTCACCAAATAACTCGGGATACCGACTCCTCATCTCTGGCTCAGACTCTCACGTAGCTTCCTCCTCTGAATGGTTAAGTCATTTAACTTTCACTAGCTTAACCAGCTTGTTCTGAAGCTTCTTCTCCTGTCTGTCTAGGATCTGCACTGGTCTCTCCTCTTAAGACAGGTTTGGAGTGAGCTGCAACGGCTCAAAGTTCAGGACATGCGAAGAATTTGCCATATACTGCCTCAGCATAGAGACGTGGAACACGTTGTGTACTCCGGCCAGATTCGGCGGAAGAGCAACGCGATAAGCTAGCGTCCCAACTCTGTCGAGGATCTCAAATGGTCCAATGAATCTCGGACTGAGCTTCCCTTTCTTCCCGAATCGCATGACACCCTTCATAGGTGCCACCTTCACTAAAACATGGTCGCCGACTGCAAACTTTAGATCTCTCCTCCGCTGATCTGCATAACTCTTCTGTCTACTCTGAGCAGTCCTCATCCTATCACGGATCTTGACTACTACCTCGGCAGCCTGCTGAATAATCTCTGGACCCAACTCTGCTCTCTCTCCTACTTCATCCCAATGAACAGGAGATCTACACTTACGGCCATACAGTGCTTCATACAGAGCCATACCTATAGACGACTGGAAACTATTGTTATAGGTGAACTCTACCAATGGCAGCTTCGACTCCCAACTCTCTGAGAAATCAATCACGCAAGCACGGAGAAGATCCTCTAAAATCTGAATAACTCGCTCTGACTGTCCATCTGTCTGAGGATGGAAAGCTGTGCTAAACAACAACTTCGTCCCCATAGTCGAATGCAAACTCTTCCAAAATGAGGAAGTAAATCTGGATCTCTGTCAGATACGATAGAAATTGGAATACCATGAAGTCGGACTATCTCCCGGATATACAACTCTGCATACTGAACCATGGTGAAAGTCGTCTTAGCAGGCAAGAAGTGCGCTGACTTGGTGAGACGATCAACAATCACCCATATAGCATTTGATCCTCTGACTGATTTCGACAATCCGGTCACAAAGTCCATGGTAACATTCTCCCATTTCCACTCGGTAATAGGAAGAGGCTTGAGCATACCTGCTGGTCTCTGATGCTCTGCTTTCACAAGCTGACAGGTCAGACACTCGGATACAAACCGTCTGATGTCCTTCTTCGTTCCCGGCCACCAATACAATAGCTGTAGATATTTGTACATCTTCGTACTCCAAGGGTGAATAGAGTACGGCGACGTGTGGACCTCTGATAATATATCTGCTCGAAGATTATCACTGATAGGAACCCACATCCTGTCTCGGTATCTCACAATACCGTCTCTGACTGAATACAACACACTGGCTTGGCCTCGTCTCTCTGCTTCCACTTGGCCATCTGCTCATCTGCTAACTGCCCACTACGAATACGGTCCAGAAGGGAAGACTGAATAGTAGTAGATAGATGGGGAACTCTACCTCGAGGATAAGTCTCTAGCTCAAACCTCAGCATCTCAGACTGAAGAGGTCTCGAAATCGCTAGATGTGTCATCACTGCGACTTTCTTACTCAATGCATCCGCAACTACATTAGCTTTACCCGGGTGGTAGCTAATGTCACAGTTGTAATCCTTCACAAGCTCCAACCACCGCCTCTGACGCATGTTCAGCTATTTCTGCGTAAAGAAGTACTTGAGGCTCTTGTGGTCGGTGAAGATCTGGCACTTCTCCCCATACAAATAATGCCTCCAAATCTTCAGGGCAAAAACTACGGCGGCCAACTCTAGATCATGGGTAGTATAGTTCTTCTCATGAGTTTTCAACTGTCTAGAAGCATACGCTATCACCTTCCCATGCTGCATCAATACTGTGCCAAGACCGAGTTTCGAAGCATCGGTATACAGAACAAACTCGCCGGGCCCATGATGGCATGGCCAAAACTGGTGCTGAGATAAGAGCTCGCTTCAAAGTATAGAAGCTCTTCTGACACTCATCGCTCCACACAAATTTCACATTCTTCTTGGTCAATGATGGAGTGGAACGGCAATAGAGGAGAATCCCTTAATGAACTTCCGATAATATCCTGCTAGCCAAAGAAACTGCGGATCTCTGATGCATTCTGCGGGACAACTCAATCTCTAACTGCTGCAACCTTCGCCGGGTCTACCTCAATGCCGCTGCTAGAAACAGTATGGCCTAAGAATGCCACCTTCTCTAACCAGAATTCGCACTTACTGAACTTTGCGAATAACTTATGCTTCTGCAAGGTCTGCAACACGGTGGTCAGATGTCTGTTGTGATTCTCTTGATTCCTGGAGTAGATGAGAATGTCGCCTATGAACACTATCACAAACTGATCAAGATATGGCTGAAATACGTGATTCATGAGATCCATGAAGATCGCTGGCGCGTTTGTCAGACCGAACGGCATCACAAGGAACTCGTAGTGGCCATAACGAGTCCTGAAAGTAGTCTTGGAAACATCGGCGTCCTTAACCCTCAACTGATGATAACCAGAACGCAGATCAATCTTGGAAAATACCGAAGCTCCCTGCAACTGGTCAAATAAATCCTCAATCCTCGGAAGTGGGTACTTGTTCTTCACTGTAACCCTGTTCAACTCCCGGTAATCAATACAAAGCCTCATGGAACCGTCCTTCTTCTTCACAAACAAGACTGGCGCGCCCCATGGAGAAAAACTCGGGCGAATGAACTCCCTTGTCAAGAAGTTCCTGAATCTGTTTCTTAAGCTCTGCCATCTCTGTCGGTGCTAGTCGGTACGGTGCTTTTGAGATCGGAACCGTACCTGGCATAAGCTCGATAGAAAACTCCACCTCTCGCTCGGGTTACATACCAGAGACGTCTTCAGGAAAAACGTCTAGAAAATCTCTGACAATAGGGACATCTGCGGTTGACTGACTAGGTGCCTCGGAAACAGATATAAAGGTCGCTAAAAATGCCCGACACCCTCTATACATGAGCTTCCTAGCCTAGACACAATGTATAATGCACGGTAAAGGAAAGTACATGTCCGGTTCGAATAAGAATTGCTCCATCCCTGGCGGTCGGACAAGAACAGATCGCCGTTTGAAGTCGATCAAAACTCTGTTCCTTAATAGCCAGTCCATCCCCAGAATGATGTGAAACTCTGGCATCGGCAATACAATAAGATCCGCATAAACAATATTTCCATGCAGCTCAAGATCTATGTCTCGGATCACATTGGTCGCTGTCATCTCCTTGCCCGAAGGCAATACTGAATAGGCTACATCTAGCCCAATGGTCTTGACCTTGAGAAAATTAGCAAAGGTCTCCGAAATAAAGGAATGAGTAGCCCCTGAATCTATGAGGACTTTCGTAGCTGACCCCGCTATAAAAATTCTCTCTGAAAGTTGGAATGTCAAGTTGAACCCAATAATTACTAAAAATATCTTATAGACATGCAGAGGCCAAAATTCTTCTAACTTAAATTCCCAAAATAATAATGAGTAGAGCATGCAATCCTATCACAATTTCTAAGTTCCAAAATCTTAATCCCGATTCCCAAAACATTGAAATTCAAATATTGACTTAAAGCTTAAAGATACCTTTCATGAGCATGGTCTCCGGGTCCATCTCTGTCGCATGCAGGGCAAAAACTCTGCCTTGGGTAGGCAGATTCTTCTGTGGGCACTGCTGCAGCATGTGGTCTGAGCTACCACATTTATAACACTTCCATGAGCCATACATACAAGCTCCAGGATGGCGGCGTGAGCACTTGGGACAGACTGGGTTCTCAAAGGTCCTCGAGACTGCACGTCCCTGCTGCTGCTGCGGTGGTCCTCTGTTTCTGGGTTGGCCATGATGAGGCCTCTTATTCTGGTGCTGATGCTGCTGAGGAGGAGGAGGATGGTGTGGTACCTGAACTGGTCGCTTACCCAAGCGGTCCCTCTCAATGTCAATCTGATCCTGCTCTGCGGCAAGAGCCCTGGAAACAGCAACTTCAAAAGTAGTAAGGCCAGCAACCATAAAATCGTGGCATAAGATCGGCCGCAGTCCATCAATAAAGTGACTCAGCTTGGCACCCGCATCATTCGCAATCAAGGGCACAAAGTGACAGCCCCTCTCAAATTTACGGATGAACTCTGTAACAGTTAGCACTCCCTGCCTCAGGGTCATGAACTCCCTGGTCAATCAAGAACGCACCTCATCAGTAAAATATTTGTAGTAAAATACCTCTGTGAAGCGTGTCCATCTTAGCGTAGCCAAGTTCAGGGCTACTGACGCTCCTTCCCACCATAAGCGGGCATCTCCTCCGAATAAATAGGTGGCACAGCGCACTCTGTCTGCATCTCCAAGCTCCATAAACTCGAAGATAACCTCGAGGGAATAGATCCAGCCCTCGGCAATCATGGGGTCCGTCGTCCCTGAAAACTCCTTAGGACGCATCTTCATGAATCTCTCGTAGGTAGCCTCGGGCCCTGTCAGCCTAGCTGCCACCGCGACATTGTTCCCCGCAAACTGTGCGAAGAACCGATTAATCCCAGCTAGCATCTGGGCATTCATATCTGGAGGAGGGGGTGAGGGCCCGTTCTCCTCTCGCCTCTGATCCTCACCGTCCTCATGACGGTGCTCACCACCACCTCTTGGGCGTCCAACATGGCTTCTAGGAGCCATACTGTTCCATATATATCCCATACGTAAATTTAAATTTAAACAAAGACTGAATACTTGGAATCTGAACGTAAAATATTTCATGAAATCATGCTTGTTAAAATAATTCATACTTTAAATAAAATCCATAAATGTAAAACTTACAGACTGTGGGGACCCGGACGCTAATCAAGTTCTTAATCATGTTTGGGACTAATTAATCAGCTAATCAAGTTCTTAATCATGTTTGGGACTAATTAATCAATTATAAAACAGGGTCTAAAATTTTTTTTTAAATTACAAAGCGGAAACGTAATGTAATTTACTCAAATTACATATTAAACATGAACATACAAATCTTGCGTTATCTACAAGAATTCAACTAGGTTCAACTACATATCAGTGCTGAATCCTATGTTGCTTCGAAGCCCGGATCTCCACGCTATCTAATCTTCTCTCATCCTCTTCTTGACCCTGATCCAGCGCCACCTGTTGTCATGCACACATACAAAACAAGACAACAGCCGGATAACTCCGGTGAGATATTAATATCCCAGTATAAACAATGTAAACATGCAGTCATATAAAAGCATATACGAAGTATTCATAACATGTCTCAAATCAGAAACATAAATTCATATCAAACATTCAATAATCATGAATGGCATAAACAATGTAAATCAACATGTCATATCAGACTCAACTCAACCGACGCGTCGTCTCAGACTCGACTCAACTGATGCGTCGTCTCAGACTCGACTCAACTCTATCCTAGGGATCTCGATGTCTGGATATAGGTGATTATATCAAATTTCAGTCGATAGGAATGAATCAATCCCTAAACGGCATCGATATAATTAATATCTCCAGTGTCTGGGCGAATCAGCCGCAGAATTGACGAATCAGTCAAGAATTTGGCGAATCAGCCAATAACCAGATGAATCAGCCTGTAATTAAGCGAATCAGCTTAAGTTTAGACGAATCAGTCAATAACCAGACGAATCAGCCGGTGACTAGGCGAATCAGCCTATGACTCAACGACTCAGTAATCAATACCTACATTCAGTATCTAGGCAAATCAGTCCATGCCTAGCGAATCAGCAGTCATTACATGCAGTAGCTATAAATCAATAGGCTACAATTATCAATCTTATCATACATTAGCTATAAATCAATAGAATATAATCATAAGTCTCATCAATTGCAAATATCAATGCAATAAATGAAAGTATGTGATTTAGGGAAACTCGAGTCAAACCTCACTCGAGTTGTGCAATCCCGACTCAACATTAATTTATACCTTTCTTTCTGTTATTCTGACTCTGTCGAAGTCTCGAACCCTAAGCCTGTCAATACTCAATCTGACAAGAACAATATCGAGGAGTATAATATCAATACACCACTCGAATCAAATCTGTTCTGCTCATACTTAACCTAATTCAATATCGATGGCATAACGGTATAATATCAATATACCCAACAATACCATATCAATCAGATATTAATTCTAATATCTCCTACTCAATAACAACTCAATTCTGATATCAACTCGACTCCAAAAATCATAACAATTTCATATGGTATTTGTTCCTCAGTCAGGTTTCGATTATATGATGTCTAATATGCCAAGAACATCATATATGAACCATATCAGATTCTGACAATACCATAATTTCAAATCATATCAAAACGTAATAAAACTTACGTCTTGTTGTAGTCTACGTCAATAGGAACATAGTACCGTAGTCAGATTCAAAATCGGACGGACGGATTTCTCACAAAAGGCGTAAGGATTTTCAACACATATACAAGAACATTTTCTCGATTCTTTTCTTTTCTTTTCCCTGAAGGAAGCAACGTATATATGTATATATATCCTAAGTTTCATGTTTCAGCAACGTGTCTTCTCGGCACTTTCTGCCCGGCTACTTGGTTTATCATGCATTGGCGCTCGAGCGGTAATATTCTACCGCTCGGGCGCCACATCTTCTGCCCGAGACACATTGCTGTTGAACATGGGCGCTCGGGCGGTTAGAAACTACCGCTCGGGCGCCACTAGTTCTGTCCAATTTTGTATAATTCATCTACTTGGCCCCGTTCGGTCTCGGCATAATGCGTCTATTATCATATCAGATTACGTTAATCATCTCAGATTACGTTAATCAAATTCTCGGGCATTACACAGACCGACTTGGGGTCAGTAGTAGTACAACCCTATACAGAATCATTGCTCTGATACCAGCTATAATGGCCCGAAAATTCGTGTTCTAAAATTTGCGGAAAAATTTAAAATTTTCTTTTTAAAATAATAAAAATGCCGCATTCATAAACTAAATTGATAAATCAAGTTTAATGTTCAAAATAGCAGCGGAAGAAATTATTGTTTTCAAAGTAACAATTTGAAATAATCCAATAACGATAAAAACGTTTGATCATAAAAACGCTAAATGCTGAAAATGAGGTCCTCGGGTTCCACTATTGCCGACCCAAGCTAGTCACTGGTCCCCGCCCTCGGTCCCGACCTCATCAGTACCTACAACAATCAAGTCTATTGAGTCTAAAGACTCAGCATGCATATATCGTACATAACAAGTAAATAAATAATAAAATCGCATGCAAAGTGAAAATATCATGTCATGAGGCATATCGTAAAATATCGTGTCATGAATAATTATAATTCGTGCATAACTGAACTGAAAATCATAAGTGATCTGTTTGCTCGATAGAGCCTTGAAATATGATAATATGTCATAATTTTGTTGAGATTATGTTCTACGCAAGTGGCCCATGAACTGAACTGAACTTTGAATCACCTGATCAGACTAAACCACAGTATACTGGGCGGTAGAGATCATCACAGCCCTTGGACTGGATATCCGTACCAATAAATTAACATGACCGGTAACTGATGACCGGGTGAAGTAATAATCTCATAATAAGCTGCTATCCCATGAAGTACAGCGGCCACAAGCAATATTGCATAAATCTCAAAAATGAATATTTTACATTTTATGCACGTAATATAATTAAATAACATAATTAAATATCCTGTATAAATTTTACCAGCTGGGTTGGATCATTTCCAGGCTCGCTGCGACTTAAATCTAACATGAAAAATATGCAAATGATTTATTTGACCAAACTTTGTAATTGAATCCAGAAACGTACGAGACAATTACGCCCAATGACTTAGTATTTAATCATGACTCCGTACCGACCCGAACCAACACTGAACCATCGTTTAGTCATGATTAAAATACACCTAAAATGATGAAATAATGCTCCTAAAATTTCAGTACTTCAAATTTTAGTGAATGGAGGCCAAAAATATGAAACGCTCTTTCGAGAGTCACTTTGGCACATTGCACCGTAAATTCTCGTACGACCTCTAAACTTAATCGAATCATGAACGGTCAAAAACATGGCCTTCCTAACTTGATAAGGTACTGTCCAGTCGAAGTTCATATGCTAAAAGCCAACAAAGAACTCGAAACACACCTCTGAACCGAAGCTAAAGTTGCTGTCCAGAAAATTACAGCAGCGGCTGCTGCGCTTCCGGGGCTTCGTTTGCGAGACTTTTTGCCATTGGGCCTTGAACCACCGACCAGAGCCTCTTCCCAACATTCTAAAGAGTGTCTCAGACCATGGCTAAGGGCAAAATCCAGCCACAACCCCAACCAAAACCGTAGGACAACCCGAAACTCCCACCCGAGGAACCATGCTGTGCGCGTGGGGAGTATGACTAAACTTGTTGTCTTATTTCATTCCAGTGGCCATGTGATCGACCATGGCTTGATCTAGACATGATGAGGTCTTGTATGAATCATGGCTAAGGGCTAAGAGCCAACCAAGATCCACCCAACCTCATAAAAACAGAAACCGACTCACACGAAGGAAAGCAGAAAAATGAAACCGAGGGACACTTGTGTTGTTTCTGTCCAAACGACTTGGGACATGGCTCAAGCAACTTAGGGCTGACTTGACCACGTCCTACGCTTTCTAGGGAAGGGTCCTAGCCATGGCTACTAGCCTTATGCCAGCCATGACTCGAACTCTACCCCCAAACAAGCCAATGACAGTAAATGAAACCCAACTATGACACTTGTTTCTTGCTTGTTGTTTGGAGCATCTAATTCACGGTTTTGGGGCTTGAACCCTTGATCAAACTTGACCCTAACACACCCTAGAACATGACCATAAGTAGCCTTTGGAGCTTGGAATGGAACCACACCCTGAAATCATCAAAATCATGCAATCCATGAAGCATAAAAAAATGGAGAAAAAGCTGTGCAGAAATTTTGTAAGATGTTGCTGTCATATTTCGGTTTTGCTGTTAAAATCATGAACATGAGATGTTTAAAATTACTTATAGGACTTGATTGAAGAGCAATGAACAATATAAACATGCCTTGGATTTGTTTGAAACGAAAACAAATCAATACGACAATGCGGCGAGGCGGAGACGGAGTTTTTTTTTTCTTTCTTACTTATTTCCCTTGCTATTGCACGATTAGGCTGCTGGTTCTCTCACGTTTCTTGCTGCTGTTTTGTTCTGAGATTACGAAGGGATGGTGGGAGAAAAGACTAGGTGTTGAAGGTTGCAAATGGGGAGTTTTATTGGCAATACCATACTTTCTACTCTTGTTGCTATGGAGATAAGGAATGATGAGCTTGATTGTTGGATCGAGGGAATTCAGCTGGGTGATGGCCGAAGTTGCTGAAATTACAAGGTAACACATTGCTGAATTCTAGTATTTTGAATTTTTTTGAAGTTTTAAAACACTAATTATGCATTTTAGTAATTTAATAAATTAATTTAGGATACCCATTTCTTGCATGGCATGATTTGGTCCAACCATTTCTTATTAAAATGTTAGGTTATGATTTCTTTAGTATATTAGGCCTAGATTAATTTATTCTCATTATTTATACATTTTAATTTAGGCTTTTAATTAATTATTAACATAAAAGAATTAATTAATAACTTAAGTCTAATTAATTAAATAAAATCCTAAAACATTCTTTATCATTAAAATAAATTATTTATTGGCTTAAATTAAATTTAGGAATATTTTCCTATTAAGAATCTTATCTCCAATCTCCAAACTCCGGTCCGGCCTCGCGTAATTAACTGAAAAGGTAACACTAAACTTCTGCGTAAAATAAATAATCATGACTCAGTAAATTTAAAAGAATGAATTTAAAATCTTCATGCATTAAAAAAATCATTTTAATTTAAATAATAGTAATTATGCATGGCTTATACGTAGTGTGATTTAACGGGTTCTACAAAATGTGTACAAGAAGCCACATTGATGCAAGAATGGCAGAGGCTCGTGCGCGACCGTGCGAGAACACACGTAGCCGCGCACATAGGAAATCAATATGCATACAGAAGTGTGCGCGCGGATGTGCAGGAGACAGGCAGAGAAGGGTGCGCGTGGCTGTGCCAGAACACGCGCAGAAGCCCAAGCAGGCCAGACGCGCACACTCCATAAGCTTGCGCGCGGTAGCGCCGGATCACGCGCATCCGCGCGCAAGAGGCATGCATAATCCAAATTTTAGCGACCACGAGAGGAATAAAAGGGAAAAACCTAGGACAAAAGGGACACATAGCCGTTTTTGGGAGAGAAAACCGTGAGAGAACAAGAGCATACACTTGGAAACAATCTAGAGGGCAAGGATTGATCACGAAGACGAAGAACGACGAATCTGGGGACAGAGACGCCACTTCTGATTTGTCATCTAAATCTTTCGGTTTTTTTTATTTTTTTGTGTTGCAATGTCTAAACTTTCATACATGCGTTGTTTTTGTTTAGATTTCATTATGCAATAATTTTTCCATTCTAGAGGATGATGTAGTTTTCTTGATACGATAATTTTGACTCGGTTGTTTATATGATTAAATTATTTTTTGTTAAATTATGTTTTTTTTTGTTTTTAATTGCTTGCAATTTACTGACCTTAAATTGTTTGTTATCTGATTAATTCTACAACTTGAGGGAGGGACTAGCATTATAGATCATTGGAGATACATCATTGAATGTTTATATCATTCGAAAGTCATATAACTTTAGCGAGGCCTAGGTAATATCATCGTTTGCATATATCATTTAAATTTATATTTTTATTAAGAATTTTGAATCGAAGTTTGAATGATACAATTTATATCTTTCTGTTTTTAATCTTATTTGTTGTTAGACACCATGGTGGTGTCACATTAGAGTCGTATCGGTATCACATTAGTCATGTCATATCAGAAAAAGATTAAAATTGGAGGAAAAAATATAATAAACTGAAACTAAAATTTTATAACACATAAATTCAAAATCTTAAATTAATTACGAATAAATAAGATTGAAAATCACTATCTTTCAAAATATTTATCACAGCATGAAACATTTAAACTTTTGGAATCGTTGAGATGATGTCATAAGATTAATTAGAAAGATAATAATAATGTCACATACATTGTAAATATAGGCTATAGCTGTTAAACGGGCCATCTCATGGTGGGACAGGTTAGTCCACCAAAAACATGCCATTTGGCGAAATGGGGTGGGCCGACAGGCTAGGCTGGCCTTTGTGCGGGTCAGTCCACAAAAAACTAAAATACATAAAGAAAAATAAAGAAATCTTTATAATTAATTAAAATTTTCATTTAATAAACAATAAATATTTATAAAAATATCAATAAAATTTCTAATTATTAAATTCACACGTTTACATTTTCTACAAAGTAATTAATACAATATATTCACAAGTTTCATTAAAAATACATATATCACCATAAATTCATAATGTAAAAAAAGTATTTTATTTTTATTTTCTTTCAAGGCTCGCAGGCCAACTCAAGCCCGTCTCGGGCTGCGACCCGCTCGATTAGCCCATCTAGCTCCGCCTTTACGGATCTAATTGTAAATGACCACATCCAACATTGTAAAATTATTTTTATTTTTTTGAAGTTACATGGTAGAAATTTTAAGTTTATGCTCGACAAAAATGATAAATAAATAAAGGCGTAAATGTGACTTTAGTCATGTAAATTGGCTTGTTTTGGATTTTTGGCTGATAACTTGACAAAGTTTGGTGTTTATCATGTTATTTGATTTTTGTTTTTGATTTTTTTTTTCCAGTTTTGATTTCACTGGAAGCTACTGAACATATCGAATATGCTTATTTGGCATTGTTTCTCTTATACGTTGCTTATATGGCGTGAATAAAATACATTTTAGTCTGTTACACAAATTAAAATTCATCCAAGTAAAAATTAAGGGAAAGTATGAACAATAAGACTCAATATTTCATGAGGAAAAAACTTTATTCTTTTAATTTTCCTCAAGTAAATTTTAATATGTGTAAATATGTTTCATTCATCGCAACATGACTCACATAAGAGATCATCAATACCAAATAAGTAATGTTAATCATATTTTGTGTTTTCTAACGGAAAAAAAGACAAAAACAAAAAAAAAAAGGAAATACATTTTTGGGTTCAGTAACTTATTTGTTCTTTTTATGCATTAACTTTTGAAGTTTGGTTTTGGCACAATAACTTCTGAACTTTCGTCATCTGTCACAAAAATATTCAGTTTTCGTTAAAAAAAACGTTGATTGGTAGGTGGTTAAAGCATATTTTAGTATCATAGTCGTTGATCTTTTACTGGTTGAATGGATAGAACTTTAAAAAAATTGATTTGTTTGATTTTGTATGTGAAGTTGCTTCCAAGTAAATTGATTTCCCTTCAAAATAAAGAAATCCACAAATTTTTGGCCACGTCACCTTTAAAGACAGTAAAACTAGCATTTTTTGACGAAAATCAAACTTTCCAATGGTAAATAGATCAAAATAGTCAAAACTAAGAAATTATTGTACCAAGACCAAAAATCTGAACAATTAGTTGACTAAAAAAAAGGATAAGTTACTGGACCAAAAATTATTTTTCGACAAAAATCCAAGTTACTAGATGAAATCAAATATTAATAAATTATTGAACTATGTTGAGGATCGAAGTTGAGTTTAGAGGGGGGGTGAATAAACTCTACTCGTTTTTCGTTCTAATGAAGTACTAGAATCCTGTTAAGAATAGTAGTTGATCTTGTGCGTGTACTTTCACCTGATTACAATGAAAATGTGCGGAAACAATCTGATGAAGTAGTAGAAAAACAGTAAAACAGTAGGCAGCAGTTGTTTATGGAAGTTCGAAGATAAACTCTTCTACGTCTCCCCTTCTTCTGTTTCCAGAAGGTATAACTAAAAGACTTTGGATATTACAGTACAACTCTTGTACACACCCACTTCAGAAGGACTTACACTTCAGCCTACTGAAACTCTTAGTTTCTCAACTCACAAATGTGCGTAACACAAGGTTCTGAAAAGACTCTTTTCAGATTACAAACTCTCCTTGATGAAGTATAGATAGTGTAGTGATAGTGAAGAGTGTGATGATCAGTAGCACAAGATGATCTTCAAATGATCAGATAATTGCTATGAAGCGTGTGCTACTTTTCTCTTTGTTGAACTTTAAGAGTGATTTCGATGTAAAAGCTTTGATCCTTGAAAATCTGTTTTCGTAACCTTTCTTTTGAGTAAGGTTTGTTACCCTTATATAAGAGCAACTGAGTTCAACGTCCATAAATCAGAATAGTCTTCAGATAGTCTGATAGAGTCAGCTATATTGCCAAAAGAAGTTCCTGCAACAAGACTGTAGAACAATCAGTTCTGTTTTATACCAAAATGGGTAAGGTGCATTAAATGATTCAGTATAGCAATTAATGCCGCAATTAATACTAGTACTTGGAACCCTTAACGGTAACATTAAAGAAGTAACGTTAGGCAACGTCTTCTACTGGTTTTGTATAACTATCTCTTCTATCTGATTTAGTTTTACTAGAACATCAGCTAATGATAAATTAGACGTTTGATCTGGTCTGCTGGTCTACTGGTTTTAGTTATCATCGCCACAATACAATTCATGTCTAACAATTTCCCCCTTTGTGGTGATGCCAAAACCTAATCAGTAGAAAGTTGTTAAATAAAACAGATAATCATATAAACTGAATGATAATTGTCAATAAGGATTTAAAAGTATCAATTGATTCCAATATCCCTGAAAATAATTTCTTCAGACATCTTCTTCTTGATTTTCTCCTTGATCTCCTCTATTTGCCCTATGCCCTATCTTCCCCCTTTTTGGCATCAGCGGCAACCACATGAGCAAGGAGGTCATTCAATCGGCCTGAGATATTGTGAATGCCATTGGTTAGCATTTCCAGATACGGGGTCTGAGAAGAAATGAGATTATTCAGTGTAGCGATAGATTGATTTTGAGAATCAATCTTGGCATCCAAAAGTTCCACAGAAGTAGATAGAGATCGAAAGTGATCATCATGCTCAGTGAGTCGAGTAAGAATATTATTTTGATCACTGATGAGGGTGGCGTAAGATCTCGATATAGCTTGTCTGAAAATGGAAGTTTCAGCATACATCTTGTCTGTGGTCTCCTTAGTGAGATAGAGGTGTTTACCCATTGTTTCTCGGAAGGATTTAGCACCAGTAAATTCCGCAAGGTTTTCACAAGACATACGCTTCACTAACTCAGAGATGTTGTTGAGATCGTTTTGCAGACATTAGAATTTGATGTTCGAGATTGAATGCATCGAATTCCGGGGAGGGAGTGCGTACAACCATGCGTTGTTTGATTTCAGAGACATTCAACGCAGTAGAAATGGGAGCAGCATCCAACAAAGCAGTAGTAGGAGCAGGGTCTGCTGTGCTTTCTGCTGGAGTTGCAGAAAAAAGAGGAGCAACAACAACCAGAGGAGTAAATTCTGCAGTAGAAACGGCCAAGACAGAGGCCAACACTTCTTCCGGTGGTACAGAAACATCCTGTGAGACTGAGGGACCTTCAGTAGAAGGAGCAAGCTGCTGATTCAGAAGAGCTGTCATCTCGACTTGATGAGCAGCAGAGAATACCTCTAAATTCGGTAGCAAAGAGGTAGCATCTGAATCTGCCAATTGTTGCCCTGGAGTAGGAAAGTCAGAAGGTGGCAACGAAGTAGCCGGTGTTGCTTCTTGATTGGTTGAGACTGAAGGTATAATAGATTCAATGACTTCTTCAACCGAAGCCAATTCATGCACGGACAGCAGTGATGATGTCGGGATGTGTCGAGTCGGAGATGCAGGAGTACTGAGAGCAGAAGCCTTTGGTGAGGCTGTAGTCCTTTCCTCAACTGACTGTTGAAATACTGGAAAAAGACCGACATGATAAACAGTGGGCTCTCCAAAGCCTTGTTCTTGAGCAAGAAGTTGCTCATTCATCTGCTTCAATTTGTCAGAGAGAATCATAATAACATTTTGATCCTGAACAGCGGTAGGAACAGCAGGATCAAAATTGGATTGAAGAATTTGCAGAACTGATTCTAACTTCTGACATTTCAGCTGAGCGAAGACAAAATCCCTTCTTCGCAAGGCCTCGATGATATTTTCTGTTTTGGCCAGCTGAAAAACCTTCCTTTCCGCATTCATCATTTTGGCAAAATTTCCTTTTGTCTTGAAGTAACTCAAGGAATGGAATAGTCTCACATGATGCCATTCATCAAAAAAATTCATGTCATCATGAGCAGAGGTCTCAATCTCTGCGAGATGAAGATCAACGCCAGTAGCCACAGTGGTTTTGTGACTAAAGTAAACAAGGTTTTATCTACTGCTCCAATGGTAAAATCATGATCAATAAGAAACTGTGATAGAGTGTCATACCAAGCTCTAGGTGCTTGTTTTAGACCATATAGTGCTTTGTGTAATTTAAATACATGATGAGGAGAGAAATGATCGATAAAACTTGGAGGTTGTTCCACGTAAACTTCTTCTTGTAAAAGACCATTGAGAAATGCACTTTTCACATCCATTTGATATACTTTGAAATTTTTGAAAGCAGCAAAGGCTAAGAATATTCTGATTGCTTCGAGCCTTGCTACTGGTGCATAAGTCTCATCAAAGTCTATGCCTTCTTCTTGTCTGAAGCCTTGAGCCACCAATCTAGCTTTGTTTCTGACCACTGTGCCTTCTTCATTAAGTTTGTTTCTAAATACCCACCGAGTTCCAATGACAGCTTGGTGAGATGGTCTAGGTACTAGAAACCAAACATCATTACGCTTGAATTGATTCAGCTCTTCTTGCATGGCTTCAATCCAACTAGAATCCAGAAGAGCTTCTTCAATTTTCTTTGGTTCATCCTGAGATATAAAAGCAGCATGCATATATTCATTAAACATTTGCCTTCTGGTTCTTAAAGGCGCTGCTGGATTACCAATAACCAATGATGGAGGATGGGACTTTCTCCAGATAAACGGATTTAACTGAGCATCTTCCTGATTTGATACATTAAGATTGTTTTCCACAAAATCAGTAGTAGGCTCTAGAACATCTTCTGCTGGTATTGGTAGATCCAAAGTCTGTACTTCTGGTTCCACTAATGGAATGTCTGGTTCTGGATTTTGAAGATCCTTGGTATTAGCTTCTACATCATCTTCGCTGTCAATTTCCAGATGAATCCTGTCTAACCTGTTACTTAAATCAGATATGTTAGAGATTTCAGCACTGTTGTCTTCATCGAAGACAACATGAATCGATTCTTCAACATTAAGAGTTCTATTGTTGAAGATTCTAAACGCTCTGCTTACAGCAGAGTAACCAAGGAATATCCCAGCATCTGATTTAGAATCAAATGCAGCCAAATGATTTTTGCCATTATTTAATACAAAACATTTGCAACCAAATACATGAAAGTAAGATACGTTAGGCTTCTTCCCTTTCCATATTTCATACGGAGTCTGGTTGTGTCTTTTGTTGACCATCGATCTGTTTTGCGTGTAACAAGCAGTATTGATAGCTTCAGCCCAGAAGCGCTGAGAGATGTCTGCATTTGCTAGCATTGTTCTAGCTGCTTCTTTTAGAGTTCTATTTCTTCTCTCAGCTACTCCGTTTTGTTGAGGAGTTCTGGCAGCTGAATATTCATGATTAATTCCCTGTTCATTCAAATATAGCTCAAGATACTTGTTAGTGAATTCAGTGCCCCGATCACTTCTGATTTTAATGATGGTGGTAGATTTTTCATTTTGAATCCTTTCCAGAAGCTTGATCAAGAGACTACTGGTCTGATCTTTTCCTGCGAGAAAGATTACCCAAGTAAATCTAGAAAAATCATCAATAACAACAAGAGTATACTTCATTCCCTGCTAAGCTCATGATGGGAATTGGTCCAAATAGATCCATATGCAGTAGTTCCAGACATCTTGAAGTTGATTTGCTATCTTTGGTCTTGAAGCTAGATCTTATCTGTTTCCCAAGCTGACAAGCAGAACAAACATGATTTTTAACAAAATTAATGTCAGGTAAACCATCAACCATATTCTGCTTTTTGAGATAATTGATTGACTTGAAATTCAGATGATTCAATTTCTTGTGCCATAGCCAATGTTTATTGCTAAGAGAAGCAACTAGGCATGTAGGAGTATTGACATGATTTGAGTTCCAGGAGACTCTGTAAGTGTTGCCTTCTCTCTTTCCGGTTAACACAGTAGTTTCAGCAGAATCTCTAATTATGCATGAATGCTTCTGGAAAGCTACAGAATAACCATTATCACACAGTTGACTAATGCTGATAAGATTGTAACAGAGGTTGTCAACTAGTAACACGTCATTTATAGTGATGTTACCATGGATAATCTTACCCTTACCCATGGTTCTACCTTTTGAGTTGTCTCCAAAAGTTATCTTTGGTCCAGTACAACTCACTATCTCAGAGAGTAGGTTTTTCTGTCCAGTCATGTGTCTGAAACATCCACTATCCAGATACCATGTAGAGTTACTGATTTCTGCTTCCTTCTTCTGTTCCTCTCCAGATGTCGAGGTTGAGTCAGTGTCTGCCATGAGACATTTTACTTCTTCTGAATCACTGTCACTGGAATGGCTTTCTGAGTCAGATGACTCAGAGCTAGAGTCCGCCCACTTGGATTTGCTTTCTTCTGCAATCATCGCTTTTCGATCTCTTCTGGACTTTTTGTCATTCCTTTTGTGATCCTTTCTCTTTTGGTCATCCTTCTTTGGTTTAGGACAATCTGTAATGAAATGACCTATCTTTCCACAGTTAAAGCATCCCATATCACCAGATGGTGAGTCTTTCTTGAAGTTGCGATTGGGACCCTGATAAGTTCGATGGTTCTTCTTCATGAACCTGGAGAATTTCTTTACAAACAGAGACATAGCATCACTACTGATTTGTTCAGCAGTCCTCTCCAGAGTATTGTCAGTGATCACAGTCGGTAATGCCTGAGGTACAACTGCAGCAGCAGTAGAAGAGGTAGAGGCAGTAGCAGTAAAAGTAGTAGCAGTAGCAGCAAGAGCCTTGGTTGGTAGGCTTGAAGGCTCTTCTCCACTTCTCACTTCCAATTCGAACTCGTAGGCTTTCAGATCTGCAAATAAATCGTGCAGCTCCAATTTGTTCAAGTCTTTGGATACTCTCATAGCCATTGTTTTAACATCCCATTCTCTAGGTAATGCTCTCATCACCTTGAGGGCTATTTCCCTGTTGCTATGCTCTTTATCCAGAGCAGCTAGCTCATTGACCAGGCTACTGAATCTTTCATCGAACTCATTTAGAGTTTCACCAGCTCTCATTTTTAGATTTTCAAACTTCTGCATGGCTACAGACAGTTTGTTTTCTTTTGTTTGCTCATTCCCTTCGCATATCTGGATGAGCTTTTCCCAAATATCCTTTGCAGTAGAACACATCTTTATCTTGCTGAAGGTGTTCTTGTCTAGAGTTTTATACAATATATCTTTCGCCACATTATCAAGATTGGCCTTTTTCTTATCTTCACTGGTCCATTCACTTCTTGATTTTTCGACCATCTGTGGTGCTCCGTCAGTGACAGCAATAGCTGTATTAGGCTTTAAGATTCTCAGTGGACCATCTGTGATGACATACCACATGTCATCGTCTTGTGCTGCAAGATGTGCTTGCATTCTTATCTTCCAGTCATCAAAATCTTCCTTAGAGAACATAGGGATCTTGCTGAAATGTGCCATTTGTTGTAGTTTTTCACAAACAAGAATAACCTGCTCTGATACCAATTGTTGAGGATCGAAGTTGAGTTTAGAGGGGGGGTGAATAAACTCTACTCGTTTTTCGTTCTATGAAGTACTAGAATCCTGTTAAGAATAGTAGTTGATCTTGTGCGTGTACTTTCACCTGATTACAATGAAAATGTGCGGAAACAATCTGATGAAGTAGTAGAAAAACAGTAAAACAGTAGGCAGCAGTTGTTTATGGAAGTTCGAAGATAAACTCTTCTACGTCTCCCCTTCTTCTGTTTCCAGAAGGTATAACTAAAAGACTTTGGATATTACAGTACAACTCTTGTACACACCCACTTCAGAAGGACTTACACTTCAGCCTACTGAAACTCTTAGTTTCTCAACTCACAAATGTGCGTAACACAAGGTTCTGAAAAGACTCTTTTCAGATTACAAACTCTCCTTGATGAAGTATAGATAGTGTAGTGATAGTGAAGAGTGTGATGATCAGTAGCACAAGATGATCTTCAAATGATCAGATAATTGCTATGAAGCGTGTGCTACTTTTCTTTTTGTTGAACTTTAAGAGTGATTTCGATGTAAAAGCTTTGATCCTTGAAAATCTGTTTTCGTAACCTTTCTTTTGAGTAAGGTTTGTTACCCTTATATAAGAGCAACTGAGTTCAACGTCCATAAATCAGAATAGTCTTCAGATAGTCTGATAGAGTCAGCTATATTGCCAAAAGAAGTTCCTGCAACAAGACTGTAGAACAATCAGTTCTGTTTTATACCAAAATGGGTAAGGTGCATTAAATGATTCAGTATAGCAATTAATGCCGCAATTAATACTAGTACTTGGAACCCTTAACGGTAATATTAAAGAAGTAATGTTAGGCAACGTCTTCTACTGGTTTTGTATAACTATCTCTTCTATCTGATTTAGTTTTACTAGAACATCAGCTAATAATAAATTAGACGTTTGATCTGGTCTGCTGGTCTACTGGTTTTAGTTATCATCGCCACAATACAATTCATGTCTAACAAACTAAAATCTAAAAAACGTTAACTTACAAAACTAAATTAAATCGCAATTTTTCCCCATAAAGTAAACAACAAACTGTTACATATTCCAATATTCAATCATATGAAAATTAAACTCATAATAATATCAATTAATAATAAAACGAGTCATAATATCTTGATTTAAATTCATTGGATCTCATTCTCCTAAGAACAAGCTTGCAACAATACACGACCATATAACATCAGTGACAGTCAATCTTTTCTTGAGTTTTAGAGAATGACTGTTTTTGATGTTACAGCAACACGAAACCTAACATGACTCCTAAGATAGTGGTGGCGGTGGAGGCAACATATTGTTCACACAGGATTCAAAAGGCTCTGCCAAGAGCCGGCGGAGGAGCCCAGTAATCGACTCCGTCGTTGTCGTTCGCCACATGTTGAGTGTAAAATATCGGTACCAAGCAAAGACCTCTACTTCTCAAGTCCTTGTGTACTCGTCGGGAACCATCGGAGTTCTGCTTGGTAATTAATGATTTAAAATAAGATTAGTTTGAATGGAACCGTTAATCCATTTATACATATGGTCAGAAATATATTACGCATAAAATTTTATTTAGTTTTTGAATATTTTTCTTACTGAATTTTCTTTTAATTTGTTGGTCAATCAAAGGTGACAGTAGAGGTAGAGCATGTGTGTGAAACAATGCATTTTATATTCAGTTAGAAGATAATTTTATTCGTTAGCATTCCATAAAAATATGACTACAAAGTAAAAATAAATAAATAACTTAACTTGTCGGACCAAAACCCAAAATTAAATATTTGCATGACCCAAATAAAAAACGAAAAATCTTACAAGATCATTTTGGCTATTATCCCAAATTGACTATCAAGAACTAGCCTACCATTTACTAAATTACATTTATTATAGAGAAAGGTCGAAATAAGGATATCGAGTTTAAATAAATATTAATACTCAATGGCTCGAGAGAAAAAGATGAAAAATTTGACAACAAACAAGAAAATCTCTTTTTCCCATTAAAAAGGAAAATAAACCCTAGTCTGAAACGGTCATAGGGCATCTCCATTCTCCAACCATGTCATTTTTGTGCAGGGTGGATAGCCCCAATGGGGCCTATCTTTTAGCTTTGGGGTAAATGTTTTATTTTTAAAAAAAAAATTATTTTTTTTTTTAATAATTAAAAATTGACACATAATTTGATTTTATAGATGATAATGTATATTTTAAGGATAACAAAATTATATAATATACCATGTTATTTAATTGAATTTTATGTATTCAAGTTGACTATAAATTTTCATAATTTATGTGTACCATCTGAGGCTTGGAATCAAAGTGAATCTGATACGTGACATTGTTTTACCAAATTTTTCCTTAGCGGCTTTCGCACACATGGAAATTATTGGTTTTCAGCCTATATATCATTTTCAACTCATACTGAGCTAAGGAAGAATTTAAATTCCATAATAATAATGAATATAAGATTCTTGTTTGGAATTTTTACAAAACATAAAAGGATTTATAAAAGATATACCAATGAAATTAAACAACAAATGATTTTTCTGAGATCCCATAGAATCATAAATTCAAAAAAATCACCCATAAACGCCTTAAACGCCATTTCTAGGCTAAGCAGGCTGAAGGGCTACAACATTAATTTTTTTCCTGGTTAAACTCAAACTTGTGTTTACCATTTCCTGGTTCATCTCTTTACCTTATGTTCTAACCAAAGACTCTTATATTACATTAAATTCCAAAAATTTAAATAAATATTTTATTATCTCAATTTAATTCCAAGTTACAAATAAATATAGATCATGTCATAGTAAGGTAATAATTTAGCACGAATACTTTAGCTTGTCATTCAGGCTAATCTTATGAAATAAAATTTATTTAAAACAGTAAATAAAAACAGAAAATAAAAACAGTAAGACTTACAAAGTTGTTATCAGAACTTCGAGCTTTTATTTATAAACTTCAGAAGGGTTGTTTACAAGAGAGAATAGAGGGGAGCAAACTCGACTGTGTCCTTCTAAGAACACAGAATAAACCTATAAATAGATAGAAGCGCCGGACATGAAACCCCGGATTCCATCTCAAAATAAAAATAGTAAAATGCTTTATTAAAGCAAAAAGCAACATGGTTACAAAATTCAAAAAGTATATAGTGATATTCCACCCACTTTTGTCATGATTTGCCATGATTTGTTATTCCACCAACTCTGAATAGTGAGATTCCACTTCCAACGATTTTTTAATCATCTTTGAGATTGTCCTTTATAGATTTCTTCAAATTTTCAAAAATATCATCGATTTGAGATAATTGAGGAGTATCATCCTCTGGATCCTGTGCATCTTGCATTTGCATTAGATGTATGAATTGATTTTCACTGGATTCAGACGCCATAGATTTATTTGACTTTGAGTCAGAGCATCCAATATTTTGGAAAAGATCCTTCTTCATTTCTTCAATATAAATCTCAATCATCTTATCTTTTGAATAAATCTCAGAATATTTCTGAGTAAGAATCTTGAATGGACTCATAGAAGCTTTTTCATTCTCTTGTTGATTATGAATTTCTTTCTGATATAATGAAATTTTCTCTTCCATTTGATGAAAAGTGTCATAGCCATAAGGCTTTCCAGTTTCTGGATCATCACGTAACAATTTGTCCCAAAATTTAGTGGAACTGACTCGCCATATGCAAGGGATTCCTTCATCAGTATATCCAAATTCTGGTTGCCATTTCCAGATCCATGGTATTCCAAATTCCATGAAAAATAGACATAAAGTCTTGCCATCAATCCAATGTTCAGAAAACGATTTTTTAATACTTGGGGAAACATTTAGCCAAGTATTCATGGGTTTTATAAAAACCTCTGGAAAAATCTTTGCAGATGGATCAAATATCTTCCACCAAATGAAAAACCAATTTGGAATAGGATGATGAAAAACATTTTCACAAATATTTAGAAACCATGTATATTTCCTTTTTTCATTTTCATAAAACAAAGTTTTATTAAAACTTTCAATATAATCTCAAAAATTGAATTTAAAACTCATTTTATGATTTTCAGAATAAAACTCTTTTTCCACCAATGGAGATATACCCCATTCCTCAATAGATATTATCTTCTTAATGATAAACTTGAAGAAGTTATAACTTCCTTTCTGCTGAGTATTACTAAAAAGTGAGTTATATCCGCACTTTTTGTAGATAGCAGAAGATTTCATAAAACCCTCTTTGTTTATAGGAACCATATACATATGATGTATTGGTTAAATATCTTTCCATGATAGTCCATGGAGTTTTTTCCCATTGTGTATCTTTTTCTTCTATTAGAAGAATTAATTCTCGATGTTTTGTCTCTGTATATAGAGCAGAATCATTATCATCTTCTTTTATGATGTTAGCATATGATGCTGAAGCTTGAGAATCTGTATTACTTCTCTGCTTTTGTTTCAAGAATTCTTGAAATTCATTGTATAACTCATTCTGCTCAGTATTACTGGCTGATGAACTAGATAAGTTCTTGTGACACCCTGACCCGTTTTAAATGAAATAGACTCTATAATGCGGAAGCCTTAAATAAAGACTTGGAGGAAATGTGAACTTTAAAAAAATTTGACAAAGTTTCCCCGTAAAAAGAGTTACTAACCTGCCTCAAGAAATAAAATCAATACGCCATAAATTTCCACAACTAAACATAACCAAATACATATTAAATGTAGAACCTTAGATCACCAAAATATTGAGTCAAGTTACACTCCCAAAATATACCAAATGTTTTACATCTCAAACCATTTCAAAACAAAATACTTTCTTCATCCTCCCTCCAAGCTTGGCACATTTCCTTCTTCTGTCTTGACACCACGCCGTATCAATCCCGTTTACCTGCATCTGCATCTCATGAACATAGTTGAAATGAGTTATAAAACTCAGCAAGTAGACCATTAAATAACAAGTACATATACCATAGTACAATGGAAGAATCCGTATCATTTCTTTACCGCGATATGCCATCAATCAATAAAATACATACATAACAATTATAAGATGGCATCTATAGCACAATTCATTTCTTTTCATTTGTATGGCATTGATAGGTCATCAATCAATGGTACACATGTACGTCTCAGTCAAAATCAGTCACAGTACATGTCATTATGTTGATCAACTTCAGTCAAGTGGGTTTAGAATTACCATAGGTAACACCACAATACCATATAACCATCAAGCCATAAAAACATTCATTGAAACATTTAATCAACATGTGGTTTGCGTGCTAACACCTTAGCTCCTTACTTGCCATTTTGGCTAACAATTTTATTCCTTTGAACATATCAATACATACCATATATATATCAATGATTTAAAGAAGCTAACATCATTTAAAAACACCATTTATCAATACATAGTTCATAAGCTGCATTAAGGAAAAGTCTACTACCACCCACTACACAAGTTCTTGCTAAGTCTTGCAGGGATTCCTACAACACAATATCCATAATAATCCCATCAACAACTCAAAAAATCAACTAACCATACAATAAACCCATAAAAACCAAACACAAGTTATAAGTTCCATAATTTCACCAACAATAAAAATCCAATAATAACTTAAAAGCCACAAGCTTACCTTATCTCTTGAACCCAAAATAAACTTCTTCTCACTCAAGATCCAACTACAAGCTTGAACAAAGGTATCCAACGAATAAAATGAGAAACCCCTAGCTTTCTAGGTAGAGAAATATCGACAATAGTGGAGAGGAATTGAGAGAAATGAAGCCAACACTCCTATTTATCACTTCAAACCAAAAAACCACCTTTCCACTGTTCACAGACCGCGGGTGCGCTGCCCCACCTACGCGACTGCGTAGCCTTCGGCCCTTCTTCCAAAATCCAAATGACGACCGCGGGTGCGCTCCCAAATTCCAACCGCGGGGCGCCTACCCGACCGCGGGTGCGTGCCCAAAATACGCGGATACCTTGATAGGTTCCTATAAGCATGTTTCATCAACTCTGTTAAAGGCTATATTTGATAAATAAAAGGGAGACCAAAGTTAAGTTGGCTAGAAATATCTTTTGCTAATAAAAAACTGGTTTGAATACAATTTTTATCTTTACAAATATAAGCTTTTGGTAATTTATATTTTATTTATAATGGTTCTCCTCCTGCATGAGAGAGAGAATGGGTAGTTTTATGAAAATATTTTGTAGGAATTAATCCTTCCTGTATAACATTTAAATCTGCACCACTATCTATCATAGTAATGAAATTCTTCTTATAAGAATTATCAATTAATAAAGTAATATTAGTATACCATTTTTGAGATATTATCATACTCAAAACAGATAAATGTTTTTTATTATTATCAGGAAATGAAATATCTTGAATATTTTCAAAACTTTCAGAAATTGAATTATTATTATTTTCAATGACTGAAATACGATAGTTTAAACTATTATTATTATGGTGTAAAATTTTTTACTTGTTCTTTAAGATTATCAATCTCTTTAACTAAATCATGTATAGTAACTGGATTTTGTTGACTATATTTTTTCTGTAAAAGATTTTTAACTTCTTTCATAGAATAAACTTGTTCTTGTTTAACAAGAATGTTATTATCATTATTACTTGTTGAAGCAGTATTCTCCATTTGATCAATGATAGTAGATTTTAATATTGGATCCTTAATCATTTTAAGGAATTCTAAAATATTATTGTTTGTTAAAACATTAATATTCAAGTCTTGAAATTGAGACATAAGTTTATAAAACTTATCATTTTTATTATTATCCTCTACAGGATTGATACAAGATTTTCCTAGTATACAGTTATTGCATTCTTCTAAATCTGAAATATCAGATTCATTATCTATAATATCTTGGGAATTATAAGATTCTGAAGAATTCTCAGTTTCACTATCAGAATTTTTTTTCGAATCCATTATTATTTTAAATAATGTTTCTTTTAGATTATCATCTATATCTAAATTATTAATTTTGTTTTTAGCCCAACATTGATTAGCATAATGTCCTAGCTTTTTACATTTTCTACAAATTATTAATTTATTTTTATTTTTATAATTTTCAACTTTCCTATCATCTTTCCATGTTTCACGGATTTCTTATCTTTTCTTTTTTCTATCTCTTTGTCTATCAGACAAATGTCTTTTCTTATAAATCTTATCAACTTTATCTTTAATTTTCTTCTTATCTTTATTAGGTAAGTTCATACCAAATTGATCACAAAATTTACCTAGTTGTTTTTTCTCTAGTAAATTCTGCCTTTTAATTTGATTATTTAATTTTAATTCATTACAGAGAGCTAAACCCTCTTGAATACAAGTATTTATTAAATTACCATAAGTATAATTATCATAAGAAATATTTATGTCATATTTTCTTAATACTTTTCTCACCCTTTCAGCAAATAAGAAAGGTAGGCCATCTATAAATTTAGCTTTCCAAAAACTATTATACAGTCTGGAATCTCATAAATACGATATAAGAAAGTATCTTTATACCATCTAAAATCAGTAAGTGTTTTACATTTTAGATTACTTAATAAAGTTCTAATTTGTTCACTATTATCAGTGAATCTTCCAGTAAAATGTTCAATCATAGTCAATATTAATGTATAAACTACATTTTCTGATTGAATATTATTCTCCATCTTTATGGAATTAAAAATTTCATCTTTTTGAGAATAATGTAAATATATGTCCCACCAACCTTTAAGTTGGCCAGTAAATCCTGCTGTTATCATTTTAGCAATATTTTTGTCAGTATTGCCTGATGTTTTACAAACAGTACTATACATAAGCATTCTGTGAGCAGTATTATAAATTTGCCTATCACTAAAACCATCAATATTCCATTCATAAATATATTTCCTATTATAACTATTAGCAAAAATATATTCTTGTTCTTCAATAAGAACATCCATAGGAGTATGTTTATTATAGTAATATTTGGTTGTGGTAGGTCTATCTGCCCATTTAATTTTATTAATTTCTTCATCAAAATGATTATTAATTCTTTCTAATTCTTCAAACTCTTCATTAAGAGTATTTAAATTAAAATTTTAAAATTTTTCTTCTAATAGTTTTTCTATATCACAAATAGAAGATTTAAATTTAAAATCTTTTATATCTGGAGGGGATTGTATAGATGAAGTAGCAACAGAAACAATATTAGTTTCTGGTTCTTCTATATGAACATCTGGTTTAATTTTATTAATAGCTAAAATAATTTTATCAATACGATCTTTAAGAGAATTAATCTCTTCTCCTATTATTGTAAGATATAGATTTGTATAATTCTGTTTTTCAATTATCTGATTAATATGCTTAACCGTAATTTGTAACATATCATTTTCAAATAATTTTGAAAAAAGCAGTAAAATTTAAAATTTTATTATTATTTTCTATAATAAAAGATTATTGAGGAGAATAAACAGATTTTTGAATCTGTCCTGAAGAAAATTTATAATTTCTTTCAAGAATAGAAATATAATCTATAATAAATGTTTTAAAAAAACCAAGGAACAAAATGTATTAATTTATTCTGGTTTTCACAATATTTATAAAATGTTGAAACAATATAATCAAACTCTTCTTCAGAGAAACTTTTAAAATATCAATCTCTGAATTCCCATTTGGGTAAATAAAATTCTGCATTGATTCTTGCTCTAGCAAGAGATCCTTTAGTAAAATCAATTTTTGGTTTACTATCCATTTAAATACTAAAATTCATTTCTGAAACTGTATCATTTTCTCTAAATTTTTGAAAGTTACTTTTATGAACAATATTATTCTGATTTATAATTAAATCATCTACTGTATTAGTAGATTCTAATTCTTCTCTAACTTGAGAAGTAGATGCTCTAGAAGTTTGTGGTATATCTACCATATAATCTAGAGGTGAAATAAAAGAATGACTAGATCTTGATCTAGCATATATAGAAGATGGTAATAATCTTCTTTGTTAATTATTAAATTGTATTTGAACAGATCCTTCATTATTTTGAATAACTTTTTGTAAATCTCTATTTATTATAGGATTTCTAGGAACAGCTTGTTCAATTATCCAGTTTTCTGGAAATTAAATTTCTTCCCATTTTATAGATCTACGAGTTGTAATATTAGATCTATTAAAATTAGTTTGTACTAGAATATTTTCATTTAATTTTTTATCTATTCTTTTACACATAGGATTCAGTGTAAATAATGGTTTATAATAAATACGATAAAAGATACATATAACTTTTGTGACAGGAGTATAATTATAACATGAGTTTTATTATTTAATATTAAAAAATCTAATATATTAATGTCAGATAAAGATAAATTAGGATAAACATCGAAATATACTGGACCATGTGCCAGACTAGTTTATATTATTCCCATAAGGGATTGTTTCCAATTCAAATTTCTACCATCTCTTAAAACTGCTATAAAGATTTCTGGTAATCCTTCTAAAGTTAAAGGTCTAAAAGCAATTTGAATTAAACCTATATGAATAAATCTATAATTTTTCCTATAAGACATAATATCTTTATTGTTTAATAATCTAATAACCATCTCATCATTTTGAAGAGGTACTGAAGATTCTGTAGTTTTAACCACTTGTTTAAAACCAATTCTTTCAAAAGTTCCTAACTTATAGATCATTTTAGATTCTATTTTAGGAATAGTCCATTTATTCAATAAGTCTAAATTTTCAGGTAAATCATATTTTTCATTTAAACTGTTATGAGCAGTTTCTTTCATACTGAAAATATTCATTTGAATAAAAGTGCTAAATTATTAACCAGACTATTTCCATGGTATTTTTAAATTTACAAATAGATATTAAATACATGATGGGAAATAATGTATGTGAAATTTTTTTAAAAAATATTGGTGTAAGATTTCAAGTAAAAAGGCTCGGATGAATATTGTGTTTGGTATAAAACTTACAATAAAATAGATTATGTTAGACAAAGAAGATATGTAATATTCATTGGATTATAATTACACCAAACCATAAAAGCAAGTTTAATTAATTATATTATATCCCCTGAAGAAGTAGAGTAAATTAAGGATTAATTCCTTTTTAGTTGTCTGTGAGATATTGCTAATTTATAGTTTATAATACATTGTATTAAAATGTCTTAATATTCGCTATTTCTTAGACTATTTTGCATTTTTATTAAAAACACAAAAATATATTGATTTTATAAATTAATTACTAATTAAAAGACAAGGGAATATAATTTATGGATTCAACAAAGCATACCTCACCATGTTCTTCGTGGGGAAAACTATTCCTTTCTTGAACCTGGAGAAATATTTAATTTTCTTGAAAAATTAAATTTACAGTCTTATTTTTGGTAATAAAAATAGATAATTCAATGACATTCACATTTCCCTGTAAAAAATTTGGTCTTGCATTGGAAAATGCGAAACTAAAATTGCGCGTGTGCTACTACTTACAGAATTTTGTGCAGTGGATCGAATTCTCGTGTATGGCCCGCTCTGTGCCTTAATTTCATTATATATTTATTAGAACAAACTGGGTTTTTTTAATTAAAAAAAAAATAGTAAAGAAGTGCGTAATTTAGTACATATTATAAATTATACAATTATAATTACACAATTAGAAATAAAATTCAACTACTTTTATTTAAGAAAAAAATAATTATCTATTTTCGTTTCACACCAACTCTCTGATTTTCTTTCACTCCTTAAAGTATTTATTTGAATTTCCTCTTATTCATTTTATGAGGCAAATTAAAATGGGAAAGGAAAATCAATCAGGAATTTCTAGGAAAATAAATTCAAAAATATGTTTTTAATAAAATTTTATGGGAATTGGGATATTTGTAAAAATTGTAATTTTTTTTTGTAACGATTGAAATATTTTAAATATGAAATAAATTGTACAAGTATTAATTAAATTACCATAAGTGTAATTATCATAAGAGATATTTATATCTTCTTTTCTTAAAACTTTTCTAACTCTTTCAGCAAATAAGAAAGGTAAGTCATCTATGAATTTAGCTTTCCAAAGACTACTATTACAGTCTGGAATCTCATAAATTCGAGATAAGAAAGTATCTTTATACCATCTAAAATCAGTAAGTGTTTTACATTTTAGATTACTTAATAAAGTTCTAATTTGTTCACTATTATCAGTGAATTTTCCAGTAAAATGTTCAATCATAGTCAATATTAATGTATAAACTACATTTTCTGATTGAATATTATTATCCAATTTTATAGAATTAAAGATTTCATCTTTTTGAGAATAATGTAAAAAATTAATAAAAAAAGACATTTGTCTGATAGACAAAAAGATAGAAAAAGAAAAAGAAAAGAAATGGTGTTTAAGGCGTTTATGGGTGATTTTTTATGAATTTATGATTCTTTGGGCCCTCGATAAATCCTCTGTTGTTTAATTTCTTTCAAGAATAGAAATATAATCTATAATAAATATTGTGAAAACCAGAATAAATTAATACATTTTGTTCCTTGATTTTTCAAAACATTTATTATAGATTATATTTCTATTCTTGAAAGAAATTAAACAACAGAGGATTTATCGAGGGCCCAAAGAATCATAAATTCATAAAAAATCACCCATAAACGCCTTAAACGCCATTTCTCGACTAAGCAGGCTGAAGGGCTACAACATGAATTTATTTTTCTCGGATAAACTCGAACATTGTGTTCACCATTTCTTGGTTCATCTTCTTACCTTATGTTCTAACCAAAGACTCTTATATTACATTAGATTCCAGAAAATTTAAATAAATATTTTATTATATCAATCTGATTCCAAGTTACAAATAAATATAGATCATGTCATAGTAAGGAAAATAATTTAGCACGAATGCTTTAGCCTGTCATTCAGGCTAATCTCTGAAATATTAAATTAAAAACAAAAAATAAAAACAAAAATAAAAACAGTAAACTTACAAGGTTGTAATCAGAACTTCAAACTTTTATTGATTAACTTCAGAAGGGTTGTATACAAGAGAGAGTAGAGAGGGGAGCAAACTCGACCGTGTTCTTCTAAGAACACATAAGTAACCTATATATAGATAGAAGAGCCGTACATCAAACCCCGGATTCCATCTTAAAATAAAAATAGTACATGCTTTATTAAAGCAAAAGTAACTTTTGTTACAAAATTCAAAAAGTAAATAGTGATATGCCACCCACTTTTTGTCACGATATTCCATCATGATGTGTTATTCCACCAACTCTTGAATAGTGAGATTCCACTATCAACGACTCTAGTCATCTTTGATATTATCTTTTAGAGATTTCTTCAAATTTTCAAATATATCATCAATTTGAGATAATTGAGGAATATCCTCATCTGGATCCTGTGCATCATGCATCTTCATTAGATGTATGAATTGATTATCACTTGATTCGGAAGCCATTGATTTATCTGATTTTGAATCTGAGCATCCAATATTCTGGAAAAGATCTATTTTCATTTCCTCAATATAAACTTCAATCATTTTCTCTTTAGAATAAATCTCAGAGTATTTCTGAGTCAGAATCTTAAAAGGACTCATGGAGTCTTTCTCTTTTTCCTGTTGATTCTGGAATTCTTTCTGATATAAAGAAATCTTTTCCTCCATATTTAGAAGAGTTTCATGACCATGAAGTTTTCCAGTTGCTGGATCTTCTCGTAACATTTTATCCCAGAATTTAGTATAACTGACTCTTTTTAAACAAGGGATTCCTTCCTCAGTATAATCACATTCTGGTTGCCATCTCCAGATCCATGCAATTCCAAATTCCATGAAGAATAGACATAAAGTATTGCCATCAATCCAATGATCAGAAAAGGATTTCTTTATGCATGGGGCCACATTTAACCATGTATTCATAGGTTTTATAAAACCTCTGGCAAAATCTTTGCAGATGGACCAAATATTTTCCACCATATGTAAAACCAATTTGGAATAGGATGGTGAAAAATGTTTTCACAAATCTTCAGAAACCAAGTATGTTTCTTCTTTTCATTTTCATAAAATAAAGTTTTATTAAAACTTTCAACATAATCCCAAAAATTGAATTTGCAACTCATTTTATGAGGTTCAGAATAAAACTCTTTTTCAACTAATGGAGATATACCACATTCCTCAATAGATATAATCTTTTTGATAATGAATTTTGAGAAGTTATAACTTCCTTTCTGCTGGGTATTACTAAAAAAGTGAGTTATATCAACACTTTTTGTATAAATGAGAAGATTTTCATAAAATCCTCTTTGCTTATAAGCACCATATACATATGATGTATTGGTTAAATATCTGTCCATGATAGTCCATGGAGCTTTTTCCCATTGGAGATCTTTTTCTTCTATAAGAAGAATTAATTCACTATGTTTAGTCTCTGTATAAAGAGCTGAATCATTATCATCTTCTGTATAGGCCCGTATTTCGTATTCATAATTTTGCGGAATTATTAAAAATTTTCTAAATAAATATTTATCTTGTCTTATTTAATAAAATAAACATGTAAATAATTTTAGCTTTAAAATAACAGCGGAAGCAAATATTGTTTTCAACCAACAATTTAAAAAAACCCAACGTAAACATTAACTTAAAAATAATCCAACGTATTAAAACTGAGTTTGAATAATAAAAGGTGCGTAAATTAAATCATCAGGTCCTCGGGTTTACTACTGCTGTCCCAAGATCGCTCACTGGTCTCCGCCTGCGGTCTCGACCTCGTCAATACCTACAACAATCAAGTCTAGTGAGTCTAAAGACTCAACATGTATATATCGTGAATAACAAGTAATATATATCATAAAATCGCATGCAACGTAAAAATAAAGTATCGTAGAGCGTACGGTAAAAATCGTATCATGAATAATTATAACTACGTGCATATCTGAAAATTCATACGTAAAAGCTTTGCTCAATAGAGCTCTGTCATAACATATCATAATTTTTCTGGTAGAGATAATGTTTCTAAGCAAGTGGCCCATAACATAGCTTAAGCGCCTGATCAGACTAAACCACAGTATACTGGGCTGTAGAGATCAATCACAGCCCTTGGACTGGATGTCCGTACCCATACATAATCATAAACCGGTCGTAGGTCACCGGGCGGAGAGGTCCTCGGTTGCGCCTACCGACTTCCAAACCCATAAGCATAAGGTGGCCACAAGACATATAACATATATCTCAAAAATAAACATTTTATATTTTTATGCACGTAATATAATTATAACCTTATTTATACCGGATGAGTTGGATCGTTCTCAGGCTTGCTGCAACTTACTACTAATATGTGACACATGCAATAAATCTTAACTTGACATAAATTTAACAATAGAACAAAAAACGAGACGATTCAGACCAACAACTTGATTTTTAACCATGGCTTCGTACCAATCCGAACCAACATTAAACCGACGTCTAACCATGATTAAAAATACCCCAAACATACTGAAAAATATGCATAATAACTGTAAAACACGAAAATAGGTGAAAGGAATCCAAAAACATAAAACACTCTTTCGAGAGTCATTTTGTTACCTTTCACCGTAAATTCTCGTACGACCTCTAAACTCGACCAAATCACGAACGGCCAAAAACATAGCCTTCCTAACTCATTGAGGTACTGTCCAGTCCAAGGCCATGGGCTAAAAGCCAACCAAGAACTCAAACAACACCAAAAACCGAAGATGAAAGTTGCTGTCAAGAAATAACCAGCAGTGGCACTTGTATGTTTGTGGTGTAAACTCTGAAATTTATGGACCAATGGCTTGAACCACCTTCCAAGGACTCTTACCAACATCCTAAGGCATGACTTGGACCATGGATAAGGGCTAAAAGCCAACCACAGCCCATCCCAACACCTCAAAACCGAAGTTAACCACACAAACCAGAAACGGAAATTTTCGAGTGATGCTTGTGTTGCTGTTTTAAAATCTGATGGAACCATGAACCAAGCTTTGAAAAGACACTTTGGTCACGTCTTAGACATGATAAGGAAGGGTTCTAACCATGGCTAGAGTCCCTAGGACAGCCATGATTCGAACTCACTCCTTAACCAACCAAGGGAGAAAAACGTGATTCAATTCTGCACCTACGAAGAACTTGCTGTCCTTTCTTTGTTCTTTTGTGTATGGATCGAAACAATTGATCCAAAAGCACTCTAACACATTCTAATTTATGCCTAGAAGTAGCCTTGGGTGCCTGGAAACGAAACAACTCCTGAAACCAACCAAAAATACAGAAATCATGGAGCACAATCCAAGTCGAAGAGCTGTACAGATTTTTCGGAAGTTTTGCTGTCAAAATTTCGTTTTTGCTTCATAAATCCTGAGTATGTAATGTTTTAAAATATCTATAGGACTTGATTGAAGAGAAAAGAAACCATATATACATGCCTGGAATTTGTTTTGACAAAAACAAATCAACACGACGAATACGACGCAACGGAGTCGGATCTTCTTTTCTTTCCTACTTTTCTGCTGCTGTTCTGTCACGATTCTAAGCTACTTTTTTTCTGATATTTTCGAATGTAATGGTGTGTGATTGCTAAACAATAGAGATGAGTATTATAGGAGGTGATAAAGGAGTCTTAATATCCATTAAGTTGGGGGTTACAAGTCAAGGGTTGAAGGAATTTGAAATGCCTCTTCTTCTCTTATTTTATTGCTGCTGAGTCTCGGTTCTAAGCTGTTGGTTCTCTTCTGATTTCGAAGGTAGGGTGTGTAGGAAATGTAGATAATGAAGATGGAGGTTCAAGGGTGATAAATGGGTATTGAAGTGCATTAAGATGGAGGTTACAAGTGCAAGAATTGAATGGATTTTTGAAATGATTCTCATTCCCTTGCTTAGCCGATTCTTTGCTACTACATGTGTTTGATATTGCTTAGATCTTGGTTTGAGGAAAATGATATGAATTATAGTATTTGAATTTACTACTACTTAGTGAATTACCAATGTGAAATGAATACACCATGAAGTCTCATTATAGGTACTTTGAAGGAAAAGTTACTACACCTTTGAATTGTATTGACCAAATTCCAACTTATTTTGAATGGTATTTTATGGTTTAAATTTGCATTTTAATTGTTTAAGATTTTAAACCTCCATTATATATACTTTAATGTATTCACAAATTAATTTAGTTTAGAATCTTGTTTAGAACCTTGCATGGCATACATGGCTTCAAATTTAAATATTCAAATGCTATGTTTAATTTCTTGAATATATTATACCTAGATTAATTAAACCTCATATGTTTACATATTTTAATTTAAAGCTTTAATTAAATATTAACCTAAAGTACTTATTTAATACCTTAGCTCTAATTAATTAATAAATCTTAAAACATTCTTTTTCTTTAAATTAAATTATTCTTGACTTAATTTAAATTTAAGAATATTTTTCTTATTATTAATCTTATATTTAATCTCCAAACTCCGGTCCGGCCTCGCGTATTTATCCTGAAAATATAAAACTAAACATCTATTTTTTTAAAAAATAAATAATCATGACTCAATAAATTTAAAAGAATGAATTTAAACTCTCATGCATAACAATCATGTTAATTTAAATAACAGTAATTATGCATGGCTTATACGTAGTCTGATTTTCGGATCGTTACAATCTTCCCCCCTTAAATTGAATATCGTTCCCGAAATTCGCTAATCCTCGATAGTCCAAAAGTTTAGATTCTTAATTCTATTATCCCAACAATCCACGCTTCCGTTGCGCTACTCTGATAAAAATTAAGTCATAGGCTGTCCTTGCAGTTTCTTCAATCCTAATTAGATTGCCCACCAAAAATCTCATTTGCGAATCGCAACATAAAACGACTTATGGTAACTTAGCTTTACTTTACTATGACCTCGAATTCTGACTTTTCTCATCGTTCCTAATATTAGAATTGGTGGTTCAAACTTATCATGTCTTACCTTCCTTATACTATACCCGTAATGTTCAACGACCTATTACATTAGCATTTACGCAGTTCAACTTAAAGACTCTTAGCATCAAAGATTACTGATCAACTTCTATCATCGGCAATACACTTAAAAGTTAAACCTTATCTTAACTCCATAATAATATTAGCCCAATATCCTTGAATCGAATCATTATCTTACGACACCAACCTTACGTAATTTAACTATTTACAAGTACATCTCAATTACAAAATTGCTGCAAATCTTAAATCTCGAATAACGTTAACCCAGAAAAGCCAATTATACAAGATCGACCTTCTACCAATATTTTAAAGCCTTTCAAGTCCCAATTATATGTTTAAACTATTTCTTTTTCAATTAGAATATAGTTGAGGCCTAAGACTCTGGACTTTCTCAATGAAACAAATGTCGCATTCTTAAGTATCAGTAATTCTTAATTAAGTCTAGTGTATAAAACTTAATAAGTTATCTCATGTTAGCGATAAATTTACTCTAATAATTCAACTTCGCTCATATCACCCATAGAATTCTAAAATTCCCATATCAAGATTTCGGATTTTTTTACTCAATTAAAATCTTAATGTTAGTTCATTGATACTCTATGTTGAACGCCTCTAATTCTCTTTTTTTTATTTATTTCACCCAAAACTTATGTATGAACACCTATCTTATAAATCTTGAAATTCAAGTTTATGCAACCCAAATAATATTAGATAGTATAACTCCAGCCCACATATACGCTTAGTCCCAAATTTCTTAATGACTTTCAAAATTCATCAAGATAAGGTGTCTAATTCAATTCTTACATGCGTCTATCGAGTAACCTAACCATCCATCATACTCAACTTTCTAGAAAAATCAAATTCCCCCAAAGGTATAATTCTAACTGTTAAGATCCTGGTTAAAACTTACGACACATCAAACTTAAAGTCTCAAAAAAATTCGCTAACTCAATGTTTACTCTTATAACTTAGCTAACCGATAAATTTTTACTTTAACTTGTCGTCACTTTAAATTCTTAATTTGCCCCGACGTTATATCACCAACGCTTAAATTTTCAAGCCCAAAATTTATTCATCCTACAGTATCCTTGATTGTGATTCCTTATAACATTATAATCCAAATATCTAAATATTCTATATTTCCTTCGAGCCTAAATAATCGAAAATTCCTACCATTTAAACCATTCAATTCTCACTTACTACTAGATAAATTCTCAACTTTCCTAAGATTTTAAAATTAATTCTTACTTTCCTCGAATATCATCCAATTTTTCTTTTTCCCTAAATCTTGAAAATTCCACAATTACCCATGAGTCCTCAGTATTCCCAATTTCATTTTATAGATTTCCCGTATCATAAGGTTCAATAGTCTTAAGTTTATTATACCCAAAATTAATTCCCATAACACGTCTTACATTTCTGTAAATACTTAAAATACCAAGTGTTCCTCAAAAGTTCATATTTAATCCTTAAAATTTTGAAAATTGCAACATGGCCCTTACAGTTCTCCCAATTTACATTTTGACCCTACAACTCTTCGAAATTTGCATCATTGTCCCCATAAAATTTTCCATCTTTACCTCATTAAACTTTTAGATTCTCGAACTCGAAATTTAATCCCCAAAATTTGGTAAATTCGAAAATAGTCCCTTAGAATTTTTTTTCACTTAGGTCCTCAAATTATTAGTTATTACAATTAGGTCCCTAAAATTCTCGATCAATTCCATCCTTAAATCTAATTAGGTAGAGCATGTATTCTAAATAAATTCTCATAATTAATCTTACATTTCCATAGATACTTAAAATTCTCAAATTGTACATTTATAATCCTAAAGATTATCGTAGTCTTCGAATCGCTATTGCTTATATATAATCCTCAAAAATTTACTCGACTAGCAACCAAGAACCATCAATAATTTCTTAGAAATTCTAAAAGTCCCAAAAGCATTCATAATTTTCAAGATTAACTTATGACCCATAAGGAGGAAATCAGTACTACTGACCTAAAAAATTAGTATAGTCAAATCATTTTCAACTTCTCCTAAAGTCCAATATTCGAATTCTTAGACAGTTCCAATTCTAAACGTAACCAACATGCATAATTACATTATTTCTTTAAATTTAAATAAATACTGCATAATGAAAATCTGAACGTAAAATATTTCATGAAAACATGCTGTTAAAATATTTCATGCTTTAAACAAAGTGCATAAACGTAAAACTTACAGACCGAAGGCGTGACTTCGTGAGCTTCTCAAGGTCAGTAGTAGTACAACCCTTTACAAGATCATAGGCTCTGATACCAACTGTATAGGCCCGTATTTCGTATTCATAATTTTGCGGAATTATTAAAAATTTTCTAAATAAATATTTATCTTGTCTTATTTAATAAAATAAACATGTAAATAATTTTAGCTTTAAAATAACAGCGGAAGCAAATATTGTTTTCAACCAACAATTTAAAAATAATCCAACGTAAACATTAACTTAAAAATAATCCAACGTATTAAAACTGAATTTGAATAATAAAAGGTGCGTAAATTAAATCATCAGGTCCTTGGGTTTACTACTGCTGTCCCAAGATCGCTCACTGGTCTCCTGCCCGTGGTCTCGACCTCGTCAATACCTACAACAATCAAGTCTAGTGAGTCTAAAGACTCAACATGTATATATCGTGAATAACAAGTAATATATATCATAAAATCGCATGCAACGTAAAAATAAAGTATCGTAGAGCGTACGGTAAAAATCGTATCATGAATAATTATAACTACGTGCATATATGAAAATTCATACGTAAAAGCTTTGCTCAATAGAGCTCTGTCATAACATATCATAATTTTTCTGGTAGAGATAATGTTTCTAAGCAAGTGGCCCATAACATAGCTTAAGCGCCTGATCAGACTAAACCACAGTATACTGGGCGGTAGAGATCAATCACAGCCCTTGGACTGGATGTCCGTACCCATACATAATCATAAACCGGTACGTAGGTCACCGGGCGGAGAGGTCCTCGGTTGCGCCTACCGACTTCCAAACCCATAAGCATAAGGTGGCCACAAGACATATAACATATATCTCAAAAATAAACATTTTGACACATATGCTTTATTATGTTTATGTTTACGTTTTTAAGATCATGAAATGTATTTTTATTACAATACTTCACTGTTTCATGTTATGTATACGTACTCGTTATAACGTATAGGTTTGTTGAGTATTTAGATTCACTATGTGTGAATGAGCAAAGTGGAATGTAAAAAGCATAAGTTTGTTTTATACATCTCACTTTCTTTTTATATTGCCGGAAGGTATTCTACTAGAAGATTTTGACATATAACTTGTACAAGCTCACTCAACTGACTAAAAACTCTAACAGCTGAAACTCCAAACAACTCAACAAATTACACGAATATGTCCAGAAATCATTTTTCTATTAAACTCAAAATAACAAATAACAGAGTGAATCAATAATTAACACAATAGATCCATAAATATCGAATGAAATCGATTCAGGTGTGTTTGAAGAATTTGAGCAACAAGATGATTCTTAGTCGATTGAATATTCAAATTTTCGGTATTCTTCAATGTCCAATATTCCACTTTAAATATTTGAATTTTCCAACGTTAGTGATCTTGAAAAAGCTCTTTTTTATACAACCAACAATTTTTAATGGGAAGAATGTTACGTGTCTTTTGTCTTCTATCCAAAATTAGTATAAATTACAATAAATACAATTTATCACTAACTAATTTTGTCGCGCAAGGGTTAATAAATTATGTTCAAGCAAGAGAAACTTGTAGATCACATTGCCTTTATACATCTGATAAAGTAACGATGGTGTAAATGAAGAAAGCATTATTGTTTTGTGCATGCAAGAATATAGGATATAATTTTCTTGCTACAATTAAGACACGCATACTTAAATTGATGCATTTATTTTGAAAATTTGTTAGTCTAGTGGTGTAGCTGTTGATTTCAATGATCACTTAATAAAGAATAATTGATATAATGAAAGGGGATCGGTTACGGTGACCGGAAGCGCAACGGAAGTTCAAAAAAAATCAAAATTTTGTATCAAAATTTCGGCCACACTTTGTCTTGTGTAGCAAATACAATAAAACACAAAAATGACATTCATAGTGTGTTGAGAAATTACCTACAATTTCAAAGATTGATGTAATGGCTCAACCAAGTTGTAAACAACTTGACTCTTCAAAAGCGAAGACAAATCTACAAGCTCTCCTTGTTTGAGTCATTCCTTCAAAATCAAGCCCACCACCAAACTTAAAAGATCCACCTTACACTTGCACTAGAAAATGTATGGCATTTTCTTTGAGAAGTTTGTATCAATTCATCAAATGAAAGCAAATTTTTTAAGAAAATGAAGGAGAGAATTCGCCAAAGGGAGGGGAGAAGAGAGAGGGAGGAGAGTTTTCTTGGTGCTTGAAAAAGTGAAGTCTAGCATGTGCATGCCATGCCTTGGTAACCCAAAAAATAGTCTCCCAACCTTTACCTCCATGCATGCATATTATATGGTTTTTAACAAATTAAAAATCATGGACTAAATTTAATAATCTCAAACATTTTGAGAGAGTAATATAATTATAACCTTATTTTTACCGGATGAGTTGGATCGTTCCCAGGCTTGCTGCAACTTACTACTAATATGTGACACATGCAATAAATCTTAACTTGACAAAATTTTAACAATAGAACAAAAAACGAGACGATTCGGACCAACAACTTGATTTTTAACCATGGCTTCGTACCAACCCGAACCAACATTAAACTGACGTTTAACCATGATTAAAAATACCCCAAACATACTGAAAAATATGCATAATAATTGTAAAACACGAAAATAGGTGAAAGGAATCCAAAAACATAAAACACTCTTTCGAGAGTCATTTTGTCACCTTTCACCGTAAATTCTCGTACGACCTCTAAACTCGACCAAATCACGAACGGCCAAAAACATGACCTTCCTAACTCATTGAGGTACTGTCCAGTCCAAGGCCATGGGCTAAAAGCCAACCAAGAACTCAAACAACACCAAAAACCGAAGATGAAAGTTGCTGTCAAAAAATAACCAGCAGTGGCACTTGTATGTTTGTGGTGTAAACTCTGAAATTTATTGACCAATGGCTTGAACCACCTTCCAAGGACTCTTACCAACATCCTAAGGCATGGCTTGGACCATGGATAAGGGCTAAAAGCCAACCACAGCCCATCCCAACACCTCAAAACCGAAGTTAACCACACAAACCAGAAACGGAAATTTTCGAGTGATGCTTGTGTTGCTGTTTTAAAATCTGATGGAACCATGAACCAAGCTTTGAAAAGACACTTTGGTCACGTCTTAGACATGATAAGGAAGGGTTCTAACCATGGATAGAGTCCCTAGGACAGCCATGATTCGAACTCACTCCTTAACCAACCAAGGGAGAAAAACGTGATTCAATTCTGCACCTATGAAGAACTTGCTGTCCTTTCTTTGTTATTTTGTGTATGGATCGAAACAATTGATCCAAAAGCACTCTAACACATTCTAATTTATGCCTAGAAGTAGCCTTGGGTGCCTGGAAACGAAACAACTCCTGAAACCAACCAAAAATACAGAAATCATGGAGCACAATCCAAGTCGAAGAGCTGTACAGATTTTTCGGAAGTTTTGCTGTCAAAATTTCGTTTTTGCTTCATAAATCCTGAGTATGTAATGTTTTAAAATATCTATAGGACTTGATTGAAGAGAAAAGAAACCATATATACATGCCTGGAATTTGTTTTGACAAAAACAAATCAACACGACGAATACGACGCAACGGAGTCGGATCTTCTTTTCTTTCCTACTTTTCTGCTGCTGTTCTGTCACGATTCTAAGCTACTGTTTTTCTGATATTTTCGAATGTAATGGTGTGTGATTGCTAAACAATAGAGATGAGTATTATAGGAGGTGATAAAGGAGTCTTAATATCCATTAAGTTGGGGGTTACAAGTCAAGGGTTGAAGGAATTTGAAATGCCTCTTCTTCTCTTATTTTATTGCTGCTGAGTCTCCGTTCTAAGCTGTTGGTTCTCTTCTGATTTCGAAGGTAGGGTGTGTAGGAAATGTAGATAATGAAGATGGAGGTTCAAGGGTGATAAATGGGTATTGAAGTGCATTAAGATGGAGGTTACAAGTGCAAGAATTGAATGGATTTTTGAAATGATTCTCATTCCCTTGCTTAGCCGATTCTTTGCTACTACATGTGTTTGATATTGCTTAGATCTTGGTTTGAGGAAAATGATATGAATTATAGTATTGAATTTACTACTACTTAGTGAATTACCAATGTGAAATGAATACACCATGAAGTCTCATTATAGGTACTTTGAAGGAAAAGTTACTACACCTTTGAATTGTATTGACCAAATTCCAACTTATTTTGAATGGTATTTTATGGTTTAAATTTGCATTTTAATTGTTTAAGATTTTAAACCTCCATTATATATACTTTAATGTATTCACAAATTAATTTAGTTTAGAATCTTGTTTAGAACCTTGCATGGCATACATGGCTTCAAATTTAAATATTCAAATGCTATGTTTAATTTCTTGAATATATTATATCTAGATTAATTAAACCTCATATGTTTACATATTTTAATTTAAGCTTTAATTAAATATTAACCTAAAGTACTTATTTAATACCTTAGCTCTAATTAATTAATAAATCCTAAAACATTCTTTTTCTTTAAATTAAATTATTCTTGACTTAATTTAAATTTAAGAATATTTTTCTTATTATTAATCTTATATTTAATCTCCAAACTCCGGTCCGGCCTCGCGTATTTATCCTGAAAATATAAAACTAAACATCTATTTTTTTTTAAAATAAATAATCATGACTCAATAAATTTAAAAGAATGAATTTAAACTCTCATGCATAAAAATCATGTTAATTTAAATAACAGTAATTATGCATGGCTTATACGTAGTCTGATTTTCGGGTCGTTACATCTTCTTTGATGGTATTAGCATATGATGCTGAAGACTGAGAATCTGTATTATTCTTCTGCTTTTGTTTCAAGAATTCTTGAAACTCATTATATAATTCAGTATTCTGCTCAGTATTACTGGCTGATGAACTAGATAAGTCTTGGGCTATTAGCCTCTGTTTGCCATGCTGTGCTATTATATTAGGGGGTTTTCCCCTTCTACCTCGCCCTCTATAAGAGGACTCTCCTCTGCCTCGAGAGTACATATCTGTAAATGAAAACCATCTGAGGCTTGGAATCAAAAAGGAATCTGATACGTGGCATTGTTTTACCAAACTTTTCCTTAGTGGCTTTCGCACACATGGAGGTTATTGGTTTCCAGCCTATATACCATCTTCAACTCAAATTGAGCTAAGAAAAGGAGAAATTTAAATTCTAGAATAATAATGAATATAAGATTCTTGCTTGGAATTTTACAAAACATAAAAGGATTTACGAAAGATATACCAAAGAAATTAAACTACAGAGGATTTATCGAGGGCCCAAAGAATCATAAATTCATAAAAAAATCACCCATAAACGCCTTAAACGCCATTTCTCGGCTAAGCAGGCTGAAGGGCTACAACATGAATTTATTTTTCTCGGATAAACTCGAACCTTGTGTTCACCATTTCTTGGTTCATCTTCTTACCTTATGTTCTAACCGAAGACTCTTATATTACATTAGATTCCAGAAATTTAAATAAATCTTTTATTATACCAATCTGATTCAAGTTACAAATAAATATAGATCATGTCATAGTAAGGAAAATAATTTAGCACGAATGCTTTAGCCTGTCATTCAGGCTAATCTCTGAAATATTAAATTAAAAACAAAAAATAAAAACAAAAATAAAAACAGTAAACTTACAAGGTTGTAATCAGAACTTCAAACTTTTATTGATTAACTTCAGAAGGGTTGTATACAAGAGAGAGTAGAGAGGGGAGCAAACTCGACCGTGTTCTTCTAAGAACACATAAGTAACCTATATATAGATAGAAGAGTCGGACATCAAACCCCGGATTCCATCTTAAAATAAAAATAGTACATGCTTTATTAAAGCAAAAGTAACTTTTGTTACAAAATTCAAAAAGTAAATAGTGATATGCCACCCACTTTTTGTCACGATATTCCATCATGATGTGTTATTCCACCAACTCTTGAATAGTGAGATTCCACTATCAACGACTCTAGTCATCTTTGATATTATCTTTTAGAGATTTCTTCAAATTTTCAAATATATCATCAATTTGAGATAATTGAGGAATATCCTCATCTGGATCCTGTGCATCATGCATCTTCATTAGATGTATGAATTGATTATCACTTGATTCGGAAGCCATTGATTTATCTGATTTTGAATCTGAGCATCCAATATTCTGGAAAAGATCTTTTTTCATTTCCTCAATATAAACTTCAATCATTTTCTCTTTAGAATAAATCTCAGAGTATTTCTGAGTCAGAATCTTAAAAGGACTCATGGAGTCTTTCTCTTTTTCCTGTTGATTCTGGAATTCTTTCTGATATAAAGAAATCTTTTCCTCCATATTTAGAAGAGTTTCATGACCATGAAGTTTTCCAGTTGCTGGATCTTCTCGTAACATTTTATCCCAGAATTTAGTATAACTGACTCTTTTTAAACAAGGGATTCCTTCCTCAGTATAATCACATTCTGGTTGCCATCTCCAGATCCATGGAATTCCAAATTCCATGAAGAATAGACATAAAGTCTTGCCATCAATCTAATGATCAGAAAAGGATTTCTTTATGCATGGGGCCACGTTTAACCATGTATTCATAGGTTTTATAAAAACCTCTGGCAAAATCTTTGCAGATGGACCAAATATTTTCCACCATATGTAAAACCAATTTGGAATAGGATGGTGAAAAATGTTTTCACAAATCTTCAGAAACCAAGTATGTTTCTTCTTTTCATTTTCATAAAATAAAGTTTTATTAAAACTTTCAACATAATCCCAAAAATTGAATTTGAAACTCATTGTATGAGGTTCAGAATAAAATTCTTTTTCAACTAATGGAGATATACCCCATTCTCAATAGATATAATCTTTTTGATAATGAATTTTGAGAAGTTATAACTTCCTTTTTGTTGAGTATTACTAAAAAAGTGAGTTATATCAACACTTTTTGTAGAAATGAGAAGATTTTCATAAAATCCTCTTTGCTTATAAGCACCATATACATATGATGTATTGGTTAAATATCTGTCCATGATAGTCCATGGAGCTTTTTCCCATTGGAGATCTTTTTCTTCTATAAGAAGAATTAATTCACGATGTTTAGTCTCTGTATAAAGAGCTGAATCATTATCATCTTCTTTGATGATATTAGCATATGATGCTGAAGACTGAGAATCTGTATTATTCTTCTGCTTTTGTTTCAAGAATTCTTGAAACTCATTATATAATTCAGTATCCTGCTCAGTATTACTGACTGATGAACTAGATATGTTTTGGGCTATTAGCCTCTGTTTACCATGCTGTGCTATAATATTAGGGGGTTTTCCCCTGCTACCTCGCCCTCTATAAGAGGACTCTCCTCTGCCTCGAGAGTACATATCTGTAAATGAAAACATTAAGATAAATATTCTCGAGTTAAGAAATCTGGTAAGTGATTATCTTCACCTTTTTTATAAATGATTTCAAAATCAAAAGGGGCTAAATGAGCCTGCCATCTTGCAAACATTTGTTTAGAAACATCATGTTTGAAATCTTTATTAAACATAAATTTTGCAGATTTGCAATCAGTTTTTATAATAAACTTTTGATTGTATAAATCATCTTGAAATTTTAAAATGCATCTAACAATAGCTAAGATTTCTTTTGCTACTGTGGAGTAATTTTTCTGGACATTATTCCATTTCCCAGAATAAAATCTTATAAGATATTCTTGTTTAGTTTGGGGATCTTTTTGTTTCAAAATTCCACCAAAACCTATATCCGAAGCATCTGTTTCTACAATTTTATCCCATAAGGGATTTGCCAGCATAAAACAAGGAAGATTCTTAACTTTATCTTTAATAATCTGAACAGCTTTAGTATGCTTATCTGTCCAAGGTAAATGATTTTTCTTAAGTCTATCATATAAGATAGCAGAATCTTTAGTAAGATTTTGAATATAAGGAGAAATATAATTTAGACTCCCTAAAAATCTTTGTAACTGAGTTTTATCAGTTATTATATCAGGAAATTTTGATCCAAATTCTATACTTCTTTGAATAGGAATAATTTTCCCTTTTTCAATCATATGACCAAGAAATCTGATATTAGTTTGAAACAAAATCATTTTAGATTTTGAAATAACTAATCCATTTTGAATAACAATATTTTTAAACATTTCTAAATGTTTAAAATGTGTTTCAATATCATTAGAAAATACTAATATATGATCTATATAAACAATTATAAAATTGCTATAGTTATAAAAAATATCATTCATAATTTGTTGAAATTCTGAAGAGGCATTTTTAAGGCCAAATGACATTACTGTCCATTCATAATGTCCTATAGGAACATTAAAAACAGTTTTATATCTATCAGATTCTTTTATTTGAATCTGCCAAAATCCTGATTTTAAATCAAATTTTGAGAATATAATTGCATGAACTAATCTGTCTAATAAATCTTTTTTATTAGGAATAGGATGCCTAATCCATTTTAAAACCTTATTAAGAGGTTTATAATTTATAACCAATCTAGGAACTCCTCTTTCCTGCTCAGAATGTTTATTAACATAAAAAGCAGTACAAGACCAAGGAGATTGAAAAGGTTTTATTCAACCTTTATCTAACAAAGAATGAATTTCATTCTTACATAATTCTAAATATTCAGAATTTATTTGACAAGGACGAGCCTTGGTAGGAATATTTCTTTCATCAAAATTCTCTTCATATGGAAGAGATATAATATGTTTTTTTCTATTCCAAAAAGCATTTGGAAGATCATTACATATTTCTAATGAAAATTTATTATAAATAATTTTTATTTTTTCCTGTAATTTAGGATTCTGTAATTTTTCATCAATTGTAAGAAATTTTATTTCTTCTTTTAAAGAATTAATTTGAAAGGTTTTTCTTTCAATCTGTTCTTGTAATTCATTTAAAATTCTATGAACAGGTTTAGTTATAAACTTAAAGGAAATAGGATTACCTTGAAAAGTTCCTATAATACATGTTTCATCAACATAGGTTAAAGGATATATTTGATATATAAAAGGAAGACCAAGTATAAGTTGGTTAGAAATATCTTTTGCTAATAAAAAACTGGTTTGAATACAGTTTTTATCTTTGCAAATATAAGCTTTAGGTAATTTATAATTTATTTCTAAAGGTTCTCCTCCTGCATGAGAAAGAGAATGAGTAGTTTTATGAAAATATTTTGTAGGAATTAATCCTTCCTGTATAACATTTAAATCTGCACCACTATCTATCATAGCAATGAAATTCTTTTTATAAGAATTATCAATTAATAAAGTAATATTAGTATACCATTTTTGAGATATTATCATACTCAAAACGGATAAATGTTTCTGATTATTATCAGGAAATGAAATATCTTGAATATTTTCAAAACTTTCAGAAATTGAATTATTATTATTTTCAATAACTGAAATACGATAATTTAAACTATTATTGTTATTATGTAAAATTTTACTTGTTCTTTAAGATTATCAATTTCTTTAACTAAATCCTGTATAGTAACTGGATTTTGTTGACTATATTTTTTCTGTAAAAGATTTTTAACTTCTTTCATAGAATAAGCTTGTTCTTGTTTAACAAGAATGTTATTATCATTGTTACTGGTTGAAGCAGTATTTTCCATTTGATCAATAATAGTAGATTTTAATATTGGATCCTTAATCATTTTAAGGAATTCTAAAATATTATTGTTAGTTAAAACATTAATATTTAAATCTTGAAATTGAGACATAAGTTTATAAAACTCATCATTTTTATTATTATCTTCTATAGGATTAATACAAGATTTTCCTAGTATACAATTATTACATTCTTCTAAATCAGAAATATCTGATTCATTATCTAAAATTTCTTCTGAATTATAGGATTCTGAAGAATTCTCAGTTTCATTGTCAGAATTATTATTAGAATCCATTATTATTTTAAATAATGTCTCTTTTAGATTATCATCTATATCTAAATTATTAATTTTGTTTTTAGCCCAACATTGATTATCATAATGTCCTGGCTTTTTACATTTTCTACAAATTATTAATTTATTTTTAGCTTTATTAGCTTTTCTTTCAGCTTTCCATGATTCACGGATTTCTTTTCTTTTTCTTTTTCTATCTTTTTGTCTATCAGACAAATGTCTTTTCTTATAAATTTTTTCATCCTTATCTTTAATTTTCTTCTTACCTTTATTAGGTAAGTCCATACCAAATTGATCACAAAATTTACCTAGTTGTTTTTTCTCTAGTAAATTCTGTCTCTTAATTTGATTATTTATTTTAATTCATTACAGAGAGCTAAACCCTCTTGAATACAAGTATTAATTAAATTACCATAAGTGTAATTATCATAAGAGATATTTATATCTTCTTTTCTTAAAACTTTTCTAACCCTTTCAGCAAATAAGAAAGGTAAGCCATCTATGAATTTAGCTTTCCAAAGACTATTATTACAGTCTGGAATCTCATAAATTCGAGATAAGAAAGTATCTTTATACCATCTAAAATCAGTAAGTGTTTTACATTTTAGATTACTTAATAAAGTTCTAATTTGTTCACTATTATCAGTGAATTTTCCAGTAAAATGTTCAATCATAGTCAATATTAATGTATAAACTACATTTTCTGATTGAATATTATTATCCAATTTTATAGAATTAAAGATTTCATCTTTTTGAGAATAATGTAAATAATTATCCCACCAACCTTTAAGTTGGCCAGTGAATCCTGCTGTTATCATTTTAGCAATATTTTTATCAGTATTACCTGATGATTTACACACAGTACTATACATAAGCATTCTGTGAGCAGTATTATAAATTTGCCTATCACTATAACCATCTATATTCCATTCATAAATGTTTTTCCCATTATAACTATTAGCGAAAATATATTCATTTTCTTCAATAAGAACATCCATGGAAGTAGGTTTATTATAGTAATATTTAGATGTAGTAGGTCTATCAGCCCATTTAATTTTATTAATTTCATCTTCAGAATGATTATTAATTTTCTCTAATTTTTCAAACTCTTCATTAAGAGTATTTAAATTAAGATTTCTAAATTTTTCTTCTAATAATTTTTCTATATCAGAAACAGAAGATTTAAATTTAAAATCCTTTATATCAGGAGGGGATTGTATAGATGAAGTAGCAACAGAAACAATATTATTTTCTGGTTCTTCTATATGAACATCTGGTTTTATTTTATTAATAGCTAAAATAATTTTATCAATGCGATCTTTAAGAGAATTTATTTCTTCTCCTATAATCGTAAGATATAAATTTGTATAATTTTGTTTTTCAATTATCTGATTTATATGTTTAACAGTAATTTGTAACATATCATTTTCAAATAATTTTGAAAAAGCAGTAAAATTTAAAATTTTATTATTCTTTTCTATTATAAAAGATTGTTGAGGAAGATAAACGGATTTTTGAATCTGTCTTGAAGAAAGTTTATAATTTCTTTCAAGAATAGAAATATAATCTATAATAAATGTTTTGAAAAACCAAGGAACAAAATGTATTAATTTATTCTGGTTTTCACAATATTTATAAAATGTTGAAACAATATATTCAAACTCTTCTTCAGAAAAACGTTTAAAGTACCAATATCTGAAAGATTCCCATTTGGGTAAATAAAATTCTGCATTGATCTTTGCTCTAGCAGAAGATCCTTTAGTAAAATCAATTTTAGGTTTATTATCCATTAAATACTAAAATTCATTTCTGAAACTGTATCAGTTTCTCTAACTTTTTGAAAGTTACTTTTATGAACAATATTATTTTGATTTATAATTAAATCATCTACTGTATTAGTAGATTCTAAATCTTCTCTAACTTGAGAAGTAGATGCTCTAGAAGTTTGTGGTATATCTACCATATAATCTAGAGGAGAAATAAAAGAATGACTAGATCTTGATCTAGCATATACAGAAGAGGGTAATAATCTTCTTTGTTCATTATTAAACTGTATTTGAACAGATCCTTCATTAGTTTGTATAACTTGTTGTAAATCCTTATTTATTATAGGATTTCTAGGAACAGCTTGTTCAATTATCCAGTTTTCTGGAAATTCTATTTCTTCCCATTTTATAGATCTACGGGTTGTGATATTAGATCTATTAAAATTAGTTTCTATGAGAATAGTTTCATTTAATTTTTTATCTATTCTTTTACACATAGGATTCAGTGTAAATAATGGTTTATAATAAATACGATAACAGATACATATAACTTTTGTACCAGGAGTATAATTATAACCATGAGTTTTAACATTTAATGTTAAAGAATCTCATATATTAATATCAGACGAGGATAAAGATAAATTTGGATAAACATCAAAATATAATGGACCATGAGCCAGACTAGATTGAATTATTCCCATAAGGGATTGTTTCCAATTCAAATTTCTACCATCTCTTAGAGCTGCTATGAAGCTTTCTGGTAAACCTTCTAAAGTTAAAGGTCTAAAAGCAATTTGAATTAATCCTATATGAATAAATTTATAATTTTTCATATAAGGCATAATATCTCTATTGTTTAACAATCTAATAACCATTTCTTCATTATGAAGAGGTACTGATGATTCTGTAGTTTTAACTACTTGTTTAAAACCAATTCTTTCAAAGGTTCCTAACTTATAGATCATTTTAGAATCTATCCTAGGAATAGTCCATTTATTCAAAAAATCTAAATTTTCAGGTAAATCATATTCTTCATTTAAACTGTTATGAACAGTTTCTTTTAAACTGAAAATACTCATTTGAATAAAAAGAGCTAAATTATTAACCAGACTATTTCCATGGCTCTGATACCATCTGAGGCTTGGAATCAAAGAGGAATCTGATACGTGACATTGTTTTACCAAACTTTTCCTTAGTGGCTTTCGCACACATGGAGGTTATTGGTTTCCAGCCTATATACCATCTTCAACTCAAATTGAGCTAAGAAAAGGAGAAATTTAAATTCTAGAATAATAATGAATATAAGATTCTTGCTTGGAATTTTACAAAACATAAAAAGATTTACGAAAGATATACCAAAGAAATTAAACAACAGAGGATTTATCGAGGGCCCAAAGAATCATAAATTCATAAAAAAATCACCCATAAACGCCTTAAACGCCATTTCTCGGCTAAGCAGGCTGAAGGAACTGTTCATAACAGTTTAAATGAAGAATATGATTTACTTGAAAATTTAGATTTATTGAATAAATGGACTATTCCTAGCATAGATTCTAAAATGATCTATAAGTTAGGAACCTTTGAAAGAATTGATTTTAAACAAGTAGTTAAAACTACAGAATCATCAGTACCTCTTCATAATGAAGAAATGGTTATTAGATTGTTAAACAATAAAGATATTATGCCTTATATGAAAAATTATAAATTTATTCATATAGGATTAATTCAAATTGCTTTTAGACCTTTAACTTTAGAAGGTTTACCAGAAAGCTTCATAGCAGCTCTAAGAGATGGTAGAAATTTGAATTGGAAACAATCCCTTATGGGAATAATTCAATCTAGTCTGGCTCATGGTCCATTATATTTTGATGTTTATCCAAATTTATCTTTATCCTTGTCTGATATTAATATATTAGATTCTTTAACATTAAATGTTAAAACTCATGGTTATAATTATACTCCTGGTACAGAAGTTATATGTATCTGTTATCGTATTTATTATAAACCATTATTTACACTGAATCCTATGTGTAAAAGAATAGATAAAAAATTAAATGAAACTATTCTCATAGAAACTAATTTTAATAGATCTAATATCACAACCCGTAGATCTATAAAATGGGAAGAAATAGAATTTCCAGAAAACTGGATAATTGAACAAGCTGTTCCTAGAAATCCTATAATAAATAAGGATTTACAACAAGTTATACAAACTAATGAAGGATCTGTTCAAATACAGTTTAATAATGAACAAAGAAGATTATTACCCTCTTCTGTATATGCTAGATCAAGATCTAGTCATTCTTTTATTTCTCCTCTAGATTATATGGTAGATATACCACAAACTTCTAGAGTATCTACTTCTCAAGTTAGAGAAGATTTAGAATCTACTAATACAGTAGATGATTTAATTATAAATCAAAATAATATTGTTCATAAAAGTAACTTTCAAAAAGTTAGAGAAACTGATACAGTTTCAGAAATGAATTTTAGTATTTAATGGATAATAAACCTAAAATTGATTTTACTAAAGGATCTTCTGCTAGAGCAAAGATCAATGCAGAATTTTATTTACCCAAATGGGAATCTTTCAGAAATTGGTACTTTAAAAGTTTTTCTGAAGAATAGTTTGAATATATTGTTTCAACATTTTATAAATATTGTGAAAACCAGAATAAATTAATACATTTTGTTCCTTGGTTTTTCAAAACATTTATTATAGATTATATTTCTATTCTTGAAAGAAATTATAAACTTTCTTCAGGACAGATTCAAAAATCTGTTTATCTTCCTCAACAATCTTTTATAATAGAAAAGAATAATAAAATTTTAAATTTTACTGCTTTTTCAAAATTATTTGAAAATGATATGTTACAAATTACTGTTAAACATATAAATCAGATAATTGAAAAACAAAATTATACAAATTTATATCTTACGATTATAGGAGAAGAAATAAATTCTCTTAAAGATCGCATTGATAAAATTATTTTAGCTATTAATAAAATAAAACCAGATGTTCATATAGAAGAACCAGAAAATAATATTGTTTCTGTTGCTACTTCATCTATACAATCCCCTCCTGATATAAAGGATTTTAAATTTAAATCTTCTGTTTCTGATATAGAAAAATTATTAGAAGAAAAATTTAGAAATCTTAATTTAAATACTCTTAATGAAGAGTTTGAAGAATTAGAGAAAATTAATAATCATTCTGAAGATGAAATTAATAAAATTAAATGGGCTGATAGACCTACTACATCTAAATATTACTATAATAAACCTACTTCCATGGATGTTCTTATTGAAGAAAATGAATATATTTTCGCTAATAGTTATAATGGGAAAAACATTTATGAATGGAATATAGATGGTTATAGTGATAGGCAAATTTATAATACTGCTCACAGAATGCTTATGTATAGTACTGTGTGTAAATCATCAGGTAATACTGATAAAAATATTGCTAAAATGATAACAGTAGGATTCACTGGCCAACTTAAAGGTTGGTGGGATAATTATTTACATTATTCTCAAAAAGATGAAATCTTTAATTCTATAAAATTGTATAATAATATTCAATCAGAAAATGTAGTTTATACATTAATATTGACTATGATTGAACATTTTACTGGAAAATTCACTGATAATAGTGAACAAATTAGAACTTTATTAAGTAATCTAAAATGTAAAACACTTACTGATTTTAGATTGTATAAAGATACTTTCTTATCTCGAATTTATGAGATTCCAGACTGTAATAATAGTCTTTGGAAAGCTAAATTCATAGATGGCTTACCTTTCTTATTTGCTGAAAGGGTTAGAAAAGTATTAAGAAAAGAAGATATAAATATCTCTTATGATAATTACACTTATGGTAATTTAATTAATACTTGTATTCAAGAGGGTTTAGCTCTCTGTAATGAATTAAAATAAATAATCAAATTAAGAGACAGAATTTACTAGAGAAAAAACAACTAGGTAAATTTTGTGATCAATTTGGTATGGACTTACCTAATAAAGGTAAGAAGAAAATTAAAGATAAGGATGAAAAAATTTATAAGAAAAGACATTTGTCTGATAGACAAAAAGATAGAAAAAGAAAAAGAAAAGAAATCCGTGAATCATGGAAAGCTGAAAGAAAAGCTAATAAAGCTAAAAATAAATTAATAATTTGTAGAAAATGTAAAAAGCCAGGACATTATGATAATCAATGTTGGGCTAAAAACAAAATTAATAATTTAGATATAGATGATAATCTAAAAGAGACATTATTTAAAATAATAATGGATTCTAATAATAATTCTGACAATGAAACTGAGAATTCTTCAGAATCCTATAATTCAGAAGAAATTTTAGATAATGAATCAGATATTTCTGATTTAGAAGAATGTAATAATTGTATACTAGGAAAATCTTGTATTAATCCTATAGAAGATAATAATAAAAATGATGAGTTTTATAAACTTATGTCTCAATTTCAAGATTTAAATATTAATGTTTTAACTAACAATAATATTTTAGAATTCCTTAAAATGATTAAGGATCCAATATTAAAATCTACTATTATTGATCAAATGGAAAATACTGCTTCAACCAGTAACAATGATAATAACATTCTTGTTAAACAAGAACAAGCTTATTCTATGAAAGAAGTTAAAAATCTTTTACAGAAAAAATATAGTCAACAAAATCCAGTTACTATACAGGATTTAGTTAAAGAAATTGATAATCTTAAAGAACAAGTAAAAATTTTACATAATAACAATAATAGTTTAAATTATCGTATTTCAGTTATTGAAAATAATAATAATTCAATTTCTGAAAGTTTTGAAAATATTCAAGATATTTCATTTCCTGATAATAATCAGAAACATTTATCTGTTTTGAGTATGATAATATCTCAAAAATGGTATACTAATATTACTTTATTAATTGATAATTCTTATAAAAAGAATTTCATTGCTATGATAGATAGTGGTGCAGATTTAAATGTTATACAGGAAGGATTAATTCCTACAAAATATTTTCATAAAACTACTCATTCTCTTTCTCATGCAGGAGGAGAACCTTTAGAAATAAATTATAAATTACCTAAAGCTTATATTTGCAAAGATAAAAACTGTATTCAAACCAGTTTTTTATTAGCAAAAGATATTTCTAAGCCAACTTATACTTGGTCTTCCTTTTATTTATCAAATATATCCTTTAACCTATGTTGATGAAATATGTATTATAGGAACTTTTCAAGGTAATCCTATTTCCTTTAAGTTTATAACTAAACGTGTTCATAGAATTTTAAATGAATTACAAGAACAGATTGAAAGAAAAACCTTTCAAATTAATTCTTTAAAAGAAGAAATAAAATTTCTTACAATTGATAAAAAATTACAGAATCCTAAATTACAGGAAAAAATAAAAATTATTTATAATAAATTTTCATTAGAAATATGTAATGATCTTCCAAATGCTTTTTGGAATAGAAAAAGACATATTATATCTCTTCCATATGAAGAGAATTTTAATGAAAGAAATATTCCTACCAAGGCTCGTCCTTGTCAAATGAATTCTGAATATTTAGAATTATGTAAGAATGAAATTCATTCTTTGTTAGATAAAGGTTTAATAAAACCTTCTCAATCTCCTTGGTCTTGTACTGCTTTTTATGTTAATAAACATTCTGAGTAGGAAAGAGGAGTTTCTAGATTGGTTATAAATTATAAACCTCTTAATAAGGTTTAAAATAGATTAGGCATCCTATTCCTAATAAAAAAGATTTATTAGACAGATTAGTTCATGCAATTATATTCTCAAAATTTGATTTAAAATCAAGATTTTGGCAGATTCAAATAAAAGAATCTGATAGATATAAAACTGTTTTAATGTTCCTATAGGACATTATGAATGGACAGTAATGCCATTTGGCCTTAAAAATGCCCCTTCAGAATTTCAACAAATTATGAATGATATTTTTTATAACTATAGCAATTTTATAATTGTTTATATAGATGATATCTTAGTATTTTCTAATGATATTGAAACACATTTTAAACATTTAGAAATGTTTAAAAATATTGTTATTCAAAATGGATTAGTTATTTCAAAATCTAAAATGATTTTGTTTCAAACTAATATCAGATTTCTTGGTCATATGATTGAAAAAGGGAAAATTATTCCTATTCAAAGAAGTATAGAATTTGGATCAAAATTTCCTGATATAATAACTGATAAAACTCAGTTACAAAGATTTTTAGGGAGTCTAAATTATATTTCTCCTTATATTCAAAATCTTACTAAAGATTCTGCTATCTTATATGATAGACTTAAGAAAAATCATTTACCTTGGACAGATAAGCATACTAAAGCTGTTCAGATTATTAAAGATAAAGTTAAGAATCTTCCTTGTTTTATGCTGGCAAATCCCTTATGGGATAAAATTGTAGAAACAGATGCTTCGGATATAGGTTTTGGTGGAATTTTGAAACAAAAAGATCCCCAAACTAAACAAGAATATCTTATAAGATTTTATTCTGGGAAATGGAATAATGTCCAGAAAAATTACTCCACAGTAGCAAAAGAAATCTTAGCTATTGTTAGATGCATTTTAAAATTTCAAGATGATTTATACAATCAAAAGTTTATTATAAAAACTGATTGCAAATCTGCAAAATTTATGTTTAATAAAGATTTCAAACATGATGTTTCTAAACAAATGTTTGCAAGATGGCAGGCTCATTTAGCCCCTTTTGATTTTGAAATCATTTATAAAAAAGGTGAAGATAATCACTTACCAGATTTCTTAACTCGAGAATATTTATCTTAATGTTTTCATTTACAGATATGTACTCTCGAGGCAGAGGAGAGTCCTCTTATAGAGGGCGAGGTAGCAGGGGAAAACCCCCTAATATTATAGCACAGCATGGTAAACAGAGGCTAATAGCCCAAAACATATCTAGTTCAATCAGTCAGTAATACTGAGCAGGATACTGAATTATATAATGAGTTTCAAGAATTCTTGAAACAAAAAGAGAAAGGCAGGATGGGTGTTGATTCAAATTCCATATGTTTAGTTAAGTAACGATGGTGTAAATGAAGTGCGCGTCGCCTTCTCAAAGCGACGATTTTTGAACACACGTCGCTTAATAGCGACGGTTTATTTAAAGAAGACTGTCACTATTTAGCGACGGTATTATAACACCGTCGCTAAAAAAGCGACGGTTATTTGAACAATGTCGCTATAAAAAGCGACGGTTTTTACGTTACCGTCGCTTAATATAGCGACCGTTATCACAACACCGTCGCTATAAAGAGCGACGGTTGTACAAAAACCGTCGCTATAAATAGCGACGGTATATGTAAAACCGTCGCTATATTAATCGGCAGTTTTTTAAAAAAACCGCCGCTTGGCGACGGTACGTAACAAAAGTCCACCTGATGCACCGCGACGATAATAAATTTAAGCAAAAATTAATGTATTAAATTTACACAAATAAACTAATACGTAAAAATTAAATCATGTATTAAATTTTCTGTAAAAAAAAAAACTTTAAAACCTGATGTTGCGCGAAGATATAGCTGCTTCCACGTGACGCTGGAAAATCGCCCGCGTAGCAAATCTACAAAATAAATACGAAATAGTTAGTACAAAATAAAAAACCGAAACTTCGAAAAATTTAGAGAGTTTGGTTACTACCAGAGATAGGTGAAAATCGCTCAAGAAAATGGTTCGAGAACCTCGGTATAAATAGAATCATAGCGACGGTCTAAGATAAAACCGTCGCCAGTAGCGACAGCTTTTCCATAAACCGTCGCCGATCTAAATCGGCGACGGGTTATACTAAACCGTCGCTATATATATGAAGACGTTTGTAACTGTCTCCGTATATCAAAACGCGTCGCAATATATTACGACGGTTTAATAAACCGTGGCTAAAAAAGCGACGGTTTTTCAAAAAACCGTGACTAAAAAAGCGACGGTTGTTTTTAAACCGTGGCTTTAGAAACCGTGGCAATATATTACGACGGTTTATTCAATTGTGGCTAAAAAAACGACGGTTTATAGTAAACCGTGGCTAAAAAAACGACGGTTTTTATTAAACCGTCACTAAAAAAGCGACAGTATTTATTATACCGTCGCTTTTTTTATTTAGCTACGGTTGTGTAAAAAACCGTCGCTATATGGCGACGGTTATAGAAAACCGTCGCGAAATTTGCGACAGTTTCCGTAAAAACCGTCGCTAAGCCTTCCGTTTTTTTTTGTAGTTGTTGATTTCAATGATCACTTAATAAAGATATATTGAATATAAGTTATATCAGGTTCATGCATTAATAAAAATTAAATGTTTCCATAAAAACGAAGGAAGTAATTATCTATCAGTTAATTTCTTTTCCTACATATATTAATTAATAATATTAACTATGAGTAAATTATCAATAAATCTCAAACAATATAGTTTTATTTGTGTTCCGTCCTGTTGGATATTTGATATTTAAGTACAAAAGGTTTCAAATCCGACATTAATATATAGTTTTTAGTACTCAAACATATATAACAAGTATTTATATATTGATGACACATCTTTCCGGATGAAATCAGTATAAATATTGAAAATAATATACTAATATATGATATTCGAGTACAAAATGTGTCAGATTTGATACTAATATATGATTTTTTGAGTACTTAAACATGTATAACAAATACTGATATTAATTATACATGTATTTTTCGGATGAAATTCGCTACAAAGAATTAAAAATGTGGAATTAATATATGATATTTCAGTATCAAATATTTCAGGTCTGTTACTAATAAATGGTATTTGATTATCGAAACAAATGTGGTAAGAGTTGATTTTAATATAATTGTTCTAATTTTATACTCAAATTTTTATATTTTGTAACATATCGAAAACATTTATACTAAAATATCATATATTAATACTATATTTTCAATGTTTTATACTGAATTTTTTTTCTTCTAAAAACACATGTTAGCCAAGGGAGTACAAAAACACTTTTTTTGTGAATCAGGGACCGCGGAAAAATACTCGATCTGATAGGAATTGAACACAAATAAAACTATACCGTGGGAATTTACAAGCAAGTCTTCCATAATTTCTCAACAAAAACATCAAGATATAGATGTAGAACGAATCCAGTAAATCTAAAAAATTGTCAAGGCAATCTCACCTTTCTTTTTCGATGTTTCTTTTTGTGTATACTGAGAACTCTTTTAGCTAAGATATCCAAAATCCTATTTAATTAGAGAATTACAAGATCCCTAAATAAATAAAATAAGAAAACCTAGATTAAGACTTACAAGCTAAATAAATAGCATATATAATTTGAAATTTCATATGAATCGATACAATAATAGGTTTTAATTAACAAGGAATGTCGATTAACCAACAAGTTTACAGAATCCGGTTGACGCAGCTAAACACTAATATCGTAAGAAAATATAAATCGTGAAATATATTTAATACATCCACAATCCCTTATCAAGTAAGGCCTTCATTAAATATTTTAAACATTAGATAACAATAACAAATCATAATTAGTTCGAAAACTATCGTATCTACCGAGTAATTAATCAAGATTAGCTTGACAACAATTGGAGAAAAGCTCTTGGCTTTAGAGTTTTCTATTTTGTTGACAATCATTTTGTTGTTGACATTTGAGTAAACAAACAACAATAAGTTGTCGCTATTAATCTTGTGTTCCCTTTTTATATTTAGGGAGAATAATCTTTAAAAATCACCTAATTTATAGTACTGTTTGCATTATATTTAACTCATGGCAAAAACTTATGTGAGACGATCTCACGGGTCGTATTTTGTGAGACATATCTCTTATTTGGGTCATCCATGAAAAAATATTATTTTTTATGCTAAGATTATTACTTTTTATCGTGAATATCGGTAGGATTGACCCGTCTCACAGATAAATATTCGTGAGACCGTCTCATAAGAGACCTATTCTTAGCCCATAATTAATGGGATATCGAACGGATGTGTGATAACATTATTCCACGAGTGGTTCTCTACTTTAATCGAGTAAAAGTGTGACACGTTATTTATTAATTATCACTATTGGGAAATATTAGGAAGTTGATTCGTTAAATAATTCATATATATAAACTATTAGCTATTATATTTCTAAATATTATAAAAAAGAAAAATTATATTTTTTTCTCATAACCTGTATGTTTTTTCATTTTTTGTCATGTTATAAATTGATTCAAGGTCTTGATCTATTATCTTGTTCTTTTTTTAGTCATTTTACATTGAAGTGCTGATGTGACATCTAACACATCAGTAAAGATTGTCACAATATCAACACTCTGATGAAAAAAGTGAAAATTAATGGATTAAAACTATAAAATAACCTACAACATAACAAAATATATATATACATATATATATAATAATAACATGGAAACATATATATATATATATATATATATATATATAATAAAAAATTTAAAAATGTACTCTACCAACAATTATTATTAACCAAAAAAGTGGACCAACTCTAAAATTTACGTTATTTTAATTTAATAACATGGAAACACACATATATATATATATATATATATATATATATATATGTGTGTGTGTTTCCATGTTATTAAATTAAAATAACGTAAATTTTAGAGTTGGTCCACTTTTTTGGTTAATAATAATTGTTGGTAGAGTACATTTTTAAATTTTTTATTAACCAACTTTTTTATATTTGGATATGACACAAACTTTAATATTCGAAAACTGTTGGATATATTATTTTAAGTTGAATTTATTTTGGAGTGTGGGAGCTCTTTCATCGGATCCCTATCTTTTGTGCATGTGTAATAAATAAAGAAACATTTAATCATTTCAAGGTGCAATAAATATTAGAGCAATCGAAATCATTAGGGACGAGACATAATTAATCACCTTGTGTACGTGATCTTTGTGTTTATTTTATCCTTAAAAGTATGAACATTTTAGAATTTCATATGTATTAAACTAAAATCTTGTAACAATTAGCATTAATAGTTCCACCTCCAAATGTTTTTATTTCTTTATTTTTATATGATTAACTGACATCACACTTATAAACATGAAGGTCCATGTTTTGTATCTATTGATTCAGAATACCATGATTGTGAAAAATCAATAAATAATCAAAATGTTTATTTATTAAGGTATTATTGGTGTAGAAGTATCGAATAACATATATAATATATATGTGTGTATATATATATATGTATATATTGAAAGCGGACCGGTTACGGTGGCCGGAAGCGCAACGGAAGTCAAAATATTTAAATTTTCATGCTTAAATTTCGGCCACCCTTGGTTTGTGCAATATTTACATTTCAAAACACCATAAAACATACATAGGGTGTTTTAGAATTTACCTATCAATCAAAAGGATTGATGAATGGCACCAACTTTGTTGTGAACAACAAAGCTCTTCAAATGGAAGACAAGTCTACAAGCTCCTCCTCCTTGCTTCTAAATCAAACCCACCACAAGCAATGTAAAACCCCTCAAGTTTTGCACTAGAAAAACTTAAGGATTTTTCAAAGAGAAGATTTTATTCTCCAAAAATGAAGAACAAAACAAGAAGAAAAATGGAGAGAATTTTGAGAGCAAATTTCGGCCAAGACAAGTGAGTGAATGAGGGAGTGTAGTCTAGACTTGGGTGTGAGAAAAGTGAAAAATTTGATCCCCATACCATGCATTATTTTATTAAAAAGTATTCAAAGTCTCTTCACCTCCCAAGCATGCAAACCCTAGCATGTCATGTATATAATATGGTTTTTAACACATTAAAAACCATAGACTAAATTTTAATTATCTCAAACATTTTTGAGATTAATTAAATACTACTTGAATTTATTCAAGTCCCACTAGTTAAATAATTATTTTAATTGAGCTCTACAAGACTCAATATTATTAATTCAACACTTGAATTATTTTTAATTATTTGGACTCTACTAGGTCCACTAGTGTTTAATTAATTCAACACTTGAATTAATTTAATTTAGTCTCCAATAATGTTTATGAAAATCACAATTTTCAACTACATTATTTACTTGGCCAAATTTTAATCTTAGGAACACTTCCATAAATTAAAATTTATATTTCTCTCTTAGAAGTCATACTTCTATTTTTCTTAACGCTTATAAACAAATTTATAAGCCGTTCAACACATTGAACTATTTTACTTCTCATCGGGATTTACAAAGCCAGTACTTGTGTGGCCCTCAATGGTTCATTGATACGACTAGCCGTAGGTTCACATCTCCATGTGATTCGGACTAAACATGTCCTTATTCGAGCATACCCCTATTGCTCCATTCTTACTTGTCAACTCCTTGATAGTAAGAACGTCAGAACTCAAGTCTGATAGTACCCAACCAATCACGTTAAACGCCTAGCAGCATCGCTTACGTGATAGGTATCACATGATAGTGCCTGCAAGAACCATTCAATTATGGTTAGCGTACAGTACGGTCCCTTCAACTCATATATCCCGACCGATTCGATAACTATTGGTTTATCGAGAGTTGTCAATGAATCGATACTATGTGTCATGTTGTGGTTGCATCGATGGTGTAATCTATAAAACCCCTTTCATAATTACCACCATACTCTGATCAGAGATTTCAACCCACACATACATGAAAAACACATAGGATATCCATACCCGTAGGTAAGCGGTGAATCCCCGGCTACAATGCATCGAATCCTATGTGTTTCGCCGTAACACCCAACCTTGCCACCTGATGACCCCATAAGAGTCGGTAAACAAGTCAAAGTGAAACGCTAGCACATAGAGTCTCAATGTTGTCCCGGGTCATAAGGACTAATGGTGTACAACCATAAACTAGGACTTTTCCACTCGATAAGTGAGAACCACTTGGAAAGTCCTTTATAGAGGGTTGTTCAGTGCACTCTACAAGGAGCACCTATCTGCATGCTCGGATATCACAATGTCCCCTACCAACGAAACATGGTACTCACATCGCAGATACTAGTCTCTAACTCGAGCGGCCTATATCCTTCTTAGTGGCGGCTGAATCGACTAGGAACCGTTTAGAATATACAGTATTACAAATATGAGTTTCATGATACTCATCATATGAGCATCTCATATTCTTTCTACTATTTGTATATTCAAGGACTTTATCTATGCAACTCGCATGGGTATAAAGATAAAGATGCGCCAAATTAATAAATTCAAATATTATTAAAATAAAGATCGTTTAATACAAAGAGTTTCATCGTGAACAGTCGGCCAACACTTGGCTCGACGTGCACCTACTCTAACAATCTCCCACTTGCATAGAGCCAACTACCCATATACTTAAGACCCATTGATTCGCGATGCTTCTCGAATGATGGTCCTGGTAAAGGCTTAGTTAGTGGATCAGCAACATTATCTGCGGAGCCGACTTTGTCGATCGACACTTCTCCTCGTTCCACGATCTCTCTGAGAATGTGGTACTTTCTCAATACGTGTTTGGACTTCTGATGAGACCTTGGCTCCTTCGCCTGAGTTATGGCTCCCGTGTTGTCGCACATCACCGGGATAGGAGCAACTCCATTTGGAATGACGCCCAACTCTTGGACGAAATTCTTAATTCAAACAGCCTCCTTTGCTGCAGCTGATGCAGCAATATATTCTGCTTCAGTGGTGGAATCCGCAGTACTGTCTTGCTTGGAACTCTTCCAAGAGACAGCACCACCATTGAGCATGAATATGAATCCGGAGGTTGACTTCGAGTCATCAACATCGCTTTGGAAGCTAGAGTCGGTATAGCCTTCCAATTTCAGTTCTCCACCCCCATAGACCAAAAACAACTTATTGGTCCTTCTCAAATACTTGAGGATGTCTTTCACAGCTTTCCAGTGTGGAAGACCAGGGTTGGATTGATATCTACTCACTACACTTAGTGCAAATGCCACGTCAGGACGTGTAGATATCATCCCATACATGATACTACCAATAGCCGAAGCATACGGAATTCGTGTCATCGCCGCTATCTCTGCATTAGTCTTGGGAGACATAGACTTGGATAGGGACACGCCATGACACATTGGTAGATGTCCTCTCTTGGACTCATCCATCGAGAACCGCTTCACGATGGTATCAATGTATGTGGACTGGGTGAGACCAAGCAATCTTCTTGATCTATCTCTATAGATTTGTATTCCCAATACAAAAGATGCCTCACACAAGTCCTGCATTGAGAACTTACTTGCTAACCATATCTTTGTTGATTGCAACATTCCTACATCATTCCCAATGAGTAGAATGTCATCAACATAAAGAACAAGGAATGTCACAGCACTCCCACTGACCTTCTTATACACACAGGGTTCCTCAGGATTCTTAGTAAAACCAAACTCTTTGATTGTACTATCGAATCTGAGGTTCCAGCTCCTCGATGCCTGCTTAAGACCATAAATAGATCTTTGAAGTTTGCACACCATATGCTCACTTCCGATAGATGTAAACCCTTCAGGTTGAGACATGTAAATTTCTTCCTTAATATCCCCATTAAGGAAGGCTGTCTTCACATCCATCTGTCATATCTCATAGTCATACCATGCAGCTATGGCTAGCAATATCCTAATGGACTTGAACATCGCAACTGGAGAAAAGGTTTCCTCATAGTCAACACCTTGCCTTTGAGTATACCCTTTTCTACCAATCGCGCTTTGAAGGTCAATACCTTCCCATCCGCCCTAAGTTTCCTCTTGTAAATCCATGTACATCCTATGTGAACAGTTCCCTCATGTGGATCCACAAGATTCCACACTTGGTTCGAATGCATGGAATTCATCTCAGATTCCATTGCTTCAAGCCACTTGGATGAATCAGCATCCGATAACGCTTCCTTGAAGGTCCTTGGATCACATCCAAGATTAAGCTCATCATGGCCCTCTTCAAGAAGCAGACCATACCTCATAGGTGGTCTCGAGATCCTCTCGGATCTCCTAGGAGCTTGTATCTCCTCACTTAGCTCATTGGGTGTGGGTTCTACAACTGTGGGTGCCTCTCGAACCTCTTCGAGTTCTATCATTTCGCCTTTTCTATCCAATAGAAATTCCTTTTCCAAAAAGGTTGCGTTCCTAGAAACAAACATCTTTGTTTCTTGGGGATGATAGAAACAATATCCAACGGAATTCCTTGGATATCCCACAAAGTAGCATAAAATGGATCGACTATCCAATTTATCTCCCACTGTCTGCTTCACATAAGCAGGGCACCCCCATATTCTAAGATAAGAATACTTGGGAGGCTTACCCATCCATATCTCATATGGAGTCTTGTCAACTGCCTTTGTATGGACATTGTTCAACAACAGTGCCGCTGTTTCAAGCGCATATCCCCAAAAGGATGGCGGCAACTCCGTGAACCCCATCATAGACCGAACCATGTCCATCAAAGTCCGGTTACGACGCTCCGAAACACCATTCAACTGCGGTGTAGCGGGCGGAGTCCACTGCGAGAGAATCCCATTCTCTCTAAGATACTCTTGGAACTCGGCACTCAAAGACTCACCACCTCGATCCGATCGAAGTTTCTTGATGCTTCGTCCCAATTGTTTCTCTACTTCACTTCTGAATTCTTTGAACCTTTCAAAGGCTTCAGACTTGTATTTCATCAAATACACATACCCATACCTCAAAAATTCATCGGTAAAGGTGATGAAGTAGGAATGTCCATGCTTAGTGGTGATGCTAAGTGGACCGCACACGTCGGTATGGATCAAATCCAATAACCCTTTGGCTCGCTCCGCATGGTCCTTAAAGGGAATTTTGGTCATCTTTCCTTTTAGACAGGATTCACAAGTCGTGAGAGCATTAATATCGGACATATCAAACATGCCAACTCCCACTAGCTTGTTCATCCTTCTTAGGGAAATATGACCTAATCGAGCATGCCATAATTGTGCCGAATTAAGAGTATCTTGTTTGCGCTTATTTGTTGTTGTTATCGTTTGGACATTGTTAAGTGGAATATCTTTTAATTTTAAGGTGTAGAGATTGTTTTCAATTTCACCCGTACCAACTAAACATTCATTCTTGTAAATATTGCAAACACCTTTGCCAAATAAACAAGAAAATCCATCAATATCAAGCATAGAAATGGAAATAATGTTTTTAACCAAGTCTGGTACATACAAAACATCTCTCAAAACAAGCTTAAAATCATTGTTCAATATTAAATAAACATCTCCTACGGCTTTGGCAGCAACCCTTGCTCCATTGCCCATCCTCAGGAAGGTCTCACCCTCTCGGAGCCTCCTACTTCTTCCCATCACCTGCAAATCATTACAGAGATGTGAGCCACAGCCGGTATCTAATACCCAAGAAGTAGAATTAATCGAGATATTTACTTCAATATAGAACATACCCTTGCCAGAACCCTTCTGCGCAAGATATTCCCTGCAGTTACGCCTCCAATGTCCAGGCTTCTTGCGGTGATGACAGATGTCAACTGTCTTCTCAGCCTTGGCTGGCGCGGCTGCCACTATGGGACTCGGAGTCTGCCTCTTCAAGGGCTCGCTCTTCTTGGGGCGCTTGAAAGAATGTTTCTTTCCCTTCCCAGGTGGACCGGTCTTCGTGCCAGATGAAGAGCCCACATAAAGAACCGACTTCTCCTTTTTGATGGTGGACTCAAAGGTCACAAGCATGTTCACCAACTCTTCAAGGCTGGGCTCGAGCTTGTTCATATTGAAGTTCATGACAAAAGGATCGAAAGAGCTAGGCAGCGACAGCAACAGCACATCCGTGGTCAACTCCGATGGCAAGATCAAATCCATGCCAACAAGCTTGTCCACGAGCCCAATCAACTTTAGGCCATGCTCATGGACCGAAGTCCCATCTCGCATGCGTAAAGTGATGAGCTCCTTTACTGTGGCATGCCTCAAAGGCCGAGTTTGCTCACCGAAGAGCTCTTTGAGGTGCATATGAATGTCAGCAGCATTCTTAGCATCCTCGAATCGCCTTTGCAGCTCATCGTTCATCGAAGCCTGCATATAACACCTCGCCTTCAAGTCATGGTCGCACCAATCCTTGTAGGTCTGCAATTCCTCAGGAGTGCAGCTGGTCGGAGCCTCAGCAGGGGGCGACTCAGTCAGTGTGTATGCGATTTTCTCCGAGTTTAAGACAATCTTTAAATTTCTTAGCCAAGTGATACAGTTTGGTCCGGTTAGAACGTGTTTTTCGAGAATTACGGAAAACGGGTTGCGAATTGATGACATTGTCACAGATTTGTACTGAAAAGTAAAACAGATAAATGTTAATGACTATTTTAAAATATTTAATAAGATATAAAGTTTGGACTTTTACTTTATAAATTATCGCTCCCACTGTTTTGACATTTTCACTACCCTCTAGTGAAAACGGGAAACACTTTCCTCAGTAGATACGTAAGGTCCAATCAGCGAATTGTGATCCCGAATAATATCGGCCATCACAATTCCTAAAAGGTAGTTTCCAATTGCATCGCCATGCAACCCTCTACGTAAACTTTTGTCTCACGTTTGATTAGGACCCAATAATATGACGTCGTTCATCTTCACGTGTCAAGCCTAACCTATCGATATTGAACCTTAATGGACGGTCGCCATGAGTTCCCTCAATAATATGAGCCGAAATCATGGGAGTTCCACGTAGTTCACATCACTATGTCAATGGATGTCACAGCTTTCCGGCACCCAGGGCCCCCTCAATAATATGAGCCGAGCCCCGAGTACGGGTAGCGTTCATCATGCATCCATTGTCGATGGAAGACAAGGAAATTATAAACAAATTTATAATTCCCCTTTTCGGACTTGATATTAATTTTGAATCTTATTCAAAATGAGGGTTTTTAATTTTGAAAGGTCTCATCATTAATTTTATTTTAAAAGCTCGCCATGTTTGATCGTATGTTTGTCGGATTCATGCAACTTTGTTATTATCATAATAATAACACACATACTCATTATTTATAACATATCATGCATATATTATAAATAGAAAACAGTACAAGGATGATCAATTGCCCCAAAACTAATGGCCCGTGTGAGCTAAACACGGGCCTAGGTCCAATCCTAGGGTAAATGCAAGGGATGCAATGCAACTACATTATTACATTAGCATCCAATATTACATGTCTTCGATCTTCATAATCACCAAGGCCACCATCTTCCAATCTTGATCTTCCACTATTCTAATATTTACAATTAAATATCCATGGCACATAGGGATACATCTCCTGGGGTGGGAACGGGCCATAAACCAAGCCCACTTTAAATTGATAATTATTACAATCATTCAACACAAATATCCTAGCATACACATAGCAAATTGGGCTTGGGCTTTTGATCATCTTTCATGCATAATATCACATATCATACACCATCAATTAATTATCACTATAATTAATTGATCCAATATTATATATCTTGATCCAATCACTAACCGCCACAATTATAAATTAAATTAACAAAGTATACAAACACCTTTGTCTACTTTCAAATTAATTTATTTATAATCGAATTTCTTGTAAATCATAATTTACTATAAATAATTAAAGTCCAACTTCAATTATTTATTTTATGAGAAAATATGTGCAACAATTGTAAATTTAAACTTAAGGGCCCAAAAACCATTTTTCACCAAAAATATTTTGGCCCATTTAAATTTCACAAATTATGTTGTCCATCCAATGGCCCAACATCTCAAGGCCCATGACACTAAGATTCTCCAAAACACTTTTGGAAACCCTAGCCGCCATCGCCGTCGCCGGATCTCCGTCGCCGGATTCCGGCAACAAAATTTTTTTTTTTTTATTTAAAAACTGCAATTTTCGGGCAGCCCGCTTTGCTGCCCGAAAAACAAGGGCAGCTCGGGCAGCCCTCGTTGCTGCCCGAAAAAATGTTTTTTTTTTTGTTTTTGCTTCAAAATTTTCGGCCCTTTGATTTTATTGCACAAAAAATCTCAAGCGGTTAGAAATCTATCTCAACATAATATTATGCAAATATTACACAAAAACCGTAACCTTAGCTCTGATACCACTTGAAAGCGGACCGGTTACGGTGGCCGGAAGCGCAACGGAAGTCAAAATATTTAAATTTTCATGCTTAAATTTCGGCCACCCTTGGTTTGTGCAATATTTACATTTCAAAACACCATAAAACATACATAGGGTGTTTTAGAATTTACCTATCAATCACAAGGATTGATGAATGGCACCAACTTTGTTGTGAACAACAAAGCTCTTCAAATGGAAGACAAGTCTACAAGCTCCTCCTCCTTGCTTCTAAATCAAGCCCACCACAAGCTATGTAAAACCCCTCAAGTTTTGCACTAGAAAAACTCAAGGATTTTTCAAAGAGAAGATTTTATTCTCCAAGAATGAAGAACAAAACAAGAAGAAAAATGGAGAGAATTTTGAGAGCAAATTTCGGCCAAGACAAGTGAGTGAATGAGGGAGTGTAGTCTAGACTTGGGTGTGGGAAAAGTGAAAAAGTTGATCCCCATGCCATGCATTATTTTATTAAAAAGTATTCAAAGTCTCTTCACCTCCCAAGCATGCAAACCCTAGCATTTCATGTATATAATATGGTTTTTAACACATTAAAAACCATAGACTAAATTTTAATTATCTCAAACATTTTTGAGATTAATTAAATACTACTTGAATTTATTCAAGTCCCACTAGTTAAATAATTATTTTAATTGAGCTCTACAAGACTCAATATTATTAATTCAACACTTGAATTATTTTTAATTATTTGGACTCTACTAGGTCCACTAGTGTTTAATTAATTCAACACTTGAATTAATTTAATTTAGTCTCCAATAATGTTTATGAAAATCACAATTTTCAACTACATTATTTACTTGGCCAAATTTTAATCTTAGGAACACTTCCATAAATTAAAATTTATATTTCTCTCTTAGAAGTCATACTTCTATTTTTCTTAACGCTTATAAACACATTTATAAGCCGTTCAACACATTGAACTATTTTACTTCTCATCGAGATTTACAAAGCCAGTACTTGTGTGGCCCTCAATGGTTCATTGATACGACTAGCCGTGGGTTCACATCTCCATGTGATTCGGACTAAACATGTCCTTATTCGAGCATACCCCTATTGCTCCATTCTTACTTGTCGACTCCTTGATAGTAAGAACGTCAGAACTCAAGTCTGATAGTACCCAACCAATCACGTTAAACGCCTAGCAGCATCGCTTACGTGATTCCCTAGGTATCACATGATAGTGCCTGCAAGAACCATTCAATTATGGTTAGCGTACAGTACGGTCCCTTCAACTCATATATCCCGACCGATTCGACAACTATTGTTTTATCGAGAGTTGTCAATGAATCGATAATATGTGTCATGTTGTGGTTGCATCGATGGTGTAATCTATGAAACCCCTTTCATAATTACCACCACACTCTGATCAGATATTTCAACCCACACATACATGAAAAACACATAGGATATCCATACCCGTAGGTAAGCGGTGAATCCCCGGCTACAATGCATCGACTCCTATGTGTTTCGCCGTAACACTCAACCTTGCCACCTGATGACCCCATAAGAGTCGGTAAACAAGTCAAAGTGAAACGCTAGCACATAGAGTCTCAATGTTGTCCCGGGTCATAAGGACTAATGGTGTACAACCATAAACTAGGACTTTTCCACTCGATAAGTGAGAACCACTTGGAAAGTCCTTTATAGAGGGTTGTTCAGTGCACTCTACAAGGAGCACCTATCTGCATGCTCGGACATCACAATGTCCCCTACCAATGAAACATGGTACTCACATCACAGATACTAGTCTCTAACTCGAGCGGCCTATATCCTTCTTAGTGGCGGCTGAATCGACTAGGAACCGTTTAGAATATACAGTATTACAAATATGAGTTTCATGATACTCATCATATGAGTATCTCATATTCTTTCTACTATTTGTATATTCAAGGACTTTATCTATGCAACTCGCATGGGTATAAAGATAAAGATGCGTCAAATCAATAAATTCAAATATTATTAAAATAAAGATCGTTTAATACAAAAAGTTTCATCGTGAACAGTCGGCCAACACTTGGCTCGACGTGCACCTACTCTAACATATATGTGTGTAGAGTTTTATGATTAGCATAATAAATAATGAAAAAGAATTAAATATGGTCATTATTGAGTGTTCGAATTGATGCAATATGTGAGCACTTAACCAATGACCAATAATTCAATTTCTTTTACCAATACTTTCTCGGACGGCATGTCATACAAGGTTTGTCTAATACAGTTTACCTGACTAGCATAGTTTGCATGTTATTACATTTACCTAAAGATTTACCCAGTGTCCATCTAAATGTAATGGCTACGAGTTTCATCGTCATAAAAATCAAATATTTATTACTTAATTGATTATATTTATTCTATGATTGGTAAATATGAGTGGATTAGAAATGTTTTTCGCTCATTATTAAGAAAATTAAAGTAAAATTTGTTGTTGGTGGTTCTCAGTACTACTATTATTATTGTTAGTGCAAAAATTATTATAACTGTTTTTATGATTTTATATTTTTCAACCAGGAAAATAGAAAGCGCTCCAAAACCGAGGAAATGGGACATGTAACATATGTTTCGGTTACAAAGAGAATTTCCAATAATGGACATATTACTCACATTGGTCAAATGAAGTTGGCGCAAAAAAGTTTCTTCTCTCCAATGATTTGAATTTGAATTTGATCCCTTTTGTGCATTTCCTATCAACCTATTAATTCACTCAAAGTTGCCACCATTTATACACCAAGAGGCAAGAACCCTTTTCAAAAAAAATATCTGCACACACACACACACACAAAGAACCCTTTATTTGCAATACAAACTAAGTTGGAAGCGATAACTTAAATACTTGATTATTATCTTAAAGTGTGAAAACAAATCATTCTAATCTGCAAGTTTTTTTTTATATTTATTTATTTGCTATAGAATCTATTTCGAATTTAAAAATATTGGAGAGTGAAATGGAGGCTCCAATAATATCTATAAGTCGGAAAGGATTGAATACAGAGTGTGGGGCTCGTCTCACGAAATTAACATGGCACGGGTAGGAGACTTTTCTATGAATTTAGTTGCTGAAAACCCACCTTATAACAAGTTTCCTGCGTCCCAACATCTCTATCAACGCCACACAAGACCTTGCAGACCAGAGATGTCCATTTGGTTGCAAGGGCCAAAACTAGAGCATCATGTCAACAAAAAAAGGACTGGATTTCCTGATACAGCTCATTCATAACGTAGCATTACACGTATGGATACTCAACTATGCAAAAGAACCAAGGAACGACAAACTAACAATAAATATTTGCGGCATTACCACGGACTGAAGGACATCTAAAGAACCACGAACATCTAATGACAACAGTGCCTAATATCATCGACTAATTCAAAATTACAAGCACTTGAAACCAAACCGATTCCCAGATTCAACGGTATCATGTTTCTGGTTCAGATACCTGAAGATACACCATTTGGGTGTATCCATTGAACACAGAATTATCAAATTGAGACAAACCAAGCCTCTTGAATAAGCCATATCTACCATCTTCTATGACAGGAGTAGATGCACGAGCTGGATCGTACCTTGTTTGATGTGTTAGTGAAGGACCAGCAACAGGGGGAAGCTCCCAGTAAACATCGAGTACTGACTCAACAAATCTGCTGTTCTCAAAATGTTCAGTATAAGTAATTGCCTTGTTGCTATGGTTAAAATCATCCCGCATATGCCCTCTTACGCCCCACCAGGCTTCTCTGGGTCCACAGAGCTCATCTATATCAACTGCTTTGTCCCAGAATTTGTTCCTTCTAAATCTTATCCTGGCTTCGTCGCTCTCTTTGAAACAGCTATGTCCGCCACCTGGATAGACAGATCTATTATACAGTGACCGTAGCAAACAAAAAAGATCCCAAATAAACTGACTGAGAACGTGTGATCAAGAAAACAAATTGTTTGACTGTTCAAAAAAATGGACAAATAACACGAAGAACGTGTGATCAACGAAATGAATGGTTTACTGTTCAAGAAAAATGGACAAATAACACGCAAGCTTTGCTCTCAAATATTCATCCACCTACCGTATTAAACTCATCAAGATATTCACAGCCTAAGAGGAAATGAAGAAATGAAATTAAAAACCATTTTAACTTCTGAAGGAAAATAATATTGGGGTGGGGTTAATGATTATTACAAAGAGAATTAAGCATTAATATTGACAAGCTCTGTCATTTTTTGGCTACTCATATATAGTTCTCTTTGCTTAGTTGAATTGATTAGATTGCTTGGTTGAATTGATTAGGAAAAGTTGTTAGCCAGTAAAGCAGCTATGCACCCTTTTAGTGTCAAATTATTGAATGATTTGGACAGCCTACATAATAAATTGAAAACCTCAAAATCAATCTGAAACCAGAACAGTTTAGTTAGCAGCTTGAAAGTTACAATCCTGGATCAAATTGAAACCCAACCATTTACATCAAACCGATCTGAACCAAACCAAACTATGTTGTTTTGTCCCCAAACTATGTTGTTTCTCTTTATATGTGCGTAAATATGGAAAATATACAGACTTTTAAAATTTATTAGAACTTAGTTTATGTCATCATAGACAATAGATATGTTATTATCCACTTCATAATTTACATTATATATATTATCTTATTTAATAAAGTTTTTGTGGTTTAAACGAAATTAAACTGCATATTTTGGTTCAGTCGTGGTTTGGAAAAACTCTTAAACTGAAATTGACAGTTGACTTTTATAAAACAGAAACTTTCCAGCTCAAACAGTATACACTCTTAGATTTTGGTAATCTATTTAGTGGTTTTGTATAAAAACACCAAGCCATCCACAATTATCTGCTCTTCAGTGCCACACGACTCAATACACATAATCAGGTTTAGGACTTGTTTCTAGCTCCACGAGAAAGTATCACTCATCCGCATCAATGCTGTTAAAATTGTTCTCTCAGTTTCATGTCAAATAACTGAAAGTCAAGTGGAAAGCAAAAACCAAAATACACATAATCAGGTTTATGACTTGTTTCTAGCTCCACAAGTTAGTATCACTCATCCACATCAATGCTGTTAAAATTATTCTCTCAGTTTCATTTACAACACTATTCAAATAACTGAAAGTCAAGTGGAAAGCAAAAACCATAATACACATAATCAGGTTTATGACTTGTTTCTAGCTCCACGAGAAAGTATCACTCATCCGCATCAATGCTGTTAAAATTGTTCTCTCAGTTTCATGTACAATACTATTCAAATAACTGAAAGTCAAGTGGAAAGCAAAAACCATAATCTGTTTCAGAAAATTATGTGAAAGGAAAAAGGCACCGGCAACCCCTGGTAGGGGATGATGGCCACTCTTGGAGAACACAGAGCAAATAAATCTGACAGAATAGAATACAAGGCAATTCAAAATCAACAGACAGATCTTGCGTCACAGGCAAGGTTACAGAGTGATCAACATCAAGAGGCAGTGAAATAGAAAACAGCATACCTCTTATGTAAAATTGATCACATATTTGCCTGAAGGAATAATGGTCCCCAGTTCCAGTATCATAGTTGTCCTCAAAAACTAGATGCTTGAAGCCAGCTTTAAGTGCTTGCTTTAATCTACCATCAAAGAGTAAAGCTATAATAGAACGGATACTTGGAGTTTCATGGAGTGGAATCTGTAAAATTTATAAAGATGTACCTTTTTAGTTCATTTTGATGATCATCAAAGAAGATTAAAACCCGGCTGAGATCTTTTATCCCATGTTTCTTCATCACTCTTGCCCAATCCATGCTCCCGAAATCAACAAAGTCCTTTCCAGCAAAATAAGTGCAATTTCCATCAACATAAGCAGGTCCTTTCTTAAGGTACTTTTCTGGATGACGAGGCGAAAGTGACACAATAGGTGTTTCCGGCATTGCTTGCCTTAAAACCCATGTAGAATGTCCCTTAAAAGCTCCGCTTTCAATCATCAAGTCAGGCTTGAGCCATTGTGTGATAAACCAAAGTCCAAAACTATGGTCAAATCCCATCCCATACATGTTGTTCTTTATAGGACGGGTCTCGTATATTGGCACAAACTCCTCAAGAGCTTTGAGTAAATCCTTTGATGTCCATTCAACAGTTTTTCCTTGTTTCGATCTGCCTTTAGACAAGGATAATTAAATAGGTATAAACTCAGACAACCTTCTTTGCTACCAAATGACAAAATTTTAAAACCAGCACACAAAACACTCTGAATTCTTATTGCACTGCATGGAAATATGAATCTTAAATTGATTCTCGAGAATTTGATTAAGGAATAATTTTCCCATCAATAATTTTATCATTCTATAGGAAATCTTAGCAAATGGATTCACTAAAATATACAGGATTGAGTGTTTGGCGTGTTATCATTAATCACAGAAGTCAATGACCATGTTATGTTGCTACAATATTTTATGCCAAACGAAGATAGTATAATAGTCCATTCCAACAATTTCATTTTGAAATGATTTCTGCTTTAATAAATCAACTTCTCATAAAAATGAACTCTTTCTAGATGGGGCGAACCTGGAATTTAGTTGTGTGTTCAATGAGGATTATTCAGCTGCTTACTATGCAAACTCAATTTTTTTTAGCTAAGTTGAGCTTCAGATCTCTCGATCAATCCTCAATACAACAAAAACAAAGTATGGTAATCTATATCCACGCGCAATGTATTTGATCATTACAAACATAAATGAGTAAGAATAAACTATTTGCTTCGAATTTCGTTATTCGTTTTTGGGAAAAAAATTCTAAAACCCTAACATTTCAAAAAATAAAGGAAAAATTGCAAAAGCTACGTTTTACATACACCAGGGAACCCCAAGAGATCCGAAATCCGATTCAAGCCCATCGAACCCGAAGAATCTCAACCGCGAAGTGTGATCGGATGAGGAGACAGAGATGCAGACCAAATCATGCGTATGATAAATGAAAGAAGAGATAATCACGATAGGAAGCCCGATTATGAGAATGGGCCAGATGTATCCAGTTCGGGTCAGATAATTACTGATCCGCATAGCGACTGATATGTGCTTCCGTGTCTTGGACTCGTCCCCGGTTTCTTCGGCGCCACCGTCTTCGTTGAGGGAGGTGCCGTCTTCGCCGGCATGCGGCGTTCGCCTTGTAGAAAGTGCTCTCTCTAGCATCTTGTTCGTTTGCGACATATGGACACTCACTGCGCTACAGCAGAATTTGGATTTGTTGATCAAATATTCCAGATTAGCCCCCGTTACTTTTGTTTAATCTCATATAGGTACTTGTTTTTATGATAACATATGTTTTATATATACTTATTAGTAATCGTAGCACTTGCAAAATTATACAACGATAGAATTGGTTGTGATGGAATTATTCTATTTTGGATGTGAATAAGAAGTAGAAAGAGATTGAGTTGAAAAAAAAATAACAAATTAAGGACATATTTGAAATATTAAAAATAACAAATTAAGGACATTTTTGAAATATTAAAAATGCTTCACCAAAAACATTTTTATTGAATGATCACTTAATACATAGTATAAATATATGGTCATGCTGTAATATAAAAATATAACAAATTTTTATTTATCTCGTTGATGTTTAATTTGAGACACGAACCACTTAGGAAATGATATATGTCACTATTTACATGTGTTAATCATTTTGGTAACAGTGGCCTAATACATTTTCGAGCATTAGGAAAGGTGGTGTTAAAAACAATTAGGATTTTTATATTAACTTGGGTTAATCATTTTCGTAAAGCGATAACGAATACGAAGTAGTTGCTATAGGAGCTTATTGTTCAGTCACGCATGTGCGGGCCCGAGCTCGGCGCGTGATAGAATGGTATCAGAGCCGGTCACCAGAATGGAATACCGAGAAATAAGTGCTATGCGGGTCAAAGTGATACATACATGGGAGCCACCTCTTGAATCTGTAGGAGCCACCTCTAGATTCTCAGCGCTAGTGGATCGAGTGGTCAGGCTGCGCTGAGGACGTCGCGTTCTAAAGGAGGGGTGATTGTGATACCCTTGTCCCACATCTTAAAAATTAAAGATTTAAAACTAGTTTATAATGGGCTATAATGGACTTCTATAGTGACTTGGTTTAATCATTTTCGTAAAGTGATGACGAATACAAAGTAGTAGTTATAGGAGCTCATTGTACAGTCACGCAGGCACGGGTCCGGGCTCGGGGCGTGACAAATTATGTTTAAAAATATTTTTTATTAGAATCTTTAATGAAGCAGTTTTTCTCACGAAATTCAACTAAGTAACCATTATAACAAAGTTGACTGACAGTAGTCAAATTATAACACAAATTTTAACAAGTAATACATAATTAATTACAGCATTTTCATTAGTAATTATATCCTTATCCACGAAATTTCCTTATTATTGTCACGAAAGGTGATCATGGGTCCTTCATAATAATTGATTAAGTCAGATAGCATTTGGGCTAGACTAGTCATACGCCTTGAATACCCACTTGTTCAAGTACCAAACAGAATTCTTCAATCCTTTTCGTTCATTATTCATCATACACAAATTAAATCAACATGTATCCAATCCTATTTGGGTCCAAATGAGACCTTATGAACCCTCAATTGGATAAGCCTGGCTGGATGACCACTCCGTTTGTTCAACAAGGGTCATGCAAAATTTTGCGTGTGTGTGATGATCTATAAATGTTAGAAACAATATTTTGTTTAGCCTTTTTATCATCATTGCTCTGCCAATATTTCTTTTGAACATGCTTACAATTGTAGTGTCGATATGGCCTAGCCTTCATTAAGTTGTGTATTGCTTGACTGAATCTGTGACCAGACCAGTTGGGCTTGACAGTGGAACTCTCTATTGTATACCCAACACTAAAAATTTTCCTTTATTCATCAGTTCGATATGCTTCTCAACTTGATCATTAATCTTCTGATGTTCTTATATTGTATTGGGCTTCAAAAAGTGAATATATTTCCCTTTACATATGTTCAGTTTTGATTGAGTACTACAGTCAGTGGGATTGCTATTATTGTTGTCAAAGCCGAGACAAGTTTTGTCTCCTGAGTGCTTCTGCAAATCCTGCATTTTCTCAAGACTTAATGACAACTTGTTCCAAATGCTAATAAGTTAAGCTAATTTTGTATTATCATAAATAAGCCGTTGATGCTCATTTATTACTCTTTCATTCTTGTTTTTCAGTTTTGTAACTTCTTCCTTAATATCTACCACTTCACATGACCGTTCCCAGTTGGGCTCGGTATCATTGTCAGTTAGTGAAATGACTTCGACTTTTTTTATTATTATTTATACTAATCATATATCATAAACTCGAAAATACTATCTAATAAAATAGCTTAATATTTCTAACGATCATAATAAATTTACAATTTAAATCTCAATTGCATAAAATAAATCCTAAATCAGCAACTAACCAAAATTTCCTAAATTGACCTTTGAAAAGATCAACTAACAATAAAAATAAATCATAAAAATATCTCTAATAAAATCATTAACAGAATCGTTAAATCATTTATCTATCTAGCTAGTGCGAAGACATAAAGGTCCTCGGGTTTGTACTGCTGCACTCGATCCACTCAATCGTCAGCACCTCCCATAAGCAATCAATTCATGCATCGTACAAACCTAGTGATGCAGGTAATACATATACAATCACATGCATTAAAAACCATATTTTTATTTCAAATATCTTTTCAACATAAATAAATCGTAAATCGTAAAATCATTTTAAAATACTTTTTGAGCATAAATACATCATTTAAAATAATTTAAAATAAACTTTAAGTATAAATAAATAATTTTAAAAATAGCTTTAATACGAACATATATCATAAAATCATTTTAATCATAAAGCGTTCAATCATATATCATTTTGGTGAAGTTTGATCCTTAAAAGTGACTAGCTTTTATCCTTCGGTCGAATGATCAGTCTTCAGCTCCACATGGCTCATAGGGGTGTGCACTAGGCTCCACCATGAAAATAAGATCGTCGGAGTCCCTCTGGAGCCTTTTTCCATACACAGGGTCCCTCTGGGGCATTGGCCCTCAAGTCATCCCTACAAAATTGTAAGTTCACCGTCCTCATATACGGATCCCACACAAATCATATATCATATGTCACAGTCAATTCACATCCCTCAAAATATTTTTCTTTTTCTTTTAAACATAAAATATCATGGCTTTCCAAAAATATGATTTTAAACAGTGTAAATTACACAGCTTTACCATAAATCATAAAATAACATATTATCAAAATAATCATTTTATTTCACAAAATATCATTTAATATACATTATGATCCTTCGGACGCTGCCAAGCTTGTAAATATTTTCTCAGTGTAAAATTACCGTTTTGCCCCTAAACGTAAAAATTCTCAATTTTATCTTTTTCTCACTTTTAATGACATGAAATTATTCTAAATAATTATTTAATCTTAATTATAATTTTTCATAATTTTATTCCGCTTAAATCTAGATGTTTCAATTAATTCTTTAATTAACGTTTCGTGAGGCGATTAAATCCCGGCTAAATCCAAAACTCATTATTTTGATCCCAAATTTTAAAAACAACATTTTTATTATTTATTTTACCATTGTGAGCCATGAACCACACCCGTGGACCATGGTTCTTATTTTAATTTTATTTTTTTGACACATAATCGAACACACCGAGCCATCTCTGAAAATACTCGAGCCATGGTCGAGCCACCTCAAGCAAACCCATCTAGGAACCCTACTGACCAAGCCCAGCCCATAGAACCTAGCCCCGGCTTGATCAAACTCTCCTGGACAGAGACACCACCCTGCGCCTGGCTATATACTCACGCCTATAAACTCTCAGCCCACTTGGACTCTTCCAGCCCAGCCCCCACCGAGCCCACCCAACCCTAACCATCCCTGGACCACGCCCAAACCCAATCCAAACCATCCCAAGCACTTGAACCCACACGCGAGCCAACAGCAACAAGCAGTAGCCTGTGCGCGCCTCCATGTTGCTTCCCTCACGTTTTCCAAGTCTTGCTCGAGCCACAGCGCACCCACCTGCACCAAACCCTAGCTCGACCCTTGTACATCTCCCTTGGACCCTGACAGACCACCCTGGCTTGCCCCCAGGTCAGCCGTGAGCCCCTCTTCTTTCCCGAACAGCTTCTGCGCGTGAAGAGTCCCTTCACGCAAGGACTCTTCTCCACCCACTTAGCGCAAGCCCTAGCCCCCTAGGACTCTACCAGACCCTCTCTCTGACCCTCCTCGAGCCCTAGCCAGCCCTGTCCAAGACCCAAGGAACCATGCAAAGCAACTGAGCCCTTGCACCAAGCACAAACCAACACACACACATGGTTTCTTTTATCTTTCTTGTCCCACCGTTCCATCTTATTTTCTATTGAATTTAACTCAATCACAATTCAATCATATTTTATCATGTTTTGGCAGTGTGTCTGTTGGTTCATAACGATTATTTTAAAACAAGCGTAAAATCGTGAAAACATTGAAAATACGTATCTTACCGTAAAATAATCGAACCCACGTATTTTTCATGTATAATCAATTAAAACACACATATTATGATTCGTATGATGTTTAAAAGGATTTAGAAAATGTGTCTTTGCATTTATAACGCTCGATTATTCGATAGTTGGCGATGGTGTGACGTTAGATGACCGAACGACGAAGAACACAAGCTTTTCTTTTCCTTCCTATTTATTGAAAATATTAGGTGTGTGCAAGGTGTGATTTCAGCTGAATCAAGGTTAAATTGTGGTGTTTTGAAAGCCATGGTAACTTATTTATAGATTTAATTAAAAAGCTAATGAGCTTTAATTTTGGGCTTGCAAGTTTAAGGGTAATTGGGCCTATTTAAATTAATTAAATTGAGCCCATTAATACTTATTTAATTAAAACTAAAAGTTTATAAAATAAGTTTCTCAAAAATAATATTTTTGATATTTTAAAACTACTTGGTTGTCCAAAACCGGCTTCTCAGGAATAATCGAGCTCGGCTCGTAAAATAATTCGAACTCCAACATTTTTAGGAAAATTAAATCATTTTTAAATCATATTAGAAAGCATTGCCATTATTTAATAAAAAATACATATTCTTGTCTTGGTCGTCCCTGATCTCCTTTCCCCTACCTATTATCGAATATTCGGGTAAAATTTTTAATTTCATGTAATCATATCATATTATCATTTAATCATGAAATCATACATTTAATCATATACTAAACATCGTGTTAGCATTTAAAATCAATTAAATAAAACAATTAAGCAATTAAAACAATTTTGCATACATGCAGTTTACGTAGGTTGGTTTTTCGGACGTTACAATTCTTCCCCTCTTACATAGAATTTCGTCCTCGAAATTTTTCTTGACTTGATTATTGGAAAGCTTAGATTCTCTTATCATTCTCAAACTTAACCTCTAACTTAAATCTTATTATAACGTACCGAACTTTTAACTATTTTAAAATTTGCGGAAAAATAAAAAATTTCTTAAATAAAAAATAAACCTTCAAATTTGTATTAAAATAACTTGTTCGTCTAAAAACATTTGTAATAAAAACAACCAAAATCAGTTTGCCAAAAGTTATAATCGTTTAAACATCATAAATCACTTCATGAAAATCAAAGTATTTGAAATAGCATGCATAAAAGTATTCATAAAAACATGGACGGTCATCAGGTTTAGCCTCCTACGCAGTCTAAGCCAGCTCATTGGTCCCCACCCTTTTCTCCTCAAAGTCATCCTCACCTGCATCGATCAAGTCTAGTGAGTCTAAAGACTCAACATGTATAAACTAGATATAACAAGTAATACGTAATAAAACCACATGTATCTTTAAAATAGAGCGTACATACTTGAAACTTAAACGTAATAACATAAACTTACTTGAAACTTGAACGTAGTAGCATAAACACAGACGTTCCACCATCATAAGACTTTTCTTAAACATACTTGCATCATACATACTTGAGCATACATAACATCATTTTGTGTAGAGATATGTTTCAAAGCAAGTGACCCATACATAAATGCGCCTGATCAGACTAAACCACAGTACTGAGCTGATAGGAAAATTCCACTACCACATACATGAGATCCCCGGTCATGCTTTACTGGGTGGATTGGTCCCTGGTCATGCTTTACCGCTTTCCAATCCTGATCTAAACCCGGTCATGCTTTACCGTGGTGGAGAGGTCCTCGGCCACGTTCATCGACTTCCAAACCCGTTCATAATTTGGTCACAAGACATTTAGCATACATCAAAAACATGAAAATATTTTCTTTTGCACGTCGAACATAATTACTTGGCGTTGAGGGATTCGTTGGATCTCGCTTGAGGCCACTGCTGCACGTACTAACATGGTTTCAAACACTTAACTTTCATAACTTGGACGACGTATTAGTCATGCTCACACCCAAAATGACAAATTTCCTTATGACGTTCTAAATCTCTCTGGACTTGACCTCGTTTAATCATCATACTAAATCATTACATCAAACTCCAAAACAATCCCTAAAAAAATTTCGAGGTAGGGGTCCGGGTACATGCTGGAATTTCGCATTTTGAAGGAAAAAGAGCATGGACTCCGTGTAAGGGTCCAGTAGGGGTCCGGGTACATGCTGGAATTTCGCATTTTGAAGGAAAAAGAGCATGGACTCCGTGTCCGGGTACCCTCTAAACTTGTAAACTCACGAAAATTCACTAACTTATTGATTCATTCTTCCAATCCAAGCCTAGAGACCATGAACAAACACCTCGAGACTCATCCTATGATGTTATTACATTGATTCAAACCCGTACAAACACCCCAAACGTTTCCAAGCATCGACAAGAAACTTCAATACAATAATAACCCGTAATTCGACATCATTTCGCTTCTTACGACTTCTATTACATCCCAAGCCATTCCCGACCCAAACGAACCACCAAATAACACCTAAATACATCCCATAACATATGTAACCGGCGTTGCCCAACGAAGCCTGCAATTCAAAAACTTCAAGAACACATCAAGTACGCATTTAAAAAAAACGCAGTTTGAGCAGTCCAACGAAATCGATCATAACTCACTCATTTCTTATCCAAATATTTTGAATTTACTGTCAAATCGAAGGTATCAAAAAGTTATACATTTTATATGTTGAATTTTTTCCACAAAATCGACCAAAAAGCCGCAGTATTTAAAATGACAGCAAATTTTGAGTTTTCAGATCTAAAATCGTTTCAAAACTGATCCAACAAATTTTTGCTCAAACTTTTTACAACATACATGGATTTTTACGCATAATAAACATTAGAACATATATATAACAAGATCGATGCAGAAACAAAATATTATACATGCCTTTTGATATTTAACATTACCTTAACGACGATACCAAAGCAGGGAAGATGCGAGTGTTGCTCCGGAACGATTTGTGGCTCGATTTCTTTGAAGAAAAGAGACGAAAACTTGCTGGAAAATACAGAGGAGAAGGGGCGGCTGCTGAGAGAACTCAAGGAACCCTAGGTTTTCTTGTTGAAAAAAAAATGGAATGAAATGAAATGTGTGTGTGTGTAAAAACATGTATGTTTGTTTGTGTCTCGGTGTGTTTGTGAGTTTTTTTTTTTAATTAGGGGATAAATTGTGCTAAAATTAATAATTAGAAAACAATAAAAATGTTAACCCCTTTTAACTTAATAAAATCCCTTAATTTAAAATGAAATGCACACTTGCTAAACTTTAAAAGTTTTAAAATCCTAAAATCACTAATTAAATAAATTAGGCTTTAAAAATGCTAAAACTTAATAAATCATTTAAAATGCCTCATTCTTAACTTAAAATAAAATACCACATTTTAAAATTGCCAAAATCGTCGCCGGTTTCTTTTCCTCGATCCCGCATTGAATAATCGCCTGAGACATGAAACTCAAGAAAATGTTTAACGTGCATCGCATAAACATAAATAATTTAAAATAATGCAAATCATAAATCACGCATATCGAAAATCATTTTAAATTTGATTAAATAATTTAACAATTAAATAAATGCATGTATTTTACGTGTACTGAATTTGGGCTCTACACTTATTCTCCAATTTGGTCCTAAAATCTTGAAAATTGCAATTCTAACACAAAAATTTCTCAAAGTAGACTCCTAAATCTAGCTCAAGTAGTGCATGCACCCTATTCTTCTCTAAGTTCTTCATTATCCCCAACAATTCCACTACCCAATACATATTTGATCATTTTTCATACATCATTTAACTAACATGTATATCATGTATCATATAACCATTTAAAGGAATTCTAAGCATATAAAATATAAAACAGTAAAAGCTCACATATATGAGGCGTGACTTCTTGAGCTTCTCGAAGTGATATTACACAACCCTTTGGGCAAAAAATTGGCTTTGATACCAACTGAAAAACGACCTCGACTTTTTTTTATTTATACTAATCAAAAATCATAAACTCGAAAATATTAACTAAATAAAATATCTTAACATTTCTAACAATCATAATAAATTAACAATTTAAATCTCAAGTACATAAGATAAATCCTAAATCAGCAACTAACCAAAACTTCATAAATTGACTAACTAGCAATAAAAATAAAGCCTACAAATATATCTAATAAATTATTAACAGAATCTTTAAATAATTTATCTATCTAGCTAGTGCGGAAACATAAAGGTCATCGGGTGTGTACTACAGTACTCGATTCACTCAATCGTCAGCAACTCTCATAATCATCAAATCCTGCATTAAACAAATCTAGTGAGTCTAATGACTCATCATGTTCTAAACATGGATAGCAAGTAATACATATACAATCACATGTATTAAAAATCATACTTTTCTTTAAAATATCTTCTAAACATAAATAAATCGTAAATCGTAAAATCATTTTAAAATACACTTTGAGCCAAAATACATCATTTAAAATCATTTAAAATAAGCTTTAAACATAAATAATTCATTTTAAAAAAGCTCTTTAATCATTATCATAAATCATATATAATAAAATCATTTCAATAATAAAAATTTCAATCATATATCATTTTGGGTGAAGTTTGATCCTTAAAAGTGACTAGCTTTTATCCTCTGGTCGACTGATCAGTCTTCAGCTCCACATGGCCCATGGGGGTGTGCACTAGGCTCCACCGTGGAAATACGATCTTCGAGGGCCTCTGTGGCTTTTTCTCATACACGGGGTCCCTCTGCGGCCTTGACCCGTATATGGGCTCCTTCTGGTGCATTGGCCCTCACGTCATCCCCACAAAATTGTAAATTCACCATCCTCACATAAACGGATCCCCCACAAATCATATATCATATGTCACAGTCAATTCACATCCCTCAAAATATTTTTATTTTTCTTTTAGAACATAAAATATCATGGCTTTCCAAAAATATCATTTTAAACAGTATAAATTACACAGTTTTACCGTAAATCATAAAATAAAATATTATCATCAAAATAATCATTTTATTTCACAAAATATCATTTAATATGCATTATGATCCTTCGGGACGCTGCCAAGCTTGTAAATATTTTCTCAGTGTAAAATGACTGTTTTGCCCCTAAACGTAAAAATTCTTGATTTATCTTTTTCTCACTTTTAATGAGATGAGATTATTCTAAATAATTATTTAAGCTTAATTATAATTTTTCATAATTTTATTTCGCTTAAATCTAGGTGTTTCATTTAATTCTTTAATTAACATTTTGTGATGCGATTAAATCCCGGTTAAATTCAAAACTCATTATTTTGATCCCAAATTTTAAACATAACATTTTTATTATTTATTCTACCATTGTGAGTCATGAACCACACCCGTTGACCATGATTCCAATTTTAATCTTATTATTTTTGTTTTTGACACATAATCGAATACACCGAGCCATCTCCCAAAATACTCGAGTCATGGTCGAGCCACCTCAAGCCAAACCCAAGCCAACCCATCTAGAACCCTACTGACCAAGCCCAGCCCATATAACCTAGCCCTGGATCGCTCAAACTCTCCTGGACAGAGACACCATCATGCGCATGGCTATATACTCATGCGTATAGACTCCCAGCCCACTTGGACTCTTCCAGCCAACCCACCACTGAGCCCACCCGACTCTAACCATCCTTGGACCACGCACAAACCCAACATAGACCATCCCAAGCAATTGAACCCGCGCGCGAGCCACCAGCAACAAGCAGTAGCCTGTGCGCGCCTCCATGCTGCTTCTCTCACGTTTTCCACGTCTTGCTCGAGCCACAACGCACCCACCTACACCAACCCCTGGCCCAACTCCTGCCTATCTCCCTTGGACCTTGACAGACCACCCTGGCTCGCCACCAGGTCAGCCGCGAGCCCCTATTCTTTCCCGAACAGCTTCTGCGCATCAAGAGTCCCTTCACGCAAGGACTCTTCTCCACCCACTTAGCGCGAGCCCTAGCCCCCTAGGACTCTACCAGACCCCCTCCCATGACCCTCCTTGAGCCACATCCACCCCTGCCCAAGCCCCAAGGGACAATGCAAAGCAACCGAGCCCTTGAACCAAGCACAAACCAACACACGCACACGGTTTCTTCTGTCTTTCTTGTCCCACCATTCCATCTTATTTTCTATTGAATTTAACATGTTTCAATCACAATTAAATCATATTTTATCATGTTTTGACAGCGTGTCCGTTGGGTTCATAACGATTCTTTTAAAACAAGCGTAAAATTGTAAAAACATTGAAAATACGTATCATACTGTAAAATAATCGAACCCATGTATTTTTCATTCATAATCAATTAAAACACACATATTATGATTCATATAATGTTTAAAAGGGTTTAGAAAACGTGCCTTTGCGTTTATAACACTCGATTATTCTAGCATTGGCGAGAGTGCGATATTGGACGATCGGACGACGAAGAACACAAGCTTTTCTTTTCCTTCCTATTACTCAAAAATATTAGGTGTGTGCAAGGTGTGATTTCGGCTGAATCAATGTTTATATTGTGGTGTTTTGAATGTCATGGTAACTTATTTATAGATTTAATTAACAAGCTAATGTGCTTTAGTTTTGGGCTTGCAAGTTTAAGGGTAATTGAGCCGATTTATATTAATTAAATTGGGCCCAATAACACTTATTTAATTAAAACTAAAATTTTATAAAACAATTTTCTGAAAAAAAATATTTTTGATCTTTTAAAACTCCTTGGTTGCCCAAAACCGGCTTCTCGTGAAAAATCGAGCTCGACTCGTAAAATAATTCGAACTCCAATATTTTTAGGAAAATTAAATCATTTTTAAATCATATTAGGAAGTCTTAACATTATTTAATAAAAAATACATTTTCTTGTCTTAGTCGTCCCCGTCTCATTTCTCATGCCTATTATCGAATATTCGGGTAAAATCCTTAATTTCATGTAATCAGGTCATATTATCATTTAATCATGCAATCATAAATTTAATCATATGCTAAACATCATGCTAGCATTTAAAATCAATTAAACAAAACAATTAAGCAATTAAAACAATTTTTCATGCATGCGGTTTACGTAGGTTGGTTTTTCGGATGTTACAGTTAGACTTGCTTGCTTTGATTTTACTTCCTCGAATGATTGAGAAAGTCTCTTTATTTTATTACCGTGTAATTTAGTGCAGTGATAAGATCATCTCATGTAAAATCAGTTGAGCTAAAGTCAAATACCTCATGATAGGTAGATTCCAACTCAACATCAGCCATGAGGCACTGTAACATATCTTCAATACTCCTACTGGTGGAGCAATCTGACTCAGATGAGTTAGTCTCAGAATCAGCGTACTTGTCTTTGCTGTCTTCAGCCACCAACACTTTTTGGTTTCGTCTTTTTCTGAACGAGTTATTATCATCCTTGAACTTCCTCTTCTTGTCATGGGATCGAGCTTCTTTATCATTGGCCTCCTTTAATCCTTCTTTGACTTGGTGCAGTCGACTATTAAATTCCTAAATTCCCCATAGTTGAAACACACGTTATCCTCATTAGTGAACTCTTCCTTGTGATGATTGCATCTGCTTGGGCTTTAGAAGTTGCCATGATTCTTCTATAGGAACTAACAAAACTTATTTACAAACAGTGACATAACATAACTTCTCAACTGTTCGGCTAACTTTTCTTTTGAGACTATTTATTCAGTAGTTACTGCAGCCAAAGCCTTTGTCAGTTAGGTTGAAAAATCACTATCAGTTCTCGTTTCTAGTTCGAATTCATATTCCTTGAGGTCTGCAAATAAAGCGTGCAATTCAAGTTTGTTAGAGTTTTTCAATCCATATATAGCCATGGTTTTGACATCACATTCTCTTGAGAGTGCTCTCATTAATTTTAAGATTATTTATCGGTTGTCATATTCTTTGCCAAGAGCAGTCAGTTCAATAATGATGTTGCTCACTCTTTCATCGAAGTGCGAAGTAGATTATCTAGTTTCATCTTGATATTGTCAAAGTTTTGAATAGCAACCGAAAGATTGTTTTCTTTTGTTTGATCGTTGCATTCGTATAGTTGTAAGAGTTTCTTCCATATGTCCTTGGCATGGGACACATCTTAATCTTGCTGAAATTATTTTTGTCAAGTGTCTTGTACAGAGTGTCTTTAGCCACGTTGTCTAAATTTACTTTTTTTTTTCTTGTTTTAACTTGTCCATTTCATTATTGGCTTTTCTATCATTTGTGGAGCACCATCACTTATGACAATGTTGGTATTTTCTTTTAAAATTTTCATTGGGCCATCTGTGATGACAAAAGACATGCCATCATTTTGAGTATCTAAGTGAGCTTATATTCTAATATTTCAATCATCAAAATATTTCTTGGAGAGCATCATGATTTTACTATATGAGATCATTTGATTGAATAATGTTCAAAGATAATAATTAATCATATATGATACAAATTGTTTGGAACGAAAAAATATTTAAAGGATGTGTGTGACGTCTCGAAAATTTGAAGTCGAAATGAACCACTTGCGTGCAAGTTATTAAATTCCTCATGTATTTTATTAAATGGTTTTAATACATGTTTATTTCATTAATTTGTGTTTTAATTCATGAACTATGAATTTGCATTATTTTAAATTATTATATGATGCACATTAAAACGTTTTCCTTGAGTTTTATATTTCAGGCGATTATTCGAGGCGGGATCGAGGAATAGAGACCGGCGACGATTTTGGAAATTTTAATGCGGTATTTTATTTTAAGCTAAGGATGGGGCATTTTAAATAATTTATTTAGTTTAGTAATTTTAAAGCCTAATTTATTTATTTAGTGATTTTAGAATTTTAAAACCTTTAAAGATATGACACTTGTGTATTTTATTTTAAATTAGGAGATTTTATTAAAAGTAATAGTATGTTAGTATTTCATTAGCATTTTGATTAACATTTTATGTGGCATTTATTTAGCCTTTGATTTACCTTGCTAATTATGTAATTAAGCTATGTTATCCCCCCTAATTACCCCCAAAACTCACGCACACACTCTTACACCCACACACATACACGATATTTCACACCCACACACATACACATTCATTCTCATAAATTTTAGAAGAGAAAAACCTAGGGTTCCTCAAGCATAAGCAGCCGCCCCTTCCCTTCTAAATTTCCAGCAAAGTTATGTTGAGTTTTCTTCAAAGAAATCATTCCACGATCGACCCGGTTCAAGCCTCGCTCAGTTTCCGCTTCGGTATCGCCGGTTCGGTAAATTTAATTATCAAAAGGCACGTATATTCTGTTCTTGATGCATCGATCATGTCATAGTATGTGTTGCGTTGTTTTTATGTTTAAATCCATGTATCAAGTGTAGTAGTTTGAGCGGGTATTTGCTTGGTTCGATTTTGAAGGAAGAATTTTAGATCTAAAACTCGTTTTTCTCTGTTCTTCTCGAAACTGCGATTTTTCCGTCGGGAATTTGAGAAAACTTTCAACTACAAAGTTGTAAAACTTTTTGATACCTTCGATTTGATATAAAATTCGAAATTTTTGGACGAAAATTGAGTGAGTTATGACGTTTTTCGTGGGACTGCTCAAACTTCGTTTTTAAGAAAATTATGTATTGATGCGTTCTTGAGATTTTATGGTTGCAGGCTTCGTTGGGGATCGACGAGTGATCGTTGCTGCGTCTAGGTATGCTTAGTATGCTGTTGGGTTGTTATTTGATAGGCCGTTTAGTGTTGATAGGCACTCGACTACATTAAAGTCGGAGGAAACGTTTCGGTGTCAATTGCCACGTGTTTGAATGATATGCGTCGTAAGGTGAACATTGTTGCTTTGGGAGTCTATACGAATGTGTTTTAAGGTTATGACAAGCTAGGATGGGTCTCGAGGTGTCCACTCATAGTCCGTACAATCGAGTCGAGAGCGCTAAACAAAACATGTACAGAATTTTCGTGAGTTTTCTTGTCCCGCGAGTACACGGAACCTCACTCGGACCCCCACACGGGGTCCGTGCCTTTGTTCCTCAGTAGTGTCCAAAACCCGAGTCTACACGGATCCCTTGACGGACCCATGCACGGGGTCCGTGCCCCCCCTCCTTCTTCCGAGTATCCCTTCACCGTACCTAGACGGACCCGTACACGGAGCCGGGGTAGGGGTCCGGGTACTCACTGTTTGGGAAAGATTTGAAAGTTGTTTTCAGGGTTTGAGGTTGTATGCTAAGGTTTAATATGATGTTTTCAAGGTCGAGTCATGGGAAAACTTAGAACGTCCTAAGTATTGATTGAGCTTAGGAGTAAGTATGATTTCTACGTCTAAGTTATGCCAGTTAAGTATGCAAGTTCATGTTAGTATGTTGCAGCAACGGCCCCGATCGAAGTCCAACAAATCCCTCAACACCAAGTAAGTATGTTGACGTGCAAGAAAATATTTTAAGTTTTGAGGTATGCTAAATGTCTTGTGACCAAATTGAATGGGTTTGGAAGTCGGAGAACGTGGCCGAAGACCTCTCCACCCCGTTAAATTATGAACGAGTTAGATCATGGTTGGAAAGCGTTAAATTATGAACGGGGACCAACCAGCCCGTTAAATTATGAACGGGGATCTCATGTATGTGGCAGTGGATACGTCCCTGTCAGCCCAGTACTGTGGTTTGTCTGATCAGGCGTTTATTATGTATGGGTCACTTGCTTTGAAACATCCTCTACGCAAAATGATGAAGTTATGTATGTTCAAGTATGTTCAAGTATGCAGCATGTTTATGAAAAGTTTAAGTTATGGCACGTCGAAGTATGTCTGTACGTATGTTCAAGTTTTAATACGTAAGTTCAAGTTTCAAGCTATGTATGTCCTATTTTAAAGTTGCATGTGATTTTATTATGTAGTACTCGTTATTCCAGTTTATACGTGTTGAGTCTTTAGACTCACTAGACTTGATCGATGCAGGTGAGTATGTTGATGAGGAGACAACAGGTGGTGACCAAGGGGCAGTGTAACGCCCCAGATTTGACGACTGTCCTCACTGTACCAAGATGAGTCTTTCCAGCGTGCTTATGTCCTCACTCACACGCATCCTAGGAAACTTCCCAGGAGGTCACCCATCCCAAAATTGCCCCAAGTCAAGCACGCTTAACTTTGGAGTTCTTATGTGATGAGCTACCGAAAAGAAGATGCACCTTCGTGATATGAGTAGTACCAATCAAATCTTTTAAGCCCTCTTCAACTGTTCAGTCCATTACATTGCCCAGTCTCGGAATCCCTCTCATTCCCGTGTGGGTCGGTTCATTCATGTTCCCTTCACCTAGAAGCCTGCCAGGAGCCGCTCATTGTCCGTGCAACTGATGGCACCGGCGTTCACCCCCCGCCCTCTTCGGCCCCGGGCCTCACATGCCCACCAGCTTCCGCTTGGTTCGTCCCCGAACCACACCGTACTAAGAGAGGTCGGCTCTGATACCACTTGTAACGCCCCAGATTTGACGACTGTCCTCACTGTACCAAGACGAGTCTTTCCAGCGTGCTTATGTCCTCACTCACACGCATCCTAGGAAACTTCCCAGGAGGTCACCCATCCCAAAATTGCCCCAAGTCAAGCACGCTTAACTTTGGAGTTCTTATGTGATGAGCTACCGAAAAGAAGATGCACCTTCGTGATATGAGTAGTACCAATCAAATCTTTTAAGCCCTCTTCAACTGTTCAGTCCATTACATTGCCCAGTCTCGGAATCCCTCTCATTCCCGTGTGGGTCGGTTCATTCATGTTCCCTTCACCTAGAAGCCTGCCAGGAGCCGCTCATTGTCCGTGCAACTGATGGCACCGGCGTTCACCCCCCGCCCTCTTCGGCCCCGGGCCTCACATGCAATTGTAACGTCCCGTAATTTGGACTGCGTATAAACCATGCATAATTCCTAGTAATTTAATTGCTTGCGTATTTAAATTATTTTCTTTGAATTTATTTATTTTACGCAGTAGTTTAATCGTCATCTTTTCAGTATATAAGTGAGGCTGGTCTGGAGATGGAGTATTGAGATAAATTAATAAAGTCATGTTTAATTATTTTATGCATAATTCATGCATGATAGGATTTGCTTCACGAAATTTTAAAAGTTCGTGCATTAGAATTTTAAGTTGCATTTCATGTTCGAGCGAGGATCAGAGACCGGAGAATTTTCAGAAAATTATTTTATTACATGATTTGTTTTTATAAATTAAGTTAAAGCATTTTTAACTGTATTTTACAAAAAGGGGAATTTTTGGGGTATTTTTACCCGCAAGACTTTATTTTTAACGGTACGCAAATTTTATCGAATCGGGGGACTTTTTAATGGTTCGGCTAATATTTTAAAAATCTTTTCAACTCGATATATTTTTTCGGGAGCGTGTTTGGATTTAATGGGCCCACTTTTAAGCTTATTGAGCTTAATACTCTTTTAAACTTTTAATTAAATAATTGAGAGCCCATTAACCATTTGTTTACTATTTATTAAGCTCCTAAAAACCATTAACCCTAAACCTAAAGATTTCATCAGCCGACACCCCTACCCCAGCTGCCTCCTCTCTCGAGTTCAGGGCTGTTCTTCATTAAAAACTGTCGGTGGCCTCTTGTCCTTGCAAAGGGAGCTTCCATCTCCTCCTTTTTGATCGTCTAACACCAAAGCACGCATTGTACCATCCTTTTACGCATCATGCACGCTATATATGCTTCTTGTAAAATGTATATATGTCTGTGAATATTCCGATCCAACCGAGAATGTAAGTGGTTTGCGATTTCTCAAATGTTTCTTGCATTCTTTTGAATTGTCACTCACGTTTTCCTCCAGTTGGTGCAAGGGGCTGCTGTAGGGTGTATTGTAGGCTGTTATCTCTGTGGGGAGTAGAGTGGTAGGCTGGAAACAAGATCATCACAGCATTTCGTAAGGGTGGTCTCGGTTTTTTTGTTTCTTGGGTCGGTATTGGGTTTGGCCGATGTTTGGAGGATTCGTCCGTGCATGGGCTCGAACCCAGCCATGTCTCGGTCCTGGTAATGTCTGGTAGGATGTTAGTAGGGATACATGAGTGTTGGTTGAAGAGAATCACGGTTACGGGAGGTAGAGCTTGCCGTTAGATAATAGGATAAACTCGGCAGATTTACGCCATGGGTCGTGCCTCAGCTTTTGTTTGGGTTTAGTTTGGTTTAGAAGGAGTCATTAGGTGCTTAATGGGGTGTAATAAAGGTAGGACAAGTGGTGGTAGTGGGGAGAACCGAGTTGTTGGAGTTTTGGGCAAGGGAAGTGTATGGGTGGCATAATAAGAATGGGCCGAGAGCTTTGTTCAAATTCTGAATTTAATAGCCGAGAGTTTTGAGCTGGGTGTGACACTTATAGGATCATTTTAGTGTTTTTAAGATATGGTAAAAAGTTAGGAAGATTTCGGTTTAGTTTCGAGTCGATTCGGATTAAAACCGGAACCCCGAACCGAGTTTTAAAACGAATTAGATAAGCGGAGAATTGGGCTCGTGTTTACGTCTAGGAATGATTTTAAATATGTTTCGGGATATTTTAAGGAGTTTGGTAAACTTCGGGTCAATTTTAGAGGTCCAGGGGTAAAATGGTAATTTTTGGGTTTCCAGGGGCAAAATGGTAATTTTGCACCCGGGGCGAGATTTTTGTCCTAGCAGCGCCTCGATCACGAATCATAATATTTTTAAATGTTCATGCATCACGTTTACGATTTTTTTATGCTATTATAATAATTATGGTGCATGCTTAATTTAAAGGAATTAAGTGAGGAAGTGAAGCGCACTCCGTCTCCACCCCGCCGCGTCAGTATTTCGTTTGTTTTCTGTCAAAACAAACCAAGGCATGTTTATATCTTCTTTCACTCTTCAATCAAGCCATATAGATATTTTTTAAATATCGCAAGTATATGATTTTAATACAAGATATTTCAGTATGCGATTTAAATATATTACGTGCATTAAACAGAAAATGATTATTTTTTTAGATTTATGCGATATGGCTTGTGGTTCATTCACTATGTGGGAGCATTATTTATACGGTCGCCAGTGACCGCTCAGTTCAGGTTGGTACCATCGGGTCTTCAGTGACCGCTCAGTTCAGGTTGGTACCATCAGGTCTTCAGTGACCGCCAGCTCAGTTCCAGGCTCCTCGGTAGTCAGTTACCGATCAGTTCAGCTTAGTGCAGTGGCCACAGGCGTAAAACATAATCTCAACAGAAAATTTTACCAGTTATTTCAGTACAGGCTCCAAGGAGCAAATATTTTTACTATGATTATCAGTTCAGTTATGCACGTATTATAATTGCTCAGATCAGTTTATTTTCAGCATGATTACAGATCATTTTCAATATGCCTCACGACATGATATTTTACCCCATGCATATTTTGCTTCAGATTTTATTCGTTACCTGCGATATATGCATGCTGAGTCTTTAGGCTCACTAGACTTGATTGTTGTAGGTACTGATGAGGCTAGGGCCGAGGGCGGGGACCAGTGAGCCAGCTTGGGTCGGCAGTAGTGGCACCCGAGGACCTCAGTGCAGCAGTTGCTACTTTATTTCTCAAACAATATTTTTATCCGTCGTTGAATAATTTTAAATTGTGATTTTTGGCAACTTTATTTATTTCCTTCCACTGCGATATTTTAAACTTTGACTTGGATTTATCAGTTGATTTATGAATGAGGAAATTTCAGTTATTTTAAAAGAAAATTTTAAATTTTCCGCAAATTTTCAAGCAAGTATCTTCGGGCCTTCACAGGCAGGCTTGGACTGAGCGGGAGGCTAAACCCGAGGACCGCCCATGTTATTTTACGATTTTTATGCAAGTTCAAAATACTCTGATGTTATGTTTCATTTCAAGACTTTTGGAGCAAGTGTTTCTTTTTAGCAAATTTTATTGGTGATGTCGATTTCAAACATTTTTATTGTTGAAGGATGTAGTGACGACCGTATTTGATTTCATTTCCGCATTCCTTTTTGTTTAAAAGAAAATTTTAAATTTTTCCGCAAATTTTGAGTATGAAAAGTACGGTACGTTACAATGTGTAAATAAATTTATCTCAAAAAACGTTACAAATATTTTGGTTGGGTTAGCAACACTGAAATAAAACTATTCTCAACTAGGTTCTAGTAAGTCAACATTGAGGAATGTGCTGAAATAGACTGACTGAAATTATTTGAACAAAATGACTTATCAAAACTCAGTTGGGTTATCAAATGAGAGACAAAGAAAATAAAATGAAAAGTAAATTAGCACGGGTTTGTTTTTGGATATTCGGAGACTTCAATACTTCTACATTATCATTTGTTCATCAAAGAAGATTAGACAATATCTTATTTATTACATTTGCTTGCTTTTATCAGTTTAGGTCGCATAATTTTTGTTTTCAAAAAATACAATAGATGAATTAATTCAAAGACTTAGAGAGCATTAAAAGCTTATCAAACTGATCTATTTATAGACTTCATCTGCAACTGTAACATTTTTAATTCATAAATCTGTTTTCAAATTCAGACGTCGTTGTTTTCATGTCATCGTCTTTTTTGAGACGCTGTTGTTGTCATGTCATCGTCTTTTTTGACATATCCTTATAGAGCGCGTAAATTCTGACATTCTATTTGAGAATCAATGACTATTGATACGGAAAATTTTATCCGATATTTCAACTATACTCTGATTCTTAATCACTAAGTATACTAATATTCTTCATTGAATGTTCGGATTTAGGATGACTGATCAACTGAAATAAACTATCAGTTAGGCTCCATCAATTGTTCTTAGATCAGTATGCCTATCAGTATCTCTCTTACACTATCAGTTTAGCTCAGTAGTCAGTTGAACTTTTTTAGAAAACTTTTTCTTGGGAATAACCAGTTTTCTTCTTGAATTTAGTTAAATTAGATTATATAATTATCCGTTGGACCAACAGCCTGTTAAATTACCAAAACTTAAAAATTTCTAACAATTATAAAGTGTATTTATATTTTATTTTATTTTATTTTAATTAATAAAAATAGAATATTTTTTAATATTCGCTTAAAAGTAGGGTTATTAAGGTAAATTTAATTTTGTGTAATTAGGTAAATTTTTGTAGAAAGATGAAGTTTAATTGTGATATATATATATATATATATATATATATATATATATATATATATATATATATATATATATATATATATATATATATACTAGCAAGAAGTACGTGCGATGCACGTGTATATTAATTATTTAATAAAAATTAAACTTTGATTTTTTAAAAATAATTTGAATCATTTTTTATTTATTTATATTGTTTTGGTAGAATAAGATTCACAAAACACGCTTTTAGTAAAACATATTTTCCTATTTTTACTTTAGTATAAATAGTTTCTTTTCTTCCTTTGGATACTATTTTGGAAGCTCATTTCTCGCTGTAAGTCGAATAATGAAACATCTCCATTTTCTAAGAAAAGTTTTTATGAGTCTTAACATATTGGTTTAGTCTTTTGTCATATTAGACGAATAAATTAATTAAGAACTTATATACCTTACTTTCAAAATATTTCTCAAATTAAAATTCAAGCAATTGATTTTATATTATATTATAAATTATAATGATAATAATATATATAACGAATTGAACTAATTTTTTTTTTGAAAATATATATATCTAAGCAACACGTATAAGTTATAACAACATAAAAATCAACCAAATTATAGAATTTATAAATGCATAAATAATAATTTATATAAGTGAAGCACACTAAAGACAAATAATTATCAATTTAAAATATTTGTGACTAACTCATCAAAATATTATCAAAACTAATGAAATAATAATATTGATAATAAAATATAACCTATAATAGTCAATTTAAATATTATTTAATCTCCTACAGAATTTTTTTACCTTTTGTTTTAGAATTATATATCATAGATAAATTAATTTTCAAATACATTAGTTAATAAATAATTTTTTAAAAAGTATATAATTTATATTTTTCATTAAGCCATCAATTACAATTATATATATATATATATTATGTATTTGTATGTGTAGTGATTGTATATTGTTGGGATCAGAAAAAAAATATATACATTATTCTTTTAAAATATTTGCTTTTTAAATTTGTCTTCAATCGTTTTTAGGTGGTTGAAAGATTTTCTCAAACGGTTAGAATATGAAACATCTCCATTTTTTGAGAAAAGTTCTTATGAGTCTTAACATATTGGTTTAGTCTTTTGTCATATTAGACGAATAAATTAATTAAGAACTTATATACCTTACTTTCAAAATTGTTTATCAAATTAAAATTCAAGCAATTGATTTTAAGTTATATAATAAATTCTAATGAGAATAATATATGAATGAATTGAACTGAAAGTTTTTTGAACGGGAATTTTATGGATGTTCGGAGAAAAACGCGCATACTCCTTTCTTCCTCTATAGGAAGGATTCCACTAAAAGACTTGTCTGATATATAATTTTTTTAAAAAAATTACTACTAAAATATTTAAAATTCTTGCTAACTCTCTTAATTTTTCTATCAGATCCATATTTTATGATATTATTAGTATATTAACATTCATGATTATTGATATAAATTATACTAAATAATTTATTAAATTATTACTTTCAATTCTTAGTTAAAAAATCATTAAATATATTATTATTAAATATAATATTATTATATTATTATATACTTATCATGTTATTGTACTATTGCATATATAATTATTTTTTTCTTATATCTTCTTGTGATACTATGATTTATTATTAATTAGAAACTCCACTAAAATATAATTACAAAATTGCATTAAAATCATAAAATAACACGTAGAAAGAAAATTAAAAGGATAAAATATTTAAAGTTGGTATAAAGTTGAAATATTTGAGAAAATTAATATAAGAGTTACATTTTATTTGAAGTGATATAAATTATTACAATCAATGTATATTGCAGTGATAATTCATTAGCATTTGTTAGACTATTAATTATATATTACATGGAATAATTAGGCTACTAATTAATTATATATTAGGTGGAATAAATAAAAAAATTTAATATTTAATTTTTACACTTACAACAATTAAAAATTTACAAATATATCTTTATTGAATCTAAGATTTGTATTGATGAGGAGGTCATTTTTATCTTTTGACAATTGAAAAACATGGCCAATGATCTACACTTTTGTAGGTATATAGATAAAAAAAATATGTTTATTATCAGATATATATTCATTCTTAATGCATAGATTTCTCATAAATTGTGTAGAAAATTTCTTTGCAATTAATCTAAAACACACAACTTAAAGGGATAGTAGAAAATTTACAATGAAAAACTTTGTTATCTTTTTTACACTTTTATAAGTATAATAGTTAAATATATATTCTTTTAATATTTTAATGATTTTTTTAAATTAAAAAATCTATTCTTTTAATATTTTTTCTAAGAATTATGTATCAAGAAAATGTTATTTCTCTAATGTATTTTTATTATCAAACATCAATTCAATTTTTATATAATATTATTTTCAAAATTTCTTATGTTGCAATTTTCTATTAAAAAATAAAACAATATTATGATCTTCATTTATTTAATGATTGTTTAGAAAATTTTTCATGCAATTAATCTAAAAACACACAATTTATGGGAATATTAGAAAATTTACAATGAAAAACTTTTTTAATTTCTTTTAATACTTTTACAAGTGTAATAGTTAAATATATATTCTTTTAATATTTTTAATGATTTTTTGATTGTGTAACAAAATTTTCATGCAATTGATCTAACAACACACAATTTATGAGAGTAGTAGAAAATTTGCAATGAAAAACTTTGTTATTCTTTTTACACTTTTATAAGTATAATAGTTAATTATATATTCTTTTAATATTTTTAATAAAAAATATATATTTTATTAAAAAATATATTCTTTTAATATTTTTTGTAAAAATTATGTATGAAGAAAATATTATTTCGCTAATGTATTTTTTATTATGAATATCTATTCAATTTTTATGTAATATTAATTTCAAAATTTCTTATTTTATAATTTTCTATTAAAGAATTTTTAAATTACAAAATTATGATAATATAAATTCTTCTAATAAATTTATTAAACTATTTACTTTCAATTTTTTGTTTAAAAACCCATAAAATATGTTAGAATAAAACTTCACTTATCATATTATTTTATATTTATCATGTTATTCTACTATTGGACATATAGTTAAATTTTTTATATGTCTTCTTGTAATATTATAATTTATTTATTATTTAATTAGAAATTGCACTAAAAATATAATTATTATAATAAAATCATTAAAAAAACGTAGAGAGAAAACTAAAAGAATAAAAAATTTAAATGTATTATCAATTATTTTATAAAATTAATATAGGAATTACATTTTATTATTGAAATGATATAAATTACTACAATCAATGTATGTTGTAATAACAATTTATTAGCATTTTTAATATGAGCTTTTCACTTGTATTTTGAAAATAAAATTATTTGACAACACAGAAGAAATCACTGCCGAAATTAATTACTTAATTAAGAATCCGAGCAACTGTAACAGCAATTCTCAAATGAAAGGTTAATGGCAATATTTGAATGAAAGGTTAACAGCAATTTTTGAAAATTACAGCAATGTTTGAAAATTATTTATAAGGCTCTAAATAATTATTCTATTATTGAATGAAAGGTTAACAACAATTTTTGGAAATTACAGCAATTTTTGAAAATTATTTATTTATAAGGCTCTAAATAGTGATTATATGATTATTTATTTATAAGGCTCTAAATAATGATTATATGATTATACAACGGTTAGATGCAAATGTTTTTGTTAAGGATCGAACTTGAGTTTAGAGGGGGGGTGAATAAACTCTACTCGTTTTTCGTTCTGATGAGGTACTAAAATCCTGTTAAGAATACTTTCACCTGATTACAGTAGAACGTGCGGAAACAATCTGATGAAGTAGTTGAAACAACAATAAAGCAGTAGACAGCAGTTGTTTATGGAAGTTCGAAGATAAACTCTTCTACGTCTCCCCTTCTTCTGTTTCCAGAAGGTATAACTAAAAGACTTTGGATATTACAGTACAACACTTGTACACACCCACTTCAGAAGGACTTACACCTCAGCCTACTGAAACTCTTAGTTTCTCAACTCACAAATATGCGAAACACAAAGTTCTGAAAAGACTCTTTTCAGATTACAGACTCTTCTGATAAAATATTAGTGCAGTAAAGATCGTGAAGAGTGTAAGAATTAGTAGCACAAGATGATCTACAAAAGATCAGATAAAAGCTATGAAGCGTGTGCTACTTTTCTTTGTGTTGAACTTTTAAAATGCTCAAGGAAAACTGATATTCGTTTGATAAGAGAATAGCTTTGTTCCTTGAAAATGATATTATGCGAAGTGTCTTTTTAACAAGGATTTGATCCAAGTATATATAATCGACTGAATTCAACGTTCACAATCAGAGAAGTCTTCAGATAACTGATACAATCAGCTTTATTACCGAAATGGGTTCCTGCAGAAAAGCTATAAAACAATCAGTCTTGTTTTATACTTAATTGGGTAATATGCATTAAATGACTTCGTATAGTATTTAATGCTGCAATTAATACTAGTACTAGGAACTCTTTAACGGTAACAATTAAGATAGCAACGTTAGAAGGCATTCTCTACTGGTTTGTATTGTTATCCTTTTTCTACTGGTTTAGTTTTACTAGAGCAGCAGCTATTGATAATCTATTCTATTTTTCTGGTCTGCTGGTCTACTGGTTTTAGTTATCATCGGCACAATAAAATTCATATCTAACAATTTCTCCCTTTGTGGTGATGCCAAAACCTAAACAGTAGAAAATCGTTAAGTAAAACAGATAATCATTTAATCAAACGGATAATGTTAATAACACATTAAAATAAACAAATCAATCGGTTCCAATGTCCGTGTAAAAGATTTCTTCATTTTGAGGTTCTTGGTCTCTTCTGTTAGAAGGTTTAGCCTCATCTTTTGTTTGCCTAACTCCCGCTTGATCTCCTCTATCTCCTCTATCTTCCCCCTTTTTGGCATCAGCGGCCACTACATGGTTAAAGAGTTCATTCAGTCTGCCGGAAATATTTTGAATGCCATCGGTTAGCATCTCCAGATACGGGGTCTGAGAAGAGATGCGATTATCTAAGGCAGTGATAGATTGATTTTGAGAGTCAATCTTGGCATCCAAAAGTTCCACAGAAGTAGACAGGGATCGAAAGATATCATCATGCTCAGTAATTCGAGTGAGTATATCATTTTGAGCAAGCATGATGGCGTTGTGAGTTCTTGAGATAGCTGTTCTGAAAACAGAGGCTTCAGCATACATCTTGTCTGAGGTCTCCTTAGTGAGATAGATTTATTTCCCCATTCGCTCTCGGAAAGATTGGGCACCACTGAATTCCGCAAGGTTTTCACAAGACATGCGTTTTACTAAATCAGAAATGTTGTTGAGGTCGGTTTGTAGACATTGAATCTGATGTTCGAGGTTGAATGCATCTGATTACGGGGAAGGGGTTCGTTCAAGAATGCGTTGTTTGATCTCAGAAAGACGAGAAGTTGTCGCAGTCAAAACAGGGAGGGAGACAGTCAACGCAGTAGAAACATGAGGAGCATCTATTAAAGTAGTAGAAGGAACAGGGTCTGCTCTGCTGTCTGCTGGAAGTGTAGAAACAGTAGGCTCAACAGCAACCAGAGGAAGAGTAGTATCTTAAGTAGGAATAGCCAAGTCAGAGGCCAAAACTTCTTCCATAGGTACAGTAGCAGCCTGTGCAACTGAAGATGCTTCAATAGAAGGTGCAGAGGGCTGTTCCAGAAGAACGGTCATTTCTTCTTGATGTGCAGCAGAAAACAACTCTAAGTTCGGCAGTAAAGAAGTAGTATCTGGTTCTGCTGCTTGTTGCCCTGGGGTAGGAGATCCAGAAGCCGGCAATTCTAAAGTGGTAGAGATAGTAGGGACAATTGATTCAATGACTTCCTCAACTGAAGCCAGTTCATGTACAGACAATAGTGATGAGGACTGAATGGGCCTAGTCGGAGATGCAGGAGTACTAAGAGCAGCAGCCTTTGGGGAGACGGTAGTCCTTTCCTCAACTGTCTGATTCTGCTGAAAGATCGGGACAAGGCCAACATGATAAGCAGTAGGCTCTCCAAAGCCTTGTTCATGAGCAAGAAGTTGCTCATTCATCTGTTTTAATCTGTCAGATAGAATTAAAATAACATTTTGATCCTGAACAGCAGTAGGAACGACATGATCAAAATTCGATTGAAGAACTTTCAAACTGATTCTAATTTATGACATTTTAGTTGATCGAGGATGAAGTTCCGTCTGCGCAAGGCCTCGATGACATTCTCTGTTTTTGCCAGCTGAAAAGTCTTCCTTTCTGCATTGTTGCTTTGGCGTAAAATTCCAGGAGAGCATTTTTGTAGATAATTGCTGGTGCTTCCAGGAATTTCCGGAGTCCTGATTTCTCAATATCCTGAAATATTTTCAAGAGATTCTCATCCTTGATGGTGAGAACGGAAGCAAAGTTAACCTGATAAGCATTGAGAGTATATGCGCCAGCCATTTCTGTATGCAGATGAGATCAGAAAAATTTGCAGTAGTTAGTTATGATATAGAGAAAGCAGTAACTGAATAATGATAGTTATGAAACAGTGAAGGTGAAAATGTGAAATATGAAATAGATATACAGCCGCAAATAAACATAAAGACACGTGTCAGTATGTTCTTGGTTGAGTGTTTGAAAAGTTTTGCAGAAACTGTCAGAAAGACGAATGATTTTGAAAATTTTGAAAAAGCGCGGGCTGTCCAGACGGTTACTAAAAGAAATCAGAAAAAGATTTGTCATTTTATGATAACGTCTGCTGGAAGTTTCAGAGTGCTGAAATATGCGCGCACTTTTTCAAAACCAACAGACTTGTAGATTTATCGAAAAGACAAATATCCTATCTGTTTTCTGAAAAGGTGTCAAATTCTTAGTCTGACTAAGATACTGTTCCCCCTCGGTAAATGCAATTAATAAGTAGTCATAATTGCGATAAGTGACTCTTGGCTATCTCTCAATCTGAGTCGTTGAAAATGAACAGTCGCAATCGTGTGATTCACAAGAGTCTTTGTTCCCTCTATAAATACCTGCAAAGCTTGAACGAAGGTAAGCAAGAACAATGACAACTCAAGTAAAAGGAGAGTTAGAGTTAGATTCAGAAGATGAAGCAAAATTGTTCAGAGAGAAGTTTGAGGGTATCAAAAATGCCGTAATGATCCTTGAAATACACTCCTTGAGTTGTAGTTTCCACAGTTATGCAGATCTTTTGCTTCGATAGAGTTTAAAATATAGCATCGATTTCTTCCAGAAGCATGCTAATGCAATAAGAGAGTGCTGGTGGATTGATGATGATGAAATCCTCTCTGATGCCCTGTAAGGCATCTAAAAATTACATTAGTGCTGGCAAGACCTAAGCTTGCTAGATTCTTTCTAGGCCTTTCTCTTTCGAAGAAGACTATCTTTTTCCTGTTGAAGTACTTTGCAAGCAAATGTCAGAAAGCTCCTATTTCAGAAGTCAAGCACTACATGTAACGCTACTGGTTAAATAGCAAAGAAGATCTACTGTTTTTCATTATGCATTGTGTAAAGTACTGAAATGGTTTCTAATAAAATTCCAGTTTTGCTTATCTGACTTTTCTCTTCTGCTTTTCTGCAAAAAGCTTACTGTTTGTGCAATGCGATAACAAACACGTAATAATAGAAATTTAACTAAGATATCAGAAAACAGTTAAGTTAAATCTATTAAACCAAGAGAATTACGAAAGTAAGAAAACTTATTTTCTGGTAAGGGTTTCGTGAAGATATCTGCTGTTTGTTGATCAGTAGAAACATATTCCAGACGAATGTTCTTCTTCTGCACATGATCTCTAATAAAGTGATGTCTGATGTCTATGTGCTTCGTTCTGGAATGGAGTACTGGATTTTGTGTGATTGCAATTGCACTGGTATTGTCACAGAATATAGGTGATTCGGAGGCTTGAATCCCATAGTCTCTTAACTATTGTTGAATCCACAGTATTTGAGAGCAGCAGCTTCCAGCAGCCAGATATTCTGCTTCTGCAGTAGATGTGGCTATGGAAGTCTGTTTCTTGCTAAACCAGGATATCAGCCTATCACCAAGAAATTGACAAAAACCACTTGTGCTTTTTCGGTCTAGTTTGCAACCTGCATAATCAGCATCTGAATATCCAATAAGATTTAACGATGAATAATTGAGATACCATAAGCCGACGTTTTAAGTTCCTTTCAAGTACTTCAAAATACGCTTAGCAGCAATATAATGAGATTGTTTGGGGTTAGATTGAAATCGAGCACAAAGGCAAACAGCAAACATGATATCTGGTCTACTGGCAGTTAAATATAATAAAGAACCAATAAGACCTCGATACTGAGTTACCTCTACTGGAATACCACTTTCATCTTTATCAAGCTTAATAGATGAGCTCATTGGAGTAGAAGCAGCAGAGCATGCTTCCATTCCAAACTTTTTCAGAAGCTCCTTGGTGTACTTGGCTTGATTTATAAAGATTCTAGTCTCTGATTGCTTAATCTGTAATCCTAGGAAGAATGTTAATTCTCCCATCATACTCATTTCAAATTTATCCTGCATCAATTTTCCAAACTTTGCACATAATTTTGGGTTAGTTGACCCAAAAATAATATCATCAACATAGATCTGTACTAAAAGAATGTGCTTATTCTTGACTAAAGTAAATAAAGTTTTATCTACTGTTCCGATGGTGAAATCATGATCAATAAGAAATTGTGATAAAGTGTCATACCAAGCTCTAGGTGTCTGTTTTAGACCATATAATGCTTTGTGTAATTTAAATACATGATGCGGAGAGAAATGATCGATAAAACCTGGAGGTTGTTCGACATATACTTCTTCTTGTAAAAGACCATTTAGAAAAACACTTTTCACATCCATTTGATATACTTTGAAATTCTTAAAAGCAGCAAAGGCTAAGAATATTCTGATTGCTTCGAGCCTTGCTACTGGTGCATAAGTCTCATCAAAGTCTATGCCTTCTTCTTGTCTGAAGCCTTGAGCTACCAATCTAGCTTTATTTCTCACCACTGTGCCTTCTTCATTGAGTTTGTTTCTGAATACCCACCGAGTTCCAATGACAGCTTGATGAGATGGTCTAGGTACTAGAAACCACACTTCATTACGTTTGAATTGATTCAGCTCCTCTTGCATGGCTTCAATCCAACTAGGATCCAGAAGAGCTTCTTCAATCTTCTTTGGTTCATCCTGAGATATAAAAGCAGCATGCATGTATTCATTAAGCATTTGCCTTCTGGTTCTCAACGGCGCTGCTGGATTACCAATAACCAATGATGGAGGATGAGATTTTCTCCAGATAAACGGATTTGAGTGGACATCTTCCTGATTTGATATGTTAAGATTGTCTTCTACAGAACCAGTAGTAGGTTCTTGAGCATCTTCTGCTGGTATTGGTAGATCCAGAGTCTGTGCTTCTGGTTCCACTATAGGAATGTCTGGTTCTGGATTTTGAAGATCCTTGGTATTTGCTTCTACATCATCTTCACTGTCGATTTCCAAGTGAATCCTGTCTAACCTGTTACTTAAATCAGATATGTTAGAAATTTCAGCACTGCTGTCTTCATCGAAGACAACATGAATTGATTCTTCAACATTAAGAGTTCTATTGTTGAAGATTCTAAAGGCTCTGCTTACAGCAGAGTAACCAAGAAATATTCCAGCATCTGATTTTGAGTCAAATGCCGTCAAATGATTTTTGCCATTATTTAGTACAAAACATTTGCAACCAAACACATGAAAATAAGATACATTGGGCTTCTTCCCTTTCCATATTTCATACGGAGTCTGGTTGTGTCTTTTGTTGACCATAGATCTGTTTTGCGTGTAACAAGCAGTATTGATAGCTTCAGCCCAGAAGCGCTGAGAAATGTCTGCATCTGCTAGCATTGTTCTAGCTGCTTCTTTTAGAGTTCTATTTCTTCTCTCAGCCACTCCGTTTTTTTGAGGAGTTCTGGCAGCTGAATATTCATGATGAATTCCCTGCTTATTCAAATATAACTCAAGATACTTGTTAGTGAATTCAGTACCCCGATCACTTCTGATTTTAATGATGGTAGAAGATTTTTCATTTTGAATCCTTTTCAGAAGCTTGATCAAGAGACTACTGGTTTGATCTTTTCCTGTGAGAAAGATTACCCACGTGAATCTAGAAAAATCATCAATAACAACAAGAGTATATTTCATTCCCCCTAAGCTCATGATGGGGATAGGACCAAATAGATCCATATGCAGTAGTTCCAGACATCTTGAAGTTGATTTGCTATCTTTGGTCTTGAAGCTGGATCTTATCTGTTTCCCAAGCTGACAAGCAGAACAAACGTGATTTTTAACGAAATTAATGTCAGGTAATCCATCGACTATATTCTGCTTCTTGAGATAATTGATTGACTTGAAATTCAGATGATTCAGTTTCTTGTGCATAGCCAATGTTTATTGCTAAGAGAAGCAACTAAGCATGTAGGAGTATAAACATGATTTGAGTTCCAAGAGACTCTGTAAGTATTGCCTTCTCTTTTTCCTGTTAACACAGTAGTTCCAGCAGAATCTCTAACTATACATGAATGCTTTTGAAAAGCCACAGAATACCCATTATCACATAGTTGGCTAATGCTGATAAGATTGTAACAAAGATTGTCAACTAATAACACATCACTAATAGTTATATTACCATGGATAATCTTATCCTTACCCATGGTTTTACCTTTTGAGTTGTCTCCAAAAGTTATCTTTGGTCCAGTACAGCTCACTATCTCGGAAAGTAGGTTTCTTTGTCCAGTCATGTGTCTGGAACAACCACTGTCCAGATACCATGTAGAGTTACTGATTTCTGCTTCCTTCTGCTGTTCCTGCAAACACAAATTTTAGTAACTGGTACCCAAATCTATTTGGGTCCAAGCCTTATCAGTCCTTTGGGAACCCACATTTGTACAATTCTTGGTGACCTTGTACTTCGGGTATCCAAAGATGTGTGTGCAACAGAAGGTCTGTTATTTCTAACAGTATGCATACCCAAATGTTGTTCTTCCCTTCTGTTTCTGTTTTCCAGTCTGTATCTCTTCTGAACAGGTTTAGAGTTGTAGTACTGGTAGTTTTTAACCTTCATAGGATGTTGTCTTCCAGAGTTGAATTCTTTTCTGAATCTAGAACTCTGGTCAACTTTTTCCTTAGGTTTAACGTAACCCAGACCATAGTGCATTCTTCTGTTCGTCAGATTTACATTCCTTTCAACTGAAGCAGTAGGTACTTCTGGTTCCTGTACCACACTGGATTTCACAAAGTGAATGTATTTCCCTTTGCACATATTCAGTGTTGGCTTAGTATTCGTTTCAGAAGTGCCTTCATTATTACAAAAACCGAGACCACTCCTATCTCCTGACTGTTTTTGTAATTCTTGCATCTTTTCCAATGAAACAGAAGACTTGTTCCAAGCATTTACCAGTAGCGACAACTTCTGGTTTTCAGAAAGCACTTTCTGGTAATCTGCTTTGGCTCTTTCATTCTCAGTTATTAATTTACTCATCTTAACTTGTAAATCATTGCAGCTGTCTACTTGCAAGCAAGTTAACTTACTGTTCTGATTTTTTAAGTTCTGATTTTCAATCTTAACTTCTTCAAATGATTGAGAAAGTCTGGAATACTCTTTTACCATTTCATGCAGTGCATCAATCAAGTCATTTCGTGTAAATTCACTAGAGTCAAAATCAAATACCTCTCCAGATGTCGAGGTTGAGTCATTGTCTGCCATTATACATTTGACTTCTTCTGCATCACTGTCACTGGAATGACTTTCTGAGTCAGATGACTCAGAACTAGAGTCCGCCCACTTAGATTTGCTTTCTTCGGCAATCATCGCTTTTCGATCTCTTCTGGACTTTTTGTCATTCCTCTTGTAATCCTTTCTCTTTTGATCATCCTTCTTTGGTTTAGGACAATCAGCAATGAAGTGACCTATCTTTCCACAGTTGAAGTGTAGTAGCCCGAATGCCGAATTGGGTAATTAACGGATTAATGGTGATTAATCATGATCGGAAGGTCCGAAGATGGTTCGGAAGCACCGAAGAGTTCGGACGATCCGAAGTGGGTTCGGTGGATCCGATCATGAGGTGTCAAGAGCAGCTGGACACGTGCAAGTTCGGACGGTCCGAAGTGTATGATCGGAGGATCCGATCATGAGCTGTCAAGAGCCGATGGACACGTAGCGTTCGGACGTTCCGAAGTGATGTTCGGAGGATCCGAACATGGCCTATAAATAGTGCTCGGATTTCTCATTTGTGACTTGCCATTCCTTGAGTTAAGTCTCCTCTTTGAGAGTTTTGGAAGGATTCTAGGGCTAGTTGTTGTTCGAGCGATAGCCAAGAGCTGCCGGGATTGGTAGCATAGCGGCGCCGGAGTTTCGAGGCAATCGACATCAAAGGGCTGTCGACGGACGAAGGTAAACCCTAAACCTTTGGTAGTACTAGGGAGTACTGGTTTTGCTAGCCAAGCATGGTAGTATTGTTCATTGGGTATGTTGTTGATGAATAGGCTTGGATTAGACCTGTTGTCTGGTTGTTCCAGTGGATTAGGATTGCAGTGATAGAGGTACGAAAGTACTATCCGAGATATCCTGGTTGAGTATACATTCATATATGTGTTGCATGAGTATTTGCTGCATTGTTATATGTCATATGGTGCATGCTATTATGTCACGTTTATTACTGCACATTGCATTTCACGTTGAGCCGTATTCTCCTTTGAGATAGCCTTTGCTGTTGAGCTGTATCTCTTTCGAGATAAGCTATATCTTGGGACCGCTCAGCCCTGTCTTGTGGACGCATGGACACCGAGAGTACACAGTGGCCGACGGGTCGGGAGGGCTTCGGTGGTCCGGGACATTTTAGGTCCACGTCTGTCTTGTAGTGGATGCAGTGACCCAGAGGTGTACCGCGCGGCACTATCCACTTGGCGCCTCTAGACTGAGCATTGTTGAGATCCATTTTGTGACTCCTGTTTCTTGACTACCCCGGTATCATGATCATAGCATGTGCATTTCATATAGGTCTGTATACTCATACTTTTGTACTGGGCGTTCTTATCGCTCACGTCCTCGGTTTTGTTTATTCTTGGACACCCCATTCCCACGGGGCAGGCCTCAGGTTGGACAGCTCAGGAGGAGCAGGAGGAGGACGTTGAGTAGCTGGTTGGTTTAGTTTATCGGTATTGTTTTGATTCGATATGGTTGTATTGGATATTTTATTTCGAGTTATTCTAGACTTCGATTGGGTTGTATAACCATTATTGTGTTGACTATTTTCCGCTGTTATCTCTGATTACTGTTATTAAGTAAAGTGCATGCTTAAGTTCTTGCTTAGTAGGTGATCCTGGAACGGGTCACTACATTTATGGTATCAGAGCATGCAAAGATTTTTGGGACATTAGTAATTCTGTTTTGAGGATTTAGGAGTTGATTTTAGTTTCCTTTCAGATGTCAGGAGATGGAAGCAGTCACGGTAGTGTGGGACATGGCCGTTATGGCGACGATGAGGCTGGCGGAGAACATCGTCGTAGAGATCGTGACGGAAGACGTCACCGAGATCATGATGAAAGGAGACGTAGGAACCGTGTCAACATTATGGATTTAATGAAGATTGGCACCAACAGAGATCAAAGAGTTGAAACAACAGTTAGCAAGGTTAGCTAACAGAGACAACACATCTGGTTTTGCAATCCAAACAGATGGAACCTTGTGTCTGTCAGGAAGAATTGTAGTTCCAGAAGATTCTAAATTGAGAGACGAGATTTTATCTCAAGCTCATAGGCGTAAGTTGAGTATCCACCCTGGAAGCATGAAAATGTATAAGGATTTGAAAACCAAGTTTTGGTGGAAAGGTATGAAGAGAAGTGTTTACCAGTTTGTAGCCAAGTGTTTGGTGTGTCTGAGATGTAATAACAATGATTGTTATTTCATTTTGTTCATCCTCTAAGCCTGATTTCGAGGACGAAATCGTTTTAAGGGGGGGAGAATGTAGTAGCCCGAATGCCGAATTGGGTAATTAACGGATTAATGGTGATTAATCATGATCGGAAGGTCCGAAGATGGTTCGGAAGCACCGAAGAGTTCGGACGATCCGAAGTGGGTTCGGTGGATCCGATCATGAGGTGTCAAGAGCAGCTGGACACGTGCAAGTTCGGACGGTCCGAAGTGTATGATCGGAGGATCCGATCATGAGCTGTCAAGAGCCGATGGACACGTAGCGTTCGGACGTTCCGAAGTGATGTTCGGAGGATCCGAACATGGCCTATAAATAGTGCTCGGATTTCTCATTTGTGACTTGCCATTCCTTGAGTTAAGTCTCCTCTTTGAGAGTTTTGGAAGGATTCTAGGGCTAGTTGTTGTTCGAGCGATAGCCAAGAGCTGCCGGGATTGGTAGCATAGCGGCGCCGGAGTTTCGAGGCAATCGACATCAAAGGGCTGTCGACGGACGAAGGTAAACCCTAAACCTTTGGTAGTACTAGGGAGTACTGGTTTTGCTAGCCAAGCATGGTAGTATTGTTCATTGGGTATGTTGTTGATGAATAGGCTTGGATTAGACCTGTTGTCTGGTTGTTCCAGTGGATTAGGATTGCAGTGATAGAGGTACGAAAGTACTATCCGAGATATCCTGGTTGAGTATACATTCATATATGTGTTGCATGAGTATTTGCTGCATTGTTATATGTCATATGGTGCATGCTATTATGTCACGTTTATTACTGCACATTGCATTTCACGTTGAGCCGTATTCTCCTTTGAGATAGCCTTTGCTGTTGAGCTGTATCTCTTTCGAGATAAGCTATATCTTGGGACCGCTCAGCCCTGTCTTGTGGACGCATGGACACCGAGAGTACACAGTGGCCGACGGGTCGGGAGGGCTTCGGTGGTCCGGGACATTTTAGGTCCACGTCTGTCTTGTAGTGGATGCAGTGACCCAGAGGTGTACCGCGCGGCACTATCCACTTGGCGCCTCTAGACTGAGCATTGTTGAGATCCATTTTGTGACTCCTGTTTCTTGACTACCCCGGTATCATGATCATAGCATGTGCATTTCATATAGGTCTGTATACTCATACTTTTGTACTGGGCGTTCTTATCGCTCACGTCCTCGGTTTTGTTTATTCTTGGACACCCCATTCCCACGGGGCAGGCCTCAGGTTGGACAGCTCAGGAGGAGCAGGAGGAGGACGTTGAGTAGCTGGTTGGTTTAGTTTATCGGTATTGTTTTGATTCGATATGGTTGTATTGGATATTTTATTTCGAGTTATTCTAGACTTCGATTGGGTTGTATAACCATTATTGTGTTGACTATTTTCCGCTGTTATCTCTGATTACTGTTATTAAGTAAAGTGCATGCTTAAGTTCTTGCTTAGTAGGTGATCCTGGAACGGGTCACTACATTTATGGTATCAGAGCATGCAAAGATTTTTGGGACATTAGTAATTCTGTTTTGAGGATTTAGGAGTTGATTTTAGTTTCCTTTCAGATGTCAGGAGATGGAAGCAGTCACGGTAGTGTGGGACATGGCCGTTATGGCGACGATGAGGCTGGCGGAGAACATCGTCGTAGAGATCGTGACGGAAGACGTCACCGAGATCATGATGAAAGGAGACGTAGGAACCGTGTCAACATTATGGATTTAATGAAGATTGGCACCAACAGAGATCAAAGAGTTGAAACAACAGTTAGCAAGGTTAGCTAACAGAGACAACACATCTGGTTTTGCAATCCAAACAGATGGAACCTTGTGTCTGTCAGGAAGAATTGTAGTTCCAGAAGATTCTAAATTGAGAGACGAGATTTTATCTCAAGCTCATAGGCGTAAGTTGAGTATCCACCCTGGAAGCATGAAAATGTATAAGGATTTGAAAACCAAGTTTTGGTGGAAAGGTATGAAGAGAAGTGTTTACCAGTTTGTAGCCAAGTGTTTGGTGTGTCTGAGATGTAATAACAATGATTGTTATTTCATTTTGTTCATCCTCTAAGCCTGATTTCGAGGACGAAATCGTTTTAAGGGGGGGAGAATGTAGTAGCCCGAATGCCGAATTGGGTAATTAACGGATTAATGGTGATTAATCATGATCGGAAGGTCCGAAGATGGTTCGGAAGCACCGAAGAGTTCGGACGATCCGAAGTGGGTTCGGTGGATCCGATCATGAGGTGTCAAGAGCAGCTGGACACGTGCAAGTTCGGACGGTCCGAAGTGTATGATCGGAGGATCCGATCATGAGCTGTCAAGAGCCGATGGACACGTAGCGTTCGGACGTTCCGAAGTGATGTTCGGAGGATCCGAACATGGCCTATAAATAGTGCTCGGATTTCTCATTTGTGACTTGCCATTCCTTGAGTTAAGTCTCCTCTTTGAGAGTTTTGGAAGGATTCTAGGGCTAGTTGTTGTTCGAGCGATAGCCAAGAGCTGCCGGGATTGGTAGCATAGCGGCGCCGGAGTTTCGAGGCAATCGACATCAAAGGGCTGTCGACGGACGAAGGTAAACCCTAAACCTTTGGTAGTACTAGGGAGTACTGGTTTTGCTAGCCAAGCATGGTAGTATTGTTCATTGGGTATGTTGTTGATGAATAGGCTTGGATTAGACCTGTTGTCTGGTTGTTCCAGTGGATTAGGATTGCAGTGATAGAGGTACGAAAGTACTATCCGAGATATCCTGGTTGAGTATACATTCATATATGTGTTGCATGAGTATTTGCTGCATTGTTATATGTCATATGGTGCATGCTATTATGTCACGTTTATTACTGCACATTGCATTTCACGTTGAGCCGTATTCTCCTTTGAGATAGCCTTTGCTGTTGAGCTGTATCTCTTTCGAGATAAGCTATATCTTGGGACCGCTCAGCCCTGTCTTGTGGACGCATGGACACCGAGAGTACACAGTGGCCGACGGGTCGGGAGGGCTTCGGTGGTCCGGGACATTTTAGGTCCACGTCTGTCTTGTAGTGGATGCAGTGACCCAGAGGTGTACCGCGCGGCACTATCCACTTGGCGCCTCTAGACTGAGCATTGTTGAGATCCATTTTGTGACTCCTGTTTCTTGACTACCCCGGTATCATGATCATAGCATGTGCATTTCATATAGGTCTGTATACTCATACTTTTGTACTGGGCGTTCTTATCGCTCACGTCCTCGGTTTTGTTTATTCTTGGACACCCCATTCCCACGGGGCAGGCCTCAGGTTGGACAGCTCAGGAGGAGCAGGAGGAGGACGTTGAGTAGCTGGTTGGTTTAGTTTATCGGTATTGTTTTGATTCGATATGGTTGTATTGGATATTTTATTTCGAGTTATTCTAGACTTCGATTGGGTTGTATAACCATTATTGTATTGACTATTTTCCGCTGTTATCTCTGATTACTGTTATTAAGTAAAGTGCATGCTTAAGTTCTTGCTTAGTAGGTGATCCTGGAACGGGTCACTACATGAAGCATCCCATATCACCAGATGGTGAATCTTTCTTGAAGTTGCGATTGGGACCTTGATAGGTTCGATGGTTTTTCTTCATAAACCTGGAGAATTTCTTTACAAATAAGGACATAGCATCACTACTAATTTGTTCAGCAGTCTTCTCCATTGTATTGTCAATGTTCACGGCAGGCGATGCCTGAGGTACAACTGCAGCAGCAGTAGAGGAGGTCGAGGCAGTAGCAGTAAAAGCAGTAGCAGTAGCAGCAAGAGCCTTGGTGGGTAAGCTTGAAGGCTCTTCTCCACTTCTCACTTCCAATTCGAACTCGTAGGCCTTTAGATCTGCAAATAAGTCGTACAGTTCCAATTTGTTCAAATCTTTGGATACTCTCATAGCCATTGTTTTAACATCCCATTCTCTGGGTAAGACTCTCATCACCTTGAGGGCTATTTCTCTGTTGCTATGCTCTTTACCCAGAGCAGCTAGCTCATTGACCAAGCTACTGAATCTTTCATCAAACTCATTTAGAGTTTCACCAGCTCTTATTTTCAGATTTTCAAACTTCTGCATTGCTACAGACAGTTTATTTTCTTTTGTTTGCTCATTTCCTTCACATATCTGGATGAGCTTTTCCCAAATATCCTTTGCAGTAGAGCACATTTTTATCTTGCTGAAAGTATTCTTGTCAAGAGTTTTATATAGTATATCCTTTGCCACATTATCAAGATTGACCTTCTTCTTATCTTCACTGGTCCATTCACTTCTTGCCTTTTCGACCATCTGTGGTGTACCGTCAGTAACAGCAACAACTGTGTTAGGCTTTAAGATTTTCAGTGGACCATCTGTGATGACATACCACATGTCATCATCTTGTGCTGCAAGATGAGCTTGCATTCTTATCTTCCAGTCGTCAAAATCTTCCTTAGAGAACATAGGGATCTTGCTGAAGTGTGCCATTTGTTGTAGTTTTTCACAAACAAGAATAACCTGCTCTGATACCAATTGTTGATGATCGAACTTGAGTTTAGAGGGGGGTGAATAAACTCTACTCGTTTTTCGTTCTGATGAGGTACTAAAATCCTGTTAAGGATAGTAGTTGATCTTGTGCGAATACTTTCACCTGATTACAGTAGAACGTGCGGAAACAATCTGATGAAGTAGTTGAAACAACAATAAAGCAGTAGACAGCAGTTGTTTATGGAAGTTCGAAGATAAACTCTTCTACGTCTCCCCTTCTTCTGTTTCCAGAAGGTATAACTAAAAGACTTTGGATATTACAGTACAACACTTGTACACACCCACTTCAGAAGGACTTACACCTCAGCCTACTGAAACTCTTAGTTTCTCAACTCACAAATAAGCGAAACACAAAGTTCTGAAAGACTCTTTTCAGATTACAGACTCTTCTGATAAAATATTAGTGCAGTAAAGATCGTGAAGAGTGTAAGAATTAGTAGCACAAGATGATCTACAAAAGATCAGATATAAGCTATGAAGCGTGTGCTACTTTTCTTTGTGTTGAACTTTTAAAATGCTCAAGGAAAACTGATATTCGTTTGATAAGAGAGTAGCTTTGTTCCTTGAAAATGATATTATGCGAAGTGTCTTTTTAACAAGGATTTGATCCAAGTATATATAATCGACTGAGTTCAACGTTCACAATCAGAGAAGTCTTCAGATAACTGATACAATCAGCTTTATTACCGAAATGTGTTCCTGCAGAAAAGCTATAAAACAATCAGTCTTGTTTTATACTTAATTGGATAATATGCATTAAATGACTCCGTATAGTATTTAATGCTGCAGTTAATACTAGTACTAGGAACTCTTTAACGGTAACAATTAAGATAGCAACTTTAGAAGACATTCTCTACTGGTTTGTATTGTTATCCTTTTTCTACTAGTTTAGTTTTACTAGAGCAGCAGCTACTGATAATCTATTCTGTTGTTCTGGTCTGCTGGTCTACTGGTTTTAGTTATCATCGCCACAATAAAATTCATATCTAACAGTTTTAGTAATAATGAAGAGGAAAAGGTGTGAGCAATTTATGTCATTTATTTTATTGAAAGGGTATTATAGACAATGCACAATTGGAAAACATTGTAGATTATGCACACTTTTATAGGTATATATAGATATATATATGATCATAATCCACATGACTTTCTTTTTAAAATTTATAACCATAATTATTAACAAAAAATCTATAACTACCCAGTTTATTCTCTTAATATTTTGACAATGATTTTTCGTATTGTCCTGAGAAATATAAATTGATGGATGATACATAAAGAATCTAGTATAGAATAAAGACACCAATGTAATTGGGTCATATGAAATTTTAGCTGGCTAGATAAAAATAATAACTCGCAGCTAACTTATATCTCATCTCATATGAAGTTTTTAAGTTTGAAACAAAGGTCTCAGCCCGTAGCGATAAAAATAGCAACTCGCAGCAACTTATTTCTTATCTCACACCAAATTTTTGAGTTTGAAACAAGAGCTAGCGACCTCTCCAATCCAATAAAAAAAGGACAAAAACTTGTGTAATACGGTCTTATGGTTCATATTTTATGAGACAATCCATGAAAAAATATTATATTTTATGCTAAAAGTATTGCTTTTTATTGTGAATATCGGTAGGGTTAAACCGTCTCACAGATAAAAATCCGTGAGACCGTCTCACAAGACTACTCTGAAAAAAAAAAATAGCATGTAGAATAACATGAATTCCAGCAATCAATTCCTACTTCAACTTTCCAATTATCCGGGGCTTCGTACAATTATACCAGCAGACACACGGGCTTTCGGGCAAAATGGATCGTCGGCGCGGGATAAGGATTACCGGCCCGTAATCCCACCTTCAAATTGGCTGGGGCCATGCTCGTTTTCTTCCTTTCTGAGAAGTAGCCTGACGGCGTGACAGATCAAACGGAGACAAACAAGGATCCCGATTATAATCAGTGCTGAAAACACATAAGATTTCAGAGAAGTGGGCTTGCAGCCAAACAGAATTCCCAGACATGCCATTGGTGGATAAATCACTGGGATTGAACAAAAAATTTAAATGGGGTCGTTTTGATTAATCTTGGGCTTCAGAAATTATTTGTGGTGATTGATCAACACCAAGAAATGCATCAAGGCTAAAATTCGTACTTCTTTTGGTATTATATTTAAACTAAATTGGGTGAGCGGATATGTGTATATATATATATATATATATATATATATATAATTGATAAAAGTATGGAAGAGTTGAATGATATTGTACTAAAGAGGAGAAGATAATTGCTAAAAAAGAAGAAGGAAAGACTCACTTTTTTCATGTTTGCTTTGTTTCTTGTGGCAACTTGTCTTTGGGTTGCTTAGTGTTGGTTTCATATTCCCTTTGTGGAGTGGGATCGCAGCTTGATCGTTTGTATTTTTTTAATTTGTGTAATTCAAATATTTTTAAATCATAAAGTAAAACAAACCCAAGCTTTTGATCATATATTCACCAATAATTTAAAAACAATCGAGTTGCATTTGAAATCCTTAGTGTCGTTTAGTTTCTCAAAAAAAAATTGTTCAAATGTTCTGCGATATGGATTTCGATAAAAATATGTTAAATTTGGATAACTATCTTCGGTACATCCACGCACTATGATATGTCATTTAGTAAATATCATGGACAAATATTGTAATTTGAAAATATAATATTAAACTTAGTTTTTTAATAGAAAAATTGGCTACGTTTAAACAATAAAATTTAAACAAAAATTTATATGTAACTATCTTACAAATATATATCTATAAGTATATCTACAATACCGTCGCACAATATACATATTCTAAAACTCATTGGGCTCCTATTTCTCGTTCATCTACCTTTTCTTTTCTTTTCGGAGGTGGGTTTTTTACAAAATTTTTTTTTAAAAAAATTAAAGATATCGCCGCGTCCCAGCAAGCAGCGAACGCTTCCAACATCCGCTTGGCTTTGCCGGTGAACGCTGCAGATTGTCCATGACCTGCAAACTTCTAGGTCCATTTTGTTGTCTACGTGTGAATGTGTTTTCAGGTCTAATAATTTTGGTTGTGTTTTCAATCTTATATATTTCCTTCATTCATACTTTCATTCACTCGTATTCAGCAACTTACTACTAATATTTGCGTAATATTCATATTTGAAAGCACATTTGCCTAAAAATTATTATATTTTATTTACTAATGATCATGTTATAATTATTAATTTTATTATTATATTTAATAAACCAATTAGTATTATTTATTATATTTTGTAATACTAATTTATTATTTTTATTATTTGTTGCATTATAGCTATAAATCGAGGTTCAGTTGATCACTTAATACGAATCTGATCGGGCGTGGCGTGCTAATGATTTGAAGGAGATTTAAGAAGCCTTGTTATCTCAACTTTCAAGCTTGATGATGAAAAATCAAACATATTAAAGCAATTGAAGGAGTTCAAAGAAGAATATAATGAAGCAGTGTCGAGCAACCAAGCATGCAAGTGCAAAATGGCCCGAGAGCATAGTAGTTGGTGCGCAGCTGCACAACAGAATGTGCAGCCGCGCGCACTGGGCAGAACCTTGGTGCACACTCGCGCGACCTGGCACGCACCAACGCTTAAAGTGGCGCACCCGCATGCCCTCTGTTGGCTGAAGACAGAACCCCGCGCGAGTTCATGCGCACATGTGCGTCGCAATGCAGATTTTATATATGGACTATACTAAGATTTTGGTTGTATTTTTTATATATACACATTGTAAAACATTATCAACACAATAATAGAAAGAATACAAAATATTTTTGAGTTTTCTCTCAAATTTTTTCAAAGCTTTGCATTATTTAAACAAAAATAAAACTTATCAAATATTTATTCTTTATGGCGTTTGTCGATTGTTTTCATACGGATTGTCAAAGACGAGTTCTTTGAAAGTTCGTCTGTATCTCAATTGTTTCAGTCGTGAATATTTATTGCTAAGTTTTCATAGCTTAGAGGTGAATATCACAAATCGTTGCTTGTTTCAAAAGATCGGACAACAACATTATTTATTTAATCGAATCGAGGGCGTGACTCCGTTTTTGAGTGCGTTTGCTTTTCGTGATTGGAGAATCGTATCATATACATATCTCATCGTCATTTTCTTTTGAAAATGTAGATAATATTGTACGAGTGAAGTGTTCAATGATCTTATATGAGTGTTATATCTTGGAAATAATATATACAATCGTGTGTTGGCGTATTTAAATCATATGAGATTATATGGTATTTTACTATGTGGCTTCCGTGTTTTTTATAATCATCTTATGACTGCTCTTGTTGAATGATGGTGCTGTGAGACACATACAGTTCACTTTAGATATGGGGAGACCATAATCACGTTACAAGAAGTTTCAATTATTTGAAGCCTAAAATTGATGGTGAGCCGGTGACTAGACTAGATTATTCACGTACAGTGGATGAATAACAACATATATGCCTCGATTTGTTGGGATATGAGCCTCTACCATACATTTTATAGGAGGTCACTTATTTATGACATTTTTACACGCTCATTGTGAATCTACAGTTATTAATAATCATACATCAGAGATTGATATGATTAAATATAGTCGATGTGTGGAGTTGATGATAATCCGAGGAATAATATTTCCAGACTATCAAGGAGGGTCAGTCATAATTTTTTTGGCAACTACCCCTGATATCGATCGAGCGCAATCCTATAGTTGGAGGAGTGCAGTTTCAGCGTTTCTCAATTACGAGTTATGCAATGCAACATACAAGAAAGTAGATTACAATAGGGTCTTTGCATATCGTACAAGTATATTACAATAGGGTCTTTGCATATCCTACAATAGGGTCTTTGCATATGTGTGTGTCTATATATATATATATATATATATATATATATATATATATATATATATATATATACACACACACACACACACACACACAAAAATGTTACCCTACACACCTTTGGTGTGTAGTTCCCCTGGGCGCCGCTGAGTTGGCGTCCACACGGCTCTTTTTTTTTTCAATTGTTAATTAACAAAATCAGGACAACTAACTCTTCTTCTCAGAGTTTAACAGATCAGGAAATCTCTGTGTTCTTCTCAAAAACTAAGCGGTCGACACTTACCCACCAACGTTGTGAAAAATCGAACCGATTTCGTTTTTTTTCCTTCATCTTATTGGGTGCAAGTCCCTGATGCCAATCATATCCTTCAGCTAAATTACCCAGGTATAGATCCCAGAAAAAGGTTTTTCTTCTTCAATATCTCTTTGTTCTCTTTAGGATGAGAATATTCGGTACAAAAAGTTATTGATTGCATCGATTAATCGTGATTGGATTTCACTGTCTGTAGTTGATTATCAAATGCTTTGTTTTAATTGTTTTTTTCTCATTTGTTTGCCTGAATTAGTTTTGGGTGTGACGCAGGGGTGAAATAAGAATTTTTTTTTGTTGAACAGATTTTTTTTTATTAAACAGATTACCTATCTTCTTTTTGTTGAACATATTTTTTTTATTAAATTAGAACAAAATACGACTTATTGGTGGAACACTTTCTCTCGAATTTTTATTATTTTTTCTCCTTTTATCATAAAAGATAGTAACTAGTATGAATTGTAACACAATTTGATGTTTTTATATTTTATTGCTTTTTTCCACCTTTTTCATTGTTATGATTTTTCTTAATGCAAATAAGAATTTAAAAATTAATCATTGTTATATGAGGCAATCAAAAGATCATTTATCCACATATAACAATTGGGTTGTTAAATAAAATGTTCATCAAACATGTTCTAAAGCAATACAACAATTTTTTTTTGAATAACTACAATAAAATGTTCATCAAATTTTTCTAAAATTTCATATTTCTCAGTAATGGAAGTAAATATCGGTGATAATCAGCAATTCATTCCCCAAGTTGCAGACGATCGAAAGCCAAAAATTGGGATGGAATTCGTATCATTAAAGGATGCATTTTCGTTCTATAACCAACACGCACGAAAAGCAGGATTTAGCGCAAGAATAAGCAACATCAAGAAAAATAAGATAACAAATGAAGTTGCTTGGAAGAAATTTGTATGCTTTAAAGAAGGGCGTACAGACGAAATCCGGTCGAATAAACAAGAAAAAGGTGATCAACCGAAAAATGAAAGAGCTCGCGGCGAAGTTAGAACTGGATGAAAGTCAAAGATTTCAATTGTCAAGAAACAAACTGGACCTAATTGGATTGTCAGTACATTCATGGAAAGCCATAATCATCCACTCTCGACTCCTTCGAAGGTGCATTTACTACGCTCACATCGTAATGTTTCGGCATCAAAGAAAGCATTGACTCAACAGTTTTCAGAAGCCAATGTGTCAACTTGTCAACAACTGCGATTATTGGAAATAGAGCATGGAGGGATCGAGCATGTAGGTTGTACTGAAATAGATATTAGAAACTTTGAGAAAAAGCTAAGAGATGAACAAAAAGGTATCGATGCCGAAACACTGATTGAGTTCTTTGCATCTGAGAAAGACAAGAATTCCTCATTTTTCTTTGATTATGAGACTGATTCAGATAAAAGATTTAGAATCTGTTTTTGGGCAGATCCTTTGTCAAGGAGGGCAAACAATGTATTTGGTGATGTTGTGGTGTTTGATACGACATATAACACTAATAAATATGGTATGATTTTCGCACCATTTGTAGGAGTTAATCATCATCATCAGACAATTGTGTTTGGTTGCGGTTTTTTAACTGACGAGATAACTCAGTCTTTTGTTTTGTTGTTTAACAAGTTCATAGAATCAATGCCTAAAGGTGCACCAAACGTGATAATCACTGACCAAGATTCTGCTATAACGAAAGCCATTGCACAAGTTTTCCCTAAAACAGTGCATCGATATTGTTTGTGGCACATATTGAACAAATTCCCAGATAAATTAAACCCTATGACTTTTCGTGACCACTATCGAAGCATAAAAAATGTCATTCAAAATTCCACAACACCCGATGAATTTGAGAGGTCGTGGGAAGATGTTATCAAGTGTGCTAACTTGGAGCAAAATGATTGGTTGTCATTGATGTATGAATTGCGACAGAAGTGGATGCAAATATATTTTAATCATATATTTTGTGCTAGGATGTCAAGTAGTCAGAGATCTGAAAGTTCACATGCATTTTTCAAGACGTACGTCTCTAACAAGAATTCATTGATAGATTTTATCTCCCGTTTAAATAGGACACTCCGGCACCAAAGGCACAATGAGTTAGTTTCTGACCATATTGATATGAATGAGCATCCCAAGATCAAGACAAACTGGCCAATGGAAGCTCAAATGGTTAAGGTGTATACGAAAAAAAATATGTGGAGTTTCAAAGTGAAATGTGTGAGAGTCATGGTTATTACGTGCAACAAGTATCTATAGGAGCTGAATTAGTGGTTTACAATGTGATGTATTTTCAAACTTGTTCTTCCTCCAAATCAAGGACGCTCACACGTAATAAACAGTTGGATTATATATCATGTAGTTGTATGAAATTTGACTTTGAGGGCATAACATGCAGACATATGTTAGCTTTTTTTCGTATCAACCAAGTGTTTCAATTGCCTGATAAGTATATACTCAAACGGTGGACACGAGATGCAAAGGTTGGAGCAATATATGGTATGGCTGAGCAAAATGTCATCAACGATCCAAAAATGTGTTTGATTTCAAGACACTCAAGGTTATCCTATAAAGCTTCTATAGTAATTGATGATGCATCATTGACTGATGAAGGAACAAACTTCTTAGATGAACAATTAGATTATATGTTAAAAAAAATTAAAGAGGTTAACATTAGTAGAACATTCAGTCAAAAGAAGAAAATCATGGATGGGGTCTTTGGTATTACAGATCCTTCTGAAGTAAGAACAAAAGGATGCGGGAAGAGGTTGAAATCATCAAAAGAGAAGTCAACCTCAAAGACAAGGATATGTCGTGGATGCGGGCATCGAGATGTGCCACATGACAAGCACAACTGTCCAAATTTGCATTACAGGTATACGTTGATTAATTTTGTGTTTGTTTTATAATATTTTTACAAACCAATTAATCTCATTATTTTTTTGTAAATATGACTATTTATCATTTATCAGATCAACTGTAGATAATCATCATAACAATGATGACAACACAAATGAAGAACATTTTGCATCGATGACTGGTACTTGAAATGCTTCATCTAAAGTTTCTCATTAAAAGATTGAAATTTATAATTGTCTTTATTATTGCAGGTTCTAACAACATGTGGACAACTGGAATACGTTTGGATGAATGAAATTCATCTATGTGTCATGTTTTAGATGACTAGTTATTTTTTGTGCATTTTTTTTGTTCAATTCCAACGGTGAGATGGATAAGTTCTTTACTATTTGGCATTTGTTTAGTTATTTGGTTTTCAGAATTTTTTTTTATTCTATTGATTAGTTTGGGTTGTTTGCTTATTTTTTAACAGCTTTAATTAATAAGGATGTTGTTTTTAAACACTTTTTGTGATGATCTTTCTTAATCTAATTGTTTTATTTTCTTTCAACTTTGGTTATCTTATTTATATATTGATAGATGTCTGTTGAGTACTTAAACTAATTTTTTTTAAGATCAGTTTTAACTTATTCTTGGTCTGGTTCAGTTGGATAACATATATTGTATTGAATTTATATAGTTATTGGTCTTGCATAATGTCTGATCAAGCACAGTTTATATAGTTATAATATGACACGGTATTTCGTATATATTTCTTTTTAATTTTTACATGTATAGATAATAACCATTAAAGGAAGATGCATGAATCGACTAAACAAGCTCTTCATTACCTTCTGTAAATGCTAAACAAAATCCAAATACTGTTTATATCAAGAATCTTTAAGCTTTCTGTTTCATATCAATGACTTGTAGAAGAAAAGGGAATATCAATGCTAATAAAATAAAAATGATTGATAACTAGCTGATAATAGATGTAGATGACATTCGTACAGAAATTCCAACTTCACAAGAATTATTTCCAAATAAACTTAGTACATAAATTCAGCATGTTAAATCCAATTCGGATATGTGCCTAAACATCTTCACTAATCTGTAGAGATTTTAAACATCATCGTCAAATTAGTTACTTTTTCAGGTGGCAAAAGTTTTCTTCTTGTATTTGAACTTGAGCTTGAACTTGAACATGAACTTTCATTTCCACTAGATATAAAAGAAGTGGCTGCAAATTATTTCTCCATGTATGCATGAAAAGTTGTTTTTGACTCCTCTCTACTCTTGAAAGATGAAAGAATGGTGTACAACTCTTGTATCTGCTAACTTTAGAAGATGCTTCTACCCAGATGTCATAAACATCTGTTCACGTCCACCAAAGATAACATATGTTTCTCCTATATGAGAAACAAAATTAGCAACTAACATTTGGAATTTTGTATTAACAAATAATTAGAATCGGAACCAATTACAACTTAAAATGAAATGACTCCCCATTGAACGACGTACAAAATATCTGTTTTGCAAGTTTCTTTTCCTGTAACAAAAGACTAGCCATAGAAAACATAAGAAGTGCATGAAATAGAGGTAAAATTGACATTTAAATGGGGCATTTTCCCTATTCTATCCACATAAGCTGAGTGTTGTTTCATGTTTTTTGTTTATGAAGGTAATTTACATTGTTTACCATCATTTAAGATCAACTGATAATATTCACTTATACAATTACATTTGATTTTTGAAGACAAATAGTGGATGAAGTCCTCTCCAATCTCGGTTTGAAACAAGTAACATGAGTAATTTTAGTCATAGAAAATGCATAACATGAAGCTTAAACTTTATTACCAAGTAGATGACTATTTGTTTGAGAACCAAATATCACGCCCCAGCACATACACAGGAGTATCAAGAAAAAAATTTACAAGCTTTGAAACTTGAGAAGATAACAATTCTTCACCACTGTTACCACTGGAATATTAAGCAAACTTCACTATTTTACCTATTTATTTATGTTGTCAATCAGTGCTGATATAAGAAGTTAGCCAACTGATTAGAATCATACTAGAATTCAGGGGTTTAGTTGTCAAAGGTCTACTCCAGTTGATTGTATCTTCTCCGTGCACCTGACAATGATCTGGTAGTTTATTATGAAAAATACACAATTCGAAGATGAATTGTAGCTTTTCCATGTGTTCTATCAAATATTTCACATAATTGAACCGGTGAAAATGGTCCATCACGAGGTCGTTTGATTTTGAATGCATTGCTTGACTTGATATTGGATGTAATCTCTATTATTTGATAGCAATAGGTAGTTTTATATGCTCTATATGCTGAAGAAAGTTTTTCAAAACTTTGGACTCCGCAGTTGGTGCTGTTAAATGTATCAAAGAACAAAATAAAGTTTCTTCCAGAGTCAATTGGTAGCTGTTACTCGCTGGAGGAGTTTCAAGCTAATGGTACTGTAAGATTTATCTTTTTGTAATTTTTTTGCAAGACTCAATTCAATTATACGAATATATGTCCTAGCAGTACAAAATTTGTGGTTGTTAAATATGCCGATGCATGAATTCTTAAGAATAGTACAGAATGTAATTAGCTTCAAATGGCTTTAAGTTAGCATAGACCACCACTCAGTCAGTAACAAATGGAATAGCGTTCTCCTGCTGCCTGTATCAAGTTTACTAAAGAATGATGAAATGACTCTTGCTGGTGTGTTCAAGTTATTGAATATACCGACCGATTAACAATACTATGACTCAAGAAGTTTTAAAAAAGGAAATTGAGAAATCTTCAGAAGCACATGAAAAGAAACAGAGCAAGTCAAACGTTCGAGAAATGATAACTTGTCGAGCACATGATTACATGATTATATATAATCAAGCACATTATTATATTTTCTTTCAATTTCCAAATACATTATCTGCCTTAATTCAGGATGTTTACACTAACTGAAAAATATAAAATACAGAAAATAGAACATCCCCAAAACCACCAAATTACTAGAATGTTGGTAGAACTTTTGACTCCCTAGTATAACAACGATGAATTTTAAATTCATTATCTGTATTAAGAACAACAAGAAAGGTGAAAAAATAACAAAAAATAGAAAAAACCATCAAATTGCATCACAACTCATACTACTCTCTACTATGTCTTTTATGAGAAAATGAGACGAAAAATGATAAAAAATTTGAGGGAAAGTGGCAAGTAAAGAAACAAGAAACATAAATCCAAACCAGACGAAACAAAAATAAACTGCATACGAACAAGTTAAAAAAACAAACTCAAAATAAAACAAAATTCCAACTCAAGAATCAAGATTCTCTCGAGTTCAAAAAAGTTTCACCCCTGCGTCACACCCAAAACTAATTCAGGCAAACAAATGAGAAAAAAACAATTAAAACAAAGCATTTGATAATCAACTACAGACAGTGAAATCCAATCACGATTAATCGATGCAATCAGTAACTTTTTGTACCGAATATTCTCATCCTAAAGAGAACGAAGAGATATTGAAGAAGAAAAACCTGTGGGATCTATACCTAGGTAATTTAGTTGATGATTGGAATCAGGGATTTGCAACCAATAAGCTGAAGGAAAAAAAAAACAAAATCGGTTCGATTTTTCACAAAGTTGGTGGGTAAGTGTAGACCGCTTAGTTTTTGAGAAGAACACAGAGATTTCCAGATCGCTTAAACTTTGAGAAGAGGAGTTAGTTGTCCTAATTTTCTTAATTAACAATTGAAAAAAAAAAAGAAGCCATGTGGACGCCAACTCAGCGGCGCCAAGGGGAAGTACACACCAAAGATGTGTAGGGTAACATTTGTGTGTGAGTGTGTGTGTGTATATATATATATATATATATATATATATATATATATATATATATATATATATTGCTAATATCATTATCATTATATAATTATGAATAAATCTAGTGTCGTAAAGCCACACACACGTACAAGTTAAAATTCAAACCAAAGAAAAAAAAATTAAAGATATGTTGTACACACATGAGTTGAATTAACATATCTTGATATTCTATGTATATTTTCAAACTCCAAATATTAGATAGATAGACGAAAAGATAACCAACTACAATACAAATTGTAAACACAGACCATAATTTACAACGTCCTATAAGTTCAACCATTGGCCTAAAATCCTAATGCACCCGACATAAGATTTTTGCCACGACAACATATAAATAGTAAGATAAACCCTTTCACAACATTCAATCTCCAAATGCATCTCACAAGGACAGATCCATAATTCTACGTACATTCAACCACATCATATAGTTCTATTTTGAAGCCAGTGATCAACAAGAGACACAATCGCACCAAAAGTCTGTTGGGATATCAGGGAAATAGACGGGGTAACATTGCAGTGTAACATCATAAGTGATATCAACAATGAATAAGATGAACACCAATATTTATAGTGTTTCACCCCAAGATTGGGCTACGTCCACTTTAAACCTCTCAATGAGATCACTTCTTTATTAATAACAAAGAAGACAAGAGAATTGAGAATACAAAGTATTTCACTCAAAACACTCTGATTTTAACACTCAGTTTCTCTCCACTAATCCTATTCCTTCCAAGGATAAACATTCCTTAAGAAATCTCACACTAAATCATTTATCTCACTTCTACACTTATGATTGTAGATGAGAGGATTTTGTGTTTTGGTGTGTTTTTGAAATGAAGAATAGACGGGTATTTATAGGTGAAGTTTAGGGAAAAAACAAAAATTAAAACATCATTGCTTACATAATCAAACCAACCATTTTTGACTAATCTCAAACCATGTGTTAATTGTGTTGTTGAATTCCAAAATGGTGCTCTTTGAATTCAATTTATGTGGCTTTGAATTCAAATTTATGTGGCTTGATTACTTAGCAATTCTCCCCCTCAAGCCCATTTTGTGAATTCGATCAAACCTGCAACAGTTCGACAGTATTTGAACTTCCATTTCGGCAATGTCTTGGTCATCATATCAGATCCATTTTCATCCATGTGAATCTTCTCAAGCTTCAACAACTTATTCTCCAATACATATCGTATCCAATGATAACGAACATCAATATGCTTTGATCTTGAATGCATTGAAGGATTCTTTCCAAGATGAATTGCACTATGACTGTCACAGAACAATTTGTATTGATCTTGCACAAAACTTAATTCCTCCAAAAAACCTTTCATCCATTATAGCTCCTTGCATGCCATAGTTGCTGCAATGAACTCCGCTTCAGTGGTTGACAATGCTACACATTTTTGCAACTTTGAGTGCCATGACACAGCTCCCCCTGCAAATGTAATCAGGTATCCTGATGTGGATTTTCGGGAGTCAACATCTGCTGCCATATCTGCATCTGTGTAGCCTACAAGCTCAAGTCTGGATCATACAAAACTCAATCTATGTTTAGAGGTTCCCCGTATATATCTGAATATCCATTTTACTGCAGCCCAATGTTCTTTTCCTGGTTTTGAAAGGAATCTACTCACTACACCTACTGAATGAGCTAAATCCAGCCGAGTACATACCATGGCATACATCAGACTTCCAACAGCTGAAGCATATGGAACACTTTTCATTTCTTCTTCCTCATCCTCTGTAATAGGATTCTGCTTTGAGTTCAACTTGAAGTGGTTGGCAAGAGGACATCCAACCGCTTTGGCCTGGTCCATGTTGAACCTCTGAAATACTTTCTCAATATACTTCTCCTGCGACAACCAGGTCTTCTTGGCATACCTGTCGCGATGGATTTCCATGCCAATAATTCTTTTTGCTGGCCCCAAGTCTTTCATATAAAAAGTCTTGCTTAGTTGCTTCTTTAGGCCTTTGATTTCAGAAGCATCTTTGCCAACAATCAACATATCATCTACATAGAGTAGAAGCACCATCAAATCATCATCAGAGGTATCTTTGACAAACACACAATGGTCTGCAATGGTTTTCTTGAATCCCTGTTGAGTTATCACCGATTCAAACTTCTTGTACCACTGTCTTGGTGCTTGCATGAGACCGTACAAACTCTTCTTTAATCTGCACATGAGGTCCTCTTTCCCCTTCTCTTCAAACCCCTCTGGTTACTCCATGTAGATTTCTTCCTCCAAATCCCCATGAAGGAATGCGGTCTTGACATCCATTTGTTCCACCTCCAGATCAAGCTCAGCTGCTAACCCTAGCACAATCCGGATGGATGTCATCTTCACCACAGATGAAAATATTTCGCCAAAGTCGACCCCGTGTTTCTGTCTGAAACCTTTGACGACAATCCAAGCTTTGAATATTGGTTGACTACTGTGTTCTTCGTGCTTCAATCTGAACACCCACTTATTCTTCAAAGATTTCTTGCCTTTCGGCAATTTCACCAGCTCAAATGTCTCATTCTCATGCAATGATTGCATTTCTTCTTGCATAGCCTCCATCCACTTATCTTTGTGTTCACTGGTAATAGCTTCCTCGAAGCTCTCTGGTTCTCCCCCATCAATTAGCAAGATATATTCATTTAAGGAATATCTGGTTAAGGGTCGCACTTCTCTTCCAGAACGTGTGGTCATTGTACCACGAGAACTTTCTGCTGGTGGTTCACTGTGAACACAGATCTCATCATCATCTTCATGATTGTTCTGCAATTCTTCATCTTCAACCGGTTGTGGATTTACCGTTGAAGGCCACCATTCCATATCTTGTTCAGATACAGAATTCTCCTTTTCTCCAGTCTCCAAGAATTCATTCTCCTGAAATATGGCATCACGACTTTTTGTAGGCTTTTTGAGATCTATATCGTAAAACTTGTAACCAAGTTGATCCTCGCCATAGCCTATAAATATGCACTTTCTTGTTTTGACATCCAACTTCTGTCTTTCATCCTTTGGTATATGAACATAAACAACACAGCCAAATACCAGCAAATGATTATAGGAAACTTCTTTGCCATGCCACACCTGCTCTGGGACATCAAAATTGAGAGGAACATAAAGTGAGCGATTCAATATATATGCAGCAGCAACCACGGCCTCACCCCAAAATTCCTTTGTCATATTTGCATGTGAGAACATGCTTCTGACTCTTTCTGCCAAAGTTCTATTCATCCTCTCAGCTAATCCGTTGAGTTGTGGTGTCTTTGGTGGTGTTGTTTGATGTCTGATTCCGTTCCTTTTGCATATCTCATCAAAGGTTCCAATGTATTCTCCTCCATTATCCGTTCGAATACATTTGAGTTTAATGGATGTTTGCCGTTCAACCAAGTTTAGACAATTGTGGAATGTTTCTGCAAATTGGTCCTTGGTTTTGAGTGTCCACACCCAAATTTTCCGAGAATGATCATCGATAAAAGTTACCCAGTACCTCGCTCCTCTGAGCGAAAATGGCATCGGACCACATAGATCTGAGTGCACCAGATCTAGTATTTTATCGGCTCTGCTAGGAGGTGAAATATTGAATGATATCCTGTTTTTCTTTCCGGCTAAGCAGTTTGTACATTGTTTCATATGAACTTGCTTTATACCGGGCAGAACTTGCTTGCTCACAAGGTGTGTAAGATTCTTTTCACTTATGTGACCAAGACGTCGGTGCCATAACTTTGTTGAGTTTTCTTCCCCTGCGTAGTTCACTCCTTCAGAATGATTTTCCTGAACTACATATAGCTTTGACATCTTTAATCCTTTTGCCACCACAAGTGATCCTCTTGAAATCTTACATACCCCATTTCGGAAGGTTGTACAGAAACCTTCTTCATCGAGTCTTTCGACCGATATCAGACTCAGGCGCATATCTGGCACATGCCTGACGTCTTTCAGGATCAGTGTAGAGCCATCCACGGTAGTCAAGCTCACATCTCCTTTTCCCACGACTCTGGATAAGTCTTTATTTCCCATTCTCACCACACCAAAGTCCCCCTGTGTAGGATGTAAAGCATTCTTTTCGAGATGTGACGTGGACTGTTGCTCCACTATCGATCACCCAACTAGTTACTTGAGTTGCCAAATTTACGGACTCATGCTCTAGCTCGTGAACAACATTGAATTCATCAATGGCATTTGTTTGCTCATCGTCGATTTCATGTTTGTTTTTCGGTTGCCGACAATATTTTTTAATATGTCCGTTTTCTCCACAGCTGATAACATTTTATGTTGGCATATCTCCCTGAGGACTTGCTTCTTCTTGGCTTTTGATTTGTGTTTTTCTTGATCTTGCTTCTCCCCCTTGACTCAGCAGCCAAAACATCTGACTGTGAGGTAGAGGATCCTTATGATCTCCGCCTCATCTCTTCATTCAAGATGCCACTCTTGATGAAGTCCATACTCACGGCTCCTCCCTGTGTTCGTGAGTGATACCTTCAGAGTCTCCCAAGACTCTGGCAGTGAAGCTAGCACAATCAGAGCTATCACCTCGTCATCAAGTTTTATGCTCATACTTGATAACTGCACCACGAATCCTTGAATCTCATTCAGATGATCTGCAACCAGAGTTCCTTCTTTGTATCGAACCTGGACAAGCTTGCTCAAATAGAAAAATTTGTTGTTGCCACTTTTGGAGGCATATAGTGTCTCCATCTTTGTCCAAAGCGTACGAGCATGTGTCTCATTAGAGATGTGATTATAGATGTTGTCATCTACAAATTGTCGGATGTACCCGCAGACTTGCTCGTGCTCGAAGTTCCATTCAGCATCTGATTATCATCTGGTTTAGACTCGCTGAACACTGGTAGGTGCATCTTGGTGACGAATAGAAGATCTTTCATCTTACTTTTCCAAAGTTGATAATTAGAGCCATTAAGGCTAATCATTTTTCTTGTGCGTACCTCCATCTTTTGTGAATGCTACCAACGAATAATCGTCAAAGCCTGAACACAAAAGAACCACTTCCCTAATACTGTCTAGAAAGCCTTTTCTGATGTGGAAGTTCAGACTAAGCTGTAACCACAGAGCATACGAGGACTTCCTATAGTATTTGAGAATCTAGCTCTGATACCAGTTGTTGGGATATCAGGGAAATAAACGAGGTAACATTGCAGCTGAACATCATAAGTGATATCAACAATGAATAAGATGGACACCAATATTTATAGTGGTTCACCCCAAGATTGGCTACGTCCACTTTAAACCTCTCAAGGAGATCACTTTTTTATTAATAACAAAAAGACAAGATAATTGAGAATACAAAGTATTTCACTCAGAACACTCTGATTTTAACACTCACTTTCTCTCCAGTAATCCTATTCCTTCCAAGGATAAACACTCCTTAAGAAATCTCATACTAAATCCTTTATCTCACTTCTACACTTATGATTGTAGATGAGAGGATTTTGTGTTTTGGTGTGTTTTTGAAATGAAGAATAGATGAGTATTTATAGGTGAAGTTTAGGGAAAAAACAAAAATTAAAACCTCATTGCTTACATAATCAAACCAACCATTTTTGACTAATCTCAAACCATGTGTTAATTGTGTTGTTGAATTCCAAAATGGTGTTCTTTGAATTCAATTTATGTGGCTTTGAATTCAAATTTATGTGGCTTGATTACTTAGCAAAGTCTTCCTAAAAGCAAAGAGAAGAATGACATATATATGTTTACCAAAGCACTACATCTGTCTACATACTTAAATAGTCATTGACCAATTTATTATTATTATCAGTAGATAGATAAAGACAACTTACCAATCGATAATTGATACCAATTTCTGATTTCGATAATTGATCATGCACGCAAGGAATAAAGACAACACCCAATTACCAAAGTTGAACACAACTTACAATTAACCAATTCATGATTTTGATAATGCAAACAATAAAGCCAACACCAACATCTAAGAAACAAACACTTTTTTCTTATTATTATTAATATTTGAAAGGGAGAATCATCCAAAGCACAAAAATGGAATAAAATGGTGGATATTTGAGAAGATGAAGCATTAAGAACACAAAAAGGATTAACATGGGGAAAACACAGGATGGAAAACCGAAAAGTGGAACTGCCTGTTTTATGAATGAGTTCACTAAAACTGGCAGCTGCCTAATATGGTAAATGAAAATTTTGATCTTCGAAATTTTCGATTTTCATTATATGAACAAGATTTGTATCCTTGGTATATCGGCGCTCTTGGATCGTCGATCGGGGTTATAATAAGTTCGGAATAATTTTTTTAGTGAATTTGGAATTTACTAATTAAATGATTGTGCTAGTAGTGGTGACTACTAACATACATAAATTCTCATAAATAGTCTAGAATTAAATTAACCAAGAAGTTAGTTATAAATTAAATAATTGTTATTTAATTTAATATACATATACAGGTAAATATTTTATATGGTGATATAAAATATGTGTATATAATATTACTATGTCATGTATTATTAAAGGTTAATAAATACATTATATATTAATTATATGAGAGTTTAAATATAATGAAATTATAGAGTTTTTGTGGGAGAAGGACTCCTAATTAGATTAGGAGTCTCACTCTATAAATATACCATAAAATGGCATAATTCAATTGAGAGATTTTTTCCATTAATTCATTAAATTCCTTCCCAATTGGAAGAGTGGACTCACGGCCACACAAGGGAATGAGAAGGAATTTGGAAACTAAGAGAAAATTAGATTTTCTTGAATGGTTGTTAAAAATAAATGAAAAAGGAAAAAACCCATGATTTGCAAAAACACTCTCTCGGTCACCACTTTTAAAAGTGAGAAAAACTCTCGGCCTCTTTTTAGAAGAGAGGAAAAATTGGCTGCAAATTTCTTCCTTGTGACGCACCTTGTCGTCGCTACATCGACTCTGGATTTAGGAAATTCGGACGTCCCAGTCTCAACGAAAAACCGTTTGGATTTTTTAGTGCAAATCAAACGAATAACAAAGTTTTCGATCGTGGACCTAATTAGGCGATCAAGGTTGAGGAGCTGTTCGTAGGAATATACAAGAAGGGCTACCTCCGCTTAAAAACCGGAATAGTTTGGAGTCCAGCGTTTAATACGCAAAGGTATAACTCTAAACACCCTATATACGTTTTAAACACACGACGTCCAAGAACAAAAATTTAAAACTTCCGCTGCATCTTGGATGCGAGAAAACGATGTCCTAACAGTACATATTTTAGATGAGAATTTATACTTTTGGAATGCAATATTTAATTAAGAGGAATGAGTTATGCATGGACATGCATATTTTCGAAATTGGGAGGAAATTTACAAGGATTGGAATTACCATACAAATTTAGAAGGACTGCAAGCAATTTTTGAAATTGTACTAGAATATATGCCTAGATATTGTGACTGCATGGATGCATGGAAACTTACCAGGAAAAGTGGAAGCAAATCATCAAACTTGTGCACAAAATCCTTGACTTAGCTACCAATTTTCGAAAATAATTAAGGGCATGCAAGGGATTAAGGAATAAATCTCACAAATTGGTAGCAAAATAAACTCATCATGAAATGTTTTTTTTTTTAGCACAAATCGTGTGATCTTGAATGCCAATATATAGGATTTAGATGTCATGTTTAGCTCCATTCCCCTCACCTATAAATACCACACCATCCCTAGTCATTCCCCACACCAAATTTCGGAATTCTTGGCTGCCATTTTCGAAAATTTCATCATCATTCCCTAGCCAAAACTCCACAAAAATCGTCCAGGAAATCGAGCCGAAGTGCCGCTCAAGTGAAGAGCAATGAGCAATCCAATCCATGAAGACGAGCACCTATGTTTTTAGCAATTAAAAATACTATAAGTGGGCTAGTTTTAAATCCTAAAATTTTGGTTATATGTTTCTTGTTTTTGAAAAATTCGGTCGAGCACTGTCATTCTGTTTTTACTTTTTTCTGTGCGATTTTGATATGTTTACGTGTTGGCACTGTGAGGATTCATTGAAAATGGGTGGGAATCCTAACATATGGCACCTCACGGTGGGATAGAACAGTTTTATGGCATCGCTCTCTTAGAGGATTAAAACTTAGGGACTGATATCAGTAAACCATAGAAGGTAGAAAAATCGTAGTGCTGTTATGATATGAATATGATGTTACGTTATGAAAAGCATGATATGTTTATGTGTTATTTTTGAAAATGCGTAAATATTTTTATGTTATGCTCGAAAGACCCTCACTTGCTGAGTATTCCCAAATACTCACCCCCTTACTCTCCCCTCCAAGATAAATCCTGAAGAACATGTTACATAATTAAAATCAGAAGAATTAAATGTCACGTAAGAGAGCATCAATACCAAATATGTAATATATGTTTGATTTAGTTATTTCAGACAAAAAAATACCAAAAAATAAATAAAATAAAATTCATTTTACTAAATAAAAATCAAACTTTGACAAGTTACCTATATTTCAACTTACATGAACAAAATCCTAATTTCCCCAAATTCTACTTTAAATTTACATTAAAGTTTAATGTATAAATATTCTTTATGAGCTAACAGGTACTTTTGAAAGTAAAAATAACATTTTATACTGAAGTAAATAATTATATCAGTATTCTTCAACAAAAGTAATAATTTTATTTGTAAATTTTAAATAAAATATTTGTGTATTCATAAAAAGAAATTTTTAAAAGAAAAATGAACATTCAAAATTCCAAGCAAACAAATTGAATGGAAATTATTATAACTATTATAAATACTAAAGTGAGGAATAGGGGTTTCACGTTCATCACGGGCGAAACAGTAGCAACATTACAGAAAATAAGAGAAATATTAATTAAATTTTAAAATGAAAAATTAATTCAAACTTAAAGTTTGGAAGCTTCGATAAATGGAAAATGATTAAAAAGGCCCGACACATCACTATCAAGTCACCATGTTAACAATGTCACTAGGGTTTATGGTTTGCATGAAAAACAAGTTTTCCTTTTTATTATTTTTGTTTTTATGCATAACTATGAGATTAAGGTATGTTTTCTTGTTCCAAAACTTGATATTTAATTACATGAAGGGGCTGCCATGATTAGGAATCGTATATGAAATGTTTTTACATGAGTTAAGATTCCTAGGATGCACGGAGATAGGTTGCACGTGAACTAAGAACAAGCTGGAATCTTATTGTGTGTTTTATTTGCAAGTATCGGTTTTGAGGGAACCATGGTGCATGGCTCGGCCAGGGCTTGACCAAGGCTGGGCTGGGACGTGTTTGGGTCAGGAGAGGAGTCCTAGCCACGCTAGGACTCGAGCACAGCGGCTGGGAAGGAGTCCTAGCAAGCTAGGACTCTTCTCGAGCCATATCGCGAGGGGCTGCTGTGTGCAAGGGAACGAGGCTCGGCCAGGGTGGTCAGGGCTGGGCTAGGCTAGGTCTCTAGGGTCCTGAGAGGGTTCACGAGGGGCTGGGCTCGGGGTTGGCTCGAGGGTAAAGGTCCTAGCAAGGGTTCGAAGAGTCATAGTGTGGTAAGGTGCATGTGGCTTTGCCGCGGGCCAGGGATGGGTTCTAAGGGTGCATTAGGGTCCAGCGGAGGTCTGGTTATGGGTCGGCTCAAGGTGGCTCGGGCTTGGCTTGATAAAACCGAAAGTTGGCTCACATGTTTAATTTGGCTTAGGGTTCGGTCCTTAGGGTTTAAATGGCTAAGGATTCGAACGTGGTTCTACGGGGGTCGAATCATGGTTCACGAGGGTAATTTTAATATGTTTAAAATTTGAGAATTTTATAATAAAGCTTGAAATTAATTCGGGAATTAAACGCTCCGCGAATTAATAATTAGGAAATAAATAAAAAGCCTAGAATTTAAGCTAAATAAAAATATGAGAAATTTATTTAAGCTTAAATAATTATTTGGAATCGTCTAGAGTCAACAAAAGTAAGAAAAAATCAAAATCGAGAAATTTTACGTCTAGGGGTAAAACGGTCATTTTACACCTGAAAAATAGTAATCGTCATGGCAGTGATCTGAATGTTGTTTTATATGTTAAAATGATTATTTTAAATGTTTATGGAATTTTATGATGTAATGTTGAAGTTAAAAGATATATTGCATGCTTGGTTTTAAAAGAAAATTGATTATTATATTTATGAATTTTATAAAGTGATAGAAATATGAAATAGTGAAGGAAGTGAAGTAATTGTGTTTCTTGGTTAGGGTTTGAAACATGGTTCTACGGGGGTCGAATCATGGTTCACGAGGGCTAATTAAATATAAAAAGTCTAAGTTTGAAATTTTGGAATTTTATATTAAAGTGTGAATTGATTCGTGAATTAAACGTTCCGCGAATTATTAATTAAAGAAAAATTACTAAAGCCTAGATTTTAGGCTAAATAAAATTATGGAAAATTTAATCTAAGCTTAAATAATGATTTGGGATGGTCTAGAGTCAATGAAAGTAAGAAAAAGTCGAATTCGAAAAATTTTACGTCTAGAGGTAAACGGTTATTTTACACCTAGAAAATAGTAAATGTCATGTCAATACTCTGAATGTTGTTTTATATGTTAAAATGATTATTTTAAATTTTATGGATTTTTATGATGTAATGTTGACGCTAAAAGATATGTTGCATGGTTGGTTTAAAAGAAAAATTATATATGCATGCTTTAATTTTTATAAAGTGATGCAAATATGAAATGTTGAAGGATGTGAAGTAATATTGTGACTAATATGAATACGATGATATGTGAATACATAAGGCCAAGGCTCAATTGATGGGTGAGAGTGTCGCTGATGTCCCCGCCGTCCAGTACTGTGGTTACATGTAGATAGATCTATCGAACCCCTAATGCGAAAGTCTAAATTAACGATCTGAATTCAACGAAAAATGAATATGTATATGTTTATAATGGATATGAATATGTCTATGATGATATGGATATGTTTAAGTTTATGCATTATTATGGAATGTTAATTTTAAGTAAAAGTATTTTCACTGATACATGTGATTTGTATACGTATTATTTGTTACCAAGATTATGGTGTATTAAGTCTTTAGAATCACTAGGTGTGATCGATGTAGGTGAGTATGATGTTGATGGTAGTGGAGGTCTTGATGGTTTATCTGACTGGGCTGAAGGTGCACATAACCCGATGACCAGCGCTTGTTTTTCCGCACTTATGATTTTATGTCTATGTTTAGTTACATTTATGCATACATCAATACATGTTATAAGAATTATAAGAGATTTTTTTTGTTCGTACGAACTATGATGAGATATTTTTAAAATCATTAATTGATTTTTTAAATTTGTATTATTTTTAAAATTATATTTTAACTTTTTGTTGTTTAACTAGACCATGTACACCGAAAATGATATTGATGTAGATATAAAACCATTATTGATTCATACAATAATAATATATGGCGATGTGTTTGCCCCTTGATACGTTTCGAGATTTTAAAGATGTATCCTCTCCATCGGGTGATGCGACAGTTCAAAATGGGACATATATTCCAATGCCTTCGCTTGATAATTATGACTTACATAATATCAAAAAGATAGGTCATTGCAACTCAGATTGTGAGGAATATCATAAAAATGCAATTCTTGTGTGGAATCAAAGGTCCAGATATGTTGTGCTAGGTGAACGATATGAGAGATCAAGACAAACCGACGACGATTGTTGTGGTATGAATGTATTATTGTACACATTATATTGTCTACAGTGCATGAGTTTGGTTTTTGTCCATATCCACACGTTATGTTTGTTGTTGGATAAACAAATCTTAGTACGCCTTCACTTGATTCCCATCAGTCATCTGATATCTTGATATTGCTGGACCATCTGGTAGGTTTGATATTGCTGGACCATCTGGTAAGTTTGATATTGCTGAACCATCCGGTGGGCTGGATACTAATCACTACAAGAAAAGTGGGTTTCCGCAACGTGCAATATGCGTCGCGGAAAGGTATCCGCAGCGTGCATTGCACGCTGCGATGCACGCTGTAAAGTTGAAAGCCGTCTTAAGTTTGACACTATTGGCGGCGTGCAATTTACGCTGCGGTTTAGTCTATTAACGGCGTGCAGAGTATGCTGTTGATAGTTAAACTATTGGTAGCGTGCATATGTACGCTGTTAATACAATATTCTGCGGCGTGCACATATACGCCGTTAATAGTTATAAAATAGAAAAACCTTAGCGACGGTTTACGATAAACCGTCGCAAAATAGCGACGGTTTTAATTTAGCGACGGCCTTAAAATGTAGCGACGGGCTTATAATTTCGCGACAGTTCAAACACCGTCGCTAAATTTTGCGTCAATTTTTTTAAAAATTTTACTTTTATAATTTAATTAATTTTTATAAAAATACAATGCAACTATAATAATATACTCATAATCTGAATTAACAATTAAAAAATACTCATGATCTTAATTAACAATTAAAAAATTTACCAAAAATTGAAACAAAAACAGAAACTTAAATCGAAACTTAAATGATGTTAGTAGAGAAAATTTTAAGTGTTGTGAAAAAAAAATGCAACAGAGATCGGGAATAAATAGAGAATTTACGATTTTTTAGCGACGGTTTGTTACTAAACAGTCGCCGATGTAAATCTATTAGCGACGGTTTTTAATTAGCCGTCGTCGATTTGAATCGGCGACGGTTATATTTAAATCGTCGCTAAATGTGGAGTTAAATCGGCGATGGTTTCTAGCTGACCATCGCTCATTTAAAATTCGAACTTATTTTCCGCGGCGTGCTTATAATATGCATGCCGTATATAATACTATTGACGGCGTACGATTAATGTACGCCGTTAATTTTTGAATACGATTTTATTTTTAAAAAATGATTTACTTTTTGCAGCACACATAAACTTGCACGTCGTTAATAATACTATTAACGGCGTGCTTTTATGGTGCGCTGTCGTTTATATAATTTATTAACAGCACACATAAATGCATGCTGCGGATATTACTATCCGGAGCGTGCTTTAATGGACCCCGTCAATAATAATATCCGCAGCGCGCTTTTAATGCACGCCGTTCATAGTATCAAGTTACTATCCGCAGCGTGCTTTTAATGCACGCCTTCAATAGTAATATCCGCAGCGTTTTTTTAAAGCACGCCGTTAATAGTATCAAGTGCAACACTATTAACGGCGCACATATGGGTGCACGCCACGAAAAGTAGTATTCGCAGCGTGCGTTTAATGCACGCTGTTGATGATGTGCTGCGGAAAATCATTTTTCTTGTAGTGAATGATCCATCCGTTGGGTATTCTAGTGTTGGTCTATCTAGTTTATACGATATTGTAAGGTCATCTGATGGGTTTTATACTGAAGGGCAATCAGATGGGTTTTATACTGAAGGGCTTCAATCCGGTAGGTTTTTTGCTGTCGGACTACCAACTACACCAGGACATGATGTACATGACCTGTTTGTCCACCAAGGTTATCAAACTCCATTTTGCTCAAATTTTCCAGGTTTTACGGAGCTTCTGAATTTTGACCACCAACAATCGATGCATGAATTCAATCCCAAGAAAAATTTCGTATGACTTGTTTTATATTTCTATGATATCCAGATATCAACTATGAAGGTAATGGTGCTATAGATGATGATGTTTCCATAAGACAAACAAATAATTTTTATAAAATTGAATTGCGTAGAGGTGATAGACGGCGTCAACCACCTGATTGTGGAACCGGAGACCAAAAATTTTATTAAATAAAAATTGTTTAGGTGATATATATTGTTGTGTTAAGGATTTATCAATATTATTGTTATATAATTTTTGTAAATTGTTTGATTGTTTTATTATCCATTGTAATATAATTTTATATTATTTATATAATTTAAATAATATATGAATTTTTGTAAAAAAAATTAATTTTTTAATATAATTTTATGTTATTTATATAATATATGAATTTTTGTAAAAAAAATTAATTTTTTTTAATTAACAATAAATTAATAATAAAATTTATTAGTTATAGTTATTTTCAAACTAGTATTCAACTGATATGACTAATATTTAAATTAGTATTTAAAGTAATATACGTAACTAATAAGAGTATTCAAATAATAAATAACATTCAAAGCAGCATTCAAACTAAATGAAAAGATAAAATAAATAAATAAAAATAATAATAAATGAAAAGGTAAAATAAATAATATTATTACTGACATCGCAACAAAACAAACAAAACACAATATATATTGTATTATTCGAACAACAATACAAAACATATATACTAGTACATAATGCTGAATTTTTTTTCTCAATCATACATCCATCCCCATACCCATTTATTAAATTCATCCCCATCCATATACATCCTCATTTATTAAATTCATCCCCATCTCCATACCCATCGGATATTGAATTTCATCCTCATCCCCATACCTATCGGATTATAGGATACTCATACCCTACCCAAATACCCTATTATCATATACAATTGAATTTTTTCAAATTAAATTGTTTCAATGAAGTTATGAATAGTTAAAAATTATTTAAATGAACAATAAGAAAAATTATTAGTGATAAAAAATTGCAAAAGAAACTTTATAGAAAAAATAACAAAATATTAAAAATAGCCCAAGTTAAAAAAAAAAACCAAAACTAAACCCAAAAAAAAAAAAAGTCACGTACATTCCAAACTCCCAAAATTAATTGGTTAAATAAACCCTAAAATGAATTGGGAAATATGTAAACAAAAAGGAATACAATGAACCATAATAAAAAAATAAAATATTTTTCAATTTTTGAAGTCAAACATGGAATAATTTTACCAGTGGAGAAGATGAGAAATTGAATGAAAAATAAAAGAGTGGTAAAACCTTGAAACGTAAAAGTGAAAGGGAAGAGAAAAGAAAAAGTACCGATTTACTTGGATTTGAGAAGATGAATCTTTAATATAAATAAGTATAATTACTATATACATACATACATACATACATACATACATACATATATATATATATATATATATATATATATATATATATTAATTTAAACGGATATTCGGGTCGGGTGTGGGTCGGATTATATCAAACCCACCTCTATACCCGAACCCGAAAATCCTCATACCCGATTACCCAATTATTTAATCGGATCTAAAAATCTCTCCATACCCTCTTCTATTCGGGTCGGGTATCGGATCCTCCAACGGGTTCGGAGGAAATTGACATCCCTACTACAATCATCGATACTCCTAATGCGACGATCGCTTGTCCATGAAATAAAATATATCAATACAACAATTATTTTGATTAATAAAAATTTAGTAAACAATTTAAATTTAAACTTGGTTACATGTAATGAATTCTTTTATATATACCACTTTTTTTCTTTAACGTCTAAGAAAATTGTGATACAACTCAAATGTGGGTATATCTCAGTGTCTTTTATCTGCAACATGTTGAAATTTTCCCCCATATGTTGCTAAGTATTCAGACATGTTATATCATAATTGCACAAGTATTGTCGGGTCTAACACATTTCATTTAGTGGTACAAATAGCATGATAACATAGGGTACCATGGTTCTCCCATATGTTGCTAAGTGCTATGTAACGTGTTACGGGGTGGTTCACGTGATGATGTCCCCTCATCGAGACAAGCACATATATTCTCTTCTATATCATCATTTATCTCATCTTCGTCATTGTCATGTTCTTCTGAAGACTATCCATATGAAATATCGGGTTCAATATCATTCATAAAAGCATCATGATATTTTCGTCATCATATGAAGAATGAGCATCCACATCAACCATATCATCAGTTGTATTTGGCCAACATGTGGTATTGACTTTGGACGGGTCGGTGATATATCGATCTCACAATCCACTTCTGCATTCCAAATGCATATTGCTTAATCTTTTAATGACATGTACAATATTTTGTTAGGCTCAGTAAAACCTCGATATCTAGAAGTTCCAGGTTGGTTATCTTCATCAATAATATTGACATGTACTTCAGTCCAAGAAGTTTTTTCCATGAAAGAATATCTAGTTGATAATATGATCATAAACTTCATTTGATCGATGTTTAACTTCGTATACACAACTTGAATCAGATTCAATAAACTAATAGCATGTAATACTTGAATTGGTCTCACATGTGAGATACTATATTCGACCGATAAATTCTCAATAATAATATCACCACCTAAATATAAAAAAAACACTGATTTAATCTATGACAACGATTGGAAAAATCAGAAATATAGAATAACGTGTTTAAACTTTTAGAAGGGAGGTGATACTGAAAATCAAATATACAAATTTGATGAAATTGATATGAAATATTTGAAGAAATCAGAACCTTTAGTAACGAGCGGACAAATTTTTAAAATATCTGGAATTAAAAAGCCGGGAATAGTAGAAAGTTAAAGTTGGTAATCATGTAAAGTTAAAGTCGAGAATGCAAATTCAAAAAAATCGCACCGCAGAGTCCGCTGCCAAAGACGTAGCATCGCGGATGGTACCCTTAGCAACAGACTGCTAAATATGCAGCATCCACTGTACTGGATGGCAGACACTTCACTATTTGGAGAGTGATCTGTTGGATAAATGAAATGATAAAAGAAAGAGTAGTAAAGCAAGTGGGAGTTGTCCCACATGGAAAGATTAGCCTAGGTGAGTCTCCCTCATTAGCTCCTAGTTTGAGCTATGGGTTTGGGCCCCAAGGGGTACCAGAAGTTTTTAGACAGGGGAAGACGCTAGTAGGCTAAGTCTCAGTGAATTAAACATACACGCGCGCGCCCGCCGGCTTGGCTCGGCGCGGTTAGGTGAGGTGCGGTGCGGTCTTTGACCAATATTAATCTTTTTGGACCAAGTTTACTTGGAAATTAAATTTTATTGGGAGTACTCGCACCAAGATGATGCATATGGACAGGAGTATGCGCGCGTATGCGCCGGTTCCTGCACGGGTGCGCGCTGGTCTCTGGTTCGGTGGCCAACGAACAGAGTAATGCGCGCGGCAGCACAGCATCCCGCGCGGGTTCGCGCGCATTGTTTTGCCTAGAGGACAGAGAGCTGCGCGCGGTCGCGCAGCTTCTCGCGCGGATGCGCGCGATGTTCTGCCCAACTGTTGGGCAGGAACAGTAGGTCACGCGCGGCCGCGCGTAATGTCGCGCAGGCTGCGCGCGCGGCGATGTTTCAGAAATTGTGCGCGTCCCTTGGCATTCAAAGTGTCAGTTCTTGACTGATTTTGCACCAACCAATGTGTTTGTTGACCAAAGTTGTGTCTCTTCTACGCATCCGGTCCGGAAGACGCATTTCTTCTATGCAACCGGTGGTCAGTTATAAATAATCTTCTACTACATCATTGTTGGGGTTCGAAAATTTTGAGATCTCATATTGTTGCATTTTTTCTCTCTTCTATACTTGAAAGTTGTTGCATAACCTTTGTTCGTTGCAATCTAGAGTTTGTTGTGCTACTACTCTAGATAGGAGTCGTTGTATCTTAGAGACGATTGCCGTTAACGTGAAGCACTTGTATACGGGCAATATCGTCTTGCGGATAAAGTATTTATCCTTGCCTCGACTGAAAGACTTGTTGCTTGTTCCAGAATTTCGAGAAGGACACCAAGTACAAACAACAATCGCAAGACGATATCCGTGTTCTACTATCTCTGAATTCCGAAAATGTCGATCACATCATTATCTTCCATTGATACTGCTCCTGCTCATGGTGAAAAGCCATCGAAGTTCACCGGTGCCGACTTCAAACGTTGGCAACAGAAAATGCTGTTCTATCTCACTACCCTAAGCATGTCTCGCTTTTTGAAGGAGGATCCACCTTCAATTGCAGAAGATGATACCGATACCCAAAGGAGAAATGCTGTGGATGCTTGGAATCACAGCGATTTCTTATGCAGGAATTACATCTTAAATGGACTTGATGACACACTTTATAGTGTCTATTGTTCAGTCAAAACTGCAAAGGAATTGTGGGATTCCTTGGAGAAGAAGTACAAGACAGAGGATGCGGGCATCAAGAAGTTCGTTGTTGAAAATTCCTAGACTTCAAAATGACCGACTCCAAAACCGTGATTAGCCAAGTGCAGGAATTTCAAATCATTCTTCATGACTTGCTTTCTGAGGGAATGTTATTGAACGAGCCCTTCCAAGTAGCAGCAGCCTATGTGGAAGGACTTCAAAAACTATCTTAAACATAAGCGCAAGGAAGTGAAACTCGAAGATCTAATCGTGAGACTTAGAATCGAGGAAGATAACCGAAACTGTGAAGCCAAGACTAATAAAAGGGCGATGGAATCTGAAGCTAAAGCAAATCTAGCAGAATCAAGTACTAGTCACAAGAGAAAGCGACTGAACGATGACAAGAAACAAGGAAAAGCCAAGAAGTTCAAAGGGAATTGCTTCAATTGTGGCAAATCGAACCACATGGCCAAGGATTGTCGTCTTCCAAAGAGAGACAATACAAAGCAGAAACAAAGGCTAGCAAATGTCAGTCGAAGAACGGTAAGTACCAGTTGATATTTCTAAACTTGATTTATCTGCTGTTGTATTTGAAGCCAACTTAGTGGACAACCCAAGAGAGTGGTGGATAGACACCGGATCTACTAGCCACATTTGTGCCGAGAAAGAGATGTTCTCATCCTACTCTCCCAACAGTGAAAGAAAACTATTTATAGGAAACTCTACAACGTCTGATGTCGTAGGAGTTGGTGAAGTAGTGCTGAAGATGACTTCAGGCAAAGAAGTAACGCTCAAGAATGTACTGCATGTGCCGGACATTCGGAAGAACTTGGTTTCTGGTTCTTTGTTGAGCAAGGCCGGTTTTAGGCTTGTGTTCGAATCAGACAAATTTGTGTTAACCAAGAGTGGTGTTTTTATAGGCAAAGGGTACTCAGATAATGGACTCTTTAAGATGAATGTAATGAATGTTATCCGCCAAGAGGCGAAGAATAAAGCTATAAATTCTGCGTACTTGATTGAAAGTTCAAATTTATGGCATGAAAGATTGGGACATGTTAACTTTAACACGTTGCAAAGACTTGCAAACCAAAATGTAATACCTACATTTAAAAAGGATCCACAACACAAGTGTGAGATCTGTGTTGAAGAAAAAATGGCAAAGGTCCCTTTCCATTCGGTAACGAGAAGTACTACGCTGCTTGAGTTAATCCATACTGATATATGTGATTTGAAATATGTGCAAACTCGAGGTGGCAAGAAGTATTTCATAACATTCATTGATGATTGCAAAAGGTTTTGCTATGTATATTTGTTAAAAAGCAAAGATGAAGCAATAAAAACATTCAAAGCTTATAAGAATAAAGTAGAGAATCAACTCAGTTCAAAGATCAAAATGATAAGAAGTGATCGAGGTGGAGAGTATGTTGCTCCGTTTGAAGAATTTTGCATAAGCAACGGTATAATTCGTCAAACTACAGCTCCATACTCACCTCAATCAAACGAAGTAGCAGAACGCAAGAATCGTACTCTTAAGAAGATGATGAATGCGTTGTTGATAAACTCGGGCTTACCCCAAAATTTGTGGGGGGAAGCGATTCTCTCAGCGAACTACATTCTCAATAAAATACCACTCAAAGGAAACAATGAGACTCCATATGAGAAATGGAAAAAGTGTAAACCATCTTACAAATACCTCAAAGTGTGGGGGTGTTTGGCTAAAGTAGAAATACCAAAGCCAAAACAAGTTAAGATTGGGCCTAAAACAATCGACTGCGTCTTCATTGGATATGCAACTAATAGTAGTGCATATCGCTTCTTAGTGCACAAATTTGAAGTTCTTGATATCAATGAGGGAACGATAATTGAATCAAGGAACGCCGTATTCTTTGAAAATATGTTTCCTTGTAAAGAAAGGAAAGAATCCCGTCTAAACAAAAGACCTTATGAAACTTCGATTGCACCCGTTCAAAGCAATGAAGATATAAGGCGCAGTAAGAGAGCAAGAGTTGAAAAGTCATTTGGTCCCGATTTTCTAACATACATGTTAGATAATGAACCAAGAACTATTCAAGAGGCTCTATCAAATCCAGAAGCTCCTTTCTGGAAAGAAGCAATCAAAAGTGAAATAGATTCCATAATGTACAACCACACATGGGAGTTAGTTGATCTTCCTCCGGGTTGTAAACCTTTAGGATGCAAATGGATCCTTAAAAGGAAATACAAAGAAGATGGATCTATAGATAAATATAAAGCTCGATTGGTTGCCAAAGGGTTTAGACAACAAGAGGGATATGATTTCTTTGACACCTACTCTCCAGTCACGAGAATCACATCCATTTGTGTTCTCATTGCCATTGCAGCGTTGCATGACCTTGAGATTCATCAAATGGATGTTAAAACAGCCTTTCTAAATGGAGTATTGGAAGAAGAAATCTATATGAAACAACCCGAGGGGTTTGTTGTACCCGGACAAGAGAAAAAGGTGTGTAAACTTGTCAAGTCCCTATACGGACTCAAACAAGCACCTAAACAGTGGCATGAAAAATTTGATACCACAATGATATCAAATGGTTTCAAAATCAATGAGTGTGACAAGTGCGTCTACATTAAAGGAAATGAAAATATATATGTAATTGTTTGCCTTTATGTAGATGACATGTTAATCATGGGAAATAATCATGAGTTGATCATGAGTACTAAGAAAATGTTGAAAAAGCATTTTGATATGAAAGACTTGGGGTTATGTGATATAATATTAGGGATTAAAATCTCTAGGAATTCTGAAGGAATTATATTATCACAAACTCATTATGTTGAAAAGGTTCTTGAGAGGTTCAAGGCACTCGACAATCTTTCGGCAAGAACACCTTTAGATTTGGGTGTTCATTTAGCAAAGAATCGAGGAGAACCTATTAATCAAATAGAATATACAAGGATAATCGGTAGTCTAATGTACTTGACTAATTGTACCCGACCAGATCTTGCATATTCCGTTAACAAGTTAAGTAGGTTTACAAGCAATCCAAATAAGGATCATTGGAAAGCCTTGACGAGAGTGCTTGGATATTTAAAATACACCATGAACTTTGGGTTGGTATATACGAAATATCCAGCAGTATTGGAAGGATACTGTGATGCAAATTGGATATCTGACACAAAAGACTCCAAGTCCACAAGTGGATATGTGTTCACGATTGGTGGAGGAGCGGTGTCATGGAAATCTTCTAGGCAAACTTGTATAGCTCGATCCACGATGGAATCCGAGTTTATTGCTTTGGACAAAGCAGGAGAAGAAGCCGAGTGGCTAAGAAACTTCCTAGAAGATATTCCTTGTTGGAATAAACCAGTGTCTTCTATTGTTATTCATTGTGATAGTCAATCAGCAATAGGAAGAGCACAAAGCAGTATGTACAATGGTAAGTCTCGACATATTCGTCGGAGACATAATACCATAAGACAATTGATCTCAAATGGGGTTATTTCTGTTGAATATGTGAAATCAAAGGAAAACCTAGCGGATCCGTTTACTAAAGGCATAAATCGAGATCAATTGTACAAACTAATAAGGGGAATGGGCTTGAAAGCCACAAAATAATAATGTTTATAGCGGTAACCCAACCTTGTGAATTGGAGATCCCAAAACCTTGGTTCAATGGGAAAACTAAGTTATAAACATTGGTTGAACACTTGGAAACAATGAAGGCTCATTCCTAAAAACGTCCAAGTAAAATTTAGCTGCAACATGTGGTGAGGTTAAGTCTTCTTTTAATGATTCCTATACCTAAGAGGTAGAGTATGGCAGGATACTCTTGATAGGAGATCACCTATATAAGTGCGAAGTGATGGCCGCTTCAAGAACACTTATGAATCTAAGATATGGTCCAGGGCCGAAACGGACACAACATGAGAACAAAATATGTTAGAGCTATTGTTGTGTAAATACTGTTGACTTGATTTACATAAACGGTTGAATGGTTCAAGACATCACGTCACCAAGCAACTAGTAAATCCGATAGTATTTTACTACGGAAGGTTCAAAGCCAAAAGCTACCTTTCCCGATGCAATAATAGTTCAAAAGAACTTTCAAGTGGGTCTGCATACATGCATAAGTTTCATTCATGTGGGGGATTGTTGGATAAATGAAATGATAAAAGAGAAGAGTAGTAAAGCAAGTGGGAGTTGTCCCACATGGAAAGATTAGCCTAGGTGAGTCTCCCTCATTAGCTCCTAGTTTGAGCTATGGGTTTGGGCCCCAAGGGGTACCAGAAGTTTTTAGACGGGGGAAGACGCTAGTAGGCTATGTCTCGGTGAATTAAACACACAGGCGCGCGCCCGCCCGGCTCGGTGCGGTGCGGTGCGGTGCGGTCTTTGACCAATATTAATCTTTTTGGACCAAGTTTACTTGGAAATTAAATTTTATTGGGAGTACTCGCGCCAAGATGATGCATATGGACAGGAGTATGTGCTGGTCTCTGGTTCGGTGGCCAACGAACAGAGTAATGCGCGCGGCAGCGCAGCTTCCCGCGCGGGTGCGTGCGCATTGTTGTGCCTAGAGGACAGAGAGCTGCGCGCGGTCGCAGCTTCTCGCGCGGATGCGCGCGATGTTCTGCCCAACTGTTGGGCGAGAACAGTAGGTCGCACGGCTGCGCGCGCGGCGATGTTTCAGAAATTGTGCGCGTCCCTTGGCATTCAAAGTGTCAGTTCTTGACTGATTTTGCACCAACCAATGTGTTTGTTGACCAAAGTTGTGTCTCTTCTACGTATCCGGTCCGGAAAGACGCATTTCTTCTATGCAACCGGTGGTCAGTTATAAATAATCCTCTACTACATCATTGTTGGGGTTCGAAAATTTTGAGATCTCATATTGTTGCATTTTTTCTCTCTTCTACACTTGAAAGTTGTTGCATAACCTTTGTTTGTTGCCATCTAGAGTTTGTTGTGCTACTACTCTAGATAGGAGTCGTTGTATCTTAGAGACGATTGCCGTTAACGTGAAGCACTTGTATACGGGCAATATCGTCTTGCGGATAAAGGATTTATCCTTGCCTCGACTGAAAGACTTGTTGCTGTTCCAGAATTTCGAGAAGGACACCAAGTACAAACAACATGATCCACCATATTTTGTAGAATTTCACCATTTGCTTTAATTTTTGGTTTTTAAATTTTATTTTAAAAAATCCCTCAGAGGATAGAATTTTTAACTGATCCACACATGGGCTCATATTGGGTCATCTTTCGTTATGCCCCATTTCTTGTTTAAAAAATATAGCGGGACCTAAATTTGTGAGAGACACTATTGACAAACAATTATTGGGTATCCTTTGTCTTATTTTAGGAACAATTTAGTGGAGGGGTAATTAAAAGTTTGCAAATTCTTTTTTCACCCAATCCCCACATAAATGTTTTTAGGGCTGGCAAAAATCAGAAAATTCCCGACCCTTCCCGACTTCCGACCCGGGTCCGACCCGAAATTATCCCGACCCGCTCAAAATCGGGAAAGATATCAGGAATATAGGATATACCCGACGGGATTCCCGACCCGACCCGACCCGACCCGAATATATTAATAAATTTAAATATTTAATTTCATTTCAAAAAGAGACTAAAATACTAATTTTATTTATTGAATTAAAATATTTTTTAAAATTTAATCTATACATAATATTTATACTTATTTGGGTCATTTTATATATATTTAAGATTTTATTAACTTATATGTATATATTCTTAAATTAGTTAGTCATATTACTAGTTAGAGAACAAATGGAAAACGAAAAGAAATTTTAAAAAAAATCAAGAATAGTATAGAATGTATTTTTGTGCGCACATCATTTGCTTTTAAGATATATAAAGAATATTATTTCGCTTAGGTATATTTTAGTAATTTACTTCAAATAGAATCATAACAGTAAAACGTTTTAGTAATTTTATATTTATATTAGGTATATTTTACAATGACAAGTTATATTTGATTTTATCCGTCAAAAAAATAAAACATAAATGAATCTTATTAATTTGATTTGATTAAAAAATATTAAATTTTACTCAAAATATATATTTTTATAAATATAAATCGGATCAAACTCTAGGTCATATTAAAAAGTGCAAATATTTCTTCAAATTTAATTTCTCATATCTAACAACAAAAATAATAAAATGATGAAAATAAAAAATGAACAGAATGAATGACTCACTCTTGGTCATAATAATGAAAATTTAGTGAGAATACTGTATTCTGTGCACACGATCCTTGAGAATCCCACTGTACAAAGCTACATGATTTGCAGGAATTTTCTGAATTTCATTACCGCTAACTCTTTCGAATTTCTCCGAATTTTGTCTGTTCATTTCTGTACGACTCACCGTTGATTTTCTTGCTTGAACCTTTCACATCTTCCGCGAATTTCACTCTGTTCTTCTTCTTCGCCTGATCATTTTTCTTGCTCCCTATGAATTCAGGCACATGTAGATGAACAGAAAAATCCAATGAAAAAGAAGTGTTTTCTTGATATTTAGTACCTGAATCAGAAGCTAAACACGATTTGAAAGCCTTCTTTTCAGGACAAATAAAAAATATTTATTGGGATTTTGTCTCCCTTCCCGACCCGATCCCCAACATTCGGGTCCCGATATTTGTCGGGTACAGGATCGAGAATCTTTTTTTATATCGGGAATCTTTTTTTATTCCCAATTCTTATCGGGGCGGGGATCGGTTTAGGAGGTTACGGGACGGGTCCCTACCCGATCCCAGCCCTAAATGTTTTTATTTAATATTTATTATAAATCAAAAGAAAGTAATTTTTTTTAGTTTTGAGAGGGGTATGTGGGACCTCGTTCGAAACTTAGGACATTAGCGCCGGCTATGGCTATATTATGAATCATCGACAAACAAAGTATTTTAATTACCCAAATGATATGAGGTAATTTTAATTCAGCTTAAGCTATTAAATTCGACAAATCTTTGTTTACATCATGACCTTTAGGTTGTATTTGAATTGTTGTATTTGAATTTAAAGATTTCAACTTCGTAATAACTAATCCATTAGTTAGTTTGTTAGTTTGTTTGAATAAATTCATTTGAGAATAATTTCAAATTTCAGCTAGTTATGTTTTTTGAGTCATTATGGTTGATTTCAAATCCATATTAATATGAAGGTATTCCAAATCTTTCTTTTAAACACTCACTCAAATCCAAATCTTTCCATCCAAACGAATTTTTTTTCATCAATATTGATTTCCAGATTTATTTAAATAATTTAAGAAGCTTTGTTAAAGTGGCCAAGTTTCACCGTTTTAGTCTAACATTATTCCATTTTTGCGGGCCGTTTGGGAATGGAGATGGGTCAATTTTGGGTCCAATCAGTTTGCTCTTATCTGAAAGCTGAATAATTTCATTAAATTTTCTTCTCAAATTTCCGTTCCCATCCGTCCATCTCCGTGTGAAGGTCGCCATCGCCGTAGCCGGAGACTCGCTAATGTTATCTAGCAAATCTCTCTTCAGGTATTACTCCAGAATATTCAGTCCATTCAAAGTTACGAATTAGTTCATGTCAACAAATTTCGATCAAATTTTGGTTTTCAGAATTAATGTTTTAGCTGGGAGAGCAACTAATGCATGTGTTCAATCACAGCCCACACAGTGCCTTCAGGTTTAGAATTTGGATTTTGGAATGTAATTTTTCATATCTACGTTCGTTCAAATTAAGTTGGACGGGAGAGTTTAATCAGATTATTGTTCAAGTTATGTCGCAGAAATGTTATTTTCGTCATGATTTGAGCTATGAATTGACAGTGGATGTTAAGAAGGGGAAGCTAGAAGATACGGACAGGGGGAAACGTAAACCGGTGAAGCAGACATGGAGGGTTGTGTCTACTCAATCAAGCAGCTTTGGGCGTAAATTTTAATATTTCTGCATTTTTTGAACATATTTTAAGTCGTGTCTGGATTAATTAGTACAAGCCCCCCTCTCTAATGGTTTTCATGGATTTAGGCCAATGAACGATAATGTTTTCCTTTTAATAATTGGATCAAGCTTTGAATTAATGTCGCGCTTGCCTCTATAATTTTCGTGCAATCCTGCGCAAGATGTGGCGCAGGTGCACGCGCAGTTCATTCTCCCTTGGCGTGCGGCTGCCTGTGTTTCTTGAGCTGGGGTGCAGTTGTTGCTGTCCTGTACATCATTTGGTCCCGATATACATATATTGCCTAGGTTCCTGTATTGGCATTCAAAACAACCCAAAAAACGAATAATTCCGTTCGACGCTAGCATAATTAATGCCTATTCATTGGTTGATTTAAGTGCAAAACTTTGCCCTTATCAAATTCTCTCACACTTAAAGTTTGCTAGTTCCGAGCAAAACAATAAAAATTAGAATTCAATACTGACCGAGGAAAAAAATCGCAACTCAACTTGTGGAATGAAGTAATCATCCTGGCGCCAAAGGTCACATGTCCACACCGTCTTCCATTCAGATGCATGTTCCTGTTGCTTAACGGTTCACGTGTATGTGTGAATCGCCAATCTCATCTACCCAACCCAACATAGTGATAGATTCATGCCGCTCGTATAACCTCATGTATTGATAGAATTTTCAATTCGAGTTTCAAACTATAATCAATTATGTAAACGGCGGTAGGCGGTGGCGGGCTCGGTGACCGCCTACCGCCTCGGTCGCATAGGCGGTACCAGGCGGTTGAATTTTTTAAGTAAATTTTTTTTTTTATATAGATAATCTTATATAATCATGCAATATAATCACAAATAGTCATCACTTTTTTATGTAAGATGTGTAATTAAATAATTTTTAAACATAGAGAACTTTCATACAATATAATATCATCTAGATAATGTGCAAATAAATATATGAACTCCTCTTCGGATGCTTAAGGACATGCTTCAACTTGTTCTATAATACCTGCAATAATGATGTTTCTTCCTATAAACTCCTTCTTTAATAAGCCTCTTACACGACTTGCATGTGATTCAATCCCTTTTATCTTTATTATACAACACCCCATATTTCCAAGCAATATCATTAGACTTTGACTTAAATTTCAACTCTGATTGTTTATCCTTTTCCGCCATTAATCTTCAATAATAAATCAATAATAATAGGAAAAGTAAATTTGATTTTTGAAATCACAAAGTCTGAAATATTATAAAAAATATGTTAGATAATAAATATATAATGCTTAACCTAAAGCTTCTTGCTCGCGGCGGCGGCAGCGGACAGTTTGTATGGTGTGTTTAGTGGTTGACAGTGAGAAGAAGTAAGACCCAAAAGTAAAAAAAAAAAGAACAAAAGTGAGGTGTGATTTAAATGACTAGGATTTTGAGTTTTAAAATTAGTTGACTCTGACTAGGTTTTTAAAATTTGTTGTCTACTTAAAAATGTTGACTGCCTCACCTTGACCGTCTGATCGCCGCCTGGCCCGCCTGCCAACCGCCCTCGACTGCTTGTCCACCGCCCTCGACCGCCTGCCCACCGCTGTATATCTTGGACCACCTAAAACAGCCACCTCATGCATAGGCGGGGCGGTCGAGCACCGACTAGGCGGCCGCCTAGTCACCTCGACCGCCATTTAGAACACTGACTATCATCCATTTCACAAACATCAACTCACTCAGATCACCAGGGCTTTTGGGTTAAACATTCGGTTCAAAAGTTAGTCAAGAGAATCATACCAAGGTGTAACGTGATGTCATGAGATAATGTACGTGTAAATGTTCAAATTTCATACATGTTGACGATGCCTATGAATTGCCCATAGGCTTAACTTTAAAGACTCTTCTCCACTAGTATATTAGATACGTGTGACTTGGTTAATAGGCGTGGTAAGCTTATATCGTTAGACTATGGTTCGCGGCTTCAGTGAAGGTATGAAAATCAAAGATGAGAAAATAAAGAATTATAATTTTTTCCCCTAATTTTTTCCTCCTTTTTTTTCAACACGTTCCTCGGTCTTTAATATTCCACATTTTCTTGACTTCATCATCATCAATAATCCCAAGTATCTTTATCATATTTTGTTTACCTTCTCCACACCATACACATTCCTCCTCTTTATTCATATTCATACATTTTTTTATATATACCCTTCTTTTTTCATTTTTTCTTTCTCATGAACTCCTTCAATAATTTTTGTTCATTAATACATGAGAGTTTTTGAATTTAAACAGTGCTAACGGGATTTATCTCAGTTTCAGGTAGAAACTAGTGCATAGGCTCAAGACTTTGGTGGTTAGTGTGGAATTAAGAAATAATATACGAATGGACCACACCATTCGATTTTTCAATAGGCTCAAAATGTGGCACTAAGGATTAATATGATGTATTGGTAGGCTCGAAAGGTTCAAACGATTCAAAAATCTATTAAATCATCCCTAAGTCACACAGTATTCGTATTTCGCCTTGAAAGTGTTAAACGAAGTTCTAGACTGCATCCTGTTCACAAATCAACCTGTACAAACTGACCATGTGTATCAGAATAATGAAATGACGGTGTAAAATAAATTCTAGAATGCACATCTCATTTCTGTAGGCTTAACAGGCTTCAAGTGATCGTAAAACTATGTGAACAGACCCACACAAATTCAAAAACTCCTAGATCACTTTTGTGCTTGCGACATTTATTTCAATATCAAATAGAGATTACACTAAGTTTCAAAACTGTCCTTTATTCAGCAATATCAAGCATGCAATGGATGTTCTCTCTTTATCAGGTCTATCAATGATTATGACAATGGTGCATAACTGGTTGTGGACCCTTAAGCAATTGTACACATGCATTGTGTCTCCCGATTTGGGGTCAATTCCCATCATCGGCCAATAGATTCCTTCTTTCACACTGGACACATTTACCAACTTTTGTTTTTCTTTTTGTTTTTGTTTTCTCAATATAAATATAGATTTTCAATATAGACAGTACTCCCAACTAGTTTACTTACAATATGCATTGTCCTCAATGTGTAAATCAAAAGAACGTGGCAACACATACCTCACATATGAGTGTTAGAACTCGTTGCCCCAATCGTCGTCCACGTCATCTTCAACCTCCTCGTCAATGGGCTGAGGTGGTGGGATGTCCTGTGGTGGGTTACTGTGGTGGCCAAGTTGATGGCAGTGGGAAAGCCGCATCCTCAAGCGCAATTGGTGGAAAACTCTGTGCTAGCACCGGCGTAAAGTCCATCATATAAAACATGAAAGTATTCATCGTGTGTCGGTTCTCTGTCATCTCTTGGCGTTGAGTTCGCATATCCTGCTCCATTCTGAATAATCAGTCTCCTAGACTCATCCTATTGATCAGTGGTGGTGGTGGTTCCCGGCGGTTTCTGGCTTGTTGATTATAGACTGCCCTGTCAGCATGCCTCTCGATTTCTTTTGCCCCATGCCCGAGGTTTCCAGTGAAAACAATGATTGGTGCCTTGGCCTTTAAAACCTGTTCATCCGTTCCCCATGCCACACCGGCATGATGACGTGAGTCCGCGATAATACGTGGACAGGGGAGACCAACAGTTATAAACCCTGCGTCCGCACACATGATGGAGCCATGAATTGTCTTTCTTAAGTCCACCGTATTTTCTGTCATGATGGCATAGACCAATGTCACCTTATCTTTTGTGTTGGAACTTTTCAAGTTTGCAATCTTGATTTTGATGATTGACCGACGATTTCGGTTGTGAATAAATCTAGCAAGCGGACTAGGTCAAGTTATAATATATGGATGATGAGTCCAAGTATCGATCCCTGACCGACGATTTCGGTTGGGATTAATTCTAGCAAGCGGACTAGGTCAAGTTATAGTAAATGGACGAACAGTCCAAGTATCGATCCCACAGAGACTATTATTTAATTACTAAGATTGAATTATTCTATTTAATCTAGGCAAGTAATAACGAGCGATTTGATTATTATTTCAACTAAGTAAATTTTAAACTAATTTATGCTAATTAAATGACTAAATCAAATATCAGAGAAGCTTGGAACTTGGGGATTTTCAAATTTAAATAAAATGACCGGGAACACACAACGGTAACGAACCTTGATTAATATCATGCACTGGAATTATTTAACTACAGATTATTTCAATGTCACGATGCAATTATCTGATTTAATTATAAATCTATTTCGAGAATTTATAATCCTATTTTCATTTAACAGTCCAATTATTTCTAATTGAATTTAATTAAACAAAAACGCATATGTCAACAATGGAATTACAGCTGTCGCCGAAAATCGCACACTCAAATCGAATACTATTTCTAGTCGGTTTAACCGTATGTTGATTAAAATTTTTGAAGCTAAATTCAATCTATTCCCTTTCGAGTTAAGATCGAACAACAAACATGCAATTAATTGGCCAAATCAAAAGCACGAAATTTACGCAAACATTAATCAATAACGAGAAATAATTTCATAAATCAAACAACCCAACGAATAACCAAAAATCAATTGTTTGTCCCTATCGTGGTACCGATCACAAAAGAAACTACTCCATAAATTCAAAAGTAAAATCAATTCTAATGTTTGAATTCATGTCTGAAAAATAAGAAAATAAAAGAGAAGAGAAATTCTCAGTGATGGTGCGCGGTTCTTTCGTGAGAAGTGTACGAATTTCTCGCGTTTTTCCCTTCGCCGTCGCCGTCTTCAAAGATCCGAAAATTCTCTTCAAAATCTCTCCAGGTCGGCTGCTCTCCGAAAATTCAACAACCCTTCATTAATGTCTAGGTTTTCCTTTTATTTCCTCCCAAATCACGAGCAAATCTTCGCCAAGATCTCGATCTGATATAGTGTACACGGACCCCGTGCATGCATCAGGACAGGGGTCCGTGTAGACTCTGCCCAAGAATTCTTCCGGAATGGTTGACACGGACCCCGTGTAGAGGTCCGTCCTGGGGTCCGTGTAGACTCTGTAAAATCGATTCTCGGATGGTGAAGGACACGGACCCCGTGTAGGGGTCCGTCGAGACTCTGTAAGTTTGTGTCTCGGCAATTGAATGGCACGGACCTGTCTCCGGAGTCCGTGTCTGGGTCCGTGCTTCTTCGGCTGAATTCTTCTTTTATGGTTGAATGACACGGACCCATCTCCGGGGTCCGTGTATAGGCCTTTGTTTCCCAAAACTTTTGTGTTCTCTCCTATTTTTCCGGATATTTCTGATTTGGCGTTGCGGAGTTTGACTTTTCTTTCATTTCTTTGGCTTTCATCCTCTTTTGGTCAAACCTGCAAATAGCCATAATGAGATGAATTAAGCGCAAAACTCGGAATAAAAATGCCAGATAAGCACGAATACGACAAAATAAGATCCCTAAAATGCTATATAATTCGTACTTATCAATCCCACAGAGACGAATATTTAATTACTAGAATTTATATCACTTAACTTAAGCTAGACGAAATAAATAAAAAGATTATATGTGGATAATTAATCTAAACTTTAAATAAAATAATTGCAATTAAAAACGAGGGATTCAAATATCAAGGAGAGATTCAAATTCAAATAAATAACTAAGACACAGTACGGTATCAAACTCTACTATGTTGATATGTGTTAAAATTCAATTAATTATTTAATTCTTGACAATCACGATGAAATCCCCAAATTTATTTATTAAACGATTCCTCAAGTTAATAAACCTATTTAAGTCTAACAGTCCAATTATTGCTAATTGAATTTAATTAGATTTAAATGCATTAAATCTTCGTGGAATTTCAGTTTTCACCTAAAACCGCACACTGAAACCGAATACTATTTCTAGTCAGTTTAACCATGTGTTGATGACGTCTTTGTTGCTATATTTAATCAATCATCTTCCGATTCGTGATTAATCAACATACATGTAAATAGTTGATCAGGCTATTAACAAGAAATATTAAACTAACATTTTAAATTAATAGATATAAAAATGTAAATCAAACTCTAACTTATAATCTCTGACTCGACTCTTTCCTAATCTAGGGATCCCGATCTGAATAAGAACGTAACAATCTCCCACCTACTCTCCCGATCGTGGTGGCGGTACGTTCTTATTTACGGACTTTGGTCCTGTCCATGTCGAATCTCGCGATAGAAGTCACTCTACTCCTATGCAACATCGATATGACCAAACGTCCGGTGTCTTGGCACCTCTGCCAAAGACTTGGCATTTCCGCCAAATTGGCATCTCCGCCAAATATCAGGCACCTCAGCCCAAAGACTAGGCACATCCGCCCATGACTCTGTACATAACATAAGCTTAACTATAAATCAATAGAATAAGCATAACAATCTCAGACATTGCAACATATCGAGACAAATGACAATTAAGTATGTGATTTTGGGAAACTCAAGTTAAATCAAACTCGAGTTGTGCAATCCCGGATCAACATTGATTTATACCTTTCTTTCTGTCAATCTGATTCTGTCGAAGTCTCGAATTCGAAGCCTGTCAATATCAATCTGACAATGACAATATCGAATATACTGTATCAATATACCATTCAAATCAAGACATCTCAGTCTTATCAAATTCTGACGGCACAACAGTATAATTCCCGAATACCGGTAATACAAATTAGTATATACCAATTCCAATAACTCATAATCGATAACAATACAAATCTGATATCAAATCTCAATCAAATCCATTCTGAAAATCATAACAATTTCATAGGGTATCTGTTCTTCAATCCGGTTTCGATTATACGATGTCTACTATCGCCAGAACACCATATATGAGTCATATCTGATTCCTTCAATATCATATTTTCAAATCATAACAAAACATAGTAAAACTTACGTCCGTTGAAGCTCTCATCTATAAAAACACGGTACTAAAGTCGGATTGAAAATCAGACCGACAGATCTTGTATAATCACAAATCTAAGAGGTGAAAAGGCGTAAGGATTTCTGGAGGATTCTCGATTCCTTTTCCAACACTCTGAGGGAATGATTGTTAAACCTCGGAGGATGATTTAATACATTCTTGTTGTTTGCGTAAGAAAAATTTTCATGATTACGCAAGCTCGGATGATATTGATTAGTGATAGGGTTATCTCGATAACCCCCATATCCGTGGTTGTTGTTATTGATGTATTGTGCTTCTTCCACACTCGGTTCTTCTTCTATGGCCACAGTCGCTATTTCAGACATGTACTGACTCCCTTATTCATGACTGCGATCTGTGTGAGGTTGCTGCTCCCCCGAACTGGTTCTGTTGAACCATGTTTATTAATGCCGGCTTTAGCTTGAAGTTATTGGCATTGATGGTTCCACGAGCTATGCCAGAATAGTTCGTGTTGATCACTGGCCTAAAGTGATCCCTGATAGGTACCACGCCAGGGGGTGGGGTAGCGTTCTCTCTGTTTTCAGCCATTGCTTTCAGTCCTTTTCTTCGTGATTTTCTCAAAACTTTAGCGGTCTTTTCAATTTCTTGATCAAAAAGCAATGAATCGAGACTCTAGGTTTTTCGCCTAAACTGCAAAACTGACGAGAGACAACAAATCAATGATTAATAAGTAGAAACAATTCTAAATTGAATTCTGACTAATTGGTAACAATATTAATATAATATTAAATATAACAATCACCGACAGTGGCGCAAAAAACTTGCTACAATATTTTGTTACCCGCAAGAGTACGATATCAAGTTTAAGTACTCGATTAAGCACATATATCTTTCCCACAAGTATAAAATTCTGGAATTATAATAGTCAAGCTTTGTTTAGAGAATTAAAGTGAATTTTATGTTTAATTCTAAATGGAACTAATTCAAGCACACAAACACTTTAAAATCAATGAGAACAAGAATCTAGAGTTGCGATTTCACTTGGTCTTCACTATATCAAATTTATATTCATAAATTTAACCCGTTTACTACCCATGAATTGTCAAGTATTCCTACTCTCTTTCCCAAGTGACACGTAGGAATTAATTATCTAATATTGATTTCAATATCCCTATTAATGCAAGTAGTAAAAAATTTCAATAGTACAATAATTTTTTAATGGGTTCGGTGGAGTTATAGGCCTTCAGAATTCTATTAACACAAACGATATATCTTCCTATTGTCCTACTTGATCCCTCGAGTGATAGATCTCAAGTAAATATAACGGTCCAATTATTGATCAAGTAATTGAAAGCAATAAAATCCTGAAAATATAAATAAAGCAAGAAAGAAATTTGCATATATAAAGCAACAACTCATAAACTTAGATTTGACCAACCTACGTCGTCCTCTAGATTAAACAAATTAGTTCATGAAGGAAAATCGATAAAACAAATTCATGTTTTTCGATCACATAATAACTATAAGATTGTGATTAGAACAGATAAGAACACTCGAATCCAAATATGCGACTCCGTCCCCGGATGATACGGTCTTCGTCTTCGAGTTTCTTCCCGTCTCTTTTGCTTCACGCCTTATGCTCTCCTCCTCTCTCAGCTTTTCGTGTGTTCTTTTCTTTTCTTTTTCTTGCTCCCGCTCCCCATTTTACATAGGATTTCCGTCCTTTTATAAATGCGACGTACTCTGAAATTCTCTCTGCATGCATCATGCATGCGGGTGAGCGGGACGTGGCGCAGCTGCGTGCCTGCCTATGTAATTTTCGTGCAATCCTGCGTGCGAAGCTGCACGAGATGTGGCGTAGATGCACGCACAGTTTTGTCTCCCTTGGCACGCTGCAGCTAGGGCGCGGTTGTTGCTGCCCCGTAGTCATTTGGTCGCGATATACGTATATTGCCTAGGTTTCTGTATTGACATTCAAAACAACCTATAAAATGCATAATTCTGTTCGACACTAGCATAATTCATGCCTATTTATTGGGTGATTTAAGTGCAAAAATTTTCCTTATTAAAAATTTATTCTTATCTGAGCTTACCATAATTAGCCCCATTTTTTGATCAACCCCTTGATAAAAAATGTCAGAACTCAAGTCTGATTGCATCGATCAGATAATGGTAAGAGCATCTAGTAGCGTCGCCCCATGATTCCCTAGGTATCACTAATAGTGCGTGCAATAACCTTAAGTTATGGTTAGCTTACAGTACGACCTCTTCAACTCATATATCCCGATCGAATCTACAAGCATTGGTATATCGAGAGTTGCAAATGAATTCGATAACGATGTGATATATTTTTGAGTAATAATAGTGACATCGGATGTGCAACTTGGTAACTTTCCCTAAAGCACATATCTTACTCTGGACAAAGATTATTTGTATTATTAACTCATCTGATTACATAGGCTATCTTTACCCTTAGGCAAACGGTGAATCTCTGACTACAATGCATTGACTCCTTCATATTTCAAAATTACACTCAACCTCGCCCCTGATGATCCTTAATGGAGTCGGTAAACGAGTCAAAGTGTTGTGCTAGTGCGCAGAGCTTTCATGTTGTACAGGGTCAAAAGACTAATGATATACAACTATTACCGCAGACTTTTCCACTTGATAAGTGATAACCATTTTTGTTTAGCATCATCAAATGATCACTCATCTATGAACGGACATCTCCATGTCCTTACCAATGAAACATGATGTTTATATTACTGATGTTAGTCTCAAGCTCAAGCGACCTTTATCCTTATTTTAGGCGGTTGAATCGACTAGGAATCTGTTTAGAATATACGGTACGCTTTTTAATGAGTTTCATGATCTTACATTGCTAGACAAACATCATGAACTATTTTATATTCAAGGACTTTATCTATGCAGCTTGCATGAGTATACAGATAAAATAAATGCCATAATTGAATAAAAACCGTAAAATATTAAAGATTGTTTTACATAAGAGTCAACAACACCCAAGCCACAAGTTGGCTCGCTGGGCACCTACTCTAACATTCTGATCATCATTTATTTTTATGATTATGTTATACCTTATTTTTTCTTGTCTTCTAATATGTTGTAAGATCACTAGCATCTTTCTTAGTACTGTGCTTTATAGCAGCTTTCAACGTAATTGTATTTGTGATAACCGTGTTTTGATTTTTTTGGACTTATTAACATATCAATTTGTTAATGTCCTTTCTCTGCTTCCGCTCGTAAATATATGTGAATTTAAAGGAGGAGGACATAAAACTATATTTGGAGTTTTTAAAGTGTAGTTGGCTTGTTAATCAAGTGATAAAGTTATCGTACTCCTTTCAATATATGATGTGTATTCTATGAAGAATGTGACAATTGACATTGGAAGTGCACATGTTTCAGGTGATGGTGAAAAGGGTGAATTGCAAAGTCAATTAGGAAACATATCATGAAACATCTTCAACTAATTTGACAGCTAAATGTGAAAATACCAATCCTGATGATGTGAATGAGCCAGTTCATCAAGATACCTGTTTTAGCTTAGAATATGTTAATGAAGATATATCCTTAGATGGAAAATTGATGACTTTGGAGAAGCATTCAATGTCCATGAATGTGAGTTTTCCTGCCCCAGTGTTTTCATGAAGAGTATTCTAACATGTCCCTTCTTTGGTGAACTTATTCAATGTTTTTTTTTTGTTCTTCAAAACTAGAAGGTTTAAGCCAAGTTGTTAAGCCACACATTTTTTATAGCTAACTAGATGTGATACACAGATTGGATGCATTGCTTTTTTCCTAGAAATAGAACTCCAGTCAATGCAAAGTTTATACGATGCTTTTCTTCAACCTTTATTTAGTTTCTTTGCTTCCATGAACTGATGCAATTTTTAATCTCTTCTTGTCTGTGTTTGCAGGTAGGGCAGTCCTTGATGCGATTCGTTGTAGGGAAAGGGTATGTCCATTTATAAGTACTGTATTATTGGTGGAAAGTTGTAATCTCTGTTATAACATTTTGATCAGAAGAGGCACTCAAAATGAGATTGAGGAGAGACTGGAGTCAAAATTATATTACCATCATCTAGAAAGGAGGAGTCTATAAGTGAGTTCTTGTTCTGGAGCCCGGGACAAATTATGTTTGCATGCATTTATTTAGTCACAGTTTAAAATTTACGAGTTAATAATTTTATAATTTTTTGATAGGCCATTCTAAATTGTATTAGTTTAAAGGTTTCTTTATTTTAGTTATATTTCCTCTTTGAATATGAAGAAGGATAACATAAGACATTATAGTTTTGATCGTGGTATTTATTTTTTCAGTCTAATTCTCTTGGGTTACTGCTTGATAGTAACTAAGAAACGACAATCTTGGAACTCTATTCTTTTTTGATAATTTATTTTGGACGAAATATACCCTGAAAACCTTTAAGCTTCAAAGAACGAAAAAAAATTTCTGTGTTATGGTTGATAATAGACAACCTCGTTTTATTTTCCTCTGTCTACATTACGAAACTGTCCAAAGCTAATAATTTTTTGTGAGGTTTGCCTTGTTAAAACTGTATCAATAGTCAATTGTATCTTTGATGCTCAATACTTTTATTCTTGTAGCCAACGTTCCGCATCTTCCTGACGTGTTCCTCTTTTGGTTTTGTGTTTGAATATTGTTCAGTAACTGGGTGTGGACAGACATGAGTAACCATGCTGTACAATTCATCTGTTACATCGAAGGCAACTCTGCTGAAAGTGTTACTAAGGCCTCTGAGAAATTACAAAGAATTATTGATCGAAAAGGTTTTGATGTCATAACTCTCATTCTTTTTTGCTTTATTAGCTTTGTTTTCCTTGGCCAAACGTATCCTATTTAACCATGTCATTGTTTATGGCTTATTATCTTCCAGAACTACCCTTATCTGGCCCTCAGCGACCCGCACAAAATTTTATGCCTATAAAGGTGGCTTTGCATAAACTGGACTAACTTTGATTTTATATCATGAAGGAGTTTTATGTGTTGGATCCGGGTTTTCTACACGTCCAAACGCAGCGGAAGATTTAAAATTTTTTATTTATTTTGACGTTCAAAATATGTTTTGCTTTGGGCGCTCGTATGATTTTAACAAAAACATTCATAGGATGTTAAAAATTATACCTTTGTGAATTAAATCACTTGACTCCAACTAATCCGGTATGAACGGATTAGCTCTTGATGAATCCCTACGAAATTTCTTCGATTCTTTTAATTAGGTCCACGACTAGATGGTTTGATCCTCTTTCAAATAGCACTAGAATATTTGAAAGAGGATCAAACCATCTAGTCGTGGACCTAATTAAAAGAATCGAAGAAAGTTCGTAGGGATTCATCAAGATCTAATCCGTTAAATCCATTATAAATTCAGCATTTGAATTTAATATTTAAAGTATAAATTCACCTCTTTGAATTTATTACCTCCAAAATTTAATATTTAACAAACTCAACTTTTGAGTTTAATAAATTAAATTATCAAATATTATAAATTCAACTCTTTGAATTTATTCTCTCCAGATTTCATAAATTCAACTTCTTGAATTTACTATATCATAAATTCAACTCCTTGAATTTATTTTCTCAAAATTTAATTATCATAAATTCAACTTCTTGAATTTACTATATCATAATATAAATTCAACTCCTTGAATTTATTCTCTCAACGGGAACAAACGATCCAGTGCTTGTGTGACCCTCATGGTTCAGGGATACAGCTAGCCGTGGGTTCACAACTCTTTGTGATTCAGGACATAAGCCTTTTATTCGGGCTTACCCTAGTTAGTCCCATTCTTTTCATCAACACCTTGATCAAGAATGTCAGAACTCATTTCTGATTGCACCCATCGGATCAATGGTAAGAGCGTCTAGTAGCATCGCCCCATGATCCCCTAGGTATCACTGATAGTGCCTGGAAGAGCCAGTCGATTATGATTAACGTACAGTACGGTCCCTTCATCTCATATATCCCGATCGAATCTGCAACCATTGGTTCATCGGGGGTTGCATATTATTCGATAACTATGTGATAACTATAATAGTGGCATCGCGTGTACTATTTGGAGAACTCCTTCTCCAACGTACATCTCGTACTCTGGCCAGAGATTCCATGCACTATTATTTCATCAGATCACATAGTATATCCACACCCGTAGGTGAGCGGTGAATTCCCGGCTACAATGCACTGGCTTCTATATGTATCGCAACTGTATCCAACCTCGCCACCTGATGACTCTCCCGGAGCTGGTAAACGAGTCAAAGCACATCCCTAGCATATAGAGCCTCAGTGTTGTCCCGGGTCGTAAGGACTAATTGTGTACAATCATAACTCAGACTTATCTTCTCGATGAATGATAACCACTTGGAAAGTTCGAGGGAGGGTTGTTCGGTATAATCATCATATGACTACCCATCTGCATGTTTGGACATCTCTACGCCCTTACCAAGAAACGCAGTACACAACATCACAGATGCTAGTCTCGAGCTCAAGCGACCTTTATCCATGTTTTAGGCGGCTGAATCGACTAGGAACGAATTTAGAATATGCAGTGTTTACAAATGAGTTTCACCATCGAATTACGATTCATTTGTATTAAAGCATAATCAAGGACTTTATCTATGCTGATTGCATGGGTATACAGATAAAGTATAATAAGTCCATAAAAAGCTAAATTATATTAAAATAAAGATTGTTTATTTCACTTGAGTCAATAAATTCCCTAGCCAACCGTTGGCTTGCAGGGCATCTACTCTAACAATCTCCCACTTGCCCTAGAGCCAACTACCCTTAAATTTAAATCCATTGCTTCGCAATGCTTCTGAAAACAATGGTCCTGGCATGGGCTATGTAAGTGGATCAACAATATTATCTGCAGAGGAGACTCTTTCGACTGATATGTCTCCTCTTCCCACAATCTCCTGTATGATGTGGAACTTCCTCAGTACATATTTAGATCGCTGATGAGACCTTGGTTCCTTTGCTTGCGCAATGGCACCAGTGTTGTCCCAGTACAACGGGACTGAATCAACTCAATTAGGAATAACGCCCAACTCTTGAACAAAATTCCTCATCCAAACTGCCTCTTTGGATGCATCATATGCAACAATTTATTCTGCTTCAGTGGTGGAATCCGCAACGGTGTCTTGCTTGGAACTTTTCCAAGAGACAGCCGCACCATTAAGCATGAATACAAAATCAGAGGTCGATTTCTAATCATCTATGTCACATTGGAAGCTAGAATCGGTGTAGCCTTCCAATTTTAATTCTCCAGCCCCTTAGACCATGAACAAGTTCTTAGTTCTTCTCAAGTACTTAAGAATATCTTTCACGGCCTTTCAATGCATTGGATCAGGGTTCGCCTGATATCTGCTTGTAACACTCAAAACGTAAGAAACATCAGGACGTGTCGATATCATACCATACATGATACTACCAATAGCTGACACATATGGAATACGTGTCATCATCTCTATCCACTACAACAAAAACGGCTTTCCGCAGCGTGCATATGGGCTTTCCGCACCGCGCATTGCACGCTGCAAAATTGGAAGCTGTTAAAAGTTCAAGATTATCCGCGGCGTGCATGTGCACGCTGTTCATACTTCTATCAACGGCGTGCATTTGGACGATGTTAATACAACTTTCTGCAGCGTGCAATATACGCTGTTAATAACCATTAAAAGATAAAATATTAGCGACGGTTTTGCCAATTGGCGACAAATCATATCCGCCTCTCCGTCACTACTTTAGCGATGGTCTTAAAATTTAGCGACCGTTTTAAAGTTTTGCGACGGTTCTTAAACCGTCGCTAAAGTTTGCGTAAAAATAAAAAAAAAATTACTTTTATAATTTAGTAATTTTTTATAAAAACTACAATACAACTATAATAATAATACTCATAATTATAATTAACAATTAAAAAATTAACCAAAAATGAAAACAAAAACACGTATCTAAATCGAAACTAAAATCAGTATAAGTAGAGAAAATTTTAAGTGTTGTGAAGTGGTGTGGAGAAAAATGGAACGGAGATTGGATATAAATAGTGAATTTGCGATTTTTTAGCAACGATTTTGTACTCAACCGTCGCCGATGTATGTCTATTAGCGACGGTTACTATAAACCGTCGCCGATTTACAATACGGATTCCTTTAAACCGTCGCTAAATGTGGCGCTAAAATCGTCGCACTTTTTAAATAGCGATGGTTTTACTGAAACAGTCGCTAATTTAAAAAATTTGAACTCTATTTCCGCAGCGTGCTAATATATGCATGCCGTGAATAATACTATTGACGGCAGTGCGATTAATGTACACCGTTAATGTCTGAACATGATTTTTTTTTCAAAAAATTGATTTACTACCCGCAGTATGCTTTTAATACACGCCGTCCATAGTAATATCCGCAGCGTGCTTTTAATGCACGCCGTTAATAGTATCAAGTTACTATCTGCAGCGTGCTTTTAATGCACGCCGTCCATAGTAATATCCGCAGTGTGCTTTTAATGCATGCTGCGGATAGTAATATCCACAGCGTACTTTTAATGCACGCCGTTAATAGTATCAAGTTAGTATCCGCAGCGTGCTTTGAATGCACGCCGTCCATAGTAATATCCGCAGCGTGCTTTTAATGCACGCCGTCAATAGTATCAAGTGCAACACTATTAACAGCGGACATATGAGTGCACGCAGTGAAAAGTAGTATTCGCAGCGTGCTTTTAATGCACGCTGTTGATGACGTGCTGCGAAAAATCAATTTTCTTGTAGTGATCTCTTCATCTGTTTTGGACACATAGCTTTAGATATAGTAACACCATGATACATTGATAAGTATCCTTTCTTGGACTCTTCCATAGAGAATCGCTTCAGAATGGTATCGATATAAGTGACTTGGGTGAGTCCTAGCATCTTTTTTGATCTATCTCTATAGATTTGTATTCCCAATACATAGGATGCTTCACACATATCTTTCATGGAGAATTTACAGGCCAACTATACTTTAGTTGATTGCAATAATCCTACATCATTCCTAATGATCAGGATATCATCAACATAAAGTACTAGGAATGTCACTACACTCCCACTAACCTTCTTGTACACGCACGGTTCCTCAGGATTCTTAGCAAAACCAAACTCTTTGATAGTGCTATCAAATCTGAGGTTCCAACTCCTTGATGCCTGCTTGAGACCATGTATTGATCTCTGAAGTTTGCATACCGTATGCTCACTTTTTACTGATGTGTATCCCTCAGATTGAGACATAAATTTCTTCTTTGATGTCTCCATTGAGGAATGCAGTCTTTACATCCATTTTTCATATCTCATAGTCGTACCATGCTGCTATGGCTAGTAGTATTCTAATGGACTTAAACATAGCAACTGGCGAAATTTTTCCTCATAGTCAACTCCTTGCCTTTGCGTATAACCTTTTGCAACCAGCCTTGCTTTGAAGGTCACTACCTTCCCATTCGCCCAGAGCTTTCTTTTGTAGATCCATTTGCACCCTATAGGAATGATTCCTCAGGTTGATCCACCAATGTCCAGACTTGGTTTGAATACATAGAGTCCATTTCTGACTGCATGGCTTCAAGCCATTTGGTTGAATCAGTATCAGATATTGCTTCCTCAAAGTTCATTGGATCATATCCAACACAAGACTCATCATGGTCTTGTTCATGAAGAAGCGTATATCTAGCAGGTGGTCTAATAACCCTATCAGACCTCCTAAGAGCTTGTACTTCAACTACTGGTTCTTGGAAATGGGTTAAACTTCTACAGTTGAGGGAATATCTTGAATTTCTTCAAGTTCTATCATCTTGCCTTTTCTATCTAATAGAAATTCCTTTTCAAAAATGTGGCATTTCTTGAAACAAACACTTTTGCTTCATTGGGACGATAGAAATAATACCCAACAGAAATATTTGGATATCCTATAAAGTAGCACAAAGTGGATCTACTATCCAATTTGTCTCCCACTTTCTGCTTCACGTAAGCAAGATATCTCCATATTCTCATGTAAGAATATTTGGGAGTTTTTCCCATCAATATCTCATATGGTGTTTATCCACTGCTTTTAGTATAGACATTATTCAACAACATTGTCGCAGTTTCAAGCGCAAAGCCCCAAAACAATGTAGGCAATTAAGTGAATCTCATTATTGATCGAACCATGTCCAACAAGGTTCGCTTACAATGTTCAGAAACACCGTTCAATTGTGGTGTTGCTGGTGGAGTCCACTGTGAGAATCACATTCTCTTTTAGATAACCCAGAAATTCAGCACTCAAGTATTCTCCTCTTCGATCATATCGAAATGTCTTAATACTTCTTTCTAGCTGTTTCTACTTCAGATCTGAATTCTTTGAACCTTTCAAATGCTTCAAATTTGTGTTTCATCATATAAACATACCAATACCTCGAATGGTCATCAGTAAAGGTAATGAAGTAGGATTGCCCATATTTTGTGCTAACACTTAGCGGGCCACAAACGTCTGTGTGGATCAAATCCAGTAGACCATGTGCACGTTCCATGTTTCCATTGAATGGAGTCTTGGTCAATTTTCCTTTTAGACAGGACTTACAAGTAGGTAGAGAATTTATGTCTCACAAGTCAAACATGTTTTCTCCCACTAGCTTGTGCATCCTTCTTTGGGAAACATGACATAGTCTAGCATGCCATATTTGTGTGGGATTTGGATCATCTAACTTTCTTTTGGTTTTTGTTGAAATCATGTTTACATGGACATTCACTTATCATTTCCAGAACATTTCTGGCACATATAATTTCTTATGTCCGGACTTCTTGCAGTGAAATAAATATGTTCTAGCTTATTGGGTTTTATAGGCCTTTTAAGTGTCTTTCAGAGTTTGCCTCTTATTGAGATTGTTTTTCTTGTGAGGGGCGGAACATTTCTTTCCCTTGCCTTGTGGGCTATTTTTCGTCTGACGAGAGGCCCATTAGAAAAAACAACAATTCCCTGTTTTATGGTGATCTCATAAGTTATAAGCGTATTGACTAGCTCTTCAAGGCTATCATCTATCTTATTCAAATTGAAGTTTACCATAACCCCGTCAAATGAGGATGAGAAAGACAACAAATTGATGTTATCTAGTAACTCATTAGGAATCACATATTCCAGGCCCATCACATTCTTAATAAGCCCAGTCATATGTACACCATGCTCATGGGCCAAAGCCATGTCTTGCATGCGTGTAGTCATGAACTCCTTGAAAGTGGTGTGCATAGTTTCATGCACCATGCAACTCTTGCACGTGCATTCGAATGTCAACAGCATTCAGAATTTCCTCAAACTGTCCCTACAGTTCATTTGACGTAAAAGCGAGCATGTTACACTTTAGCTTGCATACTATGGTCCTACCATCTTGCATGCTTTGTCAGTTCAACATGATTGACATTAGTGTGTATACCATTTTCTCTGAATTCAGAACAATTTTCCCAACCAGTCTTGAAAATTAGATTCGATTAGCTTGTTAATAATAAAAATTTATTACGTGACGAAATCGAAAATATACTGATACGGAAACATAATAATAGTTGCTGATTATTTTAAAATAATTTTAAGATATAAAATATGGATTTCATTTTATAAATTACCCTCCTACTATTTTGACATTTCCACCACCCTCTGATGAAAAAGAGAAATCGTATTTCCTTAGTAGGCACGTAGAGTCCAATTAGCCAATTGTAATCCCGAATAATATGAGCCAATTATAATTTCTAAAAGGTAGAGTCCAATTGCATCCCTATGCAATCTCCGCGTGTTTTGTCTCACGTTTAATAAGGACCCAATAATATGCCGTCGTTTATTTTCGCGTGTCAAACCAACCCATCAATATTGAATTGTAGTACACGGTCGCCATGAGTTCCCCAAATAATATGAGCCGAAGTCATGGGAGTTCCACTCAATTCACATCATATGTACGGTGGAAGTCACAGCTTTCCCGCATACAGGCCTTCCCAATAATATGAGCCAGACACTGTCCGCGGGTAGCGATCAACATGCAACCACGGTTGATGGAAGGCAAGGAAAAATTAAACTCCTTTAATTTTTACTTTTTCGGTTTGATATAAATTTTGAATCTTATTCAAAATTAGGGATTTTAATTTTAAAATTGTCTCATCATTTTAATTTAAAAATCGCGTGCCACGAGTTTGTATGTTTGCCGGATTCATGCAACTATATTATATAATAATATACATACATGCATACTACTATATATCGCATATATCATAATATGACATTCAACAATAAATAAGGATGATCGATCGCCAACTATATTAGATCCATGTGAGCCAAACATGGATCCAGGTCCAAAACCTAGGTGAATGCAAGGATACAAATGCAACTATTACAAGAGCTTCCAATATTTTACATGTCTTCATCTCGTTCATCGGGCCCACCATCTTCCAGTCTTGATCTCCCACTATTTCTAATAATTACATTTAAATAGCCATGACACATAAGGGATACATCTCATGGGGTGGGAACGGGGCATAAACCAGGCCCACTTTAATAATATCAAATATTAAAAAAACGAATAAAACAGTAAAATATCCTAACATACATCTAACACATTGGTCAAGGCTCTCGATCATCCTTCATGCATTTAATATCAAATATTAACATCAATTTAATTAAACAATGTAATTAATTGATAAATCATGTATCTAATAATTTTATCCCTAACCACCACAATTATTAAAGAATTTAATAAATTAAATAAACTCTTTTATTTAATTTCCAATTAAATTAATAATAACTGATTTCTTGTAAAAACTCATTTTTACCATAAATAATTAAAATTATATTCTAATTATTTATTTTACGAGAAAATTATTACTTTTCTAAAAATCAATTTTTCAAAATAAAAATTGAACAAATTTTCAAAAATATCAATTTTACCCAAAAATTTTAAAAATTCAGAAAATTGCACCCTAGGCCCAAACAATTCCGTCCCAACATCCAGCACGGTTCTCGAGACGATCCCGGGCAGCCGCCCTCGCTGCCCGTCCATTGCCCGAACGTTTCGGACAGCAGCAGTAGCCCTATGCGCGCAAAACGCGCACAGGCGCGCGCAGGCGTCCGGCCGCACGCAAGCGCAGGCGTCCGCGCAGGCGTCGGACGCCTGCGCCCACCTCTGGGTGCTGCCGTGCGCGGCCCTGCGCGCACGGACTGCCCGGAACAGTTCCGGGCAGATTTAATTTTTTTTTTGTTTCGAAAATATGGAAAAAAATAAATTTTCGTGGTGTTAAATTTTCTGAAAAATTTTCTTGTGTGGTTAGAAATAAATTATTCAATATCAAACCATACGATTTAGAAAAAACTTGGCTCTGATACCACTGTTGGATCCGGGTTTTTTACACGCCCAAACGTAGCGGAAGATTTAAATTTTTTTATTTATTTTGAGATTCAAAATATGTTTTGCTTTGGGCGCTCGTATAATTTTAACAAAAACATTCATAGGATGTTAAAGATTGTATCTTTGTGAATGAAATCACTTGGCTCCAACTAATCCGGTATGAACGGATTAGCTCTTGATGAATCCCTAGGAACTTTCTTCGATTCTTTTAATTAGGTCCACGACTAGATGATTTGATCCTTTTTCAAATAGCACTCGAATATTTGAAAGATGTTTTTACGTTGAGATCAAAAATTTGAGAGATGACTCAAATTTCTTTTTCTTGAAAAGTGGCCAAAATAATTTTTTGAGGAATTGGAGATACTATTCTCGTGTGTCACCAGTGAGAAATTGGTGGAGGCTATTTTTTTTTTTCAAAAATTATGAGTGTTGATTAATTAACCCTAAACCTAATACATATATATATAAGCTTAGGGCCCATTAATTAAATCAAACACTTAATGGGCTTAATAAATTAATTACTCTAGTCCAACTAGTTTAATTAATTAATTAATCTTTTAAAGTCTAATTAAGAACCTTAATAATTTGTATGTTAGTCTTGTACTCCTACAAGCCCATAATACATACACCCATTACATTTAATTTAAATCCATTATAAATTCAACATTTGAATTTAATATTTAAATTATAAATTCAATTATTTGAATTTATTACCTTCAAAATTTAATATTTAACAAACTCAACTTTTGAGTTTAATAATTTAAATTATCAAATTTTATAAATACAACTCTTTGAATTTATTCTCTCTAAAATCCATAAATTCAACTACTTGAATTTACTATATCATTAATTCAACTCCTTGAATTTATTTTCTCAAAATTTAATTATCATAAATTCAACTCCTTGAATTTACTATATCATAATATAAATTCAACTCCTTGAATTTATTCTCTCAACGGGAACAAACGATCCAGTGCTTGTGCGACCCTCAATGGTTCAGGGATACAGCTAGCCGTGGGTTCATAACTCTTTGTGATTCAGGACATAATCCTTTATTCGGGCTTATCCTAGTTAGCCCAATTCTTTTCATCAACACCTTGATCAAGAAAGTCAGAAATCATTTCTGATTGCACCCATCGGATCATGGTAGGAGCGTCTAGTAGCATCGCCCCATGATCCCCTAGGTATCACTGATAGTGCCTGGAAGAGCCAGTCGATTATGATTAACGTACAGTACGGTCCCTTCATCTCATATATCCCGATCGAATCTGCAACCATTGGTTCATCGTGGGTTGCATATTAATTCGATAACTATGTGATAACTATAATAGTGGCATCGCGTGTACTATTTGGAGAACTCCTTCTCACGTACTCTGACCAGAGATTCCATGCACTATTATTTCATCAGATCACATAGGATATCCACACCCGTAGGTGAGCGGTGAATCCCCGACTACAATGCACTGGCTCCTATATGTGTCACAACTGTACCCAACCTCGCCACCTAATGACTCTCCTGGAGCTGGTAAACGAGTCAAAGCACAGCCCTAGCATATAGAGCCTCAGTGTTGTCCCGAGTCGTAAGGACTAATGGTGTACAATCATAACCACATGACTTATCCTCTCGATGAATGATAACCACTTGGAAAGTCCGAGGGAGGGTTGTTCGGTATAATCATCATATGACTACACATCTGCATGTTTGGACATCTCTATGCCCTTACCAAGAAACGCAGTACACAACATCACATATGCTAGTCTCGAGCTCAAGCGACCTTTATCCATGTTTTAGGCGGCTGAATCGACTAGGAACGAATTTAGAATATGCAGTGTTTACAAATGAGTTTCACCATCGAATTACGATTCATTTGTATTAAAGCATAATCAAGGACTTTATCTATGCTGATTGCATGGGTATACAAATAAAGTATAACAAGACCATAAAAAGTTAAATTAGATTAAAATAAAGATTGTTTATTTCACTTGAGTCAATAAATTTCCTAGCCAACCGTTGGTTTGCAGGGCATCTACTCTAACAATATGATGATGTGCTGACTTCAATGTACATTTTTTTAATCAGCAAATAAAATATATTACCCAATCAAACGAATACAAATACTCTGAGCATATCCAGACAAAATACAACCATACAATATACAAATGCACACACACTCTGGCAACACCCACACACAGGATGCATGCAAACATAAAGTTACTTTTATGATCAGCTACCACATCTTTGTACTCAGTCAAGTTTTAAACACCTTATTTTCAACCGTCTCTTGCCCATCATGTTAAACCTTTGGGCATTTATGTTGTCTTACAGTGTTATTGGCACACTTAGTTTCTGTAGAGGAAGTAAAATTATTTCAAACTGAGTGTCTTTCAAATGATGCTTAATATATCTTGTCCCTGACTTAACATTGACAGAAGCAAGGTTTCTCAATTATCAATCCAGCTACTGGCTTTAAATATATGAAAATGTTCAATAATTTTCAAGAATGTTTTTTTTTTCAAGGTAGAAATTTATTTTGACAAAGCACAACAGTTCTATCAAGAGAGTATAAAAGCTTTAAGCATCTGCATCTCGATGGAAAATGTTTATTAAAGGAAATGGGCACCATAATTTTCTATCTCAGAATCTGATGGTTCACTGAAGCTCGTTACTTGAAGAAATTTGCTTTTGTGTAACATTTGATGAGCTATATTAATGTATTGAACAGGCAGTTAATAGTCGAGCTGTCGATTATTCACTTTGTTTCACTTTGGCTATTCATCCTGGATTAGTGGATAAACTCGTCAATTTTCAGAACACAATACTACAAATTATGGCATGTGATAATGGAGAGAACCTTGACAGTGATACGAGTGGAGATAACGAAGATATGGCAGCGATAGACAAACAATCAATGAAAGCACCAAAATTTGATGTTGTGGGGAATGCTGAAAAAGGCGATGCTTATGTTGATGTAAATGTTAAATGTGATCCACACTCCACAAAAGTTTCTGCAGTCACTGTTGAACTCAAAGATAGAGATGCTGATGCGCCGGTCAAAGTGAACGTAGTCAATATCCCTCTTGTAAGTTATGATCCGAAAAAGTAAAAAACCCCTATCTCAAAGTTCAGCTCTTTCCCATTGTTTTAATCACCTTTTTTGTTTATAACTCTTTCTCTCTGTTTCCATGCTCCTCTCCCTTCAATAAGGATAAAATTATACCTATATTGATTGAAACTTTCTCTTCACTCCCTTGAGGTTTAGGCTGCTTAGGATATCGTAATAATTTTCAGATATTAAAACTTTTCTTAATTTTCAGTTTTTACTTTTATTAAATTTAAGGTATTTCAATACTTACAAACTCGATTTTTTTTTCTTACTTTTCAGAGTTTAAAAGATGGAAACCTACAAAAGGATATAAGAAAAAAAGATATTGGATGAAACTATGAGAGGATGGAACTATGGAAGAATGGTTAACCCAAGCATAGTTTGAATCACATCCCAATAAGACAAGAAAACATTATGAACAGAAAGAAAAAAATACAATTCATCAGTTGTGATTCATACCTGTTCATACTGATATGATCTTAATTTGCTGAAATCATTCAAGTTTAAAGACAAGAAAACATTATGAACAGAAAGAAAAAAATACAATTCATCAATTGTGATTCATACCTGTTCATACTGAATTTGATCTTAATTTGCTGAAATCATTCAAGTTTAAAGCTGAATTCAAGATTCCGATCTGAATTTCCTCATATGCACAATCGATAAGGCAACAAATTATGAGCCCTGTACAACCAGTTTGCAAATGGTTAACACATTCTATGAGCTACTTTTGCTGAAAAATCAGAATGAATAATGCGTAACAAGCATGAAATAATTAGTATTAAAAACTATATAATTAGAAGTTCAGGTTTTTCTTTGATATAAGAAAAAATATGAACTATACTAAAAAGGTTCCAGAAAGGTTTTCTTCCGAGGGGAATAGTAAAAGATCTATGTTATATGTAACGATTAGAACGTGAGGTAAGTCTGGCGGCCGACAGCCCGATGTCTGGTGAGTCACGAGCAACAGAAGAGGAGAAGCAGTGGAGAATGGTAGGGTTTATGTAATGTCCGAGATTTTATTATTGTAATCAAACATTAATTAATTGACAGAATTGAGATTTCAAGAGCTAAGTAAGATATGAGTGAAGAAGCCGAGCGCCGGTACATGGACCAATATTTTGTACAGAATGTTTGGCGCCCGAGCGATAGAAGATGACCGCCCGAGCGCCAGTGCACCATAAGCTTTATATTTTTACAGAACGTCTGGCGCCCGAGCGGTAGAAAATGACCGCCCGAGCGCCAGTGTCTCACAAAGTGAGGGCTCGGACAGAACGTTCCGCGCTCGAGCTGTAAAGGTCCGTATTTCGTATTCCTAATTTTGCAGAATTATTTAAAATTTTTCTCTTTAAATAAATAACATCCATAATTTATAAAATAAACTGATAAATGGATTTAACTTTAAAATAAAAGCGGAAGTAATATTGTGTTTCAAAACAACAACTTAAAAAAAATCATTCAACATATTAAAACTGAGTTTGAACATAAAATAGTGAATAAACCGAAACATGAGGTCCTCGGGTTCCTACTACTGCTGATCCAAGCTAGCTCACTGGTCCCCACCCTCAGTTTCGACCTCATCAGTACCTACAACAATCAAGTCCAGTGAGTCTAAAGACTCATCATGCATATATCGTGAATAAAAAATAAATATATCATAAAATTTCGTGTAACGTAAAAATATCGTGTCGTAAAGCATAAGGTGAAATCATGTCATGGGTACATATAATTACGTGTGTATCTGGAAATCGTACGTAAAAGATTTGCTCGATAGAGCCCTGTCATAAAATATCATAATGAGATTTTTCTAGTAGAGATAATGTTTCTACGCAAGTGGCCCGTAACATAACATGAAGGTCTAATCAGACTAAACCACAGTATACTGGGTAGTATAGATCACCACAGCCCTTGGACTGGATGTCCGTACCCATACATGAACATAAACCGGTCGTAAGTCACCGGGTAGAGATCCCATAAGCGTGAGGTGTCCACAAGACATATCGCATATATCTCAAAAATAGACATTTTATATTTTATGCACGTAATATAATTATAAACATGTTTTTATCGAGTGAGTTGGATCATTCTCAGGCTCGCTGCGACCTAATTCTAACATGAGAAACATGCAAATAATCTTAACTTGACAAAAACTTAACATCCGAACCAAAAACGAGACAAACGCGACCAACAAACTAATTTCCAACCATGACTCCATACCAACCCAAACCAACATCGAACTATCGTTTAGTCATGATTAAAATACACCTAACATGATGAAATAATGTTCATAAGAATTGTAATTCATGAAATTCAGTGAATGAAGGCCAAAATCTTGAAACGCTCTTTCGAGAGTCACTTTGGCACATTGTACCGTAAATTCTCGTACGACCTCTAAACTTAACCAAATCACAAACAGCCAAAAACATGACCTTCCTAACTCATTGAGGTACTGTCCAGTCCAAGTTCATAGGCTAGTAGCCAAAAAAGAACTGAAAACAAGCCTCCTGAAACCGCAACAATGCTGCTGTTAAATTTCAGTGGCAACAGTTGTGCTTGTGTTGCTTCGTTTAAGAGGCTAAGGGTCATTGGGGCTTGAACCACCGACCAGAGTCTCTTAACAACATCCTAAAGAGTGGCTCCAACCATGGCTAAGGGCACTTGGCCAACCACAACTCAAGCAAACACCTAGGATCAACAGAAGTTCCAACCGAGAACTCAAAAATCTGTACTATGATGTATCGAATCGCTTGCTGTCTTACATCATTCCACTGGCCATATGATCGACCATGACTTGATCTAGACATCATGGGGTATGGTATGAATCATGGCTAAGGTGACGCGATCTCGGCCACGAGATCTCTGATTTTTCCCGATCTTTGAAACAAGTAATTGATAGGTGTGATAATCGCCTCTAGATCACGCGGTCTAGCAACAATTAATCAACGAAAGAAACAATCGCGTTCAAGAGAACCTCCAAAGAACCCGTCCTTGGCAACCCTCGTGATATTCGATTGACAAACGCCACAAAAGATAAATCTTTTGATAAGTTTGATTTGATACAACGCAAAAGTTATAACGAAACTTAAGCTTGTGTTGAGAGAATTCTCAATGATAAAATATCATAAAAGATGAATAATAATCAATGTTGTGTTTACAATCAATAAAATTCGTCTATATATTGACTACAAATCAAAAAAGATATGAAATCTAGTTACCAAAATAAGTAAAACTCTAAAATAGGGAAAATCTTCTCGCCAAAACGTAAAGGACACGGACCCCGTGTAGAGGTCCGGAAGGGGGTCCGTGTAGGCACTGTAATTTTAATGTCTCAAAAGTAGTGGACACGGACCCCGTGTACAGGCCGTGCTCGGGTCCGTGTAGGCTCGGGATTTCTCTTCCTCAAGTGTAATGGACACGGACCCCGTGTAAAGGTCCGTGCACACATCCGTGTAGCCTCGGTCGACCAGAATGATGCTTGAATAATGTTCTTTTGATCTCCAGACATATTCCCATGCATCACGAGCCCTTCTTCCTTGATCATCACTCCTTGTAGTGCCTATTTGAACTTCCTTAGCCGTCCTTTGAACACCATGCCCGGCCAGATTCACATCATACTCCCCTTCTTCAAAAAGATTTGTCCTCAAATCTTGCCTACCTTCACAAAAACGCAGCAAGTTAGTAATAAAATTAATCAAATTATCAACATGCTTACCTTTCAATTTAAGTTCGTAGGCGCTATTGTTAGCTCGCTCCATTAGCACTGGAAACTCCAACATCACCGTTGTCTTTCCTATAAACTCGTCAGCTTCACCAAACATCGAATAACAAATGACACCAAATGATAAAATACCATTAAGTATCACAAAAATTAAGTTCCTCCCCTTCTTAGACCTAGTTAACACAAAAATGAAATCCATACACGTGTACGACCATAGCTCACTAGGAATAAGACATAGTTCGTGCATGATATAAGAATCTAGCCCAAATGTCAATCTCTTATATGCAATGCATGCCTCACAATCCCACTCAACATACCTCTTCATATGCAACCAACACATATAATCATGCATTTTATCAAAGATAAAAACACCACTATATACATCACTAGTACGTAACTCATGCAATGAATATAGAATGAAGAATTTATTCTCCTTAAAATTGTACTCATTATGCACATAAAAATTCTTATATTCATTCATGCTATTTCCAAAGCCATCTTCAAACAAATATGAATCATGCAAATAGAACATACTAGATGTAATACCCATGTAAACATTTAACACCTCACAAAGATTTGAGTATAATGCATACAATCCATTTTCATGACAAAGACTCATCAATTTGACAACTTTTGAAAAGTCACAATCACTAACATTTAAATTTAATTCATGCATTATATCACCATCCTCAACATTGTGACTCCTTGACAAAATCGTCATCTCATCGTTAGACCATTTGGACGTCACACTTTCAATTTTCTCACCAAACTCTTGAATACAACATAACAATGAAATAAGATAAGGACTAAAATCATACCTCATGCTTGTTGCGTTGGCAATTATGCTTACCTCACGGTGATTGCTCTCAACACCAAATGGATCATCCCATGGAATTTTTACACCTTCCACATTTGCTTGTCTCCTCATCACAACTTCATCATAACCCTGCAAATGAGAGATAACAATGCTCGGGATTGAACCGGCTATATCATCACAAGAATAATAAACCACTTTGTACAAAGGTACTTTAAGAGGTTTATACAAAAGTAAACAACTCTCATCCTCACTCTTTTCACTCTTTTGGGCCTTAAAATTATTTTTCTTTTCTTTTTCTTTGGCCTCTTTTTCTTTTTCATCTTTTCTCTCTTTTTTCTTTTCTATGGCCATTTCACTCTTTTGTGCACTCTTTCTTTCGGCCATTTTAATTTCTTTTTCGCTCAATTCAAGGAATTTCAATTGATTCTCAAGAACATTTGGATTCAATTGAACCAATGAAACATTTAGTTCATCAAGAAATTTATGTACGATAACTTCTCCTTGCCTACTCTCTTCCTCCATAGTAGACAAATTAGGCATTTCTTCCCCACTAAATGAGTCAACCACTACAACCTCATTTCCAAGTTCAAACTCAACAAACGCCTCATCCTCCAATTGAGGTTCAAGCTCACCCACAACATCAACCTCCAATTGAGAATTAAGCTCAACTGGCGATTTTACTATGACCACCTTCTCACGTGGACATTGGCTAATATCATGACCAAACTCTAGACACCAAATACATTGAATATCATAAGTACGAACATTTGAAATTTTAGATGTACCTTGATACCCATGCTTCAAAAGCATCTTCGGTCTAGTCATGACCTTCTTCTCTTCGTTCGACCTTCGTGCGGATGTCAATAACTCTTTCCACGAGTCAATTCCCTGTCTATCACTTGATTTGCACCTCCTATCATCACGATCCAAATGCAATGCTCGATTCCCACCAAATCTACTACCTCGTCTCTTCTCATTAGCAATACCCTCAAGCCTATCCAACCTTTCATGTAAAGGCTTAAACTTCTTCTCCCACATTTCACCCAACCCCCTTAACATGCTTTGAAATTGACGATCGTCAACCATTATACCTACAAGAAAAGGTTAGTATAAAACAATAAAAGAATAAAGTTTCCTCACCACAAATTCTCACTAGTCACTCCAATGAAAATTCACTCGCACTCGTCTTTTTCCCTTACCACAAAACCTCACAAATCACTCCAATGAAAATTCACTCCACTCAAATATTTTCACTCTAGTGAGAATTCTCAAGGGCGCTTAAGTATCGTGGCTTCCATGTATCAAACTTATGAGATCAATCCTGTGACGCTTGAAATTCGACTCACTTAGACCACACAAGAATAAGAAACTTTGGAAGTCGACAAGAATGCGACTAAATGACAAGGACAACTTAACGCTGAAATATAAGCGCTAAAAATTCCACAAACACCCTGATCAAATTTTTTTTTTCTCTTTTTTTTTTCGGGTGAACGTACGCTACAGATACCGTGAACAGTAAATCCGGATAGAACCATTTCCGTGAATAATAAACCGTCGTGAACAGTATCGATCGTGAACAGTAACTCCGATTGTGACAAGTATTTCCGGCAATGAATAGTACCCGTCGGATGAATAGTGGGCGGCCGATGAACAGTAAAACGCGAATTTTTTTTTTTTTTTTTTGTAGATTCAACAACAACGTAGAAATCGCTACACGAAAATCGGTATTGAAAATCCTACGAAGAATTGAACGGATACGCTTACTTGAGTCAAAAACCTTGAGCTCTGATACCACCTGACGCGATCTCGGCCACGAGATCTCTGATTTTTCCCGATCTTTGAAACAAGTAATTGATAGGTGTGATAATCGCCTCTAGATCACGCGGTCTAGCAACAATTAATCAACGAAAGAAACAATCGCGTTCAAGAGAACCTCCAAAGAACCCGTCCTTGGCAACACTCGTGATATTCGATTGACAAACGCCACAAAAGATAAATCTTTTGATAAGTTTGATTTGATACAACACAAAAGTTATAACGAAACTTAAGCTTGTGTTGAGAGAATTCTAAATGATAAAATATCATAAAAGATGAATAATAATCAATGTTGTGTTTACAATCAATAAAATTCGTCTATATATTGACTACAAATAAAAAAAGATATGAAATCTAGTTACCAAAATAAGTAAAACTCTAAAATAGTGAAAATCTTCTCGCCAAAACGTAAAGGACACGGACCCCGTGTAGAGGTCCGGAAGGGGGTCCGTGTAGGCACTGTAATTTTAATGTCTCGAACGTAGTGGACACGAACCCCGTGTACAGGTCCGTGCTCGGGTCCGTGTAGGCTCAGGGATTTCTCTTCCTCAAGTGTAATGGACACGGACCCCGTGTAAAGGTCCGTGTACACGTCCGTGTAGCCTCGGTCGACCAGAATGATGCTTGAATAATGTTCTTTTGATCTCCAGACATATTCCCATGCATCACGAGCCCTTCTTCCTTGATCATCACTCCTTGTAGTGCCTATTTGAACTTCCTTAGCCGTCCTTTGAACACCATGCCCGGCCAGATTCACATCATAAGGGCTAAAAGCCAACCAAGATCCACCCAAACCCCAAGAAGCCGAAGCTTCACTCACACACAAGAAAAATGAAACCGAGGGGCATTTGGTTGTTGCTTAAAAATCTTGATATCTCCGTGAACCAAGCCTTGAAAGGACGTCTTGGTCACGTCCTAGACATGCTAAGGGAAAGTTATAACCATAGTTACAGGCCCTGGGCCAACCAAGATTCGAACACTCGCCTTAGACAACCAAGAATAAAAATCGAGACTCAAACTCGCAACTATGGGAGAAGTTGCTGTCAAGTCTTTTCCTTGCATGCATGGGCTGAAACCAATGAACCAACATGACCCTAACACACTCTATTACATGTCTAGATGCAGCCTTGAGCGTCTGGAACCGACCAACTCCCTGCAACCAACAAAAACAATCCAACCGTGAAGCATGAAGGAAGAGGGTTGAAGGGGCTGTGCAGTTTTTCGGAAATGTTGATGTCATATTTCGGTTTTTGCTCTTAAATCATGAACATGTGATGTTTTAAAATACTTATAGGACTTGATTTAAGAGAAAAGAACAATATAAACATGCCCGGAAATTTGTTTTTTAAAGAAACAAATCAATACGACGAACACGGTGCGGCGGAGACGGAGTTGTATTTTTTTTCTCTCTTGTTCCTTGATGCTAATTCTCGATTCTAGCTGCTGTTATGCTCTGAAATTTTCGAATGGAGGGTGGAGAGAATGCTAAGGAATGAAGGGAAGGTTACTAATTAAATGGGGAGTTTGAATGACAATTAGAAATCTTTCTAACTAGTTGCTTGTGAGATATGTAATGATGTGTGATATTATTGGATTGAGGGAGGTTTAGGGGAGGTGATGGCCGAGATTTCTAATAAAAAACAAGGCAAGGATTTTGCTTAAATCATGTATTTTAAATCCTTAAAGTTTTAGATATCCATTATCTATTTTACTAATTTACTAATTATTTTAGGATAATCATTTCTTGTATGGCATGACTTGGTCTATAGAATTAATTTTTAAAATGTTAGGTTGTTATTTCTTGAATAAATTAGACCTAGATAAATTTATTCCAATTGGATACATATTTTAATTTAGGCTATTAAATTAATATTGGACATGAGAGAATTAATTAATAACTTAAGTCTAATTAATTAAATAAAATATTAAAACATCCTTTATCATTAAAAATAAATTATTCCTTAGCTTAAATTAAATTTAGGAATACTTTTTTATTATTAAATTTTATCTCAATACTCCAACTCCAGTCCGGCCTCGCGTATTTAATCGAAAAGATAAAACTAAACTTCTGCGATTTAAAATAAATGATCATGACTTAAAAAATTTTAAAATGAACTAAACACTCCAAACAAATTATTTTTAATTTAAATAATAGCAATTATGCATGGCTTATACGTAATCTGATTTATCGGGTCCTACACGAGCGGTAATTTGTGACTGCCTGAAATGTGTGAAATAAGCCACTTGTCTTCAGCATGCAAGTGGACATGTATATATGCTATCATTCCTTCAGAATTCAGAAAGAAGAATCGAGTAAACTTCGTGAAAAATCCTTACGCCTTTTCATATTTTAGATTTGTGATTTTGCAAGATCCGTCTGTCTGAATTTTAATCCAAGTTCAGTACCGTGTTCCTCTCGTTACCGGATTCGACAAGACGTAAGTTTTCTTATGTTTGATATGAACTGAAAATATTATATTGAAGGAATCAGATATGATTATTATATGGTGTTCTTGAGATATTAGACATCGTATAATCGAAACCGGATTGAAGAACAGATACCGTATGAAATTGTTATGATTTTCAGAACGGATTTGATTGAGAGTTGATATCAGATTTGTATTGTTATAGATTATGAGTTGTGGGAATTGATATATGTCGATTTGTATTGCTGGGTATATTGAGATTGTGCAGTTATGCCTGTTGAAACAGAATTAGATTGAGTTCTGATTATATCCAGTCTTGATTTGAGTGGTATAATGATATTGTACTCCTTGATATTGTCATTGTCAGATTGAGTATTGACAGGCTTCGAATTCGAGACTTCGACTTCGTCAGATCGACATAAAAAAAGGTATAAATCAATGTTAACCGGGAGATCGAATCGAGTCAGACTGGACTTGAGTTTCCCAAAAACCACATACCTTATTTCATTGCATTGATGTTTGCAATTCATGAGATTGATATGATTAGTCTATTGAGTTATAGCAAAGCGTGTATTGAGTCATGGGCGGAGATGCCTAGTCTTTGGCGGAGATGCCAATGTCTTTGGCGGATATGTCAAGACACTAGATTTTTGGTTTATATCGATGTTGCGTAGGATCAGATCGGCTTCTAGTGTGTAGATTCGGTATATTGTGCCAATATCCAGGAACCGGGAGCCCTAGATTAGAGATGAGTCACTAGTTGATTTACATTTTTATATCGATTCATGTCTTTCAGATTTTGATACATGTTATTGATATCTATTTCATGCTTTTATATCTATTATATGATTGCATATATATATATATATATATATATATATATATATATTGTTTATACTGGGAATGTTATTCTCACCGGGGTTATCCGGCTGTTGTTTTGTTTGTATGTGTGGATGACAACAGGTGGGACAGGATCATGGTCAGTACGAGGATGAGAGATTACAAGGTTAGCGTGGAGACTCGGACCCAGAAGTAGAATAGGCTTCAGCACTGGATATATAGTAGTTGAATCCTAGTTTGATTTTAATGTAATTGTACAAGACTTATAATTTTATGTTGATGTCTATATTAGATTGATTCCATTATGTTTCCGCACTTGTATTTAAAAAAAATAAAATTTAGACCCAGTTTACTTAATTGATCCAATTATTCCCAAGAACGATTAAGATATGAATTAGCGTCCGGGTCCCCAAAGTTTATGTAAGGGTTGATTGGGCGAAGTTGAGAAGATTGAATTAGAAGAGGATAAACAACGTTGATTTCATATATTATTGGGCCTAAAAATTGTGCAAAATGAGCCTAAAAAATTTGTGCATTGTTTTTAAAAAATGTCCTACAACATTTTTTTTCCTATACTGATGCTATTGCCGCTATCGCCTTAAACGCTGTTGTGTTGATAGCGACGATAGCGCTCGTTACCTCGAAGTGCAGTGTGCGTAACACCCTGTAGCGCTATACTCGCTATCGACAACTATGGTCTGGCGTATAACTTCTCGTCTTTTCCCAGTGCTTCTAAAATATTCATCAATAAAGTTGAAGAATATTTCTTGTAGGATTGCATGAAGGGGTCTTTGGCCAAGGCTCGTATTCTTTATACGCCTGTAGAAGAAGTTGGTGGAGAGGACCGTCTTTTGTGTGCCAGTCGTATCCATATTTTGTGGCACATATCTTATTTCTATATTAGATCTTTTACCATTTGTTTGAGCAGGGCAGCTTGAGCTGTAAATGCTCTAATTACTTGTCAAATTTTGATTTCCCTGAACTTTCTTCGAAGTTATCACCGATGCATTTGCTGAGGCTGGTTTACTCATTGGAACAGATGCACAACAAAAGTTAAAGGTTTCTTATTGCAAGACGAGGACAAGTCCTTTCCAATCCAGTGCACTTGGAGATGTTTAATACTTTGCTTATACTTAGAAATGAACTTTGAGGCACAGAAAATTCAGTTCTAGTTCTGTCTCTGTTTGTTGGTGGATGGATGGGTGGGTACTCCATGTGGAACAACTGCAATTTCATTATTTTGAACATGATTCTTTTTCTCTATTCGTATTTGCAATGCCTCTTTAGTATTTTGATGCCTGATAAAATAGGGAAAGAGGTTATATTTACTCCTTTGTTTGCAAATGAGCAATTAGTAGCATACTTCTATTTTTTTCTATTGAGAGTTTTCTGAGTTTTTAATCGGCATATAATTCACAAAGTTGGTTAAGTATGAGTTTGGGTCGCAAGACTTATTACTGAAGTTTTTATAGCAACTGATTCACGATGTTTTAATGATTTTCCTTGTAATCATCAAAGTGAAGCTCTTTCCCTCTTTAACTTGATCATTTTGCTCCTTGGAGTAAGTACTGGTCATGATACAATATGAATTGTTTTGTTTTATGTTCATTCTCTTTTATACTACGATAGGTTACTTTTCCCTTGGAATGCAGTTGCATGCTACTCTCATGAATGCACGACATAGGAAAAGGTGTTATTTCTGTTCTCTGTTCATATGTTTAAATATCTTTCATTAACAAATCATTCACCTTGTTGAAAACTCTGCCAATGGTGTTTCAGTTTCTCTTGCTGGAAAGCGAATCCTTTTCATCATACTTGTTTCAGAAACAAGAACGGCAGGAATCTGGACTCATTTGATGCTAGGGGTATTTTGATCATTATGGTTCTGAAGAATGGAGAGAGTATCCTTTACGTGAAGTTCATCTTTCTCAAAGGTTTGTGTTCGATGAGAACGAATAATACCACTGATGTGCCTCAATTCCATTTCCTGAATATGCAAGCAGAGTGATTCATTTACCAAGATTTCCTTGTATTTCTCTAATAGAAACTGAACAATTTCTACGTAGTTCTCTTTTGTTCCATGTTGGTCGTTGTGTTATGCAACGCCCCGAGATCGGGGTTAGTCGACACGGCCGTTATTCAATAATCACATAATTGCTAAACAACAAGCCTCGTAGTAAAGTATAAACCAAAACCAGTTTATATCATAAATACCATAAAAATGAAATCGTCTTTATAATAGTAACTCTGAAAATGATAAAAATTTGCGGAAGCGTTTATAACTATAATTAAAAACTCTCAAGATCATATTTTTAATTAAAATTCTTCATGCGTCTACTATCAGCTCAAAAAATGGTGTCCGATTTTTCTTCCCCTATTTTTTTCTTTTGATTTATCTGAGAGGGTAGAGTAAGGGGTGAATAATATGGTCGTCACTCAGCAAGTGGGAGCTGTTCAAGCACAACATAACATAATATATAAAAATCGAAACAAATACCATGCATAGCATGATTCAAACCATATACATACAAATGACCAGACACTGAGATTCCTCTAATTTCTATGGTTTATTGATATCAATATCTAATTTTTATTCCTCTAAGGGGGCGAGACCGTATAGCCGTTTCATCTCCACCGCGTAAGGGTCATATCATTTTTGAGACTCATTCGCATATCCAGTTTAATCCTCACAGTGCCAACACATAACTCGTGCAACAATCATAACCAGAACAGAGTAGAAAAAGAATTTGCACTCACCAAATTTTCGAAAACGAAAATACATATAACTGAAATTAAATCTTTAAAGCAAGCCCACTTATCTTATACTGGAAGAAAACATTAAGAATTCGAAAACCATAGAAGAATCATGCAACTGACACTTCGAAAATGCAGCAGCACAATCGTCTGAAAAATCATCCGTATTGAAAAATTCATTGCGCCTTATCGACGTTGGATCGAGCTCAAAATTTTACAGTATATTTAAAATTACATCAGAAAAATTATGAATGGTGGAGACGTTTTATCATGTTTATATATGAAAAACCGTAGGTATGCTGTTCCTGGGAGCTTCTCCTATTTATAGGGAAGTGGACTGCTATCCTAATCGTGTATTATCCTCGCAGTTTGAACTTTTGAATCAAGCTTTAAATCTAGGATAATTATCATTTATTTATTTGTGATCTTGGATAATATTTCGAAATATAAATATTCATCCCTTGGATATTTCGAAACTTAGGGATCATTTTATCGTCTGCTTAATCTGTATCCAATTATATCAAATCTTAGATCTTTATCTGGTAAAAATCTTTCTAACTTTGAATTTATATCTCCAACTTTACCTACTCATATCCAAATATTCCTTATTTAATTCCTTAGATTTTTTCTATTTATTATCCCAAGTTCAAAATATATGCACAATATTATCTTAAATTTTGAACTCAAAAATATTGAAAATGATATAATTATTCACACAACTTTATATAATCTTGAAAATCTTGCATCTTAAATAATTAGATAGATACCAAAAGATTGAATAATCCTAGCACACTTAAATTACAAAAATATTGTCACGATTACAAAATCTTGGGTTTTACATCCCTCCCTCCTTATGGGAAGTTTCGTCCTCGAAACTTGGGTTGTCTTGGTCTAAGAAAAGGTATGGGTATTACTCGCACAGTTTCCATTCTAGTTCCCAAGTGACTTTTCTTTCAGTAAGATTAGAAAATCGTCTAAATTTCCTAAATCATATCCCAGTGATTCTTGTTAGACATCTTAATAACTAAAGTGATGAGTTACTCATACTTTCAATTACACTTATAACATCATATTTTCTTATTATTAATTCTATTACTACATCCAATGATAACACTCCTATTGAATCAAAATTATTAGAATCGTTGATTCTACAACAACTTTCTATAACCCAATATTTACATATCTCATGGATCATAATTTGATAAACTATTTCTCTTATGAGAGAGAAAAACCCTAATAAAACTTTTTGAGTCCAAATATAGCCCAATAATGTCACTCTAACTGAAATCCAAAAAATCAATATCAACTTTTCCATTGAACATTTATATCAAGAATAGTCTCATATTCAATCCAATATAAATCCCAAAAATCATGTCTTAACTTTAATGTCGACTATGTAATGCACACACTGATTCCCAATTATTATTGTTTTATATGCAAATGCTTGTAGTAATGTAAAATTCTCAAAAGTCAAACTATAACCAAATACGGTCAACCTAAAGTAAACCTCAAAGATAACAATTAAAATTCCAATTGATCATTTCATATAAAATCTAATATCAAATTTTCTTTTCTTTTTCTCATACTAAATCTTATTTTCTCATCAAGACCATGAAACTGGTTTTGTTTAACGATTTCTCAAAGCATGGTGTGTTGATAGTGAGGCTAGAATTGTCTTACTTATTTTTTTCGGACTTAAAGCGTCAGCTACCTCATTCGTCTTGCCTGGATGGTAGCTTATCGCAATAATTCAATCCATCGTCTCTATCTCATGTTCAATTATTTCTACGTGAATAAATACTCGAGGTTCTGATGGTCAGTGAAGATATCACACTTGGCGCCGTGAGGGGTAATTTTTAGGATCGATTGGGAGTGAAGAAGTGTTTAGAAGATGGGGGGTTGTTGAATAAACAGTCAACAGTTTTCACACCTTCTTCGAATAATGAATCAATTTAGTGATAAATTGAATTCAGGAATCTTGTTTGTCTTTTGTCAAACACCTAAAAGGGGATATTGTTGGAAACTTAATTTCGGAGTTTGACAAAATGAGCGTGAAAAACTGATCAAGAAAACTGAAAGTAATTGAATGGAAGATTCGTAAACTGATATTTGCCTTAACCGAATATTAATGCGTATAAAATTCAAGGCAACTGAACTGAGCTGCCAACTGAACAATCAGTTGAGAATCATTAGTTAATCCTGTCGGCTAAAGAAGTCGAGTGATCAGCTTTACACGTCATCAGTTAAGGAACATAGCTATCAGCCGACAGTTGTACAAAAGAAGACTGTAACGCATAGCGGGAATGGATATAAATGGATATACAATGGCTATAAAGATTCAAAATGCATTCATTGTTACCGTTGGAAGCAAAGCCTATAAATATCCGAGAAGATCAGTTGAAGCATAATAATCGAGTTACAAAGATTGCCCAAGTTATCAAGAAATATAGTCAAGAACTCTTTCATATTCCATCAAGTTTATAAGCTCTTCAAAGATCACGATTAGTATACATATTCATAGCTTTTAGGCTATAATTTGAGCTTAAAGAACAAACACTCATTGTTGTATTATTTGATCTTGTAGAGATCAGTTGTGCTAAGAAGTTACACATCAGTTGAATACTGATAAATTGTATTGATTCTAAGAGTTTCAATCTTGGCAGTGTTAAGTCCAAACTGAAGGGTTTTGTGCAAATCTTTGTATAAATCAAAGTCTTTCAGTGAATATCATATTTTCGAGATAGAAGGAGTGACATAGGAGTTATTGAAATCTTCGAACATCCACAAATCTTGTGTTATTTCTTATCAGTTATATTCTATATGTCTTTCAGTTATTTCCGCACTTTTATTAAGTTAAATGATTGAAATTGATAACAAGGTTCTTGAATTAAATTTATTACTAAACTGATTCATCCATCGAAAAGTTGTGAAAATTGTCAAGTGTTTATTCAACCCCCTTTCTAAAACTTTTTCACTTCCAACTGATCCTAACAACTTGGATTGTGAGATTTAGTATCAACAGGGTGAATGAATCTTGTCGCAGATTCCATCATCCGGAAAGTTCAGAATTATATTTTCTAAAGTTCACGAGCACCTGGGAACTTCAGGATGGACTTATCAGATCAGTGGAGACTACTTTATAGTGTCATCTATTCAAGTTGAGCCACAGATTTTATCCAGCATCAAAGCATCACAGAGGACCGATCCACACATTAATAGATTAAAAGAATTGTCTCAAATCGGTCAGACAGAAAAGTTTATTGTTGCCGCAGATGGTATTCTGCGCTTTAATGGCAGAATTTGGTTCCTAATTTGATAGATTTGGAAGAAGCTATACTACGGGAGCACATTGTAGTCGACACAGTATTCATCCAGGAATTAGAAAGATGTATCATACCTTGAGAGCTCATTATTGGTAGGAAGGTATGAATAAAGACATTTCTCATTTTGTGGCTAAATTTTTAACATGTCAACAAGTTAAAGCCGAGAGAATGAGACCTGGTGGAATGTTACATAGTCTTGAAGTGCCGCAGTGGAATTGTGAACACATTGCTATGGATTTCATGACATATCTACCTCGTTCTAATCGTGGTTGTGATTCAATTTTGGTGATTGTCAATAGATTGTCTAATTCAGCTCATTTTATTCCGTATGAACGTACTTGTACTTATATGAAAATGGCGAAACTGTACATTCATCATATAGTAAGATTGCATGGTGTAGTGCCCAAATTCAGTACACGTATAACCCATGCATTCATTTAATTATTAAATCATTTAATTAGTTTAAATGAGTTTTATCCATGCATAATTTATGAAAGCTCATTATTTTAAATTATTCATGTCTATGTTGATGCACGTTAAAATGTTTTTCGAGTTTATGTTTCAGGCGATTATTCGAGGCGGGATTGAGGAAAAGACCCGGTGACGATTTTCGGCAATTTAAAAATGTGGTATTTTATTTTAAGTTATGGATGGGGGTATTTTTTTTTACTAATTATTATGTTTTTAGAATTTTAAAGTCCAAATTTAATTATTAGGTGAATTTTGGGGAATGGAAAACTTTTAAAGTCTAGACCATGTGCCTTTTTAAATTTTATTAGAGGTGGTATTAGAGTAAGAGAGTGTTAGTATTTTTTTAATTAGTGCTAATTATCAATTAAGCTAAATTATCTCCTAATTAAACACAAAACACACGCACACACACACTCTACACACACTAGAAACGTGAAAGCACATACACACACATTTTTATTTCAAATCTTTTGAAGAAAAACCTAGGGTTCTCCATTAGAAAGCAGCCGCCCCCTTCCATCGATTTTTCCAGTCATTTTCGGTGGGGTTTATTGCAAGAAAGTCGAGCCGCAAGTCATCCCGGATCAACCTCGCTTCTTTCCCGCGTCGGTGTCGTCGTTACGGTACTTTTAAACGTCAAAAGGCACGTATAATCTGTTCTTGCTGTGTCGATCAAGTCATATATTGTATTGCATTGTTTTTATGCGTAAAATTTATGTATGATGATAGTAGTTTAAGCGGATCATGAATCGGATCGATTTCGAAGGAAAATTTTTAGATCTGAAACTCGTTTTTACTGTTCATGTCAAAACTGCGATTTTTCTGTTCATATTTTGGGAAAACTTTCAACGGCAAAAACGTAGAAATTTTCGATACCTTCGATCTGATATATGATTCGAAATTTTTGGACGAAAAATGAGTGAGTTATGATATTTTCCGTGCGACTGCGCAAACTGAAATTTTCAGAAAATTATGTTATTGATACGTTTCTTGAAGTTTTAAGTTGCAGGCTTCGTTGGAAATCGACGGGCGATTGTTGCTGCGTACGGGTATGTTAGTAATGATGTTAAGAGTGTTTTTTTTGAGGTTACGTTTCATGTCGATAGGCACTCGAGCTAACTAGAAGTCGTAGGAAACAGTTTGATGTCAATTGCCATATTTTGGGTCGTGTGTGTCGTAGAGCGAACACTGTTGTCTTGAAACGTTTGTACAATTTGGGTTTTATGTTGCGGTATGCTAGGATGAGTCTCGAGGTGTCGGTGCATGGTCCGTATAACCGAGTCTAGAAGGATGAATATTAGGTGTTCAGAATTTTCGTAAGTTCGCGATTACAGTGGGTGCACGGACCTGTACACGGACCCTGACACGGGGTCCGTGCCTTTGTTCCCTCAGCAATGTCTAGGACCCGAGTGTACACGGACCCTCACACGGACCCAAGCACGGGGTCCGTGCCTCTCCCCTTTCCGAGTACTCCTTTTACAGTATCTACACGGACCCTAACCCGGACCTTTAGACGGGGTCCGTGCCCTTGCTTTTCTACACACACCCCATACAGTGTCTACACAGACCCAAGCCAGGACCCAGACACGGGGTCCGTGTCCTCCTATTTTTGGGATACATTCTTTCATTCACTTAGGAATTGGGTTGAGGTTTTAAGTTAAGGTTTAATATGATGTTTTCATGATCGAGTCATGGGAAATTTTAGAACGTCCTAAGAAATGATCGAACTCGAGAGTAAGTATGATTTCTACGTTAAGTTATGTGAGTTGAGCATACAAGTTTAGGTTAGTATGTTGCAGCAACGGCCCCGATCGAAGTCCAACGAATCCCTCAACGCCAAGTAAGTATGTATGACGTGCAATAAAATATTTTAAGTTTTCGAGGTATGCTAAATGTCTTGTGACCAAATTATGTTAGGATTGGAAAGCGTTAAATTATGAACGGGGACCAATCCGCCCGTTAAATTATGAACGGGTTAGATCGTGGTTGTGAAGCGTTAAATTATGAACGTGGATCAACTGGCCTGTTAAATTATGAACATGGATCTTATGTATGCGGCAGTGGATACGTCCCTGTCAGCCCAGTACTGTGGTATAGTCTGATCAGGCTCATTTATGTTACGGGTCACTCGCTTTGAAACATCCTCTACGCAAATGATGAAGTTATGTATGTTAAAGTATGTTCAAGTATGCAGCATGTTTATGAAAGGTTAAGTTATGGCACGTCGTAGTATGTATGTACGTATGTTCAAGTTTTAATGCGCAAGTTCAAGTTTCAAATTATGTATGTCCTATTTTAAAGTTGCATGCGACCTTAATATGTAGTACTCGTTATTCCAGTTTATACGTGTTGAGTCTTTAGACTCACTAGACTTGATCGATGCAGGTGGCTATGTTGAGGAGACAGGAGGTGATGACCAAGGGGCAGGCTTGGGCTGAGTGGCAGGCTAAACCCGAGGACCGCAAGTTTATGTTTATGCAAATTTTTAAAATACTCTGATGTTTTGATTTGAACGTGAGACGTTTTGAGACAGTTTATTTTAGCAAAATTTTATTGATGACGGATGATGGTGAGATTTATTTTTATGAATGTTGAGTGACGACCGTATGAATGTTTTATTTAAGAAAATTTTTAATTCTTCCGCAAATTTTAAGTAGTGTAGAATACGGTTCGTTACAGTTGGTATCAGAGCGGTGTTCTTGTAAAGGGTTACGCCTACTGCCAGTCGCAAGAAGCTCTCGAAGTCACACCTCAAGTCTGTAAGTTTTAAAGTTTTGCATTATGTCATGTAGTAAGCACTAAGTCAGGATTTCAGCATGTATATGTTTTCAGTTCAAAGTACGTGCATCTTCTGTTATTGGTATTATAATCATGCATGTTGGGTTTACGTGTTGGGTAAATTATTGGAACAGTATGCCTCCGAGACGTATGGTTAACCAGGAAGCTAGGACTGAGGACATGGAGCACCGGGAGGAGGAAAGAGCCAATCCTCCGCCACCACCACCTCCCGACATGCAGGCACAGATGCTTGCAGGCATGACGCAGTTCTTCGCACAGTTTGCGGGGAACCAGGCTGCAGCAGCAGGCGCAGGGGCAAGGCCCCAACCAGAGGCCGTTTATGAGAGATTCCGGAGGATGAGTCCGAAGGAGTTTTCGGGTACCACTGACCCGATGATAGCTGAGGGGTGGATCAAATCCATCGAAGTGATTTTCGACTTTATGGAACTGACCGACGCAGATAGGGTCAGATGTGCCACGTTCCTTCTGACAGGGGATGCCAGATTGTGGTGGGAGAGTGCATCTGTGGCAGTCAACTTGCAGGTACTGCCATGGAATGGTTTCAAGGAGGTCTTTTACTCCAAGTACTTCACTGAGGAAGTACGAACCAGACTCACCAACGAGTTTATGACGCTGCGACAGGGAGACAGTAGCGTGGCGGAATTTGTGAGGAAGTTTGAAAGGGGGTGTCACTTCGTGCCCCTTATTGCGAATGATGCACCGGCAAAACTGAGACATTTCCTGAATGGTTTGCGGCCGATCTTACGCCGCGACGTCCGAGTAGCTGGTCCCACTTCTTATGCAGTCGCCGTGTCCCGAGCTTTGGCAGCAGAACAGGACCAGCGAGATATTGAGGCTGACAGGCAGGGCAAGAGGCCCTATCAGGCTCCACCGCAGCCTCACCATCCGCAGCAGAATCAGCGACCCCACTTTAAGAAACCGTATCAGGGGCCGCCAGCGAAGAAGCCTTATCATGGACCACCAAAGGGCAAGGGTCCAGTTCAGCAGCAAGGGGCGCCTCAGAAGCCCGTTGCCTTCCCCGTGTGTCCTAAATGCAATCGTCAGCACCCGGGACAGTGCTTGTATGGATCAGGCAGGTGCTTCAAGTGTGGAGCTACAGATCATATGCTGAAGGAGTGCCCGCAGTGGAAACAGCCAACCCAGGGCAGGGTATTCGCCATGCATGCACAGGAGGCGGACCCAGACACTACTTTACTTACCGGTAAACTTTTCTACCTAAGTTCAGTACTATTTAATTTGTATGTGGAATTTTACTTGGGATAAGTAGGATGCTAGTGTTGTTTGAGTATATTTGGGTTACTACCTTGTTAGTGTCTTTGAATATAAGTTGTGTTGTGCTAACGCATCTCAGGGAATATTTTCATAAAGAGATTAGCTACAACTGCGTTGATAGACTCAGGAGCCACCCACTCCTTCATATCAGAGACGTTTGCCAATCATTTAGACCTCAAGTCCATCGGCCTAGACGTGAATTTTTCGGTAGTAGTCCCATCAGGGGAAGAGCTGTTAGCTACCAGTGTGGTCAGAGATATCGACCTAGAACTGCATGGCCACCTAGTGTATGCAGATTTAATCATATTGCCGATGCCAGAATTCGACGTTATCTTGGGCATGGACTGGCTGACTAAGAATAGAGTTCTGATAGATTTTCAGAAGAGGTCAGTTTTAGTTAGACCGCCGGGCATGGAGCAATTTCTTTTTGAGCCAGCCAGATGGAGAAGCTTTCCTCGCATGATTTCATGCATGCAGGCGAGGAGTTTGATCTCCAAGGGATGTCAGGCCTTTTTGGCTAGCATTATTTCAGCGCCTGACGTGTCCACTCCATCCTTATCAGAGGTGCCAGTAGTCAAAGAATTTCCAGACGTCTTTCCTGATGACGTCACCGGTCTTCCACCAGAGAGAGAGGTAGAGTTTGCAATCGATCTCGTGCCAGGCACAGCGCCAATCTCCAAGGCGCCATACAGATTAGCTCCAGCTGAGATGTTAGAGCTCAAACAGCAGATTCAGGAGCTCCTCGACAAAGGGTTTATCCGCCCTAGTTTCTCACCGTGGGGCGCACCAATGCTTTTTGTGAAAAAGAAGGATGGAAGCATGAGACTGTGCATCGATTACCGTGAGCTGAACAAGGTAACGATCAAGAACAAATACCCTTTGCCTAGAATCGAAGACTTGTTCGATCAATTGCAGGGAGCCACCGTGTTCTCTAAGATAGATCTTCGATCAGGGTACCATCAGCTGAAAGTGAAGGATGCAGATGTCCATAAGACAGCTTTCAGGACCAGATACGGGCATTACGAGTTCTTAGTAATGCCGTTTGGATTGACCAATGCTCCAGCAATTTTCATGGACCTCATGAACCGAGTATTTCAGCCGTTCCTCGATCAATTCGTCATAGTATTTATTGACGACATTCTTATTTACTCGAAGAGCCATGAGGAGCACAACCAGCATTTGAGGACAGTTTTGCAGACCTTGCAGAGTCGCAAGTTATTTGCGAAGTTCAGTAAGTGTGAATTTTGGCTGCAGAAAGTTGCATTTTTGGGGCATATAGTATCCAGCAATGGTATTGAGGTGGACCCATCGAAGGTGGCAGCTGTTAAAGAATGGGTTGAGCCAAAGAACGCATCTGAAATCCGCAGCTTTTTGGGTTTAACAGGCTACTACCGTAAGTTTATTAAGGGATTTTCGTCCATAGCAGTGCCGCTCACCTCACTAACCAGGAAAAATGCAAAGTTTGTGTGGAGCGAGGAATGCCAGAAGAGCTTCGACACCTTGAAGCAAGCTCTTATTTCAGCGCCAGTGCTAGCCATGCCGACAGGGCAAGGCGAGTTTGTGCTTTATACCGATGCATCTAAGCTCGGATTAGGCGCAGTGTTGATGCAACAAGGTCGGGTCATAGCTTATGCTTCCAGACAGTTAAAGGTGCATGAGAAGAACTACCCGACTCACGATCTTGAATTAGCCGCCGTTGTCTTTGCATTGAAGATTTGGAGACATTACTTATACGGCGAGAAATGTCAGATCTTCACCGACCACAAGAGTCTCAAATACTTCTTCACGCAGAAAGAGCTGAATATGAGACAGAGAAGGTGGTTAGAACTTGTGAAAGATTACGACTGCGAGATTAGCTACCATCCGGGAAAAGCTAATGTTGTCGCAGACGCCTTGAGCAGAAAAGTGGCAGGGGTAGCTCAGTTGACAGCTCAGAGACCACTACAGTCGGAGATTCAGAAGTTTGGTCTAGAGATTTATCGTGATGGCAAGGCTCCTAGGCTGTCTAATCTGACAGTCAAATCTGATTTGCTAGACCGAATCCGAGCATGTCAGTCTACAGATGAGCAGTTACAGAAATGGAGACTGAAAGACGAAGCCAAGGGCAGTGTGCTGTACACAGTTTCAGACGGCATTGTGCGATACAGAGGTAGAATGTGGGTGCCTAGTGTTGGTTCGATCAGACAGGATATTTTGACAGAGGCACACGCATCTCCGTATTCCATTCACCCAGGAGGCACCAAGATGTACAAAGACCTTCAGTTATTGTATTGGTGGCCAGGGATGAAGCGAGACATCCGTAGGTTTGTGTCAGAATGTCTCACTTGTCAGCAAGTAAAAGCTGAACATCAGAGACCAGCAGGGTTGGTAAAGTCACTCCCCATCCCCGAGTGGAAGTGGGAGAACATTACTATGGATTTTGTGGTTGGATTACCGAGGTCAGTCAGAGGATCGAACTCCATTTGGGTTATAGTGGACCGACTCACTAAGTCAGCGCATTTTCTGCCAGTGAAGACGACTTTCTCCATGACGCAGTATGCGGATCTTTATATCCAGGAGATCGTCCGGTTGCATGGTTTCCCAGTCTCTATTGTGTCCGACAGGGACCCGAGGTTTACATCGTCCTTCTGGAAGAGCTTACATGCAGCCATGGGGACGAAGTTACTGTTCAGTACAGCTTTTCACCCGCAGACAGATGGCCAGTCTGAGCGAGTGATTCAGGTTTTAGAGGACTTGCTAAGAGCTTGCATGATTGACTTCCAAGGAAATTGGGAGTCTAGACTACCTCTAGTGGAATTCACATACAACAACAGCTTCCAAGCATCTATTGGTATGGCTCCCTATGAAGCGTTGTATGGTCGGAAGTGCAGATCACCAGTTCATTGGGATGAAGTTGGTGAGAGGACAGAACTTGGCCCAGAAATAGTTCAGCAGACTGCAAACGTGGTGGTCAAGATTCGTGACAGAATGAAGACCGCCCAGAGCCGGCAGAAGAGCTATGCCGATAAGAGAAGAAGAGACCTCGAGTTTGCCGTTGGGGATCACGTCTTCGTCAAGATAGCGCCCATGAAGGGTGTTATGAGATTTGGAAAGAGAGGCAAGTTGAGTCCGAGGTTTATTGGACCGTTCGAGATTCTTGATAGAGTTGGGACATTAGCCTATCGTGTAGCCCTTCCGCCGAATCTGGCCGGGGTACACAATGTGTTCCATGTCTCGATGCTGAGAAAATATTTGGCTAATCCTTCTCATGTTCTAAGTTATGAGCCGCTGCAGTTGACTCCAGACCTGTCTTACGAGGAGAAACCAGTCCAAATCCTAGACAGACAGGAGCGCAGACTTCGGAACAAGACGACTAAGTTGGTCAAAGTCCAATGGCTGAATCAATCGGTGGAAGAAGCCACTTGGGAGTCAGAGGCCGACATGAGACTTCGCTACCCGGAGTTGTTCGGTAAGACTTAATTTCGAGGACGAAATTTTTATAAGTGGGGGAGGAACTGTAGTGCCCAAATTCAGTACACGTATAACCCATGCATTCATTTAATTATTAAATCATTTAATTAGTTTAAATGAGTTTTATCCATGCATAATTTATGAAAGCTCATTATTTTAAATTATTCATGTCTATGTTGATGCACGTTAAAATGTTTTTCGAGTTTATGTTTCAGGCGATTATTCGAGGCGGGATTGAGGAAAAGACCCGGTGACGATTTTCGGCAATTTAAAAATGTGGTATTTTATTTTAAGTTATGGATGGGGGTATTTTTTTTTACTAATTATTATGTTTTTAGAATTTTAAAGTCCAAATTTAATTATTAGGTGAATTTTGGGGAATGGAAAACTTTTAAAGTCTAGACCATGTGCCTTTTTAAATTTTATTAGAGGTGGTATTAGAGTAAGAGAGTGTTAGTATTTTTTTAATTAGTGCTAATTATCAATTAAGCTAAATTATCTCCTAATTAAACACAAAACACACGCACACACACACTCTACACACACTAGAAACGTGAAAGCACATACACACACATTTTTATTTCAAATCTTTTTGAAGAAAAACCTAGGGTTCTCCATTAGAAAGCAGCCGCCCCCTTCCATCGATTTTTCCAGTCATTTTCGGTGGGGTTTATTGCAAGAAAGTCGAGCCGCAAGTCATCCCGGATCAACCTCGCTTCTTTCCCGCGTCGGTGTCGTCGTTACGGTACTTTTAAACGTCAAAAGGCACGTATAATCTGTTCTTGCTGTGTCGATCAAGTCATATATTGTATTGCATTGTTTTTATGCGTAAAAGTTATGTATGATGATAGTAGTTTAAGCGGATCATGAATCGGATCGATTTCGAAGGAAAATTTTTAGATCTGAAACTCGTTTTTACTGTTCATGTCAAAACTGCGATTTTTCTGTTCATATTTTGGGAAAACTTTCAACGGCAAAAACTTAGAAATTTTCGATACCTTCGATTTGATATATGATTCGAAATTTTTGGACGAAAAATGAGTGAGTTATGATATTTTCCGTGCGACTGCGCAAACTGAAATTTTCAGAAAATTATGTTATTGATACGTTTCTTGAAGTTTTAAGTTGCAGGCTTCGTTGGAAATCGACGGGCGATTGTTGCTGCGTACGGGTATGTTAGTAATGATGTTAAGAGTGTTTTTTTTGAGGTTACGTTTCATGTCGATAGGCACTCGAGCTAACTAGAAGTCGTAGGAAACAGTTTGATGTCAATTGCCATATTTTGGGTCGTGTGTGTCGTAGAGCGAACACTGTTGTCTTGAAACGTTTGTACAATTTGGGTTTTATGTTGCGGTATGCTAGGATGAGTCTCGAGGTGTCGGTGCATGGTCCGTATAACCGAGTCTAGAAGGATGAATATTAGGTGTTCAGAATTTTCGTAAGTTCGCGATTACAGTGGGTGCACGGACCTGTACACGGACCCTGACACGGGGTCCGTGCCTTTGTTCCCTCAGCAATGTCTAGGACCCGAGTGTACACGGACCCTCACACGGACCCAAGCACGGGGTCCGTGCCTCTCCCCTTTCCGAGTACTCCTTTTACAGTATCTACACGGACCCTAACCCGGACCTTTAGACGGGGTCCGTGCCCTTGCTTTTCTACACACACCCCATACAGTGTCTACACGGACCCAAGCCAGGACCCAGACACGGGGTCCGTGTCCTCCTATTTTTGGGATACATTCTTTCATTCACTTAGGAATTGGGTTGAGGTTTTAAGTTAAGGTTTAATATGATGTTTTCATGATCGAGTCATGGGAAATTTTAGAACGTCCTAAGAAATGATCGAACTCGAGAGTAAGTATGATTTCTACGTTAAGTTATGTGAGTTGAGCATACAAGTTTAGGTTAGTATGTTGCAGCAACGGCCCCGATCGAAGTCCAACGAATCCCTCAACGCCAAGTAAGTATGTATGACGTGCAATAAAATATTTTAAGTTTTCGAGGTATGCTAAATGTCTTGTGACCAAATTATGTTAGGATTGGAAAGCGTTAAATTATGAACGGGGACCAATCCGCCCGTTAAATTATGAACGGGTTAGATCGTGGTTGTGAAGCGTTAAATTATGAACGTGGATCAACTGGCCTGTTAAATTATGAACAGGGATCTTATATATGCGGCAGTGGATACGTCCCTGTCAGCCCAGTACTGTGGTATAGTCTGATCAGGCTCATTTATGTTACGGGTCACTCGCTTTGAAACATCCTCTACGCAAATGATGAAGTTATGTATGTTAAAGTATGTTCAAGTATGCAGCATGTTTATGAAAGGTTAAGTTATGGCACGTCGTAGTATGTATGTACGTATGTTCAAGTTTTAATGCGCAAGTTCAAGTTTCAAATTATGTATGTCCTATTTTAAAGTTGCATGCGACCTTAATATGTAGTACTCGTTATTCCAGTTTATACGTGTTGAGTCTTTAGACTCACTAGACTTGATCGATGCAGGTGGCTATGTTGAGGAGACAGGAGGTGATGACCAAGGGGCAGGCTTGGGCTGAGTGGCAGGCTAAACCCGAGGACCGCAAGTTTATGTTTATGCAAATTTTTAAAATACTCTGATGTTTTGATTTGAACGTGAGACGTTTTGAGACAGTTTATTTTAGCAAAATTTTATTGATGACGGATGATGGTGAGATTTATTTTTATGAATGTTGAGTGACGACCGTATGAATGTTTTATTTAAGAAAATTTTTAATTCTTCCGCAAATTTTAAGTAGTGTAGAATACGGTTCGTTACACATGGTGTGCCAGCAACCATAGTATTCGATCATGATCCAACGTTTGCTTCAAAGTTTTGGGGAATTTTGCAATCAGTTTTGGGTTCAAAGTTGGATATGAGAACCGCTTATCACCCATAGACAGATGATCAGTCAGAAAGAATCATTCAAACGCTTGAAGACGGGTTACGGGCAGTAGTGATGGATTTTAAAGGTGGTTGGCAAGAATCATTGTCTCTGGTTGAATTCTCTTACAATAATAGCTTTCAGGAAGCACTCGGTATGGCGCCATTTGAAGCTTTGTATGGAAGAAACTGTAGATCACTGATATGTTGAGAAGATGTAGGAGAAAGACAGATGTCAAAACAAGAATTTATTCAAGAAATGAAAGATAAAGTTGAATTGATTAGGAAAAGGATGAAAGCAACTCAGGATCATCCAGCTAGTTATGCTAATAAAAGGTGTAGACCTTTAGAGTTCCAAGTGGGAAATTTTGTTTTCTTGAAAATATCACCATTCCGAGGTACTATGAAATTTAGACATAAAGGGAAGTTAGCTCTACGTTATATTGTTCTGTATGTGATTGTTGAGAGGATTGACACATTGGCATATCGTTTAGACTTGCCACTGAGTTTATCTTTGATACAAATATCTTTCATTTATCTATGTTGCGGAAGTATGAGCCAGATTCATCTCATATCTTGAATTTTTAGGAAGTGGAGTTGGTCAGTTCTCTTAGCTATGTTGAACATCCAGTACAAATTTTGGACCGCGGAAAAACAACTCAGGAGCAAGACGATTCCATTGGTTTTGGTAAAATGGAGTAGACATGAAAGAGAAAAATCTACATGGGAAATTAGAGGCAAAGTCGCGAAAAGAATGGCCTCATTTGTTTGAAAATGTAATGAATTACACGATGTATTCTGAATTTCCTATGTATTATCAGTCGTAATGTTTTGGATATCTATGTTGTATTTGTTAGATTTTGAGGACGAAATCTTTTATTATGGGGAAGAATGTGAGGCCCAATAAGTATATAGACCCAGCCCATTTCCAATTAATATTTATCCAACCCATATCCCCAAAATCATCCCGTAACCATCTCCATGTTTTTCCCCTGAAACCCATCGGCTCTCCTTCAAGCACCGAGTTAACCATCTTGCCGTCCCGCCAGCTGCCGGAGTAATATTACGATAGTCCAGTAGTCGGTTTTTTCAAGCTACACGTTCCGTCTCTTAGCTGAATTGGTAGAAATCAGAGTTCCATCATTCACGTTCGAGCCAGCAGCTGCATTTCGATCTTTTTCCGATTTGGTGAGCTTCTAGCTTTGATTTTTCTTGTTGATGTGGGGTTTATTGAGCAAGGAATCGAAGCCCTTTATATTCCGCCAATTTTCAACTGATTTCCAGCTATTTTCAGCTCGGTTTCCAGCATGTGAATAGTGTTTTTGATGAATTTTCCGATGAGCCACCTCCGCGAGATCACCATTGTCCATTTTACCCTCGATTCTTGAGGTATTAAGCTTGAAATTACACATTTTGAATGGGTTTATAGGCTGCCGAGAATTCGATTTTTAACCACTCCGATTTAAATTGTTTTAGTCAGTTGGAATGCAATATATTGAAGTATATAGCGAATTTATATTGTAGGTTATATTGTTGGACATATTCATCAGAAAGTTCTTAAGAAATTATTGTGATATTGTAAGTTATAGTTGAGGTACGCTGAAAACTATATCATTATGACGATTATATTGGCATGTAAGAATATTCAGTTAATGTTGTTTGCTATTATGTGCCTTGAATGTTTATTCTGATGCATTCATGCATAAATTGTATTGGCATAACATATTGAGCCTTGACTCCTTTGACGGAGATTTATGTTGATTATGTTGAGATACATTGAGTCATAAGAAGGACAAGTGGGTTAGGATTAGCCACATTACCAGATGACAGCTAGGGACGAGCGACTTAGCTATTCTCATTCTCGAAGCTACGTGCATGGACGAGCGATGATTTGATGCTGCATTCCTGGCACAAGTGACCACTGTTACTGTTGATTATGCTATTCGTTTGGACTCTGTTTGGTATCCGTTATTCTATTGTTACCATTCATGCATCACATATCATTGCATTTAATTGGTATTATTACGTCTTTTATATACGTCGTAATTTTACTTGTTTATCATACTAGGGTCCCTGTTTCCTTTTTATGTTGTGGTTGTTTTTGATGTCATAGTAGGTAATTCCAGGGGATTTGACGAATCTGGTGGAGCGTCAGCGAGTGGTACCCAGTAGTAGAGTTGGTTTGTGTCAGAGTTCCCAGATATCTATATATTATACTAGTTTGATACATTTGTCGGGGAGATGCCATGTGTAGCTGTATGGTGTTGTTTTAATGTTGTTTTGTATTTTATTTGTGGTATGTTGTGTCTAGTCCTGACCAGTGCGGCTGTAGGATATTTGTTTGGTTGATTGTGAACTTGATGTTATTTTCAAGCGGATATTGATGTTGTTGTGTTTTGAAATTTTTGGGATATCCTACTTACAGAGAGGTCAAGCCGAAATTTCTGGAGGAGCAAATGAATATTTTAAACTTGTTTTCGTTGTTTACACAAATTATTCCTTGTTGTTGGTAATTAAATATTAATTAAGAGCACGGGCCCTCAAAACATTCTTTTGCAATTTGAGTTCCACCTCCTTAACCATTATTGTAGAGACCATATGTTCGCCAGAAGGCACTATAACTCTGAATCCCAACTCTACGTCCACTGGTATGATTTTGAATTGCTTCACAAAGGATTCAGATATGAAATAATGCGTAGCTCCAGAATCTAACAAAGCGTAAATAGCTACTACGCCCGCTAAACAAAATTCTTCCTGTAATAAGGGTAGTTTATGGCTCCCCTTACTCAGCATGAATCACGTAAGCCCTTCCAGTCGTGGGTTGCTTAAGCTTTGGGCAATCACCAGCCTTATGCCCCATTCCCCCGTACTTGAAGCACTTAAGCCCTTCCACATGCACTTGCTGTAGTGATGGCGATCGCACTCCTTGCAAAGTCGCCTCTCAGTAGTATTCAGGACGTTTTTTCTACGTGGTTGTCCTTGTGGTTTGTACTGTCCTGGCCATTTCGGTGGTCCATAAATGGCTTCTTGCTCTACTAACTTGATTGCTGGGCACGATTAATCTTGCGCTGAATTTCCCAGTTAATATCCTTCAGAGATTGCTCGGCTTGAAAATCTTTAGAAACAACAGTAGTATAGTCAATAGGATCACGTCTCGACGGATCGTCGGCCTCAAACCATCCAAGAAATTTCATAGTTTTTCCGCAGTATCATTGGCAATCAAGGGCACAAAATTACATCACTTATCAAACTTCTGCACAAACTCAACAACAGTAAAGTCCCCCTAGCGGAGAATCATAAACTATCTCTTCAACCTCGAACGAATGCCGGCAGTGAAATATTTATCATAGAATATCCTCTTGAAATCCTCCCAAGTCAGTGTCGCTAGATTCACCCCTCGCTCTGCTCTCTCCCACCATAAGGAAGTGTCACTTTTCAGTAGATAGATGGTACAACGAACTCGGTCAGCATTTGCCATATCCATATACATCATCTCTAAAGATCTAATCCATCCCTCAGCCACGAATGGATCAGTAGGGCCAGAAAAATCCGCGGGATCCATCCTCCTAAATCGCTCATAGACAGCTTTCGGTCGGACCCTCGCACCCTTTCCCACGTGCTACTCTAGTAAACGAGCCATACAGGCTAGTACAAGGGCAATAGCATCCTGATTAGGTGGAGGCTGCAGAATCTCCTCCTCCCGCCTATCCTCATTATCACTACGAAGAACCCGTCTAGGAGGTATCTCTGTACAGATCGTCCATACCACGTAACCAACATGCATGTAACATTTTAATTGAAACATGCATCTAACCTCAATATCATATATCATAAAATCATATAAAGTTCAGAATATAAAATCTAAAGCAGTAAAAAATAACAGACTTGAGAAGTGACTCTTGAGCTTCTCGGAGTGGCAGTAACACAACCTTTTGGGGGTCCTTCGCTCTGATACCAACTGAAACGTCCACTACTTTGTAACTTTAAAATCCTACAAATTTTTTTTGAAACATCAAATTTCAAAATTCTTCTTTTAAAAAATAATTTCACAATTTCATAATTCAAAACTTAATTTAACATCTAAAAATTCAAAGTGCATAAAAATCCCTAACTCGTTAATTAACCAAAAATCCTACGTCGACTTTTAACAAGAACAACTAACATCAAAATAAAGCATAAAATCCCTAATAAATCATTAACAAAATCTTTATTTCAAAACATCCATTATTTTTTCTTTATTTTTATTTATAAATATCGTTCCTTTCCAAATTCGAAAATATCATTTTAACAGCTTTACCATAAATCATAAAATCTCATATTTTCATCATAAATATTTTAAAATATCACCCTTTTTGTACTACCTAGATGTAAAATGACTGTTTTGCCCCTGGACCCAAAATTTCTCGATTTTCACTTTTTCTCACTTTTATTGACTCGAGATTATCCTAAATATTTATTTAAGTTTAAATTTGACTTATAATATTTTTATTTAACGTAAACTTGAGTATTTTGCTTTAATTTCTTAATTACTAAATCTAAAGAGTTTTAATCCCAAATTAATTCCAAACCTAATATTTCTTCCCAAATTTAAACTTAATATTTTCATACCTAAAATACCCTCATGAACCATGAATCAACCCCCGTGAACCACGGTTTAAACCATTCTTATTTCCTAAATACAAAACTCGAACCCTAACCTCTACATCAGGCCACGACTCCCTCTAACACCGAGCCACCCTCGAGCCACCTAGGACCAGACCCTCACCAGTACCTCCTGGACCCCTCCCAACCTATCCTAGCCCATAGCACCAGCCCCTAGCCCATAGCCAAGCCGTTTTCTCCCCTCTTTTGTTTCCCTTTGTCGCGGCCCTCACCAACCGAGCCAACATGGACCACGGCTGCACCAAACCCAGACTCAACCCTGAACCATCTTCCGTAGACCCTCCTGGACCAACCTAGCTTGCCCTAACCGATCTGCGCCCCTCTCTTCCTTGAACCAGCCGTGCGCGTGCCCTAGGCTCTCCTAGGGTTTGCGCATGGCTTCCTTCACCGAGCCAAGAGTCCAGCACATCCTGGAATCCTCCCAATCTTGAGTTGCAGCTAGCACAGATCACTGCTCGAGCCTTGAAGCTGCTGCCCCCTTTACCTGAGTCCTTAGCCATGAACGAAAACCTACAAAACCCTAGGACTCTTTCTTCCTCAGCCACGCTTGGCTTTAGACTTCGTGTTGTCCCTAAACAACCTTTTTTGTTCGTCCCTTAAACACCTCATAATGGAAGCATGTCATTAGGATTCATGACGCTTTTCAAACAAGTGTAAAGTCATCAAAAACGTTGAAAATATGCATCCTATCGTTAAAAGATTTATACTCAAATATTTTCATGCAAAATTACATAAAATAAGAATAATACGATTTTAATGGTGCGTCAAAGAAGTTTAGAAGCGTGTCTTTGCGTTTTAGAACGCTCGAATATATGATAGTTGTCGTGGGGCGTGAAGAAGGACGATGGGCGACGAAGAATCCTTGTTTTTTCCTCCTCAAAGTTTTGAATTTTTGTGTGTTGTGTGTGTGTGATTTTGGCTGAAAGGCCTCAAAAAACCTAGGATTTCTTTTTTTATAGATTTTAATTTAAATGTTAATGGGCTTAGGTTTTGTGTCTTTAGTTTAGGAGCAATTGGGCTTACTAATCTTAGGTAAATTAGGCTCAATAACACATATTTAGTCGAAAAATAAAAGTTTATAAAAATTAGTTTTTAAAAATAATAATTTTGATCTTTTAAAAGTCTCCTGTTTGCCCAAAATCGGCTTACGGATAAAATCAAGCTCGTCTTGTAAAATAATTTGAACTTTATCATTTTTAACAAAATTTAGTCAATCATATTAGTAAGCCTTGAAAATATTTATTTTATCCTGTCATTTCCGGTCTCCTTTCCCCAGCCTATTATCGAATATTCGAGTAAAATCTACAGTTTTTATAAAACCAAGCAATTAGACCCTTAATAATATAATATGCATCATGCAACCATTTAAAATCAATTAAATAAAACAATTAGCAATTTGGATCATTTGCATGCATGTGGTTTACGTGAGTTGAATTTTGGACGTTACACTACTAATATGTACAAATTCTCATAAAATATTCTAAAGTGGTCTTGAATTAATTAACTAATAAGTTAATTGACTAAGTTAAATAATAGTTATTTAATATAATTAATATATCGGTAAATTCAAGAAAAATACCTCTGTCAACATTCCAATTAAAATTCAGTACCTATACATATTTTTTTAGGAATTAGTACCTGAAAAATATATACTTTTAGTTTTAACCCTTATAAGGCAAAATTTACATTTTACCCTTTATTATTTAAATAAATATATTATTTTATTCACAAACATTACATGTGTCTTCAACATTTAAATGATAATTTTAAAAAAATATTATTTCTCAATTATCATAGAATAAAAGTAGATACTTATTTTGACATACAAAGTACCTATTATGAGGTTTCAGATACTTGATTTCGCTCTTTGAATACTTCAAATATATAAGAAAATACTATATTTTCGAGCATTGACCATAAATTCAGTCATTATTAGTCTTTTCATGAAAAATACATTAGGATGACTTATTAATGTCATTTTATTTTTTTAAAAAAAACATAGGTCATCATTCATCATGAAATAAGATTAAATATTTATTTTGACCTACAAAATACCTATTTTGGAGTTCCAAATGCTTGATTTGACTCTACAAATACTCCAAATGTGTAAGAAAATACTGGATTTTTGAGCTATCACAATAAATTCAATAATTGTTGGACTTTTAATTGGAAATGCATTAAGATGACTTATAATCATGTCATCTAATTTTTGAAAAATACAGTTTCTCACTCATTGTTGAATTAGAAAAAAGTACTTATTTTGATCGATAAAATACCTATTTTGGAGTTCCAAATATTTGATTTGGCTATTAGAATACTTCAAATGTGTAAGAAAATACTTAAGTTTCAAGCAATATTAAGTGACTTTTAATGGTGTCATTTGTGAAGTTAAATTGTGATATTTAAACTGGTACAAAGAGTATCTAATTAGAGTCTATAAATAAATAATTTTACCCCGTAAATACTCATATCCAATTATTTAAGGATGTCAAAATACAATTTGAAGTTAATATTAAGTGACATCGATGATGAAATTCGTGAAGTAAAAATGTGATACTTAAATTAATACAAATAATACATAATTCGAGTCCACAAATACTTGATTTTACCTTCTAAATACTCAAATTCGATTGAGTATGTCAAAATATATAGTTCGAAGATAATATTGAATGTTATTTGATAATTAGATTTGTGAATAAAAAACGTACTACCTAAATTGATACAAATAGTATCTAATTTGATTTCACGTATACTTGATTTACTCTTTTAAGACTCAATTTTGATTATTTTTAGATATAAAAAAAAATAGTTTCAAGTAATATTGAGATACTTTTGATGTGTCATTTGTGAAGTTAAAATATGATACCTAAATTAGTACAAAAAATATCTAATTCAAGTATATCAATAGTTAATTTTACTCCGTAAATGAGAAGCACTTAATTTGATTTTGCAAATACTTGATTTCGTAAATGAGATACTCACAATATGTATTAAAATACTGGATATTCGAATAAGAAACGTAAGTTCACCAAGTGTTGGTATTTTTATGGAAGATACATTTGGATGACATATTCATCTCATTTAATATTAAAAAAAAAACAAATTTTCAATTAAACATGAAAATTTTAAAGTACTTATTTTTACTTGAGAAGTACCTAATTTGAGTTTGCAAATACTTGATTTCGTAAATGAGATAATCACAATATATGTTAAAATATTGGATATTCGAATAGACAACGTAAGTTCACCAAGTATTGATATTTCTATGGAATAAGCATTTGGATGACATATTCATCTCATTTTAATATTTTTTTTTGTAAAAGAAAAAAACAAATTCTCAACTAAGCATGTAAATTTTAAAGAACTTATTTTATTTGAGAAGTACCTAATTTGATATTGCAAATATTTGATTTGGTACATGAGATACTCGTAATATGTAATATAATACTGGATATTCGAATATGCAACGTAACCTCACCAAGTGTTTATCTATCCTTGAAAGATGCATTTAGATGACATATTCATCTCATTTAATATATTTTTTGTAAAAAAAAAACAAATTCCCGACTAAGTATTTAAATTTTCAAATACTTAGTTTTACTTGAGAAGTATCTAATTTGAGTTTGTAAATAATTGATATCTTGAATGAGATACTCACAATATGTATTAAAATACTGGATATTCGAATAGACAACATAAGTTAACCAAGTGTTGTTCTTTCCATGGAAGATGCATTGATAAGAAGAATATCTAAATTGGTGAAGCTAAAATATGATAGCTAAATTGGTACAAAGAGTATCTAAGGCGAGTTCGAAAGTACTTGATTTTACTCTCTAAATACTTATATCCAACTATTTTGGGATGTCAAAATATATAATTCGAAGTTAATATTGTGTGGTCTTTGATGATGACATTCGTGAAGTAAAAATGTGATACCTAAATTAATACAAATAATACCTAATACGAGTTCACAAATACTTGATTTTACCATTTAAATACTCAAATTCGATTATTTGATGATGTCAAAATATATAATTCGAAGTCAATATTGAGTGACTTTTGATGATGAGATCCGTGAAATAAAAATGTGATACATAAATTGTTAAAAGTATTACATAATTAGATTCAACTAATAATTGATTTTATCATTTAAAAACTCAAATTTGATAATAAGTATAATGAAAGAATATTGATACATATAATGAATGATTACCAATAAATATTATGAATGAATACTAATGATCAGGATGATATCAAATGAAGTATTGTCTTGTCATTTAATGAATATCAACAAGTATTGTGAATGAATATTAATGATATTATAAATTAATACTCATAAGTATAAAGAAAAAATACTAATAAGTATAATGAATAATTACCAATAAGTATTATGTTAAATAAGAATAATGGTCAAATAAGTCATTCAATGAATATCAAAAGTTATTGTCAATTAATATTGATGGGTATTTTATAAATCATTAATCCAAAAATCGATATATATGTTTAAAATGCAAACTTCAAGCTCATTTACGAACTATGTTCATAATGCATCTCCCAATTAGCCCATGATGAATAATAAACTATGTTTATTTATTTAAATGACATGAATAAGTATCCTAATGAATTTTCCATGGAAAGATTGCATATTCGAATATCCAGTATTTTAATGCATATTGTGAGTATCTCATTTACAAAATCAAGTATTTGCAAACTCAAATTAGATACTTCTCAAGTAAAACTAAGTAGTTTAAAATTTTCATGCTTATTTGAGATTTTTTTTTCCAAAAAAATATTAAATAAGAAGAATATGTAATCTAAATGCATCTTTCATGGAAAGACCAATACTTGGTGAACTTACTTTGCATATTCCAATATCAAGCAGTCCATTTACATATTATGAGTATCTCGTGTACCAAATCAAGTATTTGCAATATGAAATTAGGTAATTCTCAAGTAAAATTAAGTACTTTTAAATATTCATGCGTATTTGAGATTTTTTTTTTACAAAAAAATATTAAATGAGATGAATATGTAATCCAAATGCATATTCCATAGAAAGACCAACACTTTGTGAACTTACGTTTCATATTAGAATATCCAGTATTCTATTACATATTATGAGTATCTCATGTACCAAATCAAGTATTTGCAATATGAAATTATGTACTTTTCAAGTAAAACTAAGTACTTTAAAATTTTATACTTATTTGGGAATTTTTTTTTTTTACAAAAAATATATTAAATGAGATAAATATGTCATCCAAACTAATCTTCCGTGGAAAGCAAACACTTGGTGAACTTACGTTGGATATTCGAATATCCAGTATTGTATTACATATTATGAGTATCTCTTGTACCAAATCGAGTATTTTCAAACTCAAATTAGGTACTTTTCATCCAAATGCATATTCCATTAAAATGCCAACACTTGGAGAATTTACCTTGCCTATTCGAATATCCAATATTTTATTACATATTGTACGTGAGTATCTCATTTACGAAATCAAGTATTTGCAAACTCAAATTAGGTACTTCTCAAGTAAAACTAAGTACTTTAAAATGTTCACGCTTATTTTAAAATTTGTTTTTTTTTTGTTTTTTACAAAAAAAATATATTAAATGAGATGAATATGTCATCAAAATGCATCTTCCATGAAAGTCAACACTTGGTGAAATTACGTTGCATATTTGAATATTCAGTATTCTATGAAATATTATGAGTATATCCTATATCAAATCAAGTATTTACAAACTCAAATTAGGTACTTCTCATCCAAATGCATATTCCATGGAAATACTAATACTTAGAGAACTTACGTTGCCTATTCAAATATATAATATTTTAATACATATTGTGAGTATCTTATTTAAGAAATCAAGTATTTGCCAACTCAAATTAGATATTTCTCAAGTAAAACTAAGAACTTTAAAGTTTTCATGCTTATTTGATATTTTTTTTTTACAAAAAAAATATATTAAATGAGATGAATATGTCATCCAAATGCATTTTCGATTGAAATACCAATACTTAGTGAATTTACGTTATCTATTCGAATATCCAATATCTTAATACATATTGTTAGTATCTCATTTACGAAATCAAGTATCTGCCAACTCAAAATAGGTATTTCTCAAGTAAAACTAAGTAATTTAAAATTTTCATGCTTATTTGAGATTTTTTTTTTTTACAAAAAAATATATTAAATGAGATGAACATGTCATCCAAATGCAGTTTCTATTGAAATACAATTACTTGGTGAATTTTCGTTGTCTATTCAAATATCCAGTATTTTAATACATATCATGAGTATCTCATTTACGAAATCAAGTATTTGCAAACTAAAAATAGGTATTACTCAAGTAAAACTAAGTATTTTAAAATTTACATGCTTAGTTGGGAATTTAATTTTGTTTACAAAAAAATATTAAATGAGATGAATATATCATCCAAATACACCTTTCATGAAAAGACAAACCATGACTGGATTTATGGTGGTCTTCATATTTTTTTTACATATTCGGAGTATTTAAAGTGCCAAATCAAGTATCTGGAACTTCAAAATAGATACTTTATATGTCAAAATAAGTACTTAATCTTATTTTATGATGAGTGAACAACTATATTTTTTAAAAAATAAAATGATCGCATGAATAAGTAAGCATAATGCATCTTTAATGAAAAACTAATAATGACTGAATTTATTGTTATTGTTCAAAAATATAGTATTTTTTTACACATTTAGAGTATTCAAATAACAAAATCAAGTATCTGAAACTTCATAATTGGTACTAATATTTTGGTAGATGGAAAACACACAATTAATTTTGTAGATAAAATTATATATTTATTTAAATAATAAAAGGGCAAAACCGTAAATTTATCTTTGTAGGGAGCTAAAACTAAGTTTGTAGAGTTGTCAGGTATTGATTTGTAAAAAAAATCATCTAGGTACTGAATCTTAAACTAAAGATGCACAGAGGTATTTTTTTGAAAGTTGCCCTTAATATATCTATGCATGTATTCAAGGTGAATATGTAAATATATTAATGCTTATGTGTACACTTTATGTGGAGATATGTGTGCATATAATATAATTATATCATGTATTATCAAAAGTTGATAAATGCATAACTTAATATAAGTATGAGAATTTAATTTAATGAAAATTCAGAGTTCTAGTGAAACAAAGATTAGGAATCCTGATAGGACAGGGATTCCTGATGTAATTAAAAATCTACCTCTATAAATATTTCATTGAGAGTCATAAGAAATAACAGAGTTTTTGCACACAAAACAAGAACAAAATTCACCAAAATCCTCTTCCCTTTCCAAGCAAAGTTTCAATTATATCAAAGAAAATAGGAGAAAAATTTTGGCCAAGCTATTCCATTAACGTCGTTGCACTGACTTCATATTTTAAAAATTCAGATGTTCCAGTCTCAACGCAAAAAATTGTTTGTGATTTTTAGTACAATCCAAACAATGAACAAAGTCTTCGATTCCGTACCCAATTTGATGATCAAAAGAGGGAGATCCATTCGAAGGGAGATACAAGAAGGTTCATCTTTGCTAATCTCGAATCAGTTTGGAATTCATCGTAATTAACACGGATGTATACAATCTAAACATCATATGGATGTTTCAATATTATACGACACTCAAGTAAATTTTTGAATGTCGAAACTAAAATTTTAAAACTTTTATTGCACCTTGGATGCAAAAAATAAGTACACCAACAACCAGCTAATGGAGCGACGTCCAAGTAAAAGATTTGGATGTTAAGGTGGTAGAATTGGAAGAAATCAAAAAGCAAAAAATGGCAAAACAAATTCAACAACAATTCATAAAGGAATATGAAATTTATATGAAGGATGAAAGTGAAATTCCTGCGAAAAAATTGATTTCCATAGACCGCTTGTAGAAAAATTTTAAAAAAATAATAGACATGGCTTGCCATAGATGTGGTCAGGTTGATTTTCCACTTTTAAATTGCTAATTATTGTGAATCTTTTGTGTTTAATTCAAGTCCAAGACCATCTCAATTCAAATCCATGACTATCCAAATTCAGGTTCAAGATTATACCAATTAAAATAGAGGATTATCCTAACATAATTTTAGAATTTAACGAATTGATTCGATTAATCATTATACCTCATTGGTTGGAAATCAAATAAAAACAACTACTAATATTTGGATTACACGTAATATATAAACAATTCGTTGAAACTAACTGTTAAAAGTAGCCCCTTAGAAACTAGCATATACATACAAGGACTCATTGTTACGATGGTTCAATCTTACCAAAATGTCTCCAGATCCACATGTTGGAGTACCGTTTTCTCGCACCTAAAACAAATTTAAAGTTTGAAACTTTTTTACATTCAAAATGTTACTTGGGCGTCGTATGATTTAAAACATTCATATTGTGTTTAGAACAATTTAACTTTACGTATTTAACGCTGAACACAAAACTAGTTCGAGATTAGCAAAATTGATCCTTATTATAAATCTCTATGAATGAATCTTCCTCTTTCAATCGTCAAATAAGCTCCGAGATAAGAGACTGGATTCCTCATATATATTGTACTAGAGATCTAAACGATTTAGCATCGAGACTGGATTGATTTAGTAAATAAATAATAGTGAACTAATTAAAACCTTGATCGACGACCAAAGAGCGTCAATCTGTCGAGTGTACAAATTTTTTTTGTATTATGATTGATCCATTTTTTGCAACTGCTAGTTTTGTGAATTCATTCACTAAAATGACAGTTCTAATCTCCTCGCTTAAGTTGCAACTAAGCTAACTTCCACACTTTCTATTATATGGAATACACTTATAAACTGCTTTATAAGCAATCTATTTGATCTCTATCAAACTACAATTGCCAAATTCAACTCATTGAATTTGACTATATCAATGGGAGCACATAATCAGATATTTGATACAGCTAGTCTTGGGTTCACAACTACATTGTGATTGAGAATAACATTTATTCTTATCCGAATTAATCCTAATTAGCCTCTTTTTCCATAAACTCCTTGATAAAAAATGTCAAAACTCGTGTGTAATCGTACCCATTGGATTATGGTAAGAATGTCTAGTAGCAACACCTCATGATCACATAGGTATCATTGATAGTACCTAGAAAAACCTTAATTTATGGTCACTACAAAAAAAAAAAGACTAAAGACAACGGTGAAAAACCGTTGTTGTATGTCTTGAAAAATCGTTGCTAAAGCCCATGTGGTTAAAGGGTACGCTCAAAGACAACGGTTTTTCACCGTTGTCGTAGACATCAAATACAACGGTGGAAAACCGTTGTGGTATGTTTTAAAAACCGTTGTTAAAGCCTCTGTTGTTAAAAGATACGCTCAAAGACAACGGTGGAAAACCGTTGTCATAGACGTCAAATACAACGGTGAAAATCCGTTGTCGTATGTCTTAAAAAACCGTTGTTAAAGCCCCTGTGGTTAAAAGGTGCGCTCAAAGACATCGGTGGAAAACCATTGTAGTAGACGTCAACGACAACGGTGAAAAACCGTTGTAAAATGATATTTGCGACGGAAACCATACAAAAACCCATTGCAATTAGCGACGGTTTTTTAACTGTTGCTAAATGTAGCGACGGTTATTAATAACCGTCGCTAACGGTAGCGACTGTTTACCATTAACTATCGCTAAATATAGCGACGGTATTCATGTAAAATACCGTCGCTACTTAGAGACTGTTAATACATGAATTCCTTAGCTAATATTTTCGGTAAAATAAAAAAAATTAATAATTTAATAAATCTGTTTTGTTAATTGGTACAATCGTGTAAGAGATAAAAAAATTTAAGTGTCGTGAAGTGATAAAATCGTGTCAAAGATAAAAATTTTAATTGTTTTGAAGTGGTAAAATCGTGTAAGAGATAAAAATTTTAAGTATTGTGAAGTGGTAAAATAGTGTAAGAGATAAAAATTTTAAGTCTTGTGAAGTTGTAAAATCGTGTAAGTGATAAAATGGAGCGAATTTGCATGTATTTATAGAGAGTGGTGGAAGAAAATGGAGGGGAAAATAGGCGGGATCGAATTTTTGAAATTGGTGACGGTGTTTCTAAAACGGTCGCTAATTTAGCGACGGTATTTGCAAAACTGTCGTTAATATTTGCGACAGTTATAGATAATCCGTCGCTAATTTGAAATTAGCGACGGGTGCACTTGATTCCGTTGCTTACTTTAGCGACGGTTTGAAGTTAACCGTCGCAAAGTTGAATGTAGCGACGTTTATCTATTACCTTCGCTAATATTAGCGACGGTTTGAAGTAAACCGTCGCTAAATACCGTTGTGTTCTATTTTTAACTCACGCCAATCGACAACGGTTTTTATAAAACCGTTGTCGATTGTCCAAATAATACGCTAATAGACAACGGTTTATGAAACCGTTGTCATAAACGTTCAAAGACAACGGTTCTGTAACAGTTGTCATTGACCCTAAAAACCGTTGTCTTTGACCCCCAAAAGACAACGGTTTTTCTAAAACCGTTGTCGATTGTCCAAGAAACACGCTAATGGACAACGGTTTATGAAACCGTTGTCATAAACGTTCAAAGACAACGGTTCTGTAACCGTTGTCATTGACCTTAAAAACCGTTTTCTTTGACCCCCAAAAGACAACGGTGTTTCTAAAACCGTTGTCGATTGTCCAAAAAAACACGCTAATAGACAACGGTTCATGAAACCGTTGTCATAAACATTCAAAGACAACGGTTTTACAGAACTGTTGTTATTGAACCTAAAAACCGTTGTCTTTGATCCCAAAAAGACAACGGTTGTATAAAAACCGTTGTCGTTTGCTTAAAAATTATCTACGACAACGGTTTTAGCTAAAACCGTTGTCGTATGTGTGTTGTTGATTCTGAAAATTCTTGTAGTGTGTTAACATACAAACTGTCCATTTAACTCATATATCCTGATCAAATCTACAACCATTGGTATATCGAGAGTTTCAAATGAATTCGATAACAAAGTGATGTATCTTTGAGAAATAACAGTGACATGATATGTGTTACTAGGAAAATACATTTCCCTAAAGCACATGTATTGTTATAGCCAAAGACTCTTAATACTATTAAATCATCATAACACATATGATATCTTCATTCCTAGGCAAATGGTGAACCCCGAATACAATGCATTTGATCCTACATATTTCGACACTACACACATCATCGCCATCTAATGACCCTCAATGGAGCCGATAAACTAATCAAAATGCAGTGCTAGTACGTAGAGCCTCCATGTTATCTTGGGTCAAAAGACTAATGGTGTATACCCATAGCCGTGGACATTTTCACTCGATAATTGATAACTACTTGGAAAGTTCGAGGAAAAGTTTTTAAGTGCCTCATCAAATGATCACTCATCTGTATGAACGGACATCTCCATGCCCTTACCAATGAAACATGTTGTTTACATAAATGATTCTAGTCTCAAGCTTAAGCAACATTTATCCTTATTTTAGGATGCTGATTTTACTAGAAACCTTTTTAAAATATATAATATTCTTTATAATGATTTTTATGATCTTACGTTGCGAGACAGACCTCATGGTATCTTTTCTATATTCAAGAGATTTATTTATGCAGCTTGCATGGGTAAACAGATAAAGTAATTGTCATAATTAGATAAAATCGTAAAACATTATTGCAATAAAGATTTTTACTTTGGAGTTAATACAGCCCAAGTCATAATTTGGCTAACTGGGCTCCTACTCTAACACCGCGTAGTTCTAAGAAAGCTGTTATTCACAAATTATGAATAGATATAGCGAGGTAGAATGCTGAAGACTATACTGATCGAAAGATTTTAGAGCTACTTGAGAAGAAAGAGTAGATAATTCAAGCCACTCAAAGTTCTTCTAGGAAAAATTTTGAGGGAAAGGGGATAATAATCAAAATATAGTTTATGGATGAACTGGTATTACAATTGTAAATTATAATACAATTAATAATAAAATAAATTAAATTCATATAATATTTTAACCAATGCATATTAATCTTACAGAGATAAATTTTAAAGAAAATGTAACCAAACCGAGGAATGTAATACGTTACAGTTTCTTTAAAACGTATTTATTCCCTTCTACGGTGCTAAAAAGCTCAGTATGGAATTTTTTTTCCCATGATACAACGGTGAAATCTGCAACAACTTAGCACAAAATCTGATAAAGGAAAACTGAATAGTACATGAAATTTATAACGATTTTGAAGAAATATCAATCACAGAAGTTGAGAGGATAAGAGAGAAGTTATGAAAGTTTTTGAAGTTATTCAAGTTAATCATTTGAAAATGACAAGGATATGTACATATATATATATAAAAATTTACCCTTGAGAATACTAAAGGTTATTTGACCTTTCAAAATATCAAAGGCCATTTGACCTTTCAGAAAGCCAAAGGCCATTTGAAACCCATTTTTATATATACATATATTTTAATTAAAATTGATATGGTCCAAAGCCCGCTACACGAGCTAATTAATTTTCCATTCATTATGAAAAAATTCAACAATCCCCTATATGAATAAAAATTAAAACGTATACAGAATTGTTGTGATAAAAGTACAACAGTTGAATCCTACATAAGATAGGTCGGTGTGACCCTTTGAACCTTCCCTTGTCAAAGTACTTTTATTTACTAGCTGACAGTAGATATGATGTCCTTGAGCTCTTCTGCATTTTGTGTGAATTAAAAAATATTTAACAAAAGAATCTCCCTTATATAAATTGTAAGGCCCGAGAATTTGATTACCATAATCTTTAATGAATTGGGAATAAATTGATGTGATTTTAGACGGAAAGGATCGGACCGGGAAAGACGAGAAAATACACGACAAAATGTGCGCGAGATAGGCAGAACACCTCGCGCATATGCGCGAAGAATGGGCGCGCATATGCACGAGTCGTGTGGAAAGAATTGTGCGTGACCAGAAGGTCTCACGCATATGCGCGAATTGTGTGCGCGCATATGCGCGAGCAGTCCAATAGCTTATTCCGCGCGCGGCATGCAAAACGAAGATGAGCCACTTGTTTCTTCATGCAACTTGAGATATATATATATATATATATAAGAAACAAGCGTTAACCTTCTCAGAAGGAAAGGAAGAAAGAAGCTCCAGTTTTGATTTTGATTGTGAGTTGCGAAAGATCCGTCTGTTAGATTTAAAATCTGAGTACAGCACCGAGTTCTTGTCGACAACAGCTACAACAGAACGTAAGTTTTGTTACGTTTTGTTAAGCTTTGAAATTATGATATTGCCAGAATTAGATACGATTGATATATGTTGTTCTTACGATATCCGACATCGTATAATCGAAACCGGATTGAAGAACAGATACCATATGAAATTGTTATGATTTACGGAAGGAATTGATTGAGATTTGATATCAGATTTATATCGTTACTGATTATGAATTGAGACTTGACTATTATTATGTGTTTTGGATATACTGATCTGCATATAATTGAAGTCAGATCGAAAAACAGACTGATGATATAATTGTTATGATTTTATAGATGATATGATTGAGATTGCGCAGATTTGATATTACAATATGTTATTATTGAAGATTATGATTCGTACTGATATCGATTATGAGTTGTGATATTATATCTGTGATGTTGAGATTGACGGAGTTATCAAGATTGTATTGTTATGCCGTTGAAACATCAGCAGATTGATTTTGATCAGATTCAGTATTGATACATTGTATCATTATAACTTTTACATTGATCAGATTATGTTTCGAATTGAGTATTGATCAGAATAGATCTTGAATAATTTGTATATTGATATTGTGTCTATTCGATACTGTCATGTCATATTGGATATGGACAGATTTGACTTCGAGACTTCGACTTCGTCAGACCGAGAAGAGAAAGGTATAAATAAATGTTGATTCGGTATTGCACAACTCCAGTGAGATTTGCCTTGAGTTTCCCAAAATCACATACTGAATTATTATTGCATTTGATATTTGCAATGTTTGTTATTGATATGCTTATTCTATTGATTCATAGCAAAGCATGAGTTAGAGTTTGGCAGATCCGCCTAGTCTTTGACAGAACCGCCCAGTCACTGGACTTTTGGATATATATCGATAGATTGAGGAGAAGACCGACTCCTATTACAGATTTTCGATATAGACATCCAAAGTCTGGGACTAAGAACGTACCACCATCTAGCCGGGGTAAAGTAGATGGGAGAACGTTGCGTTCTTATTCAGATCGGGATCCCTAGATTAAGACGAGTCGAGTCAGAGTTTAAGAGTCACAGAGTGTGATTCAGAGTTGTTTATTGAGTCATGTTTCTGATTGATACATGTTCAGAGTATGATTGATAGTTTGATATTAACTCATGTTTCTGATTATGTTACATGTTTTAGATATCGGTTTTATGCTTTTATAGGGTTTATATGAAATGTATATGTATACATTGTTTATACTGTGATATTTATATCTCATCGGAGTTATCCGGCTGTTGTCTTATTTGTATGTGTGCATGACAACAGGTGGGACAGGATCAGGGTCAAGAAGAGAACGAGGCAGGACTAGTTAGCGTGGAGATACGGGCTTGGAATTAAATTAGGTTTCAGCACTGATATGTAGTTAAACCTAGTTGAATTATCATAGACAATACCAGACTTGTATGTTTATGCTTATTATGTAATTTAAATTGATTTACATTACGTTTCCGCATTGTATTTTTTTAAAAAATTAGACCCTGTGTATTATAATCGATTGAATAATTCCTAAGAATGATTAAAATTGGAATTAGCGTCAGGGTCCCCACATAAATCAATTCTCATTATTGTTTCTTTATGGCCATGAACACATGCATGGTTTTGCGAGAGGGTCTAGAACTGAGAATTGCAATTCTTTTGAAGAGACCCCGTTTATGTAAAACCCAAGATTTTTAAGTTATCGTTTTATCATGACAGTATATTTTGGATACCAGATTTTTATTTAAATTTTAGGATGTGAGATTTTGCAAGATTTTAGTGAATAATAATATCATGTATATTATTTAATATTAAGCAGAAAAAGAGCTAAGATTTGAGATAATTTTTGATACCGGGATAAAAATCAAGCATGGGATAACACCAACCCTAGAATTTCGAATTCAAGAGTATATATATCATACAAATTTCGAAAATTTGGTTGGATAAAGATTAGATTTTCGCGTATCACCAAGATTTAGATCACGATTTTGTTGGAGATTTGATACACGGATGATACCTATCGAGATAGCATCCAACCCCTATAAATAGGAGGGTCACCTAACTCAAAATCACACCACTTCTCCCTCAAAGCTTTCGAGAATCCCCTCCCCTCTAGTTCCTTAGGTTTTTTTTTTCGAGCACAGCGAAGCCCTGCCGCAGTCCAGCCACCGTAGTTTTTTTCAAGTTTTCTTCAATAAATTTAAGGTAAGTGGGCTATTTTAATGTTTAAAATTTCGGTTATGCATGTGGGATTATTTTCGAAAATTTTGAAAGAAAAAAATAGTCGAGTACAATTTTTCTTCTATTTTTGTGTTGTCATACGATTTTAAAAACACTGTGAGGAATCGACCGTATATGGGAGGGAATCCCAACCATGACGTACCCTTACGCGGTGGGGGACATAACCGCTATACGGCCTCGCCCCCTTAGAGGAGTAAAAATTAGGGACTGACGTCAGTAAACCATAGAAGGTAGATAAATCGCAGTGTTTGGAAAAGTTATGCAAGGATGTGTTTTTTTTTTAAAATTATGCATGTTGTTTTATTGTGCTCGATATTCCCCCGCTTGCTGAGTATTTTCAAATACTCACCCCCCCTTACAACCTTCCCAGATAAGTCTGAAGAAAAACTCGAGGATGAGGAGTCCGAACAATTTTGGGGATGGTGAACGCTAGAAGAATTTAGTTTAAGTTATTTTTGACGCTTCCGCATTATAAACTCTGTCGTTTTTTTTTATTCCATTATTGTAAAGACAATATTTATTTCGGTTGAAATATGAATCATAGACTGGTTTCGGTTTAAACTGTGCTACGAAGGCTTGTTGTTTTCAATCGCGTGACTGTTAAACAACGCCGGTGTCAAACCCGAGTCTCGGGGCGTGACATTTTAGTGGTATCAGAGCCGCCAGGTTCAAGATCCGAGTGGAAGAATCGAGTTTAAAAAAAAAATATATTTTTCGGAAATTTTCGTATTTCGGCCAAACAGGGCCTTACGAGCCGCCGAGCTTCTTCGCCGATTCCGGCCGCGTCCGGTACCCGTTCTTCGTTTGGAGACTATTTCTAGAATCGTCTCGACGAAACTAACAAAAGCCCTCAACCAATTTTGGATTTCGCGTCCGTATGCGACGACAATTTTAGATCTACCAATTCTCGTATAAACCCTAAATCGCTGATCTTTGTTTCGTTCAATTACCCTACCATTCGTACTCCGATTTTAAATTAATTTTTCCCGAACGATATAAGATTCATGGGTAACGTTTCCTCTCAATCAATTTTGGAATCGGATCACGAAATCAAAAACGCCCAACTTCGAGGGAACTAGCGAGTGCGCGACCTTTCCGACCAAATTAGACGACCTTACAACCGATTCTTGCCGTGCTGTCACCGGTTCCGTGACCCTTACGACGTCGCCGACATGAGCCTTTACTCCGATCGTACTCCGACGAGTCAACCCGGCGAGTCAACTCGTCCGAATCCAGCGAGTCAACCCGCCGATTTTATTCTCCTATTTTCGGGAACTTTCGGAAATTTTTATTTACGAAAATATTTAAATACCCTGCTCTATAAATTCTTTATATTTATTTTGTCCTATATTTTTATATATATTCTGAGCATTTCCTTTCTTTATTGTTCCCAGGAAATGTCTCGTACGCGTCTCACCGCTCGTAAGAAAGTGACTCCGATCGCCCTCATCGAATCGATTCAGTTGGATGGCCACCAATCTTACGCGCACACCCAGAATATTAGGAGTTCTAACGGATGGGCCCTCAGGAACCATGAGAAGACCATCAGAAGGATGAGGGCTACCAACTTCAAGAGGAGACAACAGGTGGAGGACCTGACGACCCAGCTGGAGGTAAAAGAGAAAAGAATCGACGAGGTCTTTGAGATGTTCCAGCTCGTCAACGAACATAATTCCGAGCTTCGAGACTCATTAGTCACAGCATTGGGTCAAGCTAAGCAGGCAAGGGAGGAAATGGATAGGCGCACTACAGAGTTAACTGAAGCACGAAAGAGAGATAAGCTGAGGATTGACGAGTCATGGGACGTGGTCATGCAACTATCGGAGTGTAACCAAAAGTTAACCAAGGCGATAGACGAGAGGAAGGCAAGAGAAAAGGTGATCATTCAGAAGAAGGACGCAGACTACGTGCACGTGAGAAGTGAGTTGGATATTGCGATAGGAAAGATTCTGACCCACAAGGAGCAGATTACGGAGTTGGAGTCAGAAAATCAAGACCTCCAGATGCATCTTGCAGAGTTCTTGGACCCCGAGATGCCAGAATCCGAGGATGAAGAAGCCCCACCTGATGTGGCAGTGGGAAATGGCGAGATAGCAGATTAGAACGTTTAGTGGACCATTTTTTTTGTTTCCGTTGTTGCTACATTTCTTTTGTTCAGTACATTTATCTATTTTTAGATTGGTCATGTTTATTTATTTAGGTTGGTCTTGTTCATCTATTTTGAGAAATCAATAAAATAATTTATTTGTTCCATTGATTTCAATTTACTTCTGCGCAATCTATTGCATAAAATCTACTCGTACAAATTCTTAGAACTTGCGATTGTAGGAAATGGCCGGCAGACCCCCAAGACAGAACCGCAACCCACGTTACGCTAACACCGATCGCGAGAACAGGCAGGATAATGAGCAGGAAAATAGGCAGGAAAATCGACAAGAGAACGGACCCCCACCTGCAGTCGGCCTAAGCCGAGCCGATCTGATGGCTATAGCCACCATAGTGGCGACCACACTGCAAGGGTTGGTAAACCCGAACGCTAATCAACCACCTCCTCCACCACCGCCGAATGGAGTCAAATTCCATTATGAGTCCCTTCGCAGAAACAGGTGCCCGACCTTCGAAGGGGATGCCGATCCTGAAGTTGGCCAGAGTTGGCTAAAGAACGTCGAGACTCAACTGCGACTATTGGAAGTTCCCGAGGCACTCAAAGTAGATGTGGTTGTGCCTTTCTTAGAGGACAAAGCAGCTAAGTGGTGGGAAGCAGTCTCACCAGCCATGATCGCTACCGGACCAGTCACATGGCAGAACTTCCGAGAGACATTTCTGAAACAGTACTACCCAGCGGAAGTCAGATTGCAGAAGTTGAGTGAATTTGAAAATCTCACTCAAGCTCCAGATATGTCCGTAGTGGAATACACATCTCAGTTTAACGCTCTTGGGTCGTATGCTCCGGCAATCATGGCGGACGAAGTCTTGAAGCTACACCGGTTTAAGAGAGGATTGAACAGTCGAATCCAGTCAGCCTTAGCAGTCTATCAGCCTGCCAACTTTGCAGATCTTATGGGCGCAGCTATCCGAGCCGAGGCTGATATTCGTCGAAGAGAAGGGGAAAACAGGAACAAGCGACCCCTTAACAGCCAGCCTTCTCAAGGGAGACCAGCGTTCAAGAGGCCCAATCAAGGTGGACCTCCTTCCGGGCAATCCGCCGCCACTAACTATCAAGGACTCAAGCCATGCTCAACATGTGGCTTCAAGCACACCGGGGAATGCCGAAGGGCCAGCGGGTATGCTTTGGATGTGGGAAAGCGGGACACCGAATTGCAGAATGTCCTACCGCCGCCAACCGACCAGCAGGGCCAAACAAAGGGACTGGGCCAAATACGGGAGCAGGCCCTAGTAAGCCAAAGGAGGACAAACCCAATGCTAGGATCTTTGCCATGACTCAGGAAGAGGCTGACGAGGCAACTGAGGTCGTGTCAGGTACCATTCTGATTCAATCAGTACCTGCCTATGCATTATTTGACTGCGGTGCTACCCATTCCTTTATGTCTAAGAGATTTGCTAAGAAGTTAGGATGTAGGCCCGATAAGCTAACCGAACCTTTCCGAATAGCCACACCTACAAGTAGGGCCATTGAAACCCACGAAATTCACAGAGATTGTAAAATCGGTATCAATAATCAGACTTTTAGCGCCGACTTGATACAGTTGATCATGGTCGATTTCGACATCATCTTAGGGATGGATTGGTTAGCCAAAAACAATGCAATAGTAGATTGTAAAGGAAAGGAAGTCAAACTCCGAACCCCAGGTCAGGGAGAGGTCGTGTTTCACGGTAAATCCAAGAAACGAAAATCACTCCTTTCCGCTTCACAAGCATGGAAGGCCATGAAATCCGGAGAAGACATCTACCTAGCTATGGTCAGCGAGGTGCAAGGAGAAGTCGAACTGAGAATAGAAGACATCCCAATAGCATGTGAGTTCCCGGATGTCTTTCCAGAAGAACTCCCAGGGACAGTCCCGGACCGCGAAGTCGAGTTCGAAATTAATCTAACTCCAGGTGCAGCACCAATTTCCAAAGCACCTTACCGGATGGCACCAGCTGAACTCAAGGAGTTAAAAGAGCAACTCCAAGAATTGCTAGATAAAAGGCAAATCCGACCAAGTGTGTCCCCCTGGGGAGCTCCAGTACTCTTCGTAAGGAAGAAAGACGGAAGTATGAGATTATGCATCGACTACAGGGAATTGAACAAGATCACAATCAAGAACAGGTACCCTCTACCTCGGATAGACGATCTGTTCGATCAGCTTAAAGGAGCCGCCGTCTTTTCAAAACTGGATCTCAGGACAGGATATCACCAATTGAAGGTCAAGGCTGAAGACATTTCCAAGACAGCCTTTCGAACTAGATACGGGCACTATGAATTCACAGTGATGCCCTTTGGTCTGACCAACGCACCAGCAGCATTCATGGACCTTATGAACAGAGTGTTCAAGCCATTCCTGGATCAGTTCATAGTGGTATTCATCGATGATATTCTCGTCTATTCTCCTGACGAGGCGAGCCACGAAGAGCACCTTCACCTTGCTCTGCAAATCTTAAGAGAGAATAAGCTCTATGCTAAGTTTAGCAAGTGTGAATTCTGGCTGGAAAGTGTGTCATTTCTAGGACACGTGATCTCGAGAACAGGGGTGTCAGTGGATCCAAGGAAAGTAGAGGCGATTACAGAGTGGCCGAGACCGAAGAACGCCACCGATATCAGAAGCTTCCTTGGATTGGCAGGGTATTACCGAAAATTCGTCGAAGGGTTCTCCTCGATAGCCGTGCCACTGACGAAGCTCACACAGAAAAATTCTAAATTCACCTGGAGTGAGGATTGCGAGAAAAGTTTCCAGACACTGAAAGAGAAACTCGCATCCACACCAGTGCTGATCTTGCCAGCAGAGAATAAAGATTTCACTATTTACAGTGACACCTCTAAGGACGGCCTAGGGTGCGTACTCATGCAAGAAGGAAGAGTGATCGCCTATGCGTCAAGACAGTTGAAACCGCACGAGCAGAATTATCCTACTCATGACCTGGAGCTAGCAGCGGTTGTCTTCGCCTTAAAGATTTGGAGGCACTACCTCTATGGTGCTAAATGTGAAATCTTCACAGACCATCAGAGCCTCAAGTACTTGTTCACCCAAAAAGAACTTAATATGAGGCAAAGACGATGGATCGAGCTCTTGAAGGACTATGACTTGACCATAAGTTACCATCCGGGTAAAGCAAACAAGGTGGCTGATGCGCTAAGTCGAAAGGGCCCAGGCAAAATAACTCTAGCGTCCCTCTCTGCCCAGCCATGCCTACAGGAGACCGTCAAGTTAAACCAGGATCGAGACCCGGTACTGACTAAACTTAAGGAGCAAGTCAGAGAAGGGAAGTCTCAGGATCATCAGATTGACGACAAGGGAGTCTTGTGGATGAAGGGACGACTGTGTGTGCCTGACAGTGACAACCTCCGCCAAGAAATAATGGCAGAGGCGCACAAGTCAAAATTCTCAGTCCACCCAGGCAGTACGAAAATGTACAGGGACCTCAAGAATAGTTTCTGGTGGAATGGCATGAAAAGAGATGTAGCGGAATTCGTCTCCAGATGTCAAGTATGCCAGCAGGTCAAAGCAGAATACCAGCGACCTGGAGGATTATTGCAACCTTTGGAGATACCCGAGTGGAAATGGGAGCACATCTCCATGGACTTTGTGGTAGGATTACCAAAATCAAGGCAAGGTCAGGACGGAATATGGGTAATTGTAGATAGACTTACAAAATCTGCACACTTCCTACCCGTCCGTATGAACTACAATCTGGACAAGTTAGCTACACTGTACATGGACAACATTGTACGACTGCACGGAGTACCAGTGAGCATCCTATCTGATAGGGACCCAAGGTTTGTCTCACGTTTTTGGAAAAGCTTCCAAGGGGCCATGGGAACGAAAATTACTCTCAGTACGGCCTATCACCCTCAAACCGATGGCCAAACCGAGAGAACAATACAAACCTTGGAAGACATGCTGCGAGCCTGCGCCCTAGAATTCAGTAGCAATTGGAGCACTCATCTACCATTGATCGAATTTGCTTATAATAACAACTATCACAGCAGCATCGGGATGGCTCCATATGAAGCTCTGTATGGAAGAAAATGTCGGTCACCCTTATATTGGGATGAAGTGGGAGAAAAGACAGTGGTAGGACCCGATCTCGTACGGATGACAGTAGACAAGGTTACAGTGGTCCGAGAGAAACTCAAGGCAGCTCAAGACAGACAAAAGAGCTGGGCAGATCTGAAAAGAAGACCAGTGGAATTCAATGCTGGCGATAAGGCCTAGGTAAAAGTCTCACCTATGAAAGGAGTTGTCCGATTCAGTAAAGCTGGGAAGCTGAACCCTCGCTATGTGGGACCCTTTGAAATTTTGGAAAGAGTGGGCACAGTAGCATACAGATTGGCGCTGCCGCCAAACATGTCTAGAATTCATAATGTTTTCCACGTATCCCAGCTACGGAAATACATCTCGGATCCCAGCCACGTGTTGGAAGTAGAACCGCTCATAGTCGAAAGTAACTTGGGAGAAGAGCTGAAGTACGAAGAGGTTCCCATTAGAATCGTGGACACCAAGGACCAAGTACTGAGGCGACGAATCATTCCCTACGTCAAGGTGCAATGGTCTAACTACACTGAAAGAGAAGCCACGTGGGAACTAGAAGAAAGGATGAGGGACCAGTACCCGTACCTCTTCATAGACCAAGCCAACCCAAGTTTCGAGGACGAAACTTCTCATAAGGAGGGAGGGATGTAAAACCCAAGATTTTTAAGTTATCGTTTTATCATGACAGTATATTTTGGATACCAGATTTTTATTTAAATTTTAGGATGTGAGATTTTGCAAGATTTTAGTGAATAATAATATCATGTATATTATTTAATATTAAGCAGATAAAGAGCTAAGATTTGAGATAATTTTTGATACCGGGATAAAAATCAAGCATGGGATAACACCAACCCTAGAATTTCGAATTCAAGAGTATTTATATCATACAAATTTCGAAAATTTGGTTGGATAAAGATTAGATTTTCGCGTATCACCAAGATTTAGATCACGATTTTGTTGGAGATTTGATACACGGATGATACCTATCGAGATAGCATCCAACCCCTATAAATAGGAGGGTCACCTAACTCAAAATCACACCACTTCTCCCTCAAAGCTTTCGAGAATCCCCTCCCCTCTAGTTCCTTAGGTTTTTTTTTTCGAGCACAGCGAAGCCCTGCCGCAGTCCAGCCACCGTAGTTTTTTTCAAGTTTTCTTCAAGAAATTTAAGGTAAGTGGGCTATTTTAATGTTTAAAATTTCGGTTATGCATGTGGGATTATTTTCGAAAATTTTGAAAGAAAAAAATAGTCGAGTACAATTTTTCTTCTATTTTTGTGTTGTCATACGATTTTAAAAACACTGTGAGGAATCGACCGTATATGGGAGGGAATCCCAACCATGACGTACCCTTACGCGGTGGGGGACATAACCGCTATACGGCCTCGCCCCCTTAGAGGAGTAAAAATTAGGGACTGACGTCAGTAAACCATAGAAGGTAGATAAATCGCAGTGTTTGGAAAAGTTATGCAAGGATGTGTTTTTTTTTTAAAATTATGCATGTTGTTTTATTGTGCTCGATATTCCCCCGCTTGCTGAGTATTCCCAAATACTCACCCCCCCTTACAACCTTCCCAGATAAGTCTGAAGAAAAACTCGAGGATGAGGAGTCCGAACAATTTTGGGGATGGTGAACGCTAGAAGAATTTAGTTTAAGTTATTTTTGACGCTTCCGCATTATAAACTCTGTCGTTTTTTTTTTTATTCCATTATTGTAAAGACAATATTTATTTCGGTTGAAATATGAATCATAGACTGGTTTCGGTTTAAACTGTGCTACGAAGGCTTGTTGTTTTCAATCGCGTGACTGTTAAACAACGCCGGTGTCAAACCCGAGTCTCGGGGCGTGACAGTTTATCTCTAACTTGGGTGATTCTAAATAAAGATCAATATAGTTCTGCTCAATTACTGATGTGTAAGAATGTAACGTACCGTAATTTTTAAACTACTTGAAATTTGCAAAAAAATATAAATTTTCTTAAATAAATAATAACCTTCAAATTGCGTTAAAATAATTTGCTCGTTTAAAAATATTTTGAAATAAAACTATCACAAATAAAGTTTGCAAAAAGGTAATCGTTTAAACATCGTAAAAAACATCATGAAAATCGGAGTATTTGAAACATGCATAAAATTCTTAAAAACATAGGCGGTCCTCGGGTTTAGCCTCTGCATAGTCCGAACCGGCTCATTGGTCCCGATAAAATATCTCTCTCATTTCTTATCAGAAAAATACGAATTTAATATTAAATCGAAGATAACTCTATGTACTACAATTCATATGTTGAAAGAATTTCCAGAAAATCGGCCAAAAAGTCGCAGCACTCGAATTGACAGCAAACAACTGTTCTGCGTTCTTAAAAAAAATCTTTCCTTGAGAAGTTACACGAAAAAGGCCATATCTCATTGTTTTTGTCCAAAAATTACGAATTTAGTGTCAAATCGTATATAACGGAACATACTACTATTTTTGTGTTGAAAATATTTTCAGAAAACCAAATGAAATTACACAGTACTCTAAATGACAACAAAAAACAATTTTTGAAATCTAAAATTTGTTCGAAATCGTTTCAAAACGTATTTGCTCAAACTTTGCACATAATAACCGAATTTTCATGCATAACATACACCAAAATATCTACTATGACAAGATTGATGCATTGAATAAAATATTATACATGCCTTTGCTTTGAAATGATTGAAGATGACGAATACCATTACGGTAGAATACGGGGGACGATCGAGTGACGTTTGCTGCGCGATCTCTTGAAGAAAATTGGCTGAAAACTTGCTGAGAATTTGTGGGGGAAGGTGGCTACTGGAATAAGGCTCAATAACCCTAGGTTTTTCCTTTTAAAATAAAAAAGAAAGCCAAGGAATTTGTGTAACGCCCCGAAAATTTAAAGGTCCACGCGAACAACATTCACACAAGTTATTAAATTCCTTGTGTATTTCAATTAATTGTTTTAATTGCATGGATTAATTGTGTTATGTATATTAACATGTTTAAAATATATTTTTCTGCATGGTTGCATTAAAATGTTTCGAGTTGCGATCGAGGAACGGAGACCGATGGCTGAAAAATAGAAAATATTTTTATTGAATAATTGTTTTTAATTATTTAAATTAAGGGTGATGCTTTTTCATATTTTTGAAAATAAGGGGTTTTCAGGTGATTTTATATGTCGGACGTAAATTTTATCGATGTTAGTTTTTCAACAAAAATACGAATGTTTTGGCAACCCGGCTAATAAACTCACAAACTTATTTAAGAAAAATTATTTTTAAATATTTTAATCAAGCACTAATGGGCCTAATTAACATCTTAGTGGGCCTAAGCCTTATTAGTGGTTTAATTAACTATATAATATACTAATCTACCCCATAATTCACACACAACTACACGCCCACTTCTCCAACAAATCCTAAACTCCTCCTTCACACAAAGCCACGGCACACACCTAGTTTCTCAAGGAAAAGTTTCAACATATCTAGGAAAAGCATCATAGTTCTTCAAGGTTTTCAAGTCAACGTCTCCTCGTCGTCGTTCTTCAAATCGTCAACGATAATTTCGTGTGTTTTACATGAAAAGGCACGCCATAACTTTTTTTCAAACATCTTTCACACCATATTATGTGTATTTAATTATCCTTGCATGAAAAACATGATACACATATTTTATTTTAGTTTTTTTTTATGCCATGGCCAAAAACTCATGATTTTATGATTCAAAACTTGTGTTAATGATGCATAAAGGGGCTGCCATCATAGTGCTATGGGAAGAGATGTTTTTCCACACGTTTAAGGGCAACTAAGTGTGTGTTTAAGGGCTGAAAAAAGTAGGGAAGGAATAGGAACGAAAATAGACTCCTTGTAAGCTTGGACTCTTCGGCTAGGGCTCCCTAGAGCATGTGGCTGCTAGCTGCTGTTATGGGCACGTTCAGGGGCTTAAGAGATGTGAGCCATGATCTTAAATAGGCTGCACGAGGGCTGGTTCAAAGGTCAAGGGGCTGGACGCAAGGGCATGGTCGGGTAGGGCATGTAGGTGACGGGTTGAGTGGCTGAGGCTCCTAGGTTGTTAGGATGTTTCCAGCAGCATCTTGTGGGTTCAGTCATGGTCCTAGGAAGGGATCGTAGGGGCTGGTCGAGTCGCTTGAAGTCTAGGATCGAAAATTACAAGGCTAGGGTGGCTAGGGTTTTCAAAGGAATAAAAGCAAAATTTCAGTAGGTATCCTAGGCTGTTCGTGGGTTCTAATTGGCTTAATTTGGGTTGAAAAAGGTTTATTTATGGGTTAAGAAGTTTTGGTTCAAATTTGGTTAAGCTTTGAGTCCATACGAGTCAAAACCGGGATGTACGTCTAAGTTTTAAAAACGATTTAGGAAATTAGTCGAGGGCATAAGTTATGTCTAAGAAATATTTATGGGTGTATTTTAAGGTTATATATAAGTTTGGAATGATTTGGGTTGTCGTTTCGAGGTCTAAGATAAATACGAAAAATTATGCTTGTAGGGGTAAAACGGTCATTGTAAACCTAGAAATCAGTAAACTTCATGGCAGGACCATGAATGCTGTTTTATACGTTCATATGATTATTTTAATATGTTAAAACATTTATTTTAAATATTTATAATTTAATATGTTAAAATGTTAATGTATGATTTAATATGTTAAAATGTTGATTTTAAACATTAATGGATTTTATATGTTAAAATGTAATTTTAAAAGCTCATGAATTTTTATGATTTAATATGCTAAAATGTTTATTTTAAATCTTTATGGATTTTATATGTTAAATGGTTTATTTTAAATGTTTATGGATTTTTATGAGGAAACGATGATGTTATTGCATGCTTGTTTTAAAAGAAAAACGATATTATATTCATTTTTTTTATTAAGTGATACAAATACAAAATGTTGAAGGATGTGAAGGGATTGTGACTAAATACGATGATATGTTGGAAATATCGTGATGGTTATGATCTCAGTGGGAGCCCGGCGATTGTGTTTCCTTGGATACGGATACGAATATGTTAATATGTTAATACGTTGCCAAGTCCCAGTTGACCGGTGAGAGTGTTGCTGGTGTCCCCGTCGCCCAGTATTGTGGTATTTATGTGAGAACCCAAATTTTTGGGCACATAATTAATTAAATATAGACATGTATAAGAATTTATTTTCGAGTTATAATAAATTTGAAAATATAAATAATACATGGAAATCGAAATCCAGTGCAAGATACACAGTAAATTAATGCTGGATATCCACCTAATTGGAAATATTATATTGTATATAAGGAAGTTTTCTCAATAAGGAAGCTAGCAAATTTGCAATACAGTCCAGATACGTCACGAACCTGTACAAGAAAGTAGTCTACGTTCATCCGAGAGAGATTAGTGCAATCACCCATTTGATTAGCCATCAGCGTCATTCGTGGAGCGACTTCAGAGCTTACCTTGTAAGCTGATTTTCCGTGCCTATAAATAGGAGGACTCTTCATTCAGAACTTGCACTCCCAAATCTCGAAATCCTCTCTAGCATCACCGTATTTTCGAAGCTTTCATCCTCAAGTAGCGAAGCTCTGCCGCAATCTCACCATTCATGTTTCCTTGAGCAGTCAGAATACTGTAAGTGGGCTTTTGATATATGTATTCCTTCGTAAGCGGATTTTTGATATTATTATATAAAATTTCACACACTTATGTTTATTTTAAGTGGCTCTCGATATTTATATTCTTTTGATAAATACGGTTCACTTGTTTAATTATTTTTAAAGTGGACTTTTGAATATATATGTATTATTATATAAAAGATTTGGCACACTTATTTTCTTTTTAAGTGAGCATGATATATTTCGAAAACAAATTAAATATGACTTTGAAAATTCGATCGGCATGATATATTCATTTCCTTTGGGTATGAAATCCCCTGAATTATTCGTTTTTCGATATCAGTTATAATATTTGAAAGCATGTTGAATTATTTGAAATGCACTGTAATGATTTGATTTAGAAATGGTAAAGGAAATTCCGAACTTTGATATGCTTTGTTTAGGCCCTGATGCGGTGGGTTATAATAACCGTTCCTTTGGCCTCGCCCCTTAGAGGAGTAACATATAGGGGACTGATCAGTAAAAACCATAGAAAATGAGATGATTTTCAGTGCTATATTCGTATTTGTGTTAGTATTTGATTCAACATGCTTAATATTGAAATTTCGATAATTTATTCGTAAGTATATCCTTGATATTTGTTATGCACGATCGGCCCCCATTTACTGAGTATTTCCCAAAATACTCACCCTTTACATTCCAACCCAGATAAGAATGAGAATCAAATTGAGGATGAGGAGCAAGACTACTTTTGGGGATGGTGATGAAGCAGTCTAATTCGGGACCGGTCGATTATTCTGTCTTATGATTTTAGTATCGTGTATTTACGCTTCCGCATGTTTCTATTTCTTTTGAGTTGTAAAGACAGTGAACTTTTGGGAAATTTATGATAATAAACTGGTTTTGGTTTATACTGTGCTACGAGGCTTGTTGTTTTCAATTGTGTGGTTGTAAAACAACGCCGGTGTCGACTAACTCCGGTCTCGGGGCGTGACATTTAAGTGGTATCAGAGCCGCCAGGTTTATAATCCGGTTGGGGAAGAAAATTATTCGGGAAAAAAAAAATCGGTGGAATTTTAAAAATCGGCCAATGCAGTCTCATTCGGAACGACCAACGAGTAATATCACAACTTGTTGCGAGGCATAGTCTGAAAACATGAAATTCCTTTATTTAGATATTCGAAATTGCGTTTTTGTTATTTTAGGAAAGTTTCGTAGAACTCATAACATTTCGTAGAAAACTCAGAATTTAATTCCGTCAACTGTTCTAGATTCCTCTCAACGTATTATTTTTATCCATGGGTCAATGTCCAAACTTTCTACTTTTGGAAACTTTTTCGAAAAATCTCGTTCAACGTGTTTCTTGAACTACTTGTCGAAATTTTATGGAATTGTATTATGAGAACAATTAGTATTTGTATTTATTTTTGGGAATATACCTATAAGAGATAAGTTGACTGAAATTTCTAATTTAAGATAAGAGATTTGACTCGGGGATGATAAGTTATTTATGGAAACTAATATGAAAAAAGTTGATATAAAAACTATATCACAAGTTTTGGGTATTCCAATAGAGAAGTTGATTTTGTAGTAACAATTAATTGTGTGGGTATTAAGTTTGGGTTATTAAGAATGTTAAGCGCTAACTTTAAATATGTAGGACCTTCAACCTTGGAATATCTTGTGAGACAATATCTCCAGGTTAAAGAATTTATATTATTTTGGGATAACAAGTAGGCTATGACCTTACGTAAATAAAATAAGTTATGAGATATTGATGGGTATCAAGGAAAGTATAGTACAATAGGTTTTGACTTTTATGGTACTAAGAATGATTCAAAGGGAATGACATTTAATGAACTCCTTTGTATTAGAGTGTGATAGGCTCATGATCTTGATAAAAGTAAGATTTAGTAAAAGAATAATTATTTGAGGTAACGACTATGTTGTAATTTCGGATTTTAAGCTATAGATCGATATTGAGTTAAGTTTCAATATTCTATATGGGTTTTAATTTTTGTGATAGTAATCGGGATAATTTCAAGATAAGATTAAATAAGCATCAATCGCATATATTGAGTGCCGATTTGATTCAACTCACTTCGATAGATTTCGACGCCATCTTAAGGATGAACTGATTATCTAAGAGCCATGCAATAGTAGATTGCCAGAGTAAGAATGTCAAACTCTGAACCCCGAACCAAGAAGAAATCAGGTACCATGGCAACGCCAAGGAACGGAAATACATTTTTTTCTGTTTCCCAGACTTGGAAAGCCATAATATCGGGCGAAGAAATTTACCTAGCAATGGTAAACAAAGTGCAAGAGTAGATGAGCTGAAGTTGGAAGATATTCTAGTAATACGAAAATTTTCGGGCGTTTTTCCAGAAAGGCTTCTTGGAATGGTCTTGGATGGTGAAGTAGATTTCGAGTAAATTCGATACTTGATGATGCACCAATCTCCAATGCACTGTACCGAATGGCTCCAGATGAACTCAAGGAGCTAAAAGAACAAGTCTAAGAGTTGTTAGACAAAAAGCATATTATGTCAAGTGCATCTCATTGGGGAGCTGCAGTCCTATTTGTATGGAAGAAAGATGAAAGTATGAGATTGTGTATAGATTATAGAGAACTCTATAAGATCGCAATCAGGAATAAGTATCTTCTTCCAATAATATACGGTCTTGTCGATCAACGTAAAGGAGTTACAATCTTCTCTAAGCTTGACCTGAGGACATGCTATCATCAGCTAAAGGTCAGAGCAGAAGACACCCCAATGTCAGCATTCAGAATAAGGTCATGTGAAATCGAAATCAGGAATATCAGTGGAACTAAGAAATTAGAGGAAAATCTAGATTAGCCGAAACATAAGAATGGAACCGAAATTAGAGGCTTCTTTAGATTACCAGGCTATTAGCGGAAATTCGTCGAGGGCTTCTCTTCAGTAGTCGTATCACTGACGAGACTCGCACAAAAGAACTATGAATTCAACTGAAGAGAGAGATGTTAAAGAGCTTTCAAACATTAAAGGAGAAGCTAGCATCTACACCAATGTTGGTATTATCTACTGAGGACAAGGATCAAAGGAAGATATCAGAGGCGTACTCATGGAAGAGAGGCTAGTCAACTAAAGCCACAGGAGCAAAACTACCATACTCACGATCTCGAGTTGGCAGCAGTGATCTTTGCTTTGAAAATTTGGAGACACTATCTCTACGATGTCAAGTGTGAAATATTCACTCACTGACCACCAAGTCTCAAATATTTGTTCATTCAAAAAGAATTAAAAATGAGACAAAGACGGTTGATGGAGTCACTCAAGGACTGTGACTTGACAATAAGCTACCACGCCAACAAAGCAAATAAGGTAGCCGATCCTTTGATTCAAACATGGGTAAGATAACATAACATCATTCTCCGCGCAACCATGCCTTCGGGAAGCAGTCAAGTTAAATCAGAGTCGAGACACGACACTAGAGAAGTTCAAAGAACAAGCGAAGAAAATAAAGTCATCAGATTTTCAAGTGGACCCAGACGGAATCCTAGGAATGAGAGGACGATTATGTGTGCCAGATATCAACAATCTTCGATAAGAAGTGATGTAAGAGGCACATAAGTCAATATTCCCGACCCACCCAGGTAGTACGAAGATGTACAGGGATTTGAAAGTAAGTTTCTAGTGAAGCATAATGAAAAGGGATGTCACCGAGTTTATATCTAAGTGACAAGTATGCCAACAAGTAAAGTGTCGTTCATCACTGTGCATGGAAGAAATAGAGGAGACATTCATAACTAGGCTAGAACTAATCCAAAAGACAATGAAAAAATGGTCATCATCAAAGATAGACACAAGGTTGCATAAGACCAGCAAAGAGTTAGTCTGATCTTAAAAGGAGACCAATGGAATTCACATTGGGTGAAAAAGCTTATATAAGGGAATCATTAGATTCAAATAAACTGAAAAAGTGAAACCTCGGTACGCAGGACTATTCAAAATTCTGGAGAGATTGGCACATTGTCTTACAGAATAGCATTGCCATCAGATATATCTAGAATCCACAATATATTTCACAAGTCCAAACTAAGGAAATACACCTCGAACCAAAGCCATGTTATGGAAATTGAACCGCTAATGATCAAAGGTAACATGGGGGAAGAGCTGAAATATGAAGATGTCTCTATTCATATTGTGGACACCAAGGACCAAGTACTAAGACGACGTATCATTCCCTACGTCAAGGTGCAATAGTCAAAACACACAGAACGAGAAAACTACTTGGGAGTTTGAAGAGAAAATACGCAAGCAATATCCTTACCTTTTTGAAAGTCAAACCGACTCAAGTTTCGAGGACGAAACTTCTAATAAGAAGGGAGGGATGTGAGAACCCAAATTTTTGGGCACATAATTAATTAAATATAGACATGTATAAGAATTTATTTTCGAGTTATAATAAATTTGAAAATATAAATAATACATGGAAATCGAAATCCAGTGCAAGATACACAGTAAATTAATGCTGGATATCCACCTAATTGGAAATATTATATTGTATATAAGGAAGTTTTCTCAATAAGGAAGCTAGTAAATTTGCAATACAGTCCAGATACGTCACGAACCTGTACAAGAAAGTAGTCTACGTTCATCCGAGAGAGATTAGTGCAATCACCCATTTGATTAGCCATCAGCGTCATTCGTGGAGCGACTTCAGAGCTTACCTTGTAAGCTGATTTTCCGTGCCTATAAATAGGAGGACTCTTAATTCAGAACTTGCACTCCCAAATCTCGAAATCCTCTCTAGCATCACCGTATTTTCGAAGCTTTCATCCTCAAGTAGCGAAGCTCTGCCGCAATCTCACCATTCATGTTTCCTTGAGCAGTCAGAATACTGTAAGTGGGCTTTTGATATATGTATTCCTTCGTAAGCGGATTTTTGATATTATTATATAAAATTGCACACACTTATGTTTATTTTAAGTGGCTCTCGATATTTATATTCTTTTGATAAATACGGTTCACTTGTTTAATTATTTTTAAAGTGGACTTTTGAATATATATGTATTATTATATAAAAGATTTGGCACACTTATTTTCTTTTTAAGTGAGCATGATATATTTCGAAAACAAATTAAATATGACTTTGAAAATTCGATCGGCATGATATATTCATTTCCTTTGGGTATGAAATCCCCTGAATTATTCGTTTTTCGATATCAGTTATAATATTTGAAAGCATGTTGAATTATTTGAAATGCACTGTAATGATTTGATTTAGAAATGATAAAGGAAATTCCGAACTTTGATATGCTTTGTTTAGGCCCTGATGCGGTGGGTTATAATAACCGTTCCTTTGGCCTCGCCCCTTAGAGGAGTAACATATAGGGGACTGATCAGTAAAAACCATAGAAAATGAGATGATTTTCAGTGCTATATTCGTATTTGTGTTAGTATTTGATTCAACATGCTTAATATTGAAATTTCGATAATTTATTCGTAAGTATATCCTTGATATTTGTTATGCACGATCGGCCCCCATTTACTGAGTATTTCCCAAAATACTCACCCCTTACATTCCCACCCAGATAAGAATGAGAATCAAATTGAGGATGAGGAGCAAGACTACTTTTGGGGATGGTGATGAAGCAGTCTAATTCGGGACCGGTCGATTATTCTGTCTTATGATTTTAGTATCGTGTATTTACGCTTCCGCATGTTTCTATTTCTTTTGAGTTGTAAAGACAGTGAACTTTTGGGAAATTTATGATAATAAACTGGTTTTGGTTTATACTGTGCTACGAGGCTTGTTGTTTTCAATTGTGTGGTTGTAAAACAACGCCGGTGTCGACTAACCTCGGTCTCGGGGCGTGACAATTTGTAGATAGATCCATCGCCCAATACGAATACGAGTCACAATCACGATCTGAATTCAACAAACACGATTATCGTTAATATGAATATGACTATGTTGATATAAAAATGTTTATGTTTAAAGTTTGTGCATTATTATGAAAATTTTATTTTAAGTACAAGTATTTTTCACTGTTGTATGTGATCTGTATATTTATTATTTGTTATCAAGAATATGATGTGTTGAGTCTTTAGACTCACTAGTTGTGATTAATGCATGTGATATTGATAATTATGATATTGGAGGTCTTGATGGGTGGCTTTTGACAAGTGCAAGATTTGCACTTAATTTACATTAAAATCCATTTTGAATTATGCTTGTTTCGAACAGAATTATGCGTTTTTGGTTTGTTTCTGTTGTCATTTCAGGAATGGAGAAAATAGCGGACACGAAGCCAAGTGGACCAAGAAATGCACGACCACGAGCACGCCATGGGACAGAAGTGCGCGCGCCATCGCGCACATACTTCACGCACAGTCGCGCGCACATACTTCACGCACAGTCACTCCAGAGGAGCAGCACCGAGCGCGCCACCGTGCCATTTCATGCGCCACCGCGCGCGCGCCGCGTCCAGAATATTATAAATTGCGCGAATTAGGTCATACTCATAAAAGCAGCCGTCACTGGAGAAACACAGGATATCTTCAGCCGTCCAGGGAGAAAAAGACGCGAGAAACGGAGCGCATACTGGAGACAAAGATTCATAGTGTGAAGAACAGTTTCAAATACGAAGAACGACGGATCTGGGGACAGAGACGACACTTCGGATTTGTTATCTTTTCCTTTGTTTCTTCACTTTATTGTGTAGCGATGTCTAGAACTACGAATATGTCTTGTTTTCTCTTGGATTTCGTGATGAACTAAATTTCCATTCTAGAGGCTGACGTAACTTTGTCTATACGATTATTTGACTGCATATTTTTATGATTGATTTCCGTTTTATTTAATTGTGTTCTCTACTTTTATTTCATTACAATTTACTGGCCATAAATTGTATGTGGTTTGATTAATTCTACAACTCGGGAGAGGGATTAGGATTATAGATCATTAGAGACGCATCGTTGACTGTTTATATCGTTCGGAAGGCGTATAACTTTAGCGAGGCTTGAGTAAGAACATTATTTGCATTTACCAATTAAACGTGGATTTTATTAGGAATAATTGAATCGAAGTTTGATTGGTATAATTTATTCGTCACTTGGGAAAGGGGGAATAAAATACGTAAGTGTTCTTGGCCATTAAATAATAGGAATTCAGGAATTTAAATACAACCAGAAGAATTATCGTAGAAACTTAGTGAAATCATTCCTCTAGATATTTTCTATCATTGGTAATTCTCCATTCGGTGATTAATTTAATTCATTGTTTTCACTTGCTTCGTTCAAACAAACCAAACTTTCATTTGATTTTTCTAGATAAAGTCTTGGCTATTTTAATTACGAGCATTGATATAGATTTTATACACACTCCTCGTGGGATCGATATCTGTACTCTAACCAGTACTAAAACTTGACACCGTACACTTGCGGTAGGAAAACGTGCAACAGCTTTGCAGGACTGTCGGTGACCCGAGGACCAGTGCTTCTACTTTCTACATTTAAGTTTATGATTTACGTTAAATATTTTACGACTATTTATTTATGCTTTTGAGAGATTTTTTAGAGCTTTAGTATGTGCTGTATTTTTCATATTTATTGCTTTTTAGGTTTTATAAAACGTTTGACGATTTCATGTTTTGACTATTTCCTTTGGATTTTCAAATACTAGTTGGTTGGTTTACTTTAAAAAAAATGGTGCAAAATATTTTATATGAATGCACTAGGATCGGAAGATATTATGTGAGGATTTTAAAAAAAAAATTCTTGTACATTTTAAGCAAAACGAATAAGCAGACGTTTCAATTTGTGTGTGTTTGTGTCGTGTATGTGTGTGTGTGAATGTGTGTGTGCGTGAGTTGTTAATAAGATTAGTTGGAAATTTTAATGCTTAATTAATTAATTAGAGCTAAAGAATAGTTTAGTTAAATAATTAGGGATAAAATAATACTAATCTAATTATTTAACCCCAAACAAAGTTTTAATAAAAAAAATCACTTACAAAACTTAAAATTCCCCACTACTAACTTAGAAATTTTGAAAAGCTTAAAATCTCAAAATCACCTAATATTTTAAATTAGGCTTTAAAATGCTAAAAACTTCTTAAATCATTTAAAAATACTAATTCTTGAGTGAACCATAAAATACCACATTTTCTCAAAATCACCTACATCGTCACCGGTCTTTTTCTCGATCCTGCATCGAATATTCGTCTGAAACATGAAACTCAAGAAAACATTTTAACGTTCACCACATAAATATAAATAATTTAAAATAATGCAAATTCATAAATTATGCATCACTAAAATCATTTTAAACTTAAATAAATAATTTAACAACTTAAATAAATGTATGAGTTTTACGTGTACTGATTTTGGGCTCTACAATTGGTCCCCCACTTCAATAAATTCCGTCCTCGAAATTAGGACGAAATTTAATCTTACCAAACAGTTCAGGTAGCGACTCCTCATGTCTGCTTCAGTCTCCCAAGTGGCTTCCTCCACTGATTGATTCAACCACCGGACTTTGACCAACTTGGTCACTTTGTTCTGAAGTCTCCGCTCCTGTCTGTCTAGGATTTAGATAGTTCTTTCTTCATATGGTAAATCTGGAGCCAACTGCAATGGATCATTACTCAAAACGTGTGAAGGATTTGGTATATACTTCCTCATCATCGAAACTGGAACACATTGTGTACTCCGGCCAGATTCGGTGGTAGGGCTACACGATACGCTAGTGTCCCAACTCTGTCAAGGATTTCGAACAGCCCAATAAATCTCGGACTCAGCTTGCCTCTCTTCCCAAACCTCATAGCACCCTTCATGGGTAATATCTTCACGAATATGTGATCTCCTATGGCAAACTCAAGATCTCTTCTTCTCTTGTGAGCATAACTCTTTTGGCGACTCTGGGCTGTCTTCATCCTGTCTCGGATCTTGATTACCACGTCTGCGGTCTGCTGAACTATATCTGTGCCAAGTTCTTATCTCTCACCAAATTCATCCCAATGAATCGGCGATCAGCACTTTCTTCCATACAGTTCTTCAAAGGGAGCCATACCTATCAATGATTGAAAACTGTTTTTGTAGGTAAACTCCACTAGAGGTCTCTTCGATTCCCAACTCCCATGGAAATTGATCACACAAGCTCGCAGCAAGTCTTCCAAAATCTGAATCACACGCTCAGACTGACCATCTGTCTGAGGGTGGAATGCTATAGCAACTTAATCCCCATGGCTGCATGTAAACTCTTCCAAAAGGACGATGTGAACCTCGGGTCTCTATCGGAAAAATAGAAACTGGGATCTATCTCCTGATATAGAGCTTTGCATACTGAGTCATGTAGAAAGTCGTCTTCACTGGCAAGAAGTGTGCTGACTTAGTAAGTCGATCCACTATAACCCAAATGAAATTAGATCCTCTGACTGACCTCGACAATCCAACAACGAAATCCATGGTGATATTCTCCCATTTCTACTGGGGAATAGGGAGCGGGAACGGCTTAAGCATTCCTGCTGGCCTCTGATACTCTGCTTTCACTTGCTGGCAAGTGAGACATTCAGATACAAATAGGCGGATGTCTCGCTTCATACCTGGCCACCAATACAACATCTGAAAATCCTTGTACAACATGGTACCCCTGGATGTATGGAATACGGAGATGCATGTGCCTCTGACAAGATATTCTCTCTGATCGAATCAACACTAGGCACCCACATTCTCCCTCTATATCTCACAATAACATCAGACACTGTGTAGAGTACACTGCCCGTGGCTTCATCCTTTAATCTCCATTTCTGTAATTGTTCATCTGAAGACTGACGTCTACGGATTTGGTCTAGCGAAGAAGACTGGACTACCAGGTTAGATAGCTTAGGAGCTCCGCCCTTAGGATAAATCTCTAGGACGCTGACAGCTGTGCTATGACTGCTACTTTCCTGCTCAAAGCATCTGCCACAATATTAGCTTTCCCTGGATGGTATTTAATTTCGCAATCGTAGTCTTTTACCAATTCCAACCACCGTCTTTGTCTCATGTTTAGCTCTTTCTGAGGTGAAGAAAAACTTGAGACTCTTATATTCCGTAAATATCTGGCATTTCTCGTCGTACAAATAATGTCTCCATATCTTCAACGCAAAGACAACGACAGCCAACTTGAGATCATGAGTTAGATAGTTATTCTCATGCACTTTTAACTGTCTGGAGGCATATGCTATAACCCGACCGTCCTGCATTAATAATATGTATAAAACCACATGCAACAATGAAAATAATCATATGAACATATAAAACAGCATTCAGTGAAAATAATCTTTATAACAAATAATACGTATAAAACCACATGCAACAGTGAAAATACTTTTACGTAAAAATAACATTTTCTTGATATGCATAACATAAATGTAATGCCCGAGAATTTAATTCTGGTAATCTGTAATTATTGATGTATAATTTGATATGATTATGAAAAGATTAACCGAGACATGAAATAAGATTACACGTGAAGTGTATGTGCGAGGACAGTAGCATCGGCGCACATGCGTGACATGTATTCGCGCGCATGCGCGGATTGTCCAGAGGAGTTGGCGCACATGCGCGAATAGAAGCCGCACACATGCGCGCGACGTCCAGAGAAGTGGGCGCATATGCGCGGAGTGATGTCGCGCATATGCGCGGAAGGTCCAGTGGGTGTCGCGCATATGCGCGGAAATGAGTCGCGCATATGCGCGAGCTGCCGATGTGCAGACCAGTAGGTCTGGCGCATATGCGCGAGTTGATGTCGCGCATATGCGCGAGACGTGCAGCAAGCACACCGAGCCATGTGGCTATATGCATGTACGTGTATATATAAATATATATATACATTACAATTCATTTCCTCAGAAACGTAAAAAAGGAATTGAGAGGAAAGTTTTTGGGAAACTGATCTTAAATTCAATCGTGTGATCAATCCGTCCGTCTGAATTATAATCCGACTTCGGTACTGTGATCCTATCGACGTAGACTACACTTTGACGTAAGTTTTGCTACGTTTTGACATGCTCTGAAATTATGCTATTGTCAGAATTAAATAGGATTCATATATGATGTTCTTGACACGTTAGACATCGTAAAATCGAAGTCAGATTAAGAAATAGACTGATTATGGAATTGTTATAAATTTCTGATTATAATCAGTTGATATCAGACAGATTTGGATTATGGATTGATTATAGAATGTATTGGATATGGGTTATAGATTGTAACTGTTATCTGGTGAATTTGTATTGACGGGAATATTGAGATTGTACAGTTATGCCGTCAATTTTGAATTAAATCCAGATTGATCAGATTGTTATGGAATTGACTAGTATATTGATATGAGATTATTGATATTGTCAGTACCAGACAGATTGTGAGTTCAGGATATCGACTGAGCCAGGAACCGACGAAAGAAAGGTATAAGTCAATGTGGTATTGGGAGATGGACTTGAGTCGGTTTAGACTTGGGTTTCCCTAAATCACATACTTTACTTTATTGCATTGATATTTGCATTGATTGATTTATATACTCGTTCTCTTGATTTTAGACAGCAGGTATTAGAGGAGTCATCTTATGACAGAAGTGCCGTTAGTGGTGGGATCACCACGGGCACATTGCACGATGTCATAAGATGGTGTATTGGCGGATGTGCCAGAGTCTGTCACTGGATGTTTGGCTATCGATGTGGATAGGATGGTGGCTTTTTCTATTACTGTTAATCAGTATTGTATCGATGTGGATAGATTAGTAGCTCTTCTATTACTGTTAATCGATGTCATATCGATGTGGATAGAATTAGAGTTGCTTCTATTACTGTTAATCGGTACTATATTGATGTGGATAGAATAATAGCTTCCTCTATTACTGGTAATCGATACCGTATCGATGTGAATAGAACTGGAGTCTTTTCTATTACTGTTGATCGATACCATATCGGCGTGGATAGAACTGGAGTCTTTTCTATCACTGTTAGTCGATATACGCATGCCAACATCTGGAAACCGGGATCCCTAGACTAGGATTGAGTCTAGTCTGAATTATGATTGATGTCGACAGTTTGATTTGAGATTGTTTATGTTTCAGATTTTGATACATATTCATGTTACCTGATTACATGCTTTATATTGTTTATATGATTGCATGTTTCATTGATTTATACTGGGATTATATTCTCACCGGTATATCCGGCTGTTGTCTTGTCTGTATGTGTACTTGACAACAGGTGGGATAGGTTCAGGGTCGAGAAGATGAAGAGAGAGATCGTGATTAGCGTGGTGGCACCGGACTTGGACTAGAGATAGGGTTGAACACTTGATAGTAGTTGTCAAACCCTAGTTTGAATAAATGTGTTGTAATACAGGACTTGTATTTTATATACTGATATGTATATATGTTTTAATTTCACTACGTTCCGCATTTTAAAAAAAAAAAATTAGACCCTGTTTATAATTGATTAATTAGTCCCAAAGATGATTAAGAACTGGATTAGCGTCCGGGTCCCCACAACAGGTGGTATCAGAGCCATAGATCCCTTAGACTGAGATAGAAGCTAGTGAGCGGGGTAGATTGAGATTTTCTTTCCTGCTTTTGATTGCTAGCATGATTCCTGTGTTAATATATGCTACCTGAATTATCTGATATTGATATGGTATTGTATATTATTGGAATGGATCAGCTGTAAGATGATCCGAGGAGGATTGAAACTGGTAAGTGGTATTTGGAATTACTAACCTCTTCGATTATCAGATATGCCTCTGAGAAGGATACCAGAATAGGGAAGTACATCGAATCCTCCTATGGATGTGACCCCTACTCCAATGGAGCAATTGTTGAAAAGATTTCAGTCATTCCATCCACCGACTTTGAAAGGAACGGAGAATTCCGTGGAATGTGAAAGTTGGTTGGACGACATTGAATCACTGTTTAACTCTTTGGAGTATACGGAGGAAAAGAGGGTGAAACTGATCGGACACCAGATGCATGACGTTGCTAAACACTGGTGGAATACGACAAAACGGGCTTTGGAATTACGAGGTACGGCCATTACCTGGAATGTGTTTAAGACTGAATTCTATCTACGGTTCTTTCCAGTTTCTTATAGGAAGGACAAGGGAGCCGAGTTTGCAAACCTGAAACAAGGCCAGTTGAACATTGAGGATTATGTGGCTAAGTTTTCTACTCTGCTCCGATTTGCCCCTCATGTGGCAGGAAGTGATGAGGCCGTTGCAGACCAGTTCATAAATGGTCTAAATCCTGAAGTCTTTACCCTGGTGAATACCGGAAGGCCAAACAATTTCACTGATGCCTTGAACCGAGCCAAGGGAGCTGAAGCCGGATTGATAAGACAGAAAGAGGCTTCGTTTGTGCCTTCAGCACCGAGTTCACAGATGCCTCCACCATTTCCTCCATTTGAAAGTGGTAGTGGAAGTGGGAAGAAAGACTTCCTGAAGGCTAAAGGGAAGAAATTCAAGAAAGCTGGGAGTAGCTCCTCTAGTTCGAGTGGCTCTAGACAGACTAGTCAGGGCCAGAATTATACAGGACCATACTGTAGCACCTGTGGAGGGAGGCATTCCACAGAGCAGTGCAGAGGAGTGTTCGGCAATTGCCGCATCTGTAAACAGCATGGACACTTTGCTCGAGTGTGTCCACAGAGAGGTGCCCAGGGATCACAGGCAGCGGAGTCATCGGGATCAGTTGCTCAGCCAGGGAGACGACCCTCTGCCGTGCATTCCTTTCAGCCAGCACCGTCTACTCTGTCACAGAAGAGGCCAGAAGGGGGCCAGACAGCGAGCCAGCCTCCTCGACAGCAGGCCCGACTATTCGCTTTGACTGAGGAGCAAGCACATGATGCACCTGATGATGTCGTGGCAGGTAACTGTTTTATTTCTGGTTATCCTGCATATGTACTGATTGACACTGGTGCATCACATATTTTTATTTCTGAGAGATTTGCATTGAGTCATGCGTTACATGTTAAGTCATTGTCTGCAGTAGTGTCTGTCTCTTCGCCGTTAGGAACAGGTTTGATATCAGTGGAATCTCTGAAACCTTGTAGACTGCAGTACGATGGACATAAGATTGAGTTAGACTGTATTGTGCTTGGAATATCTGAATTTGATTGCATTATCGGTATCGATATGTTGGCCAAGTACCGAGCTACAGTTGATTGTTTCCACAAGATCGTACGCTTCAGACCGGAGATGGCTGAAGAGTGGAAATTTTATAGTAAGGGTTCTCGTGCTAGAATTCCTTTGATATCTGCAATGAATATGACTCGATTATTGCAGAAAGGAGCGGATGGATTCCTGGTATATTCAGTTGATTTACTGAAGTCGAGCCCATCATTGGCGGACTTGCCAGTGGTGTGTGAGTTTGCTGATGTCTTTCCAGATGAGATTCCTGGATTACCTCCGATGCGAGAGATAGACTTCAGCATTGAATTGATACCAGGAACAGTTGGAGGATTTACTGGCCAAGGGATATATCAGACCGAGTGTATCTCCTTGGGGTGCTCCAGTACTGTTCGTGAGAAAGAAAGACGGGTCAATGAGACTTTGTATCGACTACAGGCAATTGAACCAAGCAACGATAAAGAACAAATATCCGTTGCCACGGATTGCTGATTTGTTTGATCAGTTGCAGCGTTCATCTGTTTATTCCAAGATCGACTTGAGATCTGGATACCATCAATTGAGAGTCAGGGATTCGGATATCTCAAAGACAGCATTCAGAACCAGGCACTGGTGGATTTGTTGGTTATTGTGATGCATCTCACCGAGGATTGGGTTGTGTTTTGATGCAGCGGGTGCATGTGATTGCTTATGCCTCGAGACAACTGAAATCCCATGAAACACGATACCCAATTCATGATCTTGAATTGGCAGCCATAGTCTTTGCACTGAAGATATGGCGACATTATCTGTACGGTGAGAAATTTGAAATATATTCTGATCACAAAAGCTTGAAATATCGGTTTTCACAATCTGAATTGAATATGAGACAGCGAAGATGGCTAGATTTACTGAAAGACTTCGATTGTGAAATCAAGTATTATCCAGGGAAGTCAAATGCAGCAGCAGATGCACTGAGTCGAAAGGTATGTGCACTATCCTTATCGACGATTGGTGTATCGAATTTGATTGAGGACTGCTGTTTCGCTGGATTAGTATTTGAGACAGATCGTCAGCCTCTGAGATTGTATGCTGTTCGAGCTGAACCAGAGCTACTTTTGAAAATTAAAGAAGCTCAGAAAGTTGATCAGAATATACAGAAGTCGGTTGCTATGGTTAGGGCTGGACATCGATCGGAATACCAGGTTCGAAATGGTATTTTGTAGGTGAATAATCGTCTTGTTGTGCCAAATGTTTCGGATTTGAGACAGCGAATACTGACAGAAGCACACAACAGTCGTTTTAGCATTCATCCTGGTGGCAGGAAAATGTATAATGATTTAAAGACACAGTATTGATGGAAACAAATGAAATCTGATGTGACTGAATTTGTAGCCAAGTGTCTGAATTGCCAACAGGTGAAAGCTGAAAGAAAGAAACCAGGAGGATTGTTATAGAGTTTGTCCATTCCTGAATGGAAATGGGATCACATTTCCATGGATTTTGTGACACAGTTACCGAGATCCTCCAAAGGTTGTGATGTGATTTGGGTCGTGATTGATCGATTGAACAAATCCGCATGTTTTATTCCATACAAAATGACATACAGATATGATCAGATGGCCGATGTCTATGTTAAGGAAGTGGTTAGACTGCACAGACTGCCGAAGTCGATTGTTTCAGATCGTAATCCTCGATTCACTTCGCACTTCTGGCAGAGTTTGCAGCAAGCTCTAGGTACGAAGTTTCATCTTAGTACCGCATATCATCCACAGACTGACGGACAGTCAGAGCGGACGATTCAGACATTGGAAGATATGCTAAGAGCAGTAGTGCTTGATTTCAGCACTAATTGGCAAGATGCATTGCCTCTTTGTGTATTTTCGTACAATAACAGCTATCAAACAAGTATTGAGATGACACCATTTGAGGCGTCATACGGAAAGAAATGTCGATCCCCTCTTTACTGGGATGATATCTCTGAAGTTCCTGAGACTGGACCTGATATGATCAGAGATATGACTGAAAAAGTGAAATTGATTCAGAAGAAAATGAAGGCAGCCCAGGACAGACAAGCCAAATATGCCAACCTTCGACGACGACCGTTGGTATTTGAGGCAGGAGACCGAGTATTCCTGAAGATTTCTCCTTTCAGAGGTGTTGTCAGATTTGGCAAGAAAGGGAAATTGTCTCCACGATATGTCGGTCCTTATGAAATTCTCGAGAAGATAGGAGATCGTGCCTATCGACTTGCATTGCCGCCTTCATTGTCCGAGATACATGATGTCTTTCATGTATCGATGCTGTGGAAGTATCTCCCTGATGATTCACATGTTATTTAACCAGACGAGACTGAGCTGGATGAGACATTGACTTATGTCGAGAAACCGATTCAGATTATCGATCGTAAAGGAAAACAGCTCAGAACAAAGACGATTCCACTTGTGAAAGTTCAATGGACTCGTCATGGTGTTGAAGAAGCCACTTGGGAGACTGAATCTGACATGAGACAGGAATTCCCAGCATTGGTTCACTGATATAAATTTCTTATACAGTTTTGTATATACACTCCTTATGGATATGATTGATTACCTGTGATTTCGAGGACGAAATCGTATCTTAGGGGGGGAGAAATGTAATGCCCGAGAATTTAATTCTGGTAATCTGTAATTATTGATGTATAATTTGATATGATTATGAAAGGATTAACCGAGACATGAAATAAGATTACACGTGAAGTGTATGTGCGAGGACAGTAGCATCGGCGCACATGCGTGACATGTATTCGCGCGCATGCGCGGATTGTCCAGAGGAGTTGGCGCACATGCGCGAATAGAAGCCGCGCACATGCGCGCGACGTCCAGAGAAGTGGGCGCATATGCGCGGAGTGATGTCGCGCATATGCGCGGAAGGTCCAGTGGGTGTCGCGCATATGCGCGAAAATGAGTCGCGCATATGCGCGAGCTGCCGATGTGCAGACCAGTAGGTCTGGCGCATATGCGCGAGTTGATGTCGCGCATATGCGCGAGACGTGCAGCAAGCACACCGAGCCATGTGGCTATATGCATGTACGTGTATATATAAATATATATATACATTACAATTCATTTCCTCAGAAACGTAAAAAAAGAATTGAGAGGAAAGTTTTTGGGAAACTGATCTTAAATTCAATCGTGTGATCAATCCGTCCGTCTGAATTATAATCCGACTTCGGTACTGTGATCCTATCGACGTAGACTACACTTTGACGTAAGTTTTGCTACGTTTTGACATGCTCTGAAATTATGCTATTGTCAGAATTAAATAGGATTCATATATGATGTTCTTGACACGTTAGACATCGTAAAATCGAAGTCAGATTAAGAAATAGACTGATTATGGAATTGTTATAAATTTCTGATTATAATCAGTTGATATCAGACAGATTTGGATTATGGATTGATTATAGAATGTATTGGATATGGGTTATAGATTGTAACTGTTATCTGGTGAATTTGTATTGACGGGAATATTGAGATTGTACAGTTATGCCGTCAATTTTGAATTAAATCCAGATTGATCAGATTGTTATGGAATTGACTAGTATATTGATATGAGATTATTGATATTGTCAGTACCAGACAGATTGTGAGTTCAGGATATCGACTGAGCCAGGAACCGACGAAAGAAAGGTATAAGTCAATGTGGTATTGGGAGATGGACTTGAGTCGGTTTAGACTTGGGTTTCCCTAAATCACATACTTTACTTTATTGCATTGATATTTGCATTGATTGATTTATATACTCGTTCTCTTGATTTTAGACAGCAGGTATTAGAGGAGTCATCTTATGACAGAAGTGTCGTTAGTGGTGGGATCACCACGGGCACATTGCCCGATGTCATAAGATGGTGTATTGGCGGATGTGCCAGAGTCTGTCACTGGATGTTTGGCTATCGATGTGGATAGGATGGTGGCTTTTTCTATTACTGTTAATCAGTATTGTATCGATGTGGATAGATTAGTAGCTCTTCTATTACTGTTAATCGATGTCATATCGATGTGGATAGAATTAGAGTTGCTTCTATTACTGTTAATCGGTACTATATTGATGTGGATAGAATAATAGCTTCCTCTATTACTGGTAATCGATACCGTATCGATGTGAATAGAACTGGAGTCTTTTCTATTACTGTTGATCGATACCATATCGGCGTGGATAGAACTGGAGTCTTTTCTATCACTGTTAGTCGATATACGCATGCCAACATCTGGAAACCGGGATCCCTAGACTAGGATTGAGTCTAGTCTGAATTATGATTGATGTCGACAGTTTGATTTGAGATTGTTTATGTTTCAGATTTTGATACATATTCATGTTACCTGATTACATGCTTTATATTGTTTATATGATTGCATGTTTCATTGATTTATACTGGGATTATATTCTCACCGGTATAGCCGGCTGTTGTCTTGTCTGTATGTGTACTTGACAACAGGTGGGACATGTTCAGGGTCGAGAAGATGAAGAGAGAGATCGTGATTAGCGTGGTGGCACCGGACTTGGACTAGAGATAGGGTTGAACACTTGATAGTAGTTGTCAAACCCTAGTTTGAATAAATGTGTTGTAATACAGGACTTGTATTTTATATACTGATATGTATATATGTTTTAATTTCACTACGTTCCGCATTTTAAAAAAAAAAAATTAGACCATGTTTATAATTGATTAATTAGTCCCAAAGATGATTAAGAACTGGATTAGCGTCTGGGTCCCCACAATAAACCTTAACCTTTTCCTTTTTCTCAAAACATAACATAAAACCTTTAACATGATCATAAACATTTTCCTTTTTCCTTTCCTTTTGTTGAATTTAGATAATTAATTTGGAATTTCCTCAAACCTCAAAAGTCGATGGATCCATCTACATGAAACCGTAATACTAGGTGGCGAATGACACCAGCAACACTCTCATCGGTCAACTAGGCCCTGGCCTATCCTCTTTCGAATAGAATACGATCGTGAGGGCTTTCTCTGGGGCCTTTTCCTATAAATGGGCTCCCTCTGGGGTTTTTTTCCCTCACGGTATTCCCATTCTTACCTCAAACCTCATAACCTCAAATCCGTAATAATGGAAATACGATTGTCGGGCTCCCACTGGGACCGTCGCCCTCACGATATCTCCATCATTATCGAATTAGTTACAATTACTTTACTTCCTTCAACGTTTTACATTCGCATCACTTTATAAAATCATGCATAATATAACATTATTGTTTTTGAAACCAACCATGCAACACATCTTTTAAATGTCTTCCTTAAATCATAAAAATCCCATAGACATTTAAAACTCATATTTAATCATGAACATTTCATAAACATTTAAAAATAATCATAACATCATAAAAATAGCATTTAGAGTACTGCCATGACGTTTACTAAATTTTGGTGTAAAAATAATGTTTTACCCCTAGACGTAAAGTTCCTCGATTTTAAATTTTTCTTGAATTCATTTACTCTAACATGTCCCAAATAATTATTTAAGCCTAAATTAATTTTCTCATAATTTTATTTAGCTTAAATATTAAACTTTTTCATTTATCTTTAATTAATTGTTTTGACAATGTCTTAATCCCGAAAAATCCCAAAATTTAATATAAAATTTCTAAATTCAAAATTTAGTATTTTCATGTTATTCTAGCCCTTATGAACCACGAATCGACCCCCGTGGGCCGTTTTTCAATTTATGTTAGTTTAGAAAGCCTATTCTGACACATAAACTTCAACCCCGAGCCATCTTTCGATTTTCTCGAGTCACCCCCAAACCAAGTTGATTCAAACTCTGACCAACATCCTAGAGTACCCTACTGAACCCTTAGATCACATAGAAACCATCCCAAAACCCAAAAACAATGGCCCCTCACTCCCCCCTATGCTGGCCGAGAGTTTCATTATGCAAGGACTCTATGTTATGAGCACTTAGGACCTAGCCGACGCCCCAAACCTTGAACCAGACACTCAAGCACCTACCTAGGACCCCAATGACTCGCCCTAGCCCAGCCCTTGAGCTCTGGACCGAGCCCCCTTCCCATACACAAGCTGCGCATACCTGCGCGAACCAGCACTAGGTTCTCGGGTAGGAGTCATAAATCACTAGGACTCCTCCCAGCCCTCCCCACTAAAACTCCAACGTGGTTAGGACCTAACCCTGACTGATCCAGGTCCCGGCCGAGCCCTGGCCCCCAAGCCATGGCCCTATCAGCCGTATGTACAAGAAACTGATCCCTACCCCATGACAGCAATATTAAAACCAGCTTCTTGTTCCTTGATGTGTGGTGTTCGGTGTGTGTCTAGGACCCCTTTCAACGTGTAAAAACATCACATGATCAAGCGTTAACATCATGTTAGCCCCTTAGTATTTGAAAAAACGTGAATCATGGCATAAAACCGATAGTTTACATCATGTATCTGAGCAAATTCGAAAATAACAATAGTATACCATGTTTTTCATGCATACAAAATAAAACGTTAATACGATGTGATAGATGAGAAAAGGAGATATATGGCGTGCCTTTGTATTTTATACGCACGAAATAACGTTGACGACGAAGAACGGGATGAGGAGACGAAGACTATGAAGTTTCCCTTGAAGTTTTGACGATTTTTCCCTTAAATTATTGTAGACGTGTTGTCATGTGTTGGGGTGGGGGAGAGTTTCTAAATTATTAATGAGTGTGGTGCGTGAGTTATGAGTGATGAGAAAAGGGTTTTAACATTTAAATACTAATTGAATTACTAACTAGGCTTAGACCTATTAAGCCACTAAATTAGACCCATTAGTCTTAATTAAGATTTAATAAAATATTATCAAAGTTGTTTAAACAATTTTGTGAATTTACTAGCCGGGTTGCTAAAAACTCGTATTTTAGTTGAAAAACCCGCACGGATAAAATTTACATCCCGACGTATAAATCACCTCAAAACCCCTTATTTTCAAAAATATGAAAAACCTTCAACCATATTTTAAACAGTTAAAAAAATAATTATTTAATAAAAACATTTTTCGTTTTTCAGCCCTTGGTCTCCGTTCCTCGATCGCAACTTGAATAATCCTTAAAAATACAATGTTATGCATAATGACAAGAAAATCCTATTTAACATATAAGCATGTATGTCACATAATCAATTAGCAATTAAATCAATTATTTACTCATTTTCCATATTTCCTAGATTCGCATGCAGTTGGATTACGTCTTCTTAATTTTGGACCTTACAATTCCTCCCCCTCTTAAATAAAATTTCGTCCCCGAAATTAGAACTTACCGAATAATTCTGGATAGAGACTCTCCAAGTCGCCCTCGGTTTCCCAAATAGCTTCCTCTTCTAAGTGATTCAACCACTTGACCTTGACCATTGGAATGACTTCGTTTAGCAATCTTCTTTCTTGCCTTGCTAAGATCTGGACAGATCTTTCTTCATATGTCATACTTGGAGTTAATTTAAAAGGTTCATAATTTAGTACATGTGACGGATTCGACAAGTACTTCCGCAGCATCGAAATATGAAACACATTATGAACTCCAGAAAGTGTTGGTGGCAATGCCACTCTATAAGCTACTGTCCCAATCCTCTCCAAAATCTCAAATGGACCTATAAATCTTGGACTAAACTTGCCTTTCTTGCCAAAGCGCATAACACCCTTTATAGGTGTTATTTTCACAAATACATGGTCGCCCACTGCAAACTATAAGTCCCTTCGTCTTTTGTCCGCATAACTCTTTTGTTGGCTTTGTGCAGTCTTCATTCTCTCACGAATTTTGACTACAAGCTCGGCAGTCTCTTCAATGACATCCGGACCAATATCCCTTCTATCCCCAACCTTGTCCCATTGAATAGGAGATTTAAATTTCCTTCCATAAAGTGCCTCAAAAGGAGCCATCCCGATTGATGATTGGAAACTATTATTGTAGGTGAACTCCACTAGAGGTAACTTTGGTTCTCAACTGCCTTGGAAATCAATAACACATGCTCGCAGTAGATCTTCCAAAATCTATAACTCTTTTGGACTGACCATCGATTTGAGGATGGAATGCTGTACTGAATAATAACTTGGTCCCCATCGCTGCATGCAGACTTTCCCAAAAAGATGACATGAATCTCGGATCTCTGTCAGAAACAATATACACTGGAATCCCATGCAGACGAACATCTTTCGAATATATAACTCTGCATGCTGAATAATGGTGAATGTCGTCTTAATAGGTAGAAAATGCGCTGATTTCATAAAACGATACACTATCACCCAAATGGAATTCAATCCCTTAACCGTCTTTGGCAATCCCACAACAAAGTTCCTGGTGATATTTTCTCATTTCCACTCGGGAATAGGGAGTGGCTTCAATTTTCCCGCTGGTCTTTGATACTCTGCTTTAACTTGTTGACAAGTCAAACACTCGGACACAAATCTCATAATGTCCCTCTTCATGCCTGACCACCAATATAACAACTTCAAATCTTTGTACATTTTCGTACTTCCCGCGTGGATGGAGTAAAGTGTGTCATGGGCTCCCTTCATAATAAGATCTCTCAAAGAATCTTCACTAGGAACCCATAGTTGATCTCAATAACGAACTAAACCATCCACCACTGCATATAAATTCCGGCCCTTGGCTTCATCTCTAGCTCTCCACTTTTGCAATTGCTCATCAGTGGAATGTCCATCTCGAATTATATCTCTCAAAGTCGACTAGACTGACAGCGTGGCAAGATTTTGGGCCTCGCCCCTAGCATATACTGTGAGCTCAAACCGCTGTATCTCGGACTGCAACGGATTTTGGAGTGATAATTGAGTGATAACTGCTGCCTTTCTGCTCAACGCGTCTGCCACTACATTAGCTTTTCCCGGATGGTAGCTAATGTCACAATCATAGTCCTTTACCAACTCAAGCCATCTGCGTTGTCTCATATTCAACTCCTTTTGGGTGAAGAAGTATTTCAAACTTTTATGGTCGGTGAATATTTTGCACTTCTCCCCATAAAGGTAGTGTCTCCAAATCTTTAGTGCAAAGACTACTTCTGCAAGCTCCAGATCATGAGTAGGGTAGTTCTTCTCGTGAATTTTCAGCTGTCTCGACGCATAGGCAATAACTTGGTCGTTTTGCATCAGAACTGCGCCCAAACGAAGTTTAGAAGCGTCGGTATAAAGAACATACTCCCCTTGCCCCAATGGCAGAGATAACACTGGTGTTGATATCAAGGCTTGCTTCAACTTGTCAAAACTGTCTTGGCACCCTGGTCCACAAACAAACTTTGCATTTTTCTTTGTCAAGGCGGTCATAGGTACCGCTGTAGATGAGAACCCATGAATAAACTTGCGATAATAGCCTGCTAGTCCCAAGAAGCTGCGAATCTCGATAACACTCTTCGGTACTGGCCATTCTTTCACTCCCTCAACTTTACTTGGATCGACCTCCACTCCACTACTAGAAATGATGTGGCCTAAGATTGCCACTCTATCAAGCCAAACTCGCACTTGCTGAATTTTGCATATAGCTTCCTATCTTGTAGAACTTGCAGTGCTGTCCTCAAATGACGACTATGCTCCTCTTTGCTCTTGGAATAGATTAATATGTCATCAATGAAGACTATAATAAACTGATCCAGATACGGCTTAAATACGCGATTCATGAGATCCATGAATATCGCTAGCGCATTGGTCAACCCAAATGGCATGACCATAAACTCATAGTGCCCATATCTTTTGCGAAATGCCGTCTTGTGTACCTCTGACTCTTTTAATTTCAATTGATGGTATCCAGATCGCAGATCAATCTTAGAAAATATCGATGTTCCTTGCAACTGATCAAATAAATATTCAATTCTTGGCAGTGGATACCTGTTTTTGATAGTGACCCTATTAAGCTCTTGATAATCGATGCAAAGACGCATACTACCATCTTTCTTCTTCACGAATAACACCGGTGCGCCCCATGGAGAAGAACTAGGGAGAATGAAACCCTTGTTTAGCAATTCTTGGATTTAATATTTCAATTCTTTCATTTCAGCAGGTGCTAGACGATAAGGTGCTTTTGATATAGGAACTGTGTCCGGCATGAGATCAATAGAGAATTCCACTTCAAGATCGGGTGGAATTCCAGAAACGTCCTCGAGAAAGACGCTAGGGAAATCTCTGACAATATCAACATCTTCTAACTTCTGACTGATAGATGCATGTGTGGTGGTGACACATGCTAGAAAAGCTTGGCATCCCCGCTTAATAAGCTTCCTCGCACATAGACAAGAGATAATGTGTGGAATTTGATTGTTTCTCGCCGCCTCAAAGACAAAAGGTTTACCACTAGGCGGTCGAATAGACACTGTTCGATGACGAAAATCAATCAAAGCTCCATTTGCTGATAACCAATTCATCCCGAGTATAATATCAAATTCGGGCATATGAAGCACAATAAGATCTGCCCGAACCACATCCTTGAATAAAAAAGTTCCAGATTCTTGACAATCTTAGACGTGAGCATTTCATCACCTGATGGAATAGAAACTTTGAAACCCATACCCATATCTTAAGGAGTAATATTCAGTCTTTTTATGAAGGTTTCAGATATAAAAGAATGTGTAGCTCCTGAATCTAGCAATGCATAGGTAGCCACACCTAGAATGATGATCCTCCCTGCGACGAAAATGTCTTTTAAATCTTTTCGTGATGAAAAAACTTATGGATTTACTATAATTAATTATATGAAGATTGCGTGTTGAATTTGAAAGGTGATCGGTTACGGTGACCGGAAGCGCAACGGAAGTTCAAAAATCTAAAATTTTTAGCTAAAATTTTCGGCCACCATGACTAAGTGCAGCAAATACAATAAAAACACATTCATAATGTCATACATAGGGTGTTTAGAAGTTTTACCTATCAATCACAAGGATTGATGTGTGGCTCCAACTTTGTTGTTAAACAACAAAGCTCTTGAATGGCATGAAGAAATCTACAAGCTTCCTCCTACCTTGAATCTTTCCTTCAAATTAAGCCCACCACCAACTAGGTAGATCCCCTCATATTTTGCACTAGAAAAATATGAGGATTTTTCATTTGAGAAGAGAGTGTTTCTTCAACCATTGAAGAAAGAAAAATTGGAGAGAAAGTGAATAGTATTTTCGGCACTATTCATGCTTGGAGAGAAGGAGAGACCTTTTTTTTGGTTGTGGGAAAAGTAGTGTCAAAAAGGTGCATGCTATGCCTTGAAAACTCAAAAAGTAGTCTCCCAACCTTTCACCTCCCATGCATACATATTATATGGTTTTTATCAAAATAAAAACCATGGACTAAATTTAATTATCTCAAACATATTTGAGACTAATTAAACATTACTTGAATTTACCCAAGTCCCACTAGTTAAATAATTAATTTAAATTGAGCTCTACAAGACTCAATATAATTTAATTAATTCAACACTTGAATTAATTTAATTATTTGGACTCTACTAGGTTCACTAGTGTTTAATTAATTCAACACTTGAATTAATTTAATTTAGTCCATGATAATGTTTATGAAAATCACAATTTTCAAATACATTATTCACTTGGCCAAAATTTTTATTTAGGAACACTTCCATAAATTAAAATTTACATTTCTCTCATAGAAGTCATACTTCTATTTTTCTTTACACTTGTAAACTCATTTATAAGTCGTTCAACATATTGAACTATTTTCTCCTTTATAGAAGTCATACTTCTAATTTTCCTTACGCTTATAAACTCCTTTATAAGCCGTTCAACACATTGAACTATTTTACTTCTCAACGGGATCTAGAAAGCTAGTACTTGTGTGGCCCTCAATGGTTCATTGATACAACTACCCGTGGGTTCACATCTACATGTGATTCGGACTAAACATATCCATATATGAGCATACCCTAATTGCTCCATTCTTACTTATCAACTCCTTGATAATAAGAACGTCAGAACTCAAGTCTGATAGTACCCAACCAATCATGTTAAACGCCTAGCAGCATCGCTTACATGATTCCCTAGGTATCAAATGATAGTGCCTGCAAGAACCATTCAATTATGGTTACCGTACAGTACGGTCCCTTAAACTCATATATCCCGATCGATTCGACAACCATTGGTTTATCGAGAGTTGTCAATGAATCGATACTATGTGTCATGTCGTAGTTGCATCAATGGTGTAATCTATGAAACCCCTTTCATAATTACCACCATACTCTGGCCAGAGATTTCAACCTACTAACACATGATAACACATAGGATATCCATACCCGAAGGTAAGCGGTGAATCCCCGACTACAATGCATCGACTCCTATGTGTTTCGACAGAACACCCAATCTTGCCACCTGATGACCCATAAGAGTCGGTAAACAAGTCAAAGTGTAATTCTAGCACATAGAGTCTCAATGTTGTCCCGGGTCATAAGGACTAATTCTGTACAACCATAAACTAGGACATTTCCACTCGATAAGTGAGAACCACTTGGAAAGTCCTTTTATGGAGGGTTGTTCAGTGCACTCTACAAGGAGTACCTATCTGCATGTCGGACATCACAATGTCCCCTACCAATGAAACATGGTACTCACATCGCAGATACTAGTCTCGAACTCTAGCGGCCTATATCCTTCTTAGTGGCGACTGAATCGACTAGGAACCGTTTAGAATATACAGTATTACAAATATGAGTTTCATGATACTCATCATATGAGCATCTCATATTCTTTCTACCATTTGTATATTCAAGGGCTTTATCTATGCAACTAGCATGAGTATACAGATAAAGATGTGCCAAAATAATAATATCAAATATTACTAAAATAAAGATTGCTTATACATAGAGTTTCATTGTGAACACTCGGCCAACACTTGGCTCGACGGACACCTACTCTAACAATCTCCCACTTGCACTAGAGCCAACTACCCATATGCTTTAAACCCATTGATTCGCGATGCTTGTCGAATAATGGTCCAGGTAAAGGCTTAGCTAGTGGATCAACAACATTATCTGCGGAGCCGACTATGTCAAAAGACACCTCTCTACTTTCCACAATCTCTCCGAGGATGTTGTACTTTCTCAATACATGTTTGGACTTCTGATGAGACCTAGGCTCCTTTGCTTGAGCTATAGCTCCCGTGTTGTCACACAACACCGGGACAGGAGCAACTCCATTAGGAATGACGTCCAACTCTTAGACGAAATTCCTTATCCAAACAGCCTCCCTTGCTGCATCAGATGCAGCAATGTATTCGGCCATTATGCTGGAATCCGCAGTATTGTCTTGCTTGGAACTCTTCCAAGAGACAGCAGCACCATTGAGCATGAATACAAACCTAGAGGTTGACTTCGAGTCATCGATATCGCTTTGGAAGCTAGAGTCGGTATAGCCTTCCAATTTTAGTTCTCCACCCCATAGACCAAGAACAATTTATTGGTCCTTCTCAACTACTTGAGGATGTCTTTCACAGCTTTCCAGTGTGGAAGACCAGGGTTCGATTGATATCTACTCACTACACTTAGTGCGAAAGCCACGTCAAGACGTGTAGATATCATCCCATACATGATGCTACCAATCACAGATGCGTAAGGAATGCTTTGTCATCGCCGCTATCTCTGCATCAGTCTTGAAAGACAGACTTGGATAGGGACACGCCATGACACATTGGTAGATACCCTCTCTTGGACTTATCCATCGAGAACCTCTTCACGATGGTATCAATGTATGTGGACTGGGTGAGACCAAGCAATCTTTTCGATCTATCTCAATAGATCTGTATCCCAATACAAAAGATGCTTCACCCAAGTCCTGCATCGAGAACTTACTCACTAACCATATCTTAGTTGATTGCAACATTCCTACATCATTCCCAATGATTAGAATGTCATCAACATAAAACACCAGGAATGTCACAACACTCCCACTGACCTTCTTATACACATAGGGTTCCTCAGAATTCTTAGCAAAACCAAACTCTTTGATCGTACTATCGAATCTGAGGTTCCAACTCCTAGATGCCTGCTTTAGACCGTAAATAGATCTCTGAAGTTTGCATACCATATGCTCACTTTCGATAGATGTAAACCCTCCAGGTTTGAGACATGTAAATCTCTTCCTTAATATCCCCATTAAGAAAGGCTGTCTTGACATCTATCTGTCATATCTCATAGTCATACCATGCAGCTATGGCTAGCAAAATCCTTATGGACTTGAACATTGCAACTGGTGAAAAGGTTTCCTCAAAGTCAACTCCTTGTATTTGAGTATATCCTTTTGCCACCAATCACGCCTTGAAGGTCAATACCTTCCCATCCGCCCCAAGTTTCCTCTTGTAAATCCATTTACACGCTATGGGAACAATTCCCTCAGGTGGATCCACGAGATTCCACACTTGGTTCGAATGCATGGAATTCATCTCAGATTCCATTGCTTCAAGCCATTTAGGATGAATCGGCATCAGATAATGCTTCCTTGAATGTCCTTGGATCACATCCATGGATAGGCTCATCATGGCCCTCTTCAAGAAGCAGACCATACCTCATAGGTGGTCTCGAGACTCTCTCGGATCTTTTAGGAGCTTGTATCTCCTCACTTGGCTCTTTGGGTGTGGGTTCTATAATTGTGGGTGTCTCTCGAACCTCTTCGAGTTCTATCATCTCCCATTTTCTATCCAATAGAAATTCCCTTTCCAAAAAGGTTGCATTCCTAGAAACAAACACCTTTGTTTCTTGAGGATGATAGAAATGATATCCAACTGAATTCCTTGGATATCCCACAAAGTAGCATAAAATGGATCGACTATCCAATTTATCTCCCACTACCTGCTTCATAAGCAGGGCACCCCCATATTCTAAGATAAGAATACTTAGGAGGCTTACCCATCCATATCTCATATGGTGTATCCCTTTGAATGGACATTTAATGGAATATCTTTTAATTTTAAGTTATAGAGATCGTTTTCAAGTTCACCAGTACCAATCAAACATTCATTCATGTAAATGTTGCAAACACCTTTGCAAAATAAACAAGAATATCCATTTTTATCAGCATAGAAATGGAAACAATGTTTTTCACAAAATTAGGTACAAACAAAACATCTCATAAAATTAACTTAAAACTATTGTTCAACAATAAGTAAACATCTTCAACAGCCTTGGCAGTAACTCTTGCTCCATTGCCCATCTTCTAGAAGGTCACACCTTCCTTAAGCTTTCTACTTCTTCCCATCACCTGTAACACATTACAGAGATGTGATCCATAACCGGTATCTAATACCCAAGAAGTAGAGTTAATTGAAATGTTTACTTCAATTTAGAACATACCGTTTCCAGAACTCTTCTGGGCCAGATATTCCTTGTAATTTCGCCTCCCATGTCCAGGATTCTTGCAATGATGACAAACATCACTAGTCTTGTCAGCCTTAACTGGTGTGGCTGCCACAACGGGATTCGGAGATTGTCTCATCAAGGGCACGTTCTTCTTGGTACGTTGGAAAGAACTCTTCTTTCCCTTCCCATGTGGATCAATCTTCGTACCAGATGAAGAACCCACATAAAGAACCAACTTCTCCTTTTTGATAGTGGATTCAAACGTAACAAGCATATTTACCAACTCCTCAAGGGTCGGCTCCATTTTGTTCATGTTGAAGTTCACCATAAAAGGATCAAATGAGCTAGGCAATGATAACAGCAACACGTCGGTGGTCAACTCCGACGGCAAGATCATATCCATGCCAACGAGCTTGTCCACGAGCCCAATCAACTTCAGGCCATGCTCATGGACCGAGGCCCCATCTCGCATGCGCCTAGTGATCAGCTCCTTGACGGTAGCATGCCTAAGAGGCCGTGTTTGCTCACCAAAGAGCTCCTTGAGATGCAAAAGAATGTCAGCAGCACTCTTTGCATCTTCAAAACGCCTCTGCAGCTCATCATTCATAGAAGTCAGCATATAACACCTGGCTATCAAGTCATGGTCACACCATTCCTTGTAAGTCTGCAATTCCTCAGGAGTGCAGTCAGTCGGAGCCTCAACAGGGGGCGACTCAGTCAGTGTATATGCTACCCTTTTCCGAATTCAAGACGATTTTCAGGTTTCTTAGCCAAGTGAGGTAATTAGGTCCAGTTAATATGTGTTTGTCGAGTATTACAGATATCGGATTGCGCATTGAAGACATTGTCAATTTGTACTGAAAAGTAAAACAGATAAATCTTGATGACTATTTTAAAATATTTAGTAAGATATGAAGCTTGGACTTTTACTTCATAAATATTTGCTCCCACTGTTTTGACATCTTTCACTACCCTCTAGTGAAAACGGGAAACATCTTTCCTCAGTAGGTACGTAAGGTCCAATTAGCGAATTATGATCTCGAATAATATCAGCCAATCACAATTCCTAAAAGGTAGTTTCCAATTGCATCACAATGCAACCCTCTACGTAAACTTTTGTCTCACGTTTGATTAGGACCCAATAATATGACGTCGTTCATCTTCACGTGTCAAGCCTTACCCATCGATGTTGAACCTAAATGGACGGTCGCCATGAGTTCCCCCAATAATATGAGCCGAAATCATGGGAGTTCCACGTAGTTCACATCACCATGTCAATGAATGTCACAGCTTTCCGGCACCCAAATCTCCCCCAATAATATGAGCCGAGCCCCGAGTACGGGTAGCGTTCATCATGCACCCATTGTCGATGGAAGACATGGAAATTATAAACAAATTTATAATTCCCCTTTTCGGGCTTGATATTAATTTTGAATCTTATTCAAAATGAGGGTTTTTAATTTTGAAAGGTCTCATCATTAATTTTATTTTAAAAGCTCGCCATGTTTGATCGTATGTTTGCCGGATTCATGCAACTTTGTTATTAACATAATAATAACGCACATACTCATTATTTATAACATATCATGCATATATTATAAACAGTAAACAAACAAGGATGATCAATCGCCCCAATACTAATGGCCCGTGTGAGATAAACACGGGCCTAGGTCCAATCCTAGGGTAAATGCACGGGATGCAATGCAACTATTACATTAGCTTCCAATATTTACATGTCTTCGATCTTCATAATCATCATGGCCACCATCTTCCAATCTTGATCATCCACTATACTAATATTTACAAATAAATATCCATGGCAAATAGGGATACATCTCATGGGGTGGGAACGGGCCATAAACCAAGCCCACTTTATAAATTTGATAAATATTACAATCATTCAACACAAAATATCCTAGCATACACCTAGCAAATTGGGCTTGGGCTTTTGATCATCCTTCATGCATAATATCACATATCATACACCATCAATTAATTATCACAATTATTAATTGATCCAATATTATATATCTTGATCCAATCACTAACCGCCACGATTATAAACTAAATTAACAAAGTATACAAACACCTTTGTCTACTTTCCAATTAATTTATTTATAACCGAATTTCTTATAAATCACAATTTACTATAAATAATTAAAGTCCAACTTCAATTATTTATTTTATGAGAAAAAATTTGCAACTTTTGTAATTTTAAACTTAAGGGCCCAAAAACTTATTTTTCACCAAAAACATTTTTAGCCCATTTAAAATTCACAAACATGTTAGCCATCCAATGGCCCAACAACTCAAGGCCCATGACACTTTGATATTCCAAAACACTTTTGGAAACCCTAGCCGTCATCGCCGTCGCCGGAGCTCCGTCGCCGGATTCCGGCCAACTTACCAAAAAAATTTTTTTTATTTAAAAATGTTGGGGCTGTTCGGGCAGCCCCTTGGGCTGCCCTAGCTGCCCGTTTCGGGCAGCCCCTCGGGCAGCCCAAGCTGCCCGAAATGGGCAGCAACTTGCTCTCCAAAAACAGCCCCGAAAATGGCCTTGAATCGTTGGAAAGATTTTGTTCTCATGCGGTTAGAAATCAATCTCAATATAATATCTTGTAGTTGCTACACAAAATCGTAACCATAGCTCTGTTACCACTTGAAAGGTGATCGGTTACGGTGACCGGAAGCGCAACGGAAGTTCAAAAATCTAAAATTTTTAGCTAAAATTTTCGGCCACCATGACTAAGTGTAGCAAATACAATAAAAACACATTCATAATGTCATACATAGGGTGTTTAGAAGTTTTACCTATCAATCACAAGGATTGATGTGTGGCTCCAACTTTGTTGTTAAACAACAAAGCTCTTGAATGGCATGAAGAAATCTACAAGCTTCCTCCTACCTTGAATCTTTCCTTCAAATTAAGCCCACCACCAACTAGGTAGATCTCCTCATATTTTGCACTAGAAAAATATGAGGATTTTTCATTTGAGAAGAGAGTGTTTCTTCAACCATTGAAGAAAGAAAAATTGGAGAGAAAGTGAATAGTATTTTCGGCACTATTCATGCTTGGAGAGAAGGAGAGACCTTTTTTTTGGTTGTGGGAAAAGTAGTGTCAAAAAGGTGCATGCTATGCCTTGAAAACTCAAAAAGTAGTCTCCCAACCTTTCACCTCCTATGCATGCATATTATATGGTTTTTATCAAAATAAAAACCATGGACTAAATTTAATTATCTCAAACATATTTGAGACTAATTAAACATTACTTGAATTTACCCAAGTCCCACTAGTTAAATAATTAATTTAAATTGAGCTCTACAAGACTCAATATAATTTAATTAATTCAACACTTGAATTAATTTAATTATATGGACTCTACTAGGTTCACTAGTGTTTAATTAATTCAATACTTGAATTAATTTAATTTAGTCCATAATAATGTTTATGAAAATCACAATTTTCAAATACATTATTCACTTGGCCAAAATATTTATTTAGGAATACTTTCATAAATTAAAATTTACATTTCTCTCATAGAAGTCATACTTCTATTTTTCTTTACACTTATAAACTCATTTATAAGTCGTTCAACATATTGAACTATTTTCTCCTTTATAGAAGTCATACTTCTAATTTTCCTTACGCTTATAAACTCCTTTATAAGCCGTTCAACACATTGAACTATTTTACTTCTCAACGGGATCTAGAAAGCTAGTACTTGTGTGGCCCTCAATGGTTCATTGATACAACTAGCCGTGGGTTCACATCTCCATGTGATTCGGACTAAACATATCCATATATGAGCATACTCCAATTGCTCCATTCTTACTTATCAACTCCTTGATAATAAGAACGTCAGAACTCAAGTCTGATAGTACCCAACCAATCATGTTAAACGCCTAGCAGCATCGCTTACATGATTCCCTAGGTATCAAATGATAGTGCCTCCAAGAACCATTCAATTATGGTTAGCGTACAGTACGGTCCCTTAAACTCTTATATCCCGATCGATTCGACAACCATTGGTTTATCGAGAGTTTTCAATGAATCGATACTATGTGTCGTGTCGTAGTTGCATCAATGGTGTAATCTATGAAACCCCTTTCATAATTACCACCATACTCTGGCCAGAGATTTCAACCTACTAACACATGATAACACATAGGATATCCATACCCGAAGGTAAGCGGTGAATCCCCGACTACAATGCATCGACTCCTATGTGTTTCGACAGAACACCCAATCTTGCCACTTGATGACCCATAAGAGTCGGTAAACAAGTCAAAGTGTAATTCTAGCACATAGAGTCTCAATGTTGTCCCGGGTCATAAGGACTAATTCTGTACAACCATAAACTAGGACATTTCCACTCGATAAGTGAGAACCACTTGGAAAGTCCTTTTATGGAGGGTTGTTCAGTGCACTCTACAAGGAGCACCTATCTGCATGTTCGGACATCACAATGTCCCCTACCAATGAAACATGGTACTCACATCGCAGATACTAGTCTCGAACTCTAGCGGCCTATATCCTTCTTAGTGGCGGTTGAATCGACTAGGAACCGTTTAGAATATACAGTATTACAAATATGAGTTTCATGATACTCATCATATGAGCATCTCATATTCTTTCTACCATTTATATATTCAAGGGCTTTATCTATGCAACTAGCATGGGTATACAGATAAAGATGTGCCAAAATAATAATATCAAATATTACTAAAATAAAGATTGCTTATACATAGAGTTTCATTGTGAACACTCGGCCAACACTTGGCTCGACGGGCACCTACTCTAACAGAATTTAAGCATTTCTTGAAAAATTACATTTTAGACCTTCAATATTTCGAAATTTACATTTTAGTCCTCAAAATTTTCGGATATTTGCTTTATGGCCCTTATATTTTCGAAAATTTTCATTTTAGTCCTTTAGGATTTCGAAAATTATAATCATGGTCCTTAAGAATTCGGTAATTGTATAAAAGCCCCTTATATTTTGGTTAATTGCGTTTTGGTCCCTTAATTATTGAAAATTATATTTTAGACCTCAAATTTTTGAAAATTGTACTTTTGACCCCCAAGAATTTCAAAACCCCTTAGTTATGATTTTCTTTAAATTTTGGCCCTCAACTTTTTATTTGTAATCAAATAAAATATGGCACAAAATTAATATCATTATCTATGATTTCTAAAATCAAACTAAGTAGCACATGCAACCTAATTTCCACTAGGTTAAATCTTGTTCCCAATCAATTCTAATGACCAATTTAACATTTCATGCAATAATAAGCAATATAAAAATGTTAAATGACTAGGTTACCCGTAATGAGTGTAGTGTCTGTCTCTTCCTCAGCTTCCTCGGCCTTCATAACATAAGCTCGTGCCGTAGTAGCTGCTTTCATCTTTGGGCAATCAATAGCTTTGTGTCCAGCATCCTTGCAGTAGAAACATTTAGAGGATCCCCATTCACATTTACCAAGATGTAGACGGTTGCACTCCTTACATAGTAGCCCAACTGGTACCAGGATTGCTGCCAAGATCTATATAAGTCCAGGAGGTCTTGGGTTCTAATCCTGGGAAGGAAAAAGCTCCAGTGCCTGGGCTAGAGAAGTTCTATGAGTAATGGGTAATGGGATAACCGTGAGGGGACTTAAGCCCAATCGGGATAGCCCATGTGCATTACACAACCTCTTTCAAACTTCTTCACAAACTCGGCAACAAGTCTCCCTGGCGGAGGGTCATTAACTCCCTCATCACTCGCCCTCTAACATCGGCAGTAAAGTACTTTTCATAGAATATTTCCTTGAAACGAGCCCGAGTGATGGTAGCAAGATTAACATTGTGCTCGGATCCTTCCCACCATAAAAAAACATCATCCCTTAATAGATAAGTAGTAAACCTCACACGATCCACATCCCTCATATCCAGATAACAAAAATGTACCGCAAGTGAACGGATCCAACTCTCAGCAGCAAAAGGATCGGTGGTGCTAGAAAATTCCTTCGGCCCTAGCCTCCGGAAATGATCATAAATGTCATGCTATGGCCTAGGTGCCTGCTGCAACTGTTGCTGCTGTAACTGCTGCTCGAAGAGACGAGCCATCCCCTCTAAATCACGAGTAGCAGCATCCCCTGGTGGTGGTGGTGGTGGTGCATTTCCTTGATGATTCACATTGTTTTCTGCTTGGTTTTCATTAACAGGGGAACGTCTAAGAGGAATTTTATCTGAACGTTTTCCAAATTCTAACGTAACCAACATGAATTTTTAAATCTAAGTTTTTCTAATCGTGTGACATATTCTAATTCATTTGGCAATTTAAGCATGCAAAACATATATACCCAAAAAGCGAGTAAACATACAACGTAGACATATTATGCGTATAATCATGCAGATAACATCATATTAAATCATGTAAAACATGTAAAACTTACAAATTGAGACTTGACGACTGATCTTCCCGGTGCTGATGGTGGCACAACCCTTTACAGGAACCTTTGCTCTGATACCAACTGAAACGTCTGCCCTTTTTATTGCTTAAAAGGTACTAGATTTTTTTTTAAACACTAAATTTTCGGCTATATACATAAACCACATGAAAATATTTTTATAAAATATTTTACCCCTTAAAATAAAACATCAACCAACTAGCATTTCAAAAATCAAGTGAAATAGTCATAAAAATGAAATCGTCGCATGTTTTACCAAACCTAAAAAGCAATTAATTTGAAAAGTATAGCCCATACTAAACCTCTCAAAAATATCTCAAAAGCATAAATAAATAAATAATCTTAAAATCTTTAGCGTAAATCATGATTCATAAATCGTAAATGCAGAAAAAGTAGATGAGCAGGTCCTCGAGTTGTGTGCACCTTCAGTCCAGTCCAATCATCCATCAAGACCTCCCCCAAATTCACCTGCATTCATCACACCTAGTGAGTCTAAAGACTCAACACACATAATCTTTATAACAAATAATACGTATAAAACCACATGCAACAGTAAAAATATTTTTACGTAAAAGTAACATTTTCATGACATGCATAACATAAACCTTAACCTTTTCCTTTTCCTCAAAACATAACATAAAACCTTTAACATGATCATTGACATTTTCTTTTTCCTTTCCTTTTGTTGAATTCAGATCATTAATTGTGACTTTCCTCACACCTCAAAAGTCGAGGATCCATCTAAATGAAACCACAGTGGATACCAACAACACTCTCATCGATCAATTGGGCCCTGGCCTATCCTCTTTCAAATAGAATACGATCGTCGGGGCTCCCTCTGGGGCCTCTTCCCCTCACGATATTCCCATTCTTAACTCAAACCTTATAACCTCGTATCCGTAATAATGGAAATACGATCGTCGGCCTCCTCCTGGGACCGTCGCCCTCACGATATCTCCATCATTATCGAATTAGTCAGAAGTACTTCACTTCTTTCAACGTTTTACATTCACATCACTTTATAAAATATGCATAATATAACATTTTTGTTTTTGAAATCAAGCATGCAACATGTCTTTTAAATGTCTTCCTTAAATCATAAAAATCTTATTGACATTTAAAAATCATAATTTAATCATGAACATTTCATAAAAATTTAAAAATAATCATAATATAATAAAAACAGCATTTAGAGCACTGCCATGACGTTTACTAAATTTTGGTGTAAAAAGATTGTTTTACACCTAGACGTAAAGTTCCTCAATTTTGTCTTTTTCTTGAATTTATTTACTCTAACATGTCCCAAATAATTATTTAAGCCTAAATTAATTTTCCCATTATTTTATTTAGCTTAAATATTAAGCTTTTTCATTTATCTTTAATTAATTGTTTTGACAGTGTTTTAATCCCGAAAAATCCAAACTTTAATATAAAATTCCTAAATTCAAAATTTAGTCTTTTTATATTATTCTAGCCATTATGAACCGCGACTCGACCCACGTGAGCCGTTTTTCAATTTATGTTAGTTTATAAACTCTATTATGACACATAAACATCAACCCCGAGCCATCTTTTGATTTTCTCGAGTCACCGCCGAACCAAGTTGATCCAAACCCTGACCAACATCCTAGAGTACCCTACTGAACCCTTAGATCACATAGAAACCATCCCAAAACCCAAAAACGAAGGCCCCTCAATCCCCCCTATGCTGGCCGAGAGTTTCATTATGCAAGGACTCTATGTTATGAGCACTTAGGACCTAGCCGACGCCCCAGAGCTTGAACCAGACACTTACGCACCTACCTAGGACCCCAATGACTCGCCCTAACCCAGCCCCTGAGCCCTGGACCAAGCCCCCTTCCCATACAAAAGTTGCGCATCCCTGCGTGAACCTGCACTAGGTTCTCGGGTAGGAGTCCTAAATCGCTAGGACTCTTCCCAGCCCTCCTCACTCAAACGTGGTTAGGACCTAACCCTGACTGAACCAGGTCCCGCCCGAGCCCTTGCCCCCAAGCTGTGGCCCTACCAGCCGCATGTACAAGAACCGATCCCTACCCCATGACAGCAATATTAAAACCAGGTTCTTGTTCCTTGATGTGTGGTGTTCGGTGTGTGTCTAGGACCCCTTTCAACGTGTAAAAACATCAAATGATCCAGCCTTAACATCATGGCAGCCCCTTAGTATTTGAAAAACGTGAATCATAGCATAAAACCGATAGTTTACATCATGTATCTTAGCAAATCCAAAAATAACAATAGAATACCATGTTTTTCATACATTCAAAAATAAAAACGTTAATACGATGTCATAGATGAGAAAAGTAGATATATTATGTGCTTTTGCGTTTTATACACACGAAATAACGTTGACGACGAAGAACGGGACGAGGAGACGAAGACTATGAAGTTTCCCTTGAAGTTTTATCGATTTTCCCTTCAATTATTGTAGACGTGTGTGTCGTGTTTTGGGAGTGGGGGAGAGTTTCTGAATTATTAATGAGTGTGGGGCGTGAGTTCTGAGTGATGGGGAAAAGGGTTTTAACAGTTTAAATGCTAATTAAATTACTAACTAGGCTTAGGCCTATTAAGCCACTAAATTAGGTCCATTAGTCTTAATTAGGATATAATAAAATATTATCAAAGTTTTTGTTTAAATAATTTTGTGAATTTACTAACCGGGTTGCCAAAAAGCTCGTATTTTAGTTGAAAAACCCGTATCGATAAAATTTACATCCCGGCGTATAAATCTCCTCAAAACCCCTTATTTTCAAATATATGAAAAACTATCAACCATATTTTAAACAGTTAAAAAAATAATTATTTAATAAAAACATTTTTCGTTTTTCAGCCCTTGGTCTCCGTTCCTCGATCGCAACTTGAATAATCCTTAAAAATACAATTTTATGCATAATGACAACAAAATCTTATTTAACATATAAGCATGTATGTCACATAATCAATTAGTAATTAAAATAAATTATTACTCATTTTGCATATTTCCTAGATTTGCATACAATTGGATTATATCTTCTTAATTTTGGACCTTACATTATATGACCCAAAAATGATACTTTCTCCAACTAGAATTAAAACTTACTGAATTTCGCAAACAACTTGTGGCTTTGCAAAACCTGCAACACTATACCCAAATGCTGGCTGTGCTCCTCATGTCTCTTCGAGTAGATAAGAATGTCGTCAATGAACACTATGACGAACTGATCTAGGTAGGGCTGAAATACTCGGTTCATGAGGACCATAAAAATTGCTGAAGCATTCGTCAGTACAAACGACATCACCAAGAACTCGTAATGCCCATAGGTGGTTCTGAAGGCTGTCTTATGAACATCTGCATCATTTTTACCTTCAGCTGATGATGCTGTATTATGAACATCTGCATTTTTTACCTTCAGCTGATGATGCCTTGATCGTAGATTTATCTTAGACAACACTGTAGCTCCCCGCAACTGATCAAATAAGTCCTCCATCCTTGGTAGTGGGTATTTATTATTGATCGTTACCTTGTTCAGTTCCCGGTAACCGATAAACAACCTCATGCACCCATCTTTCTTCTTTACAAAGAGCACAGGTGTGCAAAAGTGAGAAACTAGGGTGAATAAATTCCTTGTCAAGAAGCTCCTAAATCTGCTGTTTGAGCTATAACATCTCAGCTGGAGCTAGATAGTACGGTGCCTTGGATATTGGCACAGTGCCTGGCACAAGATCAATAGCGAACTCCACCTCTCTCTGGTGGAAGGCCTGTGACGTCATAGGGAAAAACGTCAGGAAAATCTCTGACTACTGGTACATCAGATATCGACAGAGTGGTTACATCAGGTATGGAAATAATACTGGCCCAGAAATCCTGACACACCTTGTGAATAAGTATCTGTGCCTGCATGCAAGAGATCATGCGAGGGAAACTCCCACATCTATCCGGCTCAAAGAGAAACTGCTCCATTCCCATCATGGTCTTACCAACACTGACCTTTTCTGAAAGTCAATAAGAACCCTGTTCTTTGTCTGCCAGTTCAATCCCAAAATGATATAAATTCTAGCATCGGTAACACAATAAGATCATCATAGACTAGATATCACTTTAGTTCAAGATCTATGTCTCTGACCACGCTGGAAGCTGATAATTCTTCTCCTGATGGGACTGTCACTGAAAAGCTCACGTCGAGTCCACTGGACTTGATGTCCAAATGATTAGCGAACGTCTACGAGATAAAAGAGTGAGTGGCCCTAGAATATATCAAGGCCTTCGCGGCGACTCTCTTTATGAAAATATTTCCCGAGAAGCGTTAGCACAACACACAAAAACTTATATCCCAAATACAAATCTTAATCTCAAACATAGTAGAAAGATCTCCACACAACGTCACCAAAAATAATAACTAGCACAATAATAATCCCAAATCAAATTTGAAGCATGCATGGCAAAATTTTTAATAATGTTCTGAATTAAATAAGTTACCAGTCAATAGAGTCATGTCTAAGTTCGCCTCATGAGCATGCATGGTGAACACCCTCCCCTGGGTTAAGCTGCCTCCACTGCTGGCAGTCCTTCAGCATAAGGTCACTTGCTCCATACATGAAGCACTTGCTTGAGCCCCATAGACATTGCCCCATATGATGGCGGTTGCACATAAGGCACACTAGATACTCACCAGGCTTCTGAGGAGCCCTGTTCTATTGGACTCAAACCATGACTTAATGATCCCTAAATAAACCTCGAACTCCTAAATTCAGGCCACATGAAGCCCTCGATATCTGTTAGAGTAAATGCCCTGCAAGCCAACGGTTGGCTAGAGAATTTATTGACTCAAGTGTAATAAACAATTTTTATTTTAATATAATTTAACTATTTATAGTCTTGTTTTACTTTATCTGTATACCCATGCAATCAGCATAGATAAAGTCCTTGATTATACTTTAGTACAAATGAATCGTAATTCGGTGTTGAAACTCATTCGTACACACTGTATAATCTAAATTCGTTCATAATCGATTCAACCGTCTAAAACATGGATAAAGGTCGCTTGAGCTCGAGACTAGCATTTGTGATGTTGTGTACCGCATTTCTTGGTAAGGGGATAGAGATGTCCAAACATGCAGATTGGTAGTCATATAATGATTATACCGAACTTCCCTACCTAGGACTTTCCAAGTGGTTATCATTTATCGAGAGGATAAGTTCGTGGTTATGATTGTACATCATTAGTCCTTACCGCCCGAGACAACACTGAGGCTCTATATGATAGGGCTGTGCTTTGACTCGTTTACCGACTCTATGAGGGTCATCAAGTGGCGAGATTGGGTATAGTTGTGACACATGTAGGATCCAGTGCATTGTAGTCAGGAATTCACCGCTCATCTACGGGTGTGGATATCCTGTTTGATCTGATTAAATAATAGTGCATGAAATCTCTGGCCAGAGTATGAGATGTACGTTGGAGAAATAGTTCTCTAATAGTACATGCGATGCCACTATTTATATGTGTCACATAGCAATCGAATTATTATGCAACCCTCGATGAACCAATGGTTGCATATTCGATCAGGATATATGAGATTAAGGGACCATATTGTACGTTAATCATAACCGATTGGTTCTTCCATTCACTATCAGTGATACCAAGGGAATCATGGGGTGATGCTACTAGACGCTTATACCATGGTTCGATGGGTTTAATCAGAAATATGATTTCTGACATTCTCATGATCAATTGTTGATGCATTGAATGTGGCAAATTAGGGTAAGCCCGAATAAAGATTAGGTCCTGAATCACAAGGAGTTGTGAACCCACGGCTAGCTGTATCCCTGAACCATTGAGGGTCACACAAGCACTAGATCATTTGTTCTCGTTAAGAGAATAAATTCAAGGAGTTGAATTTATGATAATTAAATTTTCTGAAAATAAATTCAAGGATTTGAATTTATGAGATAGTAAATTCAAGAAGTTGAATTAATGAAATTTGGAGAGAATAAATTCAAGGAATAGAATTTATAAAATTTGAGAATTTAATTTATTAAACTCAAAAGTTGAGTTTATTAAATATTAAAATTTTGAAGGTGATAAATTCAAGAAGTTGAATTTATAATTTAAATATTAAATTCAAATATTGAATTTATAATAGGATTTAATTTATTAAACTCAAAAGTTGAGTTTATATTAAATAAAATTAAATGTAGTGGGAAGTGTGTTTAATGAGATTGTAGGAGTACAAGTCCAACATACTAAATAATTAAAGTTCTTAATGGACTTTGATTAATTAATTAAACTAGTTGGACTAGCCCAATTAATTAATCAAGCCTATTAAATTTAATTGTGTGTATTATGTCATGACTTAATTATAAAAGGTATTAATCAAGCCATAACCCTAGCATCCACTTGACACCAAATTTTCGAAAATTCTCCCCTCTCCTCTCAAAGAATTTCGGCCACCCTTTCTTGAAAAAGAGTTTGAGCCGCCTCTCAAATTTCGATCTCCTATGTAAAAGAGGAACAAATCTTCTAGTTGTTGACCTGATTAGGAGGATTAAAGAAAGGAGATTTGAAGAAAGTTTGTAGGGAATTCACCAAGAGCTATTTCCGCTAACCTCAGAATAGTTGGAACCGTGTGAATTTTTCACCAATGGTATAAAAGTTTAAAATTCCTATGAATGTTTAATTATAAAACCATACGAGTGCTCAAACAAATATTTTGATTGTAAATTTTTTTTTTAAAACTTCCGCTGTGTTTTAGGCACGAGAAATGAAAGATCCAACAGTAACCCCTAGCGAGCTGCTGGAATTCTGCATGTGCAACGTTTCCAAACCTACTCTTCTACTAGGTGCTACCCCTCGGACCAAGCCCCAAACCATCAAGAGCGGACCCTAGCTAGTCACCCTAGGAACATGACTGACCACTTAAGACCCTCACTGGCCTAACCCCTGCCACCCGACAACCCCAATCATGTACAAGGCTCGGCCTTGTCAAGGAAATTCTATCCACCTCTACTAAAAAATGATCAGCCCTCATCCAAACCAACCAAGACTCGACTCCAGCAATGTGTCCCCTTCACTTTCGTCCTAAGAATTCCTCTGACACCATATTTTGGCAGCCCCTTGTACAAGAACATGAAAAACGTGAGTTGCATAAAGAATATATGCATGTTCATGCCAAAACCTTTGCAAAAACGTAACACCATGCTTGACCAAATAATTTCTCATGCAAACACACACACATCAGCAATAAGTAGCGTGAATTATGAGCAAATAATATTTATGGCGTGCCTTTGCTTTTAAACGCTAAAAAACTTTGATATCTTCGTGTAGGACGAGCATCAGATAGGCGGGTAATGATTTTTCTTGAAAGTTTGTAAGGATTATTGATTTTCCAGCTGAATAAACCTTAAAGAACAAAAACACTCACGAAAAATAAAGTGATTAAAATGGTTTTTGTAAGGTCCAAAATTAAGACGACGCAATCCAACTGCATGCGAATCTAGGAAATAATGAAAAATAAGTAATAATTGATTTTAATTGCTAATTAATTATGTGACTTACTTGTTTATATGTAAATGAGATTTTTATTGTCATCATGCATAAAATGGTATTTTCAAGGAATATTCTAGTGACGATCGAGGAATGGGGACCGAGAGTTGTAAAGCGTGAAATGTTTTTATTAAATGATTATTTTCAATTATTTAAAAATATGGTCGATGCTTTTTATTATTTTTCAAAATAAACGGTTTTGAGGTGATTTCATACGCCGGGACGTAAATTTTGTCAGTGTTGGTTTTTCAACTAAAATACGAGCTTCTTGGCAACCCGAATAATAAATTCATATATTTAATTAAACAAAAACTTTGTTAATATTTTAATTATATCCTAATTAGACTAATGGGCCTAATTTAATGGCTTAATAGGCCTAAGGCCTAGTTAGTAAATAATTAGTATATATTATGTATTAAACCATACACTCCACACCTTAAATAATCGGCCACCTCTTCCAAAAATTCTGAAACTCTCCCCACCAGCAATACATATGCACACACGTCCACTTTGTCGAGGAAAGGTTCGGTTTCCTTTGAAGGAAAAAAAAAAGGGGCTAGCCAAGGTGTCCCTCCGTTCTTCGTCGTCAACATGTATTCGTGCGTAAATTACGCAAAGGCACGCCATACATCTCCTTTTCTCATCCATCATATCATAATATTTTTAAATATGTATGCATAAAGATCATGGAGTTATTTTTCATTATTTTCGGAATATTTCATGCACACATGGGGGAACTTGAGTTTTTGATGCAAATTCATGATTTTATTATGTAAAGGGGCTGGCCTGAACTTAGGTTGAACCAGTGGTGTCTAACATGATGTAATCTTAAAACGCTCACCTTAAAACCAAGGGCGAAGGAAACAAGCAACGAAGCAAGGAACCGATTCTGCTGTCAAGGGGTGTAGGGTGATTGGGTTCCTTGTTGTGAGGGCAGGGGAGTCACGGCTTGGGCCCAGGGCTCGGTCAGGGGTTAGGTCAGTCGAAGGGAGGATCCTAGCAAGGATAGGACTCGAGTTAGGGGCTAGGGAAAGAGTCCTAGCCATGTTAGGACTCTACACGAGAACATGCACAGAATTGTGCAGGGTTCACGCAGCTTCCAGGGGCTTGGGGCTCGGGTCGGTGGTTCAAGGGCCGGGGTAAGGTGTTGCACTAGAGTCCTAGGAAGGTGTTCTAGAGGGTGGTTTGGGTGCTGGAGCGATGGCTTGGCCCATAGCTTCACAAACTTAGAGTCCATGCTATAGGAAACTCTCGGCCAGCTTAGGGGCAAGCGAGGGGCTCACGTTTTTGGGTTTGGGAAGGGTTTCTTCATGAACATAGGGTCCAGTAGGGTACTTTAGGATGTTGGTCAAGTTTTGAATGGACATGGTTCGGGGGTAACTCGTAAAAATCGAAAGTTGGCTCGAGGTCGAAGTTTAGGTGTCAATGAGGGTTTTTAAATAAAGAAAAATTGGAAAACGGCTCAAGGGGGGTCGAGTCGTGGTCCATAAGGGCAAAAATAATATAAAAGAGTAAATTTAGAATTTAGGAATTTTATATTAAAGTGTGGGATTTTTCGGGATTAAAACACCGTCAAAACAGTTAATTAAAGATAAATTGAAAAAGTCTAATATTTAAGCTAAATAAAATTATGGACAAATTCATGTAGGATAAAATAATTATTGGGGACATTGTAGAGTCAAGAAATTAAGGAAAAGGTAAAAATCGTAAAATGTCGAGTCCAGGGGTAAAACGATCTTTTTACACCAAAAAATTTGTAAACGTCATGGCAGTGGCCTAAATGCTATTTTTATGATATTATGATTAGTTTTAAATGTTTATGAAATGTTCATGGTTAAATCATGATTTTTAAATGTCTAAGGAATTTTTATGATTAAAGAAGACATTTAAAAGACATGTTGCATGCTTGGTTTCAAAAATAAAATGTTATGTTATGCATGATATTTTTTATAAGTGATGAGAATGTAAATGTTGAAGGAAGTGAAGTGATTGTGACTAATTCGTTAATATTGGCGACGTCGTGAGTGTTAGGGTCTCAGTGGGAGCTCGACGATCGTGTTTCCATCATTACGAATATGTGGTAACGGTTATGTGGTAACGGTTTGTGGTAACGATAAGAATGATAATATCGTGAGGAGAAAAGGCCCCAGAGGGAGCCATTTATGGGAAAAGACCACAGAAAGAGCCCCGACGATCGTATTTCTATACGAAAAATGATAGGCCAGGGCCCAGTTGACCGGTGAGAGTGTTGCTTGTGTCCCCCGCCACCCAGTACTGTGGTTACATGTAGATGGATCCATCGATTTATGATAATGATCAGGAAACTCACAATTAACGATCTGAATTCAACAAAAGAAAAGAAAAAAGGAAAAGGGAAAAGGAAAATGTTTATGATCATGTTAAAATGTTTTTATGTCATGATAAGGAAAAAGATTAAGGTTTATTTATACATGCCATGAAAATAGTTTATGCTTAAATTTATGCATCTTCATGAAAACAATATTTTAAGTACAAGTATTTTCCACTGTTATATGTTGACTGTATTACGTATTACTTGTTATTAAGATTATAGTGTGTTGAGTCTTTAGACTCACTAGGTGTGATGGATGCAAGTGAGGTTGAGGGAGGCCTTGACGGATGATCCTACATGACTGTCGGGGCACACAACCCGAGGACCAGCGCTTCTATCTTTCGCATTACGATTTTGGCTCATGATTTATGTTAGAGATTATTAAGATTTTTGATCTATGTTTTGAGAAATTTTTGAGAGGTTTAGTATGGGCTATACTTTTAAAATTTATTGCTTTTTAGGTTTGGTAAACAGAAGACGATTTCAGTTTTATGACTATTTCACTTGATTTTTTTAAATGCGAGTTGGTTGATGATTTATTTAAGGGGCAAAATATTTTATAAAATGTTTTAGTGAAAGCCGGAAGTTTAAAAAAAAAATTCTAGTACTTTTAAAGCAATAAAAGGACAGAACGTTTCAGTTGGTATGAGAACAAAGGTCCTATAAAGGGTTGTGCCACCATCAGCGCCGAGAAGATCAGTCGTCAAGACTCAAAGTTGTAAGCTTTTCATGTTTTATGTGATTTAATATGTTGCTACATGCATGACGATATAAATATTATGTTTATGATACATGTTTATTAGCTTTTTGAGTATTTATGCTTTGCATGCTTAAATTGCTAAAATGAATTAGGACATGTCACATGATTAGAGAACTTAGATTTAACTGCATGTTGGTTACGTTAGAATATGGAAAACATTCAGATAATATGCCTCCTAGATGTGCACCTATTATCGAGAATCAGGAAGAGAACAATGTTAATTGTCAAGGGAATAGTCAAAGAAATTCACCACCACCACCTCCTCCTCCAGGGGATCCTGCTACTCGTGCATTAGATGGTATGGCTCGTCTCTTCGAGTAACAATTACGGCAGCAGCAGTTACAACAGCAGCAGTTACAGCTGCAGTTACAGCAGATGCAGCAGCAGCAGCCACCTATGAGCAGTTCCGGAGGCTAGGGCCGAAGGAATTTTCTGGCACCACCGATCCATTTGCTGCTGAGAGTTGGATCCGTTCAATTGAGGTACATTTTCGCTATCTGGACATGGGAGACGCCGACCGTGTGAGGGTACTACTTATCTGCTTAGGGACGACACTTCTTTATGGTGGGAAGGAGCCGAGCATGGTGTTGACCTTGCTACACTCACTTGGCCATAGTTCAAGGCAAAATTCTATGAGAAATACTTTACTGCTGATGTCAGAAGCCCGATAAAGAGGGAATTTATGACTCTCCGTCAGGGAGACATATCTGTTGCTGATTTTGTGAATAAATTTGATAGAGGTTGCCACTTTGTACCCCTTATTGCTGGGGACGCGGAAGAAAAGCTTAGGCATTTCATGGATGGCCTACGACCTACCATTCGGGATAAAATTATGATGATGCGTCCGAAGAATTATGCTATGGCAGTTACTTATGCATATCAGGCTGAGCAGTTCTTGAAGGACATTGATTTTGAGATTCAGCGCAAGAGGCAGTATTACCAGAATAACAATCAGCCGAATAAGAAGCCATATACGGGTCCTCCTAGACCTCAAGGGCCTCAAAAACCCCAAGGTCCAGTCAAGAAGCCAGCTCCACCGAAGCCACAAAATCCTGCAGCACCAAAGCCTACTGAAAGGCAACCATGCAAAGAGTGCAACCGTATACATCTTGGAAAATACGAGTTGGGATCATTTAAATGTTTCTACTGCAAGGAGGCTGGTCACAGAGCTATTGATTGCCCAAAGAGGAAAGCAGCTACTACGGCACGAGCTTACGTTATGAATGCCGAGGAAGCTGAGGAAGAGGCAGACACTACACTCATCACGGGTAACCTAGTCATTTAACATTTTTATATTGCTTATTATTGCATGAAGTGTTAAATTGGTTATTAGAATTGATTGGGAATCAAGATTCAACCTAGTGAAAAATTAGATTGCATGTTCTACTTAGTTGGACTTAAGTTATGATTTTAGAAACCATGGAAAATGATTTGAATTTTGTGCCTTATTTTATGTGAAGGATGTAATGCTTCCAAATAAAAAGTTTAGGGCCAAAATTAAAGAAAATCATAATTAAGGGGTTTAGGAAGAAATTTCAAATTTTTGGAGAGGTTATTGTGCAATTTCGAGAACTTAAGGGACTATATTGCGCTAATTCGAAAATAAAAGACCTAAGTGCAATTTCTAAATTCTTAAGGATCGAAAATGAAATTCGCGAAACCTAAGGGATTAAATAAGAATTTTCGCAACAATATAAGGGCTTAATTGCAATAATTTGAAAAGTTGGGGACAATAATGCAAATTTCAAATTTTGGGGGACTGAAGTGCAATTTTTTTCAAGAAATGCTTAAGTTCAACGCGAAATCTTTTTATAACTGTGGGAATTAATGATAGTAAATTCTTAAGATTCAACGTGAAAAGATATAAAAGACAATTTTCTTCGCAGGGAGGATCATCATTCTAGGCGTAGCTACCTATGCATTGCTATATTCAGGAGCTACACCTTCTTTTATATCTGAAACCTTCATCAAAAGACTGAAAATTAATCCTCAAGATATGGGTGTGGGTTTCAAAGTTTCAATTCCATCCGGTGATCAGATACTCACGTCTAAGATTGTTAAGAATCTGGAGTTTCGGTTATTCAAAGATGTTGTTCGGGCAGATCTTATCGTGCTTCCTATTCCCGAATTCGATATTATACTTGGGATGGATTGATTATCAGCGAATGGAGCTTCGATTGATTTTCGTCAGCGATCGGTATCTATTAGGCAACTTAGTGGTAAATATTTTGTCTTTGAGGCGGCAAGAAACAAGCAAATGCCGCACATTATCTCTTGGCTATGTGCGAGGAAGCTTATTGAGCAAGGATGTCAAGCTTATCTAACATGTGTCACTACTACACATGAATCCATCAGTCAGAAGTTAGAAGATGTTAATATTGTGAGAGATTTTCCTAGCGTCTTTCCCGATGACGTTTCTAGGCATCCCGCCCGATCGTGAAGTGGAATTCTCTATTGATCTTATGCCGGGCACTAGACCTATATCTAAAGCACTTTATCAGTCTAGCACCTGCTGAAATGAAAGAACTAAAATATCAAATCCAATAATTGCTAGACAAGGGTTTCATTCGCCCTAGTTACTCTCCATGGGGCGCTCCGGTATTATTTATGAAAAAAAGGATGGCAGCATGCGTCTTTGCATTGATTATCGAGAGCTTAATTGGGTCACTATCAAAAATAAGTATCCACTGCCTATAATCGAAGATTTATTTGATCAGTTACAAGGAGCATCGATATTTTCTAAGATTGATCTGCGATCTGGATACCATCAATTAAAAGCCAATGAGTCTGATGTTCACAAGACAACGTTTCACACAAGATATGGGAACTATGAGTTTATGGTCATGCCATTCGGGATGACCAATGCGCCAGCGATCTTCATGGATCTCATGAATCGCGTATTTCAGCCGTATCTGGATCAGTTTATTATTGTCTTCATTGATGACATTTTGATCTATTCCAAGAGCAAGCATAGCCGTCATTTGAGGACCGCACTACAAGTACTGCAAGACAGAAAACTTTATGCAAAGTTCAGCAAGTGTGAGTTTTGGCTTGATAGAGTGGCATTATTAGGCCACATCATTTCTAGTGATGGCGTGGAAGTTGATCCGAGTAAAGTGGAAGCAGTGAAAGAATGGCCAGTACCAATGAGTGTCACCGAGATTCGCATCCCAAGAAGAATGGCCAGTACCGATGAGTGTCACCGAGATTCGCATTTTCTTGGGACTAGCTGACTACTATCGCAAGTTTATTTAGGGGTTCGCGTCTATAGCGGTACCTATGATGCCTTGATAATTAAAATTCAAAGTTTATTTGGGGACCCTAGTGTCAAGACAGTTTTGAAAAGTTGAAGCAAGCATTGGTATCCGCACCAGTGCTATCTATGCCATCGGGGAAAGGGGAGTATGTTCTTTATACCGACGCTTCTAAACTCGGTTTGGGCGCAGTTCTGATGCAAAACGACCGAGTTATCGCCTATGCGTCAAGACAGTTGAAAATTCACGAAAAGAACTACCCTACTCACGATCTTGAGCTTGTAGCAGTAGTCTTTGCACTAAAAATATGGACGCACTACCTTTATGGGGAGAAGTGCAAGATATTCACCGATCATAAAAGTTTGAAATACTTCTTCACCCAAAAGGAGTTGAATATGAGACAGCGCAGATGGCTTGAGTTAGTGAAGGACTATGATTGTGACATTAGCTACCATCCGGGAAAAGCTAATGTAGTGGCAGACGCGTTGAGCAGAAAGGCAGCAATTATCACTCCAAAAACCGTTGCAGTCCGAGATACAGCAGGTTTGAGCTCACAGTATATGCTAGGGGCGAGGCCCCAAATCTTGCCACGCTGTCAGTCTAGTCGACTTTGAGAGATATAATTCGAGATGGACAGTCCACTGATAAGCAGTTGCAAAAGTGGAGAGCTAGAGATGAAGCCAAGGGCCGGAATTTATATTCAGTGGTGGATGGTTTAGTCCGTTATCGAGATCGCCTATGGGTTCCTAGTAATGATTCCTTGAGAGATCTTATTATGAAGGAAGCCCATGACACACAGTACTCCATCCATCCGGGAAGTACGAAGATGTACAAAGATTTGCAGTTGTTATATTGGTGGCCAGGCATGAAGAGAGACATTCTGAGATTTATATCCGAGTGTTTGACTTGTCAGCAAGTCAAAGCAGAGCATCAAAGACCAGCGAGAAAGTTGAAGCCACTCCCTATTCCCGAGTGGAAATGAGAAAATATCACCATGGACTTCGTTGTGAGATTGCCTAAGACTGTTAAGGGATTGAATGCCATTTGGGTGATAGTCGATCGTCTTACAAAATCAACGCATTTTCTACCTATTAAGACGACATTCATCATGGTTCAGTATGCCGACTTGTATATCGAGAGATAGTTCGGCAGCATGGGATTCCTGTATCCATCGTTTCTGACAGGGATCCGAGATTCACGTCATCTTTTTGAAAAAGTCTGCATGCAGCGATGGGGACCAAGCTTACTATTCAGTACCGCATTCTATCCTCAAACCGATGGTCAGTCAGAAAGGGTTATTCAGATTTTGGAGGATCTACTGCGAGCATGTGTTATTGATTTCCAAGGCAGTGGGGAACCAAAGTTACCTCTAGTGGAGTTCACTTACAATAACAGTTTCCAATCATCAATCGGAATGGCTCCTTTCGAGGCACTTTATGGAAGGAAATGTAGATCTCCTATTCATTGGGACGAGGTTGGGGAAAGAAGAGATATTGGTCCGGACGTGATTGAAGAGATGGACGCGCTTTTAGTCAAGATTCGTGAGAGAATGAAGACTGCACAAAGCCGACCAAAGAGTTATGCGGACAAAAGGAGAAGGGACTTAGAGTTTACAGTGGGCGACCACGTGTTTGTGAAAATAGCACCTATGAAGGGTGTTATGCGCTTTGGCAAGATAGGCAAGCTTATTCCAAGATCTATAGGTCCGTTCGAGATTTTGGAGAGGATTGGGACACTAGCTTATAGAGTAGCATTGCCACCAGCGCTTGCAGGAGTCACAATGTGTTCCACATTTCGATGCTGCGGAAGTACATGTCGAATCTGTCACATGTGCTTAATTATGAGCCTCTTCAACTAACTCCAAATATGACTTATGAGGAAAGAACTATCCAGATTTTGGCAAGACAAGAAAGACGATTGCGTAACAAAGTCATTCCAATGGTCAAGGTCAAGTGGCTGAAAAACTCGGAAGAGGAAGCTACTTGGGAAACCGAGAGAGACTTGAAGAGTCGCTATCCAGATCTATTCGGTAAGTTCAAATTTCGAGGACGAAATTTATTTAAGGAGGGAGGAATTGTAATGTCCAAAAATAAGACGATGTAATCCAACTGCATGCGAATCTAGGAAATAATGAAAAATAAGTAATAATTGATTTTAATTGCTAATTAATTATGTGACATACTTGTTTATATGTAAATGAGATTTTTATTGTCATCATGCATAAAATGGTATTTTCAAGGAATATTCTAGTGACGATCAAGGAACGGGACCGAGGGTTGTAAAGCGTGAAATGTTTTTATTAATTGATTATTTTTAATTATTTAAAAATATGGTCGATGCTTTTTAGTATTTTTGAAAATAAAGGGTTTTGAGGTGATTTTATACGCCGGGACGTAAATTTTATCAGTGTTGGTTTTTCAACTAAAATACGAGCTTCTTGGCAACCCGGCTAATAAATTCACATATTTAATTAAACAAAAACTTTGTTAATATTTTAATTATATCCTAATTAGACTAATGGCTATTTAATGGCTTAATAGGCCTAAGGCCTAGTTATAACTAATTAGTATATATTATGTATTAAACCCTACACTCCACACCTTAAAGAATCGGTCACCTCTTCCAAAAATTCTGAAACTCTCCCCACCAGCAATACATACGCACACACGTCACTTTGTGGAGGAAAGGTTCGGTTCCTTTGAAGGGGAAAAAAAAAGGGGCTAGCCAAGGTGTCCCTCCATTCTTCGTCGTCAACGTATATTCGTGCGTAGCACGCCATACATCTCCTTTTCTCATCCATCATATCATAATATTGTTTAAATATTGTATGCATAAAGATCATGGAGTTATTTTTCATTATTTTCGGAATATTTCAAGCACACATGGAGGAAATTAAGTTTTTGATGTAAATTCATGATTTTATTATGTAAAGGGGCTGCCATAAACTTAGGTTGGAACCGGTGGTGTCTATACATGATTAAAGTCTTAAAACACTCACCTTAATCACCAAGGGTGAAGGAAACAAGCAACGAAGCAAGGAACCGATTTATGCTGTCAAGGGGTGTGGGGTGATTGGGTTCTTTGTTGTGAGGGCAGGGGAGTCACGGCTTGGGCCCAAGGCTTGGTCAGGGGTTGGGTCAGTCGAAGGGAGGGTCCTAGCAAGGCTAGGACTCGAGTTAGGGGCTGGGGAAAGAGTCCTAGCCATGCTAGGACTCTACCCGAGAACATGCACAGAATTGTGCAGGGTTCGCGCAGCTTCCAGGGGCTTGGGGCTCGGTCGGTGGTTCAACGGCCGTGGTAAAGTGTTGCATTAGAGTCCTAGGAAGGTGTTCTAGAGGGTGGTTTGGGTGCTGGAGCGATGGCTTGGCCCATAGCTTCACAAACTTAGAGTCCATGCTATAGGAAACTCTCGGCCAGCTTAGGGGCAAGCGAGGGGCTCACGTTTTTGGGTTTGGCAAGGGTTTCTAAATGAACTTAGGGTCCAGTAGGGTACTTTAGGATGTTGGTCAAGTTTTGGATGGACATGGTTCGGGGGTAACTCGTAAAAATCGAAAGTTGGCTCGGGGTCGAAGTTTAGGTGTCAATGAGGGTTTTTAAATAAAAAAAATTGGAAAACGGCTCACGGGGGTCGAGTCCTGGTCCATAACGGCTAAAATAATATAAAAGAGTAAATTTATAATTTAGGAATTTTATATTAAAGTTTAGGATTTTTCGGGATTAAAACACCGTCAAAACTAGTTAATTAAAGATAAATGGAAAAAGTCTAATATTTAAGCTAAATAAAATTATGGACAAATTCATGTAGGCTAAAATAATTATTTGGGACATGTTAGAGTCAAGAAATCAAGGAAAAGGTAAAAATCGTAAAATGTCGAGTCCATGGGTAAAACGGTCTTTTTACACCAAAAAATTTGTAAACGTCATGGCAGTGCCCTAAATGCTATTTTTATGATATTATGATTAGATGTAAATGTTTATGAAATGTTCATGATTAAATTATGATTTTTAAATGTCTAAGGAAATTTTATGATTTAAAGAAGACATTTAAAAGACATGTTGCATGCTTGGTTTCAAAAATAAAATGTTATGTTATGCATGATTTTTTTTTATAAAGTGATGAGAATGTAAATGTTGAAGGAAGTGAAGTGATTGTGACTAATTCGTTAACATTGGAGACGTCGTGAGTGTTATGGTCCTAGTGGGAGCCCGACGATCGTGTCTCTATCATTACGAATATGTGGTAACGGTTTTGTGGTAACGGTAAGAATGAGAATATCGTGAGGAGAAAAGGCTCCACAGGGAGCCCATTTATGAGAAAAGGCCACAGAAAGAGCCCCGACGATCGTATTTCTATACGAAAAATGATAGGTCAGGGTCCAGTTGACCGGTGAGAGGGTTGCTGGTGTCCCCCGCCGCCCAGTACTGTAGTTACATGTAGGTGGATCCATCGATTTATGATCATGATCAGGAAAGTCACAATTAACGATCTGAATTCAACAAAGGAAAAGGAAAAAGGAAAAGGGAACAGGAAAATGTTTATGATCATGTTAAAATGTTTTTATGTCATGATAAGGAATAAGATTAAGGTTTATTTATACATGCCATGAAAATGTTTATGCTTTAATTTATGCATCTTCATGAAAACAATATTTTAAGTACAAGTATTTTCCACTGTTATATGTTGACTGTATTACGTATTAATTGTTATTAAGACTATGGTGTGTTGAGCCTTTAGACTAACTAAGGTGTGATGGATGCAGGTGAGGTTGAGGGAGGCCTTGACGGATGATCCTACTGGACTATCGGTGCACACAACCCGAGGACCAGCGCTTCTATCTTTCCGCATTTACGATTTTGACTCATGATTTATGTTAGAGATTATTAAGATTTTTTATCTATGTTTTGAGAGATTTTTGAGAGGTTTAGTATGGGCTATAATTTTCAAATTTATTGCTTTTTATGTTTGGTAAACAGAAGACGATTTCAGTTTTATGACTATTTCACTTGATTTTTTTAAATGCGAGTTGGTTGATGATTTATTTTAAGGGGCATAATATTTTATAAAAATGTTTTAGTGAAAGCCGAAAGTTAAAAAAAAAATTCTAGTACTTTTAAAGCAATAAAAAGGGCAGGACGTTTCAGTTGGTATGAGAGCAAAGGTCCTGTAATGGGTTGTGCCACCATCAGCGCCGAGAAGATCAGTCGTCAAGACTCAAAGTTGTAAGTTTTTCATGCTTTATGTGATTTAATATGTTGCTACATGCATGACGATATGAATATTATGTTTACGATACATGTTTATTAGCCTTTTGAGTATTTATGCTTTGCATGCTTAAATTGCTTAAATGAATTAGGACATGTCACATGATTAGAGAACATAGATTTAACAGCAAGTTGGTTACGTTAGAATTTGGAAAACATTCATATAAAATGCCTCCTAGACGTGCACCCGTTATCGAGAATCGGGAAGAGAACAGTGTTATTTGTCGAGGGAATAGTCAAAGAAATGCACCACCACCACTTCCTCCTCCAGGGGATCCTGCTACTCGTGCATTAGAGGGTATGGCTCGTCTCTTCGAGCAACAATTACAGCAGCAACAGTTACAACATCAGTAGTTACAGCTGCATTACAGCAGATGCAGTAGCAGCAGCCACCTAGGCCACAACAGTATATCTATGAGCAGTTCCGGAGGCTAGGGCCGAAGGAATTTTCTGGCACCACCAATCCATTTGCTGCTGAGAGTTGGATCCGTTCAATTGAGGTACATTTTCGCTATCTAGACATGGGAGACGCCGACCGTGTGAGGTGTACTACTTATCTGCTTAGGGTCGACGCTTATTTATGGTGGGAAGGAGCCGAGCATGGTGTTGACCTTGCTACACTCACTTGGGCACAGTTCAAGGCAAAATTCTATGAGAAATACTTTACTGCTAATGTCAGAAGCCGATAAAGAGGGAATTTATGACTCTCCGTCAGGGAGACATATCTGTTGCTGATTTTGTGAATAAATTTGATAGAGGTTGCCACTTTGTACCCCTTATTGCTTGGGACGCGGAAGAAAAGCTTAGGCATTTCATGGATGGCCTACGACCTACCACTCGGGATAAAATTATGATGATGCGTCCGAAGAATTATTCTATGGCAGTTACTTATGCATATCAGGCTGAGCAGTCCTTGAAGGACATTTATTTTGAGATTCAGCGCAAGAGGCAGTATTACCAGAATAACAATCAGCCGAATAAGAAGCCATATACGGGTCCTCCTAGACCTCAAGGGTCTCAAAAACCCCAAGGTCCAGTCAAGAAGACGGCTCCACCGAAGCCACAAAATCCTGCAGCACCAAAGCCTAATGAAAGGCAACCATGCAAAGAGTGCAACCGTATACATCTTGTAAAATGCTAGTTGGGATCATTTAAATGTTTCTACTGCAAGGAGGCTGGTCACAGAGCTACTGATTGCCCAAAGAGGAAAGCAGCTACTATGGCACGAGCTTACGTTATGAATGCCGAAGAAGCTGAGGAAGAGGCAGACACTACACTCATCACGGGTAACCTAGTCATTTAACATTTTTATATTGCTTATTATTGTATGAAGTGTTAAATTGGTTATTAGATTGATTGGGAATCAAGATTCAACCTAGTGAAAAATTAGGTTGCATGTTCTACTTAGTTGGACTTAAGTTATGATTTTAGAAACCATGGAAAATGATTTGAATTTTGTGCCTTATTTTATGTGAAGGATGTAATACTTCCAAATAAAAAGTTTATGGCCAAAATTAAAGAAAATCATAATTAAGGGGTTTAGGAAGAAATTTCAAATTTTTGGAGAAGTTATTGTGCAATTTTGAGAATTTAAGGGACTATAATGCGCTAATTCGAAAATAAAAGACCTAAGTGCAATTTCTAAATTCTTAAGGATCGAAAATGCAATTCGCGAAACCTAAGGGATTAAATAAGAATTTTCGCAACAATATAAGGGCTTAATTGCAATAATTTGAAAAGTTGGGGACAATAATGCAAATTTCAAATTTTGGGGGACTGAAGTGAAATTTTTTTCAAGAAATGCTTAAGTTCAACACGAAATCTTTTTATAACTGTGGGAATTAATGATAGTAAATCCTTAAGATTCAACGTGAAAAGATATAAAAGACAATTTTCTTCGCAGTGAGGATCATCATTCTAGGTGTAGCTACCTATGCATTGCTATATTCAGGAGCTACACCTTCTTTATACTTGAAACCTTCATCAAAAGACTGAAAATTAATCCTCAAGATATGGGTGTGGGTTTCAAAGTTTCAATTCCATCCGGTGATCAGATACTCACGTCTAAGATTGTTAAGAATCTGGAGTTTCGGTTATTCAAAGATGTTGTTCGGGCAGATCTTATCGTGCTTCCTATTCCCGAATTCGATATTATACTTGGGATGGATTGATTATCAGCGAATGGAGCTTCGATTGATTTTCGTCAGCGATCGGTATCTATTAGGCAACTTAGTGGTAAATATTTTGTCTTTGAGGCGGCAAGAAACAAACAAATGCCGCACATTATCTCTTGGCTATGTGCGAGGAAGCTTATTGAGCAAGGATGTCAAGCTTATCTAACATGTGTCACTACTACACATGAATCCATCAGTCAGAAGTTAGAAGATGTTAATATTGTGAGAGATTTTCCTAGCGTCTTTCCCGATGACGTTTCTGGCATCCCGCCCGATCGTGAAGTGGAATTCTCTATTGATCTTATGCCGGGCACTATACCTATATCTAAAGCACTTTATCGTCTAGCACCTGCTGAAATGAAAGAACTAAAATATCAAATCCAAGAATTGCTAGATAAGGTTTTCATTCGCCCTAGTTACTCTCCATGGGGCGCTCCGGTATTATTTATGAAAAAAAGGATGGCAGCATGCGTCTTTGCATTGATTATCGAGAGCTTAATCGGGTCACTATCAAAAATAAGTATCCACTGCCTATAATCGAAGATTTATTTGATCAGTTACAAGGAGCATCGATATTTTCTAAGATTGATCTGCGATCTGGATACCATCGATTAAAAGCCAATGAGTCTGATGTTCACAAGACAGCGTTTCACACAAGATATGGGAACTATGAGTTTATGGTCATGCCATTCGGGTTGACCAATGCGCCAGCGATCTTCATGGATCTCATGAATCGCGTATTTCAGCCGTATCTGGATCAGTTTATTATTGTCTTCATTGATGACATTTTGATCTATTCCAAGAGCAAGCATAGCCGTCATTTGAGGACCGCACTACAAGTACTGCAAGACAGAAAACTTTATGCAAAGTTCAGCAAGTGTGAGTTTTGGCTTGATAGAGTGGCGTTATTAGGCCACATCATTTCTAGTGATGGCGTGGAAGTTGATCCGAGTAAAGTGGAAGCTGTGAAAGAATGGCCAGTACCGAAGAGTGTCACCGATATTCGCAGTTTCTTGAGACTAGCTGGCTGCTATCGCAAGTTTATTCAGGGGTTCTCGTCTATAGCGGTACCTATGACCGCTTTGACAAAGAAAAATGCAAAGTTTATTTGGGGACCCGAGTGTCAAGACAGTTTTGACAAGTTGAAGCAAGCCTTGATATCCGCACCAGTGTTATCTATGCAATCAGGCCAAGAGGAGTATGTTCTTTATACCGACGCTTCTAAACTCGGTTTGGGCGCAGTTTTGATGCAAAACGACCGAGTTATCGCCTATGCGTCAAGAAAGTTGAAAATTCACGAAAAGAACTACCCTACTCACGATCTTGAGCTTGCAGCCGTAGTCTTTGCACTAAAAATATGGAGGCACTACCTTTATGGGGAGAAGTGCAAGATATTCACCGATCATAAAAGTTTGAAATACTTTTTCACCCAAAAGGAGTTGAATATGAGACAGCACAGATGGCTTGAGTTAGTGAAGGACTATGATTGTGACATTAGCTACCATCCGGGAAAAGCTAATGTAGTGGCAGACGCGTTGAGCAGAAAGACAGCAATTATCACTCAATTATCACTCCAAAAACCGTTGCAGTCCGAGATACAACAGTTTGAGCTCACAGTATATGCTAGGGGCGAGGCCCCAAATCTTGCCACGCTGTCAGTCCAGTCGACTTTGAGAGATATAATTCGAGATGGACAGTCCACTGATAAGCAGTTGCAAAAGTGGAGAGCTAGAGATGAAGCCAAGGGCCGGAATTTATATTCAGTGGTGGATGGTTTTAGTCCGTTATCGAGATCGCCTATGGGTTCCTAGTAACGATTCCTTGAGAGATCTTATTATGAAGGAAGCCCATGACACACCTTACTCCATCCATCCGGGAAGTACGGAGATGTACAAAGATTTGCAGTTGTTAAATTGGTGGCCAGTCATGAAGAGAGATATTCTGAGATTTATATCCGAGTGTTTGACTTGTCAGCAAGTCAAAGCAGAGCATCAAAGACCAGCGGGAAAGTTGAAGTCACTCCCTACTCCCGAGTGGAAATGGGAAAATATCACCATGGACTTTGTTGTGGGATTGCCAAAGAATGTTAAGGGATTGAATGCCATTTGGGTGATAGTCGATCGTCTTACAAAATCAGCGCATTTTCTACCTATTAAGACGACATTCACCATGGTTCAGTATGCCGACTTGTATATTCGAGAGAGAGTTCGGCTGCATGGGATTCCTGTATCCATCGTTTCTAACAGGGATCGGAGATTCACGTCATGTTTTTTAAAAAGTCTGCATGCAGCGATGGGGACCAAGCTACTATTCAGTACAGCATTCCATCCTCAAACCGATGGTCAGTCAGAAAGGGTTATTCAGATTTTGGAGGATCTACTGCGAGCATGTGTTATTGATTTCCAAGGCAGTTGGGAACCAAAGTTACCTCTAGTGGAGTTTACTTACAATAACAGTTTCCAATCATCAATCGGAATGGCTCCTTTCGAGGCACTTTATGGAAGGAAATGTAGATCTCCTATCCATTGGGACGAGGTTGAGGAAAGAAGAGATATTGGTCCGGACGTGATTGAAGAGACGGACGCGCTTTTAGTCAAAATTCGTTAGAGAATGAAGACTGCACAAAGCCGACAAAAGAGTTATGCGGACAAAAGGCGAAGGGACTTAGAGTTTGCAGTGGACATGGTTCGGGGGTAACTTGTAAAAATCAAAAGTTTGCTCGGGGTCGAAGTTTAGGTGTCAATGAGGGTTTTAAAATAAAGAAAAATTGGAAAACGGCTCACGGGGGTCGAGTCTTGGTCCATAAGGGCTAAAATAATATAAAAAGACTAAATTTAGAATTTAGGAACTTTATATTAAAGTTTGGGATTTTTCGGGATTAGAACACTGTCAAAACAGTTAATTAAAGATAAATGGAAAAAGTCAAATATTTAAGCTAAATAAAATTATGGACAAATTCATGTAGGCTAAAACAATTATTTGGGACATGTTAGTGTCAAGAAATCAAGGAAAAGGTAAAAATCGTAAAATGTCGAGTCCAGGGGTAAAACGGTCTTTTTACACCAAAAAATTTGTAACGTCATGGCAGTGCCTTAAATGCTATTTTTATGATATTATGATTAGTTTTAAATGTTTATGAAATCTTCATGATTAAATTATGATTTTTAAATGTCTAAGGAATTTTTATGATTTAAAGAAGACGTTTAAAAGACATGTTGCATGCTTGGTTTCAAAAATAAAATGTTAAGTTATGCATGATTTTTTTTATAAAGTGATGAGAATGTAAATGTTGAAGGAAGTGAAGTGATTGTGACTAATTCGTTAACATTGGCGACGTCGTGAGTGTTATGGTCCCAATGGGAGCCCGACGATCGTGTTTCCATCATTACGAATATGTGGTTACGGTTTTGTGGTAACGGTAAGAATGGGAATATTGTGAGGAGAAAAGGCCCAGAGGGAGCCCATTTATGGGAAAAGGCCCTAGAGGGAGCCCCGACGATCGTATTTCTATTCGAAAAATGATAGGCCAGTGCCTAGTTGAACGGTGAGAGTGTTGCTGGTGTCCCTCGCCGCCCAGTACTGTGGTTACATGTAGATGGATCCATCTATTTATGATCATGATCAGGAAAGTCACAATTAACGATCTGAATTCAACAAAGGAAAAGGAAAAAGGATAAGGGAAAAGGAAAATGTTTATGATCATGTTAAAATGTTTTTAAGTCATGATAAGGAAAAAGATTAAGGTTTATTTATACATGCCATGAAAATGTTTATGCTTAAGTTTATGCATCTTCATGAAAACAATAGTTTAAGTACAAGTATTTTTCACTGTTATATGTTGACTGTATTACGTATTACTTGTTATCAAGACTATGGTGTGTTGAGTCTTTAGACTCACTAGGTGTGATGGATGCAGGTGAGGTTGAGGGAGGCCTTGACGGATGATCCTACTGGACTGTCGGTGCACACAACCCGAGGAGCAGTGCTTCTATCTTTCCGCATTTACGATTTTGACACATGATTTATGTTATAGATTATTAAGATTATTTATCTATGTTTTGAAAGATTTTTGAGAGGTTTAGTATGGGCTATACTTTTCAAATTTATTGCTTTTTAGGTTTGGTAAATAGAAGACGATTTCCGTTTTATGATTATTTCACTTGATTTTTTTAAATGCGAGTTGGTTGATGATTTATTTTAAGGGGCAAAATATTTTATAAAATTTTTTTAGTGAAAGCCGAAAGTTTAAAAAAAATAAATAAATAAAAAATTCTAGTACTTTTAAAGCAATAAAAAGGGCATGACGTTTCAGCTTTAGGTCCATTAAGCAATAAAATAAAATTATCAAGCCCAAAAACACTCACAAAAAATATTTCGTTGAGTTATATTTTTGAAAATATTGCCCGAACCCTCAAAAAGTCCCATGACTCGCTAAAATTTGCGTACCGGTTAAAAATATGACCGGGCGATTAAAAATACCCAACTAAGGTCAATTTTTAAAAATTATGCTTAATTACACAATATATTAAATAATTAAAAATAATTATTTAATAAAAATATTTTCCTGATAATTCCCTGTTTATGTTCCTCGTTCGAGCACAAAATACAACTTAAAAACCCTGAGGCATGAAATATTAATAATCCATAAAATGACATACATAATCATGCCTTTAAAAATTTAAAATAATTAAACACTGATTTTAGTAAAAACCCTACATCGCATGCAGTCAGGTTATGTAATTTGAATTTCCTAGACCTTACAGTATATATACAAGGCACGCCTGATTCCCTTTGTTTCTCATTGATCACATCATAATATGTATTTTTAATTGTGTTTGCATGATAGTTAATAGAGCTACTGATGAGAATCGGTTTTACAAGATTTCCACACGAAAATATGCATTTTTCTTGTCATGCTTCTCACGTTTCTTGACTTATATTGAAGGGGCTGCCAAGAATCGAGGTTAAGGAGTGATATGGTAGTATATTTGAAGGAGTGTACGTGATGGTCTTGAGATCGATGCAAATCTAGGGGAGAACCGACCGGATCTTCAAGTTTTGGGACAAAGGTGGACTTGATCGGGTGATGTGATGGGTACAGCAGTGCAAGGGTCATTCCACACATTGGATCAGACCCTGCTGGGTCTGAGACGTGGTCCAGGATGGTTCAAGTATGGTTGGTCATGGGCTAGGGGCAGATCGAATGAGTTATGGCTAGACGGGTTCGTTATTTTGGCCTCTTTGAATGAATCATGGAATACAAGGTGCATGGGACTAGGAACCACGGCTAGGTCCATCCACAAGGGTCCAGAGGTGGGCTAGAAAGGGTTGGTTCAGGTCTGGTCCAAGATGGTTTGGTCCAGGGTCTAGAAATCAAGGCTTAGGTGCACTAAGATTCGGTGTTCTTGAGTGCAGAATATTCCATCGACATGCAAGGGGTTTTCGAGGGTCTTGTATGGTCTGGACTTGAAGGTTTGAAGCTCGGTTAGGTGTCGTTAAGTTCTGGTTTAAGTTCGGGAAAATTTGGTTGAGTTTTGGGTTATATTAGATTAAAACCGAGACCCCGATCCAAGTTTAAATCGAATTGTATAATTTAATGTATGAGCTCAAATTTACATCTAAGAGATGGTTAAAAATATGTTTTAAAGTGTTTTGATAAGTTTGGATAGATTCGGGTCTAAATTTTAAGGTCTAGGGGTAAAATGGTCAATTAGGGTTTTTAGGGGCAAAATGGTCATTTTGCACCTGGGTCGAGTTAGCACTCCTGGCAGTGCCTTCATAATTGGAAATGCATATTTAAAATGTATATGTAATTACGAATATTAATTTTTATGAAAATGCTGGAAAATATGTTTTGTGAGAACCCGGAATTTCCGAAGCGAATCATGTAAGAAATAAAACTCGAAACTAAGTTCAAAACTTTAATCTTAGCTATAAAACTCAAATATAAACTTAAATTTTAAGCTAACATGATTCGAAGAAGTAGCTCCAAAGCTCAGGGATTAGCTCAATGGGAAGCAATGCTATAAGAAACCGCATCAATCAAAGAGTCGTCATCGGAGAAGTAAACCCCCCGCTCAAGGACTCAATCTTTCAGCTCATTGAAGCTTAACCATACTTGTCCAAAAATGACCAAAAAAAGGAGCTAAAGGAGGAGCTAAGAGAATGGACAAATTTATTGTGCAAGAAATGTCCATTTGGTAAACCAATGTGCCTATTGAGATTGGATAGAATATTTGACCAAAATAAATGTCTTTCTTGGGCATCAAGGTGGTCGACCATCGCAAGGTGAAAAGCCATTATTTTTCTATAAATACCGCCTCAACCTCACAGAAAATATACTTCAAAAAATCCCACAAAAGCACTCCAAAATTCGCCCAATCTCAATCAAGAAAAAGGAGGAAGCTTGGTGCAGTTCGTGTGCTCAGCAAATACGTCGAAGTGCTGCTGGATTAACGGCATAAATCGCTAACAAAATACATTGAATTGCTGTCCAAATTTCAAGAGAAAATTCGTTCAAGAGTCAAGAAATTTTTCGGACCCCGTCTTCAAATTTCTGAAAGTGGGTTTTTGTTACGTATTTTATTGTAATTTTATACTTTACATAAAACTAACATGACATGCTTGTATGTGTTTCATTAATTTCGAAAATCAGTGTTTACATAATTTAAAATTTTGATCGATGAGTGTTATGTTCTTTTTGAATTCAATATTCTTTGACTCGGTTGAATTCCTTTCAAACTTCTGATAAGTTATGTTCGATAAATCTGAATTTTGTAATACAGTGTTACAAATCGATTTGAAATGGAACGATAATTGTAATTCTATCTGGTCCTCATTAGTGGATATAAAACTGTGTTCTGTCTGGCCCCCATTAGTAGGTATAAAACTGTGTCCTGGCCTCACCTCTTAGAGGACTAACACATTGGGGGCAATTTGACCATAGAAATGAGATTCGTAATAGTGTTGTGTTTTTTCTGTTTTGTCTCTGAATTGCTCTGAATCACTTCTGAATTTCTCTGAATCGTCTGATAATATTTGTCTCGTATTTGATTTCGGTTTTGTTATGATAAGTCAAAAGTAATAAGTAATGAAAGTGTCTTAAAGAGATGCTTTAAAGGTTAAGTTCTATATGTATCTTTGGAAATCGATCCCGCTTGCTAAGTGTTTCTCAAAACACTCACCCCTTACAACTTTCAGATAAGAATGAAGAGCAAATGAATGAGGATGAGAATGAAGCTTTCTGGGGATGGTGATCAAATGATAAGATCAAGAATCAAGAATCTACCATTCATTTTGTTTGTATTTCGCTTCCGCAATTCTGATGTAAGTTTTATTATGTTGTCATTGTAAAAACAATATTTTGTTACATGAAAAAGACTGGTTTTTGGCCATATTCTACGAGGCTTAATTGTTTTCAAGTAATTGTTAAACAATGCCGGATGTCATCGACGCCTCGGTTTCGGGGCGTGACAGTTAAGTGGTATCAGAGCCACCAGGTTCATAATCTCGTTGGGATTTTGATAGAAAAAATTTGACGATGTCAAATTTTGGCAAAAGCCTAGTGCATTCCTATCTGCAGTAAACTCAACCATCGAATTCATTTATATCTTATGTCGTCATCTCAAAATCCCATTCGAAATTCAAATCCAAACTCCTTAAATCATTCTGAAAATTCTTAGTATCGAAAATTCCACGACAACTTTGTTTCCATTTTTGTGCCTTTATATCCTTTATATTGTTGTAATATTTTACCTCGATTTATTCTAGGAAATGGCTGCTCCACATACTAGTTTATGAGATTTGACAGGATATGAATATTTTAATACATTGATAATTCCACTACAACTTTGTTTCCATTTTTGTGCCTTTCTATTCAAAGGACCGCATATTTTCCGCATTTTTATTATGAGATTTGACAGGATATGAATATTTTCATAAGTTGATAATTTTACGATTTTTTACTCGTTTATGTTTACATTTGATCTTGGATGATTTTGGTTATTTTAAACTCCATTATTTTTATTGTCGAATAATTACGATTGTTTTAAATGTTACTTAGAAAATGTGAGCTTTTAAAAAAAATATTTCCGCACTTTTAAAATGGTAGACGTTACAGTTGGTATCAGAGCAAGGTTCATGTATATGGTTGTGCCGCCGCCAGCTTCTGCAGCTCAGTCTTCAAACCTCAAGTCTGTAAGCTTTTAATGATTTAAATGTTTTAAATGATTTACTGTTATCATATTCATGTTTACATGATTTATGCTTTGCGATGATCTACTGTATGTGTTTAACTGCTTTTATGATTTAAGGGTTACTGTTTTAAAAAACTAGATTAATTGCATGATGGGTTATTGTGGGGACCCGGACGCTAATCATGCTCTTAATCATCATTTGGGACAATTTAATCAATTATAATAAACATGGTCTAATTTTTTTTTTAGAGTACGGTATGAAATGCGGAACGTAATGGAATACATTATAATATACAAGTCAGTATTAAAGTACAAGTCTTGTACTATATACAATCACCCAAACTAAGGTTTAAGGACTACAAATCAAATGTTTAAACCTTATCTCTAATCAAAGTCCGTAGTCTCCACTCTAATCACGATCTCTCTTCATTTCCTCGATCCTAAACCTGTCCCACCTGTTGTCATGCACACATACAAACACGACAACAGCCGGATAACTCCGATGAGATATAGATATCCCAGTATAAACAATGTAAATATGCAGTCATATAAAAGCATATATAAAAGCATGAAACATATATCAATAATAAATATCAAATCTGAACAATATGTATCAATACAAACTCTGAATCACACTCTGTGACTCCTAAATTCTGACTCGGCTCATCCTAATCTAGGGATCGCGATTTGAATAAGAACGCAACGTTCTCCCATCTACTTTACCCCAGCTAGATGGTGGTACGTTCTTAGTCCCAGAATTTGGCGGTCTATATTGAAGATCTGCAATAGGAGTCGGTCTTCTCCTCAGTCTATCAAAATATATCCAAAAGCCCAGTGACTTGGCGGTTCTGCCATGGCTGTTCTGCCAAAGACTAGGCGGATCTGCCCAACTCTAACTCATGCTTTGATATAAATCAATAGAGTAAGTATATCAATATCAAACATTGAAAATATCAAATGCAATAATCATTCAGTATGTGATTTTAGGAAACTCAAGTCAAATATAACTCGAGTTGTGCAATCCCGAATCAACATTTATTTATACCTTTATTTCAGTCTATCTGAATCTGTCGAAGTCTCGAACTCAAAGTCTGTCAATACTCAATCTGGCAATGACAATATCGAGGGTATCGTATCAATATACAACTCAGATCAATACTGGATATAATCAGAACCGAATCAAATTCTGTTTCAACAGCATAACTGTACAATCTCAATATACCCAGCAATACACATCTACAAATATCAATTCCCACAACTAATAATCAATAATAATTCAAATCTGCTATCACATCTCAATCAAATCAACTCTGAAATTCATAACAATTCTATACGGTATCCGTTCTTCAATCCGGTTCCGATTATACGATGTCTAACATATCAGAAACATCATATATGAATCATATCTGATTCCTTCAACATCATATTTTCAAATCATATCAGAACATAAAAAAAAACTTACGTCTAGTTGAAGCCTGCGTCGAAAGAAACACAGTACTGAAGTCGGATTCAAAATCGAACGGGCGGATCGAAATATAAAGGCGTAAGGATTTCTGAAGCTTCCCTCGTATCGTTTCTCGATTCCTTCTGATAATTCTGAAAGGAGAACAACATATATACCTCCAACTTGCATGTTAAAGCAACGTGTCACATTTTTCTTCAAATATGGTTGGCGCTCGGGCGGTCGAGAATTTCCGCCTTGGCGCTTGCTCGACGCTCGGGCGGTTAAAACTTACCTCCCGGGCGCGGGAGGTTTTGCCCTCATTCTTAATCATTGGCGCTCGGGCGGTCACAAAATACCGCTCGGGCGCCACATCTTCTACCTGAACATACTCCTATTGAACACTGGCGCTCGGGCGGTCAAAAAATACCGCTCGGGCGCCAACAGTTCTATCCAAAAATCATTTCTTGTGTTGAATTGGCGCTCGGGCGGCCCTTTTCTACTGCTCGGGCGCCAACAGTTCTGTACAGAATATACATAAATCACATGCTTCACCCAATCTGATCTCGAAATGGTCCGTCTATAATCATATCAATTCAAAGTCCACAATCTTAGATTAACAGAATCCAAATCTCGGGCATTACAGTTATGTTTATAAATTGGACTGTATTTAGATCATGCCTCCAAGACGCGACCCCAGTGTTGACAGACATGATGAGATTCCTTGAGGTAGCAGGAGACCTCCACCACCTCCGCCAAGTGACCCAGCTAGCCGAGTTCTGGAGGGTATGAATAGACTACTGGAGCAGGTACAGCAGGCTCCTAGGCCTCAGGTGTGTTTTTTAGCAGTTCCGTTGGCTCAACCTGAAGGAGTTCAGGGGTACTACTGATCTGTTCTTAGATGATGGATGGATTCGATCTCTAGAGCTGCACTTTTAGTATCTGCAGATGAGGGATGGAGACCGGGCCAGGTGCGCTATCTATATGTTGAGTGTTGAGAGACGATGTGTCCTTGTGGTGGGAGGGAGCCGCTCATGCTGTGTACTTGGCTAACCTTACCTGGGCCAGGTTCAAAGAGTTGTTCTAGTGACTCTAAATACTCAACACACATGTATCGTGATATCAAATACATATACATAACATGCAACGGTGAAAAATACTGTAATCAACATACATGTCATTACCATGGAAAATTGTATGCATAATCGTAACCTGTAAAGTCCGAAAAACCAACATACGTAAACCGCATGCATGCAAAATTATTTTAATTGCTTAATTGTATTATTTAATTGCTTTTAAATGCTAGCATGATATATATTATATGATTAAATATATGATTGCATGATTAAATGATAATATGACATGATTACATGAAATTAAGGATTTTACACGAATATTTGATAACAGGCAAGTGAAAAGCGACCTAGGACGACCAAGACAAGAATATGTATTTTTATTTAATTAATGGCAAGGCTTCCTAATATGATGAAAAATGATTTAATTTTCCTAAAAATGTTGGAGTTCGAATTATTTTACGAGTTGAGATCGATTTTTCCCCGGGAAGCCGGTTTTGGGCAAACAAGGAGTTTTAAAAGATCAAAAATATTGTTTTTGGGGAACTAATTTTATAAACTTTTACGTTTTTATTAAATAAGTGTTATTGGGCCCAATTTAATTAATTTAAGTAGGCCAATTACCCTTAAACTTGCAAGCCCAAAACCAAAGCTCATTAGCATGTTAATTTAATTATAAATAAGTTACCAAGCTTTCAAAAACACCATAATCAGCCACCAATCAGCCGAAGCACACCACACACAATTCATAATTTCGAAAAAATAAGAAGAAGGAAAGCTTGTGTTCTTCGTCTCTCGTTCGTACTTCCTCATCGACGAATGAAAATTCGAGCATTATATACGCAAAGGCACGTTTTTAAACCCTTTCAAACATCATACAAATAATATTATGCATGATTTAATTGTTTATGTATGAAAAAAAATAGGTGTTTGAATATTTTTAGGGTAGAACGTTTATTTTCAAAAATACGATGATTTTACTCTTGTTTTGAAAAACGTTTTGAATCCAACGAGTACTCTGCCAAAACATGATAAAATATGTAAGATTTATAACCAAAACATGACAAAATAATTGATAAAACTAAACTGGAACCGTGGGCAAAGAATCACAAAGGGCCGTGAGTTTTGTGTTGATTGGTTCTAGATGCATCTTGCTATATTATTATGCATGGGGCTTAGGGGTCCGAACAGGTCTTGAGGAAGGCTCTGCTGGACGTGGTTCAGGGTCAGGAAGGGTCCCAATGGCTAGGAAGCCTCGCGCGCAGCTTTGGAGGAGTCTCATGGAGCAAGGACTCCTCGCGCGACCTGATGAGCATGACAGCAGCCAAGGGGGCTTGCTGCTGGGACTGGGTGGATCAGGGTAGGTTCATCAGGGTCCTAGGATGATGGGCAGGGGTCGAGCTAGGGGCTGGAGTTGTGGGCTTGCTGCTGGCTCGAACAAAACGAGGGAACCGAATGGCAGCCAAGGAACGCGCATGATGTTTTCTGATTTAGGTGCTTTGTGCTTGGGGTTCAAGTGTAATGGCTGGTCTGGATAGGGTATGGGTGTGGTTCAGGGTCAGTTAGGGTCATGGTGGTTCGGTGGTGGCTCGGATGGAAGAGTCCTTGCCAGCTAGGAGTCTTGGGCGAAGAAGGGAGCCATGCGCGCATGCTGTTGAACTCTTCAGGCGGCTTATGCGTGGCTCAGGGGCTCGGGCTGGTGGTGGCTCAGATCTGGGACTAGTCTAGGGTCAGTAAGGGTCTAGAGGGGTCAATGGTTAACTAGCTGGAAGTGTCCTAGTTGGGTTAGGTGTCCTAGAAGTGTATGGAGTCTCACGCACACACACATGCAGAACTTGGGTCAAGTTTCAGGTGAGTTTGAGCGAGCTAGGGCTAGGTTCTATGGACTGGCTCGGTCAGGAGGGTGCCTAGGTGGGTTGGCTCAGGTTTGGCTCGAGGCGGCTCGACCTTAGCTCAAGTATTTTGGGAGTTGGCTCGGTGTGTTCGATGAGGGTCATTATTTCGAATTTAATAAGGAAAATTAGAACCATGGGTCCACGGGTGTGGTTCATGGCTCACAAAGGTAGAATAAATAATAAAAATCTTATGTTGAAATTTTGGGATCAAAATAATGAGTTTTGGATTTATCCGAGATTTAATCGCCTCACGAAACGTTAATTAAATAATTCATTGAAAATCTATTTTTAATATTTATTAAATAATGAAAAATTATATTTAAACTTAAATAATTATTTATAATAAGCTCATGTCATTAAAAGTGAGAAAAATATAAATTCGATAATTTTTACGTCCAGGGGCAAAACGATAATTTTAGACTTAGGAAAATACGTAAAACGCTAGGCAGCGTCCCGAAGGATCATAATGTTTGTAAAGTTATTTATGATTTATTATGATGATTTTGATGCTAATATGTTATTTTATGATTTTTGGAAACGCTGTGCAATTTTTAATGTCTAAAATGCTATTTTTGGAAAGTTATGCTATTTTATGATTTTTAAAGAAAAGAAAAAATATTTTGAGGGATGTGAATTGACTTTGAAATATGATATATGATTTTTGGGGGATCCGTTTATGTTGAGGATGGTGAACTTACAATTTTGTGGGGATTGTATATGTATTATTTGTTATCCATGTTTAGAACGTACTGAGTCTTTAGACTCACTAGGTTTGTATGATGCAGGATTTGATGATTTATGGAGGCGGTGACAATTGAGTGGATCGAGTATAGCAGTACACACCCGAGGGCCTTTATATTTCCGCACTAGCTAGATAGATAAATGATTTAAAGATTATGTTAATGATTTTTATTAGAGATATTTTATGCTTTATTTATATTGTTAGTTGATCTTTTAAAGGTCGCTTTATGAATTTTGGTTAGTCTATGATTTAGGATTTTATTTTATGCACTTGAGATTTCATATGTTAAGTTTATTTATTTGGTATTTTTGAGTTATGATTTATGCTTTAGTATTAAAAAAAATAGAGATCTTTTCATAACCTGTCAAAGCATAATCCTATAACTTCATATCAGTATATACATGTTCATTTTCTTAATTTGAATTACGTTCATTAGTTGTGACTTTCATATCATCATGTCAGTCGATGGATCCATCTACGTGTAACCGAGGTATCCGACGGCGAGGACATCAGAGACAGCATTGCCATCCACTGAGCCATGGACTGTCATGTCATCGTATCATCGTGTTAGCCACAACCAAATCCTATCCTTCAAAACATAACATCATATTCATTTCTTAATAAAATCATGCGTATACGTAAATTTTTATTAAAATTAAGCATGCAACGTATTTTCATAATTACGTAAAATCATATACGTGATACATAACATTTTAAAACATGATAAATTTGTGCTCATGTCGCTGCCAGGACAAAAATCTCGACTCAGGTGCAAAATGAGAATTTTTTCCCTGGAAACCCAAAGTGACTGTTTTAACCCTGGACCTCAACATTTCGATCCGAAGCTTACCAAACTCCTTAAAACACCTCAAAAATTAATTAAAAGTATTTCTTAAACGTGCACTTGAGCCCGATTCAAAACTTAATTTATTCATTTTAAAACTTGGACTAGGGTCTCGATTTTAACCCGAATCAATCTGAAACTTAATCAAATTGTTCCCAACTCAATTCTTGACTTAACTCTACTAGTCCAACCCCTAAAACAACAATTCCAGACCCCTTATGACCCCAAACCCTTGCTGAAAGTTTTTGGAAAAATCTGCAAGTTACCACTCGAAACACCTTCCATATTTTGAATCTTAGCCTACACCCAACGGGACCAGCCACGCACCAGCCCCTCCTACCCCACCTTAGGACTATACTGGACCTACTTGGCTCACGGCCACATACCCATGCAAGCTACTACACGCCTACGTTTGCTAGTCTCCAAAGGAGTACAACCCGCGGCCAACCTCTACTTAATGACTCCAAGCGGCTCTAAAGACAAGACCAGCAGCGTGGGAGCCACTCTAGGACATGACTCAGACCAACCAGGGTCTGGTCCATGGCTTGGAACAGCCCCTCGCGCCACCGGTTTCACCCAATCTCTCGATCTACCCAAAGCCGTGACAATACCTCAACAACACATCGATCGGCCCACCTCTTATCTCGACTAAACCTCAACTCCAGCATAACGACACAACCTTACCACCGAGAACAGCCCTTAGAACGCACAAAAATGGCAGCCCCCTTGCACAAATACAAGAACACGTGAAATGTTAACAAAAGGAATGCATTTACACGTCAAAATCTTGCGTGAAAACGTAAGTCCAAGGTAGACCAAAATATAGTCGTACAATTACATATATTTCAGCATATTTATGGCATGAGTGAGGAGAAAACGAAATACAAGCGTGCCTTGATGTGTAGATGCTCAAAACTCGAAGAAACACGAGTCGAAGAAGCACCAGAGGAGCAGGGAGAAGACTTGCTTGGAAGAAAAATGGAGGAACGTTTTTGCTGTTGGTTTTATTTTTATTTTTTTCACGTGAAAGGGCTGCTGATGGAGAGGGGAGGGCGGCTGCTAGGTTATGGTATGTTTAGGGTTAAATAAATTAGGTTTAGGTTAAGTTAATGACACCCTAATGTGTTAAAAGGATTAATAGGTTTTGAGCCCATTAAACATTAAAAAAAAAACCCAACAAGCCCAATAATACTCCCGAAAAATATTTCGTTTTGGTACGTTTTCGAAAACTTTTCTCGAACCCTCGAAAAGTCCTTCGAAACGTTAAAATTTGTGTATTGATTAAAAATATTACCTGGCGGGTAAAAATACCTAATCAATGCCCATTTTCAAAAATCATAGTTAAAAACACCACATATTACATTATTAAAAATATTGCTCCTTTAAAAATATTTTTCCTGAACATCTTCGGTCTCGGTTCCTCGTTCGAGCGCGAAATGCAACTTAAAACCCTAATGGATGAAACTTTAAAGTAATCATGAAATAAACTCTAACAATGCATTAAATGCATAAAAATCATTAAACACATATTTTAAAATAAAACCCTAGATTGCATGCATTCAGGTTACACAGTTTAAATTTTCTGGACCTTACATTAGTTATTTAAAAAACTAGAAGGCTTCATAATTACATAATTAATGGGCTTAATCAACCCTAGTTAATAATAAATTAGGCCCATTTAAATTTATAAAATTATTAGGCCACAGATTAAAAGGTTTAAAAACACCTATTTTCTGAAAATATCTTATTAAAATACATAAATATTTTCTTAACCTAAAATAAAATTTTAGATTTCAAATCTTTAACACTTTAATCGTCTTCGGTTCTGCGTTTCTGGCCAACCACTGATATTCGCCTAAAAATCTTTAAATTATGAAACCAAGCAAAATTACACAATTAATCATTAAGTCACTCAAAATATATCATTCATGCATCTAAAATCATTTAATTAAAATATTTTATCAATTTAATAATTTTCATGAATGCAGTTTACGTAACCGGATTTTTGGACTTTACACCGACCTCAAGAAAGACATCAAACTGGAATATATCTCAACTGAATAACAAGCAGCTGATATCTTCACCAAGTCATTACCAGAGACTATGTTTTCTTACTTTAGAAATATCTAATGATTTATTGATTTTTCTTAACTGCTTAATTCAGGGTGAATGTTGAGTTTAAGTAAGGCAAGTGATAAGATAGCTTGAACTGAATCGGTTTCGAATTGATCAATTGGTATCTTAATAAACTGATCATATCCCATTAGTTGATTAGCTTTAATTCGTTTAAGTTCCTTATGAAATAGAATCGTTTACGGGTGCCCAGAATGCGCAATGGAAGTTTTAAAATATCATTACAAGAGAAAAGCCAAGCACCCCTCACTAGTGTGTAGCAAATACAAAACCACAAACATACATAGGGTGTTCAAGTGTTTTGCCTATCAATTTCAAAGATTGATGATGGCCCTAACTAAGATGATCAACAACTTAGCTCTTCAATGGTAGACAAGTCTACAAGCTTCCCTTGAGCACTCATTGCTCAAAAATCAAGCCCATCACAAACAAGCTAGAACCACCTTACACTTGCACTAGAAAATGTAAGATATTTTTCTTAGAGAAGTTTGCTATCAATTCATCAAATGAAGAAGCACAATTTTTGAAAAACTTGGAGGAAAAATTCAGCCAAAGGAGAGAGAATGAGGAGGGAAGCGTGGTTGTGTAAAAATTGATGTGTATCCCAAAGGCATGCTAGCCTTTAATTTAAAATTTTGACTCCCGACCTTTCACATTTCTAGCATGTTATTTGAGTTTGTAACATTTACAAAGCCCACTGACTATTATTTTAATATCTCAAACACATTTGAGATCAATTAAATATTACTTGATTTTATTCAAGCCAACTAGTTAAATAATTATTTTCATTTGGGCTCTACAAAACCCAATGTTATTTAATAAATGTAATACTTGAATTAATTTAATTATTTGGACTCTACAAGGTCCACTAGTGTTTAATTAATTCAACACTTGAATTAATTTGATTTAGTCCATAAAAAAGTTTAAGAAAATCACAATTTTCAAATATAATATTTATTTGGCCAACTTTTAACTTATGAACAATTCCACAAATTAAAAAATACATTCCCCATATAGAAATCATACTTCTAATTTTTTTCATGTGCTTATAAACTCCTTTATAAGCCGTTCAACACATTGAACTAATTTCCTTCTCAACGGGATCTAGAAAGCTAGTACTTGTGTGGCCCTCAATGGTTCATTGATACAACTAGCAGTGGGTTCACATCTCAATGTGATTCAGGACTAAAAATGTCCTTATATTAGCATACCCAAATTGCTCAATCCTTACTTATCAACTCCTTGATAATAAGAACGTCATAACTCAAGTCTGATAGTAACCAACCAATCATGTTAAACGCCTAGCAGCTTCGCTTACATGATTCCCTAGGTATCAAATGACAGTGCATGCAAGAACCATTCCATTATGGTTAGCGTACAGTACGGTCCCTTCATCTCATATATCCCGACCGATTCGAAAACTATTGGTATATCGAGAGTTGACAAAGAATCGATATTATGCGTCATATCGTAGTTGCATCGATGGTGTAATCTAAGAAACCCCTTTTTAAATTACCACCAACACTCTGATCAGAGATTTCAAACTACATACACATGAGATCACATAGGATATCTATAAACGAAGGTAAGCGGTGAATCCCAGACTACAATGTATAGACTCCTATATGTTTCGACAAAACACCCAACCTTGCCACTTGATGACTGCTTATGAGTCGGTAAACAAGTCAAAGTGCAATTCTAGCATATAGAGTCACAATGTTATCCCGGGTCATAAGGACTAATGGTGTACAACCATAAATTAGGACGTTTTCACTCGATATGTGAGAACCACTTGGAAAGTCCTTTATGGAGGGTTGTTCAGTGCACTCTACAAGGAGCACCTATCTGCATGCTCGGACTTCACAATGTCCCCTACCAATGAAACATGGTACTCACATCCCAGACACTAGTCTCAAACTCAAGCGGCCTTTATCCTTCTTAGCGGCGACTGAATCGATTAGGAACTGTTTAGAATATACAGTATTCCAAATATGAGTTTCTTGATACTCATCATATGAGCATCTCATATTCTTTCTACTATTTGTATATTCAAAGACTTTATCTATTCAACTAGCATGGGTATACAAACAAAGATTTGGCAAAACAATAATTTCAAATATAATTAAAATAAAGATTGTTTATACATAGAGTTTCAATGTGAACCCTCAACCAACACTTGGCTCGACAGGCACTTACTCTAACACCTTAATTGAAATCGTGACAAATTATAAATTGCTTATTTAAATTTATTCAAATTTTAAATCCAACATTTTAATCTCGTTTTGTGTAACTGCAAATTTTTAGTTTCTAAATTTAAATGACCAACGGTTGAATATCTTACTTATTTGGTCAAAACCATTCACAGATTACCAAGTGTCCAAAATTTAAATGGTCACGAGATATAATAGAAACCTCCCTCTCAGTAGTGTTCTCACCAATTCCAAAGTTTTTAACTCTCGAATATTCAGGCAATTCACTCGCATTCTTCTTTCCTTACAGCTAATATCAATCAAATGGCATCTCAAACACCACCTTATATCTCAAACGATGTTTCAATCGATTTTGAATCGATTTCGCAAACTCTGAATAATCAGTTCGCAGCCTATTTGAAAAGATCGAAGCATCTGGGCTTCGTACATTTCCAGGTTTGGCGACTCAAGAAATCTAATCTGCTGAGATATTGTATATCTATGAGTCCAGATCAGTCACTGATGATAGGAAGATTCATATGAAGGTGAACGACCACGCTCTAATCGAGGATGAAGAGTTTTTCATAACTCTATTTCATCTTCCAACTGAAGGCCTCTCGAGTTTCTTAGAGGTTTCTGCCGTTGATATTGAAGACCACTCTATCAGCAACTGGGAAAAAGATCAAAGTATCTGATCCAAAGAAAGAACTGAAGTCAGAGTACCAGCAACTGGCTGATATTGTTGCAAAGGGGATTCTAAAAAAAAAAACAGGTTTTTTTGCTGCCCTCACACTTGAAAAGTTACAGGCGATGAGTGCTATTGTAATGGGATTAAAATGAACTAGTCATCTATCCTCTTCACAATCTTGAAGAATATGGTGCAGACTTCGAAGCAGTCAAAAGGCTTCGCACTTCAAATGAGCGGGCTAGTCGATGACTCACGGATACTTTCAGTATCTTCCACCTCAGTTATTAAGTCCAAAATCTTCACATCCGTCAAAGTTCAGCTGAAAAAGTCAGGTGTTGACAAGTCAGCTTCTAAGGCCAAGAAAACTGACAAGCTAAACCAGCAGCTGCTCCCAAGTCCAAAAGGAAACTGGTCTTGTCTACCAGTGTTTCGGAGAAGACCCCTTCTCCTGTACTGCTGAAGAAGCCAAGGTATCAGAAGACCAAGCCAGTTGCCAATCAAGGAACTCATCCTGAGCTCAGACTTTTGCCATCAAGAGCTGAGCAACCTATTCCATTCGTACCAATTCAGACGGTTCAGCTAGCTGCCACACTGGAGCCAAAGACTGCAGCTGCCTACCCCTCAACAATTATTACTGAATTTGTAGAGAATCTGAAACTGATAGCGATTCCAGCTCCTCTCACAATAGTTGTCCGCCCCACATTCCTACCTCCAGCACACCCAAAAGGTGTGATAATCATAGAGGTGGTGGACACATCAGTTTCAACTTTGGATTAGCCTCATGCCCTAACTGATCCGAAGGGCAAGGGAAAGATGATTGAAGAATAGCGACCCAGCCATTCAGACTCAAATTGACCTCATTATGGAAGCCATTAATGAAACGTCCACTAGTCGTTTTCGTAAAAAGTACTATCATTTTTTTTAAACCAAGCATGCAACATGTCCTTTAAATTATCGTTCATCATTAAATTCCATAAACATGCAACATAATCATATTAACATATAAAAGAGCATTCAGGACATTACCATGACGTTTACTAATTTTCAGGTGTAAAATTATCGTTTTACCCCTATACGTAAAATTTCACATTTTTGACATTTTCTGAATTCCGTTAACTCTAGACCATCCCAAATAGTCATTTAAGCTTACATTAATTTTCTCGTATTTTAATTTGACTTAAATCGATGGATTTTATTTTATTCTTTAATTATAACATATTAATGTGTTTTAACCCCGTATTAAATAAAAATTTATTATAAAATTTCCAAATTAAAAACTTAGACCAGTTATAATTATTTAACCCTCGCAAACTATGACTCAACCCCCGTGAGCCATGTTTCGAATTTTAGTTCATAAAAGCCCTAGTTATCGAACCACAACTTAACCCTTGAGCCAACTTACGTTTTTATCAAGCCACCTTTGAGACAGCATGCGCCAACTTCAAACCAGCCCTCCGCTAGACCCTTGTGAACCTTCTGGACCACAATAACCCCGAGGACTCGAACCATAGCCATCTCCTGAAGCCCCTACACGAGCAAACGTTGCAGACCAAGAACAACTATGGCACTAGGACTCTTGAAACATGCTAGAAACTAAACCACCGAGCCAGCCCCAGACCCAGACCCTCGTGCACCACCTTAGGACCCTAAGGACTTGATCTAGCCTAGACCAAAGCCCCCTTGCTGAGCCCCTTATCCTGCGTGCTACTGCACACACCAAGTGCTCACGGTGCGATTACGCACGGGTGGCTCCTCCCCAGCCCCTTGACTCGAGTCATAGCGTGGCTAGGACTGCTCCCTAACCCTATCACGTCCCTAGCCCAGCCCTGGTTCCAGCCGTGCCAAGCCATGCAACAAAACACCCTTAAACCCGAGCCACCAAGACACAAAACACAAGTTTCGATTCCACCTTTGTTCTTCAACGTGTGCAGTGTGTTGTGTGTGTTCTAGGACTCTAAAAAACATTTAAAACAACCTTTGATCCTTATTTTAATCATGGCAGCCCCTTAAGAACATATAAATCATGTTTTGGATGAAAACCCAAACTTTAAAAGTTCATGTTTGCATAAAAACGAAAATATATCAAAGTGCAACTTGTTTTTCATGCAATACATATTTAAATAAATACTATGATGTGATGGATGAGTAAAGGATAGAATATGGCGTGCCTAAGAATTTACGTTGATGAATCTGAAAACGATGACACAAAGCCTTGGGCGAAAATTCCTTGACAGAGAGCCGACGCTTTTCCCTTCTTTTTCCTTGTGTGTGCTGTGTATAATATGAGTGAAAAGATTTTGGGATGCTTAGGTGAGTGGGGAGTGGGGCGTGAGTTGTGAGGTGAGGGGAATTGTTTGGGGTCTTTTTATTTTAAATAAAAACTCCTAGTGTAAGCCTAGGCCCATTAGCATGGTACAAAGGCCAAAAAATCGCATTACTGCATAATTAAAACATTTCGTGTAGGAAAATTTGTGAAATTATTAGTCGAGTTGTCAAAACGTTCGTATTTTTGTTGAAAATCCAACACCGATAGATATTATGTCCCGACGTATAAAATCACCTCAGAACTCCTTATTTTAAAAAATATGAAAATGCCCAACCATGTTTTAAATAATTAAAATAAATCATTTAATAAAATTATTTTCCATATTTCAGTAATCGGTCTCTGTTTCTCGATCGCAACTCGAATAACCCTTAAAATTATATTTTGATGCATTTTAATATAAAACAATTAAAACATCATATAAACATATTACATAATCAATTTAGCAATTAAAATCAATTAATTAAATATTTTCAATATTCCCTAGATTTGTATGCAGTTGGATTACGTCGTCTTAATTTTGGACCTTAAAATTCCTCCTCCCTTAAACAAAATTTTGTCCTCGAAAATAGAACTTACCGAATAGCTCCAGGTAGAGACTCCTCAAGTCCATCTCGGTTTCCCAAATAGCTTCTTCTTCTGAGTGATTCAGCCACTTGACCTTGACCATTGGAATGTCTTTGTTTCGGAGTCTTCTTTCTTGTCTTTCTAAGATTTGCACAGACCTTTCCTCATAAGTCATATTTGGAGTAAATTGTAGAGGTTCATGATTTAGTACATGTGATGGGTTCGACATGTACTTTCGTAGTATCGAGATATGAAACACATTGTGTACTCCAGATAGCATCGGTTGCAATGCCACTCTATAAGCTAGTGTTCCAATTCTCTCCAAACTCTCAAACGGGCCTACAAATCTTGGACTAAGTTTTCCTTTCTTGCCAAATAGCATAACACCCTTCATAGGTGATATTTTCACAAATACGTGGTCTCCCACTGCAAACTATAGGTCCCTTCATCTCTTGTCAGCATAACTCTTCTGTCAACTCTGTTCAGTCTTCATTCTCTCTCAAATTTTGACTACTAGCTCGGCAGTCTCTTCTATCAAATCCGGACCAATCTCTCTTCTTTCACCAACCTCATCCCAATGAATAGGAGATCTACATTTCCTTCCATAAAGTGCATCAAAAGGAGCCATCCCAATAGATGATTGATAGCTATTATTGTAGCTGAATTCCACTAGAGGTAATTTTGGTTCCCAACTTCTTGGAAATCAATCACACAAGCTTGCAGCAGGTCCTTTAAAATTTGAATAACTCTTTCTAACTGACCATCAGTTTGAGGATGGAATGTTGTACTGAATAATAATTTGGTCCCCATCACTGCATGCAGACTTTCCAGAAAGATGGCGTAAATCTCGGATCTCTATCAGAAACAATAGACACAAGAATCTCATGCAGACAAACTATATGTCGAATATACAGATCAGCATACTGTATCATGGTGAATGTCTTCTTAATAGGTAGAAAATGCGCTGATTTCGTAAAACGGCCAATTATCACCCACATAGAATTAAATCCCTTGATAGTCCTCGGCAATCCCACAACAAAGTCTATCGTAATATTTTCTCATTTCCACTCGGGAATAGGAAGTGGCTTAAGCTTTCCCTCTGGCCTCTGATGCTCTGCTTTTACTTGTTGACGTGTCAAACACTCGGATACAAATCGCAGGATATCTCTTTTCATGCCTGGCCACCAATATAACAATTGCAAATATTTGTGCATCTTCGTGCTTCTCGGATGAATGGAATATGGTGTGTCATGAGCTTCTTTCATAATGACCTCCCTCAAAGAGTTGTCAATAGGAACCCATAAACGATTTCAATAACGAACTATACCATCCACCTCAGAATATAACTTCCGGCCCTTTGTTTTATCTCTCAATCTCCACTTTTGCAATTGTTCATCAGTAAATTGTCCCTCACAGATTCTGTCTCTCAAATTCAACTGAACTGTCAAGGTGGAAAGATTAGGGGCCTCGCCCCTGGCATACACTATAAGATCAAACCGTATCTCGGACTACAACAGTCTCTAAAGTGATAATTGAGTGATAACTGCTGCTTTTCGATTAAATGCATCTGCCACTACATTAGCTTTTCCCGGATGTTAGCTAATGTCACAGTCGTAGTTCTTCACTAACTCAAGCCATCTTCGATGTCGCATATTCAACTCTTCTTGGGTGAAGATGTTCTTCAAACTTTTATGATCGGTGAATATCTTGCACTTGTCCCAATACAAGTAATCTCTCTAAATCTTCAATGCAAAAATTACTGCTGCAAGCTCAAGATCAAGAGTAGGGTAGTTTTTCTCGTGAACTTTCGATTGTCTCGATGCATACGCTATAACTCAGTCATTTTGTATCTGAACTGCACCCAAACCAAATTTAGAAGCGTCAGCATACAGAACATTCTCTCCTTGCCCCGATGCCATAGATACCACTGGCTTTCAACTTGTCAAAACTGTCTTGGCATTCAGATCTCCATATAAACTTTGCATTCTTCTTTGTCGAGGAGGTCCAAGGTAGTGCAATAGATGAGAATCCTTGAATAAATTTTTGATAATAGCCAGCTAGTCCCAAGAAACTACGAATCTTGGTTACGCTCTTCGGTACTGGCAACTCTCTCACTGCCTTTACTTTACTCGGATCAACTTCCATTCCTTCTCTAGAAATGACGTGGCCTAAGAAAGCCACTCTGTCAAGCCAAAACTCGCACTTGCTGAATTTTGTAAACAACTTCCTATCTTGCAGTACTTGCAGTGCTGTCCGCAAATGTTGACTGTTTTCCTCTCTACTCTTGGAGTAGATCATAATATTATCAATGTACACAATCACGAATTGATCTAGATACGGCTGAAATACGCGGTTCATGATATCCATGAAGATTGTTGGCGCATTGGTTAGACCGAATGGAATGACCATAAATTCATAATGCCCATAACGAGTTCTGAATGCTGTCTTATGGACATCCGCCTCTTTAACTTTCAACTGATGGTATCCAAAACGAAGATCCATCTTCGAGAATATCGATTCTACTTCCAACTGATCAAACAGGTCTTCAATTCCTGGCAATGGATACTTGTTCTTGATGGTAACTCTATTCAGCTCTCGATAGTCAATATAGAGTCGCATACTACCATCCTTCTTCTTCAGAAATAATACTGGTGCTCCCCACGAAGAGTAACTAGGGAGAATAAAACCCTTATCTAGCAATTCTTGGATTTGATCTTTTAATTCTTCCATTTCAGCGGGTGCTAGATGATAAGATGCTTTAGAAATAGGTAATGTGCCTGGCATCAACTCAATAGAAAATTCCACCTCACGATTGGGTGGAATGCTAGAAACATCCTCGGGAAATACACAAGGAAAGTCTCTGACAATATCAACATCCTCTAATTTCTGACTGATAGGAGCATATGTTGTAGTGACACATGCTATAAAAGCTTGACACCCTCTTTTAATAAGCTTCCTTGCACTCATATAAGAGATAATGTGCGGCATTTGCTTGTTCCTCGCCGCCTCAAAAACAAAATATTTTCCATTAGGCAGTCGAATAGACACGGATCTCTGACGAAAATCTATCGAAGCTCCATACCAAGTATGATGTCAAATTCAAGCATAGGGAGTACAATAAGGTCTGCCCGAACCACATCTTTAAATAAACGAAGCTCCAGATTCTTCACAATACAAGTCATGATCATTTGGTCACCGGAAGGAATAGAAACCTTAAAACACAATCTCATATCCTTAGGAATGATATTCAGTCGCTTAACAAAAGTCTCGGATATGAAAGAGTGTGTAGCTCCCAAATCTAGCTGTGCATAGGTAGCTAATTCTAGAATGAATATCCTCACTGCGGTGAAAAAGTTTAAGATTATTTGTGTTGAAGCTTAAGGAATTTGTACCATTTATTTCCAAAATTTCTTGAAGAAGATTGATTGGATCCTAATGTTCCTAGGAAAATTCATAATTCCCACCCTTAATTTTTGATTAATTTCCATTTGACCCTTCAATTCATCGAAATTTGCATTTTAGTCCCCATAAATTTTCGAAAATTGGAAATTGATCCCTTAAATTTTCGGAATTTACAATTTTTGTCCCTCAATTTTCAGAAATTACACTTTCGTCCCTTTAGTTTTCGGTAATTACATTTTGTCCCTGAACTTTCCGGAAATTTCATTTTAGTCCTTAAACTTCGAAAATTATAATTTAGCCCCTAGATTTCAGTTAATTGCATTTCGGTCCTCATATTTTCGAAATTTTTGCTTTTGTGTCCTTAAATTTTTAGGTATTAGCATTTTTCCCCAAAAATTTCGAAATTTGTATTTTAGATTCTCAAAATTTCGAATCTTCGCACTTGATTTTGATTCTATTCAATTTATGGCCATGAAACTTTTATTTGGAATTATTATCCTTCACATAAATTAAGGCAAAAATCAATACCTATTTCTATGGTTTTTAAAATCATTCCTTAATTTCATCTAAGGTAGAACATACAACGTAATTCCACTAGGTTATCCTTATTCCCAAATCAATTATAATAACTAATATAACATTTCATACAATAAAAGCAGTATAAAAATGTTAAATAAATAGGTTACCGGTGATAAGGGTCGTGTCTGCCTCCTCTTCAGCCTCCTCGACATGCATAACATAAGCTCGCCCCACAGTAGGTGCTCTCTTCTTTGGGCAATCAGCAGCCTTGTGCCCCTCTTCCTTGCATATGAAGTACTTAGTAGTTCTTAACACACACTGTCCACAATTTATGCGATTGCACTTCTTGCACGGTGGTCCTCTGTAGGTTGCAGTGCTCCTTGTTGTGGTGGCTTTTTTGGTCCTTGCTTCTTTAATTGACCTTGGGGATTTGAGTCCCTTGAGGTCTAGGAGGTCCCGTGTATGGATTTTATTTGGCTGTGAATTATTTTGGTGTTGCTATCTCTGCATCTCAAAGTCGATGTCCTTCAAAGATTGCTAATATTGAAATGCATCAGTAGTAACAGTAGCATAATCCAAGGACGCATCATTATCATGTTATATCGTATGGTAGGTCGTAGACCATCCATGAATCGTCTAAGGTTCTACGCATCATCCTTCGCAATAAGGGGTACAAAGTGGCAAACCTTATCAAATTTACTCACAAATTTAGCAACAGTTGAGTCTCCCTGACGGAGGCTCATTATGTGGGGGCTCGTGCTCCTGATTAACGTTTAATGACCAAACAACCAGGATTCGTTAATGTAAACAGCGAAAGCAATTAAAAATTTTCCTTTTGGGCCAATAGAAATTTTGGCATGACCTCCCCGGAAGTAGGACATCCCAAAAATTTCCAAGCAACACAAACAACATTAATATACTCGAAATAAAGTCATAACAATAATTTACAAACCTATAGCCGCACTGGCCAGGACTAATGCATACATAGCCGACAAGGCTCAATCACGCAACTAGCAATCCAAAAATTCATAAATTAACAGTACAGCTACACAGGACATTCCCTGGCAAAAGTATGACTCAATGATATAATATCTGGGAACTCGCAACAACAATCCAACTACTGGGCACCGCTACCTGACGCTCCACCAGACGCATCAAATCCTCCTGGATAATCTGCTATGGCATCAAAAACAACCACAGCATAAACGGAAAAGAGGGATCAGGCCCCAGTACGACGAACCAGTAAAATTATGACAATTATAACTGACGTGAAATAAAATCAAGTAAAATGCAATGCAATGTGTGTCGGTAACAATGAAATAACGGATACCAAAATGGAGTCCAATAAAACGCATGAGCAACAGGAACAGTGGCCACCCGTGCCAGAAATGCAGCAACGTAATATCATGCTGCCGCTCATCCATGCACGTAGCATCGAGGGTCCGGTAGCGACCCGGTCAGTCCTCGAGCAGTCATCAGGAGTGTGCTAATCCTATCACTCATTCCATCAATGAGATGTCAGGAGTGATCTAATCCTATCACTCGCTCCATAGATGACGCAACAGCTCAACAGATCAGTAATGCTAGCAATCAACGGAGTCAAGGCTCGAAATGCTATGTATGAACTCAAATAAATACATGAATTCAATCACGTATTCACAGAAGCACATAAAGCACGCCACAACTCATTACAAAGTACTTAACGTCATTCCACATCACTATAGACGTCATAATAAAACAGTTCATACGTACCTCAACTGCCTTTAATTTACCACAAAATATCTTAAATATTTCCTGAAAACTCCAATCATGTGGCAAATAATACATTTCATATCAAGTCCCATTTATTTTTCCAATATTCACTAATTTAGCCTAAAATTCCAAAAATCCATAATTTAGGCTTTAATATTACTAAAACTCATCGCAAAGTCAAATATAGTGATTTATTTAACTTAAATCTCTCAATACCGGACAACTTGAAATTTCGAAAATTCGATCAAATCGAATCTGAAATTTTTCGATATTTACTAGGAATTTTCAAAATTTTCATTTTTAATTTCTAATGCTATAAACACATCCCAATAACGATTTAACATTTCAAAAATCATAAATTCCCAAATTAATAGGCTAAATTCGAAATATTATTTAATTAAATTTCGAAAATTAGCTTGATACCTCCAATCGACTCCGATATAGCACCTACAATCAATAATCCAATATATATTAATTATTGGAGCTCAAATAAATTAAAATACCCAAAATTCGAAACCCTAAAATCTGAATTTTTACCTTAAACGCTTTAAATTTCGAGTACAACTATACAATCAGTTGTCCAAACTCGAAATAACACGAAATCAAGGCACAAGAGAAAAATTCGAACGAGCCAAGGTTCACGGGTTCGAACGGGATCGCGATAAAACCTTATTATTATTATTATTATTATTATTATTATTATTATTATTATTATTATTATTATTATTATTATTATTATTATTATTATTATTATTATTATTTATTTTTTTAAAAAAAACTTACTTAATCAAACTGGGCTGGGCTTCTTAAAACAAGTGGGCTCTCACACATTAACTCCCACTTCAATCGCCCTCTAACATCAGCAGTGAAGTACTTCTCGTAGAATATCTCCTTGAATCGAGCCCAAGTAAGTGTAGCAGGATTAATACCCTGCTCAACTCCTTCCCACCATAAAGAAGCATCATCCCTAAACATGTAAGTAGCACACCTCACACGATCAGCATCCCCCATCTTCAAATAGCGAAAATGCACCTCAAGTGCTCGAATCCATGCCTCTGCATCAAACGGGTCTGTGGTGCTAGAAAATTCCTTCGGCCCTATCCTCCGGAACTAATTATAAATATCATGATGTGACCTAGGAGCCTGCTATAAGAGATGCTCGAAGAAATGAGCCATACCTTCCAATGCACGAGTAGCAGCATTCCCATTAGGAGGCGGGAGTGCATTAACATGACGATCCTCGGTAGTCTCAGTCTGCCTATCATGCAACTTATCCTAATTAATTTAAATCTAAGTTTTTTAATCATGCAACGTATCCTAATTCATTTTAGCAATTTTAAGCATATACAATATATATTCTCGTAAAGCTATTAAACATGGAACGTAAACATATAATTCATGTAGTAATGCATGTAGCATCATATAAATCATATAAAAGCATGTAAACTTACAAATTTGAGGTTTGACGACTGAGCTTCCTGACACTGATGGTGGCACAACCCTTTACAGGAACCTGGCTCTGATACAAACTGAAACGTCCACTACTCGTTTTCTTAAAAAGTACTAGAATTTTTTTTTAAGAAAACAAGTATGCAACATGTATTTTAACGTTATCGTTCATCATAAAATTCCATAAACATGCAAAATAATCATATTAACATATAAAACAGCATTCAGGACACTGCCATGACGTTTACTAATTTTCGGGTGTAAAATTATTGTTTTACCCTAGACGTAAAATTTCACGTTTTTTATCTTTTCTTAATTCTGTTGACTCTAGACAATCCCAAATAGTTATTTAAGCTTACATTAATTTTCTCGTATTTTTATTTGGCTTCCATGGATGGATTTTAGTTTATTATTTAATTATAACATATTAATGTGTGTTAATCCCAGATTAAATCAAACATTATTATAAAATTTCGAAACTAAAAACTTAGACTTTTTATGTTTATTAACCCTCGTGAATCATGACTCGACCCCCGTGAGCCATGTTTCGAATTTTAGTTCATCAAACCCTAGTTTTCAAACCACAACTTAACCCTTGAGCCAACTTACGTTTTTATCGAGCCACCTTCGAGCCATCCTAAGCCAACTTTGAACTGCCCTCCCCTGGACCCTCGTGAACCCTCTGACCCCTAGAACCCCTAGGACTTGAACCGTAGTCATCTCTCGAATCCCCTACACCAGCAAAAGCTGCAACCCGAGAACAACTATGGCACTAGGACTCTTGAAACCTGCTAGAACCTTAACCATCGAGCCAGCCCCTGACCCAACCTCTTGTGCACCATCTTAGGACCCTGAGGACTTGACCTAGCCCATCCCAAATCCCCATGGCCGAGCCCCTTACCCTGTGCGCTGATGCCCACACCAATTGCGAACGGCGCGATTGCACACGGGTGGAGTCCTAGCTTGCTGTGAATCCTTCCCTGACCATAGCATGTTCCTAGCCCGGCCCTGTTCCAGCCGTGCCAAGCCATGCAACAAAACAACCCGAGCCCCCAAGACACAACACACAAGTTTCGGTTTCAGCTTTGTTCTTCAACGTGTGCAGCGTGTTGTGTGTGTTCTAGGACTCTAAAAGTCATGTAAAACAACCCTTGATCCTTACCCTAATCATGATAGCCCCTTAAGAACTTATAAATCATGTTTTTGGATGAAAACCCAAGCTTTAAAAGTTCATGTTTGCATAAAAACAAAAATATATCAAAGTGAAACTTGTTTTTCATGCAATACATAATTAAATAAATACTATGATGTGATGGATGAGTAAAGAAAAGAATATGGCGTGCCTTTGCGTTTTTAACACACGAATTTACGTTGATAAATCGAAGAACGATAACAAAAAGCCTTGGGCGAAAATTCCTTTACAAAGAGCCGATCTTTATCCCTTCTTTTTCCTTATATGTGTCGTCACTATAACAAAATATGCATTCAACCACACTCAAAAGTCCACGGTTTTTTTAAAAAATTGTTGTCTTTTGCTTTTTAACAACGGTTTTAGTTAAAACCGTTGTTAAAAAGCAGCAAACCACAACAGTTTTTACAAAACCGTTGTCGTTGACACTCAAAAGGAAAATCATTGTCATTTAGCTTGTTTTTGGGGTCAAAGACAACGGTTTATAAAACTGTTGTCTATAAGCGTGTTTTTTAGGACAAAAGACAACGGTTTTCGTGAACTGTTGTGGATTAGCGTGTTTTTTCGGAGAAACGACAACGGTTTTCGTGAACCGTTGTGGATTAGCGTTTTTTTTGGGAAACGACAACGGTTTTCGTTAACCGTTGTGGATTAGCGTTTTTTTTTTTTTGGGAAACGACAACGGTTTTCGTGAACCGTTGTGGATTAGCGTTTTTGTTTTGGAAACGAAAACGGTTTTCGTGAACCTTTGTGGATTAACGTTATTTTTTTTGGGAAACGACAACGGTTTTCGTGAACCGTCGTCTATTAGCGTGTTTTTTCGGAGAAACGACAACGGTTTTCGAGAACCGTTGTGGATTAGCGTTTTTTTAGAGAAAAACGACAACGGTTTTCGTGAACTGTTATGGATTAGCGTGTTTTTTCGGAGAAATTACAACGGTTTTAGAGAGCCGTTGTTAAAAATAGCGACAGTTTAAACAAAAAATCGTCGCTGTTTGCGCCGGATTTACTTAAACCGTCACAAAGTTTAAATGAGCGACCAATTGTAAACCGTCGCTAATATCGCCGATTTAAAATAGCGACAGGTTTTTGCAAAACCGTCGCCGATTTAAAACTAGCGACAGTTTTATAAGCTGTCGTCGATTTAAACGTAGCGACGGTTGAATCTTAAACCGTTGCCCATTGTTCTATAAATACTCGCATTTTCGGTCCAGTTTCTCCACACTTCCATGTCTAACATACGTTTTCCTCTCTGGTACGCTTTTAGTTTCGATTTATCTGTAACTTTTTTCGTTTCAATTTTTGTTAAATTTCCAGTGTAAGTTATGATTATGAATATTAGTTTTCTTAGATACATTTTCCTCTTTGGTAGGATTTTAGTTTCGCTAAAATGCTCAAAAAAGATGGTAAGTTCTGTTTTGTTAGATTTATTAAATTAAAGAATTAATTTTTTTTATTTTACTTAAAATATTAGCAACGGATTATGCTTAAACTGTCGCTAATTAGCGACGGTAAATTAAAAAATAACGTCGGTAATTAGCGACGTTGTATTTAAATACCGTCGCTATTTTAGCGACGGTCTAACTAATGTCGTCGCTAAATATAGCGCCGTAGAATTAAACTGTCGCTCATTTGCCACGGTTGCTTTAAAACGGTCGTTAAAATTAGCAACGGTTGTTTCTTAATCCGTCACTAAGTAGCGACGGTAACACCCATCGCTAATTTCATAAACCGTCGCTAATTTGAGCTACTACGACTGTTAAAAACCGTTGTCGTAGAACACACTTTCAACAACACTGCCAGTTACAACAGTTGTTGAGTATCTACGACAATGGATAAAATCCGTTGTCGTTTAGCATTTTTATTGTAGTGTCTGTATTATTGGATTGAAAAGAGTTTGGGATGCTTAGGGGAGTGGGTCATGAGTTGTAAGGTGAGGGGAAGGGTTTGGGGTCTTTTTATTTTAAATAAAAACTCCTAGTGTAAGCCTAGGCCCATTAGCATGGTACAATAGACCCAAAAAGCCCATTAGTACATAATTAAAACATTTTGTGTAGGAAAGTTTGTGAAATTATTATCCGAGTTGTCAAAACGTTCGTATTAAAAATCCAACACCGATAGAAATTACATCCCGACATATAAATTCATCTCAAAACTCCTTATTTTCAAAAATAAGAAAAAGCATCAACCATATTTTAAATAATTAAAAGCAAATCATTTAATAAAATTATATTCCATTTTTCATCCATCGGTCTCTGTTTCTCGATCGCAACTCGAATAACCCCTAAAATTACATTTTAATGCATTTTATTAGTAAAAAAATTAAAACATCATATAAACATATCACATAATCAATTTAGCAATTAAAATCAATTAATTAACTATTTTTCATGTTCCCTAGATTTTCATACAGTTAATTACATCGTCTTAATTTTGGACCTTACAATTAATGAGTATGCAGAGCTGAAGATCGAGCATTATGATGAATGGGTGAACTTCAAAACAGTCACGCTTGAGAAATACTGAAAAAGAAGAGAGTTCTGAAGCAATTCAACTCTTTGGAATCAGCTGTCATGAAAGCTGTCAAAGCCACCACAGTCACCCAAGCCATAGAAAGAATGTCATACTTCTTCAATCTTATGAGAATCAAGAGGCTGGCTGAGGTGACAACTGAACTGAAGTCGAATTATGATCTGGACAGCTAGTCCTACTGCCTATGAAGATAGAGAAGTTTTTCAACAAGTGGACTCTGATCACATATCCCTCCAGATGAAAGTTAAGAATTAGGAGATGGGACAACAACTACATTTTCCAGTACAGGCCAAAAGTTCTAGATCAGCTGAGGAAGAAATTCCAACTAAATCAACTAAGGAGGACATTCCAACTGAAGCAGCAGATGAGAAGCTGACAGCTCCAACTGAATCCAAGTTAGTTGTGGTCCAGCCAGTTGAACTGGTTTCTGAGGTCCCTCCTCCACTCTCCACTGATGATCAACCCTCCTCCTCCGCAGTTTTGATTATCCTACCATTTTTGGAACCAACAGCACAGCTGTATACTTATACTGAAGAAGATTTGACATTAGAAAATGTAGATGACCTGCTGCAGTCAATCGTTGAGAATATTCAAATGGAGTATAAAGATGATTCAACTGCTGATGATGTTATTGAAACTAATGAAGATCAGGAAATGATATCAATAACAGAAGCAGAAGATCAAAATGAAGCAGTTTAGTTGGTAACTGAACAAAATATTACTCCTTCAGTCCAGGAAACATCAGCCGCACCAGAATTGCCATCAACAAACCTGATGCTTCTTGAGATTTTCTTTATGTCTGAAGCCACTCTGCAGTTGTTCACTTCTCAAAAAGACTGCTAAGGAATCTAGCTCTGCAACTGATCAATTGGATCAGCCTCCCAGTTAGTCAGTTCAAGAAGCAACAGTAGAGTAACTTGCAGCAGATATAGGACAAGATGTTGCCCCGAATCATCTTATTGTAGTGGAATTTTCTCAAAAGTGAACGGGAAAAGAAAAATCTCCGACTGAAGTATTCTTCTCGAAACTGCCACTAGCAGCTGATGTAATGTTGGACATTATCCTACACTGCTCTCCTCCAAAGAACTACTCAGCAACCAGATTGATTTTGTTCATACAATTCTATCTAAGAAGATTGACATAATTCAGAATCACCTGGCTGAGGTATCTGCACAAGTAAGTTCAGCATTCTTTCTCTTTACCTGACCGGCAGGTTTTGACAAAAAGGGAGAAGAACAAAAGATTGAAGCAGCAGGGGCAAGCAGCAAGAGAAGAAGTGAACCAGACAAACCAATTGATAAATGACCAGCTGAGAAAAGGTCTAAGAAATAATCTAAGTGTCCTAATAAGTCAGTTGTTAGTCTGGAGAGTGTCTGTAGAGGCCTAGAAATCCGTGTTTGAAAAATTGCGGAAAATTTAAAATATTATTTTTAAAATAATTAAAATTGCCTCATTCATAAATGAACTGATAAATAAAGTTTGATGTTCTAAATGACAGCGGAAGAAATTAACATTTTCGAAATAACAGTAAAAGTTTATCCAACGATAATTAAAATATTTAAACAATCAAATAATAATAAATGCTGAACTGAGGTCCTCGGGTGTAAGGGCCAAGATCTTGATTCTGTTAATAAGAGATTTTGATTATATTAATCTAAGATTATTGAGTTTGAACTGATGTGATTATAATCGGGCCATTACGAAACCCAAATTGGACCAAGCATATGATTTACGCACCTAGGGGACAGAGAGTCTGGCGCCCGAGTGGTAGAAAGTGGCCGCCCGAGCGCCAGTGTTCATCAAATATATGTCGCGGGCAGAAGATGTGGCGCCCGGGCGGTAGTTTTTGACCGCCCGAGCGCCAAGGGTGCAATTTGTAATTGCCGGATAGAGAGTGCCGTGCTCGGGCGGTAAAGATTGACCGCTCGAGCGCCGACTGAAAATTAAGAGAAACGAGCCACGTTTCTTATACATGCAAGTTGGATATATATATATATATATATATATATATATATATATATATATATATATATATATATATATATATATAAATATATATATATATATATATATATGTATATCACTTGCAATTCCTCAGAAAATCGAGGAAAGAAGTCGAGAAAGGTTTCAGAAACTTTCGGAGAAATCCTTACGCCTTCTGTGAAAAATCCGTCCGTTAGATTTTAAATCTGACTTCAGTACCGAGCTCCTATCGACGTAGGCTACGACTGGACGTAAGTTTTATTACATTTTGACATGTTTGGAAATTATGATGTTGTTAGAATTGAATACACGTCATATATGTTGTTCTTGACATGTTAGACAGCGTAGAATCGAAGTCAGATTAAGAAACGGACTGAATATGGAATTGTTATGAATTTCAGAATGAAATTGACTAGAATTGATATCAGATTTGTACGGTGGTTGATTGTAAACGTTTGGAATTGATATAGACTGATATAGTATTATCAGTATTGCAAGATTGTACTGTTGTACTGTCAGAATTTGATAAAACAGAGATGTTGTGATTTGATTAGAATATTGATACAGAATATTGATATTGTCATTGCCAGACAGAATGTGAACTCAAGACTTCGACTGAGCCAGAAACCGACGAAAGAAAGGTATAAGTCAATGTGGTATTGGGGGATCGACTTGAGTCGGATTAGACTTGAGTTTCCCTAAATCACATACTTTACTTTATTGCATTGATATTTGCAGATTATCAAATTGATATGTTAATGTATTGACTTAGAACAGAGTCCGAGTCCGAGTCTAGGGCAGATCAGCCTAGCTAGGGCAGAACCGCCGAGTATTTCTCAGAACCGATAAGACTCTAGACTTACGGTGTATCGAAGAGCCTTAGATGTAGATCGACGTCTATCTCAGACACTCGATACAGCATACCAAAGTCTAAATTAGATTGGGATCCCTAGATTTGAGATAAGATAAGATTAGATCACGAGTCATTAATTCATGTAATCAGATTAGATACATGTTTTGATGTTTGTTTATGCTTTTATATATGTTTTATATGATTGCATTTAATACATTGTTTATACTGGGATATTTATATCTCACCGGAGTTATCCGGCTGTTGTCTTGTTTGTATGTGTGCATGACAACAGGTGGGACAGGTACAGGGTCACAGAGGTGAAGACAGATCGAGAATAGAGTGGTGATTCCGGACTTGGACTAGAACTAGGGTTTAAACACTTGATACTAGTTGTTGAACCTGAGTATGTATGATTGTATATTTAATCAGAGTGATACTTTTATACTGATATGTATAGGAGTTTGATTCCACTACCTTCCGCATTTTAAAAAAAAAAATTAAACCCTATTATAATTGATTTATTAGTCCCAATCATGATTAAAAAGATGATTAGCGTCCGGGTCCCCACATCGGGTCCTACTACTGCCGACTCGAGCTGGCTCACTGGTCCCCGCCCTAGATCTCGACATCATCACCACCTACAACAATCAAGTCTAGTGAGTCTAAAGACTCAACATGCATATATTTTATATAACGAGTAAATAATATAGTAAAATTTGCATGGGATAAAAATATCATGTCATGAGGCATAATGTGAAAATAACTTGTCATGAGCAATTATAATACGTGCATAACTGAACTGAAAATCATAGTGAAAATGGTTGCTCGATCGAGCCCTGTCATAAGTAACATGTAATAATTTTCTGTTGAGATTATGGTCTACGCAAGTGGCCCCTGCACTGAACTGAACTGACTGGTAACTGGCGACCGGGTTTAGTAATGTTCGTCTTATCAGACTAATGCCACAGTATACGGGGTGGTATAAACTGAACTGACCGGTAACTGGCGACCGGACCGGTAACTGGCGATCGGATTTAATAATAATCCCATGATACTGAAATGGCCACAAGCAATATCGCATAAATCTCAAAAGTGAACATTTTCTATTTTTATGCACGTAATATAATTAAATGGCATAATGAAATATCCTGTATTATTTTACCAAATGGATTGGATCGTTCCCAGGCTCGCTGCGACTTAAATTTATCATGAAAAATATGCAAATGATTTTCTTGAGCAAACTATGCAATTAAATCCGAAAATACGACAATGACGCCCAACGACTTCATATTTAATCAGGACTCCGAACCAACCCGAACCAACACTGAACCATCGTATAGTCATGATTAAAATACGCTTAAAATGATGAATTAATGCTCCTATAATGGTGAGGGCCGAAATCTAGGTGAATGAAGGCCAAAACATGAAACGCTCTTTCGAGAGTCAATTTGGCACATCGCACCGTAAATTCTCGTACGACCTCTAAAATGATCCGAATCACGAACGACCAAAAACATAACCTTCCGAGCTTGATGAGGCACTGTCCAGTCCAAGGCCATAGGCTAAAAGCTAACCGAGAACTCGAAACACGTCTGTGAACAACAGCACGCTTGCTGTCAAAATTGCAGCAGCTGTGCATTCGCTTCTCTTGTGGTGTTTTCGAGACTAACGTCCATTGGGGCTCGAGCCACCGACCAGAGGCTCTTACCAACATCCCAAGAAATGATTTGAACCATGGCTACGGGCCCTAGGCCAGCCACAATTCGCATCACACCAGCAACAATCCGAAAAGTTCATCCGAGAGCACCTTTGCATGCGCGTGTGGTGTTTTGCTTTGTTTGTTGTCTCGTGTAGTTCCAGTGGCCATTTGTTTGACCATGGGACAATCTAGACATCTAGGGTATGGTATGAACTATGGCTAAGGGCCATAGGTTAACCAAGATTCACACCATTCCACAAAAATCGAACCATACTTGCTGTCAAAAGGAGAAACCGAAGAGGTGTTGGGGCTGTTCTGGAGTTATTTTGTAAAAACCGATTCACCATGGACCAAGCCTCCAAAAGGGCAACTTAGTCACATCTTAGACATGCTAGGAAGTGTTCTAACCATGGCTACAGGCCTTGGGGCAGCCAAGATCAGATTCATTTCCCTTTGACAGCAAAACAGAATTTTCGAAACTCAATATGGCAAAGATGGTGAGTTGCTGTCATCTTCGGTTTCTACCATGCATGGGGCTTGTTTGAATGAACCAACATGGCAACCCGTGAAGCTTGTCATGGAAACCGAAAATCTGCATCTTTTATTTTCTGAAAATTTCTTGGTAGGTTTCGGTTTTTGCCATAGAAATGATGATCATGTAATGAAAAAAAATGATAATAGGACTTGATTGAAGAGTCAAGGAAGAATATATGCATGCCTGGTTCGTTTTGAAAGAAAAACGAATGAATAAGACGACTCGGCGCGGAGGAGATGGAGCGCTCTTGCTACATTGCTTCTTCTCTCGATTTTTCTCTCTTAATTCTTGCTATGATGCTCAAGTTTTTTACACTGAATTTACCTCTGATATTGCGCTCAAATTTCGGTGAATGAGGAGGAGAAATGGTGGTTAGGGGAGTGAGGGGAATGGTTGCAATATAAGGGGGAATGCAAGACTAAGTCTCCTCCTTTTTGAAATTTGAAATTTGCTTGCTATCAAATATTGGTTGGAGGGATATTAGAGGTGAGGTGGCCGATTTCTACATGCTAATCAAGGCTAGGATAGGTGGATTATTAATTAATCAATGGTGATTAATAATGGAAAAGATTATCATGCTAAAAATGACAAAGAAAGGGTCAAAGGTGAGTTGGCAAAGGAATTTATTACTCAACTAAGGGTGGCCGAAAATTTACTTATAAGTGGAGGGGAAATATTGTCTACTTCATAAATTTTTAAACTTTAAGGGCCTTACCTATCCTTTAATTAATTTAGTGAATTAACACCTTAATTAAGGAACCTAAATGAACTTATTTCCTACTTACTTCAAGTTACTTATATAATTCCTTAAACCTCCTTATTAACTTAAATTAACTTACTAGCTAGCTAAAATGAACTCTAAGAATGATTTCTAAATTTTTAAATTCTATCTCAAAACTCCAACTCCAGTCCGGCCTCACTGAATTAACTGAAAAGATAAAAATTAAACTACTGCAATAAAATTATTAAATTAAGGAAAAGCATTTAAATACTCATGCAATAAAAATCATTTTAATTTAAATACTAGAAATTATGCATGGCTTCTTCGTAGTCTGATTTACGGGTTCTACAACCCTTCTCCCCTTAAAAGAAATTTTGTCCTCGAAATTCGCTTATCCTTGATAAACAAAAAGTTTAGACTCTTAATTCTAGAATCCTAATAATCCACGTTTCCGATGCGCTAATCTGATAAGATACATATTAAGCTGTCCTTACGTTACCTCAATCCTAAATAAATTTGTCTACCAAAATCCTCGTTTGTGAATCGCAACTTAAAACAACTTATGGTAACGTAGTTCTATTCAACTTTAGCTCCGAATTTTGACTTATCCCGCAATTCCTCATACTAGAGGTGGATGTTCAAATTTAACGCGTCTTACTTTCCTTATAATATACCCAAGATGTTCATTGACCTATTATATTCCATTATTGAAATATTAAAAGAATCCCTTCTTAACTTTATTGAATTCAAGATATGTTAAAGCTTCAAGTCCAAGTATTGACATTCATGCAGTTTGACTTAGGAGGTCTTAGTAAAGCACTTAAAAGTTTAAACCTTATCTCAACCCCATAATAATATTAGACTAAGATCCTTGAATCAAATCTTTATCTTACCGCACCAACCTTACATAACCCAACTATTTAGAAGTACATCCCCATATAACGTTGTTGAAAATCTTAAGTTCGAGTGGTCTTAATCCATAAAAGCCAAAATATACGATACCGATCTTCCACCTAAATAATAAAATTATTCTAGCACAAATTACATGCTTAAACTATTTCCTTTTCAATTAGAATAAAGTTGAGACCTAAGACCCTTGAACTTTCCTTATTGAAGCGAACGTCGCACCCTTACGTATCTTTAATGCTTAATTAATACTAGAGTATAAAACTTAATAAGTTAGCCCATGGTAGCATTAGACTAACTCTAATAAATCAATTTCACTTATAACCAATAGAACTCTAGAATCCCCATATCAAGCTTTTAGATTCCTTACTTGATAAAAAAAATCTTAATATTCATCAATTGATAACTTATATTGAACACCACTAATTCCCTTTTGTTTTTATTACACTCAAAATTTCCTTATGAACAAATATCCCATAAATTTTAAATTCAAACTTACCTAATACAAATAGCTTTGAATAAAATAATTCCAATACGCATATCCGTTTAGTGTCGAGTTTGTTAATGACTTCCAAAATTTCTCAAGACAAGGTGTCCACCTCACCTCTTACGTGCGTCTACCAATTAAACTAACCATCATCGTACCCAACTTTCCTAAAAATTTTAAATTCTCACAAGGTATAATCTTAACTGTTAAGATCATGACTAAAACTTGTGACACATCAAACTTATGTTCCCAAAAATTTACCAACTCCATGTTTATCCTTATAACTTAACTAGCCGATCAAATTTACCTTAAATCGTCATCACTTTAAATCCTTAATTTGCCACAACATGATTTCACTAACGCTTAAATTTTCACGTCTAATATTGATTCATCCTACAACATCTTTGGTTACCCTTCATTATAACATTATAACCCAAATAACTAAATATTCTATATCTCCTTCGAGCATAAATAACCGAAAATTCCTATCATTTGCACCGTTCAATTCTCACTTACTACTAAATAGGTTCTCAAATTTCTTAAAATTGCAAAATTAATTCTTACTTTCCTCGAATATCATCCAACTTTTCCCTAAATCTCGAAATTCCACAATTACTCATGAGTCATCAGTATTCCCAATTTCATTTTATAGATTTCTCGTATCATAAGGTTCAATAGTCTTAAGTTTATTAAACCCAAAATTAATTCCCATAACACGTCTTACATTTCTATAAATACTTAAAATCCCAAGTGTTTCTCAAAAGCTCGCAATTACATCCTTAAAATTTTGAAACTTGCAATCTGGCCCTTACAGTTCTCCAAATTTACATTTTGGCACTACAACTCTTCGAAATTTGCATCATTGTCCCCATAATATTTTTCATCTTTACCACATTAAAATTTTAAATTCTCGAACTCAAAATTAAATCCCAAAATTTGGTAAATTCAAAAATAGTCCCTTAGAATTTTTGTTTTTCACTTAGGTCCTCAAATTATTAGTTATTACAATTAGGTCCCTAAAATTCTCAATCCATGCAATTCCATCCTTAAATCTAACTAGATAGAGCATGTATCCTAAATAAATTCTACGTTTTATACTTCCAAATATCGCCGTAGTCTTCGAATCATTAATCCTTTCATGGAATCCTCAAAAATTTAATTCAACTAGCAACCATGAACCATCATTAATTTCTTACAAATTCTACAAGTCCCGAAAACATTCATAATTTTTTAAGTTTAACTTATGGCCCATGAGTAGAACATCAGTACTACTAACCCAAAAATTAATATAATCAAATAATTTACGACCTCTCCTAATGCCCAATATCAAAATTCTTATTTATGTCCGGTGGGGGTGGAGGTGCATTTCCCTCCTACCTCTGATGCTCACCGTCCTCATGACGGCGCTCATCATCCCTCGCGCAAAAACAAGGCGTCTAGGAGGCATATTGTTCCTTACATAACCCATACGTAACCAACATGCATAATTCCATAATTTATTTAAATTTAAATACTGAACAATAAAAATCTGGACGTAAAATATTTCATGAAAACATGTTGTTAAATAATTCATGCTTTAAATAAAATGCGTAAATGTAAAACTTACAGACCGAAGACGTGACTTCGTGAGCTTCTCGTGGTCAGTAGTAGTGCAACCCTATACAGAATCATTGCTCTGATACCAGCTATAACGGCCCGAAAATCCGTGTTTGAAAAATTGCGGAAAATTTAAAATTTTCTTTTTTAAATAATTAAAATTGCCTCATTCATAAATGAACTGATAAATAAAGTTTGATATTCAAAATGGCAGCGGAAGAAATTAACATTTTCGAAATAACAGTAAAAGTTTATCCAACGATAATTAAAATATTTGAACAATCAAATAATAATAAATGCTGAACTGAGGTCCTCGGGTCCTACTACTGTCGACTCGATCTGGCTCACTGGTCCCCGCCCTCGATCCCGACATCATCAGCACCTACAACAATCAAGTCTAGTGAGTCTAAAGACTCAACATGCATATATCCTATATAACGAGTAAATAATATAGTAAAATTTTCATGGGATAAAAATATCATGTCATGAGGCATAATGTGAAAATAACTTGTCATGAGCAATTATAATACGTGCATAACTGAACTGAAAATCCTAGTGAAAATGGTTGCTCGATCGAGCCCTGTCATAAGTAATATGTAATAATTTTCTGTTGAGATTATGGTCTACGCAAGTGGCCCCTGCACTGAACTGAACTGACTGGTAACTGGCGACCGGGTTTAGTAATGTTCGTCTTATCAGACTAATGCCACAGTATACTGGGTGGTACAAACTGAACTGACCGGTAACTGGTGACCGGACCGGTAACTGGCGACCGGATTTAATAATAATCTCATGATACTGAAATGGCCACAAGCAATATCGCATAAATCTCAAAAGTGAACATTTTCTATTTTTATGCACGTAATATAATTAAATGTCATCATGAAATATCCTGTATTATTTTAGCACATGGAATGGATCGTTCCCAGGCTCGCTGCGACTTAAATTTATCATGAAAAATATGCAAATTATTTTCTTGAGCAAACTATGCAATTAAATCCGAAAATGCGACAATGACGCCCAACGACTTCGTATTTAATCAAGACTCCGAACCAACCCGAACCAACACTGAACCATCGTATAGTCATGTTTAAAATAAGCTTAAAATTATGAATTAATGCTCCTAAAATTGTGAGGGCCGAAATCTAGGTGAATGGAGGCCAAAACATGAAACGCTCTTTCGAGAGTCAATTTAGCACATCGCACCGTAAATTCTCGTACGACCTCTAAAATGATCCGAATCACGAACGGCCAAAAACATAACCTTCCTAGCTTGATGAGGCACTGTCCAGTCCAAGTCCATAGGCTAAAAGCTAACCGAGGACTCGAAACACGTCTGTGAAAAACAGCACGCTTGCTGTCAAAATTGCAGCAGCTATGCATTCGCTTCTCTTGTGGCGTTTTCGAGACTACCGGCCATTGGGGCTCAAACCACCAACTAAAGGCTCTTACCAACATCCCAAGGAATGATTTGAACCATGGCTATGGGCCCTAAGCCAGCCACAATTCGCATCACACCAGCAACAATCCGAAACGTTCATCCGAGAGCACCTTTGCATGCGCGTGTGGTGTTTTGCTTTGTTTGCTGTCTCGTGTCGTTCCAGTGGCCATTTGATTGACCATGGCACGATCTAGACATCTAGGGGAATGGTATGAACCGTGGCTAAGGGCTATAGGCCAACCAAGATCCACACCCCGCAAAAATCGAACCATACTTGTTGTCAAAAGGAGAAACCGAAGGGATGCTGGGGCTGTTCTGGAGTTATTTTATAAAAACCGATTCACCATGGACCAAGCCTCCAAAAGGGCGACTTAGTCACATCATATACATGCTAGGGAAGTGTTCTAAACATGGCTATAGGCCTTGGGTCAGCCAAGATCAGCTTCATTTCCCTTTGACAGCCAAACAGAATTTTCGAAACTCAATATGGCAAAGATGGTGAGTTGCTGTCATCTTCGGTTTCTACCATGCATGGGGCTTGTTTGAATGGAAGAAAATGGTCTTAATGCATCCTAGTACATGTCTAGATGCAGTCTTGGGAGCCTGGAATCGAACCAATACCTGAAACCAACAAAACAATTCAACCCGTGAAGCTTGTCATGGAAACCGAAAATCTGCATCTTTTATTTTCTGAAAATTTCTTAGTAGGTTTCGGTTTTTGCCATAGAAATGATGATCATGTAATGAAAAAAAAATGATAATTGGACTTGATTGAAGAGTCAAGGAAGAATATATGCATGCCTGGTTCGTTTTGAAAGAAAAACGAATGAATAAGACGACTCGGCGCGGAGGAGATGGAGCGCTCTTGCTACCTTGTTTCTTCTCTCGATTTTTCTCTCTTTATTCTTGCTATGATGCTCAAGTTTTTTACACTGAATTTACCTCTAATATTGCTCTCAAATTTCGGTGAATGAGGAGGAGAAATGGTGGTTAGGGGAGTGAGGGGAATGGTTGCAATATAAGGGGGAATGCAAGACTAAGTCTCCTCCTTTTTGAAATTTGAAATTTGCTTGCTATCAAATATTGGTTGGAGGGATATTAGAGGTGAGGTGGCCGATTTCTACATGCTAATCAAGGCTAGGATAGGTGGATTATTAATTAATCAATGGTGATTAATAATGGAAAATATTATCATGCTAAAAATGACAAAGAAAGGGTCAGAGGTGAGTTGGCAAAGGAATTTATTACTCAACTAAGGGTGGCCGAAAATTTACTTATAAGTGGTGGGGAAAAATTGTCTACTTGATAAAATTTTAAACTTGAAGGGCCTTACCTATCCTTTAATTAATTTAGTGAATTAACACCTTAATTAAGGAACCTAAATGAGCTTATTTCCTACTCACCTCAAGTTACTTAAATAATTCCTTAAACCTCCTTATTAACTTAAATTAACTTACTAGCTAGCTAAAATAAACTCTGGGAATGATTTCTAAATTTTTAAATTCTATCTCAAAACTCCAACTCCAGTCCGGCCTCATTGAATTAACTGAAAAGATAAAAATTAAACTGCTGCAATAAAATAATTAAATTAAGGAAAAGCATTTAAATACTCATGCAATAAAAATCATTTTAATTTAAATACTAGAGAGTATGCATGGCTTCTACGTAGTGTTATTTACGGGTTCTACAGTGTCTCTTTTTGAAATGTTTGTACGAATCTGTACTTATCTCTTTCAAAATCAATAAAGTTGTTATTCCTGATTATGTACGAATCGGTACTTTTTTTTTTAAAATCTATAATTAGTTTTGTTATCTATCTTCAGTTCAAGAAATCTATGTTTTCTCAAACACTGAAAAGGGAAAAATTGTTGGAATATTATAAGTTTCTGAGTTTGACAATTTAGTCCGTAAGAGAACTGAAAAATCTAACTGATCAAACAAATACTGAATAATTTTAACTAAAGACTTCGTTTGAACTGAACTGAGAAAACCTTATCAATTGATGTATTCATAAGTTGAAGTATCAGTAGACAGACTAACATGTCGTACCAAAGCAGAACAGAATAGTCTGAATACCACGTATTAATGTCAGATAAAGTTACTAGACAACGATTCAACGAATATCTGTATTAAATGTATTCAATATGATCGTTGGGATCAAAGACTATATATATTAGCTGATTGAATTAGTTGAAGGAGGTTGGTGAAACGCACGAAACAATCAAACCACAATCTTCAATCAGTTGCGATAAATTTTCACCACTATTTTCTCAGTTTATAGATTGCACATTCAGCTCTAAATTCATTGTATTTTTATTTGTAGTTTTCAAGCTACTAGTTTCAGCGATTCAGTTTATTACTGTAAAAGTGTTGATAGACTAAGAGTTTCAGTTTAACAGTGTGTAAGACCAGCTGAAGTGAATTATTACAATCTATTGTAATATATCAAAGTATTTTAGTAAAAACATATCCTCGTGATAGAAGGAGTAACGTAAGAGTATTTGAAGTCTCCGAACATCATAAAAATCCGTGTGTTCATCTCAGTTATACTGTCAGTTTTACATTATACCATTAATTAGCATTCAATCTATATTTCAATCTATTTCTGCATTATTATTAGTTGACTGATTTATATCGACAAACAAGATTTCAGAATCAGTTCCTTAAATAACTGATTCATATTTTAAAAGGGAACAAAAATCTAGAGTGTTTATTCAACCCTCATTCTAGACACTCCCAACTATCTAATCGATCCTATCAAGGGATATAGCTAGATGTGGGTTCACATCCTCAAGTGATTCAAAATAATATATATTTTTATTCAGGTTACCCTAATTAGTCTCATTCTTTTCATCAACACCTTGATCAAGAATTTTAGAACTAATTTTTTATTGCACCTATCGGATCATGGTAAGAGCATGTAGTAGCATTGTCCTATAATCCCCTAGATATAATTGATAGTGTCTGGAAGAACCTTAAGTTTCGGTTAGCGTACAATATAGTCCTTTCAACTCATATATCATTATCACATCTGCAAGCATTGGTATATCAAGAGTTGTATATGAATTTAATAATGATGTGATGTATCTTTGAATACTAACAGTGAAATGATATGTTTAACTAGGAAACATGTTTCCCTAAAACACATTCCTAGAACACATTTCTTGCTCTGACCAGAGATTCCTTGCACTATTAACTCATCAGATGACATAGGATATCTTTACCCGTAAGAAAACGGTGAATCTCATACTACAATGCATTTGCTCCCACGTATTTCGAAACTACACTCAACCTCGCCACTTGATGACCCTCAATAGAGTCGGTAAACGGATCAAAGTGCATCTTAGTACTCAAAGCCTCTACATTGTCCCAAGTCAAATGACTAATAGTGCACAACCATAACCGCAAACTAATCTACTCGATACATAAGAGCCACTTGGATAGTCCGAGGGAGGGCTGTTTAGTGGACCATCGTATGATCACCAATATGTATGAATGAACATATTCATATCTTTACCAATGAAATGTGGCGTTTAGATCACATATACTAGTCTCGATTAAAACGACTTTTATCATTATTTTAGGTGGATAAATCGACTTGGAACCTATTTAAAAATCATAAAATATTATTAAAATAAATATTGTTTTACATTATGATCAATACAGCCCAAGACGTAAGTTGGCTCATTGGATACCTACTCTAACACCCTGTTGGAGCATAAACTAACGCTTTTGTAATTTTCATTGCGAACGATATATACTTCGAGAGTTGTTGCGAATAAGTTTTCCAAATGTTTTTGTTCACGATAATCTTGTCGAAGCCACATATTCAGGTATATTATCTTTTTGGTTTTTTACGAAAAAATTTTAGTCTTAGCCCGCTATCTCAGTGACACCACGTTAAGATTTGTGCAATGCAACATCTATGTTTCCAATAAAAAAATGACTAATATCATAAGATATTAGACTAAAACTGAAATCCGACAAGAATACCAAAATTATCATATTTCATATTTTTTATGCATCCAATGATATGGGTGACATGAATTTTTGCTACCCCGTTGGAGCATAAACTGATTCTTTTGTATTTTTCACAGTGAACGACATAAGACTTCGGGAGTTGTTTCGAGTAAGTTTTCCCAACGTTTTTGTACACACAATTTTTTATTTTTTTAATTCACCCAATAATACGTGTAACGTGAAAATAAACTGATTATTTTAAATTTGTAATTTTCGCAGTGAACGACACAAGACTTAGGCTTCGAGTGTTGTTGCGAATAAGTTTTCCCGTCCTTTTTGTTCGCGGGAATCTTGTGGAAGAGACATATTCAGGTATATATTAAATAACATAAAACAAAATGTTCAACGTAATTGAGATTGGATTCAGAAATTCTAATAAGCTACTATAAAATCATTTAATGCAGAAAATGCGAATTTATTTTTAGAAATATAAAATAATGAATCATTTTAAATAAAACGAAGAATATTCCCAGCTAGCATCTCGAACTTGCAAAACTTTGCTAGGAGTCTTGGTGTAGCAAATAAACTGTGTTGAAAAAGGTGATTAAGTTTATTCTTGTGGATAATTAAATGTTACAAGTTTCCTAGGGCAAGAGCGTGTAACTCTAAATTCTTAATGGATGAAATCCTCTCATTTTTTTAAACTTTGTGGGGTTAATTCTAATCATATAACATATGCTTTCACTCAATGAAAAAGCTTTATTCAAGTTTTTTTATTATTTAATGTTTATTTACCAATAAAACAAGAATCCCATTTGAGATCAGCATTCAACACAATCAATGATATTATGAAAGTAAAACCAAATACATATTACCATGCATTTTTTTTAACATGAAGAATTAATGTTCATGATGTACATCATTATCATTCCAGTTGTAACTAATTGACTAAAAGACATTGTTAGATCAAGGTATTAATTAAAATTAAAGAAAACATATAGTTCTGATCAATAGTTAATTAATTTTCTATCAATTAATAATTTTTTTTTTAAGTTGGAGAAGTGTTTGTTACAAATGAGATCTCGAACTCGATATAATGTCCCAAACTTGAGACAGTATCCATGAAAAATAATTTATAAGTCGTCGGCTATAAAATAATATAAGGTAGAAAATTATTTCTAAAGCCATCATTTTTTTTATAACAAAACGTTCAAGAAGTAAAGGGATATGATTTTATCTTTTACCAATTTTCTTTATCGTCTACATATTCATGTATTTTTTTCACTATGTATGAGTTGACTTATCAACGATGGGATAGGTAGAATTTTATATTTACTATATTAATATATTATATTGTAGAATATATCTTTTTGACTAGTATATATTTAAATTTGTGTGTAAATAATTATTGCACCAAAAACCTCAACTAACTCTATTTTTCCTTCCTGCATAAATCAACTAAATGCATTAAATTCTCTTTATATCTCCACTCTACCCCTCCCTCTATATATCCCAGATCGAAGAATATTCCATGTCCACACACTATTTATAAATTTACTATCTGCTAAACAAGGCTGAGCCACCCCTGCCAATGGCAGAGCCACCGTCCGCCACTGCCGAATGCACCAGAGCTTCAACTCCTATTCAAACCAAAAACAACGAAACCACAAACCCTTTTCCGAATGATGAAAACAAATGCAAGAAAAGAGAAGGAACTAGCAGCGGGACCAAGCATCCAGTTTACAGGGGTGTGAGGATGCGAAGCTGGGGGAAATGGGTTTCGGAAATCCGGCAGCCTCGGAAGAAGTCACGGATTTGGCTAGGCACTTACCCGACGGCTGAAATGGCGGCAAGAGCCCATGACGTGGCGGCGTTGAGCATAAAGGGGAATTCGGCGGTTCTCAATTTCCCTGAGATCAGCGAGTTCCTGCCTCGACCGGCCTCCCAATCGCCGATGGATGTGCAAGATGCGGCGGCTAAAGCCGCGGCGATGGAGGTGCTCAGGCCGATGTGTTCTACTTCTGATGCCAATGCAGCTAAGTCGGATGAATTGGGGGAGTTAATCGAGCTGCCAAGTTTGGAGGAGAGCTATGATTCCGGAGAGTCGGGGAACGAGTTCCCGGTGGTTGAGTCGGCGGAGGACTGGCTGCATCAGCCGTGGTGGGCGTTGGATGAGAAGTGTTCAGAGTATTTCTACGATCAAATGGAAGAGTTCTGAGTATTTAATTTCTACGATCAAATGGAAGATGGAGAGAGTGCTTTACTTAATTCCATGCAGCTTTAAGAACCTGAACATTAGGTGTGCCTTTTGCTTGAATGCTTGTATCTTCAATTTAATCACTCAAATTGCCTTTATCGTATATAATTTTTTGTACTTTTTTTTTTTACCCTTAAATGAATAATTTTACGTATGTTCTTTAATTTTATCGTATATACAATCGTAGCTGGCCATGGACAATAGGATACGGCGGACACTTATCGAAAATTCAGATATTCAATTCATCCTTGTTTCCGTCTTATGTCACATAAAATTTACAATGTGATTTATCTAATCAGCGTAATTTGCATACTATTGTATTGGTTCTTTGGATTTACTCCTGACACAACACAAAAAAAAAATAGGATGTGGTTTCCAAGGTTAAAATTAAAAAAATAAATATTTATTTTCTTTTAATTGCAATGGTTAATAAATTATTTATTTATTAAGGACGAATCCGTCGGGCAAGGAAGGTAATCAATAATCTTTTCAGGAATTATATATTAATTTGTTAGAAAGAGATCGGTCCTGTATTAATCTTGAAATTTTTATTTTTTTAAAAAATACATTAAATTTCACCTATAAAATAATCAAATTGTAGTCCCCTCTGAAGTCCTTCTATCCTTTGAAGTACTGTAGAACATATGATCATATCTTCATCTTACTAAACTAATCAACTAATAATATCTTGTTTTCTAAATTAATTTAGCCTTTTTTCGTGCATAATTATATATTATAATCAGGCATATACATTGATATGATCCATTGAGGAATAATATTTGAGCTACAATAACTCGGTTCTTGAATTATCGAACACCGATAAATTAAATCTATTACAGTGTGTGTATATCTCAAATGTATCATCAGACTTGGGCTTGCTCGCATTCTAGTTAACTTCTTCATGTAGGTTTCCCATGTTTTGAATAACCATAAAAAACTTGTATTTGATATTTAATATGTTGTATTTATAGTCTCCAAGAGTGAAATATACGTTAGACACAAGAATATGACTGTTTGGAAAGTTTCTGTACTGTTTTTGATATTGAAACGGTCATTTCCGCCTTGCTGACTATTTTCTCGAGCCTAACAGATTTTGAGTTCCACTTCTAGTTAGGCTCGTCAGCTAGACTGAACCAAACTGACGAGGTCTGCAACGTTGATTTCATCATGTGCAGAACTTGTATTTTCAACGTCCTTTATAAGCATCTTACACTCTGATTCGGACTTTGAATTGTGAATATGATTTGTAGATCATCTTGTTAACTTCGTAAAGCATATTGAGTAATTTCATTTTGATAACCGAGCTGATCAAGCTAATAGAAATACTGCAACTGCTCATGTCCAACTGATTTTTGCTTATCAGCCAAAGTGTTGAGATTTGCTACCATTATTTTGTCTAGTTACCATCCGATTTTTCTCAATGGATGGGAAATACTACTCGTCCTAAATTGAGTTTTCTATTCGGTCATTATGATGGTTGGCCATTTGTATCCCCGGGCTGAGAGATATCATCCAAATACCGCAGCTTGTCAAATTTTCAGTTTGGCTAAATTCGAGTTGCAGTTTTATCTTGAGTTAGAAACTTCTTACTTGAGTAAATATATTATAGAAACAGAATAATAGGTTTTGTTATCATCAAAACCAAGATTGCTAGAGTTTCTAAAACCAAAAACCTCCCATTTTTTATGATCACAAAACTTGTATAAAATAATGATTTCAACTAACATATTAGCTCGGTTCTTGAAATATTGAGCATCGATGAATTAAATCGAGTTTGGATTTCAAACCAAGGGGGTGAAACTCAAAATAATCTTTCATGAAAACCAATTAAATATTTTGATAAAGCATTTAAAAGATATGCAAGTTGAATGTGTAAAAATATGTTTTTTTGAATTATTTTATCAAACAATGATATTCAATATTTTTGGTATTTTAAATATACATAAAATGCTTCAACAATGCATGTTAAAAACATTAGCAATAATAAGTAAATGCGATAAATAAAAAGTCACAAATGTGTTTATGGATGTTCCGGATATTAACAACTCCGACGTCACCCCTTCTTCATATTAGAAGGATCAACTAGAAGACTTTGATTTATGCAACTCTTTGTACAAACTCATCTTAACTTAGGACTTATCTCTTGCCTAATTGAAACTCCTAGCACACTCTTTATTGTAGAACGCAACTTCACAATCCGCATAATATTTAATGTCTCTTTTGCCAAGACTACAAACACAATCTTTAATGTCATTCTGCGAAGACTTACTCAGCTAAAATTTGAAGTTCAACTCTTATGTATACGTGTGAATGATTGTGTGTGACGATTTAATCCATTACTGTGTGTAACTCTCAAATGTATCATTACTGTGAATACCCAATGTTGGAAACTTAATTCCGGTGCTTTGACAAAAAGACTTACCAACTGAACTTAGCAACTGAACTGCTCATCAACTGAACACGTCATCTGCTGAACATTAGTCAGCTGATCAAAAAAACTAAAGTTCATTCTCGGCAACTGAATCGTTACCAGCTGATCTCTCAGCTGTACACGTCATCAGTTGAAAGCGACAACAGAAAAAATAGTACATATACCTGCAACTAGTAGTGGAACGCCGCATTGCAAAATGAACAGTGTACGATTGTCAGAATATATCGACGTGGCAATCAACAGTTAGAATATTCAAACATTTTTTAATGTTACCGTTGAGAGGAGAGCCTATAAATAGTCGAAGAACAACAACTGAAGAACCCCCGACTTTCAGTTATCCTATTCTCTCTTATTGTTACGCTGCAAAAATATCTACTCGCAATCAGAAATAAAAGCTCACGCTTATCAGTCTTATCAGTAGTATTCAAGACTACATTCTCGAGCTTATATAGCACTTTGTAATCTTTAATAGATTTTCTAAGTTGTGCTAAAGATCAGTTACGATCTATAAAAATGTTGTATGCTAAGAGTTTCAGTTTTGGCAAAGTGATAAGTTCAAGCTGAAGTGGGTCAGTACAGTGTCTTGTATTTGATCAAAGTATTTTAGTGGATATCCTATTTTTGTGATAGAATGGGTGACGTAGGAGTTATTCAATTCTCCGAACATCCAGAAACATACTGTGTCATTACTTCAGTTACCATTTTCAGTTAGATACTCTATCTTTCAGTCAGTTAGTTTTCCGCAACTATTTTTTATTCAGTTTAACTGATTGTTGTTGATCGACGGGATATTCAGTTTCAGTTTGTAACAAAACTGAATTTATAGTGTCGAAGAATATTTTAAATTCGAGCAGTGTTTATTCAACCCCCCCTTCTAAACACTCTTTACTCAATTAACCGATCCTATCAAGTGGTATCAAAGAGAGTCATATCCTATCAAAGACTATCTATACTTAAATTGTTCACTATGTCTTCATTCAACAAGATTCATATGTTCTCCAGAGAAGACTTTGACGACTGGAAGATCAGGATGCAGGCTCATCTAGCTGCACAGGATGATGACATGTGGTACGTTATAATTGACGGACCCATGAAGATTTTGAAAGCCAATACAGCAGTTGCAATCACAGATGGGGCACCGCACAGAATTGAAAAGCCTAGAGATGAGTGGACTACTGAGGACAAGAGGAAAGAAAATCTAGATAATGTAGCAAAGGACATATTGTACAAAACACTGGACAAAGTAACGTTCAGTAAAATCAAGATGTGCAAGACAGCCAAAGAGATTTGGGAGAAGTTATTTCAGCTTTGCGAAGGCAACGAACAAACCAAAGAAAAAAAACTTTCTGTTGTTGTGCAGAAGTTCGACAACATCAGAATGAAAGTTGGAAAAGCAATGCATGAATATGATGAAAGAACCAGCTGCATCATCAACGAACTAAATGCACTTGGAAAGGTGTATTCAAACAAAGAATTTGCATTGAAAATAATCAGAGGTCTTCCCAAGGAATGGGATGTGAAAACCATGGCAATGATGGAGTCTAAAGATCTGAACAAAGTTGAACTCCATGACCTATTCGCTGACTTGAAAGCATATGAGTTTGAACTGCAAACTCGAGAGGGAGAACCATCTACCCCAGCAGCTACTACCGCCTTAACTGCTGTAAGAACAGAACCAACTAGTTCAGTTGAGAAAGCTGCTGATCAACTAAGCAATGATGCCATGTCATTGTTCATCAAGAAGTTTGGAAGATTCATGAGGAAGAATCAAGGGAATTTTCAGAAGCAATATCAAAGAAACAACTCCAGAGAAGAATCAAATGCATGCTACAACTGTGGCAAACCAAGTCATTATGTTGCTGACTGTCCCAAACCTAAGAAGGACAGTCAAGGTTCAACTGAAAGAAAGAAGAAAGTATATGAGCACAAGAGGAGATCTAGGGACGACAAGAAGCCTTAGAGAAAGAAACATGAAGTACTCCTAGCTGAAGATAGCAAAGCCAAATGGGCAGACACTGACAGCGAGGAATCAGAACCAGAAACTTCATGCAGTTCTAGTGACGATGAAGAAGAATTAAAATGTCTGATGGCTGCTGATACAGAACTAGAGTCCAGCAGTCAACAGGTATTTGATTTTAGTTCAACTGATTTTACCAGAGAAGAACTTAATTCAACATTGCATTACATGGTTAATGAGTATCAAAAGCTTGCTTTATCGTTTGAAAAAGCCAGAGCAAAGCAAAATGATCCCAAAGACGATAAAACAAAAACTGATGAATCAGTTGACATGTTGAGTCTAAAAAGGGAAATTGCTGAGCTCAGAAATGAAAGAAACAGGGATCAATTAATGATTCAAAAGTTGTTGCTTGAAAATTCAAAGTACACTGAGCTTATTCAGGCTTGGAACAAATCGTCTGATGCTTTAATTGATATACAGAACTCTCAGAAATCAGTTACTGATAAAAATGTTTTAGGATTCTGTAGTAAAGATGATTCGTCTTCCAAAGATACTCAGCCAAAACTGAATATAAGCAAAGGGAAATACATTCACTTTGTAAAATCAGTTATGGTACAAGAACAAGCTGAGCCGAGTAAACTGATTGAACAGCCAACTCAAAGTATGAACAAGGGCAAGAGATGTGGAATTGGTTATAGCCCAAAAGTTGTGACTGACTCTCGAAGTCAGCAACCGAAAATTTTCAGCAAAAATTACTCAAATGACTACTCAAATTACTACAATAGTAAGCCAGTTCAGAAAAGATACTGGCTGAACAATCAGTTGAAAAAGGGCAAATCACATGTTGTATCTCTTGCACACCATACATCAAGTACACATAAACAGGGAAAGACCATCTGGAATACAGCAACTGGACGGTCAGTTAGACTGATCCAAGTCTGGATTCCTAAAGGACTAATCAACTTTGGACCCAAATAGAAAAAGGGGTACCAAAATCTTATCTTGTGTGTGATTGCAGGTAACAGGTACAAGCATTGAATCTATATGGTACTTGGATAGTGGATGTTCACGCCACATGACAGGAGATTCAAATTTATTATCTCAACTGGTCAAATACACTGGACCAAACATCAGTTTTGGAGATAATTCTAAAGGTAAAACTGTGGGTAAGGGTAAGCTTATCCATGGTAATTTCACCATTAATGATGTATTATTAGTTGAGAATCTTAAGTATAATCTGATCAGTATCAGTCAATTATGCGATAATGGATTCTCAGTTTAGTTTGACAAACATTCTTGTTCAGTCAAAAACTCAACTGAAGAGATCATCCTAACTGGAAAAAGGTGTGGAAATACTTACAAAGTCAGTTGGCTTATGCACCAGTATGTTTTATTGCTTCAAAATCTTCTAAAAACTGTTTGTGGCATAAGAGATTAAACCACCTGAATTTCAAGTCTATTGCATATTTGAGTAACCACGATCTTGTTACTGGGCTGCCCAAAATGGATTTTATCAAAGACAAAATTTGCTCAGCATGTCAGTTTGGTAAACAAATCAAATCTTCTTTTAAGAACAAGGGTCGTAAATCTTCTTCCCGATACTTAGAGCTGTTACATATGGATCTATTTGGTCCAATACCAGTCATGAGCTTAGGGGGAATGAAATACACCTTGGTGGTTGTAGATGATTTTTCAAGATTCACTTGGGTTATATTTCTCAAGTCCAAAGACCAAACTGCTGCTCAACTGATTAAGCTTTTCAAAAGACTATTAAATGAAAAATCAGTTGGAATTGATAGAATCAGATCTGATCGAGGAACTGAGTTTATCAATCAAATTCTTTCAAATTATTTAGAGAATGCCGGAATTAAGCATGAGCTCTCAGCAGCTAGAACTCCTCAGCAAAATGGTGTAGCTGAAAGGAGAAATCGGACCCTTAAAGAGGCTGCTAGAACAATGCTTGCTGATTCTGGTATCTCTCAAAGGTTTTGGGCAGAAGCAGTGAACACTGCGTGTTACACTCAAAACAGATCAATGATCAATAAGAATCATATGAAAACACCTTATGAGATCTGACATGGAAGAAAAAGTGTGGTTTCCTACTTCAAAATATTCGGCTGCAGATGTTTTATACTTGTCAATGGTAAAACTCATTTAAAAGCCTTTGATGCTAAATCTGCAGAGGGAATATTTCTTGGTTATTCTTCAGTGAGTAAAGCGTATAGAGTTTTCAACAAAAATACTTTAAATGTTAAGGAATCTATTCATGTTGTTTTTGATGAAACTATACTAACTGAGAAGCCAACTGATCAAGTTGAGCTAGCTGATAGATTTACAAATATAAGCTTGGATGATGATGATGAAGAAGATATACATATCACTCAAAGCAATCTCCAAACACCTGAACCAGAAGTATTGGATCAACCAGAAGAACCAGAAGCTGTTCCAAATGATCAGTCATTAGAGCCACCGAATGACATTCAGTTACCAACTGAAACTGCTCCAACTGAAACTGAAAATGTTCAGTTACCCACAGAAGCAGTTGCTGATTCAGAATCAATAAATGCTGAACTCAGATGGAAGAAATCACATCCTCTACAGTTGGTAATAGGTAAACCATCTGATCCAGTAAGAACAAGAAATCAGATGCTCAATCTATTTATTCATTCAGCTTTCGTATCACAACTAGAACCCAAGAAGACTGATGAAGCTTTTGCTGATCCAAACTGGATAAATGCAATGCAAGAAGAGCTAAATCAGTTTGTCCATAACAATGTCTGGAACTTAGTTCCAAGACCAATTTCGAAAACTGTTATAGGTACAAAATGGGTGTACAGGAACAAACTGAACGAAGATGGTTCAGTTGTGCGTAACAAAGCAAGGCTAGTAGCACAAGGCTATAGGCAGGAAGAAGGAATTGATTATGATGAGACATATGCACCGGTTGCAAGACTGGAGGCAATCAGGATATTCCTCGCCTATGCTTCTTTCAAAAACTTCAAAGTCTATCAAATAGATGTGAAGAGTGCATTTCTGAATGGCCAGTTGCAGGAAGAAGTATACGTTGAACAACCTCCAGGTTTTATCAATCATCACCTTCCTGATCATGTATATCATTTGAACAAAGCCTTATATGGTCTTAAACAAGCTCCAAGAGCTTGGTACGAAACTCTTTCAAAATTTCTAACTGATCACGATTTTTCTGTTGGATCAGTTGATAAGACTTTGTTCAAATTTTTCAAGAATGATCATATTCTACTCGTTCAAATTTATGTAGATGACATTATTTTTGGGTCAAATAACCCTAAATTATGCGAGAAGTTTGCTAAGTTAATGCAGGATAAATTCGAAATGAGCATGATGGGTGAACTAACATTCTTTCTTGGTTTACAAGTGAAGCAACTGGATTCAGGAACTTTTATCAGTCAAACTAAATACACTAAGGAATTGCTGAAGAAATTTGGTATGGAATCATGTTCAGCTGCAAGCACTCCCATGAGCTCATCAGTTAAATTAGACACTGATCAAGGGAGAATATCAGTTGAGACGACACTTTCAGAGGTTTAATAGGTTCATTATTGTACCTAACTGCTAGTCGTCCTGATATTGTATTTTCTGTATGCATGTGTGCTAAATTTCAAGCAAATCCTATGCAATCACATTTTACTGCTGCCAAGCGTATTTTGAAATATCTTAACGGCACACAAAATGTTGGATTATGGTATTCTAAAGATTCATCTTTCAATTTAGTTGGATATTCAGATGCAGATTACGCAGGATGCAAGCTTGATTGAAAAAGTACAAGTGGATCATGGCAGTTTCTTGGAGACAGACTGATCTCTTGGTTCAGTAAGAAGCAAACATCCATAGCAACTTCCACAACTAAAGCAGAATATCTTGCTGCTGGAAGCTGCTGTGCTCAACTGCTCTGGATTGATCAACAACTGAAAAATTATGGTGTTGATGCAAAGGAATCTCCTATATTCTGTGACAACACAAGCACAATTGCTATTACCTATAATCCAGTTCTTCACTCCAGGACTAAGCACATAGATGTTAGACATCACTTCATCAGAGATCATGCCCTGAAGAAGAACATCAGACTGGAATACGTATCAACTGAGCAACAAGCAGCTGATATCTTCACCAAACCATTGGATGAGACTAAGTTTTCTCATTTTCGCAACATACTTGGATTAATTGATTTATCCTAATCAGTTGATTTTTTTTTGTCTTGGTTCTTAATTCATTTTTCAGTTTTGTTGTCACTTACTGACTCTTAAGTTAATTTTTTAATTTTATGACTCTCAACTGATGTCAATTAATCTTCTATCAGTTAGCGTTTCATCAACTCATATGTTTGTGTAGTATCTCACAAAGCTCATTACGTGCAGGAACAAGAAAAACGACATCAAAACAAAATAAACATTTTATTTAATCATAAATATTGGCCAGGACTACATTTTCATATTTTTCTTCTACATCAGCTATCCACATCCTCAACCAAACAGCTAGAGCTGAGGAAGATGTTTTTCAGAAGCTGTGCGAAGAAGCTATGTGATTGAGAGTCTCCAGCTCCTTTCGAAGCATCAGCTGGTAGAGATGACCATATTTGAAGACGTCCACCCCCGCAGAAATGTTTAAGTGCTCCCGCACTTCTCTCAGTTGTGCCATCCGTTTGAAGGTGGTAGCCCTTCCAGAGTTGTACAGGAGCTCAAGCTCCTGTAACTCTTCCCAGTAGGGAAGACTAGCATAGAAGACCTCGTCTTCAATGGCAGATTATCTGGCCTGCAGAGAGAATGGAGAAACGTTTGAGCTACTTGCACCTTCCATTTTTTTCTGCTGATATACTTGTGACTAACTCTTTAACTTTTATTTATAGACCAGGTCGAGGAAGATGAAAGGACAATATTTTAATGACGTTTACTCTACCAAGCATCAGGATTTCCTAAATTAATCTTGTTTAAATTATCATTTTTTTTCTTTAATGCATTTATTAAGGGGGAATATTGGTTTTTAAGAGGTTAACTGAGAAGACAATTGATTAGTCAGCTCTCAACTGAAAGGACACAGTCTGACAACTGATTGTTCAGTTGGAAGTCTCACTAATCTTCTCATATAAGTTAACTAATTAAACCTATTATATTCAAAATCAAGCGACGTGACTGTCTTTCAAGCATTAAATGCTGTTTTTCAGAAAATGATTAGTGTCAACGTGGACACCTTTGAACCATTCAAATACACACGCACTTGGCACACATACACACGTTGTAATTCAGAATTTCTATGGACTGACACGTGTCTAGAATTTGAATAGTCACGTACATATGTACCATTCCCCGCTTCATTTCAGTTTTACTTTGCGTTTATCCACAGATTCTTGAGAGCAAGAACAAGTTTCATCCTTCAACTTTTCTTTCAGGAATTCAATCAGTTCGAAATGGAAACTCCAATTCCCGCTTACATGCTAAATGCTATGGCTATCAATTTTGGGTCAATCCTATCCTTCGGTGATGAGGATGTCAAGAAAGTTTTCCAAAAACTTGAGACTGCTGGATTACGGACGTTCTTGGGTACATAATCTCAAGAAATCTACCCAAAAGAACTTCAGGATTTCTATTCCACCGGTAAAGTCGACTCTGATGGCAACATAATTTCTACGGTCAATGATCAGTCTCTGACTATTTCTGAAGACTCCTTTGGAGAAATTTTCTCTCTACCTTCTGCTGGATTGGCACAACTCTCGGATGTTAAGGCGTCTGATATTGAAGAGATGCAAACTGCTCTCTCTGCTAATGGATGGAAGATCAAAGTTTCCGATCCAAAGAAAGAACTGAGGTATGAAGTTCAGTTACTTGTTGATGTTGTGGCCAAAGGGCTTTTGGCAAAAGCTTGATCATTTGCTGCCCTTACTTTGGAGAAATTTCAAGCTATTTCTGTCATTATGACTGATCATCAATTCAACTGGAAGCACCTTATATTTAATGTTCTGAAGAACAAGTTTCTCTCTTCTAAACAATCCAAGGGATTTGCTGTGCAACTTAGTTATCTGCTGAAATTGAAAGGGTTAGTGGCTGATGACTCAGAAAGATCATCAAGGTTTAAAATTTTTAATGCGAAGAACACAAAGCCACTGAGAACCAAACTGGACATTTCTCCTGCTCAGTTTATCAAGATCAAACAGGAGATTGGGACTGAGAAAGCAGCCCCAAAATAAGTGAAGAAAGCCAAAACTTTGGCTCAACTGAAGATGGCTAAGAGGAAATTAATCTTGAGTACTTCTGACTCAGAGAAAACTCCATCTCCACAGATTGCCAAGAAACCGAGAACCCAAAGGGTTAAATCAACAACTGCCGAGGTATCCATTCCTTCTGATGTAATTATTCCTTCAAATGCTCAGCAACCAATAGAAGCAGTTCCTTTGAAAATCATTCCACCAGAAGCTTCAGTTGTTGCAAAAAAGAATCAGTTAGGACCAAAGCGCCTTTGATTCAAATCACTCGCCCTGCCACTGTGGCACCTGCTCGACCCAAAGGGATAAAATTTATAGAGGTGGTGGAGTCAACTCGAACAGGATTGTAAATCCCTCACATTCTGAGCACTGATAAAGGCAAGGGTAGGCTGATTGAAGAGCCCAGACCCTCGAATGCCATTCAGACACATATTGACCTTGTTTGGGCAAAGGTTAATAGCTATGCAGCTTCAAAAATTCAGTCCTATGATGCTTGGACAGCCTTTCGCACACAAATTTTTGCCAAGCAACTGAAAAAAAAATCTCAACTTAACACCTTCATCAAATTGGAAGCTTATGTTCTCAGAACGGTGAAAGCTGCCACAATTGCTCAGGCAAGGGAAATGAGATCTTATTTGTTTGATCAGGTGAGAGCCAAGAAGCTGGCTCAAATTGTTAGCAAATTGAAAGACAACTACGTTCCAACAAATCCTACTGCATTTGCTGATCAAGCAGTAATTACTTAGCTTGATACAGATTTGCTTGGGTTACTATCTCAGATCAAATTTTGGGAAATGGATCAGGAGTTGGTTCTTCATCAAGGAAATTCAGATACTGATGAAGAGGATATAGTTGAAAAACCATCCTCAGAACAAGCCTTGGTTCCAACTGAAAAGTCAGTTCAGGATATGCCTCAACCATCTCTTGTTGAACAGCAACTGTACACTGAAGCCGAGCTTTCTTTTGCTAATATTGAAGAAATTATCCAAGCAGTGGTGCAGGATACTAAATTGAGTGACCCTTTGTCTAATCCAGTTGATCACTCTGCTGATCAAATCCATCCAGAGGTCACCATTTCTTCAGAAGAACCAGTTCAGCTAGATCCAGTTCCTGACCAAGCTATTTCGACTGATATGCCGAGTGTTTCTCCAGTTCATTCTTTAGAGGCACCAGTTTTGGTCTCATCACCATCTGCCATTCATCTAGCCAGTTCTTCTGCCGATCAGAATCCACCCTCATCACCTCCAGTTCAAGGAGAAATTATTATAACTGATGCTCCAGTTCAGAATGTTGCTGATACTGTTTCAACTGAACAAGCTTTAGTTATTTCTGAACAGACAACAAGAGAACCAGGAACATCTCATCAGCCTCCTCCTCCATCTTCATCAGATATTGATCTTAATTTTGAAGAAGTTCAGCATATGCAGGAAAGTATGCAACAAATCATCACTGTCATATTGAAGATTCAGAACACTCAGCTGTCACATACTCTGAAGTTGGACTCTTCCCATCAGTTCAACTTAGAAAAACTAAACGCCATACAAGCAGCTGTTACCTCTCTGACTTTTACAGTTGATGATATACAGAAAAACAGAGGGATATTTTCCAGTCTCACTGCCACTCAAGACTCTATCAACAAACGAGTCGACGGTGTAGAATCTATTGTATCAAGAAAAATCGACTTACTTCAAGTTGCCATGACTACTGCAATCAGCAATATTTCCGACTCTGTCCATCTCCTATCTATTGATGTTAGAAAATTATCTTCTAAGATGGAGCTGTTTGACAAAAAGGGGGAAGGAAACTGATTTTAGAAAAGCAGAAGTAATATTAAATTCTTGTATCTATGAAGAATATGAGTTCAGTTGAATCTACATCTTATTTTATCTACAAGAGTTCAGTTAATTATACTTTATTCTGAATTTTGTCAAACACCATAAAGGGGGAAATTGTTGGAAACTTAATTCCGGTGCTTTGACAAAAAGACTTACCAACTGAACTTAGCAACTGAACTGCTCATCAACTGAACACGTCATCTGCTGAACATTAGTCAGTTGATCAAAACAACTGAAGTTCATTCTCGGCAACTGAATCGTTACCAGCTGATCTCTCAGATGTACACGTCATCAGTTGAAAGAGACAACAGACAAAATAGTATATATACCTGCAACTAGTAGTGGAACGCCGCATTGCAGAATGAACAGTGTACGATTGTCAGAATATATTGACGTGGCAATCAAAGGTTAGAATATTCAAACATTCTTTAATGTTACCGTTGAGAGAGAGCCTATAAATAGTCGAAGAACAACAACTGAAGAACCCCCGACTTTCAGTTATCCTATTCTCTCTTGCTGTTACGCTGCAAAAATATCTACTCGCAATCAGAAATCAAAGCTCACGCTTATCAGTCTTATCAGTAGTATTCAAGACTACATTCTCGAGCTTATATAGCACTTTATAATCTTTAATAGTTGTGCTAAAGATCAGTTACGATCTATAAAAGTGTTGTATGCTAAGAGTTTCAGTTTTGGCAAAGTGATAAGTCAAAGTTGAAGTGGGTCAGTACAATGTCTTGTATTTGATCAAAGTCTTTTAGTGGATATCCTATCTTCGTTTTAGAAGGGGTGACGTAGGAGTTATTCAATTCTCCGAACATCCAGAAACATACTGTGTCATTACTTCAGTTACAATTTTCAGTTAGATACTCTATCTTTCACTCAGTTAGTTTTCCGCAACTGTTTTATTCAGTTTAACTGATTGTTGTTGATCGACGGGATATTCAGTTTCAGTTTGTAACAAAACTGAATTTATAGTGTCGAAGAATATTTTAAATTCGAGCGGTGTTTATTCAACCTCCCCTTCTAAACACTCTTTACTCAATTAACCGATCCTATCACCCAAAATTTTGCAACGAGAAAACCTGTATATGTCATAGGAAATTTCAATTCATTTTGGCAAAACATTTTTTAGTTCCATGCAATCTTAATCTTGAAATTTTGAATAATTATTTTCCCCTCATTATTTACCATTTATCACCATTTTAATAAATAATTTAAACCACAATAAATCATCCATTAAACTACATATATTAAAAGAAAAATAATGATAATTAAGAAGAGATTAATGACCATGAATAAGTGTTTTTAAAATGAGTTTAATGGTCATGAATATGTATAATTAAGAGGAGGTTCATTACTATGAATAAGAACATTTAAGGGAGATAAATGACAATGAATGGACTGACCTTTCATCTTACCATTAGAGGCCAATAAATAAAGGCCTTGGTTTAGTGTAAAATCACACCAAAAATCTTCCAAAAGCACTCATAATTCAGGTGCTACCCAAGTGGTGCTCGTATTCGATCCACGTTTTACCCAATTATCGGTTAAGTTCGAATCGTACATTTGAACCAAGAGTAAGTGGGTTTTTGGATATATATATATTTATTTCTAATCGAGTTTTTGTTTTTGCATACATAAATTTTGGCACACTTACTCTTTGTAAGTGTGCTTATATATATGTATATTCGATAAATTTTTGCACTTATTTTGCTTGGTAACTGGGATTTTGCTATATATATTTTTTTGTAAGTGGGCTTTTGATATATATATTTTTTGTAAGTGAGCTTTTTCTATATATATTTTTCGTAAATGGAATTTTACCGTGCTTTTATGTACACTTGCTTTTCATAAGTTTACTATTTGATATATATATATATATATATATATATATATATATATATATATATATATATATATATATATATTTCTTGTAAGTGTGCTTTTGCTATATATATTTCTTCGTAAATGGAATTTCAGTGTGCTTTTATGTACACTTGCCTTTCATAAGTGTAATATTTGATATATCTATATATATATATATATATATATATATATATATATATATATATATATATATATATATATATTGACATATTTGTTCTTCATAAGTGTGTCCACGTTTGCACAAAAATAAATTATGTATGTTTCTAGAAATACGATCTTCATATGTTATTCTTTTTATTTGCTAAATAATATTTGAAAACATGTTTGAGAAAAATATTTTTTTAAGGCACTGTTATGATTCGCATTTGAAAAGGTCACGAAATTACGATATTTGATTTGATTAGATTAGATTTGGCCCTGATGCAGTGTGATATAATAACTTATACTATGGTCTCGCCCCTTTAGAAGATATAACTTAGGGAAGTGATCAGTTAGTCATGTAAATAAGATGATATTCAGTGCCATTTGTTTGATTTAATATGATATGAAATGATTTGAACATGTTGTCTATATTCGAATGATATATGATAATATATATATATATATATATATATATGTATATATATATATATATATATATATATATATGCATTTGTTATCAACAACGATCGATTGGCTCCCACTTGCTGAGTTTTTCCTCAAACACTCACCTCTTACTCTATCCTTGCAGAAATACATTTCCTAAGTTGATTTACATGTATCATTTGTGGAATTAGTCATGTATAGGTGGCTTTAGTTACTATTATCTCTCCTAGTTTTATGCCTTAGTAGTTAGTTTGTTATTAGGCTTAGGATCTCTTGTATAATGTATATATTCGTTCAAAGTGGAATGAGAATTTCAAGCTTTTCAAAAGTTCCACATGGTATAAGAGCTTTTAAGCTAGATCACGGCAAAATCAGAAACATCAACTGAGCTCACCTTACCCCTGATCATCAACCATAAACTCAATGGCCAAAACTATCTTCAATTGTCCCAATCCATGCTCATGTTCCTCTGTGGCAAGAGCAAAGAAGATTTTATCAACAATCAGGCCCCATCTCCTATGGTTGATGACCCCTCATACAAGACATGGAAGGCAAATGACAGCATGGTTAAAACATGGCTCATCGGCTCCATGAATCAAGATATTGGTGACCAGTTCTTGTTCTGCAATTCCGCTGCGGCTATATGGGAGGCTGCACAATTGACATATTCATGCACAGAGAACACCTCTGAATTATTTGCTACTGAAAGCTTACTATATGAGCTTCGACAAGGAGATTCCACTGTGACTCAGTTCTTCAGTGACTTGACATGCCTATGGCAAAAAATCGATCTCTACGACAATCACAAGTGGACATGCTCGGATGATAGCATACTCTACAATAAAGTTGTTGAGACCAAGCGAGTGTTCAAGTTTCTGAGTGGCCTTAACAAAGAACTTGATGATGTCCGTGGGCGAGTCCTTGGAACCAAGCCACTGCCTACCCTTTCCGAGGCATTCTCCAGTGTGCGCCATGAGGAGAGCCGAAGGAAGGTGATGATGGGGTGACCTGCAATACAAATCTCCGAAGGATCAGCCCTAGTAGTTGAAACTGAATCTCAGGCCTATGCAGCAAATGCACCGAGGAAGTCCCGTCCGTACTGTGATCACTGTCGCTAGCTTGGACATACCAAAGACACCTGCTGGAAAATCCACGGAAAACCACCAGATTGGAAGCCACGAGACCAAAACTTCCGGGGTGATCAAGGAGGAAAGGGCAATTCAGCCACTACAACTACTGATGCATATTCATTCCCATTCAGCAAAGATCAATTGGATCTACTCCGAGACCTCATCAGCAAGGCTGTTCAATCAGGCTCGTCACCTACACAAAACTCGGGCATTGGAACCGTGGCCCAACGAGGTACTCCTCCACAGGATATGCATGTTAAAGCAGATGACTCATCTTGGATCATCGACTCCGGTGCTTCGGATCACATGACTGGTAATAGAACATTGTTTTCAACATACACCCCATGTACACACAATATCTCGGTGACCATTGCTGACGGCACCCAATCATCTGTTGTGGGCATTGGGACAGTCATTATTTCACGCAACATCACACTCAAATCAGTGTTCTATATACCACGACTACAGTGCAACTTATTGTCTGTTCGTAAATTCAATGAAGATATGCAATGCATAACTATCTTTAAACCTCATTCATGTGAATTTCAGGATCCGGCTTCGGGGATGACGATTGGATGTGCTAAGCTGTACACGAGACTCTTTCTTCTCACACCAGACATCAGCTCTAAATCCTTCGTATCATACCCATCTTGTTATTTTCTGCCAATAAAGATAGCGAGATCATGTTGCTTCATTTCCGTTTAGGACACCCCAATTTCATGTATCTTGAATGCTTATTTCCTTCATTATTTCATAATAAAAAGACAAGTGATTTTTCATGTGACATATGTCAATTAGAAAAGCACACTCGCAACACATATGCACCTCGACCATACACTGCATTCCATCCTTTCTCGATGATTCATTTTGATATATGGGGAACTTCTCGGGTTGCGAATCTAAATGGAACTCGTTGGTTTCTACTGTTTGTAGATGATCACACTAGATTGAGTTGGGTGTTTCTTATGAAAGACAAATCCGAAGCTTGTCAGTTATTTAAACAATTCAATGTTATGGTTCAAAATCAATTTAACACCACCATCAATGTCTTCCACACTGACAATGCAGGAGAATTCTTCAGTGACCAACTTGGCAAATATTTAAGTGACCATGGGATAGTTCACACCAGCTCGTGTGTTAAAACACCGCAACAAAATGGCATTGTCGAGCGTAAAAATAGACACCTATTAGAGGTAGCTAGATCTCTTATGTTCACAACCCATGTACCTAAACATTTCTGGGGGGAAGCAGTTCTCACGGCAGCGTTACCGATCAATCGTATGCCAACTCGAGTCCTCAAACACACATCACCCTGCAAGGCTTTACTCTGAGTTTACCCACACACTAGGCTCATCTCTACCCTATCCCCAAAACCGGTTGTGAAGTATATGTTCATCTACACGACCAAAGAAAATTAGATCCAAAATCAATCAGATGTATCTTTATAGGGTATTCACCAACACAAAAAGGCTATAAGTGCAACTCACCTACCCTTTGCAAATATTACGTCTCCATGGATGTCACATTCTTCGAATCCACGACATATTACACCAGTCCTAGAATTCAGGGGGAGAATGATTCTAGGGAATTCAAGGATTGTTTTTCTTCCACTAACATTGTCCTAGAGCCTCATCACTCCTACTCTGAAACTCCACCACCCATGACTCCTTTTAGGTCTCAAGAAATTCAATATGAAATACAGCAGCACAGCCAAGACTCATCCACGATTCTGGGTGCAGATCTCCATGAATCAGGTAACATTTCTCCACTGTCCACTTCATCCACTGAGTTAGATTTGCCCATCGCACTGAGAAAATCATCCAGATCTTGTGGTCCTTATCAAATTAGTGGCTATCTGTATTATGGTAATCTATCATCGAGTTTTCGAGGCTTTGTATCGCAGCTTGATCAAGTAAAAATACCTTACTCAGTGGAGGAGGCCTTCAAAGATCTTGCATGGAAGGCAGCCACATATGAAGAGATACGAGCCTTAGAAAAGAACTCCACATGGGACATTACTGACCTACCTCCTGGAAAAAGAGCAGTTGGCTGCAGATGGTTGTTCACGATCAAACACAAACCAGATAGGTCAGTGGATAGATCAAGGCAAGGTTGTTAGCAAAGGGATACACTCAAGCATTTGGTGAAGACTATGGCGAGACATTTGCCCCTGTGGCTAAATTGAATACCGTCAGAGTTATCTTATCTCTTGCTGCGAATCTTGATTGGCCATTATTCCAACTCGATGTGAAGAATGAATTCCTTAATGGAATACTCGAGGAAGAAGTATACATGAAGATTCCTCCCGGTTTCAGTAACGAAGCTAATACCCACAAGGTATGCAAACTCAAAAAATCTCTCTATGGACTTAAGCAGTCACCGCGTGCTTGGTTCGAAAGGTTCACTCGAGTGCTTAAAGACAATGGCTATCAACAGAGTCATGCAGATCACACACTATTTGTGAAACATTCATCATGTGGGAAACGATCGATATTGAGTGTTTACGTGGATGACATCGTGATTACGGGAGATGACTCCGATGAGATTCGGCGACTGAAGATCAGACTTGCCTCGGAGTTTGAATTAAAAGACCTTGGAAATATGAAGTACTTCCTTGGAATGGAGGTTGTTAGATCACAGACAGGGATAACAGTATCTCAGCGCAAGTACACCCTCGACCTACTCAAAGAAACCGGGATGCTAGGATGTAAACCAGCATCCATTCCAATGGATCCAAATCTCAAGATGAATGCTAGAACCACGGAAGAACTTGTGGACAAGGGGAGATACCAGCGGCTTGTTGGAAAACTAATCTACCTCGCACATACTAGACCTGATATAAGTTTTGCAGTAAGTATGGTCAGTAGATTCATGAGCAATCCATCAGTCACACATATGGATGTTGTCATGACAATCCTCAGTTACCTCAAAACTTCACCAGGGACTGGACTGTTCTTCAAAAAGACATCACAACGTAGAGTTGAAGTTTACACAAATGCGGACTGGGCAGGCTCAATCCCAGATCGACGATCAACCTCAGGAATGTGTTCTTACGTGTGGGGAACCTAGTGACATGGAGAAGTAAGAAACAAACGGTTGTTGCTCGAAGTAGTGCGGAAGCTGAACTTCGTTCACTTGCAAACGGAGTATGTGAGGGAATTTGGCTCCAAAACCTACTAGCAGACCTCAAGGTGAAGTTGATGGAGCTGTACGGATGCTATGTGATAATCAAGCTGCTTTGAGTATTTCTCAAAACCCTGTCCAACATGACCACACGAAGCATATTGAAATTGATCGTCATTTTATAAGTGAGAAGGTGGTGAACAATGTAATATCACTGGACTATGTATCGTCTAAGTCACAAGTAGCAGATATTCTTACAAAGTCATTGCCTCGGCCCAAATTTCAAGAAATGTGTAACAAGCTTGCCTTGTTAAACATCTACCGTCAAGCTTGAGGGGGAGTGTAGAAATACATTTCCTAAGTTGATTTACATGTATCATTTGTAGAATTAGTCATGTATAGGTGGCTTTAGTTACTATTATCTCTCCTAGTTTTATGCCTTAGTAGTTAGTTTGTTATTAGGCTTAGGATCTCTTGTATACTGTATATATTCGTTCAAAGTGGAATGAGAATTTCAAGCTTTTCAAAAGTTCCACAATCCTCTCCAGATAAGAACGAAGATCAAGTAGACGGGGATGAATAAGACATGATTTGGTGTTGGTAATGAAGTTTTGAGATATGAAGATTTCTCGCTTATGTTTTTCCAAAGTTTTTATTTACGATAATATATATATATATATATATATATAAATATATTTATATATATATATATATATATATATATATATATATATATATATATATGCATTTGTTATCAATAATGACCGATCGGCTCCCACTTGCTCAGTGTTTTCTCAAACACTCACCTCTTACTCTATCCTCTCCAGATAAGAACAAAGATCAAGTAGACGGGGATGAATAAGACATGATTTGGTGTTGGTAATGAAGTTTCGAGATATGAAGATTTCTCGCTTATGTTTTTCCAAAGTTTTTATTCAAGTTGTATAACGCTTCTGCACGTTTTATTTCATTTTGGGAATTTATCGCTATAAGACAAGATTATTTTGAGTTAATTATGAAATAGACTGATTTTGGTTTATACTGAACTAAGAGGCTTGTTGTTTGGCGATTATGTGATTGTTGAACAACACCGGTGTCGACTAACCCCAGTTTCGGGGCGTGACAATCACACTTGAGTTTTATTTTATTCTTGCTAATTTATTCATAGAGGCCGTCCATGCTTTGAATCACCTTCAAAAGCAAGTATTTGATCTTCAATATGTTGTATTTATAGCCTTCAATAGTGATATATACGTTAGACACAATAATATGATCGTTTGAAAAGCTTCTGTTCTGTTCTGTTCCTAATATTGAGACACTCATTTCTGTCGTGTTGGCAACTTTTCTCGAGCCTAATTGATTTTGAGGTCTGTTGTTGGTTGGGCTCGTCAGCTAGTCTGATCATTCAGTTTTGCTCGTCAGCTAGACCGAACCAAACTGATGAGGTTTACTGAAATCAACCTTGACTTGTGAATATGATTTGTAGATTATCGTCTTAGCTTCGTAACTCATACTGAATTGTTTCATTTGGATAACCGAGCTAATTAGACTTACCGAAATACCGAAACCGTTCATGTCCAACTGATCTTTATGCTGATCAACCAAACTGTTGAGACTTGTTGTCATCTGTTTGCTTAGATAACATACGATTTAACCTAATTGATCATGTTAAATACGACTTGTCCCAAATTTCTTTTATATTCAGACGTTTTTAGAGGCTGGTAATTTACATCAACGAATTGGAGATATCATCGAAACACTGTGACTAGACAGATTTTCAGTTCGACTAAATTCGAGTTTCAACTTTCATATTAAGTTAGCAACTTCACACTTGAGTAAATATATTAGAAACACAATAAAAATTATTCTTATCATTAAAATCAAGATTTTTAGAATTTTAAAACCCAACATAAATATTTTACACATATGTAACATTAAATTAAATAAAAAGAAGTTTTTTTCATTAAATTTTACGTATTAATGATTTCTAAAATAATTTTTTTTTTAATTGAGCTTCACGAGTTTTCCGAAAGTGTACATTCAAGATCCAAAAATATTTGTTAGTTGTTTTCTCTTAAAAAAATGAAAGGAAGAAAGAGCTAGAGACAGCAATGCATCTTTGGCAACATTCTTGTTGCCATGGCTTTTCTTGGCATTAATTATACATTGAATTTTTCTTTTTTCTTGTCACAAAGAAAGGGGAGGGAGATTTCTTTTACATGGGACTGATTTCATACACAAGATAAGAATAAAACGTGATGTGTTTGTACAGTTGATTTTTGCTAAAAGTTATAAAGTGGATAAAATATGATATATTTTATGAGTTTTTGACAAATGAGAAAATATTATTTTATAAGACGGGTACATTTTTGTTTTTGTGAAAATCAATTGGTTTCATAAACTCGGATCAATAAAGATCTCAAAAATCAGATCGATTTTGAATTAGTTCGGAATAAGATAGCTCCCGTAATCAAGAACCAAGTTTCTACACCTAGAATTCATCAATTCTATACATCATATTCACAATAAAAAATAATATTCTTAGCATAAAAAAATATACTTTTTCATGGATGATCCAAATAAGAGATCTGTCTCACAAATTCGACTCGTGAGACCGTCTCACACAAGTTTTTGCCCTTGTGCAAAATATTGTCATAATATTCATTTATTTAACTCAATAATTGATGATATGTCGAAATTTCTCAGTATTATATTCGAAGTGACAACATAACCATTTCGACTACTCGGAGACCTTTCTTGAAAATCATTATTATGACAATGTCTTGTATACTTTTACGTTGTGGAATTATTGTTGTTTTGTTTGCTTCCTTTTCCTGGTCTCCTTTTTTGAGCCACCATGAAATAAAATGCCAGTATGTAGAAGCACTTGAGAAATTGCAAGCCTAAAAAAAAACATTGAGAAAAAGAAACTTCTATACATTTTATACTAACATAACTTTTTTTCCTACTAATAAAAATATTAAATAGAAAATTTGTTTTTTCTAAAAAATACATAAAAATAATAAAATGTAAAAGTTTTTTTTTTGCATGAAAATTTATATCTTTTTAACACCCATAATCCCTCACTCTTCGTACGTACCCATATATACCCTACAAATAGATTTTCGAACTTACACATGAATTGAAAGAATTGGCAATTAATGTTTTGAAAGAATTATATATATATATATATATATATATATATATATATATATAAATATTATTTTGTCTGGTATATTAATTTTGGAGTAGAATATGTTTTTTCCCCAAAATAATTATATTAAAAATAATGATATTTCAGTATCACCGGTTAATTATTGTAATATAGTACGTTAATTGGGACAGCTTGGATGGTGCGTTTATTGCATAGGTGTGGCTAATAAAAAAATTTGTGGGTCTCTCTCATTGATATTTAACAATAAATACCTTAAGGTGCAAGTTTTCCCACGTTTGTGAAGTCAAATTAAAATTTATGTTTGTGTGTGTGTTTTGTTTTGATACCCCGGGACGTCTCGGGTCCTGGACCATGGAGTATATCCATGGTGGATGCCCGGGCCAGGATGTGATGTTCTTATGCCAGTAATATAGCGAAATGGATTAACGCCGAGGTGTAAAACTGACCGAGACAAAGAAACTGATAAGTCATAGGGTGGACCGTCAGTCAATAGGCTGGGACGTTGGATCACCCGGGACATGACCTCCCCGGGACATGGGACGCTCGGGCTCTTATACGACTCCCCGTGAAACATTCCACCCGAGCCAATTCGATATAAATGCCGTATTTAATGGCGCCGACATTGATAGAACACGCACAACCGACTTATCTCTGAAAATAATATTATTGGTTGATAAAACCAGGTGGGCTGGATGTGACTAGTACATGATTTGACATGTCAGAGAAATAGGTTATAATCAGCCGCCCTACTAAAATTAATGCTTAAACACGAGAAACGAGGTCATCATTGCATTCTCTACTATAAATATCAGGTTCTTTATTTGCATTTATTATCTATTCAATCATTACTTCACGTTTAATACTCTCATTTACTCCCTACACCAATCACACAGCCATCACTTGGCTACATTGGTTTTATTGCTTGAGCAACCTGCTGACTTAAGCATCGGAGTGGCCACGCCGGACCTCCCTCCGGCGCCCATTCACGTTGTTGTCTTCTTATTTGCAGATCTATTAAATCATTCAAGAAATCACGAAATTCGAACCAGACGTCCAACTCATTTCCTTCGATATTTTGATAGCAGACTCGGCAGAGTTCTCGAACCGACTCATCCGTTTCACTTGGGTCACATCATTGGCGTCGTCTGTGAGAAATTGAGATCTAAGGCGTTGATATGGCACCTACCAGAAGAGCCAATCAGGACACTTCCCGAGTTCAGGAGGAGAACAACACCCTTCTTTCTGGTGCAGGTGGCCCCCAACATAATGGCCCTCAGCCCACCATCCATTTAACCCCCGAGGCGTTGACCAAAATCATAGCCGACGCCGTCAAAATAGCCATGGCAAAGGAAACCACTACACATCATTCCAGTCACCCTGATCAGCAACGTGAACAGCCACAAGAGGAGGAGAGAAGGGAAGAAGAGATGGAATCGAGCGCGGGTTCTAAATCTCCCACTGTTGCGGAAGAATTAGAAGAATTGAGAAAGAAAGTGAAAGTGTTGGAGGGGCAGGTTGGTTCTAAAGGCGATGTTCAAGTTATTAAAGGTTGCCCATTTTCTGATACCATCGTCCGGGAACCACTACCCGGGCACTTCAAGTCAGCCAAAGTCAAGGACTATGACGGGAGTTCTGATCCCGAGGAACACCTTGCTCGCTTCGAAAACATGGCCATGTTGCATTGTTATGGGGACCGAATTAAATGTAAAGTGTTCCTCACCACCCTAGTCGACTCTGCACAAAGATGGTTTGAAGGGTTGGCGCCACAAAGTATCAATTGCTTTGAAGACCTTCAAAAGGTATTCTTGCATTAATTTAGCAGCAACAAGAAGTACAAGAAGACTGCTTTTAGTTTATTCGAAGTAAAGCAGAGGCAAGATGACCTTAAGAGCGTATCTCAAGAGGGAGGCCTTGAAGAGATCAAGAGGAGATCAGTTGCAAAACTCGACAAGTTTATTCTGTGGGATCCAGCTGTGCACAAAGGTACAAAAGCGTCTGTACTATCAATAGTACAATAATGGACGTTGCAGCAAAGCTTAAAGACAAAATGTTCCAGAATCGATGTCAGAAAGTCGAGACACAAATTTCAAGGAACGGATTCAAGCTGCAACGATCACATGTGATGAGTCTTGATTTATGGTCGCATTACTACTATAAATACAGACCAAGACCATCAACAAACATAGAAGAAAGAGAGGTGAAAAACAAGAGAGAAAAGAAATGGCAGGCTTATTGCATATTAGCTTTGAAGAAGCAATCAGCCCAAAGAGAACACTTCAACGTGTTATCAGCTTAGTTTTAGAAGCATATTTCCCTTAGTGTGTGAGAACACTTTCGGGTAGTTTTCAGAGATCGGTTCTCACACACACACACTAACCTCCACTCATATACCGTCTTGCACAAGACGTAAAACTTGTGTTTGTAGTATTTGACACATAGACGTTAAACATGTGTTGGCTGGAAGGTAATGCCTTCAGTCTAAACTAAGAGTTCAGTTAAGGAGTGGGTAAGTCCTAAGCTGGGTGTGTTTGTACAAGGTGTTGTATAAATCAAAGTCTTCTAGTGGATCCTACCCGAGGTGATAGAAGGGGTGACGTAGGAACAGTTGAAGCCTCAAACATATCTTGTGTATTAACTGCTTAACTGTGTTTTAAACTGATTTGATCAGTTCAGTTCAGTCCGTAGCTGAACTGATTGAAGCCATAACAGATTCCACGTATTTCAGTCGATCACTTTACACAAGTCTTTAGTCTTTAAATCTATAAGTTTTTCTCAACGAAGGTTATGACTTCGAGTGTTTTTTCTGCTTGGTTTGAATCCAAACTCGATCTAATTCATAAGTGTATGCATTCTTAAAACACGAGCTATTACAGCTCTTTGAGAATATTATGTTTGAAGCACCCTCGCAAGTGCTCGAACCGATCCATCAATTGTTATCAGAGCTTGCTTTTCTAAGAAGGACATTTGAAAACTGACTAAAAGTATTTTATTTAAAATAGTTTTAAATGATATTTAAAAATACTTTATTATTTTTAAAACTATTTGAAAATATTTATCTAACGCTCATTACGAAGAGTTGAGAGCATTGGCTCTGCAACTAACATTGTAGCCACTTCACTTGACTAGGAGCTTTGGGGATCTAATCAGCTTGCAGGGGTATGAGTCCTACCTGTTGGCTATTCAGCAAAACTGATCGGAAGACAATGTTTCACCTGCCAACCTACCAGTTGAAGCTGATCAACAAGACGAAGCCTAGCTATGTTGAGATGTTGGATGATTAAATTTGAGCTAAATTATCGGCAGGATACCGCCGCTTAACTGCCATATCAGATCAAGTAGATGATCAATACGGTTCAACATCAGCTAAGTCCAGTTTGAGTCAGCCCGACCATTTTGGCAACAAAGAGATCATGTCCAAGACAACTAGTTGTTTGTCATGCAAGAAGACTCAAGATCGTTGCAGACTTCAAGAGTTCAAGGCAACCCGTTGCTTATATATTCAGTTTTTTCATACATAAACTAATTGATGTTTGATGTTGTTTAAAATCTACTATTATAGTAGCAATTTTCCCTTATAACAGGTGATGCACTTATATGTATAATAAAAGGAAGATCTATTTGATTAAATAAACATCATGTTTATCCAATTACGTTTATTTTTGATTGAACTGATACATTCAGACTTCTTGTCTAAACTGCTTGAATGAATAAAGTTACTAAATTTTGGCATAGATAATTATTTTAAAAGAGGAGTTTTCAATTCAGTTAGTGAGGAGGAGCTTTAATTCTCTCGAACTTAAAAATGTTTTAAACTCGTTTTTACACGGTTTTAAATTCAGTTATTGAGGGGGAGCTTTCTTATCCCTCGAACTGAATATTTTTATTTAATCGTTTTTAATTGTTTTTTATTCACACAAAGGGGGATAATCAGTTAAATTTTAAAATTTTAAAATTCTTTAAAAATCTTTTTAACTGTCCAAGTTTTGTGATCATCAGAAAGGGGTACATTGTTGGAACATTTCATGTTCGCATGATAACAAAAGTTGTTATTGTTTTTCTAATAATTCTACCTAACTGCGAAGAATTTGAAATTGATCAAGACTAGAACTGATTAATTATCAAGCCAAAACTGAAGCTATCGAGACAAAAACTAAAAGTGCCAACTAACTGATCAAACTTTACCAGTACAACTGAAGTATCAAGAGCAGTTCAATTGATTGTCCAGTTGATAGGAGATTCAGCAGAAGAACTTCAGAAGCCCGGTCAGCTGATGAAGTGCTCAACTGATGAAGAGCTCAACTGACCAGTTCAACTGAATCAGTGAAATCCGTTCAGCCGACGAGTGAACTGATTTCACCTCACCGGTTCAAGAACAGTTCAACTAACGAGTCAGAACATCAGTTTGAACCAATCAGTTACAAAACTCGACAAGATTATTCTACAGGATCCAGCTGGGCACAAAGTTACAAAAACATCTATACTATCAATTACAATAATGGACATTGCAGCAAAGCCTCAAGATAAATTGTTCCAGAATGGCTGTCAAAAAATTCAAGACACAAATTTCAAGGAATGCATTCAAGCTGGAATGATCACATGTGATGCGTCTTGATGTACGGTAACATTAATAATATAAATACAGACCAAGACCATCAACAAACCTAGAAGAACATGAGGTGAGAAACAAGAGAGAAAAGAAAGGCACCCTTATTGCGTAACAAAATTGAAGAAGCAATCAGCCTAGAGGGAACACTTCAAGGTGTTATCAGCTCAGTTTTGAATCATATTTCCTCTGTGTGTGAGAACACTTTCGGGTAGTTTTCAGAGATCGGTTCTCACACACACACACTAACCTCCACCCATATACCATCTTGCACAAGACGTAAAACTTGTGTATGTAGTCTTTGACACATAGACGTTAAACAAGTGGTGGCTGGAAGGTAATGCCTTCAGTCTAGACAAGGAGTTCAGTTAAGTAGTGAGTAAGTCCTAAGCTGGGTGGGTTTGTACAAGGTATTGTATAAATCAAAGTCTTCTAGTGGATCCTACCCGAGGTGGTAGAAGGGGTGACGTAGGAGCAGTTGAAGTCTCCGAACATCCATAAACATATCTTGTATATTTACTGCTTAACTGTGTTCTAAACAAATTTGATCAGTTCAGTTCTGTCCATAGCTGAACTGATAGAAGCCATAACTGATTCCCCGTATTTCAGTCGATCATTTTACACAAGCCTTTAGTCTTTAAAATCTATCAGTTTTTCTTAACGAAGGATTACTTCGAGTGTTTTCTGTTTGGTTTGAAACCAAACTTAATCTAATTCATCGGTGTATGCTTTTTGGAACACGGGCTATTGCAGCTCATTGAGAAATTTGTGTTTGAAGCACCCTCACAGATTCCCGAACCGATCCATAAAAAAAATGATTAAACTTTTCTAAAAATTATAGAGTTCAAGTTATTTTACGAGACAAGCACGATTTTATCCAAGAAGCCGGTTTTGGGCAAACTGGAGACTTTTAAAATACCAAAAGCATTATTTTTGAAAACTAATTTTCATATGTGTTATTGGGCCTAATTTACCTAAGATAAATAGGCCCAATTGCTTATAAAATTGAAAGCCCAAAACTCAAGCTCATTATCATGCAAATTAAAATCTATAAAATAGAAACCTAGGCTTTTTTGTGTTCGTATCAGCCAAATATAACACACATTGAATTTCGAAAATTCCTGGGGAAGAAACAAGGAGTATTCATCGACCGTTCGTTCTTCCTCGCGCCTCAAGACAACGATCGCATATTCGAACGTTCTAAAACGCAAAGGATAAATCCTTTTACGCATCATTCAAAAAATATTATGCATGTTTTGATTAATTTTGCATGAAAAATATTTACGCTCGATGGGTTTTGTGGGGACCCGGACGCTAATCATGTTCTTAATCAGTATTGGGACTAATTAATTAATTATAAAACAGGGTCTAAATTTTTTTTTAAAATACAAAGCGGAAAGGTAATGTAATTTACTCAAATTACGTATTAAACATGAACATACAAATCTTGCGTTATCTACAAGAATTCAACTAGGTTCAACTACATATCAGTGCTGAATCCTATGTTGCTTCGAAGCCCGGATCTCCACGCTATCTAATCTGCTCTCATCCTCTTCTTGACCCTGATCCAGCCCCACCTGTTGTCATGCACACATACAAAACAAGACAACAGCCGGATAACTCCGGTGAGATATAAATATCCCAGTATAAACAATGTAAACATGCAGTCATATAAAAGCATATACGAAAGCATATACGGATTATTCATAACATGTCTCAAATCAGAAACATAAATCCATATCAAACATTCAATAATCATGAATGGTATAAACAATGTAAATCAACATGTCCTATCAGACTCAACTCAATCGACGCGTCGTCTCAAAATCAACTCAACTGACGCGTCGTCTCAGACTCGACTCAACTCTATCCTAGGATCCCGATGTCTGGATATAGGTAATTATATCGAATCTCAGTCGATAGGAATGAATCAATCCCTAAACGGCATCGATATAATTCATATATCAGTGTCTGGGCAAATCAGCCGCAGAATTGACGACTCAGTCAATAACCCGACGAATCAGCCGGTAACTAGGCGAATCAGCCCACAACCATACCACTCAGCCTGTAATTAAGCGAATCAGCTCAAGTTTAGACGAATCAGTCAATCACCAGACGAATCAGCCGGTGACTAGGCGAATCAGCCTATAATAAGACGAATCAGTCAATAACTCAACGACTCAGAAATCAATACATACAGTCAGTATATAAGCAAATCAATCAATGACTAGCGAATCAGCAGTCACTACATGCAGTGGCTATAAATCAATAGACACAATCATAAGTCTCATCAATTGCAAATATCAATGCAATAAATGAAAGTATGTGATTTAGGGAAACTCGAGTCAAACCTCCCTCGAGTTGTACAATCCCAACTCAACATTAATTTATACCTTTCTTTCTGTTATTCTAACTCTGTCGAAGTCTCGAACTCCAAGCCTGTCAATACTCAGTCTGACAATAACGATATCGAGGGTACGGTATCAATACACCACTCAATTAATACTGGATATAATCAGAATTCAATCAAATTCTGTTTCAACGGCATAACATCATAATCTCAATATATCCAGCAATACCATATCAGTCAGATATCAATTCTAACATCTCATAATCGATAATACTTCAATCTTGATATCAATTTTCAATCAACTCAACTCTAAAAATCATAACAATTTCATATGGTATCTTTTTCTCAGTCCGGTTTCGATTATACGATGTCTAACATACCAAGAACATCATATATGAATCATATCAGATTCTGACAATACCATAATTTCAAATCATATCAAAACGTAGCAAAACTTACGTCCAGTTGTAGCCTACGTCGATAGGAACACAGTACCGCAGTCGGATTCAAAATCGGACGGACGGATACTTCACAATCACAAATCGAAAATGTAAAAAGGCGTAAGGATTTTCTTCCTTAATCCTTCGACCCTTTCTTTACATTCTGAGGCATCCATATATATATATATATATATATATATATATATATATATATAAATATATATATATATATATATATATATATATATATATATACACACCTACGTCGCATGCAAGATGCCAAATGTCAAACTCTTGTTTCGCATGCCTCGCGCATATGCGCGTCTAAGCATCGCGCATATGCGCCATCCCTTCTGCCTCTCTCGCGCATGTGCGCGGCTCATGTCACACATGTGCGCATAATGTTCTGTTCCGTCTTTTTGGCTACTGGACTGCCCGCGCATATGCGCGACTTGAGTCGCGCATATGCGCGAGACCTACTGGATGCGCATATTGTCCCTCGCGCATATGCGCGCACCATCTCGGCGCATATGCGCGAGAGGTTCTGGACCTTCGGCGCATGACTCGCGCATGTGCGCGAACGCACACTCTCGCACATATATTTCGTGTCTTTTCCCATCTCTTCCAATCTAATCCGTTCCGTCTATAATTATCTAGATTAATCAATAAATCATTTCAGATTAATCTCGGATTACGATAATTATACTCAAATCATTTCAGATTACGGTAATCAAATTCTCTGGTCTTACAGGTTTAATGATATAACAATTATTTCAAACGTTTTGACTATTTTACGCTTGTTTCTTTAACGCTATGATTCCTAAAGACACGCTGCCAATAGAAGTGGTTAAGGGACGAGAAAAGAGTCGTTAAGGGTTGAAACAAAGGCTGGATATCGTGCTTGGCAGAGAGTTGAAACCTAGGCTTTCCTAGCCATACCCGATGAGAAGATGGCTCGACCAAGGGCTTGGCACCGTGCATGGCTCGGTCAGGGCTAGGCTAGGGGAAGGCTGGATGTGGTTAGGTGTTAGGAAGAGTCCTATCATGGATAGGACTCCTTGATAGCAGTCGCGTATAAGTCCATTAGGGTGAGGACTCCCCCGCGCGTGCGTACAGGTGGTTGCGCGAGCTTGCAGGGGTTTGACGCTGGCTTGGGCTGGCGAGCAGGGGTTGGAGAATGGTCCAGATAGGGTCAGGATGGTTTGCGCTTGGTGGTGGCTAGAGGGGAAGAGTCCTAGTCGAGTAAAAGAGTCCTAGGCGCACAAGGTAGGGATGTCTCGGCACTTGTCTTGTGCAGGAGGCTGCAACGTGGGATAAGGGCTGGTTAAATGGGTCAGGGCTGGTCAGTAAAGTCCCTAGGTGGTCTGGTCAGGGGATGGTTCGAGGTGGCTCGGGTGTGGTTCGAGAAAAATGAGAATGGCTCGAAGGAAACTAGATTAGGTTCGAACTAGGGCTAGGGAAAAGAAAAAGGGTCGAATAGTGGTTCATGTGAGTCGGTTCATGGTTCACAAGGGTTGTTTTAAGTCTAAAAAGTCTATGTTTAAAATTTGGGAAGAAAATATTAAGGTTTGAATTAATTCGGGAATTAAACTCTTCACAAATTAGTAAATAGGAAATTAAATCAAAAGCCTCGAATTTAAGTTAAATAAAAATATAAAAATAAATTTAAGCTTAAATAATTATTTGGGAAAGTCTCGAGTCAATAAAAGTGAGAGAAAATCAAAATCAATAAATTTTACATCCAGGGGCAAAACAGTCAATTTACACCTGGTAGTACAAAAAGGGTTGGCAACGTCCTGAAGGATCATAACACATGTTAAATGATATTTTATGATGTTTATGATGAAAACATGAGATTTTATAATTTATGGTAAAACTGTGCAATTTTTACTATAAAAGTTCTATTTTTGGAAAGTCGTGATATTTTATGATTTAAAAAGGAAAGGGAAAAAAGAAAATATTTTGAAGGATTTGAATTGACTTAGACAAAGAGGATATAATATGTTTGGAAATATCGTGTGGGAAAAGACCCTAGAGGGAGCCCGACGATCGAATTTCCATTTTACGTCAGTGCTTTGTGCCCATCCCCATTCGCAATAGTGAGCTGAGACTGATCAGACGACCATAGGATAAAAGGCTAGTCACTTTGAAGGATCACACTTCACCCAAAATGATAAATGATTGAAAGCTTCACGATTTGGCAATTTATTTATGCTTACAAGTTATTTTAAATAAAAATATGATTTCAATGCATGTTCTTGTATATGTAGTATTTGTTACTCCTTTTTATAACGTGCTAAGTCATTAGACTCACTAGGTTTGAATGTTGCAGGTGATGATGATATTGAGAGAGGCGCTGACGCCTGAGTGGATCGAGTCCGACAGTACACTCCCGAGGGACATTATTTTCCGCGTTAGCTTGATAGTCCAAGTTTTAAAAAATATTTGTTAATGATTTATTAGAGATTTTTATTTTCTTTTTAGTTTCGAACATGTTAAGAGGTTGATGTTGAATTTTGTTAATTGGCGATTTATGGATTTTTATTAATTTGAGATTTTAAATGTTAAATTATTTTAATTTATGAAAATATTAAGTTTATTTAATGTTGAATTTCGAAATTGGAGGTTCTATAAAAAAATTTAGTATGGTTTTTGTAACGTACCGTACTTTTAAACTACTTTGAAATTTGCGGAAAAATAAAAATTTTCTTAAATATAAAATAAACTTTCGAATTTGCAATAGGATGTCTCGTTCGTCTAAAACATTTGCCAACCATCTAAAAATATTTGAAATAAAAGATCACCAAAGGAATTTTTGCTAACGAAAATACTTGTTTTAAACATCGTAAACAAACATGAAATCAGAGTACTTGAAACTTTCATGAATTCTTAAAATAACATGGGCGGTCCTCGGGTCTAGCCTCCTACTCAGTCCAAGCCAGCTCCTTGGCCCCCACCCCTAGTCTCCTCCAAGTCATTCTCATCTGCATCGATCAAGTCTAGTGAGTCTAAAGACTCAACACGTATAAGCTGGAAGTAAAGAGTAATACGTAATAAAACCACATGCAACTTTAAGATAGATAGTACATATATGAACTTGAACTTGCACTTAAACTTGAACTTACATACGTATATACATAGACGTGCCATACACATAAAACTTTTCTTAAACATACTTGCATACTTGAACATACATAAACTTCATCATTTTACGTAGATGCATGTTTCAAAGCAAGTGACCCATAACATAAACCGCCTGATCAGACTAAACCACAGTACTGGGCTGATAGGGAATATCCACTGCCACATACATGATATCCTCGTTCATGCTTTAACGAGTGGATTGGTCCCTGGTCATGATTTATTGCTTTCCAATTCTGATCTAAACTCGTTCATGCTTTAACGGGGTGGATTGATCCCTGGTCATGCTTTACCGCTTTCCAATCTCATACATAAATTGGTCACAAGACATTCAGCATACCTCAAAAACTTAAAAAAATATTTTCCTTGCACGTCAAACATACTTACTTGGCGTTGAGGGATTCGTTGGATTTCGCTTGGGGCCACTGCTGCACATGCTAATATGAATTTCAAGCAATTAATTTCCATACTTAGACATAATCATCGTGCTCACCACCCAAAATGACAATTTTCTTATGACGTTCTAAATCTCTCGGAACTTGACCTCGTTTAATCATTGTACTAAACCATGACATCAACCCCCGAAACAAATCCTACAATGATGTGTGAACATTTCCCAAAACATAGAAGATATGAGCCTAAAATAGTGTTTTAAAAAGTCATGGACGAGCGCCTAGGCGTTGGACAATGCTGCGGTGCGGCACTGCCTAGTGCTTAGGCGATAAGCACTAGCGCCGCGGCGCTAGCAATGCCGCAGGCCAAGCGCTGCGGCCCCACAAGGGCAGCACCGCGGCGTTCCCTGGCGAGCGCTGCGGCGCTATTCCTGCGCACAACCAACCCAAAACAACACATTTTGATGCAATTTTAAAAGTCACGCTCAAATGACTCGACCCGATGCAACGAGACTCATCTTAGGACGCTATGACAAGGATTCAACTCAAACAAATGTCCCCAAAACAAATACGCACAACAACTACGCAACATAATCCATAAACATGAATTTTGACACCAAAATACTTTCTACGGCTTCTAATGTAAACAAGTGCCTATCGACCCGAGACGAAGCACCAAACATGAACCCCACATTATACTCACAATACTTAAACGCAGCAGCAATCACCCAATGTTCCCAACGAAGCCTGCAACAGATATCTTCAAGAATACATCAATAACATAATTTTCAAAAAATACAATTTGAGCAGTCCCACGTAAAACACCATAACTCACTCAATTTTTATCCAAATATTTCAAATCTTATATCAAAGCGGAGGTATCGAAAAGTTCTACGTTTCATATGTTGAAACTTGACCGAAAAATCGTTGTTTTCAAAATACAGTGAAAAACGAAATTTTAGATATAAAAATTATTTCAAAACTTATCCAACCAATTTTCTGCTCAAACTATGAACATCATACATGAATTTTACGCAAAATAGACATCAAAATAAATACTATGACAAGATCGACGCCGGAAAAACAGAATATACGTGCCTTTTGATGTGAAAAACTCACCATGCGGCGATACCGAAGTGGAGATGGTGCGAGGCTTGATCCGGGACGATCGTGGAGAGACTTTCTTGCAATAAAAATCACCGAAAACCAGCTGGAAAATCGAAGGAAAGGGGCGGCTGCTTTTCTCTCAAAAACCCTAGGTTTTTGTCTCTCAAAATCTGAAAAATAAAATGTGTAGGTGTGTGTTGTGTGTTTTTACGTGTGAGTGTGTGTAGGGGTGTGTTTTAGAGTAATATAGGGAATTGATTTGCTTAATTAAAAATTAACCACTAAATAAAAGTTAATCAAGCACTAACTTAACAATTCCCTTAATTGAAATAAAATACACATTAATTTTATTAAATTCTCCTTTCTAACAAAATAAATTGCACAAAACCAACTTCAAAAGTTTTAAAATTCTAAACTCACTAAATAAATCAATTAGACTCGAAAAAAAATGCTAGAAACATAATAATTAATTTAAAATGTCCCAAACTCAACTTAAAATAAAATATCACATTTTAAATTTGTCAAAATCGTCACCGGTCTCTATTCCTCGGTCATGCATCGAATAATCACCTGAAACATGAAACTCGAGAAACATTTAACGTGCACCACAAAGCATAGTTATTTAAAATGATGCATTTAAATAAATCATGCATGGCTAAAACTCATTTTAAATTTAAGTAGATTATTTATCAATTAAATAAATTCGTTGGTTTTACGTGTACTGAATTTTGGGCTCTACAGTTTTAAAGTTAAAAAAAGTAATGGAGGACGTTTCAAGTTGTATTAGAGCGAAGGTTTCCCAAAAGGTTGTGTTACTGCCACTCTGAGAAGCTCAAAAAGTCACTCCTCAAGTCTGTGAGTTTTTACTGTTTTAAAGTTATATGTTGAAATATTTTTTAAGCTTTTATATAAAATTAGAAGTTGAATTTTTTTTCTAAATAAATGCATGTTGGTTACTTGGTTTGGACGGTGTGTACAATTATATTTCAGAGACGTGAGAAAAATTTAGTTTTGTGTATCTCGAAATTCTGCAATACCTAGGAAAAAATTTGAGGCGAATTGAATTTGGACACTATGTTTCGAACTTTATACTGTGGGAAGAGAATTTCGAACTGGATAGTATGGGTTGAACTTTAAGGAATCATGAACATAGAGACTGAATGATAATAATTTGAGGAACTTAGTTGCAAGTTTTCGGAAATATCGATGATGAATTGGCTATAAATGAAAAATATAGGGGCTTAGTCATATGAATCCAAAAATTTGGAGGGCTAAAATGCGAAAATTTTGGGGATAAATTATAGAATTCGAGAATATTTGGGTCTTGATTGAAATTTCAGGAGAATTATGGGGTCATTTTAGCAATTTTCAAAATCTATGGGAGCCGTTTTACATTAAATTCAATAGTATGAGGAGCTAGGAATGAGATAAGTTAGGATTTATCGAATATACCGAGAAATTTAGGATTTAGGTTGCAATTTACTGAAAAATAAAAGGGTTTATTTGAATGAAATCAGCAAGAAGATTACCAATTAAGGGTTACACGAGGAACTGCGATTGGGAAAATTAGACAAATATGTAATTATGAGGATGTCCTAGGAGGAACGAGAAATATGGGTATTAGCAATTTTTATGAGAAAGTAAGATTCGTCAAATTAATAATTTTTGGGCATCATAGTAGATTAGAAAGAATTACAATTGTATTATGTGTGTTATAAGTGTATGTCGCGAAACACAAATGATATAAATATTATTTGGGGAATATACGAGGTAATAGCAAAATTTGAGGAGTAAGTTAATTGAAAGAATTTCATTTTTGGGTTGATACTGTGATTGCCGTGATTTCTAAAGTCCGAAAACCTCTATTTTTGATTAAGACATTTCAATATGCGTTTTCCAGCTGAGAAATGTGATTTCTTAGGATCTGCCTGAAATCTTGCACACATGCAAACAACAAATATAATATCAGGACAACTAGCAGTTAGATATAATAGAGACCGTTTTAAACCTCTGTAGAGTGTCGTCTCAACTGATATTCTCCCTTCATCTTTGTCTAATTTAATTGATTAGTTCATGAGAGTATTTGCAGCTGAACATATCTTCATTCAAAATTTTTTTAAGCAGTTCATTCGTGTATTTAGTTTGACTGATAAAAATACCAGTTTCCAGTTGTTTTACTTGCAGACCGAGAAAGAACGTCAGTTCACCCATCATACTCATCTCAATTTTTTCCTGCATTAACTTGGCAAATTTCTCACATAATTTGGGGTTAGTTGACCCAAAAATACTATCAACATATATTTTCGCAAGTAAAATATGATAATTTTTAGTAAACTTGAACAATGTTTTATCTACTATTCCAATAGTGAAATTATGATCAGCTAAATATTTTGATAAGGTCTCATACCAAGCTCTAGGAGCTTGTTTCAGTCCATACAAAGCTTTTTTCCAGTAATAAACATGATCAGAAAGAGAATGATTAACAAAATCTGGTGGTGGTTCAAGATATACTTCTTCCTGTAGCTGACCATTCAGGAATGCACTCTTGAGATCCATTTGTTAGACTTTGAAGTCTTTGAATGATGCATAAGCAAAGAACATTTTAATTGCTTCCAGTCTTGCAACTGGTGCATATGTCTGATAAGCACGAATTATATAGCATTTTAGGGATTTTATTTTGTCGTATTCGTGCTTATCTGACATTGTTATTCCGAGTTTTGTGCTTAATTTGTGTTATTATCGCCATTTGCAGGTTTGACCAAAAGATGTTAAAAAGCCAAAGAAAAGAAAGAAGAGTCAAACAGCGCAATGACATGTCAGAAAAACCCGGAAAAATAGGAGAAAATCACAAGGAGACCACTCGGACCTATACACGGACCCCGGATAAGGGTCCGTGTCCTAAAATCCCATGGAAGAATATTCACGAGAAGACACGGACCCCAACCTGGAGGCATACACGGGGTCCGTATCCAACAGCATCCAAGAATGAGAAGTTGCGCAAATACACGGACCTGAATCCGGACCCCTACACAGGGTCCGTGTCTAGCATGCACGGGGTCCGTGTACATGATTTTGAGATCAGATTTCGCGAAGATTTGCTCGTGAATTTGGGGGAGAATAAAAGGAAAAAGAGATAAAACAATTAGGGGTTGTTGAATATTGGAGAGGCAGCCGACTTGGGGAGAAAAAAGAGGCGCAAGCTTTGAGCACCGAAAAAGACGGCGACGACTTGGGCAAAAACAACGCAATTTACACGCAAGATCCGCGCACCGTCACTGAGATTTCCTCTTCTCTTTTATTTTCTTATTTTCAGACATGAATTCAAACATTAAATTTGTTTTTAGTTTTGAATTTATGGAGTAGTTTTCTTTTGTGATCGGGACCACGATAGGAACAAACGATTGATTTTGTTTATTTGTTGGATTGTTTGATTTATGAAATTATTTCCTGTTATTGATTAATGTTTGCATAAATTTCGTGCTTTTAATCTGGACAATTATTTGCATGTTTGTTGTTCAATCTTGACTCGAAAGAGAATAGATTGAATTTAGCTTCGAAAATATTAATCAACACACGGTTAAACCGACTAGAAATAGTATTCGGTTTCAGTGTGCGATTTTAGTTGACAGCTGTGATTCGACCATTGATAAATGCGTTTTTGTTTAATTAAATTCAATTAGAAATAATTGGACTGTTAAATGAAAATAGGATTATAAATTCTAGAAATAGATTTATAATTAATTTAGGGAATTGCATCGTGACATTGAAATAATCTGTGGTTAAATAATTCCAGTGCATGATATTAATCAAAGTTTGTTACCGTCGTGTGTTCCCGGTCATTCTATTTAAATTTGAAAATCCCAAGTTCCAAGCTTCTCCGATATTTGATTTAGTCAGTAAATTAGCATAATTTAGTGTAAAATTCACGTAGTTGGAATAATAATCAAATCACTCATTATTGTTTGCCTAGATTAAATAAAATAATTAAATCTTAGTAATTAAATAATAGTCTCTGTGGGATCGATACTTGGACTGTTCGTCCATTTACTATAACTTGACCTAGTCCGCTTGCTAGAATTAATCCCAACCGAAACATACGGTCAAGTTTTTGGCGCCGTTGCCGGGGACTATTTATTTGATATTAGGATAAATTATTTGTTTGAGACTAGGCTTTTATTCTTAGTTTTTAACTCTTTCGTTTAATTTTTAATCCTTAGTATTTTACTTAGTTAATTTCATTTCATAATTTATACACTCTTTTGGAGCTTAAACGTGCACTTAAATTTTTGATTTCAGGGGTTAGCTCGTGTTATATGAGTCATGCTCAAGACGTCAGGAATCTAGTGCCACTTGATCTTGAGATTGAAAGTACTCTCCGCAGTATCCGCAGAGCTCGAAGGAATAACAACTTGACTCTGGAATTTGAATCTGAAGCAGAATCTGATTTGGACCATAAACCAGAAGTTGAGGAAATGGCCGGAGAAGAGGATAATCGCACTCTGATGGAGCTTCACAGGCCAGCATTTGGAGGGTATGGTTCTAGTATCATCCGCCCTACAATTCAGGCGAATACATTCGAACTTAAGCCAGGCATCATCCAGATGATCCAACTTCAAGTCAAATTTGGAGGAGCACCTTCTGAAGATCCCAATGCACATCTGGAGAATTTTCTGTCGATTTGTGATACGATTAAGTGCAATGGGGTGAGTACCGACGCCATTCGACTCAGATTATTTCCATTCTCCCTGCAAGGAGACGCCATGGAATGGCTTCGTGATCTGCTAGCTGGTTCCATCACTACTTGGGATGGATTGGTTGAGGTATTCTTGCACAGGTACTTTCCCCCAACTAAAATTACACAATTGCGGAATGAGATCACATCCTTCAGGCAGAGAGATGGGGAGTCACTGAATTCAGCATGGGCACGATTTAAGAAGATGTTGAGGATGTGCCCGAGATATGGTTTTTCAATTGGCCAGCAGGTGGAGACATTCTATTATGGGGTGGATCCTTCTGTGAGATCTATGCTCGATGCGGCAGCAAATGGGAGCTTATATCGAAAAACGCCGACTGCAACACTTGAAATCATATCCAATATGGCCGAGAGCAATGTGGGTTGGCAAGAAAACCGTAGGGAGAAGAAAGTCGGATTCTTGGAAATGGATGCTCTGACAGCGATTACAGCGAAACTTGATGGATTGACACATCAGATGGCACAGTTACAAACACAGAAGTCAATGCCAGTCAAACCAGTACATCAAATTCAAGAGAATGTTGAGATGGTCGGGGGATCATCTAATGATGTGCCGTTTATTCCGGATATTTCTTATGAGGGGATACCGTGTTTTGGAGGAGACTCAGTTAATTATGTGGGAAACCAAGGTCGTCCACAGTACAACCCATACAGTTTCTCATATAATCCGGGCTGGAGGAATCATCCGAATTTTGGATGGAGGCAACCTGAAACTGCTGTTGAGCCACTACAGTTTAATCCGCCACAGCATCCTACACAGCAAAGGCCTCCTCAACAACCACCTAAACCTCCACAAGGTGCTGGACCTTCTATGCCACCCGGTTTCAAGCCGCATGATAGTAAGTCGAACCTTGAGGACATGCTTGCCAAGTACATAGCTGGAAATGAGATGAGATGGCAAAAGGAGATGCAACTAGGGCAATTAGCGACACAAATGGCTACACGAGCTCCGGGTACACTACCTAGTGACACGGAAAAGAATCCAAAAGGTGTCAATGCCGTTTCAGTAACACCTCCCATGAAGCAAGTGGAAGTTGATAGTGAAAGTGGTATGAAGGAAAAGAGGTCATCAAATCAAGAGTCCAATGACGCCAAGGAGAAAGGTAAGTTTCTAAACTCGAACTCCAATATTGATATTAAGTCACTCCCATTTCCCCAAAGAGCTAAGCAACTGCAATTGGATACTCAATTTTCGAAATTTCTGGAGATTTTCAAAAAGCTGCATATAAATATCCCATTTGCAGAAGCTTTAGCTCAAATGCCCTCGTATGCTAAATTTCTTAAGGAGATTTTATCAAACAAAAGGAAATTGGTAGATTTTGAGACAGTTAAGCTTTCGGACGAATGCTCTGCAATTTTACAAAATAAGTTACCTCCAAAGCTTAAGGATCCAGGTAGTTTTTCTATCTCTTGTACTATTGGAACTTCGAATTTTAATAAGGCTTTGTGTGACTTAGGTGCAAGCATTAACTTGATGCCATATTCATGTTTTGAGAAGCTGAAAATAGGCGAAGTGAAACCGACTACAATTTCCCTTCAATTGGCTGATAGATCTATTAAATACCCTAGGGGAATTGTAGAGGACGTCTTAGTGAAGGTCGACAAATTTATTTTCCCAATGGATTTTGTGGTGTTAGATATGGAAGAGGATCGTGAGATTCCTCTTATTTTAAGAAGACCGTTTTTAGCCACTAGGAAAGCTCTTATAGACGTACAGAAAGGTGAGTTGGTGTTGAGATTGAATGATGAGAGTGTGGTGTTTAATGTTTTTCAGTCCATCAAATATCCTAATGATACATCTGACTGTTTTAGAATTGATGCTACTGACGAACTTGTTGAGTGTGGTTTGCAGGAATTGATGGGTGAAGATCCTTTAGGAATTTGCTTGACAAATTCATGTCCAGGAGAGTTGGAAAATGAGGATGTTAAGAATATATGCAGTACCTGGAAGCAGGCAGACCAATCTCGAAGACGGTAAACTCTAGGATTGGGGAGCTTGGGCATATCTCAAGACCTTTAAAGTCATCTATCGAAGAAGCCCCGATCCTAGAGATGAAACCTCTTCCTTCGCACTTGAAATATTTATTCCTGCTTGATAATGATAAACTGCCCGTGATAATTTCTTCGACTTTGACAGGAGCTGAAGAGGGAAAGCTATTGCGAGTGCTGAGAGACAACATCAAAGCCATCGGCTGGAGCATCGCAGACATTAAGGGGATCAGCTCTTCTATGTGTATGCATAAGATTCTGATGGAGGCCGATCACAAGACGTCTACTCAACCCCAAAGGCGTCTAAACCCAGCCATGCAAGAGGTGGTAAAGAAAGAGGTGATTAAGCTACTGGACGCAGGTATTATTTATCCGATTTCTGACAGTAGGTGGGTCAGTCCAGTACAAGTTGTTCCAAAGAAAGTTGGGATCACTGTTGTAAAAAACGATAATAATGAGTTAATTCCCACGAGACCTGTTACAGGGTGGCGTGTTTGCATAGATTATAGAAAACTTAAGGACGCCACCCGTAAATATCATTTCCCCCTCCCATTTATTAATCAGATGTTGGAAAGACTAGCTGGCCATTCTTTTTATTGTTTTCTGGACGGTTATTCTGGTTATATGCAAATTCCCATTGACCCTGAAGATCAGGAGAAAATCACTTTTACTTGTCCTTATGGGACATTTGCATATAAACGAATGCCATTTGGCCTATGTAATGCACCAGCGACTTTCCGACGATGCATGATGGCAATTTTCATGATATGATTGAGGACTTTATTGAGATATTCATGGATGATTTTTCTGTATTTGGCTCCTCGTTTGATACTTGTTTAATTAACCTGTCTAGGGTTTCGGAAAGATGTGAGGAGTCGAATTTAGTCTTAAACTGGGAAAAATGTCATTTTATGGTGAGAGAGGGAATAGTGTTGGGGCATAAAATTTCTGAAAATGGGATTGAGGTTGACAAGACAAAAATTGAAGTGATTGAGAAACTCCCAGCCCCAACCAACATTAGAGGAGTGCGTAGTTTCCTTGGGCATGCGGGATTCTACAGACGATTTATAAAAGATTTTTTTAGCATTGCCAAGCCTATGACTAATTTACTGATAAAAGATATGCCTTTTGATTTTTCTGCTGAGTGTGTACAGGCATTTTAGATCTTCAAAGAGAAATTAATCACAGCATCTGTGATGATAGCACCTGACTGGGGGTCGCCATTTGAGGTGATGTGTGATGCAAGCGACACAGCGCTAGGGGCAGTGTTGGGACAAAAGCGAGAAAAATGCATTCATGTCATCTACTACGCTAGCATGACACTGTCAGCTGCCCAACTGAACTATGCCACTACAGAGAAGGAGCTTCTTGCTGTGGTTTTCGCTCTGGATAAGTTTAGATCATATCTAATAGGGAGCAAAGTTGTCGTGCACACCGACCATTCGGCCTTGAAATACTTAATGTCTAAAAAGGATGCGAAACCAAGGCTAATTCGTTGGATTCTTCTCTTGCAGGAATTTGACTTGACGATTATCGACAGGAAAGGAACAGAAAATCAGGTTGCTGACCATCTCTCGCGTCTGGAGAATCACATTCAAGGTAATGACTTATTCGCGATGATTTCCCGGATGAACAACTCTTTGAGATCACCAATTTACCACGGTACGCCGATTTTGTTAATTATCTATCAAACGGCATAATCTGGAGATGTGTTCCCCATGAAGAGGTAAGTGAAATTTTGTTTCATTGTCATGCTGGTCCGGCTGGAGGCCACTTTGGGGCAACTAGAACTGCGTCCAAAGTCCTCCAGTCTTGTTTTTATTGGCCTACTTTGTTTAAGGACGCGCATGAGTATGTCACAAAATGTTCAGAGTGTCAGCGCACAAGTAATATCTCCAAGAGACATGAGTTACCCCTCAATAATATTCTTGTGTGTGAACTTTTTTATGTGTGGGGTATCGATTTCATGGGTCCGTTCCCGGTTTCTTTTGGGAACAAATATATTTTGGTGGCAGTAGACTACGTGTCTAAATGGGTAGAAGCAATTGCATGCAAAACTAATGATTCTACGGTTGTCATTCAATTTCTTATGAAAAATATTTTCTCACGTTTTGGCATACCTAGAGCAATTATTAGTGATGGGGGTACTCACTTTTGCAATCGTCAATTTGACAATCTTTTAGCTAAGTATGGGGTCCGACATAAGGTGGCCACACCTTACCATCCCCAAACTAGTGGCCAAGTCGAGGTTTCGAATCGAGAACTTAAACGCATTCTGGAGAAGACTGTCGGTGCTTCGAGGAAAGAATGGTCTCGGAAACTCGATGATGCACTTTGGGCTTACCGCACTGCTTTTAAAACCCCCATTGGCATGTCCCTTTTCAAATTGTTATATGGAAAATCATGTCACCTACCTGTAGAACTTGAACATAAGGCTTATTGGGCTACCAAATTTCTGAATTTTGATGCTAAAGCCACAGGTGACAAGAGAGTGCTGCAGCTAAACGAATTGGATGAGTTTAAGTTGGAGGCGTATGAGAATGCCAAGCTTTACAAGGAGAAGACCAAACGTTGGCATGATCAGAACATAGTTCATCGAGAATTTGTGGTGGGTCAACAGGTATTATTATATAATTCTAGACTGAAGTTGATGCCAGGTAAGTTGCATTCACGGTGGTCAAGACCATATACCATCACGCAAGTTTTCCCTTATGGGACAGTGGAGATCACTAGCGATGCGACTGGAGCATTTAAAGTGAATGGGCATAGGCTGAAGGTTTACAATGGTGGTGCCATACCCGATGAGCCGACCACAGTGGATCTGCAGGATCCAAACTGAATCAAGGGATTACAGTCAGGCTATCGACTTTAAATTTAGCGCTTGCTGGGAGGCAACCCATCGTTTTATTTTTAGTTTTAGTTTTTCTCTCTTCTTTTAGTTTTCTTTCTTTCGATTTTATGCATTTCTCACGAGCTAATCTCAGTTGATGACGGTGCAGGGCATGTATTCGCTGGCGATGGGATTTCTAAAGTGTGATGACTTTATTAGGACGGGCAGATTCCGAACGTCAAATAGGCCAGGGAAGTTTCTGTACAATTCTTGCATCTTGTGTGCTTGACTGAATTTCAATTTTTATGTGTGATGTATAGAATTGTACATTCCTGGTTTCATGTTTAGTGGTTCGTAGTGTAAAAAAAAAAAAGAAAAAAAATAAAAAAAAAATTGAAAACTGATGTTTCTAGTGGACACGGATCAAGACCCGGACCCCTACACGGGGTCCGTGTCTAATTGCACCCAGAATTTTTTAGTTTCGAGTAAACACGGATGTTTACACGGACCAATACACGGGGTCCGTGGCCCAGTTCTTTCATATTCTTATTTCTGCGCGATGACATGGACCCAGACACGGGGTCCGTGTCGTTCATTTCCCGAGTTTTCGATTCGCGCAAAGGCACGGACCTAGCCCCGGACCCCTACACGGGGTCCGTGTACTCAATTTTCTGCAACATAAAATCGCGATTCTCTGTCAAAATCCCTAAACCCTAAATCATCACCACCGCCGCTCCTCACGCCGCCGTCCTCTCGCTGCCACCGGCCGTATCTTGCCCTAAATCAACACCACCATCAACCCCTCGCTACCAGCCGCCGCCGCCAGGTCTCCGCCACCGGCGACCTCCTCTCTCTGCACTATCACAGTTCACCTTTGTTCCGGTAAGAGTGGTTATCCCTTGATTTCGATTGCCGATTATCCGCGTTGGGAGGTCTATGCTATTGTCCACTGAATTTATTGCCCGTTATTTCTGGTCGTGATTGGGTGTTGTTCTTAGTTGTTGGACTTGGACTTCGTTTGTTTACGGTTTTAATTGTTTACGTTGGGTCTGCCTTCGGATAACTTGTGTTATTGCTCACTGGCCGTATACGTGTATCGATTGTGGATTAGTTTTGAAGTTTGGTTGATTATCACTGCGTTAGAATACTGCTTGTGAATTGAGTTGGGCTCGGTTGAGTTAGTCGAATTGAATTATTGAAGTGTGGTGCTTTATTGGTTGGGGTGTTTGAAGCTAGCGGTTTTCTTTGCAATGCCTCCACGTAAGCAATCTAGTAAGCGTGCACGAGCCGATGCTTCTTCGTCCTCTTCATCCTTTGATGCCTCTAGATTCACTAGCCTCGAGAACTTCGAGTGGTACTCGGCCCTTCATGGGAACTCTGTTATTGTCGAGCGGTCGATTCATCCCCGTATTGATGCCGAGGTGCCACTGAGAGCTGAATTTGATAAGTTTGGTTGGGGACCCCTCCTAGACATCTCAGGCCCATATTTCCCCGATTTGGTTTGGCAATTCTTTGCCAATGTTGAAGAAAAAGAGACGACTGGTCTGCCGCACATGCGTACTTATGTGAAGCGGGTTCCTATCTTGGTGACCAGCTCTTACCTGGCAGCGATCTTGAATGTCCCTAATGAAGGACCGCCTGTGTCCTTCAATCAGGTAGATATCTTCTTTTCAGACCTCACTTTTCGGATCACTGAGGCTCGACGCCGACTCCGTTACCACACCACTCCCACTGGCTCCCGATCTACCGTCCTCCCGACGACCATCCCGCTGCTGGATCGTCTCATTTGTTACTTTACGGGGTCGAACATTATTCCGCGGAAACCCGGGAACAATGAGGTACGCCATCTGGATCTCTATATTATTGACAAGATGCTGAATGGGTTGGGGGCCATTCCTGCTATTCCGGTGGCTTCGATCGTCATTTCCCACATGCGCTCCGTCGCCCACATCGACCCCACGAAGAATAGGACAGCCTACGCCCCCTACCCTATTATCATTTCCAGGATCCTGGCGGCCCATGGTGTCGAGCTTACTGGCGAGACTTCTCTCATGCCCACGTCTACGCAGATGCTGACCGCCCAGGCCATGCAGGGCATGTATTTTATATTCCGACAGGGTGCGTGGTACCGTAATCCGGACAGTCGCCATATCAAGGAACACTCCCGCGACCCGCCGGTGCCTCCACCTACACTCGATGACCGCGCCTGGGATGACCGTGTGGAGGAAGAAGCAGCATTGGATGTCCGAGCTGGCCCTAGAGCTGGCGTACCTCCTAGACCGCGCAACTCGCAAGCCCGGCGTCATTTTTACTCATCCGTCCTCGACTGCATGGACGACATCCGGAACCGCTTAGCTCGCATTGAGCAACAGTCTCCCGACGCCTATGCCCCACCTTGGGAACGAGATACTCTCAATGAATTCATGAACTTAGAGCTGGGATCAGAGGACGAAGAGTAGTTTATTCTGTTAGGGTTTGTGGAGGATGTTATTGTTTTTTCTAGATTTCGCCCTTTTTATGTTGTTATCAACGTTTTCAGACTTGATCTTTATCGTTACTATCATTTGAATTTTGATCGTGTGTTTGTGTGTTTCTCCTATTCCTTTTTACGTGTCCTTGCGTATTCGATGTCGTGCTTTTCAGGAGTTGCTGATTTCTACCACATTTTCACCACTTACTCGCAATTTGTCCAGGGAAGTGTTTTTGCTTTAACTGTCTTGATCGTTCATTTTCTATTGCTTTACACTGAGGGCAGTGTCATGATCAAAGTGTGGGGGTGGGTCAGTCTTGTTACACATCGTTGCACAACACTTAACAACACTTTTCACATAGGATGGAAATATTTTTAGACTAAGAACTCTTGTTTCACTTGATAATCGGATTAATTTGTTAGATTTTGGATCACCCGAAAAATTGTTTCATGCCTAGTATTGAGTGAGAGGAGTCGTAGTTCAAGGAGAGAGTCTAACATGAACCAAGTCTGTATCAACATTTTGTTCGATGCACGTGGTCAAACTTTTACTCATTGATAGTGAATTGGTGAATTGTGAACTTAAAAAAAAAAAAATCGAACAACGATCCCTAGAACTTGTCTGATTAACCCTCGAAGCGAAAATACGAACGATTTGACTTAGGGATGATTTAGGCGATCTTTGGACCGTTTGAGCCTTTCAAGCCTGACCGATACATCATTCATTGTCTCTAGTAACCCCTTTTGAGCCTGAAAAAAATCGAATGGTGTGAGTCAATGACACACAGTTAGCCCCCATTCATCAGTTATTCAATGTCCCACATCAACTACCTGAATCTTAGCCTATACACTTTTTCCATCTACATGTGAGAGAAATAAAACTCCTGTGCACATTGAAATGTTTGAATTACTCCAATGGATTGAAGAAATATGTGTGAAGGAGTCGACGAATTTTTATTCATGAAAAAAAAGAGAAAAGAAAAAGAAAAAGGAGGAAATTGTATAGTGTTGAAAGCACCCGGACAAATCTGTGGGTGAAAGTTGATGAACAATGAGAAAGAAAGGAGACAAACGAGCTCTGAAAATGATGAAAAGACAGTAACTGTTGACGAGTCGAAAGTTGAATGAATGTGCTACAAGAATAATTTTTATTGTCTCTCACTTTTGATTCCCATGTCTTTTATTGTAGCCGTGAGCCTTGGCCTTACGTTATAAGCTTACAAAGACCTATTAACCAAGTCACTGTCGTTCAACATTTAGTAGAGAGGGGTATGAAAGTCAAGCATATGGGGCGTTTCGATAACAAATGAAAATAAGTGATCATGAAACTAAGTAGCTGGAGATGAGTACGAGTCTGACCTGCACACTACACACATCTTGTGCTGTTGATCTTTACTGGGTAAATGTTTGAATTTTGAATTGTGACGAAAAAGAATCTTGTGATATGCGAAGCGTGATCTTTTGACCGGGGGTGAAAGAGTTTGACAAATTGAGAAGTTTTGATTGTGATACTCGAGTTTTGAATCTGAAATAGTTCTCATCTTAATTTTTATCTGATTTGTTCGAGGACGAACAAAGGTTAAGTGTGGGGGAGTTGATAAGCACGAATTATATAGCATTTTAGGGATTTTATTTTGTCGTATTCGTGCTTATCTGGCATTGTTATTCCGAGTTTTGCGCTTAATTTGAGTTATTATCGCCATTTGCGGGTTTGACCAAAAGATGTTAAAAAGCCAAAGAAAAGAAAGAAGAGTCAAACAGCGCAATGACATGTCAGAAAAACCCGGAAAAATAGGAGAAAATCACAAGGATACCACTCGGACCTATACACGGACCCCGGATAAGGGTCCGTGTCCTAAAATCCCATGGAAGAATATTCACGAGAAGACACGGACCCCAACCCGGAGGCATACACGGGGTCCGTATCCAACAGCATCCAAGAATGAGAAGTTGCGCAAATACACGGACCTGAATCCGGACCCCTACACAGGGTCCGTGTCTGATGATTCCCAGAACAATAATTTAACCGCAACTACACGGACCCGATGCCGGAGGCATGCACGGGGTCCGTGTACATGATTTTGAGATCAGATTTCGCGAAGATTTGCTCGTGAATTTGGGGGAGAATAAAAGGAAAAGGAGATAAAACAATTAGGGGTTGTTGAATATTGGAGAGGCAGCCGACTTGGGGAGAAAAAAGAGGCGCAAGCTTTGAGCACCGAAAAAGACGGCGACGACTTGGGCAAAAACAACGCAATTTACACGCAAGATCCGCGCACCGTCACTGAGATTTACTCTTCTCTTTTATTTTCTTATTTTCAGACATGAATTCAAACATTAAATTTGTTTTTAGTTTTGAATTTATGGAGTAGTTTTCTTTTGTGATCGGGACCACGATAGGAACAAACGATTGATTTTGTTTATTTGTTGGATTGTTTGATTTATGAAATTATTTCCTGTTATTGATTAATGTTTGCATAAATTTCGTGCTTTTAATCTGGCCAATTATTTGCATGTTTGTTGTTCAATCTTGACTCGAAAGAGAATAGATTGAATTTAGCTTCGAAAATATTAATCAACACACGGTTAAACCGACTAGAAATAGTATTCGGTTTCAGTGTGCGATTTTAGGTGACAGTTGTGATTCGAACATTGATAAATGCATTTTTGTTTAATTAAATTCAATTAGAAATAATTGGACTGTTAGATGAAAATAGGATTATAAATTCTAGAAATAGATTTATAATTAATTTAGGGAATTGCATCGTGACATTGAAATAATCTGTGGTTAAATAATTCCAGTGCATGATATTAATCAAAGTTTGTTACCGTCGTGTGTTCCCGATCATTCTATTTAAATTTGAAAATCCCAAGTTCCAAGCTTCTCCGATATTTGATTTAGTCAGTAAATTAGCATAATTTAGTGTAAAATTCACGTAGTTGGAATAATAATCAAATCACTCATTATTGTTTGCCTAGATTAAATAAAATAATTAAATCTTAGTAATTAAATAATAGTCTCTGTGGGATCGATACTTGGACTGTTCGTCCATTTACTATAACTTGACCTAGTCCGCTTGCTAGAATTAATCCCAACCGAAACATTCGGTCAATGTCTCGTCGTAATCAATTCCTTCTTCTTGCCTATATCCTTGTACTACAAGCCTGGCTTTATTGCACACAACTGAATCATCTTTGTTCAGTTTGTTATTGTATACCCACTTTGTACCTATAATGGTTTTAGAAATTGGTCTTGGAACTAAATTCTAGGCATTGTTATGGGTAAACTGATTTAGCTCTTCTAGCATAGCATTTATCCAGTTAGGTTGATCAAGACCTTCATCAATTTTCTTTGGTTCCAGTTGGGAAACAAATGCTGAATGAATAAATAAATTAATCATTTGATTTCGAGTTCTTATCGGATCAGATAGATGACCTATCACCAATTTTGGTAGATGTGATGTATTCCATCTGTATGCAACATTGGTTAGATCGATGTCAGCAACTGTTTCAGTTGGTAACTAAATGTTCTCTTCAGTTTCAGTTGATGTTGCCTCAGTTGGTATTTGATTGTCATCATTTTGTTCCACCAACTGATTATTAGGAAATTTTCTTGTTCAACTGATTGATACAGTATTTCTGGTTCTGGTGTTTGAAGGAGATTTTGATTGATATGAACTTCTTCTTCACTATCATCATCCAAACTTATATATGTAAAGAGATCACCTAGCTCAACTGGATTGGTTGGCTTATCAGTTAGTACAGATTCATCAAATACAACATGAATTGACTCTTCTACATTCAAAGTATATTTGTTCAATACTCTATAAACTTTACTAACTGATGAATAAGCCAAAAATATTCTTTCTGCAGATATTGCATCAAATGCTTTCGAATAATTTTTGCCATTATCGTGAATATAACATCTGCAACCGAATATTCTGAAATAGGACACCACACTTCTATGTACATGCGAGATCTCATACGGTGTTTTCAAATGATTTTTATTAATAATTGATCTATTCTGATTTTAACATGCAGTTTTTACTGCTTCTGCCCAAAATCTTTGAGAAAAATCGGAATTAGCAAGCATTGTTCTAGCAGCTTCTTTAAGAGTTCGATATCTTCTCTCAGCTACACCATTTTGCTGAGGAGTTTCAGCTGCTGAGAGCTAATGTTTAATTCCAGTATTTTCTAAAAATTGAGAAATGTTTTGATTGAAAAATTCAGTCCCTTGATCAGACCTTATTCTATCAATTCCAACTGATTTTTCTTTTAATAATATTTTGAAAAGTTTAATCAGTTGTATAGCAGTTTGGTCTTTTGATTTAAGAAATATAACATAAGTAAATCATGAAAAATCATCAACGACTACCAAGGTATATTTCATTCCCTCTAAACTCATAACTGATATAGGACCAAAGAGATCTATATGCAATAGTTCTAAGTATCTGAAGGAAGATTTACTACTCTTGTTTTTGAATGAAGATCTAACTTGTTTACCAAACTGACATGCTGAAAAAAATTTGTCTTTAGGAAAATCTATTTTAAGCAGAATAGTTACAAGATCATGGTTAGTCAGATGAGCAATAGACTTAAATTTAAGTGATTCAACCTTTTATGCCACAACCAGTTTTTAGAAGATTTTGAAGTTATAAAACAAACAGGTGCATTAGGTTGATTAGTCCAACTGACTTTATATGTGTTACCACATCGATTGCCAGTTATAATGATTTCATCAATTGAATTCTTAATTGTTCACGTGTGTCTTTTGATTTGGACTGAAAATTTATTGTCGCATAATTGACTGCTGATAATCAAGTTATACTTTAAATTATTAACTAGTAAGACATCTTTAATAATTATGTTACCATGGATAAGCTACACTTGCCTACAGTTTTATCTTTAGATTTGTCTCCAAAACTGATGTTTGGACCATTGTATTTGATCAGTTGGGATAGCAAGTGTAACGTCCGAAAAACCAACCTACGTAATTCACGTGCATGCAAAATTATTTTAATTGCTTAATCATTTTTAAATGCTTGCATGATGTTTATTATATGATCAAATGTATAATTGCATGATTAAGTGATAATATGACATGATTACATGAGATTAGGAATTTTTCTCGAACATTTAAAGGTCCACGCGAACCTCATGCACGCAAGTTATTAAATTCGTTGTGTATTTTAATTGCACAAATTAATAATGTGGTGCATATTGACATGTTTAAAATATACTTTTCTGCATGGTTGCATTAAAATGTATTTTTAAAAGGTTATTCGAGTAGCAATCGAGGAACGGAGACCGAGGGCTGAAAAATATAAAATGCTTTTATAAAATCATTGTATTTAATTATTTAAAATATGATGGATGATTTTTCAAATTTTTTAAAATAAGGGGTTTTGAGGTGATTTTGTACGCCGGGACGTAAATTTTATCGGTGTTGGTTTTTCAACAAAAACTCATACGTTTTGGCAACCCGACTAATAAATTCACAAAATTATTTAACAAATTTTTTTTTATTATTTAATTAAGCACTAATGGGCGTTATTAACTTTTTTAATGGGCCTAAACCTTTATTAGTGTTTTAATTATTATTTAACTCAAAACCCTTCCCTACACCCATAATACCCCACGCCCCACACTCCATCTAAGTCCAAACTCTTCTTTCAAATCAAAGTCACGATACACTCACATAATTATTCAATAGAAGTTTCAAAAATCAAGGGTAAAGATTAGGTAGTTCAAAGGAAAATTCAGCCAAGGCTCCGTGTCGTCGTTCTTCAATCGTCAACGAGAAATCGTGCTTTAAATACGCAAAGGCACGCCATATTTCTTTCCTTCAAACATCTATCACAACATAATATTTATTTGAACATATTTTGAAAGAAAAACAAGGCACACACTTTAATTTTTTCGTATATGCATATTGTATGGTTCTAAAAACATGTATTTTGATCCAAAATTCATGAAATTTATGTATCTAAGGTGCTGCCATGATTAGGAAGGGTTAGGTTTATGTTTTACACAAGTTAAGAGTCCTAATCACCCCAAAACACTGCAAACATGAGTAGAATAAAGCTGGAACCGTAGGATAGGAAAACCAAAGAGGGCCATGAGTTTGTTTGGGTTTTTCAAGGTGCAAGGTTCGGTTGTGGTGCATGGGGCAAGAGGGCTCGACCAGGTCCGGAGGTTGGGTCCTAGGGGCCTTGTGTTGGATTATTTTTAAATTGTTATTTTGTAAACAATAATTACTTCCGCTGCTATTTCGAATATTTAAACATTGAATCTTTTTATCAGTTTATTTATTTAAAGAGGTATTTTAATTATTTAAAAAGAAAATTTTAAATTTTTCCGCAAATTTTCAAACACGAATTTCGGGCCATTATAGCTGGTATCAAAGCAATGATTCTGTATAGGGTCGTACTATTACTGACCACGAGAAGCTCATGAAGTCACGTCTTCGGTCTATAAGTTTTACATTTATGCATCTTATTTAAAGCATGAATTATTTTATCAGCATGTTTTCATGAAATTTTTTTACGTTCAGATTTTAATTGTTCAGTATTTATTCAAATTTAAAGTAGATTATGTAATGATGCATGTTGGTCACATATGGGTTATGTATGAAACAGTATGCCCCCTAGACACCTTGTTGGACGCCCGAGAGGTGATGATGAGCCTCGCTAAGAGGATGGTGAGGAGCAGAGACAGGAGAGGCAGGGACCTCCACCCCCTCCACCTGACATGAATGCCCAGATGCTAGCTGGGATGACTCAGTTCTTCACACAGTTTTCGGGGAACCATGCTGTGATAGCCATGCCGACAGGGCCCAAGGCTACTAATGAGCGCTTCATGAAGATGATGCCGAAGGAGTTTTCAGGGACGTCTGATCCCATGATTGCCGAGGGCTGGATCAAGTCCCTCGAGGTTATCTTCGAGTTCACGGAGCTTGGAGATGCAGACAGAGTTCGATGTGCCACCTATTTATTCGGAGGAGATGCCCGCTTATGGTAGGAAGGAGCATCAGTAGCCCTGAACTTGGCTACACTGACTTGGGCGCGCTTCATAGAGGTATTCTACTCCAAATATTTTACTGAGGAGGTGCGTACCAGGTTGACCACGGAATTCATGAGCCTGAGGCAGGGAGATCTGACTATTACGGAGTTCATCCGTAAGTTTGAGAGGGGCTGTCATTTTGTGCCCCTGATCGCGAATGATGCTACAGCCAAGTTGATGCATTTTCTGGTGGGTATACGGCCGATCTTGCGCCGTGATGTTAGGGTGGCTGACCCTACTACTTATGAGGTCGCCGTCTCCAGAGCTCTAGCCGCAGAGCAGGATCAATATGATATTGAGAGGGATCGCCAGGGCAAGCGCCCAATCCAGGTACCGCACCGCCGTCCTACTCAGCAGCAGCAGCAACAGAATAAGAGGCCTTTTCACGGCCCGCCGAGGAACAGAGGTCAGCAACAGCAACGGGGACGCGCAGTCCCGAGGACTTTTGAGCATCCAGTTTGTCCTAAGTGCACACGCCGCCATGCTGGAGCGTGTATGTTTGGCTCAGGAAAGTGTTACAAGTGTGGTAGTCCAGACAACTTATTGCCGCAGTGCCCTCAGAGGAATCTGCCTAACCAAGGCAGAGTTTTCCCTCTCCATGCTACGGAGACGAACCCAGATACGATGCTCATGACATGTACCTTTATGCTTTAAGTTTATTTGGGGATTTATTGTTTTGGGTTGAAATTTTGAACATAGAATTGCAGTAGGATTGCATGCACTACTCGGTATTATTTTCGGAATTTAAGTTAGAAGAACTTTGACCTTTGCATGTCTATAGGTTAGTTCTTGTGATTATTGGGTTCAACTTGATGTTCCAACCTTTCAGGGAGAATTTTTATATTTGGTTCCGCTACGAAAGCCTTGATAGATTCATGGGCTACTCACTCATTTATTTCAGAGGTCTTTACTAATTTCGTTAAGGTCAAGACTGTTGGGCTAGATGTAGCCTATTCAGTAGTATTACCTTCTGGTGAGGAGATGGCAGCTACCAATGTGATCCGAGACATAGATCTTGAGCTCCATGGCAACCTCGTTTATGCGGATCTGATCGTGTTTCCGATGCCCGCGTTTGACATCATACTAGGGATGGATTGGCTATTACGGAACCGAGTTTTGATCGACTTCCAGTGGAGATCTGTTCTAGTCCGACCGCCTGGGATGGCGCAGTTCTTATTCGATCCAGACAGGTATTTTCCTTTACCGCGCATTATTCCTTTTGTCCAGGCTAGGAAGCTCATGCATAGAGGGTGTCGGGCGTTTCTAGCGACCTTTGTAGCTGTCCCCGAGGCGCCCAGTCAGTCAGCCTCAGATGTTCCTATTGTTAGAGATTTCTGGACGTTTTTCCTGAGGACGTCTCTGGTATGTCACCCGAGCGAAAGGTGGAGTTTTCTATTGAGCTTATGCCAGGTATGGCTCCGATATCAAAAGCACCGTACCGATTAACACCAACAGAGATGGAAGAGCTTAAGAAGCAGATTCAGGAACTTCTAGGTAAGGAGTTCATTCGCCCGAGTTTTTCTCCATGGTGCGCGCCAGTCTTATTTGTGAAGAAGAAGGATGGCTCTATGAGGCTTTGCATTGATTACCGGGAGTTGAACAGGGTTACAGTGAAGAACAAATACCCACTTCCGAGGATGGAGGATTTGTTTGACCAGTTGTAGGGAGCTTCGATATTCTCCAAGATAGATCTGCGTTTCGGTTATCACCAGTTGAGGGTCAGAGATGCTGATGTTTCCAAGACTGCTTTCAGGACTCGTTATGACCACTACGAGTTCCTCGTGATGCCGTTTGGTCTGACGAACGCGCCAGCGATCTTCATGGATATCACGAATCGCGTATTTCAGCCATATATTGATCAGTTTGTGATAGTGTTCATAGAAGACATTCTCATCTACTCTAGGAATCAAGAGGATCACAGCAGACATCTGACCACTGTGTTGCAGACCTTGCAGAAGCATAAGTTATTCACAAAGTTCAGTAAGTGCGAATTCTGGTTAGAGAAGGTGGCATTCTTAGGCCATATTGTTTCTAGCAGCGGTATTGAGGTAGACCCAGCGAAGGTTGCAGCAGTCAGAGATTAGGTTGTGCCGCAGAATGCATCAGATATCCGCAGTTTTCTTGGGCTAGCCGGATATTATCGGAAGTTCATTAAGGGATTCTCCTCTATCTCCGTGCCACTCACATCATTGACCAAGAAGAATGCTAAATTTGTGTGGAGCGAGGAGTGTCAGAAGAGCTTCGATACTTTGAAGCAAGCTCTTATCTCAGCACCAGTTTTGGCCATGCCGTCAGGGCCCGGAGATTTTGTATTGTATATCGATGCTTCGAAGCTTGATTTGGGCGCAGTATTGATGCAGCATGGGAAGGTGATAGCGTATGCTTCTCGTCAGCTGAAAATCCATGAGAAGAATTACCCTACCCATGATCTAGAGTTGGCCGCTGTAGTTTTTGCCTTGAAGATTTGGAAGCATTATTTGTATGGAGAGAAGTGCCATATCTTTACCGGCCACAAGAGCCTCAAGTATTTCTTTACGCAGAAAGAGATGAATATGCGTCAGAGGCGTTGGTTGGAGTTAGTGAAGGATTATGACTGTGACATTAGCTACCACCCGGGTAAAGCTAATGTAGTTGCGGATGCATTGAGCAGAAAAGTCGCAGTGATGGCTCATTTGACAGTTTCGAGACCTCTTCAGACTGAGATGCAGAGGTTTGGTCTAGAGACTTATCCTCGAGGTAGAGCTCCCCGTCTATCTACCTTGACTATTCAGTCCTCTCTTCTAGACCGTATTCGCAGTGGTCAGTCAGCAGATGAGCATATGGAAAAATGGAAGCAGAGAGATGAGGCCAAGGGCAGTGTCTTGTATACAGTGAGCGACGACATTGTGAGATACCGAGACAGGATGTGGGTTCCCAGCAGTGGTTCTATTCGAGCAGATATCTTATCAGAGGACCACATGTCATCGTACTCGGTCCATCCAAGGAGTACAAAGATGTACAAAGATATACAGTTGTTGTATTGGTGGCCGGGAATGAAGAAGGAAATCAGACGGTTTGTATCTGAGTGTCTGACTTGCCAGTTAGTGAAAGCGGAGCATCAGAGACCAGCAGGTTTGCTCAAGCCTCTTTCTATTCACGAGTGGAAGTGGGAGAATGTTACCATGGACTTCGTGACCGGTTTGCCGAAGTCAGTCAAAGGATCAAATGCCATCTGGGTGATTGTAGATCGTCTTACCAAATCAGCTCACTTCTTGCCTATTAAGACGACTTTCACCATGATTCAGTATGCAGAGTTGTATATCCGAGAGATAGTCCGACTTCATGGTATTCCAGTGTCTATCGTATCTGACAGAGACCCCAGATTCACTTCCTCATTTTGGAAGAGTTTGCATTCGACTATGGGTACGAAGTTGCTGTTTAGCACAGATTTCCATCCGCAGACAGATGGGCAGTCAGAGCGAGTTATTCAAATTTTAGAGGATCTTATCCGTGCTTGTGTTATTGATTTCTCAGGGAGTTGGGTGTCGAACTTGCCATTAGTGGAGTTCACCTATAACAACAGTTTTCAGTCGTCTATAGGTATGGCTCCGTATGAAGCACTGTATGGTCGCAAGTGTAGATCTCTTGTTCATTGGGATGAAGTAGGAGAGAGGTCAGTGTTGGGTCCAGAGATTATTCAGCAGGCTGCCGATGTAGTAGTCAAGATCTCTGATAGGATGAGTACTGCTCAGAGTCGACAGAAGAGTTATGCGGATCAGAGGAGGAGAGACCTAGAGTTTGCCGTGGGCGACCATGTCTTTGTGAAGGTGGCGCCTATGAAAGGTGTCATGTGATTTGGGAAGAATGGAAAGCTCAGTCCGAGATTCATTGGACCATTTGAGATCCTCGACAGAGTTGGGACGCTAGCTTATCGTGTGGCTCTTCGGTCGAATCTGGCCGGAGTACACAATGTGTTCCACGTTTCTATGCAGAGGAAGTATATGGCGAATCCTTCGCATGTCTTGAACTTTGAGCCGTTGCAGCTTACTTCGAACCTGTCTTATAAAGAGAGACCAGTGCAGATCTTAGACAGCCAGGAGAAGAAGCTTCGGAACAAACTGGTTAAGCGAGTGGAAGTCAAATGGCTTAACCATTCAGAGGAGGAAGCTACGTGGGAATCTGAGCCAGAGATGAGAAGTCGTTACCCCGAGTTATTCGGTGAGTTTTAATTTCGAGGACGAAATTTCTTTTAATGGGGGGAGGGTTGTAGAACCCGTAAATTAGACTACGTATAAGTCATGCATAATTCTAGTATTTAAATTAAAATGTTTTTTATTGCATGAGTATTTAAATTCTTTTCTTTAAATTTACTTATTTTACGCAGTAGTTTAATTATTAACTTTTCAGTTAATTAAGTGAGGCTGAACTGGAGTTGGAGTAAAGGGATAAATTTTAATACTTAGAAAATATTCCTGGAATTTATTTAAGATAAACAATAAGTTAAATTATTTTGAAAGAAGGTTTAGGGGATTGTTTGATTAAGTTGAGATAAGTAGTAAATATAGTTCAATAATTATTTTTTTATTTCCCTAAAATATTTCAGGGTTAGATAAAACACTAGAGAATTAAAATTCAATAATTAAGAAATATTTTCCCTTTATTTTACTTAAGATTTTCGGCCCCTCTTTATTTAATTTAAAAATAGTTGTCAATCCAATTATGTAATATCTTTCCTTATCCCTTTTTGGGAGATAATTCTATCACAATTAATATTCAATAATTAATATTTAAGCAATATTCCTACCCTACTTTAGTTATAAAAATCGGCCCCTCCCTTGATTTTAAAAGATTTTAATTAGTTGGACAATTTATTCTTTAATTATCTTTCCTTAACCTTTCTAGGTAGATATCTTCCCCACCTTTTAATTCACTAACAAATAAATTAATTAAGCAATTTTTCTTCTTGAACCTAGTCATGTTTTCGGCCCTAGCACCCTTAACCACCCCTCAAATATTTTGATATCAATTATAAATTCCTTATCCCACAAATTCATTCATAGCAAGTTTTGATCTACCATTTTATCTCCCACCTATCTTGCAATTTCCATTCACTTTTCCTTACATTTTTCCCTCCCCTCACCACCGAAATTCAGTGCACATTTCACAGTATTTTCGTGAGAAAATAGTGAGAAAACCGAGAGTAATTGGAGAGGAAAAAATCGAGTAGAAGTATAGAAAAGAAGAAGACTCCTCCTCCGCGCCGCGTCGTTCTGTTTCTTTTGTTATCGTCAAAACAAAACCAAGGCATGTCTATATCTCTTTCACTCCTCAATCCAGCCATAGTAGTATATTTTAAAAACATCATACCCATGAGTTTATTGCATGAAAACCGAAACACATGAGTTAAATTTTCGAAAAATGCATGTGCAGATTTTCTAGTTTCTTTCCTTGCTTCACGGTTTGGCTGAGTTTGGTTGTTTCAGGTGTTGGCTAGATTCCAGGGGCTCGGAACTGCATCTAGACATGTACTAGGACATGTTAGGGTCATGTAAGAACGTTGGTTTCAGCCCCATACATGCTGGAAATCTAGAAACACAGCAACTCTTCCGCAGAACCATTTTGAGTCTCGATTTCTAATGTTGCTATCAAGCGATAAAGTTCCTGATCTTGGCTGCCCTAGGGGCCTATAGCCATGGTTATAACACCTCCCTATCATGTCTATGACATGACCAAGTGGCCTTTTTGAGGCTTGGTCCATGGCGGAATCGGTTTTCAAATAAAAGTAACAAGAACAGCCCCCCCTTCGGCCCCTTCAGTTTTACTGCATCTGTATTTTCGGTTTTGATTGTTGGGGTGAATCTCGGCTGACTCTGGCCCTTAGCCCTGGTTCACTCCATACCCCTTGAACCAGGGCTAAGTGCTCTCGGGTGGGACTTTTCGGTCGGTTTCATGGGGTGGTTCGAATTGTGGCTCGCCTAGGGCCCTTATCCATGGTTCAAATCATTCCTTAGGGCGTTGGTAAGAGGTTCTGGTCGGTGGTTCAAGTCCCAATGGCCGGTAGTCTCGAAAACGATGCAAGGAATCAAAGGCGCATGCTGCTGTAATTTTTGACAGCAAGTGTGCTGCGGTTCAGAGGTGTATTTCGGGTTCTTGGTTGGCTTTTAGCCTATGGCCTTGGACTGGACAGTACCTCATTGAGTTGGGAAAGCCCTGTTTTTGGCCGTTTGTGATTCGGTTAAGTTTAGAGGTCGTACGAGAAATTACGGTGCGATGTGCCAAATTGACTCTCGAAAGAGCGTTTCATGTTTTGGCCTCCATTCACCAAAATTTCATCTCTTACCATTGTAGGAGCATTATTTAATCATTTTAAGTGTATTTTAATCATGACTAAATGATGGTTCAGTGTTGGTTCGGGGTTGGCACGGAGTCATGATTAATACGAAGTCGTTGGGCGTAATTTTCTCGTTTTTGGATTCAATTACAAAGCTTGGTCAAATTAAATCATTTGCATATTTCCCATGTATAATTAGGTTGCAGCGAGCCTGGAAACGGTCCAACCCATATGGTAAAATTAATACAGGACATTTAATTACGTTAATTAATTATATTACGTGCAAAAATATAAAATATTCATTTTTGGAGATTTATGCGATATTGCTTATTGCTACTTCACTATTATGGTTTCACTCGGTGGTCACTTACTGGTTCAGTTCAGTTCAGTTCATCACGGTGGTCACTTGCCGGTCCCACGCAGTATACTGTGGCATGAGTCTGATCAGACGATTATTACTTCACCCGGTGGTCACTTACCGGTCAGTTCAGTTCAGTGCAGGGGCCACTTGCGTAGAACATAATCTCAACAGAAAATTATTACATGCTATTTCATTACAGGGCTCTATTGAGCAAACATTTCACTTATGATTCTTAGTTCAGTTATGCACGTATTATAATTGCTCATGATAAATTACTTTCACGTTATGCCTCATGACATGATATTTTTACTCCCATGCAATTTCATTATATTATTTACTCATTATTTACGATATATGCATGCTGAGTCTTTATACTCACTAGACTTGATTGTTGTAGGTACTGATGAGGTCGGGATCGAGGGCGGGGACCAGTGAGCCATCTTGGGTCAGCAGTAGTGGAACCCGGGGACCTCATTTTCAACATTTACCATTTTTATGCTAAAACAATTTTTTCCTTGTGTTGGATTATTTTTGAATTGTTATTTTGCAAACAATAATTACTTCTGCTGCTATTTCAAATATTTAAACATTGAATCTTTTTATCAGTTTATTTATTTAAAGAGGCATTTTAATTATTTAAAAAGAAAATTTTAAATTTTTCCGCAAATTTTCAAACATGAATTTCGGGCCATTATATAGGGTCATGGTGGTTCGGTGGTGACTCGGCTGGAAGAGTCCTAGTGGGCTAGGAGTTCATAGGCGTGAGTTCCTTCCATGTACAGATTTTGTGTTCGGCTCCAGGAGGTTTTGAGCGGGTCAGGGCTGGTCTTAGTCATTAGTGTCCCTAGGTGGGTTGGCTAGGGTTTGGTTCGAGGTAGCTTGGGCATGGCTCGAGTAAATCGGGAGATGGCTCGGGTGGTTTGTTAATGTGTCAAAAAATGAGATTTTCAAAGTTTCAACGATTTTACGTTTATTTGAAAAACGTTTTGAATCCAACGATACGATGCCAAGGTAGGATGTTATATAAATAAATTGTGATTAAAAACATGATAAAATTGAAGGAAATATTATGCTGGAACCGTAGGATTCAATCAAGATAAGTACAGTGGGTTGTTGGGTTTTTGCAAAGCCAAGAAGCTCGGTTACTGTGCATGGGGTCAAGGGGTTCGACCAGGGCTTGAGAAGGGCTCATTTGGGACGTGGTTAGTCGATGATTTAGGATTTTACTTTATGCACTTGAGTTTTAAATTGTTATATTATTATGATTGATGATTATATTAAGTTATCTTATTTAGTTTAGTATTTAGAATTTATGATTTATGATTAGAAGAAAAAAAAAAAGAGGTCGTTTCAGCAAATTTGCATTTACTGTCATATGTCACGAGCATCCACTATCCAAATACCAAATTGATTCTTTTGCTGTACATGTCACCTGCAATCACACACAATATATAATCTTGGTACCCACATTTATTTGGGTCCTAAACTGATTAGTCTTTTAGAACCCAGACTTGGATCAGTATAATTGACTTACTAGTTGATGTGTTCCAAATTATTTTTTCTGTCTTGTGTGTGTCAGGTGTGTGATGTGTGGATGAAACAGTATGATTATTAACATTCTTCAACTTCTTGTTTACTCGATATCTCTGTTGAAATGGCTTACAGCTGTAATAATTTTAATAGCCATCCTTAGAGTTTTGATTCTTGTAGCTGAACCTTTTAGGTGACCAGCTCTTTGAATCAATTGAGCTCTTCGGGCTACAAACATTACCAAACTATTTAGCTTTTTTCATATTTTCAATTGGTTGAACAATAGGTTTACTTGCTTCAAAGATTTCATGTGCCACATTTGATTTCACAAAAGTAATGTACTTTCCTTTGTGCTCATTCAACTTGGGTATTGTATAGCTTACAGAGGTTTCTTCAATGCTATTGAAGCCTAAACCAGTTCTATCAGTAACTGATTTTTGCAAACTCTTTATTTCAGTCAGAGTGACTGATGACTTATTCAAAGCTTGAATCAGATCAGTTTGTTTTGAAATTTCGTTTTTCAACTGATGAATCAAGGATTGGCTCTCGACCATGTCAGCCTTTTGCTTTGCAATCTCTCTTTTTAGACTCATCAATTCAACTGACTCATCAGTTTCAATTTTTTTTGTCTATGATATCAGTTTGCTCAGCTTTGGTTTTTTCAAATTAGCAAGCAAGTTTGCGATACTCATTTACCATGTCATGCAAAGTGTCAATGAGTTCTTCTCATGTAAAACTAGTAGAACTGAAGTCAAATACATGTTCACTTGTAGACTCCATTTCTGCCTCATTTTCCATTAAGCATTTAACTTATTCTTCATCATCACTAGAGCTGACTGAGCTTTCTAAATCCGACTTTTCACAGTCAGTCTGCCCATTTAGATTTTCTCTCTTCAACTAGTGGTACTTCATGTTTCTTCTTGAATGATCTTTTATCATTCCTTTATTTCTCTGGTATTCAACTGATTTCTTGCCTTTATCAGTTGAATGTATGCTGTCCTTCTTTGGTTTTGGACAGTCAGTAATGAAATGACCTTTCTTTCCACATTTGAAGCAAGAATTTGGTTCTTCCTTGGAATTTCTCTTTTAATAGTTTCTTGATTTCTCCTCATGAACTTTCCAAATTTCTTCACAAATAATGACATTGCGTCATTACTTAAATGATCTCCAGTTTTCTCAGCTGAAACAGTTGGTTCCAGTTTATGAGCACTAAGAGCGGTTGTAGCTGCTGGCGTGTAGAAGGTTCTCCTTCAATTGTTTGCAACTCAAACTCATAGGCTTTTGGATCATCAAATAAATCGTATAGTTCGACCTTATTCAGATCCTTTGATTCTCTCATGGCCATGATCTTAAGATCCCACTCCTTGGGAAGACCTCGGACGACCTTTAGCATGACTTCTTTGTTTGAATACACTTTTCCAAGTGTATTCAGTTCATTTATGATGCTGCTGACTTTCTTATCATATTTGTTCATAGATTCTCCAGTCTTCATTTAATATTGTCGAATTTCTGAACAGCAAGTGAGAGTTTGTTTCTTTAGTCTGTTCATTGCCCTCGCATAGCTAAATTAATTTCTCCCAGATTTTTTTTGTTGTTTTGCAGAGCTTGATCTGATGAATGTAACCTTATCCAATGTTTTATTCAAAATATCTTTAGCCACGTTATCCATATCGGTTTTCTTCTTATTTTCAACTGTCCATTCTTCAAGTGGTTTCTCGATGCGATGAGGAGCACCATCGGTTATGGCAACTTGTTGGAACATTTCATATTCGGAATCTTGATTTTGATGTTAAAAAAACTAGTTATTGTGTTTCTAACATTTTTATTCAAGTGTGAAGTTATTAAAACAAGAAGCAAACTGAAGCTGAATTCTGCACAAACTGAATTTCTGGCAAGTTTCGGTATTTTGATGATATCTCTCAACTGGATGATTCAAATGACAATCCAGAAATCGGCTGATCTTATAACTCAATTTCGAAAAAGTCGTATTCCACGTTAGTTGGTCAAATTCGGATGTTATCCAGGTCTATCCGATCGCTGAATTACTGAACCGATTGCACAAAAACAACAATCAGTTGGGTATGAGCAGTTGTGGTATTTTGGTCATATATATCAGCTCGGTTATTAGAATGAAGCGATTCAGTATGAGTTGGAAAGATAAGACAATGATCTACAAATTATCTTCAGAAGTCAAAGTTTGAATTGAAGCTTATGATGCTTATAAATGATAATGAATCTACTGGTTTTGCACAAATTGAACATGAAACAGCTGATGACCAATTGAAAATGAACCAATTGAACTGAACCAGCAGCTGACCAACTGAACTAAACCAGCAGCTGACCAATTGAAAATGAGCCAGTTGAACTGAACTAGACCAACTGAAACTAAACCAAACCAGTTGAATTGAACCAGTTGATCAGAGTTGACCACTCGAGAAAATGTCCAGCGAAGCGAATTTGACCGTTGCAATTTCAGATACAGTACAGAAACTTTCAAAACGGTCATATTCTTGTATCTAACGTATATATCATTGTTGGATCCTATAAATACAACACATTGAAGATCAAACTAGAGATTTTGAAAAAGTTTAAAAGCATGTGCACTTAGCATGAAGAATCAGCTAGTTGAGAGCACAAGCCCTTGTGTGAGGTTACATTTGAGATGTACACTGTAAATGATAAATTCCTCACACACAATCACTAACACATACACAAGAGAGTTGAACTTCAAAGATTAGTTGAGTAAGTCTTGCACAAAGACAATAAACTTGTGTATGTAGTCTTTGCATATGAGACATTAAACAAAATGTTGATTGTGAGGTTCTGCCTACAATCTTGAGTGATAGGAGTTCAGTTAGGCAGTAGTGTAAGTTCTAGCTGAGTGGGTTTGTACAAAATGTTGTATAAATCAAAGTCTTTTAGTGAATCCTTCTCGAGGTGGAATAAGGGTTGACGTAGGAGCATTTGAAGTCTCCGAACATCCATAAACAAATTCGTGTCTATTTGTTTTTACGTTATATAGAACATATTCATATTTAGATCATCCTATTTTGGGTTAAAATGACAATTCGGAATATAGGATTTTCGGAATAAGAAAATAATAAATAAACTAAACAAACAAACCATGGATAAATCCAAGCGACCCTTTCTTAAGTCCAAGCGATCTTTTCGTAGGTTTTTGCCCCCGATTGAATCGAGGGATCGAATTGACTATAGAAACATGAGTTTAATTAGTCGAATTGCATTTACTTATCACTTCCATTGTTTAAAGGATGCATTGTTGAAGCATTTTATGTGTTCTTCAAATACAAAATTATTGCATACCATGTGTTTGATAAAATGCTTCAACCAAAATAGTTTTTATTCATTCAACTTGCATATATTTTAAATGCTTTACAAAATATTTAATCAGTTTCTATGAAGGATTATTTTGAGTGTCTTCCGCTTGGTTTGAAAACTAAACTCGATTTAATTCATTGGTGTTCAATATTTCAAGAACCGAGCTATTGTAGCTCAACGGTGATCCCATAATCGATCCTGTCAAGTTTGTTTCTTTAGTCTGTTCATTGCCCTCGCATAGCTAAATTAATTTCTCCCAGATTTTTTTTGTTGTTTTGCAGAGCTTGATCTGATGAATGTAACCTTATCCAATGTTTTATACAAAATATCTTTAGCCACGTTATCCATATTGGTTTTCTTCTTATTTTCAACTGTCCATTCTTCACGTGGTTTCTCGATGCGATGAGGAGCACCATCGGTTATGGCAACTTGTTGGAACATTTCATATTCGGAATCTTGATTTTGATGTTCAAAAAACTTTTTATTGTGTTTCTAACATTTTTATTCAAGTGTGAATTTATTAAAACAAGAAGCAAACTGAAGCTGAATTCTGCACAAACTGAATTTCTGGCAAGTTTCGGTATTTTGATGATATCTCTCAACTGAATGATTCAAATGACAATCCAGAAATCGGCTGATCTTATAACTCAATTTCGAAAAAGTCGTAGTCCACGTTAGTTGGTCAAATTCGGATGTTATCCTGGTCTATCCGATCGCTGAATTACCGAACCGATTGCACAAAAACAACAATCAGTTGGGTATGAGCAGTTGTGGTATTTTGGTCATATATCTCAGCTCGGTTATTAGAATGAAGCGATTCAGTATGAGTTGGAAAGATAAGACAATGATCTACAAATTATCTTCAGAAGTCAAAGTCTGAATTGGAGCTTATGATGCTTATAAATGATAATGAATCTACTGGTTTTGCACAAATTGAACAGAAACAGCTGATGACCAATTGAAAATGAACCAATTGAACTGAACCAGCAGCTGACCAACTGAACTAAACCAGCAGCTGACCAATTGAAAATGAGCCAGTTGAACTGAACTAAACCAACTGAAACTAAACCAAACCAGTTGAATTGAACCAGTTGATCAGAGTTGACCACTCGAGAAAATGTCCAGCGAAGCGAATTTGACCGTTGCAATTTCAGATACAGTACAGAAACTTTCAAAACGGTCATATTCTTGTATCTAACGTATATATCATTGTTCGATCCTATAAATACAACACATTGAAGATCAAACTAGAGATTTTGAAAAAGTTTAAAAGCATGTGCACTTAGCATGAAGAATCAGCTAGTTGAGAGCACAAGCCTTTGTGTGAGGTTACATTTGAGATGTACACTGTAAATGATAAATTCCTCACACACAATCACTAACACATACACAAGAGAGTTGAACTTCAAAGATTAGTTGAGTAAGTCTTGCACAAAGACAATAAACTTGTGTATGTAGTCTTTGCATATGAGACATTAACAAAATGTTGATTGTGAGGTTCTGCCAACAATCTTGAGTGATAGGAGTTCAGTTAGGCAGTAGTGTAAGTTCTAGCTGAGTGGGTTTGTACAAAATGTTGTATAAATCAAAGTCTTTTAGTGAATCCTTCTCGAGGTGGAATAAGGGTTGACGTAGGAGCATTTGAAGTCTCCGAACATCCATAAACAAATTCGTGTCTATTTGTTTTTACGTTATATAGAACATATTCATATTTAGATCATCCTATTTTGGGTTAAAATGACAATTCGGAATATAGGATTTTCGGAATAAGAAAATAATAAATAAACTAAACAAACAAACCATGGATAAATCCAAGCGACCCTTTCTTAAGTCCAAGCGATCTTTTCGTAGGTTTTTGCCCCCGATTGAATCGAGGGATCGAATTGACTATAGAAACATGAGTTTAATTAGTCGAATTGCATTTACTTATCACTTCCATTGTTTAAAGGATGCATTGTTGAAGCATTTTATGTGTTCTTCAAATACAAAATTATTGCATACCGTGTGTTTGATAAAATGCTTCAACCAAAATAGTTTTTATTCATTCAACTTGCATATATTTTAAATGCTTTACAAAATATTTAATCAGTTTCTATGAAGGATTATTTTGAGTGTCTTCCGCTTGGTTTGAAAACTAAACTCGATTTAATTCATTGGTGTTCAATATTTCAAGAACCGAGCTATTGTAGCTCAACGGTGATCCCATAATCGATCCTGTCAAGTTTGTTTCTTTAGTCTGTTCATTGCCCTCGCATAGCTAAATTAATTTCTCCCAGATTTTTTTTGTTGTTTTGCAGAGCTTGATCTGATGAATGTAACCTTATCCAATGTTTTATACAAAATATCTTTAGCCACGTTATCCATATTGGTTTTCTTCTTATTTTCAACTGTCCATTCTTCACGTGGTTTCTCGATGCGATGAGGAGCACCATCGGTTATGGCAACTTGTTGGAACATTTCATATTCGGAATCTTGATTTTGATGTTCAAAAAACTTTTTATTGTGTTTCTAACATTTTTATTCAAGTGTGAATTTATTAAAACAAGAAGCAAACTGAAGCTGAATTCTGCACAAACTGAATTTCTGGCAAGTTTCGGTATTTTGATGATATCTCTCAACTGAATGATTCAAATGACAATCCAGAAATCGGCTGATCTTATAACTCAATTTCGAAAAAGTCGTATTCCACGTTAGTTGGTCAAATTCGGATGTTATCCTGGTCTATCCGATCGCTGAATTACCGAACCGATTGCACAAAAACAACAATCAGTTGGGTATGAGCAGTTGTGGTATTTTGGTCATATATCTCAGCTCGGTTATTAGAATGAAGCGATTCAGTATGAGTTGGAAAGATAAGACAATGATCTACAAATTATCTTCAGAAGTCAAAGTCTGAATTGGAGCTTATGATGCTTATAAATGATAATGAATCTACTGGTTTTGCACAAATTGAACAGAAACAGCTGATGACCAATTGAAAATGAACCAATTGAACTGAACCAGCAGCTGACCAACTGAACTAAACCAGCAGCTGACCAATTGAAAATGAGCCAGTTGAACTGAACTAAACCAACTGAAACTAAACCAAACCAGTTGAATTGAACCAGTTGATCAGAGTTGACCACTCGAGAAAATGTCCAGCGAAGCGAATTTGACCGTTGCAATTTCAGATACAGTACAGAAACTTTCAAAACGGTCATATTCTTGTATCTAACGTATATATCATTGTTGGATCCTATAAATACAACACATTGAAGATCAAACTAGAGATTTTGAAAAAGTTTAAAAGCATGTGCACTTAGCATGAAGAATCAGCTAGTTGAGAGCACAAGCCTTGTGTGAGGTTACATTTGAGATGTACACTGTAAATGATAAATTCCTCACACACAATCACTAACACATACACAAGAGAGTTGAACTTCAAAGATTAGTTGAGTAAGTCTTGCACAAAGACAATAAACTTGTGTATGTAGTCTTTGCATATGAGACATTTAACAAAATGTTGATTGTGAGGTTCTGCCAACAATCTTGAGTGATAGGAGTTCAGTTAGGCAGTAGTGTAAGTTCTAGCTGAGTGGGTTTGTACAAAATGTTGTATAAATCAAAGTCTTTTAGTGAATCCTTCTCGAGGTGGAATAAGGGTTGACGTAGGAGCATTTGAAGTCTCCGAACATCCATAAACAAATTCGTGTCTATTTGTTTTTACGTTATATAGAACATATTCATATTTAGATCATCCTATTTTGGGTTAAAATGACAATTCGGAATATAGGATTTTCGGAATAAGAAAATAATAAATAAACTAAACAAACAAACCATGGATAAATCCAAGCGACCCTTTCTTAAGTCCAAGCGATCTTTTCGTAGGTTTTTGCCCCCGATTGAATCGAGGGATCGAATTGACTATAGAAACATGAGTTTAATTAGTCGAATTGCATTTACTTATCACTTCCATTGTTTAAAGGATGCATTGTTGAAGCATTTTATGTGTTCTTCAAATACAAAATTATTGCATACCATGTGTTTGATAAAATGCTTCAACCAAAATAGTTTTTATTCATTCAACTTGCATATATTTTAAATGCTTTACAAAATATTTAATCAGTTTCTATGAAGGATTATTTTGAGTGTCTTCCGCTTGGTTTGAAAACTAAACTCGATTTAATTCATTGGTGTTCAATATTTCAAGAACCGAGCTATTGTAGCTCAACGGTGATCCCATAATCGATCCTGTCAAGTGGTATCAGAGCATATTTTTTTAAGTCCTGCAAAAGAAAGAGCATGTTGATAGAACTGTATCCCAACGACGAACCGCTTTTTGAGTTACAAACTAGACTCATAGAGGTTTAAAGTGGTATAAAATTTACAGCCTGTTTATGCTCGATAAAAAGCAGTTTATTCATTGAAGGCAGAGCATATGTGCTGCGGTAGAAAATGAGCCATAGAGAAAATTGGTTATTTATCCCACTTCTTTTCTAATTTTCATAATTTCAGAAATATTGGGGGACAACTCATAATAATTTTAATAGAGAGATTATTTTTAAATATTGGTGAGGAGAAATTTTTGTCCTTAAAATGTTATTGAAAATATGATTTTTTTTTTATTCACACAAAAGGGGGAGAAATATGTTAATTTAATCGATTGTTTATCCAAGTTTTGTGATAAAAAAAAAGGAGGATATTGTTGGAATATTTCATGTTCACAATCTTGATTTTGATGTTAACAAAACTTTTTATTGTGTTTCTAACATATTTACTCAAGTGTGAAGTTATTAAAACAAGAAGCAAACTGAAACTAAAACTGAAATTGAAACTGAAACTAGAACTGAAACTAAGACTGAATTCTAATTGTGAGGTGATGCCTACAATCATGAGTGCTAGGAGTTCAGTTAGGCAGTAGTATAAGTCCTAACTGAGTAGATTTGTACAAAGAGTTGTATAAATTAAAGTCTTCTAGCTAATCCTTCTCGAGTAGAAAAAGAGGTGACGTAGGAGCATTTGAAGTCTCCGAACATCCATATAACAAATTTGTGCCTATTAGTTTATTGCATTTACTTATCATTTCCATTGTTTAAAGGATGCATTGTTGAAGCATTTTATGTGTTCTTCAAATACAAAATTATTGCATACCAAGTGTTTGATAAAATTCTTCAACCAAAATATTTTTTTACTCATTCAACTTGCATATATTTTAAATGCTTTACAAAATATTTAATCAGTTTCTACGAAGGATTATTTTGAGTGTCTTCCGCTTGGTTTGAAAACTAAAATCGATTTAATTAATCGGTGTTCAATATTTCAAGAACCGAGCTATTGTAGCTCAACGGTGATCCCCTAATCGATCCTGTCAAGTGGTATCAGAGCATGTTGTTCTTGAAAGAACATTGAAACTGATTTTGATGTTTAAAATTCAAAAATTTCAGATTTTTTTTAAACATTTATATGCAAAACTGAATTTTCCGTAGCTTGCAGCGACCTTAGGATAAATGACATATCTCCTTGCTCGAGAACGCTGTAATAATAATTGGGCCATGAGAGACTTTTTTAAACCCTGCAAAAAAAAAGGGCGTGTTGATAAAAATGTGTCCAAATGACGAACCGATTTTTGCGTTACAGACTAGACTCAGAGAGATTTACAGTGGTATAAAATATGCACCCTGTTTATGCTCGAGAAAAATCAGTTTATTCATTGAAGGCCGAGCATATGTGCTGTGGTAGAAAATGAGCCATAGAGAAAATTGGTTAGTTATCCCACTTCTTTTATAATTTTCAAAATTTCAGAAATACTGGGGGAAAACACATTATAATTTTAATGGAGAGATTATTTTTAAATATTGATGGGGAGAAATTTTTGTCCTTACAAAGTTATTGAAAATATGATTTTTTTATTCACACAAAAATGGGGAGAAATATGTTAGTTGAATCGATTGTTTATTCAATTTTTGTGATCATAAAAACGAGGGAGATTGTTGGAACATTTCATGTTCGCAATCTTGATTTTGATGTTAACAAAACTTGTTATTGTGTTTCTAATATATTTACTCAAGTGTGAAGTTATTAAAACAAGAAGCAAACTGAAACTGAATTTCTGGCAAGCTTCGGTATTTTGATGTTATCCCTCCATTGGATGATTAAAATGACAATCCGTTAAGTTGATCAGAACACGCAATTTCAAACAAGTCGTAGTTCATGTCAGTTGGGAATGTTATCAAGGTCTAACTTATCGTTGAATTGCCGAACTGATTGCACGAAATAGCAATCAGTTGGGTATGCGCAGTTGCGGTATTTTAGTCATACCTCTCACCTCGGTTATTAGAATGAAGCGAGTCAGTATGCGTTGGAAAGATAGGATGATGATCTACAAATCATCTTCAAAAGTCAAAGTCTGAATCGAAGCTTAAGATGCTGATAAATGATGATGAAGCTACTGGTTTTGCACAAATTGAAATCAGAGCAGATTTCAGCTGACCAAATGAACTGAACCAAGAGCTGACCAACTAAAATTGAACCATTTGAACTGAACCAGACCAGGTGAAACTGAACCGAACCAGTTGAAATGAACCAAACCACCTGAACTGAACTAGTTGACCACTCAGGAAAATGTCCAACGAGAAGAATTTGACCGTTGCAATTTCAGATACAGTACAGAAACTTTCCAAATGGTCATATTATTGTATCTAACGTATATATATCATTGTTGGAGCCTATAAATACAACATATTGAAGATCAAACTAGAGCTTTTAAAGAGGATTAAAAGCATAGATGGTTAGGATGAAGAAACCAGCTAATTGAGAGCACAAGCGCTTGTGTGAGAATACATTTGAGATGTATACTGTAAATGATAAATTCTTTACACACAGTCACTCACACATATACAAGAGAGTTGAACTTCAAAGATTAGTTGAGTGAGTCTTGCACAAAGACAATAAACTTGTGTATGTAGTCTTTGCATATGATACATTAAACAATATGCTGATCGTGAGGTGTTTCCTACAATCTTGAGTGCTAGGAGTTTAGTAAGGCTGTAGCATAAGTCCTAGCTGAATCAGTTTGTACAAAGCGTTGTATAAATCAAATTCTTCAAGTGAATCCTTTCCGAGGTGGAAGAATGGATGACGTAGGAGCATTTGAAGTCTCCGAACATCCATAAAAAATTCGTGTCTATTTTTTTTATTGCATTTACTTATCATTTCCATAGTTTTAAGGATGCATTATTGAAGCATGTTATGTATTCTTGAAATTCAAAATTATTGAATACCAAGTGTTTGATAAAATGTTTCAACCAAAATAATTTTTTACTCATTCAACTTGCATATTAAATGGTTTACAAAATAGTTAATCGGTTTCTACGAAGGATTGTTTCGAGTGTCTTCCGCTTGGTTTGAAAACTAAACTCGATTTAATTCATCGGTGTTCAATATTTCAAGAACAGAGTTATTGTAGCTCAACGATGATCCCTTAATTGATCCTATCACAACTGTTGTATTTGCTTTTAGTATTTTCATTGGTCCGTCAGTTATGACGTACCGCATATCATCATCTTGTGCAGCTAGATGAGCCTGATTCTTAATCTTCGAATCAATAAAATTTTCTCTGGAGAACATTGGAATTTAATTGAAGGAAGACATGGTATTCAAATGTAAAGATGGAAATATTCAGGAACAAGATTCATCCGCTCTGATAGCACTTGTTAGGATCGGTTGAGAGTGAAAAAGTGTCTGGGGGGGGGGGGGTGGGGTGGGGTTCTGAATAAATACTTGACAATTTTCACAACTTTTTTGAACAATGAATCAGTTTAGTGATAAATTGAATTCAAGAATCTTGTTGTCAATGTCAATCAGTTAACTTAATGAAAGCGCGGAAATAACTGAAGGACAGATAGAATGAAACTGTGGCACCTCTGACCCGTTTTAATAAAATAGCAGCGGAATTAAAAATTTTCTTTGAAGGCAAGGAAGGATTAAAATTTCTTGACATAAAAATATTTACAATCAAAATGTATATACATGATCAATGAAATGATAAAACAAAAATACAACATGTCCAAAATGCTAGCAAAAGTAGGCTTCTTCCTTCCTGCTCTATATGCATATGACTCCGGCCCACAATCAACGTCCTGGCCCATCGCTTCTAACTGCATCACATGAAGTAACTGAAATGAGTATAAAACTCCGCAAGTGGAACTCTTACATAGCAAATGATACATAGCATACTCTGAAAATCATGACTTTGAAAACATTAAATACCATCAACTCTGAAACATAAATATCATAGTATGAATAACAATAACGATGGTATTTCTCTTTTCTCTATTGGATTGATATCTATATAGTATCTCTGTCTCTGTACCTATATCCCATCGATATAAATCGATAACTCTGAGGATATAAGCCTATGGTCGTTGATCAACTAATTGCATGCAATATCTGACTATGTATCTATCAATCCATAAATCATTTGAACTCTCTCTTTGGCATTTCATCAAACACTTTGAAGACTATTATCTCTTGTATTCCATTTAACACAATTGAGACATACTATTGCCTCTAATATACAACAAAGTGTATCAATACATAATATGAATCAAATGAAAGGGAATAGCACTTTAAAATCATTGAAACACCATACATATAATATCATGTGAGCACAAGGAATGAAATTCCACTTACAACCACTTGGAACCTAGAATATATCTCTTGGTACACAACCTACAACAATAAACCATGAAATACACCATCAACATCTCAATAATCATAAACCCATAACAATTAATCCATAAAACCAACACAATCCACAAACCCAAGATTTCTCCCAACACCAAAACCAAGGAATAACTAAACCAAAAGCTTACCTTAGCTTCCTTGAACCCAAAATAACTTAGTTCTCTCAACAATAATCCACCAAGATACAAGAATCAAAGGAAGGAAATGATAGGAAAGGAAACCCTAACCTCCCCTCAGCTGAAGAAATCGAGAGAAGTGAAGAAATGAGCAAAAAAGTGAGCAACTCATCCACTTATAACACTTAAAATCCGAAAACACGCTTTTACTATTCACGCACCGTGGGTGCGCTCTAACATGCACCGCGGGTGCGGTGTGCCCTCGGCAAATCAACCAAAAATCTGAAAATGTCGACCGCAGGTGCGCTCTGAAACTAACCGCGGGTGCGCTTTGGTCTCGGCCAATCCACCACGGGTGCGCTGCACTATGGACCGCGGGTGTGGTGAGCTTACTGGAAAAACATCACAATTTCTGAAACCCAAGACCGCGGGTGCGGTCACCCCTGGAGTCAACAAACAACTCTACGCAACACAGATCGAATCGCAACGCCGATACAATACAACTACACAACAACTAATATCAACAACACCACGAAACAATTATAACCAACAATACTATAACCCATAAACACAACTCTTAACAACAAAACTATACTAAACTCAACCAATTAGTCAATAAACATACGAAATCTTAGATCGTACCGTTCACCAGGCTTGGCTATTATAATCTACCCTCCTTAGAGGAATTTCGTCCCCGAAATTGACGACACTGCGCAAACAACTCAGGATACTTCTCTTTCATCTCATCCTCTGGTTCCCACGTGGCCTCTTCAATCAAATGATTCCTCCAAATGAACTTTAACAATGCCGATCTCTTTGTTTCTCAACACTCTAACTTTGCGATCCAAAATCTGGACCAGAATCTCTAGGTACGTCAAACTCGGCGTCAAATCAATGGCTCGTGGCAAAGAACATGGGAAGGATTTGCAATATACTTCCTGAGCATTGAAACATGAAAAACATTATGAACTCTGTCAAGATCTGGGCAGTAGGGCTAACCTGTAAGCTCGATCACCAACTCTATCCAAGATCTCAAATGGGCCAATAAATCTCGGACTCAACTTTCCCTTCTCGCCAAACCTGCATCACACCCTTAAGAGGTGCTATCTTCAAGAACACATAATCTACCAACCTCAAACTGCAACGGCCTACGATGCACATCAGCATAACTCTTCTGTCTTGACTGTGCTGTCTTCATCCTCTCTCGAATGACAGCAACAACATCAGATATCTGTTGGACCAACTCGGGACCCAACATTTTCCTCTCGCTAATCTCGTCCCAATACAAGGGTGATCTACACTTCCTGCCATAAAGTGCTTCATACGGTGCCATGCCAATCGTCGCTTGGTAACTGTTATTATACGTGAACTCCACAAGAGGCAATTTGGAATCCCAGCTACCTAGGATAATCAATAGTACAAGCTCTGATCATATCCTCTAGAATCTAAATAACTCTCTCTGATTCACCGTCACTCTGAGGGTGATAAGCTTACTGAATGCTAACCGTGAACCCATAGATCTGTGCAAACTCTTCCAAAACTCTGAAGTAAATCTAGGGTCACGATCAGACACGACCGACACAGGAACACCATGAAGTCTAACAATCTCTGCTATGTACTCTTCCGCATACTGATTCATGGAATACGTCGTCTTGACTGGAAGAAAATGCGCTGACTTGGTCAACCGATCAACAATAACCCAAATAGAGTTAAAACCTTTCTGCGTCCTTGGAAGACCAGTCACGAAATCCATCGTAATATGCTCCCATTTCCATTGAGGAATCGGTAATGACAGCAATGTCCCAGCAGGTCTCTGGTACTCAATCTTCACCTACTGACAAGTTAGGCACTGAGAAATAAACATGGCAATGTCTTTCTTCATACCTGGCCACCAATAGAGTCTACGAAGATCCTGATACATCTTGGTGTTGCCTTGATGTATCGAGTATGTCGCGGTATGTGCTTCTGTCAAGACGTCTCGCCGAATATCATCATCACCAGCAGGAATACAAATACGGCCTCTGAAAGTCACCAAACTATCTTCATTCAACCCAAACTCTGAATTACCTCTCTCTTCTGCTCTAGCTCTCATCTCTAACAACTGAATATCAATGGCCTGCTCTCTACGGATCCTGTCCGTCAATGCAGCCCGAATGACTAACGCTGAAAAACGAGCAATGGTCCCCGGAACAACCAAAGCTATCTCCTCTCTCTGCAAGTCTAACAACAACGGCTGCTGAATCATCGAACTCAAAGAAGAACTCGATTTACGGCTCAATGCATCTGCTACAACATTCGCTTTCCCAGGGTGGTAACTAATCGTCACATTATAGTCTTTGACAAGCTCTAACAACCGTCTCTGTCGCATATTGAGTTCTTTCTGAGAAAACAAATACTTCAAACTCTTGTGGTCCGTGAAAATTTCACACTTTTCGCCATACAAATAATGTCTCCAAATTTTCAAGGCGAAAACCACAGCTGCCAGCTCCATATCGTACGTAGGATAATTCTTCTCATAATCCTTCAACTGGCGAGAAGCATAGGCTATAACTTTCCCACGTTGCATCAGCACTGCACCAAGACCCTTCTTCGACGCATCAGTATAAACAACAAAGTCCTCTGAACCACTGGGCAATGCAAGTACAGGAGCTGTCGTCAACTTATCTTTAACTCTTGGAATCCACTTTGACAATAATTGGACCACTCGAACTTCACAGTCTTCCTCGTCAGATTGGTTAACGGCAGGGCAATCTTGGAAAAGTCCTGCAATGAAACGACGATAATAACCCGCCAAACCAAGAAAACTGCGTACCTCTGATATAGTAGTAGGAATAGGCCATTTCTGAATAGCCTCGATTTTCACTGGATCAACAGTTATACCATCCTTTGAGACAACATGGCCTAAGAAAGAAATTTGCTCCAACCAGAACTCACATTTCTTCAATTTGGCATACAACCGCTTCTCTCTCAACAATTGAAGAACAACTCTGAGGTGCTCTGCATGAAGCTCTCTGGTCCTTGGAATAAATCAAAATGTCGTCGATAAAAACAATGACAAAGCTATCCAAATACGGCTTGAACACTCGGTTCATCAGATCCATGAAGACTGAAGGAGCATTAGTCAGACCAAAAGACATCACAAGAAATTCATAATGACCGTACCTGGTCCTGGAACGCCGTCTTATGGATATCAGTACTCCCTAACCTTCAACTAATAATAGCCAGATCGCAGATCAATCTTCGAAAGCACTGTAGCCCGATACAGTTGGTCAAACAAGTCATCTATCCTGTGGCAGACGGATATTTATTATTGATAGTCACCTTGTTGATCTCTCTGTAATCAATGCAAAGCCGCAAAGACCCATCTTTATTTTTGACAAAAAGAACCAGAGCTCCCCAAGGCGAAGAACTCGGCCGAATGAAACCTTTATCCAAGAGATCCTGCAACTGCGTCTTCAACTCTTTCATCTCTGTTGGGGCCATTCTATACGGAGCCTTAGAAATAGGAACCGTACCCGGAACTAGATCAATCACAAACTCTACATCTCTTGTCCGGCGGTAAACCCGGTCATCATCCTCAAAAACATCAGGGAACTCTCTCACCACATCAATATCATCAATATTCAATTTCACAATTCTATCCACATCCACAATCGAAGCCAAAAACCCATCACAACCTCTAAACAACAACTTCTTAGCCTCAAGACACGAAATAAAAGGAAGGACCAGCGAAGTACCTTGCACTGGCGAGCATACCTTCCCTATTGCCATCATCTGCAAATTTCACCGTCTTAGCAACGCAATCAATCACTGCACGATAGGTTGATAGCCAATCCATGCCAAGTATAATATCAAATGCGACCATTGGAATAACAATTAAATCGGCATAAACCACTCGCTCATCAGTCTGAACAGAGCACGCATACACAATAGAAGTCGGACACAACACATCCCCCGAAGACAATACAACATTAAACTGGAGGGGAAGAACAGAAGGAACTATACCCAAAGATCTCAAAAATAGTTCAGACATAAAAGAATGAGTAGCACATGTATCAATCAATGTTGTAGCTACTCTGCCTGAAATTAAAATAGTGCTAGAGATCACAGAAGAATCATGGTTTATACCTTCCTTCGTCATGGTGAAGATGCGACCCTGCACCTTCTCTTTACTCGAGCCTCTCGGACAGTCTTTGGTAATATGGCCTGCAGTGCCACATCGATAACAAGTATGAGTACCAAATCTGCACTCTCCCCGATGATGCCTACTGCACTTGGGACACAATGGATTCTCGGAATCAAATGGAACTGCCGATGGTTTAGGACTCGGCTCTATCTTGCCTTACCCTTGAAACGATCCTTTCCTCTTTGACTTGAACCTTGGCCTCTCTGAGCAATGGTCTGCTGCCTCGCCTGTCTCTCTCTGGCAATGTCTTTCTCATCTTGCTCGTCCAACAAAGCCTTAGCCACAATCTCTTTGAATTTCACAGCCTTCGACATGTTTATGTCTCTCCGGATCTCTGCTCTAAGGCCTATAATGAAATGAGCACCATTGTGTTTGTCATTGGAAGCAATATAAGGGGCAAACAGACAGCCCTCCTCGAACTTCAGAATGTACTCATTAACATTCATACCTCCCTGTCGAAGCTCCAAGAACTCAGTCACCTTCCTAGCTCGAAGTGCGTCTGGGAAGTACTTGTCATAGAAAAGATCAGTGAACTCTTGCCACTTCAATGATGGAACATCCACACTAACCTTGGTAGCATTCCACCAAATACGTGCAGCTTTAACTAACATGAACACTACACAACTGATTCTGTCCTTGTCTGAATAGCTGAGATGATCAAAAATAGCCTCAAGTGCTTAGATCCACTCTACGGCCATCAACAGATCAGTGCTTCCTGCAAACTCAGGCGGATCCATCCTCTTGAAAGCAGTAAATATCCATCAGTACCAACTGCTTGTGCCACTTGGCCTCTCACTTGACCTCTACCTTGACCTGTACCTTGCAAACGTAGTAACTGTTGGATCTGCTCACTATGGACCTTGTCTTGCTCTTTCAACAACTTGCCGAACTCATCGACAACTCTAGAGGAAGAACTATCCTCATCCCTGTGCAGCCTTTCTCTTAGGAGACATCTACTCCTACAATGTACTCACACAATACATATCAATAGATAACAATGAATAGATGTAGAAGAAGACATACACGGACAGTTGAAAGTAGAACGAAGTCATATGCATTGGTCCAAAGAACGGAGCTCTGATACCACTAAATGTGACACCTCTGACCCGTTTTAATAAAATAGCAGCGGAATTAAAAATTTTCTTTGAAGGCAAGGAAGGATTAAAAATTTCTTCACATAAAAATATTTACAATCAAAATGTATATACATGATCAATGAAATGATACAACAAAAATACAAAATATCATTTTTATGATCATGTCCAAAATGCTAGCAAAAGTAGCCTTCTTCCTTCCTGCTCTATATGCATATGACTCTGGCCCACAGTCAACGTCCCGGCCCGTCGCTCTTAACTGCGTCATATGAAATAACTGAAATGAGTATAAAACTCCGCAAGTGGAACTCTTACATAGCAAATGATACATAGTATACTCTGAAAATCATAACTTTGAAAACATTAAATACCATCAACTCTGAAACATAAATATCATAGCATGAATAACAATAACGATGATATTTCTCTTTTCTCTGTTGGATTGATATCTATATAGTATCTCTGTCTCTGTACCTATATCCCATCGATATATATCGATAACTCTGAGAGAATATAAGCCTATGGTCGTTGATCAACTAATTGCATGCAATCTCTGACTATGTATCTATCAATCCATAAATCATTTGGACTCTCTCTTTGGACATTTTATCAAACACTTTGAAGATTCTTATCTCTTGTATTCCCTTGAACACAATTGAGACATACTATTGCCTCTAATATACAATAAACGTGTATCAATACATAATATGAATCAAATGAAAGAGAATAACACTTTAAAATCATTGAAACACCATACATACAATATCATGTGAGCACAAGGAATGAAATTCCACTTACAACCACTTGGAACCTAGAATATATCTCTTGGTACACAACCTACAACAATAAACCATGAAGTACACCATCAACATCTCAATAATCATAAACCATAACAATTAATCCATAAAACCAACACAATCCACAAACCCAAGATTTCTCCCAACACCAAAACCAAGGAATAACTAAACCAAAAGCTTACCTTAGCTTCTTTGAACCCAAAATAACTTAGTTCTCTCAACAATAATCCACCAAGATACAAGAATCAAAGGAAGGAAATGATAGGAAAGGAAACCCTAACCTCCCCTCAGCTGAAGAAATCGAGAGAAGTGAAGAAATGAGCAAAAAAGTGAGCAACTCATCCACTTATAACACTTAAAATCCGAAAACACGCTGTCACTATTCACTCACCGTGGGTGCGCTCCAACATGCACCGCGGGTAGTGGTGTGCCCTCGGCAAATCAACCAAAAATCTAAAAATGTCGACCGCAGGTGCACTCTGAAACTAACCGCAGGTGCGCTATGGTCTCGGCCAATCCACCGCGGGTGCGCTGCACTATGGACCGCGGGTGCGGTGAGCTTACTGGAAAAACATCACAATTTCTGATACCCAAGACCGCGGGTGCGGTCACGCCTGGAGTCAACAAACAACTCTACGCAACAAATATTGAATCGCAACGCTGATACAATACAACTACACAACAACTAATATCAACAATACCACGAAACAATTATAACCAACAATACTATAACCCATAAACACAACTCTTAAGAACAAAACTATACTAAACTCAACCAATTAGTCAATAAACATACAAAATCTTAGACCGTACCGTTCACCAGGCTTGGCTATTACAGAAACTGATAAGGAAAAACCCAAGATTTGTGGATGTTCGGAGATTTCAAACAGTTCTACGTCACCCCTTCTATCTCGAAGATGGGATATTCACTAAAAGACTTTGATCTATACAAAGATTTGTACAAACCACTTCAGTTTGGACTTAACATGCCAAGACTAAAACTCTTAGTATCAATACAATTTATCATTAATCAATGGATGTGTAACTTCTCAGCACAATCTAATCTCTACAAGATCAAATAATACAACAATGAGTGTTTGTGCTTTAAGCTCAAAGTGTAGCCTGAAAGCTATGAATGTGTATACTAAACGTGAGCTTTTGAGAGCTATTAAACTTGAAAGAATATGTGCTACAGTTATTGATTGTATTGCTTGATCACTTGCGCAACTTTGTAACTTGATTATTCTGCTTCAACTGATCTACAGGCTTTGCTTCCAACGGTAACAGTAAATCATTTTAATCTTTATATCCGTTGTATACCATGTCAAAATTCTTCTGACAATCGTACACTGTAACTTTTCTGAAAATGTGGCGTTCCCAATATATGTTGTAGTCTGCTCTTGTACAATTGTCGGTTTATAGCTACGTTCCTTAACTGATGACGTGTCAAACTGATTCATCAGTTGACATAACCGATATGATTTAACTGATTGTTGTGTAACTAATCAGTCTCAACTGATCATCCACTTGACTACACAATTTAGTTAGCTTAGTTCAGCTGCCTTCGATTATACACGCATTAATCTTCAGTTCGGACAACTATTAATTTACGAATTTTAGTTCAGTTACTTTCAGTCTTCTTGATCAGTTGTTCAATATTTTCACGCTCAATTTGTCAAACTCCGCAATTAAGTTTCCAACAGAAAGGAATATTTTATTCCTTCCTTATTTTTGCTAATTGCTAAATTGATATTATCAATTTAAGATTTTGTCCTTCTAGATTATGAGACATTGATTGATTTATTCCTAAATATTAGAGGATTGGTTTTTAATATGGCATTTATCTCTAAGATATTTTATAACTAATGAAATCATTTTTCCTTATTTTCTAGGACTTTTTTATGGAATTATTTTAGATCAAGTATTGGATATAAATATGAAGTGCCTTACAGCCGTCGAAGTGTGCTTTGTGTTGCTTTTTCATGGGGTTTGGATAGCAGACTTTTGGAGAGAATGCATAGAAGATAATTTTCATGTCGAATAATTTGAGTGATTGATTCACGTTTATGTCGTGTTGCTGATTGGTGTTGAAAACACATTAAGAACAATACTGACGCAGAGTGTTGATCAAAGAGTGTTATTTTATTTGTTTAACCAACTTCTGTTTATGCATCTAGTTTTTAGTTTGGTTTATTTTGATGCATTTTAATTCCTTGAATGTCAAAGAATTTGGTTTTATTATTTTCACTAGTATTGTTTTGTGTAAACGATTTACATATTTTTATAGTGAATTTTTGTCATGAGGCATTGTACAAGTATTTATATGTACGCTTGTACATAATTTAAAAATGTCCTTTATTTATTAATTTTATATTTGTGTGTTTATAATTAATTTCCGCTGCATATTATGCGCTCGTGTTGACAACACTGTGCCATAACACTATAAATTTGATGCAAACAATATATTTATTTTCTGTACTTTTATGATCAACAACTCCCATTCAAGTGGTATCAGAGACAACTCTTGATATACTAAGTGATTGATTCTGATATGTTGTTTTTACAGGAAATTATACTATAGCTCAATGAGCGCATTGGCTTCAAGTGCTGCCTTTAGATCAGCGGTCTTGGATGGATCAAATTATGCGTTTTGGAAAGTCAAGATGAGGATGAACATAAAATCCATTGAGGAAAGAGCTTGGCAACGGGTTATAGACGGTTGGTCACCACATAGAATTGTTGATGCTGATAATGACAACCGAGTTAAACCTGAGAGTGCATATTCTAATGATGATGTTCAGACATCAAATTTCAACTCAAAGGCACTCACTGCCATCTTTACCTCTGTTGTTGTCAACATGTTTAGCCTTATCACAAATAGCACATCTGCCAAAGGTGCTTGGGACATTCTTCAAAGACACTATGAAGGATCAAAAAGTGTTCGTATAACTAAGCTGAGGATGCCGACCTTCAAATTTGAAAGCCTTAGGATGGAAGAAAATGATACCATTATTGAATATGATCGAAGACTTTGGGAAATAGCTAATGAAGCTTTTAGTCTCTGAGATCCTTTGTCTAATGAAAGGCTTGTCAGCAAGTTATTGATATTTCTTCCAGAACGGTTTAACATCAAGATATGTGTCATAGATGAGTCGAAGTACACATTTAAATTGAATTTGGAAGATTTGATAAGCTCTCTCAAGACATTTGAGATGAATTTGGATCTACCAGAAATAGATAAGGGGAAGTCCATTGCATTGCAAACTTCTAATGACTCCTTCAACACTTTGATTCACGAGTGAGGAGTCAATCTATTTTATTACTAAGAAGTTCGGTGATTACTTGAAGAGAATGAAAGACAAGAAGAAAATTATGCAACCACTGAAACCTTCTTTTGGCCCTTTTGACATAAATAAACTGCGTACACCTGTTCAAGGGTATTTTAAACCGAGAAATAAAGTGATGGCTCAAATAGAAACTAAAAGATTGGACTCCATACAGTGTAGAGAGTGTTATGGATATGGGCATTATGCTAATGAGTGTGTCAATCGACTCCAAAGTAATAAAAGCATGACAGATTCCTTGAGTGATGAAGATTCTGATGAAGAACTTAAATCTAAAAAAGGACATGATTTTAAATCACTTTCTGTCATTTTGAAGAATACATGAAAACTGCACGTCAATCCACTGGGTGTTGCCACTGGCGTTGCAATATCGGGCCGTAACACCATCTCAAAGTCACTATGCTTTAATGAAAAATCTCATGGGAACTTGGAATGTGAAGAAATTCAAGAATATGACCAAGAAGAGCTTACTGTAGTGACTGTCCAGATGATGTATGAAGACTTGTATGATGATTGGCTTAAAATAAATTAGACAAATTCAATTATTTCAAAAGAAAACGTTGAGTTAAAAAGCAGTTTGTCTCGACTTGAAATCTTATTGAGTATAAAGCACCTCGAGCTTTGAAAAGTCAATGATGATCTTGAAAAGGCCTCAAAACTCTTAAAAAATCAACTCAAGTTCATCAAAGCTTGACTCAATGCTAATGATGGGAATGGATAGCATAGCTGGTCTTGGATATGTTGAAACCGTATATGAACATGGTGAATCTTCCAACTCCGGATCAAAATCAACTGTGTTTGTAAAGGGAAGTGAAGTCATTTTTGTCCCTTTAATGGTTGACCCTCCTAGGAAGACTCTGCCAACCTCAAAGCTAGTCTTGAACAAAGGCCGAAACAAATTAGAGCCTCTTAGACTCATTTGAAATTTGATCCTTTAGTGAAGATTCCACAAACCAAGAAGCTAGTGTCAACTTCTAAATCAAAGAAAAGAAAGCCACAGTTCAACTACCACTACTGCCATAAGCTTGGGCACATCAGGCCCTTCTACTACAAACTAAGAGCTGACTACATGAATTGACAATCAAAATCGGTGTTGCACAAAACCAAGTACACACCACATCCAAGAAATCTCTGCAAAGAAAATCTAAGTACCCGTAGCTTTAATTTGATGTAATGTTATTTATACCTCTTTAAAAAGTAACATTGCAGGTGCATGGTACTTTGACAGTGAGTGCTCACGCCACATGACCGGATCCAAAAAACACCTCACGGATTATGTTGAAATAAAAAGTGGGCGTGTAACCTATCGTGGTGGTGCTAAAGGAATAATTGTAAGCAAATGAACCCTGAATGTTGATGGGCATCCTGAAATTCACAATGTTCTACATGTTGAAGGACTTAATTCTAACTTAATAAGAAAAAGTCAAATTTGTGATGATGATTTGCATGTTATGTTCAATAAAAATAACTGTGAAGTTTTTAATGATGCCAATGTTTGTGTAATGTCAGGTGATCGGTCTGTTGACAATTGCTATCAATTGGGAGAAGGTGACGATTGATGAAGCGCCAAGGTAAGTGTTTTGGACCTATGGTGTTAGAACATTTCATGTTTGCAATTTTGATTTTGATGTTAACAAAAAATTTTATTTTATTTCTAATGAATTTACCTAAGTGCGGAGACAGCTACCGAGCCTAAACTGAAGCTATAGAGACACAAACTAAAATCTACAACTGATTGCCCAAATTGAACCAGTTCAACTTATATATCAAAGAACAATTCAACTGATTGTCCAACTGATAGGTAATTCAGCTGAAGACCTTCATAAGCCCGGCCAGCTGATGAAGAGCCCAGCTGACTAGTTCAACTGAAGCAGTGAAATCAGTTCACTTGACGAGCCAACCGATTTCACCAAACAAGTTCAAGACTAGTTCAAAACATCAATTAGGAGCCGACCAATTTGCAGAACACGACAAGCATATCAAAATGGAATACAGCTGTGCGCATTAAGGAAAGCAATTTTCTAGTCAAAGGACCATAAGGAACATTGCAGCAGAGCTTGAAGTCAAGATGTTCCAGAATGGCTGTCAGAAAGGACAAGACACAAATATCGAGGAACAGATTCAAACTGCAACATACATATTTGATGAGTCTTGAAGAACGGTCATGTAGCCTCTATAAATACAAGATCAAGGCCATTAACAAACAAGGGTGTGAAAATCATGAGAAAAGAAGAAGGGTAAGCTCATCGTATATCAGCTTACAAGAAGAAATCCGCCCAGAATTGAGGGAAACGTCAACGTGTTATCAGCTTAGATTAGAAGCACAACTCCCTCTGTGTGTGAGAAAACTTTCGTGTTATATTCATAGATCAGTTCTCACACATTCACACACAATCACTCATATATACAGAGATTTAAGCTTATCGAAAAGTTGAATGAGTCTAACACAAAGACGTTAAACTTGTGTATATAGTCTTTAACATATAGACGTTAAACAAGTGTTGGATGGAAGGTGCTGGCTTCAGTATAGGCTAGGAGTTTAGTTAAGCAATAGCGTAAGTCCTAAGCTGAGTGGGTTTGTACAAGGTGTTGTATAAATCAAAGTCTTCTAGTGGATCCTACCTGAGATGGTAGAAGGGGTGACGTAGGAGCAGTTGGAGTATCCGATCAGAACATCCATAAACATATCTTGTTTACTTAACTGCTTAACTACTGTTTTAAAATTGATTTGATCAAGTTAAGCTGATATCAGTTCACTCATCATAACTGAAATTGTACAATCAAGAATTGATCACCCTCATTTCAGTTATTCAGTTCACACAAGGTAATAGACTTTAAAATTAATCAGATTTCTTAACAAGGATTATTTCGAGTATTTTCCGCTTGGTTTAAAACAAAACTCGATCTAATTCATCGATGTTTACATTCTTAAAACACAAGCTATTTCAATTCATTGAGAATATTGTGTTTGAAGCACCCTCGCAGGTGTTAGAACCGATCAATCAATGAATCAAAAATTGGGACACATGAGCTTCAAGACCTTGAAGAATCTGTGTAAGTTTGATGTTGTGAGAGGTATGCCCAACTTGAGTTCAGGTAATGCATATGTCTATGGACCGTGTCAGAAAGATAAACAAACCCGTGTTGCACATCCGATGTTGCAATACTTTGGGACAACATGGTGTCATCATCTTGCAAAATTTGATTTGAAAAGTGATAAAAACCTATTTCTTGGATACTCAATGAATATTTAGGCCTATCGTGTGTTTAATTGGAGAACTAGGACAACTATTGAATTAATTAATGTTGTGTTTGATGATTTTGCATACTTAACATGAAAAACCAAGGAGGATGATATTGAAGGATGATGGATGTAAGTGAACCACTGACCGGAAATAGTGTTGAGTCCTGTGTTGAGACCAGTAAGACAACACCTAGCACAACACCGCTTCTGAACCAAACAGAAACATTAGAGGATGAGGACTATGATGATGGAGTTAATAGTGAAGGAAATGACATTAAACAAGATTCAGAAGAACCATCCATCATCACAGATTATTGGTGAGGTGCATAATGATGTGCAAACAAGAAACAAAGAAAAAGTGAAATACTGCAAAATGATTGGTATAGTTTGCATGAGCTTTAAATTTTCACAAGTCACTATTGTTTTGTTTCTCACTGAACCTAAGAACATTAACGATGCACTAAAAAATGAATTATGGGTCAATGCAATGCATGAAAAAATTGAACAATTTGTGCACAATGATGTATGGGATTTTGTTCCTAGACCATCGAATTGAAATGTTATTGGATAAAAATGGATTTTCAAAAGCAAAACAGATGAATTCGGTAACATTTTTTGAAATAAAGACTCGGTTGGTAGCTCAAGGGTATACACAGCTTGAGGGGGTGGATTTTGATGAAACCTTAGCTCCTGTAGCCCGAATTGAATTAGTCCAACTGTTGCTTGCCATATGCACATCAAATTGTACAAAATAAACGTAAAGAGTGCTTTTTTAATGGAATTTTGAATAAGAAATCTTATATTAGTCAACCAAAAGGATTTGAAGATTCACATCACATGGACCATGTTTACAAGATGAAGAAGGCTCTATACAGACTGAAACAGGCTCTACGAGCATGGTATGGTAGGTTGGCTGATTATTTGATCAACTCAGGTTTTAAACGAGGTGAAGTTGATAAAATCCTCTTTATCCAAAAATTGAAGCATGATATTTTCATTTGCCAAGTTTACGTAGATGACATTATTTTCGGTGCTTCATCACAAAAACCTATTGATAACTTTGTTGAGTGCATGTCATCGCAATTTGTAATGAGCATGGTAGGAGAGTTGAATTTCTTCCTTGGATTGCAAGTTAAAAAATTGCATGATTGTATATTTATGTCTCAATCCAAGTATCCTTAGAATCTGGTTAAAATATTCTCAAATGATAATTATAAGCATATGAAAACACCCATGGGCTCAACTGAAAAACTGTCTAGAGATGATGTTGCCGACGGTGTTGAAAACACCATGTACCGCATCATCATCGGTAGTATTTTGTACTTAACTGCTACACACCCAATATTATGTTCAGCGTCTGTTTGTGCGCTGGGTACCAAGCAAATCAAGAAATATCACACCTATTGGCTGTGAAATGTATTTTTAGATACATTGCAGGCACACTAGAGTTAGGGTTGTGGTACACACAAGAGACAAACACAAATTTGGTAGGTTTTTTTGATGCTGATTGGGCCGGGGATCTAGATGATATAAAGATCACATCGGGTGAGTGTTTCTACCTAGGGAATAACCTAGTGTCTTGGTACAATAAGAAGAAAAATTGTGTGTCTCTATCCGCCGCTGAGTCTGAGTATGTAGCAGCTGCTAGTTGTTGCTCACAACTTATATGAATGAATCAAATGATAGAGGATTATGATTTCCACAGTGACATCATGAATGTATATTTTGACAACTCCAATGCTATAGACATTTATAATGATTCAACACTCTCGAAAAAAACACATATACATAAGACATCACTATATTCGAGATTTGGTTGAGAAAGGCATAATTCGACTGAATTTGTTAGGACTGAAAAATAGCTGATATATTCGAAAAAAAATTGGACTTTTAGAGATTCTCCAATCTTCGAAAGTCACTCAGCATGTGCATACAATAATCACACACCCATGTTGTCATTGGTGTTGCCAACATCGATGAATTTTGCATGTATATTTTTAGGATGCTAGGCTTACTGCATAATTATAAGCATCCTATTTAAGTGTGTAATGTGTACAAGTGATAACAATCTCTTCGTGTACACCCTGATAGAGATCAATCTTCCAATCAAGTTCTGTAGATGTTTGATGCTCAATCTCAATCATCAAATAATTAAGGAATCTTGAGATCTTCTTGATCATGTCCAATATGAAAATGTCGACTTGAAAAACTTGAGCAGTTTGGTGAAAAACAGAAAAGATGAAGAAAAGAAAAATAATCAAATTAGAAGAAAATAGAAAAAGCTACCTAGAAGAGTCCTTTGAAGACCGTTCTTCTAATATGGGAGCTACCACTTCTAAGTCAAAATAGAAATGGAAAAAGCCTCTTAGGGGAGTCCTTTGAAGATCGTTTTTCTAGCGTGAGAGCTACCATATCTAAACCAAAACATTTTTGTGGAAGTATTGACTCATAAACAGTGGTGTTGCCAGGAGTTGTTTCCAACACCTAAGTTCAAACACAACCCAATTTATACAGTGTCTGACATTTTTATAATTTATCATATTGGAGGCATATTTAGGACAAGCATAATGATTTTTTTCGTGAATTCATCATGTACAGTGACATATTAGTATTTAACCTATGACATTTGATAAAAACCTTAATAATCCCAACTTTGAATTGTTCTAACTAATTATGTCAGTGGGTTATAGTGGATGTGGAGTTATATTGATGGCTGATAATCAATTTGATTCATTGGATATCCATAGTGAAATGACTGTCAGCCATGGTATTCCACCCCATGTGGCTACACCACCAACAGTGCCCCTGCTGAAAATCCGTTACAAATTGTTACAACTGACAACACCACTGGTTCAGACTATGATTTAACTTCTGCTTTCTCCAATGCCTTCTATTCTGAGGATGCCGTGACCAGATAGTATCTGTGTGCTCTGCTAGAATTCATTGAAGAGAGGAATGTTGAAGAATTCGCTTATGAGAGGCAGAACCTGATTTCTTTTCTCCGAACCCGAGGGTTGCTCGCCAATGAGAATTGCGTAAAGCCCTACTCAAAGAGACCAGTGCGCTAATTTTTCTGCAACCTCACATATGAAATTGAATATGTCAGCTCTGTTTGGTTTGGAAGAGTGTTTGTGTGGGATGCCATCTGTCAATTTTCTCCAAACTTTATCAATGAATACTACCACACACCGTCTATTGCTGAGGAAGCTCCTCCTGTTGATGTTGATGAGATCACTGCCGTGTTGACTGGCGGTGTTATCACCAAATTCCCAGTATCACTGCTTGGCTACTGCCAATTTAACTTCTTTTTATTCGGTGTTGCACAAGACGGCCATCAGAAATTGGACACCGTTTTCCATTACAAATTTTATGACTAGGCCGCGAGATTTTCTTCTATTTGATGTTGGAATAGGTCGCCCCGTTGATTTTGGACAGCTGGTGTTCAAAACTATCTTGCAGTTTGCTGAAGATGGATTTAAATCCACTCGCCTTCCATTTCCATCACTGATCTATGGGATACTGGAATCATACACTAAAGATAGCTCCTGATTTTTTCAAGGGCAACAAGAAACTGAACCTATCTTTGTCAGCGAGTGGTGTTGTCATTGGTGCTGGCAACACGGCGTCCACATCCACCTCAACTCCTGAAGGCTACGTCATGCTCTCTGCCTCTCATCTACATACACAAATTGACTTTGGGTTCCAACAGATTCAAAAGGCCAAAGATTGCATTGCCTACTACGAAGAACAAATGGCAGAGTATAGGCTGCTACTAGAAGTTGGCCTCCATTCTGACCAAAAAATAGGAGCAGAGGAACAAAAAATGACACAGAAAGATGAGGCTGAAACATCTGCTAGAGGACATGAAACTGATGGACTTTCAGACACCAAAGAAGATGAAAAGTAGATGATTTTATTTAATCTGTATTGTTGTGTTTTTTCTTTTGTTGGTTCGCTCTTATATCTTTTTCTTGTTTAATGAATTCAGATTTCATATATCTTCGTATGAGTTCTTATGTTTTCCAGTGTTCTAATTTGGTGTTGACAACTAAAGCATCTACTACATAAAATACTACTAGATTTTTTTTTTGGTAAGCTCATTTTCGAAAATTTTATCTTTATGCTCGCGTGCATGCAATAGTATCTGAAAATATCACATTTTTAAAATAAATATAATCAACTAACAGATGAAAATAGTGCAGTTTAAAAATAAACAATTCGTCAACCCTCGAAATACGTTTTAAAATAAAACAAATATGAAATGTGTGAAGTTCCTGATAACCATCAACATAATAAAAAGAATGAGTATGAAAATATCCATCTACTCCTAACTCGAAACATAATGTGCGGAAAATACGGTCCTCGGGTTCGTGTGCGCATAGCCAACTCTATATACTCAGTCTTGGAGCCTCCAATCTCCTGTTCAATATGCTCATCAGCATCATTCATACCTAGTGAGTCTAAATACTCAACAAACCTGTAACGTTATAACGAGTACATATACATAGCATGCAACTGTGAAAAATATTGTAATCAACATACGTTTTATGATCTTAAAAGCATAAATATAAACGTAATAAGACACAACTTGTCAAAACATGTCTCAACATATCATTATATACGTATTCATTTCTTTAATTGAATTCAGTTGATTAGTTGTGACTTTCGTATAAGCTCCATCGTATCAGCTCTATTCTCGATGGATCCATCTACGTTTAACTGTGGTACCCGGCAGCGGGACATAAGCAATAGTATTATCCATCCATTGAGCCTTCGCCTTACATATAATCGTATTAGTCACAACAAACTCTCATCCTTCAAAACATGTCATCATATTCATCACTTATCAAAATCATGCATATACGTAAATTTCCTTAAAATCAAGCATGCATCGTATTTTTCATAATTACATAAAAAGTCATATTCATGATAAAATAAACATTTAAAAAATGTCAAATCGTGTTTAGGACGCTGTCAGGACTAAAAACTCGACTCGGGTGCAAAATGACCATTTTGCTCCTAGAAACCCTAATTGATCATTTTATCCCTGGACCTCAAAAATTCGATCCAAAGCCTACCAAACACCTCAAAACATAATAATAAGCATTTCATAGAGGTAAAATAGATTTCGTTTCAAAACTTATACGATTCGTTTTAAAACTTGAACTGGGGTCCCAGTTTTAACCCGAATCAACCCGAAACTTAACCAATTTTTCCCAACTTAAACCGTGACTTAATAATACTTAACCATACCCCTTACCAACCATTTCACACCATTTGGAACCCTCAAAAACCCCATGATCCTTACTAAAATTACCATCCCTAAGAATGGTCGAAACCCTGGTGCACATTGGCTCTAATATTCGACCCTAGCTCAACTCTAGACTGGACCAGTCCCGAACTAGACCACACTAGGACCATGATCAAGCCGTGGGACCCTTCCTAGACCTACCTTACTACGCCCTTAGCCCCATACACGCGGACGTGAGCAACAACCAGATTGCCCCTATCATCAAACCAACCAAGCCTCCCTTCCACTTAACTCCTTCGATCAACTCATGGACCACCACAAGCTGCTCACGGACCTCTCCCAGTCCTTTCACGGACCTAAGAGGGTCGGCTTCTTGGCTGGACTCGAGCCATGCATTGCTGCACACCCCAAATCTCTTGATCTAAGCATACCCGAACCAGCCAAACACAAAGTACCGATCGGCCCTCCATATTTCTCACTCTCATCCGACTCTAGTCCCTTGACACCTATTTCCTTGATGTGAACAGTCCTCTAACCACCAACCATTGCAGCTCCTTGCACCATAATAAAAAAATGTGAGCTATGAGTCAAAAGATACATATTTCATGTCAAACATTTGCACAAATTATACTATATGATAGACCAACGAAATACGTATACATCAGCACATAAATGGTGTAAATGATGAGAAAAATAGATACATGGCGTGCCTTAACGTTTAAACGCTCAAAAATTTGAAGGCCCTTGCGAAGAACGCGTGTAGAGCTCAAAATTAGTACACGTAAATCCCATGCATTCATTTAATTGCTAAATCTTTTATTTAAGTTTAAAATGATTTTAGTAATGCATGATTTATTTAAATTGCATTACTTTAAACTTATTATGTTTATGTGATGCATGGTTTAAAACATTTTCTTGAGTTTCACGTTTCAAGTGATTATTCGAGGCGGGATCGAGGAAAGGAGATCGGTGATGTTTTTGGGCAATTTTTAAATATGATATTTTATTTTAAGTTATGGATGTGGCATTTTAATTAATTTATTTTATTCTAGCATTTTAAAAGCCTAAATTATTTAATCCGGAATTTTAGAATTTGTAAAACTTCTCCAGTTTAGTCATGGTGTATTTTATTGTTGTTAATTAGGGGATTAACTTTTAAGTAACATTTTATTTATCATTAATCAAATTAAATACCCCTAATTAGAACACACACACGTTTTGACTCAAAACATGCACACACATGTTTTTACACACACTGAAATCAGCAAAACACACACACACACACTATCACAATTCAGATTTTTATTATTTTTGAGAAGAACAAAATCTAGGGTTCTTGAGGGTAAAGCAGCCGCCCCTTTCCTTTGAGTTTTCCAGCAAATTTTCGTGTCTTTTCTTCAAGGATTTTAGCGCCATGTTTGTCCCGGATTAATCCTCGTGCCATCTCCGCTTCGGTATCTTCGGTTTGGTAAAATCCAACATCATAAGGCACGTATATTCTATTTTTCTTGCGCCGATCTTGTCATAGTGTAAATTTTATGTGTTTTGTATGAAAACATGTGTGAGTTAGGCAGGAGTTTGATCAAAAACTTTATTGAATGCGTTTTGAAATACTTTTCAGATCTGAAATTTCGAACCCTACTGTATTTTGAAAACTGCGATTTTTCGGTCAAGAATTTGTGAAAACTTTCGACACATGAAACGTAGAACTTTTTTATTCCTTCGATTTGATATAAGATTCAAAATATTTGGATAAAAATTTAGTGAGTTATGACCGTTTTCAGTGGACTGCTCAAGTTGCGTTTTCTGAAAATTTTGTTATTTATGTATTCTAGAAGTTTAGTTGTTGCAAGATACGTTGGGAACGTTGGGTGACTGCTGCTGCGTGTAAGCATGGTGAGTAGGATGTGGGGTTGATGTTTGGTGCTTCGTCTCGAGTTGATAGGCACTTGGTTGCATTAGAAGTCGTAGTAAGCATTTTGGTGTCGAAATTCATGTTTATGGATTATGTTGCATAGTTGTTGTGCGTCGTTGTTTTGGGGACATTTGTCTGAGTTGAATCCTTGTCATAGCGTCCTAAGATGAGTCTCTTTGCATCGGTTCAAGTCGTTTGAGTGTGACTTTTAAAATTTCATCAAAATGTGTTATTTTGGGTTGGTTGTGCGCAGGATTAACGTTGCAGCGCCCGTTCTGCGCAAGCCTGGCGCCGCGGTGCTGCCCTTGTGGCGCCGCAGCATAGCACTGTCTAGCGCCTAGGCGCTCGTCCATGACTTTTAAAACGTTATTTTAGTCTCATGTCTTCTATGTTTTGGGAAATGTTCACACATCACTTGAGGATTTGTTTCGGGGGTTGATGTCATGGTTTATTACAACGATTAAAGGAGGTCACATCTCGAGCGATTTAGAACGTCATAAGAAAATTGTCATTTTGGGTGGTGAGCACGATTAGCATGTCTAAGTATGGAAAACAAGTTCTTGAAATTACGTTAGTATGTGCAGCAGTGGCCCCAAGCGAAATCCAACGAATCCCTTAACGCCAAGTAAGTATGTTAGACATGCAAAAGAAAATATTTTAAGTTTTTGAGGTATGCTAAATGTCTTGTGACCAAATTATGTATGAGATTGGAAAGCGGTAAAGCATGAAAAGGGACCAATCCACCCCGTTAAAGCATGAACGGGTTTAGATCAGGATTGGAAAGTGTTAAAGCATGAACGGGGACCAATCCACCCGTTAAAGCATGAACAGAGATATCATGTATGTGGCAGTGGATTTTCCCTGTCAGCCCAGTACTGTGGTTTAGTCTGATCAGGCGTATTTATGTATGGGTCACTTGCTTTGAAACATGCCTCTACGCAAAATGTTGAAGTTTATGTATGTTCATGTATGTACAAGTACGCAAGCACGTTTAAGAAAAGTTTTATGTTTATGGCACGTCTATTTATGTACATATGTAAGCTCAAGTTTAAGTACAAGTTCAAGTTCATGTATTTACGCTTTATTTTAAAGTTGCATGTGGTTTTATTACGTATTACTCGTTACTGCCAGTTTATTCGTGTTGAGTCTTTAGACTCACTAGACTTGATCTATGCAGGTGAGGATGACTTGAGGAGACTAGGGGTGGGGACCAAGGAGCTGGCTTGGACTGAGTGGGAGGCTAAACCCGAGGACCGCCATGTTTATTTTTTATGAAAAGATCAAAATACTCTGATTTATGTTACTGGTTATGAGATTTTAATCATATGCTTTGGGCAAACTTTATTTTTAGATCTTTTGTTGCAACCACTTTTGAGATGTATAGTTTATTTTAAATCGAAATTGAGAGTAATTTTATAATTAAAAAATTTTTATTTTTCCGCAAAGTTTAAGTAGTTTAAAAGTAAGGTACGTTACAGTTGGTATCAGAGCGGTGTTCTTGTAAATGGTTATGTCTATTGCCAGTCGCAAGAAGCTCACGAAGTCACACCTCAAGTCTGTAAGTTTTAAGGTTTTAAATTTATGTTATGTAGTAAGCATGAAGTTCTGATTTTATCATGGGCATATTTTTAAGTTCAAGTAAGTGCATCTTATGTTATTGATATCATGTTCATGCATGTGGGGCTTACGTGTTGGGTAAATTCTGGAACAGTTTGCCTCCTAGACGTTTGATTAAATGTGAAGCTAGGGAAGAGTACCGAGAGCCTCGAGATGAGGAGAGGGCCAATCCCTCAACTCCACCTCCGGATATGCAAGCGCAGATGCTCGCAGGTATGAAGCAGTTCTTCGCACAGTTTGCGGGGAACCAGGCTGCGACAAATACAGAGGCGAGGCCCAGACTAGAGGCAGTTTACGAGAGGTTCAGGCGGATGAGCCCAAAGGAGTTTTCAGGGACTACTAACCTGATGATAGCTGAGGGATGGATTAAATCCATCGAAGTGATTTTTGCTTTTATGGAGCTGCAAGATGCAGATAGGGTCAGGTGTGCCACATTTCTACTGACGGGGGACGCTAGACTGTGGTGGAGAGCGCGTCCGTAGCAGTGAATTTGCAGACCCTTTTTGGGATGGCTTTAAGGAGATATTTTACTCCAAGTACTTCACTGAAGAGGTACGATCCAAACTAACCAGGGAATTCATGACACTGCGACATGGAGATACAGAGGGTGTCACTTTGTGCCCCTGATAGCTAATGATGCCCAGGGGAAGCTGAGGCATTTTATGGATGGGTTGCGGCCGGTCTTGCGTCGTGACATTCGAGTTGCTGGTCCTACTACCTACGCCTTTGCTGTATCTAGAGCTTTGGTGGCAGAAAAGGATCAGAGGGATATTGAGGCTGACAGGCAAGGCAAGAGGCCCTATCAGGCGCCACCGCAGCCACAGCAACAACGACCTCAGTTAATATGCCGTTTCAGGGGCAGCTAGGGAAGAAGCCTTATCAGGGACCGTCAAAGGGCAAGGGTCCAATTCAGCAGCAGAGGGTGCCTCAGAAGCCCGGTGATTTCCCAGTGTGTCCTAAGTGCAATCGCCAGCACCCGGGACAGTGTTTGTATGGGTCGGGCAAGTGTTTTAAGTGCGGAGCAAGTTACCGCATGCTAAAGGACTGCCCATAGTGGAGGCATCCAACTCAGGGCAGAGTGTTCGCCATGCATGTACAGGAGGCGAACCCAGACACGACACTGCTGACTAGTAAATTATTTAATTCAATACAGTATTAAACTTTACCTTGCATGTTCGTTTTGATTTGAGACTATTAGGATGATAGTTGGCTTTTTGGTGTCTTTTGTTGCATAAGGTTATTATTAGAATTTTTGGGATATGAGCTAGTGTGTTGTGCTAACGTCTCTCAGGAAACATTTTCATAAAGAGATTAGCCACGAAGGCCCTGATAGATTCAGGGGCCACTCACTCCTTTATCTCGGACACGTTCGCTAATCATTTGGACATCAAGTCTATCGGCCTTGACGTGAATTACTCGGTGATAGTCCCGTCAGGAGAAGAACTATTAGCTACTAGTGTGATCAGAGATATTGATCTAGAGCTTCATGGTCACCTAGTGTATGCCGACCTGATAGTATTGCCGATGCAAGAATTCGATATTATTTTTGGAATGGACTGGCTGACGAAGAATAGAGTCCTAATCGAATTTCAGAAGAGATCAGTGTTGGTCAGACCGATGGGAATGCACCAGTTTCTATTTAATCTATACAGATGGAGAGGTTTCCCTCGTATGATTTCTCGCATGTAGGCACGGAGACTCATTTCTAAAGGGTGTCAGGATTTCTTGGCCAGCATCATTTCAACACCTGATGTGCCCACACCATCTATATCCGAAGTACCGTGAGCAGAGAATTCCCTGACGTATTCCAGACGATGTTACAGGTCTTCCACCAGAGCAAGAAGTGGAGTTTGCAATTGATCTTATGCCGGGCACTGTGCCAATCTCCAAGGCACAGTACCGATTAGCTACAGCTGAGATGCTAGAACTCAAACAGCAAATTCAGGAGCTTCTAGACAAGGAATTCATTTTCCCTAGTTTCTCACCGTGGGGCGCACGAGTGCTCTTTGTGAAGAAGAAAGACGAGAGCATGAGACTGTGCATCGATTACCGAGAGTTGAACAAGGTATACGATCAAGAACAAGTACCCTGCTTCCTAGGATTGAGGACTTGTTCGATCAGTTGCAGGGAGCCAAAGTGTTCTCTAAGATAGATCTTCGATCAGGGTATCACCAGCTGAAGGTGAAAGATGCAGATGTTCCCAAGACAATCTTTAGAACCAGGTATGGGCATTACGAGTTCTTGGTGATGTCGTTTGGACTGACAATTGCTCTAGCAATTTTCATGGACTCATGAACCGAGTATTTCAACCTTACTTAGATCAGTTTGTCATAGTGTTCATTGACGACATCCTTATTTACTCTAAGAGCCATGAAGAGCATAGTCAGTATCTGAGTACAGTGTTGCGGGTTTTGTAGAGTCGCAAGTTATTTGTGAAGTTCACTAAGTGTGAATTCTGGTTGGTGAGGGTAGCGTTTTTGGGTCACATATTGTCTAGCAGTGGGCTTGAGGTGGATCCAGCAAAGGTGGCAGCCGTTAAGGAATGGGTTGAGCCGAAGAATACTTCAGAGATTTCTGGGTTTAGCAGGTTACTACCGTAAGTTTATGCAGGGGTTTTCGTCGATAGCAGTGCCGTTCACTTCACTAACCAAGAATAATGCTAAATTCGTGTGGAGTGATGAATGTCATAAGGGCTTTGATACTTTGAAGAAAGCCCTTATTTCAGCGCCAGTGTTAGCCATTCCATCAAGGCAAGGAGATTTTGTGTTATACACCGATGCATCTAAGCTCGGGTAAGGAACAGTGTTGATGCAGCATGGTCGGGTGATAGCTTATGCTTCCAGACAGTTAAAGGTGAATGAGAAGAATTACCCGACTCACGATCTTGAGTTAGCTGCCGTTGTATTTCCGTTGAAGATATGGAGACACTACTTGTACGGCGAGAAATGCCAGATATTCACTGATCAAAAGAGTCTCAAGTATTTCTTCACGAAGAAAGAGCTGAATATGAGACAGAGACGGTGGTTAGAATTGGTGAAAGACTATGATTGCGAGATTAGCTACCATCCATGTAAAGCTAATGTGGTGGCAGATGCTTTGAGCAGAAAGGTTGCAGTCATAGCACAATTGTCAGTACAGAGACATCTTCAGTCGGTGATTCAGAGGCTTGGCTAGAGGTTTATCTTAAGGGCAGAGCTCCCAGACAATCTAATCTGACAGTCAAATCTGATTTGCTAGACAGAATCCGTAGAAGACAGCCTTAAGACAAGCAGATGCAGAAATGGAGACTAAAAGATGAGGCCAAGGGCAGTGTACTCTACAAAGTGTCTGATGGTATTGTGAGATACAGAGGTAGAATGTGGGTGCCTAGTGTTGAATCGATCAGAGAGGATATTCTGACAGAGGCACATGCATCCCTGTATTCTATTCACCCAGGAGACACCAAGATGTACAGAGACTTGCAGAGTTTGTATTGGTGGCCAGGTATGATGAGAGACATTCGTCGGTTGTGTCTTAATGTCTCACTTGTCAGTAGGTGAAGGCAGAGCATCAGAGGTCAGCAGGGATGCTTAAGCCACTCCCCATCCCCGAGTGGAAGTGAGAGAATATCATCATGGATTTCGTTGTTGGTTTGCCGAGGTCAGTCAGAGGATCAAATGCTATTTGAGTTATAATGGATCGACTTACCAAGTCAGCACACTTTTTGCCAGTGAAAACGACTTTCTCTATAACGCAATATGCAGAACTCTATATCAGAGATAGTACGATTGCACGGAATCCCAGTTTTTATTGTGTCCGACAGGGACCCGATATTTACATCGTCCTTTTGGAAAAGTTTGCATGCAACCATGGGGACGAAGTTGCTATTCAGTACGACTTTTCACCCTCAGACAGATGGCCAGTCTGAGCGAGTGATTCAGATTCTGGAGGATTTATTGCGAGCATGTATGATCGATTTCCAGGGGACTTGAGAATCGAAGCTAGCTCTAGTGGAGTTTACCTACAACAACAGTATCATCTATAGGTGTGGTTCCCTACGAAGGCATTGTATGGAAGGAAGTTCAGATCACCGCTTATTGAAATGAAGTCGGTGAAAGAGCAGAACTTGTTCCAGAGATTGTTCAGCAGACTGCAGATGTGGTGGTCAAGATTCGAGACAGAATGAAGACCACCCACAGTCGCCAAAAGAGTTATGCTGATAAGAGGAGAAGAGATCTAGAGTTTGCCGTAGGTGATCACGTTTTTGTTAAGATAGCACCTATGAAGGGTGTTATGAGATTTGGGAAAAGAGGCAAGATGAGTCCGAGGTTTATTGGGCCATTTGAGATTCTTGACAGAGTTGGGACACTAGCTTATCGTGTCGCCCTTCCAGTCGAATGTGTTCCATGTCTCAATGCTGAGGAAGTACCTAGCTAACCCTTCGCATGTTTTGAGCTACGAACCGTTGCAGCTTGCTCCAGATCTATCATATGAGGAGAGACCTATCCAAATCCTTGACAAACAGGAGCACAGACTTCGGAATAAGGTGACTAAGCTGATCAAAGTCCAGTAGCTGAATCAATCAGTGGAGGAGGACACTTGGAAGACCTAAGCAGATATGAGGAACCGCTACCCGGAATTGTTTGGTAAGATTTAATTTCGAGGACAAAATTTATATAAGTGGGGGAAGAACTGTAAAGCCCAAAATCAGTACACGTAAATCACATGCATTCATTTAATTGCTAAATCTTTTATTTAAGTTTAAAAGATTTTAGTGATGCATGATTAATTTAAATTGCATTACTTTAAACTTATTATGTTTATATGATGCACGATTTAAAACGTTTTCTTGAGTTTCACGTTTCAGGCGATTATTCGAGGCGGGATCGAGGAAAGAAGACCGGTGACGTTTTTGGGCAATTTTTAAATATGGTATTTTATTTAAAGTTATGGATGGGCATTTTAAATAATTTATTTTATTCTAGCAATTTAAAAGCCTACATTATTTAATTAGGAATTTTAGAATTTGTAAAACTTCTCACATTTATTCATGGTGTATTCTATTTTTGCTAATTAGGGGATTAACTTTTAAGTAACATTTTATTCATCATTAATCAAATTAATTACCCCTAATTAAAACACACAACATACGTTTTCACTCAAAACATGCACTCACACGTTTTTACACACACTGAAATCGGCAAAACACACACACACTGTCACAATTCAGATTTTTATTATTTTTGAGAAGAAAAAAACCTAGGGTTCTTGAGGGTAAAGCAGCCGCCCCTTTCCTTCGAGTTTTCCAGCAAATTTCGTGTGTTTTCTTAAAGGATTTTAGCGCCACGTTCGTCCCGAATCAATTCTCGCGCCATCTCCGCTTCGGTATCGTCGGTTCGGTAAATTCCAACATCATAAGGCACATATATTCTGTTTTTCATTTGTCGATCTTGTCATAGTATAAATTTTGATGTGTTTTGTATGAAAACATGTGTAAGTTAGATAGGAGTTTGAGAAGAAAATTTATTGGATGCGTTTTGAAATACTTTTCAGATCTGAAATTTCGAACCCTACTATATTTAGAAAACTACGATTTTTCGGTCAAGAATTTAGGAAAACTTTCTCCTTCGATTTGATATAAGATTCGAAATATTTGGATAAAAATTGAGTGAGTTATTACTTTTTCGTGGAACTGCTCAAGCTGTGTTTTTTGAAAATTTTGTTATTGATGTATTCTGGAAGTTTAGTTGTTGCAGGCTTCATTGGGAACGTTGGGTGACTGCTGCTGCATTTAAGCATGGTGAGTAGGATGTGGGGTTGATGTTTGGTGCTTCATCTCGGGTTGATAGGTACTTGGTTGCATTAGAAGTCGTAGTAAGTATTTTGGTTTCAAAATTCATGTTTATGGATTATGTTGCATAGTTGTTGTGCAGCGTTGTTTTTGGGACATTTGTCTGCGTTGAATCCTTGTCATAGCCTCCTAAGATGAGTCTCGTTACATCGGTTCGAGTCGTTTGAGTGTGAATTTTAAAATTTCATCAAAATGTGTTATTTTGGGTTGGTTGTGCGCAGGATTAGCGCCGCAGCGCCCGTTTTGCGCAAGCCTGGGGCTGCCCTTGTGGCGCCACAGCGCCATATCTTCTATGTTTTGGGAAATGTTCACATATCACTTTAGGATTTGTTTCGGGGGTTAATGTCATGGTTTAGTACAACGATTAAAGGAGGTCAAGTTTCGAGCGATTTAGAACGTCATAAGAAAATTGTCATTTTGGGTGGTGAGCACGATTAGTATGTCTAAGTATGGAGAACAAGTGCTTGAAATTACGTTAGTATGTGTAGCGGTGACCCCAAGTAAGATCCAACAAATTCATCAACGCCAAGTAAGTATGTTCGACGTGCAAAAGAAAATATTTTAAGTTTTTTAGGTATGCTAAATGTCTTGTGACCAAATTATGTATGGGATTGGAAAGCGGTAAAGCATGAAAAGGGACCAATCCACCCCGTTAAAGCATGAACGGGTTTAGATCAGGATTGGAAAGTGTTAAAGCATGAACGGGGACCAATCCACCCGTTAAAGCATGAACGGAGATATCATGTATGTGGCAGTGGATCTTCCCTGTCAGCCCAGTACTGTGGTTTCGTCTGATCAGGCGTATTTATGTATGGGTCACTTGCTTTGAAACATGCATCTACGCAAAATGATGAAGTTTATGTATGTTCATGTATGTACAAGTACGCAAGCACGTTTAAGAAAATTTTTATGTTTATGGCACGTCTATGTATGTACCTATGTAAGCTCAAGTTTAAGTACAAGTTCAAGTTCATGAATGTACGCTCTATTTTAAAGTTGCATGTGGTTTTATTGCGTATTACTCGTTACTGCCAGTTTATATGTGTTGAGTTATTATACTCATTAGACTTGATCGATGTAGGTTAGCATGACTTGGAGGAGACTAGGGGTGGGGACAAAGGAGCTGACTGGGGCTGAGCGAGAGGCTAAACCCGAGGACCGCCATGTTTTAAGTTTTATGAAATGATCAAAATACTCTGATTTATGTTACTGGTTATGAGATTTTTATCATATGCTTTGGGAAAACTTTATTTTTAGATCTTTTGTTGCAACCACTTTTGAGACGTACAGTTTATTTTAAATCGAAATTGAGAGTTATTATATAATTAAGAAAATGTTTATTTTTCCGCAAATTTTAAGTAGTTTAAAAGTACGGTACGTTAAAACGCGCGTCGTAGAGGCGGGGGAAGATTTTCGTTGAAAGCTAAGGGGCCGACGGTTTTTCTTCTGAAAATATGAGAGGAGGTTGCTGTTGGGAGTGGAGGGGATGGCTTCTAGGTTTAGAATAGGTTTAAGGTTTGCTTAATGATGTGTTTAAATTTAAATAAAACACACTGATGGGCCTTTAATTAAAATTTAAAGGGTTAAAAGGGTGTTGGGTCCATTAAGTACTTAAAAACCCATCAAGCTCAATAACACACCCGAAAAATATTTCGTTTAGTCAATTTTAAAAATATTGTCTGAACCCTCAAAAAGTCCCCGATTCGTTAAATTTGCGTACCTGTTAAAAATATTACCCGGCGAGTAAAATAACTCAACTAATGTCCATTTTCGAAAATCACACTAAAAAACATCTTGCATTAAATAATTATTTAATTAAAAAACTTTCTTAATTATCCCCGGTCTTCGACAATCATAAAAAATACAACTTAAAACCTTAATACATGAAAATTTAAATAAAACATGAAATGAACTCTTACCCATGTGATAATCATGAAATAAATGCATAAAATCATTAAACGCATATTTTTAAATAAAAACCCTAGATTGCATGTAGTCGAGTTACACTGTTCGAATTTCTTAGACTTTACAACAACACTGTGACCTTAAGTAGTAATGACCAAGATTATCATTTATGTTTTTTTCCAGAAAGGCAAAAAATTGGATATTGAAAGGAATATATTTTTTTTTTTGCTAAATTGATATTGTCGATTTAAGATTTTGTTTTTCTAGATTATAAGATCTTGCTTGATTTATTTCTAGATATTAGAAGATTGGTTTTTAATATGGCAATTATATCTAAGATATTTTATCTCTAATGAAAATATTGTTCGATTATTTTCAAGGGCTCTTTTATAGAATTTTTTTAGGTCAAGTATTGGATATAAACATAGAGCATTTTACAGCCGTAGAAGTGTGCTTTGTGTGGCTTTTTTGAGGGGTTTGGACATCAGAATTTTGTAGAGAATGCATAGAAAATAATTTTCATGTTGAAGAATTTGAGTGATTGATTTACGTTTATGCCGTGTTGCTGATTGGTGTTGGAGACACTTGAAGAACAATACTGACGCAGAGTGTTGATCAAAAAGTATTCTTTTATTTGTTTAAGCAACTTCGGTTTATGAATTTAGTTTTTAGTTTTGTTTTTATGATATATTTTGAGTCCTTGGAATGTTAAGGAATTTGGTTTTGTTATTTTCACTAGTATTGTATTGTAAACGATTTACATATTTTTCTTGTTAATTTTTATCATAAGGCGTTGTACAAGTTTTCAAGTATAAAACTTGTACATAATTTAAACATGTCTTTATTTATTAATAATTATAGTTGGTTGGTTTATAATTAACTTCCACTACATGTTGTGCGCTCATGTTGACAACATTGTGCAAACAACACTACAAATCTGATACACACAATATATAATCTTTTTAATTTTATGATCAATAACGCTCTTTCAAAACGTGCATCACCTTAACATTGTGGTTCGATTGTTTTACTCAATATAGAAAATTATTGTACTCCAACATACACTACAACAAAAACGGCATACGACAACGGATTTTATCCGGTATCGTAGCCTTTTTAAAACTGTTGGAACTAAGGGTGTGGTTGAAAAGTCCGTCCAATGATACCAAGTGGTAGGTAGTATTTGCGACGGTTTTGAAAACCGTCCTAATAATTGGTAGCGACGGTTTTATCCTTAACCGTCGCTACGTAGCGTCAGTTATTTAAACTGTCGCTAACTTAGCGACGGTCTTTATATGATAACCGTCGCTACTATTAGCGACGGTCGACTGTCATTATTGCCGTCGCTACAATTTTTCAAAAAAAAAATTCTTTTAATAATTTAATAAATCTAAAAGAAACTAACAATCGAAACTAAAATCGTGTAAGAGAAATAAATTTTAAATGTTATGAAGAAGTGAGAAAAATTTTATGTGTTATGAAGTTGTGAGAAAAATTTTAAGTGTGTGTAAAGTGATAAAAATTGTGTAAGAGAGAAAAATTTTATGTATTATAAAGTAGTTAGAAAAATTTTAAGTGTTGTGTAAAGTGATAAAATTGTGTAAAAGAAAAAAATTTTAAATGTTATGAAGTAGTGAGAAAAAATTTAAGTGTTGTGTGAAGTGATAAAATTGTGTAAGAGAGAAAAAATTTTAAGTATTGTGGGGGAAAATGGAAAGAAAATGGAGATATTTATAGAGAGTTTGTGCGGTATTTAGTTAAACCGTCGCTAATTTCATATTAGCGACGGAACATCTAAACTGTTGCTAAAAGTAGCAACGGTTATTACCACACCGTCGCTATATTGAGCGACGGATGTTTTAAAAATGTCGCTAATTTTAAACATGCGACGAATGTACTGAAAACCGTCGCTATCACGAGATAAAGCAGTCGCAGTATGTAGCACCGGTTGCGTAAAAACCGTCGATAATTTGAAATTAGCGACGGGTGATGACAACCGTCGCTATATTTAGCGACGGTTTTAGAAAAGCCGTCGCTAAATATGACAAAGTTTGTTTTTAAAAACCGTTGTCGTTTGTCCAAAAAAACACGCTAATAGACAACGGTTTTTAAAAACTGTTGTTGTTTTTAAAAAAAACGCTAATCGAAAACGGTTTTGAAAAACCGTTGTCGATTGTATTAAAAAACACGCCAAAAGACAACAGTTCATAAAACCGTTATCTTTTGCCCTAAAAAAACGTTGAAAGACAACGGTTTTTAGAAAACCGTTGTCTTTGACACCCTAAAAGACAACATTTTTCAAAATCCGTTGTCGATTGTCCAAAAAAACATGCCAAAAGACAACAGTTCATAAACCGTTGTCTTTTGCCCTAAAAAAATGCTAAAAGACAACGGTTTTTAGAAAACCGTTGTCAGTGACACCCTAAAAGACAATGGTTTTTATAGAACCGTTGTCTTTGACCCCCTAAAAGACAACGGTTTTTAGAAAACCGTTGTCAAAACGCACATACGACAACGGTTTTCACTAAAACCGTTATTAAAAACTATACGACAACGGTTTTTCAAAAAAATCATTGTCGTAGGTGCGTTGTCGTTGGACGTTCTTCTTGTAGTGATAGTCTTTGCTACGAATTGTTTGTTTAGAATTATTTCACATATATATTGTTGATTTAGATGTGGTTAATAAAAATTTCAAGTGCACATAAAATTTGAATATATACTTATAAGTACAATGAAATTGACCGTACTTAGATAAACAAATTAAAACATCAATCCTGAAATGCCAGGATCGTACCTAAAACATCAAATCTCATAAAAAAGAATCAAACTTTTACGTACGTATACTTGTACAGTTGCTATATAATCATAATTTTTTTCTTTTTTTATTTCCGATGATTCTTTTATTTTATCGTTTTATGAGTAAATAATTGAAAATTGCATTCCACATAATCTATAGGTGTGCCTCCTGGCCCATTTTGCATTTATTCTTGACAGCTATATCCCTCTAATTCTAATCAACTATTTTGTTCCAATATCGTCTCAATTATATATAATGATATACATTAGGAGACACTTGTAAAAATTGATGAAAAGTAATTCGGCTTATAACATAATATTTGATAAATGTGCTAATATACTAAAATAATTAGGATGAATCAAAATGTAAGTTTCTGGAAACATAACATTTCAAACAATATATATGCATTTTTTAGTGTTATCGATCTGATGGAGTTATTGAGGGCGCTAATATATTTTGAGAAAGTCTTTTGTGAGACGATTTCAATGATCTTAATTTTTGAGATGGGTCAAATATGGTCATATTAATAATAAAAAGTAGTGATTTAGCATAAAAAAGTGATATTTTTTCATTAGTAACTCAAATAGAATATCTGAATCACAAAATTGATCCGTGTTTTTGTGACATATTTTTATATGACATTTTAATGAAAATTAGTTTAATTTCAATGCAATGAAGATGCATATTAATAATTTTTAGCCCAAGTGGTTGATAATCATAATGCGAGGGCTCTTCTTTTATGCAACTTTAAATCAATCATTCTCAAAAAGTGGTGGCACTTACCATGAGGGCCGAAGAAGAAATATGGGTCGTTTGAAAGAGACATCCTCGGTGCTTTGTCCGACGGAGATTCATGGTCGGATGATTGAGAACTTGATCAGTGTGGTGTATATAAATTGAAGAGGATCATGCCGTCAATAGTAGTCGAACAATAGTTTTGGTCGACCGGAGATCGACTTTTCGGGTGTGTTCCGTTTTTAATAAAATATTATTAAAAGAAATTTATGTGAAGAGGAAATGAGTTTAGTATTTTGAGTTTTCCGAAACTAATTTTGGAGAATGAGACTTTTAATTAATTAATTAATAAAGTAAGCTAATTGAACCTTGATTGGGAAGGTGAAAAGCCATGTATCCGACATCGTAAAAACAACATCAATGATTATGTTTATATAGAGTAAAATAAACGTACAGTCGATCCCTACAACCAATTGTATGAATGACAAGAATGGTATGATGGAGATCAGCCATATCGATCATGCGCATGTCGAGTAAAAATATTAAATAAAGGTTCATTTTCTAAATTCTCTTTTGAAATACACTTTAAATTAAATAATTAAAATTAATTATTCAATAAAAATAGTTTTCCTGATTATCCCCCAGTTTCCGTTACTCTTTCGAACACGTAAATGCAACTTAACACCCTAATGAAGAAACTTTAACTAACCAATAAATTAAAACACATATTTATTCAATAAACATGTATTTAATACATTAAAAAAATTAATAAAATACATAAATGATGATACCCTGGAAAGGGCTCATGTCATTCTTGGACTCGAGCGGAAAGAGAAAAATTAAAACAAGTCAAAATCCAATTTGTAGTAAAGAGTAGAGCATGGGTAAAATTTAAACAAGGTACTTTCGCCCGACCAGGGTGACCAGGGTACTCCAGCCCGACCAGGGTACTTTCGCCCGACCAAGGTACTCCAGCCCGACCAGGGAGACCAAGCCAGACCACTTGGGAGACCAGGCCAGAGCACTCCGACAGTCCAGGACAGAGCACCTGGGCAGACCAGGCTAGAGCACCTAGGCAGACCAGACCACCTGGGAGACCAGACCAGATCATCATGGAGATCAGGTCAGGTCATACTCATTCTCTCATATCAAAATCTTTACAGGGAAATAACACTTCTCTGCTCGGGTAGATTGTCCAACCTAGCTCGTCCAATCTACCTCGGCAACATCATTGGCACCGTCTATGGTAACTCTGATCTATAGACGTAGATATGGTTTCAATTAAAAAATAAATCCGACCAGCTCAGCACTCAGATCTTATATGTGGATTTCATATGGGCTCAAAGCTCAGCAGCTATCCCGGATTGGCGTGGAAGAGCATTTGCTATGCACTTAGTAGCATACAGCTATATTAGTCACCTAATTTAGCTCAACCAGAGAAGTTTCACTCTACCGAAAATGAATTTGGATTCTGTATTTCCAGGTTAGTGATTTGGTTTTTACTAAAACTAATACAACAGGAGAAGAAAAAATCTGTTAAGTCCGGGAGGCATCAAAAATATTTTAAGTCCGGGAGGCATGAGGCCCAGCACCTTATCTAAAGTCAAGGAGGTATGAGGCCCCAGCTCTTCTATAAAGTCCAGGGAACTGTACCCTGGCTCGGGGCTCCACACATCGACCATTCCCAAGACTCGGGACATGCTCCCCGGTCCAAGGCTTTGTACCTTGGTTATTAATAAGCACAGGGATCTATACCCTGGCTCAAGGCACCATACCTCGACCATTCCCAAGTCCCGGGACATGCTCTCCAGCCCAAGGCTCCGTACCTTGGTTATTAATAAGCCCAGGGCTCCATACCCTGGCTCAGGGCACCAAACCTCGGCCATTCCCAAGTCCCGGGACATGCTATCCCGGCCCAAGGCTCTGTATCCTGGCTTGGGGCACCACACCTCGATCATTCCACAACACTTTAAGAATCTAGTTACTTAAGCCTGGAGGACTTGGGTTCAAGTGTTGGGGGAGGCGAAAGAAACCACTTTCCAGGAGTGGGATATTCTATAAGTGACATTGCATGGGCATAGGGCTGAGGCCCATGCTAGACAATCCTAACGACCCATAACCAGTCTTGGTGAATGGGTATGGGCCGAGGCCCATGTTGATTCAGCCTAATGGTCCATGATCGTTATAAGAAGCACTTATCGAAGGAAGAACCAAACTCTTGCTACAACTGTGACAAATCAGGACACTTCATTGCTGACTGTCCAAAGCCAAAGCAGGACAGCCAAAATTCAACGGAAAAATGAAAGAATTCAGTTGAATACAAAAGACGAGACAAGAATGACAAAAGATAATTCAAAAAGAGACATGAAGTCCTGCTAGCTGGAGAAAACAAATCAAAATGGGCAGAGACTGACAGTGAAGAGTCAGAGTCTGAGAGCTTGAGTAGCTCCAGTGATCAAGAGAAAGTAAAATGCCTAATGACAGATGTTGCACAACTGGAATCAACAAGTGAACATGTATTTGATTTCAGTTCTACTGACTTTACACAAGAAGAACTTATTACCACACTGCATAACATGGTTAATGATTATCACAAGCTTGCTCTGTCATTTGAAAAAGACAAAGCTAAGCAAACTAATCCCAAAGACAATAAAACTGAATCTGATGAATCAGTTGAATTGTTGAATCTAATAAGAGAGATTGCCAAGCAAAAAGATGAAATGACAGAAAACCAATCCTTGATTCAGCTGTTAAAAACTGAAATTTCAAAACAAACTAATCTGATTCAAGTATGGAACAAGTCATCAGTCACTCTGACTGAAAGGCAAGGTTTACAAAAATCAATTACTGACAGAACTTGTTTGGGCTTTAACAGTCATGATGAAACCACTACAAGTAATACAATGCCAAAGTTGAATGAACACAAAGGAAATATATTAAATTTTTAAAATCAACTACGGTACATGAATTCTCATAACCAAGTAAACGTATTATCCAACCGATTGAAAATACGGACAAGGCAAAACGATATGGAATTGGTTATAGCTCTGAGAGTCCAACCGGTTCACGAAACTGGTTACCTAAACGGTTCAGCTACAAAAATCAGCACTCTAGGAATGACTATTACAATTATTACAATTGTAAGCCATTCAGATGAGATATCGGAAGAACAGTCAGTTGAAAAAGTTTAAAAATCATATTTCTTCTGCACACAACACACCAAACACACAAAAGTCGAGAAAATCCATTTGGAACATAGATACTAGAAAGTCAGTTAGACTAATCCAAGTCTGGGTTCCTAAAGTACTAATCCGTTAGGACCCAAATAGATGGGGGTACCAAATCATTTATTGTTTGTGATTGCAGGTGATAGGTACAATAAAAGAATCAATTTGGTATTTAGGACAGTAGATGCTTGCGACACATGACAGGGGATGCTGATTTGCTATCCCAACTGATCAAATATTCTGGTCCAACATCAGTTTTGGAGACAACTCTAAAGGTAGAACTGTGAGTAAGGGTAAGCTTATCAATGGTAACATTATTAATTATGTCTTACTGGTTGATAATTTGATGTATAACTTAATTAGCATCAGTCAGTTATGCGACAATAATTTTTTAGTTCAATTCAACAAACACACGTGCACAGTTAAGAACTCAACTGATGAGATCATTATAACTGGCAATCGTTGTGGTAACATCTGCAAACTGAGTTGGACTAATCAACCTGATGCACTAGTTTGTTTTATAACTTCAAAATCTTCTAAAAACTGGTTGTGGTATAGTTGAACTTCTTGAATTTAAAATCAATAGCTCATTTGAGTAATCACGATCTTGTATTGGTCTGCCTAAAATTGATTTTTGAAAAGATAAAATTTGTTCAGCATGTCAGTTTGGTAAACAAGTAAGATTTTCATTCAAAAACAAGGGTAGTAAATCTTCCTCCAGATGCTTAGAATTGTTGAACACAGATCTTTTTGGTCCTATACTAGTCATGATTTTAGGGGGAATGAAATACACCTTGGTAATCATTGATGATTTTTCAAGATTTATTTGGGTTATCCTTTTCAAATAAAAAGACCAAACTGCTGCACAACTGATTAAGCTTTTCAAAAGATTATTAAATAAAAAATCAATTGGAATTGACAGAATAAGGTATGATCGAGGGACTGAATTTATCAATAAAAATCTTTCTCAATTTTTAGAAAATACTGGAATTAAGCATGAGTTCTCAGCAGCTAGAACACCTCAGCAAAATGTTGTAGCTGAAAGAAGAAAACATACGCTTAAAGAAGCAGCTAGAACGATACTTGCTGATTCCGGTATATCTCAAAAAATTTGGGCAGAAGCAGTAATGAAACGTCTGCTTATTCGTTTTCTTAAAATGTACTAGAATTTTTTTTTTTTTAAACCTCACATAGCATTCGGCCGAACCAAAAAATATTTTTGATATCATTTTAAAATAAAACAACCAACCACTTTACCAAATCTAAAAATAACATTTTAAAAGTATAGCCCATACTATAACTTCTCAAAAATCACTCATAAATAAATTGTAGTAAAAAAAATATCTTTAACATTGCTTAAAATCATGAATCGTAAACTAGTGCGGAAAACTAGCTAGGTCCTATGGTTATGTGCACCTTCAGTCCAGTCGGATCAACCATCAAGACCTCCATTAGCATTATCATGATAACCTGCATCCATCACACCTAGTGAGTCTAAAGACTCAACACACCATAATCTTGATAACAAGTAATATGTAATACAATTAACATATAACAGTGAAAAATACTTGTACTTAAAATATCATTTTCATGAAGATGCATAAACTTAAACTTAAGCATTTTCGTAAACATTTTCATGATGCATAAAAATTTTTTCATAAAAACATAAACATACTCATATTCATATTCGTATTCATATTCATATACGTATTCATATTCATATTCGTATTCATGTTCATGTTCGTGTTTGTTGAATTCAGATCGTGATTGTGACTCGTATTCTTAATCTTAATGGGCGATGGATCCATCTAGAAAACCACTGTACTGGACGGCGGGGACACCAGCAACACTCTCACCGGTCAACTGGGCCTTGGCCTACGTATTAACATATTCGTATTCGTATCCGTATCCAAGGAAACACGATCGTCGGGCTCCCACTGGGACCATAACCCTCACGATATTTCCAACATATTTAGTCACAATCCGTTCACATCCTTCAACATGTCATATTTCCATCACTCAAAAAAATATGCATATAATATCATTTTATTTTGAAACCAAGCATGCAACATATCTTTTAAATGTCCAATTTAACCCTTAATAATATACGAACATTTTAAAATCATATTTCAACAAATAAAAATTCATAAACATGTTACATATATCATTTAGCATATAAAACAGCAAATAGGGCACTGCCATGACGTTTACTAATTTTTAGGTGTAAAAAGACCGTTTTACCCCTGGACTCGACATTTTACGTTTTCGACTTTTTTCTTGATTTCATGACTCTAATATGTCTCAAATATTTATTTAAGCCTACTAGAATTTTCTCATATTTTTATTTCGTTTAATTCGACGACTTTTAATTTATTCTTTAAATGTGATGTATTAATGCGTTTTAATCCCGAATTAAACCAAACTTTCATATAAAATTCCCAAATTAAAAACTTAGACTTATAATAATTATTTAAGCTTAAATCTAATTTTTCTTAATTTTATAAAGCTTAAAACTAGGCATTTCAATTAACTCGTTAATTGGCGTTTCGTGCGGCGATTAAATTCCGAATAAATCCAAAACTCGTTATTTTGATCCCAAATTTTAAACATAACCTTTTTATGATTTATTCTACCCTTCCAAGTCGTGAGCCACCCCCGTGGACCCTTGGATTTAATTTTAGTTCTTAAATTTTCGTTTTTGACACCCTAACAAACGCACCGAGCCATCTCCTAATTTACCCGAGCCACGCCCGAGCCACCTTGAACCGAAACCTAGCCAACTCACCTAGGGACCCTACTGTGCAAGCCCAGCCCCAAAACATGAACCTAACCCGCTCAAAAGCATCCTAGAACTTTACCCAAAAATCTGTTATGTTGTGTGTGAGCTTCCCTTGCATCTCTAGGACTCCTAGCCCAACTAGGACTCTTCCAGCTAGTTAACCATCGACCCCTCTCGACCCTTACTGACCCTAGACCAGTCCCAGAGTCAAGCCTAGCCCAGTGTTGGATCCCGGTTTTCTACACGCCCAAACGCAGCGGAAGTTTTAAAATTTTTATTTATTTTGACAATCAAAATATGTTTGGACGCTCGTATGATTTTATCAAATATTCATAGGATGTAAAGAATGTTATACCTTTGGTGAATAAATCGCGTGGCTCCAACTACACCGATATTAGCGGACGTAGCTTTTGTTGTAAATCTCTACGAACTTTCTTCGATCTCCTAATCCGGTCCACGACTGGAAAGATTGTTTCTCTTCCAATTTGCACTAGAAAATTGGGAGAAGTTTTTACGTTGAAGATTTAAAATTTGAGAGAGACTCAAATCTCCTTTCTTAAAAAAAAGGAAAAGTAATTTGGAGGATTTTTTAACATGAAACTTTCGTGCATCCCCTTTGGAGGAATGGGTGGTGGCCATGTCTTTTAGGTTAAAAACCTTTTTATATAATAATCTCATGACCTAATACATAATTAACATTAATGGGCTTGATTTAATTAATTGGGCTAGTCCAACGAATTCAATTAATTTAATCAAGGTCCATTAAAACTTTAATAATTTATTATGTCGGGCTTGTACTCCTACAAGCCCATTAAACATATTACCCACCATATTTAATATATTAATTTATCAACTCAACTCTTGAGCTTAATAAATTAAATCAATTATAAATTCAACATTTGAATTTAATATTTAAATTATAAATTCAACTCCTTGAATTTATCACCTCCAAAATTTAATATTTAATAAACCCAACTTTTGAGTTTAATAAATTAAATTATCAAATTTTATAAATTCAACTCCTTGAATTTATTCTCTCCAAATTTCATAAATTCAACTTCTTGAATTTACTATCTCATAAGTTCAACTCCTTGAATTTATTTTCTCAAAATTTAATTATCATAAATTCAACTCCTTGAATTTACTATATCATAATATAAATTCAACTCCTTGAATTTATTCTCTCAACGGGAACAAACGATCCAGTGCTTGTGTGACCCTCAATGGTTCAGGGATACAGCTAGCCGTGGGTTCACAACTCTTTGTGATTCAGGACATAATCCTTTATTCGGGCTTACCCTAGTTAGCCCCATTCTTTTCATCAACACCTTGATCAAGAATGTCAGAACTCATTTCTGATTGCACCCATCGGATCATGGTAAGAGCGTCTAGTAGCATCGCCCCATGATCCCCTAGGTATCACTGATAGTGCCTGCAAGAACCAGTCGATTATGATTAACGTACAGTACGGTCCCTTCATCTCATATATCCCGATCGAATCTGCAACTATTGGTTCATCGAGGGTTGCATATTAATTCGATAACTATGTGATAACTATAATAGTGGCATCGCGTGTACTATTTGGAGAACTCCTTCTCCAACGTACATCTCGTACTCTGGCCAGAGATTCCATGCACTATTATTTCATTAGATCACATAGGATATCCACACCCGTAGGTGAGCGATGAATCCCCGACTACAATGCACTGGCTCCTATATGTGTCGCAACTGTACCCAACCTCGCCACCTGATGACTCTCCTGGAGCCGATAAACGAGTCAAAGCACAGCCCTAGCATATAGAGCCTCAGTGTTGTCCCGGGTCGTAAGGACTAATGGTGTACAATCATAACCACGGACTTATCCTCTCGATGAATGATAACCACTTGGAAAGTCCGAGGGAGGGTTGTTCGGTATAATCATCATATGACTACCCATCTGCATGTTTGGACATCTCTATGCCCTTACCAAGAAACGCAGTACACAACATCACAGATGCTAGTCTCGAGCTCAAGCGACCTTTATCCAATTTTTAGGCGGCTGAATCGACTAGGAACGAATTTAGAATATGCAGTGTTTACAAATGAGTTTCAACATCGAATTACGATTCATTTGTATTAAAGCATAATCAAGGACTTTATCTATGCTGATTGCATGAGTATACAGATAAAGTATAACAAGACCATAAAAAGTTAAATTATATTAAAATAAAGATTGTTTATTTCACTTGAGTCAATAAATTCCCTAGCCAACCGTTGGCTTGCAGGGCATCTACTCTAACAATCTCCCACTTGCCCTAGAGCCAACTACCCTTAATCCCATTGCTTCGCGATGCTATTGAAACAATGGTCCTGGCAAGGGCTATGTAAGTGGATCAGCAACTTTATCTGCAGAGGGGAGTCTATCGACCTATATGTCTCCTCTTCCCACAATCTCCCGTATGATGTGGAACTTCCTCAGTATATGTTTGGATCTTTGATGAGACCTTGGTTCCTTTGCTTGCGCAACGACACCAATGTTGTCGCAGTACACCGGGACTGGATCAACTCCATTAGGAATGACGTCCAACTCTTGGACAAAATTCCTCATCCAAACTACCTCTTTGGCTGCATCAAATGCAACAATGTATTCAGTTTCAGTGGTGGAATCCGCAATGGTGTCTTGCTTGGAACCTTTCCAAAAGACAACCACACCATATAGCATGAATACAAAGTCAAAGGTCGATTTCGAATCATCTACGTCACATTGGAAGCTAGAATCAGTGTAGCCTTCCAATTTTAATTCTCCACCCCTTAGACCATGAACAAGTTCTTAATTCTTCTCAAGTACTTAAGAATATCTTTCACGGTCTTCCAATGCATTGGACCAGGGTTCTCCTGATATCTGCTTGTAACACTCAAAGCGTAAGCAACATCAGGACGTGTCGATATCATACCATACATGATACTACCAATAGCTGACGCATATGGAATACGTGTCATCATCTCTATCTCTTCATCAGTTTTGGGACACATAGCTTTAGATAGAGTAATACCATGACACATTGGTAAGTATCTTCTCTTGGACTCTTCCATAGAGAATCGTTTTAGAATGATATCGATATATGTGACTTGGGTGAGTCCTAGCATCTTTTTGATCTATTTCTATAGATTTGTATTCTCAATACATAGGATGCTTCACACATGTCTTTCATGGAGAATTTATAGGCCAACCATACTTTAGTTGATTGCAATAATCCTATATCATTCCCAATGAGCAGGATATCATCAACGTAAAGCACTAGGAATGTCACTGCACTCCCACTAACTTTCTTGTACACACATGGTTCCTCAGGATTCTTAGCAAAACCAAACTCTTTGATAGTGCTATCAATTCTGAGGTTCCAACTCCTTGATGCCTGCTTGAGACCATATATTGATCTCTGAAGTTTGCATACCTTATGCTCACTTCCTACTGATGTGTGTCCCTCAGGTTGAGACATATAAATTTCCTCTTTGATGTCTCCATTGAGGAATGCAGTCTTTACATCCATTTGCCATATCTCATAGTCATACCATGATGCTATAGCTAGTAGTAATCTAATGGACTTAAACATAGCAACTGGTGAAAAAGTTTTCTCATAGACAACTCCTTGCCTTTGAGTATAACTTTTTGTAACCGGTTTTGCTTTGAAGGTCATTACCTTCCCCTTCGCCCCAAGCTTTCTTTTGTAGATCCATTTGCACCCTATAGGAACGATTTCCTCAGGTTGATCTACCAACGTCCAGACTTGGTTTGAATACATAGAGTCCATTTTTTACTGCATGGCTTCAAGCCATTTGGTTGAATTAGTATCAGATATTGCTTGCTTAAAATTCATTGGATCATATCCAACACAAGACTCATCATGGTATTGTTCATGAAGAAGCATATATCTAGCAGGTGGTCTAATAATACTATCAGAACTCCTAGGAGCTTGTACTTCAACTATTGGTTGTTGGAGATTAGGTTCAACTACTATAGTTGAGGGAGTATCTTGAATTTCTTCAAGTTCTATCATCTTGCTTTTTCTATCTAATAGAAATTTCTTTCCAGAAAGGTGGCATTTCTTGAAACAAACATTTTGCTTCATTGGGATGATAGAAATAATATCCAACAGAATTCTTTGGATATCCTACAAAGTAGCACAAAGTGGATCTGCTATCCAATTTGTCTCCCACTGTCTGCTTCACGTAAGCAAGACATCCTCATATTCTCATGTAAGAATATTTGGGAGTTTTACCCATCCATATCTCATATGGTGTTTTATCCACTGCTTTAGTATAGACATTATTCAACAACATTGCCGCAGTTTCAAGCGCAAAGCCCCAAAACGATGTAGGCAATTCAGTGAATCTCATCATTGATCGAACCATGTCCAACAAGGTTCGCTTACAATGTTTAGAAACACCATTCAATTGTGGTGTTGCTGGTGGAGTCCACTGTAAGAGAATCACATTCTCTTTTAGATAACCCAAAAATTCAGAATTTAAGTATTCTCCACCTCGATCAGATCGAAGTGCCTTAATACTTCTTTCTAGCTGATTTTCTACTTCAAATCTGAATTCTTTGAACTTTTCAAACGCTTCAGATTTGTGTTTCATCAAATAAACATACCCAAACCTCAAATGGTCATCAATAAAGGTAATGAAGTAGGATTGCCCATATTTTGTGCTAACACTTAGCGGGCCACAAATGTCTGTGTGGATCAAATCCAGTAGATCATGTGCATGTTCCACGTTTCCATCGAATGGAGTCTTTGTCATTTTTTCTTTTAGACAGGATTTACAAGTATGTAGAGAATTTATGTTTGACAAGTCAAACATGTCTTCTCCCACTAGCTTGTGCATCCTTCTTTGAGAAATATGACAGAGTCTAGCGTGCCATATTTGTGTGGGATTTGGATCATCTAACTTTCTTTTGTTTGCTGGTGAAATAATGTTTACTTTGACATTCACTTATCATTTGCAGAACATTTCTGGCGCATATAATTTCTTATGTCCGGACTTTTTGCAGTGAAATAAATATGTTCTAACTTATCGGGCTTTGTAGGCCTTTTAAGTGTCTTTCAGAGTTTGCTTCTTATTGGGATTGTTTTTCTTGTGAGGGACGGAACATTTCTTTCCCTTACCTTGTGGGCGATTTTTCGTCTGACGAGAGGCCCATTAGAAAAACAAAAATTCCCAGTTTTATGGTGATCTCATAAGTTATAAGCGTATTGACTAGCTCTTCAAGGCTATCATCTATCTTATTCAAATTGAAGTTCACCATAACCCCGTCAAATGAGAAAGATAGTGACAACAAATTGATGTCATGAAGTAACTTGTTAGGAATCACCTATTCGAGGCTCACCACTTTCTCATTAAACCCAATCATATGTACACCACGCTCATGGATCAAAGCCCCATCTTGCATTAGTGTAGTCATGAGCTTTTAAAAGTGGTGTGCATCACTGTACAAGTTTCATGCACCATGCAACTCTTGCATGTGTATTCGAATGTCAGCAACATTCAAAATTTCCTCAAACTGTCCCTACAGTTCATTTGACGTAAAAGCGAGCATGTTACACTTTAGCTTGCATACTATGGTCCTACCATCTTGCATGCTTTGTCAGTTCAGCAGGACTGACATTAGTGTGTATGCCATTTTCTCCGAATTCAGAACAATTTTCCCAACCAGTCTTGAAAATTAGATTCGGTCAGCTTGTTAATAACAAAATTGGTTTATGAGACGAAATCGAAAAATATACTGATATGGAAACAGAATAATTGTTGCTGATTATTTTAAAATAATTTTAAGATATAAAATATGGATTTTTATTTTATAAATTCCCTCCCACTATTTTGACATTTCCACCACCCTCTGATGAAAAAGGGAAATCGTATTTCCTTAGTAGGCACGTAGAGTCCAATTAGCCAATTATAATCCCGAATAATATCAGCCAATTATAATTTCTAAAAGGTAGAGTCCAATTGCATCCCTATGCAACCTCCGCGTGTTTTGCCTCACGTTTAATAAGGACCCAATAATATGACGTCGTTTATTTTCGCGTGTCAAACCAACCCATCAATATTGAATTGTAGTAGACGGTCGCCATGAGTTCCCCCAATAATATGAGCCGAAGTCATGGGAGTTCCACTCAATTCACATCATATGTCCGGTGGAAGTCACAACTTTCCGGCGTACAGGCCTCCCCAATAATATGAGCCAGACACTGTCCGCGGGTAGCGATCAACATGCAACCACGGTTGATGGAAGGCAAGGAAAAATTAAACTCCTTTAATTTTTACTTTTTCGGTTTGATATAAATTTTGAATCTTATTCAAAATGAGGGATTTTAATTTTAAAAATTGTCTCATCATTTTAATTTAAAAATCGCGTGCCACGAGTTTGTATGTTTGCCGGATTCATGCAACTATATTATATAATAATATACATACATGCATACTACTATATATCACATATATCATAATATGACATTCAACAATAAATAAGGATGATCGATCGCCAACACTATTAGATCCATGTGAGCCAGACATGGATCCAGGTCCAAAACCTAGGTGAATGCAGGGATGCAAATGCAAATATTACAAGAGCTTCCAATATTTTACATGTCTTCATCTCGTTCATCGGGCCCACCATCTTCCAGTCTTGATCTCCCACTATTTCTAATATTACATTTAAATAGCCATGGCACATAAGGGATACATCTCATGGGGTGGGAACGGACCATAAACCAGGCCCACTTTAATAATATCAAATATTAAAAACGAATAAAACAATAAAATATCCTAACATACACCTAACACATTGGTCAAGGCTCTCGATCATCCTTCATGCATTTAATATCAAATATTAACATCAATTTAATTAAACAATTTAATTAATTGATAAATCATATATCTAATAATTTTATCACTAACCACCCCAATTATTAAAAAATTTAATAAATTAAATAAACTCCTTTATTTAATTTCCAATTAAATCAATAATAATTGATTTCTTGTAAAAACTCATTTTTACCATAAATAATTAAAATCATATTCTAATTATTTATTTCACAAGAAAATTATTTATTTTCCAAAAATTAATTTCCAAAATAAAAATTGAACCAATTTTCCAAAAATATCAATTTTACCCAAAAATTTGAAAAATCAGAAAATTGCACCCTAGGCCCAAACAATTCAGGCCCAACATTCAAAACACTTCCCGAGACGATCCCGGGCAGCCGCCCTCGCTGCCCGAAAGCTTCGGGCAGTGGCGGCGCTCCTGTGCGCGCTGGAAGCGCACAGGTGCGCGCAGCGCGGCGTGCGGACGCTCCGCACACCGCGCGCACGGCCGCTCTGCGCTGCACGGACATTCCGCGCAGCGCGCGCACAGCCGCCGCGCGGACACTCCACGCAGCGCGCGCGCTGCGCGCTGTGCGCAGGGCGCTGCGCCCGCAGCCCTGCGCACGGGATCTGCCCGGAACTGTTCCGGGCAGACCGAATTTTTTTTTTTTTTTTGGTTTTCTGGAAAAATAATTTTTTTCATGGTGCTATAATTTTCTGAAAAATTTTCTTGTGTGGTTAGAAATAAATTATTCAATATCAAAACCATACGATTTAGAAAAACCTGGCTCTGATACCACTGTTGGATCCCGGTTTTGTACACGCCCAAACGCAGCGGAAGTTTTAAAATTTTTATTTATTTTGACAATCAAAATATGTTTGGACGCTCGTATGATTTTATCAAACATTCATAGGATGTAAAGAATGTTATACCTTTGGTGAATAAATCACGTGGCTCAAACTACACCGGTATTAGCGGACGTAGCTCTTGTTGTAAATCCCTACGAACTTTCTTCGATCTCCTAATCCGGTCCACGACTAGAAAGATTGTTCCTCTTCCAATTTGCACTAGAAAATTGGGAGAAGTTTTTACGTTGAAGTTTTAAAATTTGAGAGAGACTCAAATCTCCTTTCTTAAAAAAAAGGAAAAGTAATTTGGAGGATTTTTTAACATGAAACTTTCGTGCATCCCCATTGGAGGAATGGGTGGTGGCCATGTCTTTTAGGTTAAAAACCTTTTTATATAATAATCTCATGACCTAATACATAATTAACATTAATGAGCTTGATTTAATTAATTGGGCTAGTCCAACTAATTCAATTAATTTAATCAAGGTCCATTAAAACTTTAATTATTTATTATGTCGGGCTTGTACTCCTACAAGTCCATTAAACATATTACCCACCATATTTAATATATTAATTAATCAACTCAACTCTTGAGCTTAATAAATTAAATCAATTATAAATTCAACATTTGAATTTAATATTTAAATTATAAATTCAACTCCTTGAATTTATCACCTCCAAAATTTAATATTTAATAAACCCAACTTTTGAGTTTAATAAATTAAATTATCAAATTTTATAAATTCAACTCCTTGAATTTATTCTCTCCAAATTTCATAAATTCAACTTCTTGAATTTACCATCTCATAAGTTCAACTCCTTGAATTTATTTTCTCAAAATTTAATTATCATAAATTCAACTCCTTGAATTTACTATATCATAATATAAATTCAACTCCTTGAATTTATTCTCTCAACGGGAACAAACGATCCAGTGCTTGTGTGACCCTCAATGGTTCAGGGATACAGCTAGCCGTGGGTTCACAACTCTTTGTGATTCAGGACATAATCCTTTATTCGGGCTTACCCTAGTTAGCCCCATTCTTTTCATCAACACCTTGATCAAGAATGTCAGAACTCATTTCTGATTGCACCCATCGGATCATGGTAAGAGCGTCTAGTAGCATCGCCCCATGATCCCCTAGGTATCACTGATAGTGCCTGCAAGAACCAGTCGATTATGATTAACGTACAGTACGGTCCCTTCATCTCATATATCCCGATCGAATCTGCAACCATTGGTTCATCGAGGGTTGCATATTAATCCGATAACTATGTGATAACTATAATAGTGGCATCGCGTGTACTATTTGGAGAACTCCTTCTCCAACGTACATCTCGTACTCTGGCCAGAGATTCCATGCACTATTATTTCATTAGATCACATAGGATATCCACACCCGTAGGTGAGCGGTGAATCCCCGACTACAATGCACTGGCTCCTATATGTGTCGCAACTGTACCCAACCTCGCCACCTGATGACTCTCCTGGAGCCGATAAACGAGTCAAAGCACAGCCCTAGCATATAGAGCCTCAGTGTTGTCCCGGGTCGTAAGGACTAATGGTGTACAATCATAACCACGGACTTATCCTCTCGATGAATGATAACCACTTGGAAAGTCCGAGGGAGGGTTGTTCGGTATAATCATCATATGACTACCCATCTGCATGTTTGGACATCTCTATGCCCTTACCAAGAAACGCAGTACACAACATCACAAATGCTAGTCTCGAGCTCAAGCGACCTTTATCCAATTTTTAGGCGGCTGAATCGACTAGGAACGAATTTAGAATATGCAGTGTTTACAAATGAGTTTCAACATCGAATTACGATTCATTTGTATTAAAGCATAATCAAGGACTTTATCTATGCTGATTGCATGGGTATACAGATAAAGTATAACAAGACCATAAAAAGTTAAATTATATTAAAATAAAGATTGTTTATTTCACTTGAGTCAATAAATTCCCTAGCCAACCGTTGGCTTGCAGGGCATCTACTCTAACACCCAGTCCCTGAACCGTGCGCACGAAGCCCCTGAATCAGAAGACACAGGCTGCGCGCTGTTGCTTCTTTCCCATGCTGTCGCTGTCCCTTGGCGTGGAGGCTTCTACCCAGGCCACCACCGAGCCCAGCCCTTCCTAACCTTCCCTGGACCACCCTTGGCCACCGTCCAGACCACCTAACCCAGCCCTCAACCGAACCATCCTCCAAAACTTCTCTGCTGCACTAGAATTCCTCGAGAAGGGGCCTGTCCACCGAGGGCTCTTCTACAGCCCTACTGTGCGAGTCCTAACCCACTAAGACTCTACCAGACCCTCACCCCTGACCCTCCTCAAGCCCCAGCCATCCCTGGACGAGCCCACTTGCACCCATGCAAAGAACCCAAACCTTAAACCACCAGAAGACCCACGGCCCCTCTTTTCTTTTTCTCGGTTGTTCTTTATTCTTGCCCACGGTTTCCAGCTTTGTGTTATTCACGTTTTCAGTTTATTTGGTGTGTTTTTAGGACCCTAAACTTTGTTTAAAACACCCTTAATCCATACCCTAACCATGGCAGCCCCTTAACACAAATTAAACATGATTTTTGGATCAAAATTCATGAGTTTAATACCTATATGTGTAATATTCTGAAAATAACAAGAAATTCATGCTTTTCATGCACATAATATTTAAAACGATAATACGATGTGATAGATGAGAAAAAGAGATGTATGGCGTGCTTTTGCGTTTTAAACGCACGAACAACCGATGACGACGAAGAACGGGACGCGAACTAGGCTTGAATCCTCCAAAACTTCCTCGAAATTCTCCCAAAAGTGTACTGCATGTGGTGGTGTGTGGTTTGGGAGAGTTTTTGATTTTAAAAAGTGTGGCCGTGTGTTTGTGGTTTTTGGGGTAGGATTTTTGAATATTAAATAGTAAATAAAATACTAATCAAACACTAATTACTAGTTAAGCCCATTAATCAAATTAATTAGGCCCAATTAGCCCATTAGTGTTTAATTAAAATATAAAAATTAATTTTGTTAAAAATGAGTTTGTTAATTTATTTGCCGGGTTGTCAAAAAGCTCGTATTTTTGTTGAAAAACCAACACCGATAAAAATTACGTCCCGGCGTATAAAATCACCTCAAAACCCCATATTTTCAAAAATAAGAAAAAGCATCACCCTTAATTTAAATAATTAAAACAAATATTTAATAAAAACATTTTCTCTTTTTCGGCCCTCGGTCCCCGTTCCTCGATCGCAACTCGAATAACCTTTAAAATTACATTTTTATGCAACAATGTAGAAAATACATTTTAAACATGTAAAAATGCACCACATAATCAATTAATGCAATTAAATCATTTAATTAAAATACAAGAGAATTTAATAAATCGCATGCACGTGGTTTGCGTGGACTTTAAAATTTTCGGGGCATTACAATCTCCCCCCCTTAAATTGAATTTCGTCCTCGAAATTCGCTTATCCTTAATTACCCAAATTTTAGACTTAGTTCTAGGATCCCAAAAATTCACGTTTCTACTGCGCTACTCTGATAAAACTTAATTTCTAGAATGTCTGTGCGTCATTTTATCCCAATTAAATATTCCTTCTTAAATCCTTATTTTCAAATCGCAACTTAAAAAGACCCAAATACTTGGTGTTATTACTATTATAACCTCGAATTTAAATTTTTCTTACGATTCCCAACATTAAAAGATGGATGTCCACACTTATCGTATATTATTTTTCTTAATTTATACCCAAAATTTTCATTAACTTATCAAATTTTAATATTAAAATCCCAAACGCACCGTCAAATTCTTAGATTTTTCAAGCCTAATATCGATTCGTCCTTAAAAATTCTTGATTAAAATTTCTTATAATACTAAAACCAAGATAACCCAATGTTCTGAATATTCTTAAAATGTCTAAATCCTCAAAATTCTTCTTATTTAACACATTCAATTCGTTCTTATTGCTAAACTAGTCCCCAAATTCCTTAGCAATTGCAAAATAAATTCTTAATTTCCTCAAAAATATCTTAATTGGTCCTTAATTTCAAAAATCTTACGATTAACCAATAAGTTTTTGGCATTCTTAATTTCTTTCTACATGTTTCCCATAACATAATTTCAATAAATTTAAACTTATTTACCCAAAAATAAATTTCTATAACCAGTCTTACTTTTCATCAACTTAAAATCCCAATTTATCTATTTTTTTATTCCCAAAGTCGTTGCAAATCCTCAAATCCTTATTACTTATGAGTAATTCCCAAAAATTAATTCAACTAGTAACCATGAATCATAAATATTTTCTTAGAAAATCTACATGTCCCAAAAGCATTCATAATATCCACGATTAACTTATAGCCCAAAAAGTAGAACGTAAATACTAATACCCAAAAATCAACATCGTCCAATTCCACCACAAAGCCAACATGCATTAAAATAAAATAATTTTCTTATTTCATATCGTATCACGTAAACAAATTCTAAAACATATAAATCATATATCCTCATAATGATATTAAACATGTGACGTAAACGTTTAATTCATGTACTTATGCATGTAACAACATATTGAATCACATAAAGAAAGTAAAAACTCACAACTTGAGGCTTGACGACTGATCTTCCCGGCGCTGATGGTGGCACAACCCTTTACAGGAACCATTGCTCTGATACCAACTGAAACGTCTGCTTATTCGTTTTCTTAAATTGTACTAGAATTTTTTTTTTAAACCTCACATAGCATTCGGCCGAACCATAAAATATTTTTGATATCATTTGAAATAAAACAACCAACCACTTTACCAAATCTAAAAATAACATTTGAAAAGTATAGCTCATACTATAACTTCTCAAAAATCACTCATAAATAAATTGTCGTAAAAAAATATCTTTAACATTGCTTAAAATCATGAATCGTAAACTAGTGCGGAAAACTAGCGTAGGTCCTCGGGTTATGTGCACCTTCAGTCCAGTCGGATCAACCATCAAGACCTCCATTAGCATTATCATGATAACCTGCATCCAATACACCTAGTGAGTCTAAAGACTCAACACACCATAATCTTGATAACAAGTAATACGTAATACAATTAACATATAACAGTGAAAAATACTTTTACTTAAAATATCATTTTCATGAAGATGCATAAACTTAAACTTAAGCATTTTTGTAAACATTTTCATGATGCATAAAAACATTTTCATAAAAACATAAACATATTCATATTCATATACGTATTCATATTCATATTCGTATTCATGTTCATGTTCGTGTTTGTTGAATTCAGATCGTGATTGTGACTCGTATTCTTAATCTTAATGGGCGATGGATCCATCTAGAAAACCACAGTACTGGGCGGCGGGGACACCAGCAACACTCTCACCGGTCAACTGGGCCTTGGCCTACGTATTAACATATTCGTATTCGTATTACGTATTCATATTCGTATCCGTATCCAAGGAAACACGATCGTCAGGCTCCCACTGGGACCATAACCCTCACGATATTTCCAACATATTTAGTCACAATCCCTTCACATTCTTCAACATGTCATATTTCCATCACTTAAAAAAACATGCATATAATATCATTTTATTTTGAAACCAAGCATGCAACATATCTTTTAAATGTCCAATTTAACCCTTAATAATGTACGAACATTTAAAAATCATATTTCAACAAATAAAAATTCATAAACATGTTACATATATAATTTAGCATATAAAAAGCAAATAGAGCACTGCCATGGCGTTTACTAATTTTTAGGTGTAAAAAGACCGTTTTACCCCTGGACTCGACATTTTACGTTTTCGACTTTTTTCTTGATTTCATGACTCTAATATGTCCCAAATATTTATTTAAGCCTACTAGAATTTTCTCATATTTTTATTTCGCTTAATTCGACGACTTTTAATTTATTCTTTAAATGTGACGTATTAATGCGTTTTAATCACGAATAAAGCCAAACTTTCATATAAAATTCCCAAATTTAAAACTTAGACTTATAATAATTATTTAAGCTTAAATCTAATTTTTCTTAATTTTATGAAGCTTAAAACTAGGCGTTTCAATTAACTCGTTAATTGGCGTTTCGTGCGGCGATTAAATTCCGAATAAATCCAAAACTCGTTATTTTGATCCCAAATTTTAAACATAACCTTTTTATGATTTATTCTACCCTTCCAAGTCGTGAGCCACCCCCGTGGACCCTTGGATTTAATTTTAGTTCTTAAATTTTCGTTTTTGACACCCTAACAAACGCACCGAGCCATCTCCTAATTTACCCGAGCCACGCCCGAGCCACCTTGAACCGAAACCTAGCCAACTGACCTAGGGACCCTACTGTGCAAGCCCAGCCCCAAAACATGAACCTAACCCGCTCAAAAGGCTCCTAGAACTTGACCCAAAAATCTGTTATGTTGTGTGTGAGCTTCCCTTGCATCTCTAGGACTCCTAGCCCAACTAGGACTCTTCCTGCTAGTTAACCATCGAACCCTCTCGACCCTTACTAACCATAGACCAGTCCCAGACCAACCCAAGCCTAGCCCAGTCCCTGAACCGCACGCACGAAGCCCCTGAATCAGAAGACACAGGCTGCGCGCTGTTGCTTCTTTCCCATGCTGTCGCTGTCCCTTGGCGTGGAGGCTTCTACCCAGGCCACCACCGAGCCCAGCCCTTCCTAACCTTCCCTGGACCGCCCTTGGCCACCGTCCAGACCACCTAACCCAGCCCTCAACCGAGCCATCCTCCAAAACTTCTCGGCTGCACCAGAATTCCTCGAGAAGGGGCCTGCGCCTGTCCACCGAGGGCTCTTCAACAGCCCTACTGTGCGAGTCCTAACCCACTAAGACTCTACCAGACCCTCACCCCTGACCCTCCTCAAGCCCCAGCCAGCCCTGGACGAGCCCACTTGCACCCATGCAAAGAACCCAAACCTTAAACCACAAGAAGACCCACGGCCCCTCTTTTCTTTTTCTCGGTTGTTCTTTATTCTTGCCCACGGTTTCCAGCTTTGTGTTATTCACGTTTTCAGTTTATTTGGTGTGTTTTTAGGACCCTAAAATTTGTTTAAAACACCCTTAATCCATACCCTAACCATGGCAGCCCCTTAACACAAATTAAACATGATTTTTGGATCAAAATTCATGAGTTTAATACCTATATGTGTAATATCCGAAAATAACAAGAAATTCATGCTTTTCATGTACATAATATTTAAAACGGTAATACGATGTGATAGATGAGAAAAAGAGATGTATGGCGTGCCTTTGCGTTTTAAACGCACGAACAACCGATGACGACGAAGAACGGGACGCAAACTAGGCTTGAATCCTCCAAAACTTCTTCGAAATTCTCCCAAAAGTGTACTGTTTGTGGTGGTGTGTGGTTTGGGAGAGTTTTTGATTTTAAAAAGTGTGGCCGTGTGTTTGTGGTTTTTGGGGTAGGATTTTTGAATATTAAATAGTAAATAAAATACTAATCAAACACTAATTACTAGTTAAGCCCATTAATCAAATTAATTAGGCCCAATTAGCCCATTAGTGTTTAATTAAAATATAAAAATTAATTTTGTTAAAAATGAGTTTGTGAATTTATTAGCCGGGTTGTCAAAAAGCTCGTATTTTTGTTGAAAAACCAACACCGATAAAAATTACGTCGCGGCGTATAAAATCACCTCAAAACCCCATATTTTCAAAAATAAGAAAAAGCATCACCCTTAATTTAAATAATTAAAACAAATATTTAATAAAAACATTTTCTCTTTTTCGGCCCTCGGTCCCCGTTCCTCGATCGCAACTCAAATAACCTTTAAAATTACATTTTTATGCAATAATGTAGAAAATACATTTTAAACATGTAAAAATGCACCACATAATCAATTAATGCAATTAAATCATTTAATTAAAATACAAGAGAATTTAATAAATCGCATGCACGTGGTTTGCGTGGACTTTAAAATTTTCGGGGCGTTACAAGTAAACACTGCGTGTTATAATCAGAACATATCAATGATTATTAAAATCATTTGAAAACACCGTATGAGATCTGACATGGAAAGAAAAGCATGTCCTACTTCAGAATATTTGACTGCAAATGTTTTATCCATAATAATGATAAAAAAATTTGAAAACATTTTATGCTAAATCTGCAGAGAGAATATTTATGGGTTACTCATCAGTTAGTAAAGCTTATAGAGCGTTTAACAAATTTACTTTAAATGTAGAAGTCTCAATTCATGTTGTATTTGATGAATCTGCACTAACTGATAAGCCAACTGATCGCTTTACAGAAATCAGTTTGGAGGATGATAGTGAAGAAGTTCACATCAATTGAAATATCTTTCAAACACCTGAACCAGAGATAGTGGATCAAGCAGCTGAACAAGAAGCTGTTCCTAACATTCAGTGGTGGAACAACGCGATAATATTCAAATACCAACTGAAGCTGTTGCAACTGAAACTGATGTTCAATTACAGACTGAACCAGTTGCTGAAATTGATCTAACTAATCCCAACTACAGATGGTCACATCCACAATAATTGGCGATAGATAATCCATCTGATCCGGTAAGAACTAGAAACCAAATGTTTAATTTATTTGTTCATTCAGAATTTGTTTCTCAAATTGAACCGAAGAAAACTGATAAAGCTCTAGCTGATCCTAACGGGATAAATGCTATACAAAAGAGCTAAATCAGTTTACCTATAACAATGTCTGGACTTTAGTTCCAAGACCAATTTCTAAAACCATTATAGATACAAAATGGGTCTACTGGAAAAAATGAACGAAGATGGCTCAGTTGTGTGAAACAAAGCAAGACTGGTAACAAAAGGATATAGGCAAGAAGAAGTAATTGATTATGACAAGACATATGCACCAGTTGCACGACTGGAAGCAATCAGAATATTCCTCGTATAAGAATATGATTTATTATTTTATTAGTATTAATATTATATTTATTGGTTATTTTGGAGTTCAAAACATTGACAAACATGAGTTCAAAACATTGAAAAACATGAGCTCAAAACATTGAAAAACAAGAATTCAAAACATTGAAAAAAACAAGAGTTCAAAACATTGAAAAACAATTGTGCCCAAATCCTTGACTAAAATAATTAAAATATTTTAAAGCATGCATTAAATTATAAAAATTATTCTCCAATCTTACCTATAAATAGATGTATTGAGTTTGAGAGAAATCACACCAAAACCTCTTCATTTAGAGAAAGCTTAGAGTTTGAAACCATCAACCTTCCTTGAAGTGAAATTTAGGAGCAATAATTCTGTTCTACTTCTGAAAATTCGTCCCATCACTCCCGACATCAGAATCCGATCTCCACCGTTCATAATACACTTTCATATGTTTTAAACATCATATCCAAATTTCGGTCCCATCCAACGGTTTAATTTCTGGGAAACGTATCTGAAAGAATACTGCTCGGAATTCAAGCGAATTTAGCAATTTTACGGATTTTCGGACGCTAACTTCCAGCTTGTTTCTTCCATAATTTAGGAGCACCTTTCGGTAAGTGGGCTTATGTTTTAAAGTATTTAAGTATGTTTTTGAAAATTCGATCGACATGGTATATTCTTTCGATTTGATATATGAATATTTTGTTTCGATAAATTATTAAGCATGTTTAAATCAATTTCAAGTGGATGTTCTTTTCGTTTCAAAATTATGTTGTCTTCGTTTCATGTTATATTCTAGTATATGTTCTTAAACACCAATTTGGTGTATTCTAAAAATTATGTTTAAAAGCACTGTTATGATTCAAGTTAGAAATGGTAAAAAGGAAAATTTTCCTAAAACATGATAAGATATGACAAGTTTATGGCCCTGATGCGGTGGGTAATAATAACCGATATATGGCCTCACCCCTTAGAGGAATTACATATAGGGGACTGATCAGTAACATCATGGATAATAAGATGAAATAACAGTGCAATATGAATAATATATGATATGTCTATATGCTTATGATAAGTTATGTTTGCTCATTGTTAATATCATGTATTGATTATTTTATGAATAATTATTGTGACATGAAATTCATTTAATATTTACATAAATATATATAAGTTATGTCGTATATATCATTTTGACTATTTATTGTTCCGACGTTTGTTGAGACACGGAATATTTCGAATTGTTAAGATTTATATATATATCTTTGTGTTATTGTGATCGATCGGCCCCCACTTGCTGAGTATTTCACAAAATACTCACCCTTACACCTCTCACTCCCAGATAAGAATGAAAAACAAGTTGAAGAAGAAGAGCAAATGCATTTTTGGGGATGGTAACAAGGTTTCCGTTGATCAAGACATACTTTGAAATTTGGCTATCTTTTATTTTTACGTTATTCGCTTCCGCACTCATTTGTTAAGTTGATTACGTTGTAAAAACAATGTATGTATTATGAAAAAGACTGGTTTGGTTGTACACTGTACTACGAGGCTTGTTGATTTACGATTGATTAATTGTAAAATAACGCCGGATGTCAACTCACCCCGGTATCGGGACGTGACATTTAAGTGGTATCAGAGCCCTCCAGGTTCATAATCCGGCTGGGAAATTGCTATAGGAAATTTGACAAAGTTAGTTTTTGGCAAGACCCTAGCGACTTCCTATCAATGAACAATATTCACTATTCTTATCGTGACATCTGAAAATCGCAAAATTCTATTGTTGAAGCATCCAAAAATCACGTTTTGCCGTTTTTGGTAATAATCGTGAATATCATAACTCCTTGTTCTAAGCCTTTCCATTTGTTTTATTTCAGGAAATGGCTCCCCGTACTCGTGCTGAAATACCCAAACGTATGCGTGAACTCGCCCTTAGTGACCACGAAGTTGCAATGGCACATCTTAGAGCGCAACTTTGCGAGGAACAACAAAAATATCACGATCAACTGTTAGCCAAAGATTTGGCATATGAAAACTTGAAGAAGGAAAAACAAGAACTAGAAGATATCAAAGATCATCTTCATGCTGACGTACAAAGGTTTGCTTACTATCTCAACTCAGAAGAGAAAAATCACGAAATGACCAAAAATAAACTAGAGGCTTCCCAAACAATAGTCCTTGAATTGAACAAAGAGCACCAACAAATGCTAGAAGAATCCCAAGCACTCCAGTCTCAAATTCAACAAAGTATACTGATGGAAAATCAACGTCGTCAGCAAGATGAGGCAACCATTCAAGAACTACAGAATTCAGTGCACAATTTGACTATGCAAAATGAACAATTACAGAATTATGTTTATCATCTTGAGGATGCCATCATTATGGCATTGGAGCCGGAAGTAGAACCGGTAGAAGAACATATGGAAGATGAAGTATTAGGAGATGGCGAGGTTTTTGATGATTGAGTATTTAGTGTCGTGACTATTTGTAATAAGGATTGATAATACATTTCCTTTCTTTTACTTCTTATCATTGCACTTCTGAAAACTTTGATTTGTATTGCTTTTCCTTTTCATTGGAATCAATAAAAAATTTATTTGATATATTCCTTGATTGATTTCGTATCTGAGATAATCTTCAATATTTTTGTACATCATTATTCAAACCTCTTAGAAATTCTCATACGTGTAGGAAATGGCAGAGAGACCCCATCGTAGCAACCGCAACCTGCGATATGCCAATCGCAACAATGATTGCAACAACAATAACAACGAAGATACACCACCACCAGCAAGAGTTGGCCTTAGCAGAGAAGATTTAATGGCAATAGCAACCATTGTGGCAACAACCCTCCAAGGAATGACCCATTTAAATACCAACACTAATCAGCCACCACCACCTCCACCACCGAATGGAATCAAACACCATTATGAATCTCTTCGGAGGAATCGAGTCCCAACGTTTGATGGCAACCCTGACCCAGAAGTTGGTCAAAGCTGGCTCAAGAATATTGAGACACAACTCGAATTGCTTGAAGTGCCAAATGAATTAAAAGTGACTGTGGTGACACTATTCTTAGAAGAAAAAGCAGCCAAATGGTGGAGACAATCTCAGCTAATATGACAGAAGTCGGACCAATCACATGGCAAAGATTTCGAGAAGCATTCTTGAAACAATACTATCCAGCAGAGTTGAGATTAAAATTGTTGAGTGAATTCGAGAATTTTACGCAAACCCCGGATATGTCTGTTGTGGAGTACACTTCTAAATTCAACTCCCTTGGAACCTATGCTCCTGCCATCATGCCAGATGATATCCTGAAGATGCATCGTTTCAAACGTGGTCTGAACAGCCGTATCCAATCAGCTCTGGCAGTTTACCAACCCACAGGTTTTGATGATTTAATGGGAGCAGCCATTAGAGCCGAGACTGATATCAAGCGCCGAGAAGATGAAAATTAAAATAAACGACCTCTCACGGGACAATCTTTTCAAGGTAAACAACCAGTTAAAAGGTCAAACCAATCGAGTGGACCATTCAAGGGAACTCCTTCCAATTCAACTACGACATTCTCAAGCATAAAACCGTGCCCATTATGAAACTATCGACACATTGGAGAATGTCGAAGGAGCACTGGTGCTTGCTTCAATTGTGGGAAGATGGGACACCGAATTGCTAATTGTCCTGAACCATTAAATAAAATGACATGGTCAGACACTAATGCTACCCCCAACAAACCAAAGGAGAATAAGACCAATGCTCGTATGTTTGCCATAACTCAAGAAGAGGCAGATGATGCAACGATGTCGTGGCAGGTACCATTATAATCAATAAAATTTCAGCTTATGTGTTGTTTGACTGTGGTGCCACTCATTCATTTATTTCTAAGAGATTCACTAAGAATTTAGGGCTTATACCAGAGATACTTGTTGAACCTTTTAGAATTGCTACTCCCACCAGTAAAACAATTGAAACACATAAGATACATCGGAACTGCATAGTATATATCAATGAACACACATTCAACGCTGAATTGATTCAAGTCAACATGGTGGAGTTCGACGTTATTCTGGGAATGGATTGGTTATCCAAGAGTCATGCAATAGTAGATTGTCGGCGTAAGATTATCAAACTCCGAACTCCAAGCCAAAAAGAAATCACATACCATGGCAAGGCTAAGAAACGTAAATCCCTCCTTTCTGCATCTCAAACCTGGAAAGCCATGAAGTCTGAAGAAATAGTTTACCTAGCAATGGTAAATGAAGTAAAAGAAGGAGTCGAGCTCAAGATAGAAGATATTCCAGTAGTACAAGAATTTTCGGATGTCTTTCCAGAAGAGCTACCTGGAATGGTCCCGGACCGTGAGATAGAATTCGAGATTAACTTGGTACCAGGTGCTACACCAATATCAAAGGCACCCTATCGAATGGCTCCAGCAGAACTCAATGAGCTAAAAGAACAACTCCAAGAGTTGTTAGACAAGAAACAAATCAGACCAAGTGTCTCTCCTTGGGGAGCTCCAGTCTTATTTGTAAAGAAAATAGATGGAAGTATGAGATTGTGTATCGATTATAGAGAACTCAACAAGATCATAATCAAAAACAGATATCCTCTTCCAAGGATAGATGATCTTTTCGATCAACTCAAAGGAGCCACAGTATTTTCCAAGCTGGATTTGAGGACAGGATATCATCAACTGAAGGTCAAACCAGAAGACGTTCCAAAGACCGCTTTCTGAACAAGATATGGCCATTATGAGTTTACGGTAATGCCATTTGGATTGACAAATGCTCCAGCAGCTTTCATGGATCTCATGAACAGAGTATTCAAGCCATTTCTCGACAAATTTGTTGTGGTATTTATCGATGACATTCTCGTATATTCCCCAAGTGAAGAGGATCACAAAGAACATCTTCACCTGACTCTTCAGATGTTGAGAGAAAAAGAGTTATACGCGAAATTCAAGAAATGCGAATTCTGGCTAAAAAGTGTGACTTTCTTAGGTCATATCATTTCAAAAGAAGGAGTATCTGTGGACCCTAAAAAGGTGGAAGCAATCACTGGCTGGCCAAGACCTAAGACAGTAACTGAAATTCGAAGCTTTCTGGGATTGGCAGGTTACTATCGAAAATTTGTTGAAGGTTTCTCTTCAATAGCTACGCCTCTTACAAAATTCACACAAAAGAACTCAAAATTTAACTGGAGTGAGGAGTGTGAAAAGAGCTTCCAAACGCTCAAGGAAAAGCTTGCATCTACACCAGTACTGGTTCTACCCACTGAGGACAAAAGCTTTACCATTTACAGTGACGCATCAAAAGATGGTTTAGGATGCGTACTCATGCAAGAAGGAAGATTAATCGCATATGCATCAAGAAAATTGAAGCCGTACAAGAAAAATTATCCTACTCACGACCTCGAACTAGCTGCGGTAGTTTTTGCCTTAAAAATTTGGAGGCATTATCTTTATGGCGCCAAATGCGAGATCTTCACAGATCATCAAAGTCTCAAGTATTTGTTCACACAGAAAGAATTGAACATGAGGCAGAGAAGATGGATTGAATTGTTAAAAGATTATGATTTAACAATAAGCTATCACGCGGGCAAGGCAAATATGGTAGCTGATGCTTTAAGTAGGAAAAACATGGGTAAAGTGATCCTAGCTTCACTTTCTGCACAACCATGCCTTCAAGAAACAATCAAATTAAGACAGAATCAAGATCCTACTTTGACAAAACTTAAAGAACAAGTCAAAGAAAAGAAGTCGCAAGATCTTCATATAGACGAGAAGGGAGTTTTGTGGATGAAAGGACGATTGTGTGTACCAAACATTGAGAATCTTCGACAGGAAGTAATGTCTGAAGCACACAAATCAAAATTTTCGGTCCACCCCGGCAGTACAAAAATGTACAGAGATTTAAAGAAAAATTTCTGGTGGAACGGAATGAAGAAGGATGTAGCAGAATACATCTCTAGATGCCAGGTCTGTCAACAAGTTAAAGCTGAACATCAACGGCCTGGAGGACTTCTTCAACCCTTGGAAATTCCAGAATGGAAATGGGAACATATTTCCATGGATTTTGTGGTAGGTTTACCAAAGTCTAGGCAAAGTCATAATGGAATATGGGTAATCGTAGATAGACTCACCAAATCTGCACATTTTCTACCTGTCCGCATGAATTATAATCTGGAAAAATTGGCTACCATATACATGGACAATATTGTGCGATTACATGGAGTTCCGGCAAGCATTCTGTCTGATAGAGATCCAAGATTTGTATCTCGGTTCTGGAAAAGTTTTCAACAAGCTATGGGGACTAAGGTTACTCTCAGTACAGCTTATCACCCTCAAACTGATGGCCAAACAGAGAGAACAATACAAACCCTTGAAGATATGCTACGAGCATGTGCTTTAGAATTCAGTGGTAATTGGAGTGAATATCTACCTTTAATTGAGTTCGCTTACAATAACAGTTATCATAGTAGTATTGGAATGGCTCCATACGAAGCTCTGTACGGTCGAAAATGTCGATCACCTCTATACTAGGATGAGGTAGGAGAGAAATCCATAACTGGACCTGAACTTGTCCAAGAAACCGTGGACAAAGTAACAATCATTGAAGAAAGACTCAAAATTGCTCAAGATCGACAGAAAAGTTGGGCTGATCTAAAGAGGAGACCAGTGGAGTTCACCGTTGGAGAAAAAGCTTACGTAAAAGTTTCTCCCATGAAAGGAGTTGTTCGATTCAATAAAGCTGGGAAATTACATCCTCGATATATAGGACCTTTTGAAATTTTAGAAAGAATCGGAACATTGGCATACAGACTAGCTTTGCCACCAGATATGTCAAGAATTCATAATGTATTTCATGTTTCAATATTGAGGAAATACATCCCAGATCCAAGTCATGTTCTTGAAACTGGACCGCTCCTGATGGAAAGTAATCTGAATGAAAAACTAAGATATGACGAAGTTCCAATTCGAATTTTGGACACCAGAGAACAAGTATTAAGGCGACGCAACATTTCCTATGTTAAGATACAGTGGTCTAATCATACCGAAAGAGAAGCTACTTGGGAACTAAAAGAGAAGATGTTCGAGCAATATCCCTATCTCTTCGAGAATATAGAAAACTCAAGTTTCAGAGACGAAACTTCCAACAAGGAGGGAGGAATGTAAGAATATGATTTATTATTTTATTAGAATTAATATTATATTTATTGGTTATTTTGGAGTTCAAAACATTGACAAACATGAGCTCAAAACATTGAAAAACAAGAATTCAAAACATTGAAAAAAACAAGAGTTCAAAACATTGAAAAACAATTGTGCTCAAATCCTTGACTAAAATAATTAAAATATTTTAAAGCATGCATTAAATTATAAAAATTATTCTCCAATCTTACCTATAAATAGATGTATTGAGTTTGAGAGAAATCACACCAAAACCTCTTCATTTAGAGCAAGCTTGAAGTTTGAAACCATCAACCTTCCTTGAAGTGAAATTTAGGAGCAATAATTCTGTTCTACTTCTGAAAATTCGTCCCATCACTCCCGACATCAGAATCCGATCTCCACCGTTCATAATACACTTTCATATGTTTTAAACATCATATCCAAATTTCGGTCCCATCCAACGGTTCAATTTCTGGGAAACTTATCTGGAAGAATACTGCTCGGAATTCAAGCGAATTTAGCAATTTTACGGATTTTCGGACGTTAACTTCCAGCTTGTTTCTTCCATAATTTAGGAGCACCTTTCGGTAAGTGGGCTTATGTTTTAAAGTATTTAAGTATATTTTCGAAAATTCGATAGACATGGTATATTCCTTCGATTTGATATATGAATATTTCGTTTCGATAAATTGTTAAGCATGTTTAAATCAATTTCAAGTGGATGTTCTTTTCGTTTCAAAATTATGTTGTCTTCGTTTCATGTTATATTCTAGTATATGTTCTTAAACACCAATTTGGTGTATTCTAAAAATTATGTTTAAAAGCACTGTTATGATTCAAGTTAGAAATGGTAAAAAGGAAAATTTTCCTAAAACATGATAAGATATGACAAGTTTATGGCCCTGATGCGGTGGGTAATAATAACCGATATATGACCTCACCCCTTAGAGGAATTATATATAGGGGACTGATCAGTAACACCATGGATAATAAGATGAAATAACAGTGCAATACGAATAATATATGATATTTCTATATCCTTATGATAAGTTATGTTTGCTCATTGTTAATATCATGTCTTGATTATGTTATGAATAATTATTGTGACATGAAATTCATTTAATATTTACATAAATATATATAAGTTATGTCGTATCTATCATTTTGACTATTTATTGTTCCGACGTTTGTTGAGACACGGAAAATTTCGAATTGTTAAGATTTATATATATATCTTTGTGTTATTGTGATCGATCGGCCCCCACTTGCTGAGTATTTCACAAAATACTCACCCTTACACCTCTCACTCCCAGATAAGAATGAAAAACAAGTTGAAGAAGAAGAGCAAATGCATTTTTGGGGATGATAACAAGGTTTCCGTTGATCAAGACATACTTTGAAATTTGGCTATATTTTATTTTTACGTTATTCGCTTCCGCACTCATTTGTTAAGTTGATTACGTTGTAAAGACAATGTATGTATTATGAAAAAGACTGGTTTGGTTGTACACTGTACTACGAGGCTTGTTGATTTACGATTGATTAATTGTAAAACAACGCCGGATGTCAACTCACCCCGGTATCGGGACGTGACACCTCGGCTATGTTTCTTTCAAATATTTTAAAGTATAGCAGATGGATGTCAAGAGTTCATTCCTAAATGGTCAGTTGCAGGAAGAATTATATGTTGAAAAACCATCAGGTTTTGTAAATCGCTCTTTTCTTGATCATGTTTATCACTTGAACAAAGCGTTGTATGGTCTTAAACAAGCTCCCAGAGCTTGGTATGAGGCTTTATCAGAAAAATTAACTGATCATGATTTCACTGTTGGATCAGTTGATAAGACTTTGTTCAATTTTTCAAAGAAAGATCATATTTTACTTGTGCAAATTTATGTTGATGATAATATTTTTCAGGTCAAGTAACCCCAAATTATGTGAGATTTTTGCCAAGTTAATGCAGAAAAGTGTTTGAGATGAGCATGATGGGTGAACTGACATTCTTTCTTTGTCTTCGAGTGAAGCAACTGGAAACTAGTACATTTATCAGTTAGACTAAGCATACGAAGGAACTGCTTAAGGAATTTTGCATGGAGACATGTTCAGCTGCAATTACTTCCATGAATTCATCGATTAAATTAGATAAAGATGAAGGAAGAATATCAGTTGAGATGGAACTTTACAGAGGTTTAATAGATTCTTTACTTTACCTAACTACTAGCCGTCCTAGTATTGTATTTGTTTTTTTGCATGTGTGCTAGATTTCAAGCTGATCCTAAACAATCGCATTATTCAGCTGCCAAAAAAATTTTAAAATATCTTAAAGGCACACAAAATGTGGGCTTATGGTATGCTAAGGACTCATCTTTTAATTTATTTGATATTTAGATGCAGATTATTCAGGATTAAAACTTGATCGAAAAATCACCAGTGGACTATGTCAGTTTCTAGGAGACAAACTGATTTCATGGTTCAGCAAGAAGCAAACTCCATAGCAACTTTCACAACTGAAGCGATATTGAGCCATAATCGTTTTTCACCGAGCCAAGCCCGAATCACCTTGAGCCGATCCCTGACCAGCCCCTCTAGGAACCCCACCTGGACCCTTAGAACCCTTAGGACTTGACCCTAGCCCCAAAACCAAAGGAACTCAACTCATAAGAAAGCTGCGGCCGAGAAGCATACCAGCGCTAGGACTCTACTTTTGTGATGCTAGGACCTACCACTGGACCAGCCCCTGAACCAGACCCTTGTGCACTATCTTAGGACCCTAAGGACTTGACCTAGCCCAGTCCAAAGCCCCCTGGCCGAGCCCTTTTTTCCCTGCGCAAGCTGCACACATGCGCGACTCCCTTGATGGCTCTCGGGTGCTAGGACTCCTTCCCAGCCACTTTTCTTGAGCCCTAGCGTGGCTAGGACTCCTTCCCTGTCCCTAGCACGTCCTTAGACCAGCCTTGGTTGCAACCGAGCCAAGCCATGGACCTTAAACCCTTAAACCCGAGCCCTTGATCACCAAGGCATGCGGTTTTGTTCCAGCTTGTGTTATACGACTTGTGCAATGTGTTGTGTGTGTTATAGGACCCTTAAACCCTTGTAAAACAATCCCATAACACTTCCTAATCATGGCAGCCCCTTCTAGCACATATTAAACATGTTTTGGAACCAAAAATCATGAATTTATCACATGTACATGCATAGTTACGAAAATAATATGAAGTGTAACTTGTTTTTCATACAAAACATAATCAAATAAAATAATATGGTGTGATGGATGAGTAAAGGGAAGGATATGGCGTGTCTTTGTGTAATTAACGCACGATTAAACGTTTGCGAATCGAATAACGATGACGAGAAGAACCTTGGCTTGAAAACCTTGCTAAAATTCGAAAATTCCCCTTGATAATAAGGTGTGTGCCTGTGAGTTTAAGGAGAACAAGGAGCCTTCAATTTTTTTGGGTGAGGGAGGCGTGCGTTTATAGTGTTATTGGGGTGATTTTGCACATTAAATACTAAGTAACCCACTAAGAGTAGCTTAGTCCCATTAAAAAGGTTAATTAGGTCTAATAAGCCCATTAGTGCATAATTAAAATATTTTGTTTATTAAAGTTTGTGAAATTAATAACCAGGTTGTCAAACATTCGTATTTTTAATGAAAATCGTATATTGATAAAAATTACGTCTCGGCGTATAAAAATCACCTCAAAACTCCTTATTTTCAAAAATAAGAAAAAGTATCACCCTTATTTTAAATAATTAAAAACAATTAACTAATAAAACATTTTCCTATTTTTCAGCTCTCGATCTCCGTTCCTCTATCACAACTCGAATAACCTTTAAAAATGCATTCAAGTAGAAAACTATTATAAAATCATATTAACATATCACCATAATTAATTTAAGCTATTAAAATACAATTAACTGAAACACAAGGAATTGATAATTTTGCATGCATGTGGTTCACGTGTACCTTCGAATTATCGGGGCAATACAAATTGTGCACAGCAGCTTCCAGCAGCAAGATATTCTTCTTCAGTTGTGGAGGTTGCTATGGATGTTTGCTTTTTGCTGAACCATTAAATCAGTCTGTCTCCTAGAAACTAACATGATCCACTTGTGATTTTATGATCTAGCTTACATCCTGCATATCTGCATCTGAATATCCAACTAAATTGAAAGAAGAGTCCTTAACATACCATAAGCCCACATTGTGTGCCTTTAAGATATTTAAAGATGCATTTAGCAGCTGAAAAATGTGATTGCTTAAGATCTGCCTGAAATCTTGCACACATACAAACAAAAAATATAATATCAGGACGAACTAGAAGTTAGATACAATAATAAACCTATTAAACCTCTGTAAAGGGTTTTCTTAACTAATATTCCCCCTTGATCATTGTCTAGTTTGATTGATGAACTCATGGGAGTACTTGTAGCTGAACTTTTTTCCATACCAAATTTCTTAATAAATTACTTCGTATATTTGGTCTGACTCATAAAAGTACCAGTTTCAAGTTGCTCCACTTGCAGACCGAGGAAAAATGTCAGTTCACCCATCATACTCATCTCGAACTTTTTCTGTATTAAATTGGAAAATTTCTCACATAATTTGGGGTTAGTTGACCCAAAAATAACCATATATTTGCACAAGTAAAATATGACAATTCTTTGAAAATTTGAACAGATTCTTATCCATTGATCCAACAGTAAAGTCATGATCAGTTAGGAATTTTGAAAGAGTTTCAAACCATGCTCTTGGAGCTTGGTTAAGACCATATAAGGCTTTGTTCAAATGATAAACATGATCAGGAAGAGAGTTATTAACACAACCTGGTGGTTGTTCAACATATACTTCTTCCTGCAACTGACCGTTCATAAATGCACTCTTCACGCCCATCTGGTAGACTTTAAAGTTCTTGAATGAGGCATAAGCAAGGAACATTCTGATTGCTTGCAGTCTTGCAACTGGTGCATAAGTTTCATCGTAATCTATTCCTTCTTCTTGCCTATATCCTTGTGCTACAATCCTCGCGTTGTTGCGCACAACTGAACCATCTTCGTTCAGTTTGTTTCTGTATATCCACTTTGTATCTATAATGGTTTTAGAAACTGGTCTTGGAAAAAAGTTCTAGACATTGTTATAGGTAAACTGATTTAGCTCTTCTTAGCATGGCATTTATCCAATTAGGATCAGCAAGAGCTTCATAAGTTTTATTAGGTTCCAGTTGGGAAACGAAAGCTAAATGAATAAATAAATTAAAATTTTGATTCCGAGTTCTTACCGGATCAGATGGATTACCTATTATCAATTCTGGTGGATGTGATTTCTTCCTATCTGTACTCAGCATTTGTTGCATCCAACTCAGCAAATGCTTCGGTTGGCAACTGAATATTTTATTCAGTTTCAGTTGCTGTTGTATCAGTTGGTAACTGAGTACTATCATTTTGTTCCACCATCTAGTTATCAGTAACAATTTCTTGTTCAACTGATTGATCCAACACTTCTGGTTCTGGTGTTTGAAGGATATTTCGATTGATGTGATTCTCTTGTTCATTATCATCTTCCAAACTAATATCTGTAAAGCGATCAACTAGCTCAACTGGATCAGTTGGCTCATCAGTTAGCACAGATTCATCAAATACAACATGAATAGACTTCTACATTCAAAGTGCATTTGTTAAAATCTCTGTAAGCTTTAGTAACTGATTAATACCCAAGAAATATTCCATATGCAGATTTAGCATTAAAAGCTTTCAAATGATTTTTTCCATTATCAAGAATAAAACATTTGCAGCCGAATATTTTGAAATAAGAAACCACGCTTTTGCGTCCATGCCAAAACTCATACGGTGTTTTCAAATGATTCTTATTAATAATTGATCTGTTCTGAGTGTAACATGTAGTGTTTACTGTTTCTGCCCAAAACCTCTGAGAAATATCAGAATCAGCAAGCATTGTTCTAGCAGCTTCTTTACTGGTTAGATTTCTTCTCTCAGCTATACCATTTTGCTGAGGAGTTCTTGCTGCTGAGAGCTCATGCTTGATCCCAGTATTTTCTAAAAATTGTCAAATATTTTGATTGATGAATTCAATCCCTCGATCAAACCTTATTCAATCAATCCCTACTGGATTTTCATTTAATAGTCTTTTGAAAAGATTAATCAGTTGTGTAGCAGTTTGGTCTTTGGATTTAAAAAAAAAATAACCCAAGTAAATCTTGAAAAATCATCCACGACTACTAAGGTGTATTTCCTTCCCCCTAAGCTCATGACGGGTATATGACCAAAACTATCCATATGTAGCAGTTCTAAGCATCGGGAAGATGATTTACAACCCTTGTTTTAAATGAAGATCTTACTTGCTTTCCAAACTGACATGCTGAACAAATTTTAGCTTTTGAAAAATCTATTTTGGGCAAACCAGTTACAAGATCATGGTTACTCAGATAGGCAATAGATTTAAAGTTTAGGTGGTTCAACCTCTTATGCCACAACAAGTTTTTAGAAGATTTGGAAGCTATAAAACGAACTGGTGCATAAGATTGATCAGTCCAACTGAATTTGTAGGTGTTCCCACAACGATTTCCAATTAGAATGACCTCATTAGTTGAGTCTCTAACTGAGCAGGTGTATTTGTCGAACTGAATTGAGAATTTATTGTCGCATAACTGACTGATGCTAATCAAGTTATATTTCAAATTCTTAACTAGTAAAACATCTTTGATAGTAAAATTACCATGGATAAGCTTACCATGACCCACATGTTTATCTTTGGAGTTGCCTCCAAAACTGATGTTTGGATCAGTGTATTTGATCAGTTGGAATGGAAAATTTTCATCCCCTGTCATATGACGTGAGCATCCACTGTCCAGATATCAGGTTAATTCTTTGTTTGTACCTGTCACCTGTTGACTGGTTGACTCCAGTTTTGTGTAATCAGCCATCAGACACTTGATCTCCTCATCATCATCACTGGAGCAACTCAAGCTCTCCGGTTCTGAGTCATCACTGTCAGATTCTGCCCATTTGGACTTAATTTCCTCTGCTAGAAGCACCTCATGTTCCTTTCTGTATGATTTCTTATCATCCTTAGTTCTTCTCTTATGCTCGTAAGATTTCTTTACCTTTTCAGTTGAGCCTCGACTGTTTTTCTTTGGCTTAGGACAGCAGCAATAAAGTGGCCAGCTTTGCCACAAGTTGTAGCAAGCATTAGGTTCTTCCTTGGAGTTATTTATCTGATATTGTCTTTGAAAGTTTCCTTGATTTATTCTCATAAATCTTCCAAACTTTCTGACAAATAATTACATAGCGTTATTACTTAACTGATCAGCAGATTTGTCAACTGAACCAGTTGGTTCCAGTTTGACAGCTGTAATGTCCGAAAAATCAACCTACGTAAATCGCATGCATGCAAAATTATTTTAATTGCTTAATTGTTTTAATTAATTGTTTTTTAAATGCTTGCATGATGTTTATTATATGATTAAATGTATAATTGCATGATTAAGTGATAATATGACATGATTACATGAAATTAAGGATTTTCCCAAATATTCGATAATAGGCTAGAAAAGGAGATCGGAGACGACGAAGACAAGAATATTTTTCAATAAATAATGGCAAAGCTTCCTAATATGATTTAATTTTCCTAAAATGATGGATTTCGAATTATTTTACGAGTTGAGCTCAATTTTTCCCGGGAAGCCGGTTTTGGGCAAACAAGGAGTTTTAAAAGATCAAAAATATTATTTTATGGAAACTAATTTTATAAAATTTTATTATTTAATTAATTAAGTGTTATTGGGCTCAATTTAATTAATTTAAGTAGTCCCAATTACCCTTAATCTTGCAAGCCCAAAACCAAAGCTCATTAATATGTAATTAAAATTATAAATAAGTATTCTAGGTGTTTTAAACCTCATAAATCTCCTTCATCAGCCGTGAATCATGCCTCAAATCACACACAATATTTCGAAAAAATAAGGAGAAGAAAAAGGCTAGGAGTTCTTCGTCGTCTGGTCGTCCAACGTCGCACCCTCAACAACGATCAAATAATCGAGCATTTTAAACGCAAATGCACGTTCCTAAACTCCTTTAAACATCATACAAATCGTATTATGCATGATTTAATTGTTTTTGTATGGAAAAATAGGTATTCGATAATTTTTACGGTAAAACGTTTATACGACGTTTTTACGCTTTTATGAGAATCGTTTTTGAATCCAACGATACGCTGCCAAGGTAGGATGATTATATGATTGAAATATGTACAAAACATGATAAGTATTGAAGGTAATAGGATGTAACAACCGAGGAACAAACCAAGTAGGGACCGTAAGTTGTTGGGTTTTTAAATTTCAAAAGGGTTCGGTTCTTATGCATGGCTTCAAGGGGCTCATCCAGGGCTCGTCCAAGGGTAGTGGTGGTTTTGATCTAGGGCTAGGGTTGGGTCCTAGGGCGGCTAGGGTTCGAGCTTGGGGCTGGGGAAAAGTCCACGTGAAGTGGGACTCTCCCCCATGTGCTGATCGCAGCTGCTGTGGTTCGGGAGAGAGGGCAGCGCGGCTAGGGGCGAGTCAAGAGGGTCCTAGGGTGAGGGGCAAGGGCTGGGCCAGGGGTTGGAGTGACTAGGCTGGCCGCTGGTTCGGGAGAGCGTGAGGGTGCAGTAGCAGCGCAGGAGTGTTGTTCTTGGTTCAGAGGTGCGCTGCAGTGGGCTCCAGTGCTGGGGCTAGTCTGGGTAGGGTCTGAGCGTGGTCCAAGGAAGGTTAGGTTCAGGTGGGCTCGGTGGTGGCTCAACTGGAAGTGTCCTAGGGTGGCTAGGAAACCTAAGCATATGTTAGCATGCTGGGCGCATGTGGTGTTTCTTCGGGCATGGCGTTTTGCGTGGGTCAGGGTCTGGTCCAAGGGCTTGGGCTCGGGTCTGGGACTGGTCTAGGGTCAGTAAAGTTCATGGGTGGTCAGTGGTTATATGGCTTGATGAGCTCCAAAGGCAATCTAGGAGTCCTAATGTTCCTATGATACTAACGAACACACGCATGCATATTGGGTCTCGGTTCCAGGAGTGATTGGTGAGCTAGGGACTAGTTCTTTGGGCTGGGCTTGGTCCAGAGGGTTCCTAGATGGGTTGGCTCGGGTTTGGCTCAAGGTGGCTTGGGCGTGGCTCGAGTATTTTGGGAAGATGGCTCGGGGTGTTCGACTATGTGTCAATTTCGAAAATTAAAGAACTAAAATTGAATCCATGGGTTCACGGGTGTGGCTCACGACTTGGAAGGGTAGAATAAATAATAAAAATGTTATGTTTAAACTTTGGGATTAAAATAATGAGTTTTTGAATTATCCGAGATTTAATCGCCGCACGAAACGTTAATTAAATAATTAATTGAAACACCTAGTTTTAAACTTTATAAAATTATGAAAAAATTATATTTAAATTATAGAATTTTTACGTCCAGGAGAAAAACGATAATTTTACACTTAAGAAAATATGTAAACTCTTGGCAACGTCCCGAAGGATCATAATGCTTGTAAAATGATATTATATGATTTAAAAATATGAATTTGATGATAATATGTATTTTATGTTTTATGGTAAAGCTATACAATTTATACTGTTTAAAATATTTTTTTTGGAAAGTTCTCTTATTTTATGATTTTTTTTAGAAAGGGAAAAATTGTAGAACCCAAAAATCAGATTACGTATAAGTCATGCATAATTTCTATTATTTAAATTAAAAATGAATTTTATGAATATATGAAGTGTTTTATTTATTTTAAAAGTATATGTTTAGTTTTATCTTTTCAGGATAAATACGCAATGGTCGGACCGGAGTTTGGAGATTAGAGATAAGATTAATAGTAAGAAAATATTCCTAAATTTAATTTAAGTCAAAGAATAATTTAATTTTAAAAAATAATGTTTTAAGATTTATTAATTTTATGTGAGCTAAGTAATTAAATAAATTCTTTTAGGTTCCATATTTAATTAAAGCTTAAATTAAAATTTGTAAATAAATGAGGATGAATTAATCTAGGAATCATATATTCAAGAAATTAAACATAACATTTAAATACTTAAATTTGAGGTCAAGCATGCCATGAAAGATTCTAAGCAAGATTCTAAACTAAATTAATTTGCTAATGCATTAAAATATATATAGTGGAGGTTTAAAATCTTAAACAATTAAAATGCAAGGTTTAAATAAAAATAAACTATGCAAATGACTAATAATTTCAGTCAAGACATTCCAATGGTGTAGTAAATCTCATTCAAATCACCTCATTGGTCTTTAAAGTAAATACCATTCCCCACCTGTAATTCACTAGTTATTAGTACATTCAAATACTATAATTCACATAAATTTTTCCTCAAACCATTATCTTAGCAGATTAACGTGCACAGGCAGTAGGAATAATAAGAAAGAAACCAACGACAGCAAGGGAATAAGGAACAATTCAAAACCCATTCAACTCCTTCACTTGTAACTCCCATCTTAATGCATTTTATGACACCTTTACCACCCTTTGTATCAGTCACCTCTATGGTCTATTATAGCTACAACCTGAAGTTTCGAAAATAGCAGAGAAACAGCAACCAGAAATCGTGATAGCAGCAACATAAAAAGTAAGAAAGAAATCTCACTCCGTTCCGCCGCTCGTATTCGTCGTATTGATCTGTTTTTTGTCAAAACAAATTCCAGGCATGTACATATTATTCCTTTGCTCTTCAATCAAGTCATATTAAGTAGTTTAAATCAGTATATGTTCAGGAATAAAGTGACAACACGAAATTGACAGCAACTTATTCAAACTCAGGACATACACCTCGGCTTTTTGATTGTGCTTCACGGTTGGTGTGTTTTTGTTGATTTCAGGATGTTGTTCGGTTCCAGGAACTCAAGGTTGCTTCTAGGCATAATTTAGAATGTGTTAGGGTGTTTTTGGTTCAATGGTTTGAGTCCATACATACACCAACAAAAAAATGACAGCAAATTTTCCTTGAGTGCAGAATTTGGGTCAAGGTTTTATCATTTTTGTGTTTAGGGTGTGTGTTCGAATCTTGGCTGTCCTAGGGACTATAGCCACTGGTTAGAACCCTCCCTTATCATGTCTAGGATGTGACCAAGTCAGTCTTTCCATGTTTGGTTCACGGCTCATCAGATTTTTACAGCAACATAGCATACGTCCCACAGTTTTCAAAATTCTGAATTTTTGGCTGAGTAAACTTCGGTTTTGGTGGGTTGTTTGGATTATGGTTGGCATCTAGCCCATAGCCATGGTTCATACAACACTCCATCATGTCTAGATCAATCCATGGTCGATCAAATGGCCCTTGGAACTGAGACAAGACATAAAATATTTCAATACAACACACTACACAACAAGTGGTGCTCTCGGCTAGTATGCTGTGATGGTCTTAGGTGTTTGCTTGGGTTGTGGTTGGCTTTTAGCCCTTAGCCATGGTCCAAGCCATGCCTTAGGATGTTGGTAGAGTCTTTGGTCGGTGGTTCAAGCCAATGGTCATTAAATTTCAGAGTTTACACCACAAACATACAAGCTGCTACTGCTGTATTTTGACAGCAACTTTCAGTTTAGGTTTTGGTGCTTGTTTGAGTACTTGGTTGGCTTTTAGCCCATGGCCTTGGACTGAACCATACCATAATTAGTTAGGAAAGTCATGTTTTTGGCCGTTCGTGATTCGGCTGAGTTTATAGGTCGTACGAGAATTTACGATGCAATGTGCCAAAATGACTCTCGAAAGAGTGTTTTATGTTTTTGGATTCCATTCACCAATGTTCGTGTACAACTATCATCATGAACATTTTTCAGTATGTTAGGGGTATTTTTAATCATGGTTAAACGTCGGTTTAATGTTGGTTCGGGTTTGTACGAATCTATGATTAAAAATCAAGTTATTGGTTCTAATTGTCTCGTTTTTAGTTCGATTGTTAAGTTTTTGTCAAGTTAAGATCAATTGTATGTGTCACCTATTATAACTAGGTTGCAGCAAGCCTGGGAGCGATCCAACTCATCCGGTAAAAACAAGGTTATAATTATATTACGTGCATAAAAATATAAAATGTTTATTTTTGAGATATATGCGATATGTCTTGTGGCCACCTTACGTTTATGGGTTTGAAAGTCGGTAGGCGCAATCGAGGAATTCTCCACTCGGTGACTTGCGACCGGTTTACGATTATGTATGGGTACGGATATCCAGTCCAAGGGCTGTGGTGATCTCTACCGCTCGGTATACTGTGGTTTAGTCTGATCCGGCGCTCACGTTATGTTATGGGCCACTTGCTTAGAAACATTATCTCTACCAGAAATGATTATATGATATGACAGAGCTCTATTGAGCAAAGTTTTACGTATGATTTTCAGATATGCACGTAGTTATAATTATTCATGATACCATTTTCACCATGCGCTTTATGATACCATATTTTTACGTTGCATGCGATTTTATGACTATATTTACTTGTTATTCACTATATATACATGTTGAGTCTTTAGACTCACTAGACTTGATTGTTCTAGGTATTGATGAGGTCGAGACTGCGGGCGGAGACTAGTGAGCTATTTTGGGGCAGTAAACCCTAGGACCTCATGTTTTAGTTTATGCACCTTTTATCGTTCAAACTAAATTTTATTATGTTGGATTATTTTAAGTTGTTGTTGGAAACAAAATGTTGACTTCCGCTGTTATTTTAAAGTTAAAATTATTTACATGTTTATTTTATAAATGAGGCAAGATAATTATTTCTTTAGAAAATTTTTAATAATTCAGCTAAAAATACGAATATGAAATACGGGCCTTTACAAAAATATTTTGAGAGATGTGAATTGACTGTGAAAAAAAAATATGATTTAGGATATATGATTTTATGACGATGTCGTGAAACGTCTGCTTAATCATTTTCTTAAAAAGTACTAGGAAATATTTTTTTTTCCTCTCCAAGATTCGACCAAATACATATACATGTACATAAAATACTTTTGCATCATTTTAAAATAAAACATCCAACTAGTATTTGAAAATAACTTGCACTAGTTAAAACATGAAATCGTCAAATGTTTTACCAAACCTAAAAAGCAATAAACATGAAAAGTGTAGCCCATACTATACCTCTCAAAAATCTCTCAAAAGCATAAGCAAATAGTCGTAAAATCTTTAATACAGATCATAAACTTAAATGCGGAAAGTAGAAGCGCTGATCCTCGAGTTATGTGCACCTTCAGTCCAGTCAGGTCAACCATCAAGACCTCTCATATCATAATTATTAGTATCACATACATCAATCACACCTAGTGAGTCTAAAGACTCAACACATAATACTCGTGATAACAAATAATACGTAATACAGATCACATACAACAGTGAAAAAAACTTGTACTTCAAATAACATTATCATAATAATGCATAAACTTTAAACATAATTACTTTCAAAACATTTTCATATCAACATATTCATATTCATGTTCGTGTTTTTCGAATTCAGATCGTGATTGTGACTCGTATTCTTAATCGTATTGGGCGATGGATCCATCTACAGAAAACCACAGTACTGGGTGGCGGGGACACAAGTGAGACTCTCACCGGTCAACTAGGCCTTGACCAATGTACTAACATATTCGTATTCGAATTCGTATCCGTAATCCAAAGAAACACGATCGTCGGGCTCCCACTGAGACCATAACCCTCACGATATTTCCAACATATCACGTATTTAGTCACAATCCCTTCACGTCCTTAACATGTCGTATTTCTATCACTTAATAAACATTCATATAATATCATTTTATTTTGAAACCAAGCATGCAACATGTCTTTTAAATGTCCATATTTAATAAAAATCATAGACATTTAAAAATCATACTTTAACATATAAAATTAATAAACATCCATAATCATTAGCATATAAAACATAACTTAGGACACTATCATGACGTTTACTAATTTTTAAGTGTAAAATGACTGTTTTACCCATAGACATAAATTCCACGTTTTTGACTTTTTCTTAATTCCATTGACTATAACATGTCCCAAATAATTATTTAAACCTAAATTAAATTTCCTAAAATTTTATTTAGCTTAAATACTAGGCTTTTTAATTAATTCGTAATTAGTCGTTTTGAAGGCGTTTTAATCCCGAAAAATACCAAACTTTACTATAAAATTCCTAAATTAAAAACTTAGTCTTTTTATATAATTTTAGCCCTTTTGAACCATGACTCGACCCCCGTGGGCTATGTTTCTATTTATTTTAATTCTAAAAACCCTAACTTGACCCTTGAAAGTTCCCCCGAACCATCTTTCGATTTTCTCGAGCCATCCTCAAACCATGTTGTTCAAGACCCTGATCAACCCCTTAGGCCACGCCCCTTAACCCTTGGAACCCACAGGACCTGACCCATATCATCGAACCGAAGATCCCAAACCAAGCACTTCCGCTGGCCGAGAATCTCCAAGTGTATGACCCTACGTTTTTGGTGCCTAGGACCCTAGCCGACCGAGCCACCCCTGAACCATCATGTTGTGCACTCACCTAGGACCATAAGGAGTCATCATAGACCAGCTCGTTGTCCCCTAGACCAAGCCCTTGTCCCTACACAAGCTCTGAACCCTGCGCGTAATTCTACTTGTCTCTCAGGTGTGAGTCCTAGCAACAGCCCATGACTCTAGTCCTAGCATGGATAGGACCCTACCCCCTGACCCTTCACGAACCTTAGCTAAGCCCTGACCCAAGCCAAGACACAAGCGAGCCCCTATGACCCAACACCAAACCATACGTTCACTTTCTGCCAGGTTTTGGTTCCAGCTTATGTTCAACTTGTTTGCAACGTATGTGTGTGATCTTAGAACTCTAAAAGCCATGTAAAACCATGCTAAATCATAACATATATCATGGCAGCCCTTAAAAAATACAAACACATTATTTTTGAAGGAAAATCCAAGCAAAAAGTTTGACATATGCCACAAATCCAAAAATAATTCAAGGTGTTACTTGTTTTCCAAACTTTTCATGAATAAAACATATTATGGTGTAATGAGGTTTTGAAGGAAAGAAAATATGCGTGCCTTTACATTTTAAACGCACGAATTCTCGTTGACGATTGCAAAGAACGACGGCAAGGCCCTAGGCTTGAAACTCCCTTTGAAGCTCACGGTTTTCTCTTGAATTTTGTGATGTGTGTGTGCCCGTCTTGGAGAGATTTTGGTGTAGCCAAAATTCTGAAAAGTGAGGCGTGTGTTTTGTGTAGGGGTTTGGGGTGGTTTTACATATTATATAGTTAGGTATTTTATTAACAAGGCTTTAGGCCTACTAAGAATTATTTAGGCCCATTAATGCTTAATTAAAATTTAATTAAAATATTTAAAATAGCTTTGTTAAAATAAGTTTATGAATTTAATAGCCGGGTTGCCAAAAAGTTCGTATTTTTGTTGAAAAACCAACACCGATAAAAATTACTTCCCGGCGTATAAAATCACCTTCAAAACTCCTTATTTTCAAAAATATGAAAGACCCTCGACCATATTTTAAATAATTAAAAACAAGTATTTAATAAAAACATTTTACGTTTCAGCCTTCGATCTCCGTTCCTCGATCACAACTCGAATAGTCCTTAAAAATACAGTTTTATGCATAAAATATTATTTAACATATAATCATGCATGTCACATAATAAATTAAGCAATTAAAATCATTTAATTAGTCATCTTTCATATTTCCTAGATTTTCATGCAGATGAATTATGTCGTCTTAATTTTGGACCTTACAATTCCTCCCCCCTCCCCCTTAAATAAAATTTCGTCATCGAAATTAGAATTCACCTAGGACGAAATTAGAATTCACCAAATAGTTCACGGATAGCGACTCCTCAAGTCCCTCTCGGTTTCCCGAGTATCTTTTTCTTCTAAGTGATTCAGCCACTTGACCTTGACCATTGGAATTACTTTGTTTCGAAATATTCTTTCTTGCCTTCCCAATATTTGGACAGGTCTTTCCACATAAGTCATATTTGGAGTTAATTGGAGTGGTTCATTATTAAGTACATGTGATGGATTCGACATGTACTTCCGCAGCATCGAAATATAGAACACATTGTGAACTCCAGAAAGCATTGGTGGCAACGTCACTCTATAAGCTAGTGTCCCAATCCTCTCCAATATCTCAAATGGACCGACAAATCTTGGACTAAGCTTGTCTTTCTTGCCAAAGCGCATAACACCTTTCATAGGTGCTATTTTCACAAATACATGGTCGCCCACTGTAAACTCTAAACCTCTTCATCTCTTGTACGCATAACTCTTTTGTCGGCTTTGTGCAGTCTTCATTCTCTGACGAATTTTGACTACAAGCTCGACAGTCTCTTCAATCACATCTGGACCAATCTCTCTCTTTCACCAACCACGTCCCAATAAATAGCAGATCTACATTTTCTTCCATAAAGTACCCTCAAATGGAGTCATCCCGATAGATGATTGGAAACTATTATTGTAGGTGAACTCCACTAGAGGTAATTTTGATTTCCGCAACTCCCTTGGAAATCAATAACACATGCTCGCAGTAGATCTTCCAGGACTTGAATAACTCTTTCAGACTGACCATCGGTTTTAGGATGAAATGTTATACTGAATAATGACTTAGTCCCCATCGTTGCATGTAGACTCTTCTAAAAAGATGACGTGAATCTCGGATCCCTGTCAAAAACAATAGATACAGGAATCCCATGCAGACGAACTATCTCTCAAATATATAACTCGGCAATACTGAATAATGGTGAAGGTCGTCTTAATAGGTAGAAAATGCGCAGATTTTTTAAGACGATCTACTATCACCCATATGGCATTAAATCCCTTAATAGTCTTCGAAAATCCCACAAAAAAGTCCATCGTAATATTTCCCATTTCCACTCGAGAATAGAAAGCGACTTAAGCTTTCCCGCTGGCCTCTGATGCTCTGCTTTAACCTTCTGACAAGTCAAACACTCGGATACAAATCTCAGAATGTCCCTCTTCATGTCTGGCCACCAATATAACAACTGCAAATCTTTATACATCTTCGTGCTTCCCGGAGGAATGGAATAAGGTGTGTCATGAGCTTCCTTCATAATAAGATCTCTCAAAGAATCGTCGCTAGGAACCCATAAACAATCTCGATAACGAACTATACCATCCATCTCATAATACAATATCCGGCCCTTGGCTTCATCTCTAGCTCTCCATTTTTGCAATTGCTCATCGATAGACTGCCTGTCACAAATTCTATCACTCAAGGTCGACTGTACAGATAATGTGGAAAGATTAGGGCCTCGCCCATAGCGTAGATTTTAAGCTCAAACCGCTGTATCTCAGACTGCAACGGTCTTTGGAGTGATAAATGAATGATAAGTGCTGCTTTTTTACTCAATGCATCTGCCACAACATTAGCTTACCCCGGATGATATCTAATCTCACAGTCGTAGTCCTTTACTAACTCAAGCCATCTACGATGTCTCATATTAAATTTCGTTTGGGTGAAGAAGTATTTCAGACTTTTATGATCGATGAATATTTTTCACTTCTCCCCATAAAGGTAGTGTCTCCAAATCTTCAATGCAAAAACTACTGTTGCAAGCTCAAGATCATGAGTAGGGTACTTTTTCTCGTGAATTTTCAACTGTCTCGACGCATAGGCTATAACTCGGTAATTTTTCATTAGAACTGCGCCTAAACAAAGTTTAGAAGCGTCGGTATGCAAAACATACTCTACTTGCCAAGACGGCATAGACAATACTGGCGCTGATATCAATGCTTGCTTTAACTTATCAAAATTGTCTTGACACTCAGATTCCTCAAATAAACTTTGTATTCTTCTTAGTCAAGGATGTCAAAGGTACTGCAATATATGAGAATCCCTTGATGAACTTGCGATAATAGCCAGCGAGTCCCAAGAAACTAAGAATCTCGGTCACACTCTTCGGTACTGGCCACTCTTTCACTGCCCTCCACTTTAATCGGATCAACTTCAAGGCCATCACTAAAAATGATTTGGCCTAAGAAAGCCACTCTATCAAGCCAAAACTCGCACTTTTTGAATTTTGCATAAAGCTTCCTGTCTTGCAGTACTTGTAGTGATGTCCTCAATTGACGACTATGCTACTCTTTATTCTTCGAATAGATCAATATATCATCAATGAAGACTATAATAAACTGATCCAGATACGGCTGAAATATGCCATTCATGAGATCCATGAAGATCGCTTGGCGCATTGGTCAGCCCGAATAGCATGACCATAAATTCATAGTGCCCATATCTCGTATGAAATGTTGTCTTGTGAACATCCGACTCTTTAACTTTCAACTGATGGTATCCAGAACGAAGATCAATATTAGAAAATATCAATGCTCCTTGCAACTGATCAAATAAATTTTCTATTCTTGGCCGTGGATATTTATTCTTGATAGTGACCCTATTAAGCTCTCGATAATCAATGCAAAGACGCATACTACCATCTTTCTTCTTCACAAATAAAACCGGTGCACCCCATGGAGAATAACTAGGGTGAATAAAACCCATATCCAGCAATTCTTGGATTTGATCCTTTAGTTCTTTCATTTCGGCAGGTTCTAGACGATAAGGCGCTTTAGATAGGAACAGTGCCTGGCATTAGATCAATAGAGAATTCTACTTCACGATAGGGTGGGATACCATAAATGTCTTCGAGAAAGACGCTAGGAAAATCTCTGACAATATCAACATCCTCCAATTTCTGACTGATAGGAGCATGTGCGGTAGTGACACATTATAGAAAATCTTGGCACCCATGCTTAATAAGTTTCCTCGCACATAGACAATAGATAATGTGCGGCATTTTTTTGTTTCTCGCCGCCTCAAAGACAAAAGATTTACCACTAGACGGTCAAATAGACACTGTTCTCTGACGAAAATCAATCGAAGCTCCATTCGCTGATAACCAATCCATCCCAAGTATAACATCAAATTCAGGAATAGGAAGCACAATAAGATCTGCACGAACCCCATATTTGAATAAACGAAGCTCCAGATTTTTTACAATTTTAGACTTGAGCATTAGATCACCGGAAGGAATAGAAACTTTGAAACCCAAACCCATATCTTCAGGAAAAATATGGAGTCTTTTGATGAAGGCTTCAGATATGAAAGAATGTGTAGCTCCCGAATCTAGAAGTGCATAGGTTGCCAGACCTTGAATGATAATCCTCCATGCGGCGAAAACGTCTTTTAAAATCTTTTCGTGTTTAAGCTTAAGGATTTACTATCATTAATTTCCCAAAATTATGGGAAGATTATGTGTTGAACTTAAGCTTTTCTTGAAAAAAATTGCATTTTAGCCATTCAATTTTTTTCGAAATTTGCATTTTAGTCCCCAGATTTTGGATATTTGCAATTTAACCCTTATGTTTTTCGAAAATTGTGTTTGTTGTCCTAAATAATTCGTAAATTAAACTTAGGTCCTTTATCTCGGTTAATTACTTTTTGGTCCCTTAATTATCGAAAATTTGCTTTTATTATCCTTTAGAATTTGAAAATTGCATTTAGGCACCTCCAAAGATTTCAAAACCCTTAACAAATCCTTAAATTATGATTTTCTTTAGTTTTGGCCCTAAAATTTTTATTGGAAATATTACATCCTTCATATAAATTTGAGGCACAAAATTCAATACCAATTTCTATGGTTTCTAAAATCATATCTTAAATCCAACTAAGGTAGAACATGCAACCTAATTTTCACTAAGTTAAATCTTGTTCCCAATTTTATTCTAATAACCAATTTAACATTTCATGCAATAATAGGCAATATAAAAATGTTAAATGACTAGGTTACCCGTGATAAGCATAGTGTCTGCCTCCTTCTCAGTTTCTTCAGCATTCATAACATAAGCTCGTCCCATAGTGGCTGCATTTTTCTTTGGGAAATCAACAGCTTTGTGCCCTTATTCCTTGCATATGAAACACTTAGTAGTACCCCAAACACATGGTCCATAGTGTAGTCGATTTCACTTATTACATGGTTGTCCTTCTGCAGGTTTTGGTGCTGCAGGTGAAGGCTTTTGTGGTGCTTGTTTCTTGACTTGACCTTGGGTCTTTTGAGGCCCTTGAGGTCTAGGAGGACCCATATATGGCTTCTTGTTTGGCTGATTATTATTATTATGTTGCTGCCTTTTGCGCTGTAACTCAAACTCAATGTCCTTCAAGGATTGCTCAGACTGGAATGCATAAGTAACGGCAGTAGCATAATCCAAAGGACGCATCATCATAACATTATTCCGTATGGTGGGTCGTAGACCATCCATGAAGTGTCTAAGCTTCTCCTCAGCATCCATGGCAATAAAGGGTACAAAGTGACAACACCTATCAAATCATTTCACAAATTCAGCAACAACAGCGTCTCTCTGACAGAGAGTCATAAATTCCCTCTTTAATCGCCCTCTGACATCAGCAGTAAAATATTTCTCGTAGAATATCGTTTTGAATTGAGCCCAAGTAAGTGTAGCAAGGTTTAACACCATGCTCGGCTCCTTACCACCATAAAGAAGCGTCTTCCCTTAGTAGATAAGTGGTAAACCTCACACGGTCAGCATCCCCCATATCCAGATAGCGAAAGTGTACTTCGAGTGAATGGATCAAACCCTCAGCAGCAAAAGGAACGGTAGTGCCAGAAAATTCCTTCGGCCCTAGCTCCGTAACTGATCGTAAATATCATGTTGTGGCCTAGGTTCCTGCTGCATCTGCTGTAACTGCTGCTGCAACTGTTGTTGCTGTAACTGCTGCTGCTGTAACTGTTGCTAGAAGAGACGAGCCATCCACTATAATGCACGAGTAGCAGCATCCCCGGAGGAGGTGGTGGGGGTGCATTCCCTTGACAGTTCACATTGTTCTCTGGTTGGTTTTCATTGACAGGGGCACGTCTAGGAGGCATTTTATCTGAACGTTTTCAAAATTCTAATGTAACCAACATGCATTTTAATCTAAGTTTTCTAATCACGCGATATATCCTAATTAATCTAGAAATTTAAGCATGCACATCATAAGTACTCAAAAAAACTAGTAAACATGTTACATAAATAATTATTCATGTCATCATGCATGTAACATCATATTAAATCATATAAAGCATGTAAAACATACAAATTAAGGCTTGACGACTGATCTTCCTGGTGCTGATGGTGGCACAACCCTTTACAGAACCATTGCTCTGATACCAACTGAAACGTCTGCATAATCATTTTCTTAAAAAGTTACTAGGAAATTTTTTTTGTCTCTCCAAGATTCGGTCAAATACATATACATATACATAAAATACTTTTGCATCATTTTAAAATAAAACATCCAACTAGTATTTGAAAATCACTTGAACTAGTTAAAACATTAAATCGTCAAATGTTTTACCAAACCTAAAAAGCAATAAACATGAAAAGTGTAGCCCATACTAAACATCTCAAAATCTCTCAAAAGCATAAGTAAATAGTCGTAAAATCTTTAATACAAATCATAAACTTAAATGCGGAAAGTAGAAGCGCTGGTCATCGGGTTATGTGCACCTTCAGTCCAGTCAGGTCAACCATCAAGACCTCCCATATCATAATTAATATCACATGCATCAATCACACCTAGTGAGTCTAAAGACTCAACACATCATATTCTTGATAACAAATAATACGTAATATAGATCACATACAACAGTGAAAAATACTTGTACTTCAAATAATATTTTCATAATAGTGCATAAACTTTAAACATAATCATTTTCATAAACATTTTCATATCAACATATTTGTATTCATATTAACATATTCATATTCATGTTCGTGTTTGTCGAATTCAGATCGTGATTGTGAGTCGTATGCTTAATCGTATTGGGAGACAGATCCATCTATAGAAAACCACAGTACTGGGCGGCGGGGACACCAGAGACACTCTCACTGGTCAACTAAGCCTTGGCCAATGTATTAACATATTCTTATTCAAGTTCATATTTGTATCCGAATCCAAGAAAACACGAAAGTCTGGCTCCCACTGGGACCATAACTCTCACGATATTTACGATATATCACTTATTTAGTCACAATCCCTTCACGTCCTTCAACGTGTCGTATTTCCATCACTTAATAAAAACATGCCTTATGTGATGACTTGATGTGGCATACATGACATTGCGATTGGAATATCGATGTATAAAATAAATATTTTGTTAACACACATTGTTTGATGCATACATCGATACATGACATGCACGTTGAGTTATGATCCTTGGATACCCTGATTTGATTTGATTTGATTCTGGGGTTTGTGAACACAATGCTATGTTTGGTATTATATGACTCTTAAAACATAGACATTAGTGGCCCCGATGATTGATTGAGATTTGGGATTTGATGACGCTTTGTTGCATTATCATATGAGTATCCCTGATTGAGGCCGGTGTGCCAGCTCGATCATTGATTTGATAGCGATTCGTTTGATTCTGACATGTGCTCAGTGGATGGGAATTTGACCTGATATCTCCACGACATACATTATCATCGTCTAGATATCTGTTGTATATATGATGGTTGTTTCATACGGAGCTTTGCTCACCCCCAAGGGGGGCTGTTGTTGTCTTTGTGTGTGGACAATGGCAGGTACTCCAGGATATCTGGAGACCAAAGATGGTGCTTCTGGAGGGAGTCACTGTTGAGTTGAGGTTTTATGCTTTGTTTTCCCAGTATATATATGTATCTATATACCGGGGCATGTCCCGAGGATATGAGTTGTTTGTATGTAGTTTTTTTGGATTGCGTTTGGGCTTGGTTTATATTGTGACGTGTTGAGAGGAGACTATATTATATACTATTTTTAGTATTATAATTACAGTTGACATGTTTCGGGCTCATTGTAAAGAAAATTTTAACTCGTTTTCTGTTGTAATTAATTAACCCTAATCAGATTGTATTGTAATAACGATTAGGAGTTAAGGCCCCACCTTGTATGGTATCAGAGCATAGCTGGGAATGCTCTATTGAGTCTTGTGTACACATGAATAGGCACAAATGAACTATGCGTATGTGTTTGATTTATTTGTATTACTTGTTCCTACTTGATTTAGTTTGAATAAGTTATTGATGAGATTGATTATGTGAGATGATGATTATGTGAAATTGATATTGATTTGTGCTATTCATCCTCTGATTTGTAGATAGATCCCACAAATGAAACTGCGAGTAGCAGTACTGAGAGGATAGTTGGACAATTTGAAGGATTGTCCATGGATTTAGTGATGGCTCGATTCCAGGATTTGAAACCACCGAGGTTCTTTGGAACTAAGAGTGCTGAAAGAGCAGAGGCCTGGTTGAAGGATATTGAGTACTTGTTTAGTATTGTTGAATATTCCAAGGCTCAGAAACTGAAACTTGCTCTCTATCAGTTGAAAGACCGAGCAAAATCTTGGTGGGAAGCCGCTGAGATTGGATTGAAAGAGGCCGAATTGAAGTCACAATGGATGTCTTCAAGGCCCGGTTTTTGGAGCAGTATTCCCCTCCTTCTTATTATACTGCTCAAGAGAATGAATTAAATAGTTTGCAACAGGGAACGATGACTGTTGCAGAATATGATTCGAAGTTTTCTACCTTGTTGAAGTATGCGCCTCATGTAGCTGCGAATGCAAAAACAAAATATAACAGGTTTGTGAATGGTTTACATCCTGCTATGTATACTTTTGTTGTTTCTGGTTTGCCTACGAACTATGTAGAGGCAGTTGAACGAGCTAAGGCCGCCGAAGCTGGATTAAGGCGAGGAGGTCCACAGTTTACTCCTTCACCTCCAGTGACAGCTCAGCAACCGACCTTGCGTCCAAGAGGTAGGAAGTTTAAGAAGGCTGGTTCCACTGTTTCTTCATCTTCTTCGAGTTCCAGTGGAATCCAGAGAGGGAGTCCCATGATTGCTCCTTATTGTAGTCATTGTAGAGGCAAACATACGATCTGATGTGAATCTTTGTACGAATGAAAAGCAAACACGATTAAAGTCGAATCGCGCCCTCAATTCAATAACAAACAAGGAATCGTTGTTTGTTTGTCCCGATCTTTTGAATCAAGTTTTGGAGTTGTGATATTCACCTCTAAATTATAAAAACTTAGCAATAAATATTCACGTTTAAACAATTGAGAAACAGACGAACCTTCAAAGAACTTGCCCTTGACAATCCGTATGAAATCAACCGACAAACGCCACAAAGTTAAAAACTTTGATAAGTTTGATTTGAATAACAAAGCTAAAGCCTTGAAAAGTTTTTGAGAGAAAACTCAAAAGTTTGACAAAATATCAATAATAAATCTGAATTGTTAAAAATTTCGTGCAGATATCCTTTACATACTCAAAAGATAGCAATATCTAGTTGCCAAAATAATTAGGACTCTAATCAAGGAAATGGATAATTTCCCGAAAATGACTCGCACTCGAACGGTAAAATATGACCGCTCGAGCGCCGAGGGTTCTGGACTATTCACTCTCGGGCGGTAGAAAATGCCCTCTCGGGCGCCGAGTGTTCTGGAAACCGACTCTTGGACAGTCTGTTTGGCGCTCGGGCGGTCGTATTTTACCGCTCGAGCGCGTAGCATTCTGAACGGTTTCTTCATTCATCACTTGAATGGTGTTCTTGTGACTCCCAAACTCGCTCCCATGCATCACGGAGCCTTCCGCACCTCACTTGTAAGTCCTTCTCTTTTGCTCATAATCCCCTACATGCTTCCTTGAATCTCTTCAGTCGTCCTCTCGTGATTGGTCCCTCCGGAAACTCTAAAGGGTCTCATGCTTTCCTTGGGGCTTGACCATCCATGTTCGCATCACCCTCTCCATCTTGAAAAGGATTTGTCCTCAAATCCAGCTCGTCACCTACATCGAACAACGACAAGTCACTAACATTAAAAGTAGAACTCACGTTATACTCACCTGGTAGATCGAGTTTGTAGGCATTGTCATTGATCCTTTCAAGGACTTGAAATGGTCCATCCCCCCTAGGTAATAGCTTTGAACGTCTCTTCTCGGGGAACCTTTCCTTCCTCAAGTGTAACCACACCCAATCTCATTTCTCAAATATCACCTTCTTTTTCCCTTTGTTGGCTTGCTTGGCATATTGCTCATTTCTCTTCTCAATATTGGCCTTGACCTTTTCATGCAAACTCCTAACAAATTCAGCCTTCTTCTTGCCATCTATGTTTAACCTTTCACTCACAGGTAAAGACATCAAATCCAACAGAGTCAAATGATAAAAACCATAAACAATCTCAAATGGTGAATAATTTGTAGTTGAATGCATGCAACGGTTATACGCAAACTCAACAAATGGCAAACAATCTTCCCAATTCTTTAAGTTCTTTTTAAGTATAGCACGCAAAAGTGTTCCTAACGTTCTATTAACAACCTCAGTTTGTCCATCCGTTTGAGGATGACACGTGGTAGAAAACAACAATTTTGTGCCAAGTTTAGCCCACAACATTTTCCAAAAGTAACTCAAGAATTTAACATCACGGTCAGAAACAATACTCCTAGGCATACCATGCAACCTAACGACTTCTCTAAAGAACAAATCCACAATGTGAGAAGCATCATCAGTTTTGTGACAAGAAATAAAATGTGCCATCTTAGAAAATCTATCCACAACGACAAGTATAGAATCCCTCCCCTTCTTTGTCCTAGGCAACCCCAAAACAAAGTCCATAAAAATATCAACCCAAGGTTCACTAAGGACGGAAAGTGGTGTATACAATCCATGTGGTTGTGTTTTAGATTTAGCTTGTCTACAAGTTATGCACTTTCCACACACACACTCAACATCACGTTTCATATATGGCCAATAGAAATGTTCATGCAATGCGCTTAAAGTCTTAGCCACACCAAAATGTCCCATTAATCCACCCCCATGTGCTTCCCTAACAAGTAGCTCACGAATGGATGATTTAGGGATGCACAATCTATCTTCTCTAAACAAGAAACCGTTATGCAAATAGAATCTTTCATGTAGACCATGCATACAAGTTTCAAACACACTCTTAAATTCATCATCCAGCACATACAACTCTTTCACATGATCAAATCCCAAGATTTTAGATTCCAAGGTATAGATCAGTACGTACCTCCGTGATAGTGCGTCGACGACTACATTCTCCTTACCTTGTTTGTACTTGATGATGTAGGGGAATGTCTCTATGAATGCCACCCACTTGGCATGCAGCTTGTTCAGCTTTTGTTGACCCTTAAGGTGCTTTAGAGACTCATGATCCGTATGGATCACAAACTCCTTAGGCCTCAAGTAGTGTTGCCAGGTCTCTAGGGTCCTCACGAGCGCGTAGAACTCCTTGTCATACTTGGGATAGTTCAGGGCGGCTCCATTGAGTTTCTCGCTGAAGTATGCCACCGGTCGACCTCCTTGCATCAAGACTCCACCAATACCTACACCTGAAGCATCACATTAAATTTCAAAGGTGTTAGCAAAATCAGGTAAAACAAGTAAAGGAGCATTAATTAATTTTGCTTAATAAGGTTAAAAGACTTTTCTTGCTCCTCGCCTCAATGAAATGGAACGTTCTTCTTGATCACCACCGTCATGGCGCTGCCAATGTGCTAAAATCCTTTACAAACCTCCTATAGAAGCTTGCAAGTCCATGAAAACTTCGGACTTGACCAATAGTAGTAGGCGATGGCCAATCTCGAATAGCACTTACCTTGTCTTCGTCGACTTGTATCCCCTATGAGCTTACAACAAAACCAAGAAAGACAAGTTTGCTTGTACAAAAATCACATTTCTTCAAGTCAGCATATAGATTTTCAGCCCTTAGTGTGATTAGTACAAGTTTCAAGTGACCAACATGCTCATCCAAGTCTTTGCTATATACTCGGATATCATCAAAGTAAACAACAACAAACTTTCCTATGTATGCACGCAAGACATGGTTCATTAACCTCATAAAGGTGCTAGGAGCGTTAGTTAAGCCAAAATGCATGACCATCCACTCATATAACCCATATTTGGTTTTAAATGCAGTTTTGCACTCGTCACCTTCCCTCATCCTAATTTGATGATAGCCACTCTTTAAATAAATCTTGCTAAAAATACATGCACCATGCAACTCATCTAACATATCATCTAGTTTAGGTATGGGATGCCTATACTTAATGGTTATGTTATTGGTTGCTCTACAATCTACATACATACGCCATGAGACATCCTTCTTAGGAACTAATAAAACAGGTACAACACAAGGTGACATGGACTCACGCACAAAACCTCTATCTAACAGCTCACTTACATGTCGTTGAAGCTCCTTAGTCTCCTCCGGATTGCTCCTATAAGTTGGACGATTCGGCAATGCACTCCCGGGCACAAAATCAATCTGGTGCTCAATCCCCCTCAATGGTGGTAGTCCTTGAGGTAGCTCCTCCGGAAATATATCATCGAACTCCTGCAAAAGTGACACAACAATGCTCGGAAGAGACCCGGCTATATCACTTGTGTTAAGGAGAATCTCCTTGTAAAGAATCAACACAAGTGGTTCATGTGGGTGCATTAAATGTTTCAACTCACCTTTTTGGGCCATATATGTTTTCTTTTTTCCCTCTTTCCTCTCATTTTCTTTCCGCTCAATTTCTTTCCTCTCATTTTTCTTTTGTATGGCTATCTCACTCTTTTTATCACTCTTTTTTCAGCCATTTCATTTTTATTTTCTGTAAGGCTCGAGAATTATCGGTTGTCATTGATGTTGTGTTGAATCGAAGCTATGGTAATGCATGACATTTAGAGTGGAATTTTTAAAGCATGGCCGAAGCCACACCGCTCCCGCGGTGCTAGGACTACCGCCCTCGCGGTGTAGGTGATAGAAAATTGAGGGAAATGTGCGAAGCAACACCGCACCCGCGGTGCGTGCAAGACCGCACCCGCGGTGCTGAGACCGCATCCGCGGTCATGCAAGAGCCGCACCCGCGGTCTAGGTGCTGCAATGTTAGATTAATTCGCCGTGAGCACAGCGCACCCGCGCTCTTGAGTTGCCGCACCCGCGGTTTGCATGCGAAAATGCCACCTTCGATTTTTATGCTGACACTTGGCATGTTATATATATACCTTTGCATGACATCTCATTCTTCAGATTTCCAGCATGCAAGAACCGAGAGTCCTCTTCAAGAATCCTCAAGTTTTCATACCCTAGAAACTATATTAGGCAAGATTTGTTCATCTGATTTTAAGTTCGAGTCCGGATTTGTGATCCTTGTAACAAGAGCTATTCAAGGATGTAAGTTTCTTCTATTTTCAACATGTTTCGAAATAATGATGTTGGGGAAATTCAGATTTGAGTTAGAATATGTGTTCTTGATATCTTGAGCTTGTTATATTTACTATCGGATTGATTTTCGGATATCGTATGCTTTTGTTCGAAATTCCAGCATGTATTATGTGAAGATTTTACAGATTCTAGCTGGTGGATTGATGTTTAGATGGATTGTGAGTTGTTGGGATTGATTATGATATTGTTATGTAGAGATTGAGTTACCGGTATCAAAGACATACGCCGTTATGCCGTCAATTGTTACCGAGATGGAGTATTGACTTGTACAAGATTTTGATATGAGTTATATCTTGATAGAATGCATTGTTATATTGTCATTTCAGATTAGTTTTGACAGAGTGACATTCCGACTTCGAGACTTCGACCGACGATTCGACAAGAAAGTATAATTCATGTGGTCACGGGATTGCACAACTCGATTCAGATTTGATACGAGTTTCCCTAAATCACATACTAGATTGTTATTACATTTGATTATGTAATGCCTTGTTTATTGATTTATATTCGAGTCCTGAGATAGGAGAGATTGGCAGACTTGCCAACACTAGACGTTTCGGTGTATCGACGCATAGGAGCAGATTTGCTATATGTGTAGACCCTCGATACAGAGTTGACCGAAGTCTAGGAATAAGACGTACCGTTGCCCCGAGTGGTTGGGTAGGTAACAGACCGTCTTATTCACACCGGGATCCCTAGATTAGAAATGAGTCGAGTCAAGATTTAAATGTTGAATACAGATTTGTATTCTTCTACATGTTTAGATTTATATTCATGTTACTTGATACCTATGCTATGCTTTTGTACATGATTATTACATTGCATGCATCCATGTTTTATACTGGGATATGTTCTCACCGGAGTTATCCGGCTGTTGTCGTGTCTGTATGTGTGCATGGCAACAGGTGGGGCAGGATCAGGGTCACGACGAGGATGAGAGAGTTGATAGCGTGGTGATGCCGGGTGTAGTAGCAGATTACCAGTAGTTCTGTTTAGATTTGAACTACTTGTATTTGAGATTCGAACACTAGTGTATGGTTGTACTAGACAGATATGTATGTACATTATGTTGTTTATTTCAGTTAACGACATGTTATGCTTTATCTATACATTTGAATTAATGTTAAAAGCAAATTTTTGACCCACATTTTCGAACAAAGATCCAATTAAATCCCAAAGGAATTGAGTTAGAGCCCGGGTCCCCACAACAGGTGGTATCAGAGCAGTAGGTTCTGTAGACTGAGATAGAGTAGAATGAGCGGGGTAGATCGAGTCATCTTCCTTGCTTTTGAGATGCTAGCATGATCTATTGCTTTCCCTATTATATGTTGTGTTGTATTATCTGAATTGATTTACAGCATTTCAAGCCTGAATCAGAACCGATTCTCGATCAGAGGTATATGATCAGAGGAGGGCTGAGACTGATGATATTGATTGTGTACTAATCAGTTTGGTAATCAGATTTATGCCGCCTAGACGAGTGCCACAGCCAGAGCAGGGTAGCACATCCGGTGCACAGATGGATGTCACTGCTACGCCGATGGAGACCTTATTGAAGAGATTTCAGTCTTTCCATCCGCCTATTCTGAAGGGCACAGAGAGTGCAGTAGAGTGCGAGAGCTGGCTTGATGATATCGAGATGTTGTTTGAGTCTTTGGCATATACTGATGAGCGACGTGTGAAACTGATAGGGCATCAGATGCAGGAGGTTGCCAAGAGCTGGTGGTTGACTACGAAGAGAGCCTTGGAACACCGAGGCATTGATATCACGTGGAAAGTTTTCAAGGATGAGTTCTATCAGCGCTTCTTCCCCGTCTCCTACCGAAAAGATAAAGGGGCTGAATTTGCGAATCTGAGACAGGGACAGTGGAACATCGAGGAGTATGTTGCGAAATTTTCTGCATTGCTACGATTTGCACCGCATGTGGCCGGGAATGACGAGGCAGTGGCCGATCAGTTCATCAACGGATTGAATCCGGATGTTTTTACTTTGGTGAACACGGGACGGCCTAACACTTTTTCCGAGGCACTGAACCGAGCAAAGGGAGCAGAGGCTGGCTTGATCAGGCAGCGAGGAGCTTCCTACGGTGTTCAGGGGCAGAGACCGCCACAGTCCACGACCGTACAGTTTCCACCACCTCCTCCTCGTTTTGACAGTGGAGCTAGTGGTAGTGGCAAGAAGGATTTTCTGAAGGCTAAGGGCAAACAGTTTAAGAAATCTGGGAGCAGTTCATCGAGTTCGAGTGGATCTCGACAGAGAGGTCAGGGGTCAGAGTATAGTGGCGCATACTGTGGTTCGTGCGGAGGGCGACATGCGACGGAGCAGTGTCAAGGAGTTCTGGGACGCTGCAACATCTGTAGGCAACAGGGACACTTCGCCAGAGTTTGTCCCCAGAGAGGTGCACAACGATTCCAGAGCACAGGATCATCAGCACCAGCGCCACAGATGGAGAGACAGGCATCCTCTGTGCACTCCTTTCAGCCACCCTCTACACAGACCCAGCAGAGACCAGGAGGTAGTCAGACTGTGAGTCAGCCTCCCAGACAGCAGGCACGTGTTTTTGCCCTGACAGAGGAACAGGCGCAGGAGGCGCCAGATGACGTCATTGCAGGTAGCTGTTTTCTTTGCGGTTATCCTGCATATGTGTTGATTGACACAGGTGCCTCTCATACATTCATATCTGAACATTTTGCATTGAGACATTCGTTGCCTGTTGAGTCGATGTCTACGGTAGTGTCTATAGCTTCTCCGTTGGGGAGTGGTTTGATATCTGTGACTACTGTTAGACACTGTATGCTTCAGTTTGAGGGGCATGAGATTGATCTTGATTGTGTAGTACTTGGTTTAGCTGATTTTGACTGTATAGTTGGTATAGACATGTTAACCAGGTACAGGGCCACGGTAGATTGTTTCCACAAAATTGTCAGATTCAGACCTGAAATGACAGAGGAGTGGAAATTCTACGGCAAGGGTTCCAGATCTCGGATTCCCTTAGTATCTGCTCTGACTATGAGTAGATTGCTTCAGAGAGGAGCAGAGGGCTTTCTCGTATATTCAGTAGATTTACTGAAGTCGAGCCCAGCATTGGCAGATCTGCCAGTGGTTTGCGAGTTTGTAGATGTTTTTCCTGATGAGATTCCAGGGTTGCCTCCAGTTCGAGAGGTAGATTTTAGCATAGACCTTGTGCCAAGCAGTGTTCCTATTTCAAGAGCTCCGTATAGGATGGCGCCTGTTGAACTGAAAGAGTTGAAAGCACAGTTGGAGGATCTTCTGTCCAAGGGATATATCAGACCCAGTGTATCTCCTTGGGGTTCTCCGGTGCTTTTTGTTAGAAAGAAAGATGGTTCGATGCGACTGTGTATTGATTACAGACAGTTGAACAAGGCAACAGTGAAGAACAAATATCCGTTGCCGCGCATCGACGATTTATTTGACCAGTTACAGGGATCTTCGGTATATTCGAAGATTGATTTGAGATCAGGGTATCATCAGCTCCGAGTTAGAGACGTTGATATTCCGAAGACTGCATTCCGAACCAGGTATGGACATTACGAGTTTGTTGTTATGCCTTTCGGTTTGACGAATGCACCTGCGGTGTTTATGAGTTTGATGAACCGTATTTTTCAGAGATATTTAGATGAATTTGTGATTGTGTTTATTGACGACATTTTGGTGTATTCGAAAAGTTTGACTGAGCATGCAGATCATCTGAGAATTGTATTGAAGACTTTGAGAAATGAGCGGTTGTATGCCAAACTGTCCAAGTGTGAATTCTGGCTGAGACAGGTTGTCTTCTTGGGGCATATTATATCTGGAGATGGTATTGCGGTAGATCCGAGTAAAGTTGAGGCTGTGATCAGTTGGCCGAGACCGACTTCTGTGCCTGAGATACGCAGTTTCATGGGTCTAGCCGGGTATTATCGTCGTTTTATCCGAGATTTCTCCAGTATAGCGAAGCCTATCACCCAGTTGACACAGAAGAATATGCCATTTGTGTGGTCCGAAGATTGTGAAGCCAGTTTTGTAGAGCTGAAGAAGAGGCTGACTAGTGCGCCTGTCTTGACGATTCCTGCAGGTACAGGTGAGTTCGTTGTATACTGTGACGCATCTCACAGAGGGTTAGGATGTGTTCTTATGCAGCGAGGGCACGTGATAGCATACGCCTCTAGACAGCTGAAGCCGCACGAGACTCGTTATCCGATTCATGATCTTGAATTGGTGGCGATTGTGTTTGCACTTAAGATCTGGCGTCATTATCTGTATGGCGAGAAATTTGAGATCTATTCCGATCATAAGAGCCTGAAATATCTCTTTTCTCAGTCAGAGTTGAACATGAGGCAGCGACGATGGCTTGATCTGCTGAAAGATTTTGATTGCGAGATCAAGTACCATCCAGGAAAGTCGAATGCAGCGGCAGACGCCTTGAGTCGAAAGGTATGTGCTCTTTCCTTGTCGACTGTAGGTGTATCGAATTTAGTGGAAGATTGTTGCTTGTCTGGATTGATATTTGATACAGATAGTAGACCGTTGCGACTTGCTGCGATTCAGATTGAGCCAGATCTGATTTTGAGGATCAAAGAAGCGCAGAGGACTGATCCGAGTGTGCAGAAATCGATTGATATGGTCAGAGCTGGACATATCTCAGAATATCAGGTCAGAGATTCTGTTCTATATGTGAATAACCGCTTAGTAGTGCCAGAGATTTCAGATTTGAGACGACAGATCATGTCGGAGGCACACTGTAGTCGGTTCAGCATTCATCCTGGTGGCAAGAAGATGTATAACGACTTGAAGACACAATTCTGGTGGAAGCAGATGAAGACAGACATTGCAGAATTTGTGTCTAAATGCCTGAATTGCCAGCAGGTGAAGACAGAAAGAAAGAAGCCCGAAGGTTTACTTCAGAGTTTGTCTGTTCCTGAATGGAAATGGGACCACATTTCCATGGACTTCGTAACGAAGTTACCTCGATCTTCGCGGGGCTGTGACGCGATTTGGGTTGTGATAGACAGACTGACCAAATCAGCGTGTTTTATTCCGTACAGGATGACCTATCGACATGATCAGATGGAAGAGTTGTATGTCAAGGAGGTCGTCAGATTGCACGGTGTGCCGAAGTCGATAGTATCAGATCGTGATCCACGATTCACTTCTCACTTTTGGCACAGCTTGCAGCAGGCTTTGGGTACGACTCTACACCTGAGCACTGCTTATCATCCCCAGACAGACGGACAGTCAGAGCGGACTATCCAAACTTTAGAGGACATGCTGAGAGCTGTAGTACTAGACTTTGGTACTAATTGGCAAGATTCATTGCCGTTGTGGGAGTTTTCATACAACAACAGCTATCAGACGAGCATAGAGATGGCACCGTTCTAAGCTTTATACGGAAAGAAGTGCAGATCTCCGTTGTACTGGGATGATATTTCTGAGGTACCAGAGTTAGGGCCTGATATGATTCGTGAGATGACCGAAAAAGTGAAGATCATTCAGAAACGAATGAAGACGTCACAGGATAGGCAAGCGAAGTACGCCAATATTAGACGTAGACCGTTAGTATTCGAACAGGGAGACAGAGTATTTCTGAAGATTTCACCTTTCAGAGGCGTTGTCAGATTTGGCAAGCGAGGAAAGTTGTCTCCTAGATACGTCGGTCCGTATGAGATTCTTGAGAAGATTGGCGATCGAGCTTACAGACTTGCTCTTCCTCCTTCATTGTCCGGTATACATGATGTTTTTCATGTATCGATGTTGCGCAAATATATGCCAGATGATTCTCATGTCATTCAACCTGACGAAGCCGAGCTGGATCAGACCTTGAGCTACGTTGAAAGACCGATACAGATTCTTGATCGGAAAGAAAAGAAGCTCAGGACGAAGACTATTCCGTTAGTGAAGATTCAATGGAGTCGTCATGGCATCGAGGAAGCAACTTGGGAGACAGAGTCTGAAATGAGACAGAGGCACCCCGAGCTATTCCTATGATGTGAGTCTTTCTTCCCGTTTTGACTTTACAATTTTGTATATACATGCATGATTACTGGTTTACGAGTTCGAGGACGAACTCCTGTCTAAGAGGGGGAGAAATGTAAGGCTCGAGAATTATCGGTTGTCATTGATGTTGTGTTGACTCGAAGCTATGGTAATGCATGACATTTAGAGTGGAATTTTTAAAGCATGGCCGAAGCCACACCGCTCCCGCGGTGCTAGGACTACCGCCCCCGCGGTGTAGGTGATAGAAAATTGAGGGAAATGTGCGAAGCAACACCGCACCCGCGGTGCGTGCAAGACCGCACCCGCGGTGCTGAGACCGCACCCGCGGTCATGCAAGAGCCGCACCCGCGGTCTAGGTGCTGCAATGTTAGATTAATTCGCCGTGAGCACAGCGCACCCGCGCTCTTGAGTTGCCGCACCCACGGTTTGCATGCAAAAATGCCACCTTCGATTTTTATGCTGACACTTTTCATGTTATATATATACCTTTGCATGACATCTCATTCTTCAGATTTCCAGCATGCAAGAACCGAGAGTCCTCTTCAAGAATCCTCAAGTTTTCATACCCTAGAAACTATATTAGGCAAGATTTGTTCATCTGATTTTAAGTTCGAGTCCGGATTTGTGATCCTTGTAACAAGAGCTATTCAAGGATGTAAGTTTCTTCTATTTTCAACATGTTTCGAAATAATGATGTTGGGGAAATTCAGATTTGAGTTAGAATATGTGTTCTTGATATCTTGAGCTTGTTATATTTACTATCGGATTGATTTTCGGATATCGTATGCTTTTGTTCGAAATTCCAGCATGTATTATGTGAAGATTTTACAGATTCTAGCTGGTGGATTGATGTTTAGATGAGATTATGAGTTGTTGGGATTGATTATGATATTGTTATGTAGAGATTGAGTTACCGGTATCAAAGACATACGCCGTTATGCCGTCAATTGTTACCGAGATGGAGTATTGACTTGTACAAGATTTTGATATGAGTTATATCTTGATAGAATGCATTGTTATATTGTCATTTCAGATTAGTTTTGACAAAGTGACATTCCGACTTCGAGACTTCGACCGACGATTCGACAAGAAAGGTATAATTCATGTGGTCACGGGATTGCACAACTCGATTCAGATTTGATACGAGTTTCCCTAAATCACATACTAGATTGTTATTACATTTGATTATGTAATGCCTTGTTTATTGATTTATATTCGAGTCCTGAGATAGGAGAGATTGGCAGACTTGCCAACACTAGACGTTTCGGTGTATCGACGCATAGGAGCAGATTTGCTATATGTGTAGACCCTCGATACAGAGTTGACCGAAGTCTAGGAATAAGACGTACCGTTGCCCTGAGTGGTTGGGTAGGTAACAGACCGTCTTATTCACACCGGGATCCCTAGATTAGAAATGAGTCGAGTCAAGATTTAAATGTTGAATACAGATTTGTATTCTTCTACATGTTTAGATTTATATTCATGTTACTTGATACCTATGCTATGCTTTTGTACATGATTATTACATTGCATGCATCCATGTTTTATACTGGGATATGTTCTCACCGGAGTTATCCGGCTGTTGTCGTGTCTGTATGTGTGCATGGCAACAGGTGGGGCAGGATCAGGGTCACGACGAGGATGAGAGAGTTGATAGCGTGGTGATGCCGGGTGTAGTAGCAGATTACCAGTAGTTCTGTTTAGATTTGAACTACTTGTATTTGAGATTCGAACACTAGTGTATGGTTGTACTAGACAGATATGTATGTACATTATGTTGTTTATTTCAGTTAACGACATGTTATGCTTTATCTATACATTTGAATTAATGTTAAAAGCAAATTTTTGAACCACATTTTCGAACAAAGATCCAATTAAATCCCAAAGGAATTGAGTTAGAGCCCGGGTCCCCACATTTTCAAAGGCCACCTCACTTTTTGTTCACTCTTTTTTTCGACCTCGTCTCTCTTTTTCTTTTTCAATTGGTCCTCCAACACTTGTTTTGGGGACAATGGAAGTAATACAATAGACTCCTTCCTCAATACAAACGACTACTTATTCTTGAACCCATCATGTGTCACCCAGCTATCATATTGCCACGGCCTACCCAACAAGATATGACACGCATGCATAGGCACCACATCACACAATACCTCATCCACATACTTCCCAATAGAAAAGGAAACCAACACTTGTTTGTTCACCTTCACCTCCGCACAATCATTCAACCATTGAAGCCTATATGGTTGAGGATGATTCAATGTAGGTAAACCCGATTTTTCGACCATCTCACTACTAGACACATTGGTACAACTCCCTCATCTATGATTAAATTGCAAACCCTTTGATTTACAAAACACCTAGTGTGGAACAAGTTCTCCCTTTGGTTAGTATCCTCCTCCTTGACTTGGGCACTCATGATTCGCCTAGTCACTAGTGCTTCACCTACCACCGCCTCATATCCCTCATCAGGATCCTCTAAAATGCCCAAACAACGCCTCCATTTGGACCTTAGACAACCCCGGGTTCGAACGATCTCCTACCTCCCTCTCCATTTAATTTCAGATTTGTATCTGCAAGAAAACGTTAGTAGAAAACAAAATAGTCCTCACCCAAATTCTCTCGGTCACTCCAAAGAAATTCACTCGTCTCTACTCTCCTATTTTTTTTCTCACAACAAATACTCACCGTTCACTCCAAAGAAAATACACTCGCACTCAAGTATTTTTTTTTGCACTCAAATTTGATAGTATCCTCGAAAGTGTACTCAAGCTTTGTATTTGTATATCAAACAATCAAGTTTCAACTTGTGAACAATTGTGACCGACTCACTTGGACTGCGTAGACAAGAAATTCGAAGGTATATGATTTTTTTTTTGACTGTGAGAGGCAATTGAATATGACTCTCTAAAGGAAATTGAACAAGATATCAAAAAGAAATAATGGTGAATTTTCGGAATTTTTGTACTCTTTTTTTTGCTGAGTACTACTCGAAAATCCAAAAAAAAAAAAAAGACACCAAAATTTCGAGAATCACACTCTCAAAAAATTTCGAAGAACGATACAACAGAAAGCAGATCTGAAAACGAACGAAGAACTAAAACATATCTGAAAATTTAAGAACACTGTGACTTACTTGAATTCAATGAACCTAAGCTCTGATACCAAAATGATATGAATTTTTGAACGAATGAAAAGCAAACACGATTAAAATCGAATCGCGCCCTCAATTCAATAACGAACAAGGAATCGTTGTTTGTCCCGATCTTTTGAATCAAGTTTTGGAGTTGTGATATTCACCTTTAAATTATAAAAACTTAGCAATAAATATTCACGATTAAACAATTGAGAAACAGAAGAACTTTCAAAGAACTTGCCCTTGACAATCCGTATGAAATCAACTGACAAACGCCACAAAGTTAAAAATTTTGATAAGTTTGATTTGAATAACAAAGCTAAAGCCTTGAAAAGTTTTTGAGAGAAAACTCAAAATTTGATAAAATATCAATAATAAATTTGAATTGTTAAAAATTTCGTGCAAATATCCTTTACATACTAAAAAGATAACAATATCTAGTTGTCAAAATAATTAGGACTCTAATCAAGGAAATAGATAATTTCTCGAAAATGACTCGCGCTTAGGCGGTAAAATATGACCGCTCGAGCGCCGAGGGTTCTGGACTATTCGCGCTCGGGCGGTAGAAAATGCCCGCCCGGGCACCGAGTGTTCTGGAAATCAACTCTTGGACAGTCTGTTTGGCGCTCGGGCAGTCGTATTTTACCGCTCGAGCGCGGAGCATTCTGGAAGTTTTCTTCATTCATCACTTGAATGGTGTTCTTGTGACTCCCAAACTCACTCCCATGCATCACGAAGCCTTCCGCACCTCGCTTGTAAGTCCTTCTCTTTTGCTCATAATCCCCTGCAATGCTTCCTTGAATCTCTTCACTCGTCCCCTCGTGATTGGTCCCTCCGGCAACTCTAAAGGGTCCCATGCTTTCCTTGGGGCTTGACCATCCGTGTTCTCATCACGATCGAGTAGTGTCTAGGTATGTTTGGTACTTGTTATCAATGTGGACAGGAAGGTAATTTTTCTCGAGTATGTCCGAACAGGGGTACGACTACTTCTCAACCCCACCCAGGATTTAGAGGTGGCCCCAGTATGATGAGACATGATGTTCATGTTCCCTCTTTTTAGCAGTCGAATGTTCCACGATATCGAGGACCGGGTGGTCAGACTGCCCAAGTCCCTCCTCAAGTTCGAGTGTATGCTATGACTGAGGAACAGGCAAAAGAAGCTCCTGGTGGTGTGATTGCAGGTATCTGCACGCTTTGCGATTATCCTGCACGTATTTTATTTGATACAGGAGCATCCCACTCATTCATATCTCATGCATATGTTGCATCTCATGATATTATGTGTACTCTGTTGTATGATACATTGTCGATAGCCACGCTAGAAGGAAAGATTATTCTGTCTGAGCAAGTTTTACATAATTGTGTATGTGATATTTCGGAATTTTATTGTCCTTCCAATGCACGACTTTGATTGTATTATTGGCATGGATATCTTGACGACAAATCGGGCTACTGTTGATTGTTTTGATGGAGTAGTCCGATTTAGACCTGTTGATGAACCCAAGTGGAATTTTTATACTTTCCAAGCCAAATTTTCATTGGTATCCTCTTTGAAAATGTCTCGATTTTTGTTTAGCAGGGATGAGGGTTATATTATCTACGCTATTGATGTCTCTAAGAAGGAGCATTCATTATCTGATATTCTTGTTGCGAAAGAATTCCCGGATGTATATCTCGATGATATTCCTGACTTTCCTCCTTATCGAGCAGTTGAGTTTAGTATTGATTTTATGCCGAGAACTGCGCCTATTTCTAAAGCTCCTTATCGCATGACACCATTAGAAATGAAAGAATTGAAAGAACAATTACAGGATCTTCTCGATAAGGGATATATTCGACCGAGTGTACCACCTTGGGGAGCTCCAGTTTTATTTGTTCGGAAGAAAGATGGTACTATGCGAATGTGTATCGATTATAGGCAACTGAATCGAGCTACTGTGAAAAACAAGTATCCACTTCCTCGCATTGATGATTTATTTGATCAGATTCAGGGTACTTCTGTTTACTCTAAGATTTATCTTCGTTCTGGATATCATCAAGTACGTGTTCGAGAAGAAGATGTGCCTAAGATTGCTTTTTGTACCAGATATGGCCACTATGAGTTCTTGGTTATGCCTTTCGGTCTCACGAATGCTCCTGTTATCTTTATGGATTTTAAGAATCGTGTCTTTCGAGATTATATTTACCGATTCGTTATCGTCTTTATTGATGATATTCTTGTTTATTCGAAATCAAAAAAGGAGCACGCTGAACATCTGAGACTGGTACTTCAAACTCTTCGCAATGACCATTATATGCTAAATTGTACAAATGTGAATTTTGGGTGGAAAAAGTGGTATTTTTAGGCCACGTCATTTCGAGACATGGCATATCTGTTGATCTTGCTAAGGTCGAAGCTGTATTGAATTTGCCAAGACCTACGAATATTCCTGAGATCCGTAGCTTCATGGGTTTAGCTGGATATTATCGTCGTTTTATTGATGGATTTTCGAAAATAGCTAAACCTATTACTCAACTGACACAGAAGAATCAGCGATTCATTTGGTCAGATGAATGTGAAGCTAGTTTTCTTGAATTGAAGACTAGATTGACCACAACACTTGTGCTTACTATTCTCTTAGGTACCGGAGGATTTGTAGTGTTTACAGATGCGTCTCGTGAAGGTTTGGGTTATTTTCTGATGCAATATGGCAAAGAGGTTGCTTATGTGTCTCATCAATTGAAATCTCATGAAACACGTTATCTTGTTCATGATCTTGAATTGGCCGCCATTGTATTTGCTCTGAAGATTTGGTGCCATTACTTGTATGGAGAGAAGTTTGTTATCTATTCAGACCATAAGAGTCTGAAATATCTCTTTTCTCAATCTGATTTGAACATGAGGCAACGCAGGTGGATGGATCTCCTAAAGGACTTTGATTGTGGGATTCAGTATCACCCTGGATCGGTGAATGTTACTGCGGATGCCCTTAGTCGTAAGGTGCATGATTCTATGTTAGCATCTGTTTGTGTCGCCAAGGTACATGAGGATATATGTATTTCTGGTTGAACTTTTCACTCAAATTGGAATTCTGTCACTCTCTCGGCATTGCAAATTGAGCCGAACTTGATATCGAAAATACAAAAGGTCCAACGAAGCGATGCTCAGATTCAAAAGTCAAAAGAACTTGTATCTGCAGGACATCAGTCTGGATTCAGATTTCTTCTAATGGTTCTTTACGACTTAATGGTCAGATGGTAGTTCCTGATGATACTGATTTGAAATATGCCCTTCTTCTTGAAGCACATTGTAGTACATACAGTATTCACCCTGGAGGTCGAAAAATGTATTTGACATTGATACCCCAATTCTGGTGGAGATGTATTAAGAAGGACATTGCTGAATTTATTTCGAAATGCCTTGTCTGTCTGCAAGTGAAAGCCGAGAGAATGAAACCTGGAGGATTACTCTATAGTCTTGAAATCCCAAAATGGAATTGGGAACATACTGCTATAGATTTTGTGACTCATTTACCTCGTTCGCCCAAGGGCTGTGATGCTATTTGGGTTATTATTCATCAGCTTTCGAAATTATTTCATTCCATATGAGCGGACATATCCTTATCAGAGAATGGCCCGTTTATACATTGAGAATATTGTACCAGTCTCAATTGTATCTGATCGTGATCCCAGGTTTGCTTCTAAATTCTGAGGTAGTTTCCAAAAAGCGATGGGTACACGTTTGGCTATGAGTACTGCTTATCATCCTAAGACATATGGCCAGACTGAGCGTACAATTCAAACGCTAGAAGATATGTTACGTGCTATAGTGATGGATTTCAGAATAGGATGGCAAGATGATTTACCATTGGTGGAATTTTCTTATAATAATAGCTTTCAAACGAGTATTGGTACGACATCGTTTGAAGCTTTATACGGGAGACGATGTAGTCACCGTTATTCTGGGATGAAATTGGTGAAAGACAATTGACTGGACCTGAAATGATACAGGAAATGAATGATAAGGTTCAGTTAATTCGACAGCGGAAGAAAGCTGCTAAGGATCGTCAAACGAGTTATGCGAATAAACGAAGACTACCCTTGGAATTCCAGAAAGTTGATAAAGTGTTTTTGAAAACAACTCCCTTCAGAGGCACTATTCGATTTGGGATGCGAGGAAAGTTATCTCCTCGATATGTTGGTCCATACGAGATCCTTGATCGAGTTGGGGATCTTGCCTATCGATTGTCATTACCACCAGCTTTATATGCCATTCATGATGTATTTCATGTTTCTATGTTGAGAAAATATGAACCAAATCCATCACATGTACTTGCACCTAATGAGATTGAACTTGATCCTTCTCTTTCCTATGTTGAACAACCTGTTTGCATTATGGATCGGAAGGAGAAAGTATTGCGTAATAAATCGATTCCGCTAGTTCGAGTGCAATGGATACGACATGGTGTGGAGTAGTCAACGTGGGAATTGGAAAGCAAGATGGAAGATCATATCCGCACTTGTTTGATTCTATTACACCTGTTCCATTGTATTCAATGTATAGTGATCCATTTACTGATTTTAGTTTTGATATGTACTATAACTAGTGACATATTATATGTTTTCCAATGTTATGTATATATAGATGATTGATATTTCGAGGACGAAATCTTTAAGGTTGGGGAGAAATGTGAGACCTCGAAAATAAAATAGCTTTGATGGCACTTTGGTAAATAAGTTCAAAAATATTCAATTTATTTTGATGACATTCTTGTAAATAAGTTGAAAAATAATAAATTAATTTTAAGGACAAGGTAAATATGTTATGATTTTTAACATAATTGTCTGAGTATTAGCCCAAATGATTTGAAATTTGGATATAACGTAGAAAACTCAAAGATATAGATGTTTCATGTTTTGAGTTTTGAAAAATTTGATCGTTTGACTGATTCAAAGAGATATACCGACGTTAAAATGTTGAATATTATATATTATATTATTATTAATATAATAATATTAAATTTTTATAAAGAAAGATAAAGTTGAAACTCAGTATGTGAGTTTCATTCTTTCAAAAAATACAGCAGAGAGGAGAGAAAAGTGAGGATATAGTTTTAAATTTTCTTTTCGATCGTGCGACTTATCGTTTTATCCAATCGACGACCGAATTCAGATCTGGGATCATTGACACGAGGTCTTCGATTTGAAATTTGGATATAACGTAGAAAACTCAAAGATATAGAAGTTTCATGTTTTGAGTTTTGAAAATTTGATCGTTTGACTGATCCAAAGAGATATATTGACGTTAAAATGTTAAATATTATATTATATATTATATTATTATTAATATAATAATATAATATATTATTATTGCTATAATAATATAATGTGGTATTAGAGCCATGGAAATAGTCTGGTTAATAATTTAGCACATTTATTCAAATGAATATTTTCAGTATGAAAGAAACTGTTAAAAACAGTTTAAATGAAGAATATGATTTACCTGAAAATTTAGACTTATTAAATAAATGGGTTATTCCTAAGATAGAATCTAAAATGATCTATAATTTAGGAACATTTGAAAGAATTTGTTTTAAACAAGTAGTTAAAACTACAGAATCTTCGGTACATCTTCATAATGAAGAAATGGTTATTAGATTATTGAATAATAAGGATATTTTACCTTATATGAGAAATTATAGATTTATTCATATAGGTTTAATACAAATAGCATTCAGACCTTTAACCTTAGAAGGTTTACCAGAAAGCTTTATAGCAGTTTTAAGAGATGGTAGAAATTTGAATTGGAAACCATCCCTTATGGGAATTGTTAGAATTAATTTTATTGTGGAGATGCTAAGGAAAAACCAGTAGATGTTGGATTAGTACAAAACCAGTAGAACCAGTAGATGTTGTAAAACCAGAAGTACTTGTATCGCGCTAAAATCTGCTTAAACAATTTCTTAGCTTAAACCAAAACTAGAAGGATACAAAATTCGAAATATACACTAATAGAATCTTGCGTATCTCAAAGTCTCTAAATATTACCGTTGATCTATTAACGTGATATCAGCATTTATTGCTTCATTAAATGCCATTAAATGCTATACAAGAACTTTTAAGACGGTATACCATTTTTGATATGAACTGCGACTGATTACTTTTAATGTATTCTGCAGGGTCCATTTTAAGCAATAAAGCTGAACCACCAAAAAAGAAAAGAGCCGTTCAGTTTTTGGAATGTTGAATAGAGCCTATATATGGAGATGAAGGATTTTTTGAAGGGTAAAAAAAAGTGTCGAACAAAAAAATCTGAATTGAAAAACATCATTCGAGCATTGTTAGAACTTTCAGTTATCAAAAGAGCTCAACACTGAAAAAGGCAGCACACGCTTCATTGCATACTGTTGATCATTGAGATCATATTGTGCTAGCTACTTCAGTTATATCTTTTTAAGCTATTTATTTCATCAATTCATTGATAGAAGAATTTGTAACTGGAAAAGATTCTTTTCCAGAATTTAAGATCATTCAAGAAGTTAAGTTGTAAAGCTAAGAGTTTCAATAGGCGAAGGGCAAGTCCTATTGAAGTGGGTGTGTACAATTGTTGTGCTGTATTCACCAAAGTCTTTTAGTGATACCTTCTGGAAACAGAATAAGGGGAGACGTAGAAGATTCATCTTCGAACTTCCAGAAACAAACCTTGTGCTATCTACTGCTTTTCGGCTTTATCATTTTTCGCCCACTAACCAACAGATCGTTTTCCGCACATTATCTTTTGATCTGCTGGTCTTTATACTTGAACAAGAATCGTTAAAATATCTAACATGATTTTAGCACATCATTCGAAAGAATTTAATAAGTTGGCCATTGAGTTTATTCAACCCCCCTTCTAAACTCAACCCGATCCTCAACAAGTGGTATCAGAGCAGAGTTATTCTTGTTCTGAAAAATATTTAACAGACATAGCTCATTTCAGCAAAGTTCCAATGTTCTCAAAAGAAGATTTCGATGATTGGAAAATCAGAATGCACGCTCATCTTGAGGCTCAAGATGATGACATGTGGTATGTCATCACTGATGGTCCATTAAAGATCTTAAAGCCAAATCCAGCTATTGCTATCACCGAAGGTGCACCTCAGATGCTTGAAAAACCAATATATGAATGGACAAGTGAGGACAAGAAGAAAGCCAATCTTGACAACGTTGCGAAGGACATTTTATACAAGACACTTGACAAAATACCTTCAGCAAAATCAAGATGTGCCATACTGCCAAGGAAATCTAGGAAAAATTAATTCAGATCTGTGAAGGAAACGAAGAAACAAAGGAAAACAAACTGTCTGTAGCCATGCAGAAGTTTGAGAATATGAAGATGAGGGCTGGAGAAACTATGAATGAATTTGATGAACGATTCAGCAGCCTCGTCAATGAACTCTCAGCTCTTGGGAAAGACTTTGGCAATAGAGAAATTGCATTAAAGGTAATGAGAGGCCTACCCAGAGAATGGGACGTCAAAACAATGGCAATGAGAGCTTCCAGGGATCTCAACAAGTTAGAACTACACGAATTGTTCTCGGATTTAAAGGCATATGAGTTTGAACTTGAAGTTCGAAGTGGAGAAGAGCCCTTAGCAAATCCACCAACCAAAGCTCTCGCAGCTACTGCTAACTCTACTGCTACAGTTGCTCCAAGCTCATCTTCTGCTACTGCTTTAGAGAACACTTCTGAGAGAAGTGCTGAACAGATAAGCAATGACGCAATGTCATTATTTGTTAAGAAGTTTTCCAGATTCATGAGAAAGAATCATAGAACATTTCAAAGTCCCAACCGCAATTTCAAAAAGGAATCATCACCTAGTGATATGGCATGCTTTAACTGTTGAAAAGTTGGACACTTCATTTCTGATTGTCCAAAACCAAAGAAGGATGACCAGAGGAAGAAGGGTGTCAAACGCAATGATAAAAAGACCAGAAGAGACAGGAAGGCAATGATTGCAGAAGAAAGTAAGTCCAAATGGGCAGACTTAAGTTCTGAATCTTCTGGTTCTGAAAGCCATTCGAGTGAAAGTGATGAAGATGCGATCAAATGTCTGATGGCAAATACTGATTCAACCTCGACATATAGAGAGGTATTTGACTTTGATTCTGATGAATTTACACGCACTGCGTTAGTCAAAGCATTACACTACATTGTAGAAGAGTATTCTAGACTTTCTCAATCATTCGAGGAAGTTAAGATCGAAAATCAGGACTTAAAAGATCAGAACAGTAAGTTAACTTGCTTGCAAGTAGACAGCTGTAATGATTTACAAGTTGAGATGAGTAAATTAAAAACGGAGAATGAAAGAGCGAAAGCAGATTACCAGAAGATGCTTTCTGAAAACCAGAAGTTATCACTACTGGTAAATTCTTGGAACAAGTCCTCTATTTCACTGGAAAAGATGCAAGAGTTACAAAAACAATCTGGAGACAGGAGTGATCTCGGATTTTGTAATAATGAAGGCACTTCTGAAACGAATACCAAGCCAAAACTGGATATGTGCAAAGGGAAGTATATTCACTTTGTGAAATCCAGTGTGGTACAGAAACCAGAAGTACCTACTTCTTCAGTACAAAGGAATGTAAATCAGATGAACAAGAGGATGCATTATGGTCTGGGTTATGTTGAACCTAAGGAAAAAGTCGACCAGAGTTCTAGAGTCAGAAGAGGATTCAACTCAGGAAGACAACCTCCTATGAAGGTTAAAAATTACCAGTACTACAATTATTGACCTGTTCAGAAGAGATACAGGCTAGAGAACAGAAACAGAAGGAAAGAACAACATACTAAGATGCACAATGTTAGAAACAACAGACCCTCTGTTGCACACACCTCCATGGATACTCGAAGTACAAAAATTGTACAAATGTGGGTTCCAAAGGGACTAATAAGGCTTGGACCCAAATAGATTGGGTACCAGATACTAAAATTTGTGCTTGCAGGAACAGGTGAAGAAAACCAAGATCAGTAGCTCAACATGGTATTTGGACAGTGGATGTTCAAGACATATGACTGGACAGAAAAGTCTATTATCAGAAGTAGTAAGTTGTGCTGGACCAGAGATAATCTTTGGGGATAACTCAAAAGGTAAAACCGCGGGTAAGGGTAAGATTATCCATGGTAACATCACTATTAAGGATGTGCTCTTAGTTGAAAATCTTTGTTATAACTTGATCAGTATTAGTCAATTATGTGATAATGGATTTTCAGTAGCATTCCAGAAGCACACTTTCAAAGTTAAAAATGATGATGATTCTACTGTTATAACCGGAGTAAGAAAAGGCAACACCTATAAAATCTCATGGAAGATAGATCATATCATTGCTCCTACATGTTTAGTTGCATCTCTAAGTAATAAACACTGGTTGTGGCACAAAAGATTGAATCATCTAAATTTTAAGTCTATCAACAATCTCAAAAAGCAGAACTTAGTCGATGGATTGCCAGACATAAAATTTATTAAGAATCATGTATGTTCTGCATGTCAACTTGGTAAGCAAGTAAGATCTAGCTTCAAAAATAAAGGCAGCAAATCATCCTCAAGATGTTTAGAACTACTACATATGGACTTATTTGGTCCAATCCCTATCATAAGCTTAGGGGGAATGAGATACACCCTTGTTGTTGTTGATGATTTCTCTAGATTTACTTGGGTAATTTTTCTTGCTGGAAAAGATCAAACCAGTAGCCTCCTGATCAAACTTCTGAAAAAGATTCAAAATGAAAAATCAGTTTCTATCATTAGAATCAGAAGTGATCGAGGTACTGAATTTACTAACAAGATTCTTGAGATATATCTAGATGAACAGGGCATTCATCATGAATATTCAGCTGCCAGTACGCCTCAACAAAATGGAGTAGCTGATAGGAGAAACAGAACACTTAAAGAAGCTGCTAGAACAATGCTAGCAGATGCAGACATCTCTCAGCGCTTCTGGGCAGAAGCTATTAATACAGCTTGCTACACACAAAACAGAACGATGATCAACAAGAGAAACAATCAGACTCCTTATGAAATATGGAAAGGAAGTAAACCGAACGTATCTTACTTTCATGTTTTCGGTTGTAGATGCTTTGTGCACAATAATGGCAAAACTCATTTAGCTGCTTTTGATTCAAAATCTGACACTGGTTTATTTCTTGGATATTCAGCAGTTAGTAAGGCTTTTAGAATTTTCAATAATAAAACTCTTAATGTTGAAGAATCTATTCATGTTGTCTTCGATGAAGACAACAGTGTTCTCGAGATTACTTACATATCTAATTTAAGTAAAAGATTAGACAGGGTTCATCTGGAATTAGACAGTGAAGATGATACAGAAGCAAGTGTCAAGGATATTCAAAATCCAGAACCAGACATTCACATTCCAGAACCACCAGCTGATACTCCAGAACTAGCAGCTGATACTCCAGAACCAGCAGCTGACATTCTAGAACCAGCAGTCGATATTCCAAAACAATCTACTGCTTTATAAGAAGACAATCTAAATCATTTTATTTGGAGAAAATCTAATCCTCCATCTTTGGTAATTGGAAATCCAGCAGCTCCACTAAGGACTAGAAGACAGTGAAAGGGGATCGGTTACGGTGATCGGAAGCGCAACGGAAGTTAAAAATTTTAATTTTTCATCAAGAAATTCGGCCACCTCATGATATTGTGTAGCAAATACAAAAACAAACACATGTCATACATAGGGTATTTGAGAGATATACCTATCAATCTTTAAAAGATTGATTGTGGCTCCAACTTTGTTGTTAAACAACAAAGCTCTTGAATGGCAAGAAGATCTACAAGCTTCCTCCTTCCTTCAAAATTATGCCCACCACTTGCAAGCTAGAACCCTTCTTATTTTGCACTAGAAAAATAAGAAGATTTTTCAAAGAGAAGAGAATTCTTTCCTCAACACTTGAAGAAGAAAGAAGAGAAAAACTTGGAGAGAAGACTATCAAAATTTCGGCCATGGTGATGCTTGAATGGGGGAAGGGAGACTTGTCTTGGACTTGCAAAAAGTAGAGACAAAAGTAGCATGCCAAGCCTTGATATTTGAAAAAGTTGTCTCCAACCCTTCACCTCCCATGCATGCATATATTATATGGTTTTTAACAAATTAAAAAACATGGACTAAATTTAATTATCTCAAACATATTTGAGACTAATTAAACATTACTTGAATTTACTCAAGTCCACTAGTTAAATAATTTATTTAAATTGAGCTCTACAAGACTCAATATAATTTAATTAATTCAACACTTGAATTAATTAAATTATTTGGACTCTACTAGGTCCACTAGTGTTTAATTAATTCAACACTTGAATTAATTTAATTTAGTCCATAATAATGTTTATGAAAATCACAATTTCAAATACATTATTCACTTGGCCAACTTTTAATTTAGGAACACATTCATAAATTAAAAGTACATTTCTCTCATAGAAGTCATACTTCTATTTTTCCTTACACTTATAAACTCATTTATAAGTCGTTCAACACATTGAACTATTTTACTTCTCAACGGGATCTAGAAAACAAGTACTTGTGTGGCCCTCAATGGTTCACTGATACAATTAGCCGCGGGTTCACATCTCTATGTGATTCGGACTAAACATGTCCTTATATGAGCATACCCCAATTGCTCCATTCTTATTTATCAACTCCTTGATAATAAGAACGTCAGAACTCAAGTCTGATAGTACCCAACCAATCATGTTAAACGCCTAGCAGCATCGCTTACATGATTCCCTAGGTATCAAATGATAGTGCCTGCAAGAACCATTCAATTATGGTTAGCGTACAGTACGGTCCCTTCAACTCATATATCCCGATCGATTCGACAACCATTGGTTTATCGAGAGTTGTCAATGAATCGATACTATGTGTCATGTTGTAGTTGCATCGATGGTGTAATCTATGAAACCCTTTTCATAATTACCACCATACTCTGATCAGAGATTTTAAACTACATATACATGAAAACACATAGGATATCCATACCCGTAAGTAAGCGGTGAATCCCCGACTACAATGCATCGACTCCTATATGTTTCGACATAACACCCAACCTTGCCACCTGATGACCCCATGAGAGTCGGTAAACAAGTCAAAGTGAAACGCTAGCAAATAGAGTCTCAATGTTGTCCCGGGTCATAAGGACTAATGGTGTACAACCATAAACTAGGACGTTTCCACTCGATAAGTGAGAACCACTTGGAAAGTCCTTTATAGAGGGTTGTTCAGTGCACTCTACCAGGAGCACCTATCTGCATGATTGGACATCACAATATCCCCTACCAATGAAACATGGTACTCACATCGCAGATACTAGTCTCGAGCTCTAGCGGCCTATATCCTTCTTAGTGGCGGCTGAATCGACTAGGAACCTTTTAGAATATACAGTATTACAAATATGAGTTTCATGATACTCATCATATGAGCATCTCATATTCTTTCTACTATTTGTATATTCAAGGGCTTTATCTATGCAACTAGCATGGGTATACAGATAAAGAAGTGCCAAAACAATAAATTCAAATATTATTAAAATAAAGATCGTTTATACATAGAGTTTCATTGTGAACACTCGGCCAACACTTGGCTCGACGTGCAGCTACTCTAACAATCTCCCACTTGCACTAGAGCCAACTACCCATATGCTTTAAACCCATCGATTCGCGATGCTTCTCGAATAATGCTCCAGGTAAAGGCTTAGTTAGCGGATCAGCAACATTATCTGCAGAGCCGACTTTATCAATTGTGACATCTCCTCTTTCCACGATCTCTCAGAGGATGTGGTACTTTCTCAGTATATGTTTGGACTTCTGATGAGACCTTGGCTCCTTCGCCTGAGCTATGGCTCCCGTGTTGTCACTCATCACCGGGATAGGAGCAACTCCATTAGGAATGACGCCCAACTCTTGGACGAAATTCCTAATCCAAACCGCCTCCTTTGCTGCAGCCGATGCAGCAATGTATTCGGCCTCAGTGGTGGAATCCGCAGTGTTGTCTTGCTTGGAACTCTTCCAAGAGACAGCACCACCATTGAGCATGAATAATAATCCAGAGGTTAACTTCGAGTCATCGATATCGCTTTGGAAGCTAGAGTCGGTATAGCCTTCCAATTTCAGTTCTCCACCCCCATAGACCAAGAACAACTTATTGGTCCTTCTCAAATACTTGAGGATGTCTTTCACAGATTTCCAGTGTGGAAGACCAGGGTTATATTGATATTTACTCACTACACTTAGTGCAAAAGCCACGTCAGGACGTGTAGATATTATCCCATACATGATGCTACCAATCGCAGATGCATAAGGAATGCTTGTCATCGCCGCTATCTCTGCATCAGTCTTGGGAGACATAGACTTGGATAGGGACACGCCATGACACATTGGTAGATGTCCTCTCTTGGACTCATCCATCGAGAACCTCTTCACGACGGTATCAATGTATGTGGACTGGGTGAGACCAAGCAATCTTTTTGATCTATCTCTATAGATCTGTATTCCTAATACAAAAGATGCTTCACCCAAGTCCTGCATCGAGAACTTACTTGCTAACCATATCTTAGTTGATTGCAACATTCCTACATCATTCCCAATGAGTAGAATTTCATCAACATACAACACCAGGAATGTCACAGCACACCCACTGACCTTCTTATACACACGGGGTTCCTCATGATTCTTAGAAAAACCAAACTCTTTGATTGTACTGTCGAATCTGAGGTTCCAACTCCTAGATGCCTGCTTTAGACCATAAATAGATCTTTGAAGTTTGCATACCATATGCTCACTTCCGATAGATGTAAACCCTTCGGGTTGAGACATGTAAATTTTTTCCTTAATATCACCATTAAGAAAGGCTGTCTTAACATCCATCTGGCATATCTCATAGTCATACCATGCAGCTATGGCTAGCAAAATCCTTATGGACTTGAACATTGCAACTGGAGAAAAGGTTTCCTCAAAGTCAACTTCTTGTCTTTGAGTATATCCTTTTGCCACCAATCGCGCCTTGAAGGTCAATACCTTCCCATCCGCCCCAAGTTTCCTCTTGTAAATCCATTTACACCCTATGGGAACAATTCCCTCAGGTGAATCCACGAGATTCCACACTTGGTTCGAATGCATGGAATTCATCTCAGATTCCATTGCTTCAAGCCACTTGGATGAATCGGTATCAGATAACGCTTCCTTGAAGGTCCTTGGATCACATCCAAGGTTAGGCTCATCATGGCCCTCTTCAAGAAGTAGACCATACCTCATAGGTGGTCTCGAGACTCTCTCGGATCTTCTAGGAGCTTGTATCTCCTCACTTGGCTCATTGGGTGTGGGTTCTACAACTGTGGGTGTCTCTCGAACCTCTTCGAGTTCTATCATCTCGCCTTTTCTATCCAATAGAAATTCCATTTCCAAAAAGGTTGCATACCTAGAAACAAACACCTTTGTTTCTTGAGGATGATAGAAATAATATCCAACGGAATTCCTTGGATATCCCACAAAGTAGCATAAAATGGATCGACTATCCAATTTATCTCCCACTGTCTGCTTTACATAAGCAGGGCACCCCCATATTCTAAGATAAGAATACTTGGGAGGCTTACCCATCCATATCTCATATGGAGTTTTGTCAACTGCCTTTGAATGGAAATTGTTCAACAACAGTGCCGCTGTCTCAAGCGCATATCCCCAAAAAGATGGCGGCAACTCCGTGAACCCCATCATAGACCGAACCATGTCCATCAAAGTCCGGTTACGACGCTCCGAAACACCATTCAACTGCGGTGTAGCGGGCGGAGTCCACTGCGAGAGAATCCCATTCTCCTTAAGATACTCTTCGAACTCGGCACTCAAGTACTCACCACCTCGATCCGATCGAAGTGTCTTGATGCTTCGTCCCAATTGCTTTTCTACTTCACTTCTGAATTCTTTGAACCTTTCAAAGGCTTCAGACTTGTATTTCATCAAATACACATACCCATACCTCGAAAAGTCATCGGTAAAGGTGATGAAGTAGGCATGTCCATGCTTAGTGGTGATGCTAAGCGGACCGCACACATCGGATGGATCAAATCCAATAACCCTTTGGCTCGCTCCACATGGCCCTTAAAGGGAATTTTGGTCATCTTTCCTTTTAGACAGGATTCACAAGTCGTGAGAGCATTAATATCAGACATATCAAACATGCCTACTCCCACTAACTTGTTCATCCTTCTTAGGGAAATATGTCCTAATCGAGCATGCCATAATTGTGCCGAATTTAGAGTATCTTGTTTTCGCTTGTTTGTTGTTGTTATTGCTTGGACATTGTTAAGTGGAATATCTTTCAATTTTATGGTGTAGAGATCGTTTTCAAGTTCTCCAGTACCAATTAAACATTCATTCTTGTAAATATTGCAAACACCTTTGCTAAATAAACAATAAAATCCATCTTTGTCTAACATAGAAATGGAAATAATGTTTTTCACCAAATCTGGTACAAACAAAACATCTCTCAATAGCAACTTAAAATCATTGTTCAAAAGTAAACAAACATCTCCTACGGCCTTGGCAGCAACCCTTGCTCCATTGCCCATTCTCAAGAAGGTCTCACCTTCCCTGAGCCTCCTACTTCTTCCCATCACCTACAAATCATTACAGAGATGTGAACCACAACCGATATCCAATACCCAAGAAGTAGAGTTAATCGAAATGTTTACTTCAATATAGAACATACCCTTTCCAGAACCTTTCTGGGCAAGATATTCCCTGCAGTTACGCCTCCAATGTCCAGGTTTCTTGCAGTGGTGACAGATGTCAACAGTCTTGTCAACCTTCACTGGTGTGGCTGCCACTACAGGACTCGGAGTCTGCCTCTTCGAGGGCACGCTCTTCTTGGGACGTTGGCAAGAACGCTTCTTTCCCTTCCCAGGTGGACCGGTCTTCGAGCCAGATGAAGAGCCCACAAAAAGAACCGGCTTCTCTTTCTTGATGGTGGACTCAAAGGTCACAAGCATGTTCACCAACTCCTCAAGGGTCGGCTCCATCTTGTTCATATTGAAATTCACCACAAAAGGATCAAACGAGCTAGGCAGTGACAACAGCAACACGTCGGTGGTCAACTCCGAAGGCAAGATCAGATCCATGCCAACGAGCTTATCCATGAGCCCAATCATCTTCAGGCCATGCTCATGGACCGAGGCCCCATCTCGCATGCGCATAGTGATCAGCTCCTTGACGGTAGCATGCCTAAGAGGCCGAGTTTGCTCACCAAAGAGCTCCTTGAGGTGTATATGAATGTCAGCAGCATTCTTTGCATCCTCAAAACGCCTCTGCAGCTCATCGTTCATAGAAGCCTGCATGTAACACCTAGCCTTCAAGTCATGGTCACACCAATCCTTGTAGGTCTGCAATTCCTCAGGAGTGCAGCTAGTCGGAGCCTCAGCAGGGGGCGACTCAGTCAGTGTATATGCAATCTTTTCTGAGTTTAGGACGATTTTCAGATTTCTTAGCCAAGTGAGATAGTTAGGTCCGGTTAATACATGTTTTCCGAGTATAGCGGATAGCGGGTTGCGAATCGAAGACATTGTCAAAGTTTGTACTGAAAAGTAAAACAGATAAATGTTAATGACTATTTTAAAATATTTACTAAGATATAAAGTATGGACTTTTACTTTATAAATTTTCGCTCCCACTGTTTTGACATTTTCACTACCCTCTAGTGAAAACGGGAAACTCCTTTCCTCAGTAGGTACGTAAGGTCCAATTAGCGAATTATGATCCCGAATAATATCAGCCAGTCATAATTCCTAAAAGGTAGTTTCCAATTGCATCGCCATGCAACCCTATACGTAATCTTTTGTCTCACGCTTGTTCAGGACCCAATAATATGACGTCGTTCATCTTTACGTGTCAAGCCTAACCCATCGATATTGAACCTTAATGGACGGTCTCCATGAGTTTCCTCAATAATATGAGCTGAAATCATGGGAGTTCCACGTAGTTCACACCACCATGTCAATGGATGTCACAGCTTTCCGGCACCCAAAGCTCCCCCAATAATATGAGCCGAGCCCCGAGTACGGGTAGCATTCATCATGCACCCATTGTCGATGGAAGACAAGGAAATTATAAACAAATTTATAATTCCCCTTTTCGGGCTTGATATTAATATTGAATCTTATTCAAAATGAGGGTTTTTTAATTTTGAAAGGTCTCATCATTAATTTTATTTAAAAGCTCGCCATGTTTGATCGTATGTTTTCGGGTTCATGCAACTTTGTTATTATCATAATAATAACACACATACTCATTATTTATAACATATCATGCATATATTATAAACAGTAAACAAACAAGGATGATCAATCGCCCCAATACTAACGGACCGTGTGAGCTAAACACGGGCCTAGGTCCAATCCTAGGGAAATGCATGAGATGCAAATGCAACTATTACATTAGCTTCCAATATTTACTTGTCTTCGATCTTCATAATCATCATGGCCACCATCTTCCAATCTTGATCATCCACTATACTATATTTATAAATAAATATCCATGGCAAATAGGGATACATCTCATGGGGTGGGAACGGGCCAAAACCAAGCCCACTTTATAAATTGATAATTATTACAATCATTCAACACAAAATATCCTAGCATACACCTAGCAAATTGGGCTTGGGCTTTTGATCATCCTTCATGCATAATATCACATATCATACAGCATCAATTAATTATCACAATAATTAATTGATCCAATATTATATATATCTTGATCCAATCACTAACCGCCACGATTATAAACTAAATTAACAAAATATACAAACACCTTTGTCTACTCTCCAATTAATTTATTTATAACCGAATTTCTTGTAAATCACCATTTACTATAAATACTTAAAGTCCAACTTAAAATATTTATTTTATGAGAAAATATTTGCAACTTTTGTAATTTTAAACTCAAGGGCCCAAAAACTCATTTTTCACCCAAAAATATTTTGGTCCATTTAAAATTCACAAATATGTTAGCCATCAAATGGTCCAACAACTCAAGGCCCATGACACTTTGATAATCCAAAACACCTTTTTGAAACCCTAGTCGTAATCGCCGTCGCCAGAGCTCCGTCGCCGGATTCCGGCCACAAAATTTTTTTTTATTTTAAAAATGGGGCGTTTCGGGCAGCCCCTCGGGCAGCCCGAGCTGCCCGAAGATTCCCCACAAAAGCCTCGGTTTTTGGTTGCAAATTTCATTCTCATGCGGTTAGAAATCAATCTCAATATAATATCTTGTAAATGCTACACAAAATCGTAACCATAGCTCGGATACCACTTGAAAGGGGATCGGTTACGGTGACCGGAAGCACAACGGAAGTTAAAAGTTTTAATTTTTCATCAAGAAATTCGGTCACCTCATGATATTGTGTAGCAAATACAAAAACAAACACATGTCATACATAGGGTATTTGAGAGATATACCTATCAATCTTTAAAAGATTGATTGTGGCTCCAACTTTGTTGTTAAACAACAAAGCTCTTGAATGGCAAGAAGATCTACAAGCTTCCTCCTTCCTTCAAAATTAGGCCCACCACTTGCAAGCTAGAACCCTTCTTATTTTGCACTAGAAAAATAAGAAGATTTTTCAAAGAGAAGAGAATTCTTTCCTCAACACTTGAAGAAGAAAAGAAGAGAAAAACTTGGAGAGAAGACTATCAAAATTTCGGCCATGGTGATGCTTGAATGAGGGAAGGGAGACTTGTCTTGGACTTGCAAAAAGTAGAGACAAAAGTAGCATGCCAAGCCTTGATATTTGAAAAAGTTGTCTCCAATCCTTCACCTCCCATGCATGCATATATTATATGGTTTTTAACACATTAAAAAACATGGACTAAATTTAATTATCTCAAACATATTTGAGACTAATTAAACATTACTTGAATTTACTCAAGTCCACTAGTTAAATAATTTATTTAAATTGAGCTCTACAAGACTCAATATAATTTAATTAATTCAACACTTGAATTAATTAAATTATTTGGACTCTACTAGGTCCACTAGTGTTTAATTAATTCAACACTTGAATTAATTTAATTTAGTCCATAATAATGTTTATGAAAATCACAATTTCAAATACATTATTCACTTGGCCAACTTTTAATTTAGGAACACATTCATAAATTAAAAGTACATTTCTCTCATAGAAGTCATACTTCTATTTTTCTTTACACTTATAAACTCATTTATAAGTCGTTCAAGACATTGAACTATTTTACTTCTCAACGGGATCTAGAAAGCAAGTACTTGTGTGGCCCTCAATGGTTCACTGATACAACTAGCCGCGGGTTCACATCTCCATGTGATTCGGACTAAACATGTCCTTATATGAGCAAACCCCAATTGCTCCATTCTTATTTATCAACTCCTTGATAATAAGAACGTCAGAACTCAAGTCTGATAGTACCCAACCAATCATGTTAAACGCCTAGCAGCATCGCTTACATGATTCCCTAGGTATCAAATGATAGTGCCTGCAAGAACCATTCAATTATGGTTAGCGTACAGTACGGTCCCTTCAACTCAAATATCCCGGTTGATTCGACAACCATTTGTTTATCGAGAGTTGTCAATGAATCGATACTATGTGTCATGTTTTAGTTGCATCGATGGTGTAATCTATGAAACCCCTTTCGTAATTACCACCATATTCTGATCAGAGATTTTAAACTACATAAACATGAAAACACATAGGATATCCATACCCGTAGGTAAGCGGTGAATCCCCGACTACAATTCATCGACTCCTATATGTTTCGACATAACACACAACCTTGCCACCTGATGACACCATGAGAGTCGGTAAACAAGTCAAAGTGAAACGCTAGCATATAGAGTCTCAATGTTGTCCCGGGTCATAAGGACTAATGGTGTACAACCATAAACTATGACGTTTCCACTCGATAAGTGAGAACCACTTGGAAAGTCCTTTATAGAGGGTTGTTCAATGCACTCTACCAGGAGCACCTATCTGCATGATTGGACATCACAATGTCCCCTACCAAGAAACATGGTACTCACATCGCAGATACTAGTCTCGAGCTCTAGCGGCCTATATCCTTCTTAGTGGCGGCTGAATCGACTAGGAACCTTTTAGAATATACATTATTACAAATATGAGTTTCATGATACTCATCATATGAGCATCTCATATTCTTTCTACTATTTGTATATTCAAGGGCTTTATCTATGCAACTAGCATGGGTATACAGATAAAGAAGTGCCAAAACAATAAATTCAAATATTATTAAAATAAAGATCGTTTATACATAGAGTTTCATTGTGAATACTCGGCCAACACTCGGCTCGACGTGCACCTACTCTAACAGACAGATGATAAATGAATACATGCATGCTGCTTTTATTTCTCAAGATGAACCAAAGAAGATTGAAGAAGCTCTTCTGGATCCCAGTTGGATAGAAGCTATGCAAGAAGAGCTGAATCAATTTGAGAGGAATAAAGTTTGGTTTCTAGTACCTAGACCTTCTCACCAAGCTGTCATTGGAACTCGGTGGGTATTCAAAAACAAACTAAATGAGGAAGGAACAGTTGTAAGAAACAAAGCAAGACTGGTTGCACAAGGATTCAGACAAGAAAAAGGAATAGACTATGATGAAACCTTTGCACCAGTAGCTAGGCTCGAAGCTATCAGAATATTCTTAGCCTTTGTTGCTTTCAAAAACTTCAAAGTATATCAAATGGATGTAAAGAGTGTGTTTCTTAATGTTCTACTACAAGAGGAAGTCTTGTTGAACAGCCTCCAGGTTTTTCTAATCATTTGTTACCAAATCATGTTTTTAAATTATATAAAGCATTGTATATATGGTCTGAAACAAGCACCTAGGGCTTGGTACGACACACTTTCACAATTTCTCATTAATCATGGTTTCATCATTGGTACTGTAGATAAGACTTTGTTTACCTTAGCCAAAAACAAACACATATTGTTAGTTCAGATTTATGTTGATGATATCATATTTGGGTCAACTAACCCCAAATTATGTGCAAATTTTGCTAAGTTAATGCAGGACCAGTTTGAGATGAGCATGATGGGAGAATTAACATTTTTATTAGGACTTCAAATCAAGCAACTTGATACTGGAATCTTCATAAACCAAACTAGGTATACAAAGGAACTACTGAAAAAGTTTGGGAAGGAAACATGTTCTGCTGCTTCCACTCCTATGAGCTCATCTATTAAACTTGATAAAGATGAAGGGGGAATTTCAGTAGAGGTAACTCAGTATCGTGGTTTGATTGGTTGATTGTTATACCTTACTGCCAGTAGACCAGATATCATGTTTGCTGTTTGATTTTGTGCTAGATTTCAATCAAATCCTAAACAATCACATTACATTGCTGGTAAAAGAATTTTAAAATATCTTAAGGGTACTCAAAATGTAGGCCTCTGGTATCCCAAGGACTCGTCGTTTAATCTTATTGGATACTCAGATGCTGATTATGCAGGATGTAAACAGGATAGGAAAAGCACAAGTGGTTTTTGTCAATTTCTTGGTGACAGGTTGATCTCCTGGTTTAGCAAAAAGCAGACTTCCATAGCCACGTCTACTGCAGAAGCTGAATATCTTGCTGATGGAAGCTGTTGTTCTCAAATACTTGGGATACAACAACAACTCAAAGACTACGGAGTTTAAGCCTCTGAATCACCTATATTTTGTGACAATACCAGTGCAGTTGCTATATCACATAATCCAGTACTCCATTCCAGAACTAAGCACATTGATATCAGACATCATTTTATCAGAGATCATGTGCAAAAGAAGAACATTCGTTTCGAATACATTCCTACTGATCAGCAAGCAGCAGACATTTTTATAAATCCTCTGCCTGAGAATAAGTTTTCTTACTTTCGAAATACACTTGGATTGATAGATTTAACTTGATTATTTATCATCATCTGATATTATGGCTTAACTTTTCCTCTGTGGTTATTCAGTTTTTAATTTTGCAGAAGGTAAAAGCTGAACGATAGAGACAATCAGTAAACATAAAATTTCATTAAAAATAATAGAAGCGGGGGCATACATTTCTCACTTCTGTTTTAAAGTAAACTCTCCAGGATGCCAACCAAGTGGTCAGCTCTCCAGTAGAGGTACGTAGAAACTCCTCTGAAAAAGCAATCTTTTTCAGAGTCTTTTGCTCCTTTAAGAGCATGAGAAGGTAGATGCCATCATCAGAGACGGCGTCTGCACTATCAGCACTATGGAGACGTCGATAATATTTCTTCATCATTAACAACTCCTTGGTGGAAGATACTCGCCCACTCTCGAAGGAGGACTTAAGCTCCTTGATTTTAGTCCAGGTAGCAAGTGTCTTCTTCAGCACTTTGTCTTCTATTGCCTTCTTTCTTGTAGCGGTCACCTCCTCATGAACTCATCAGCAAAATCAGGACTATTATCTCTTGCCATTTCTCTTAAGAATGATTATCTGGTTTACCCCATGTTCATATTTATAGATGAAAATCAGGCACCAAAGCTCGAGAAAGTCTTGACTACAGTGGATATATGAAACATCCCATATCAAGCTATCATCGGTTCAGTTACCAAGTATTTTCATTTAATAATTGCACTAATTTAGGTAGAACTTTATTCTGATCTTCTGTGATTTTGTGTCAGATGCAGAAGGTATTTTGTCTCATTAACAAAACAAGGCTTTCTTCAGTTTCCAGTAGAAGCTATCATAAGACGACTTACTTCCTTCTGAACTTAATCATTTATTCATTTTATTCTTCTAACATTGAGTTGTTTGCAGAAAGGAATAAAAGAACATCAAGTACTTCAACTGAAATTTTATTAGAAATTTTCCAGTATATTAAACAAAGCAAAAGTTACAGAAATCTCAAGACAATCGAAACGTCTTCTGAAATTCTAGACTAATCAAGCTTATGTCTTCATTAATATCAGCAGCTTGTAGTATTTTTGCAAAGTACTTCAACAGAAGGAGGAGAGTCTTTTTCGAAAAGAATCCAGCAAGCTTAGGTCTTGCAAAGAATCTAGTAAGCTTGGGTCTTGTCAGCACTAATGTATAATCAGATACTTTACAGGGAATTATAGATGGTATCAGCATTATCGATCCACCAGCACTCTCTTATTGCATTACCATGCTTCTGTAAGGGATCGATGATACATATCAATATCAATGAAAGCAAACAATCTTTTTGATTGTTGATATTACAACTCCAGGAGTATGATCCATGGATCATTATGTGCAGAATGACTTTTTCCAACATCTTCTTAGAAATCGCAGCAAGCTATCTTCTGAACATTCTTGCTTCTGCTTCTGGATTAGTTGTTACCTCTTCTTTCATTTGATTTTTATGTTTACTTAACCTTGTTTAACCCTTGCAGGTATTTATAGTGATATTTAAAGAAGATAAGAATCCTTGCGACTGTTCAAATTCAGCGGTTTAATTGAAAGTTGCCAAGAGTCGTTTAGTATTTAATATTCATTACTACTACATTAATTGAGGGGGAACATCTTTATGGCATTTATATTAGAAACTGATTTTTCTTTTCGATAAAACAGTATACCTACCAGAAGTTGTTGAAGTGTTGCAATTGTTTCAGTATTTTATCAACTTCCAGTAGATATTATCATAAAATGACAAATCAGATTATGTTTTATTTATTTAGCAACCGCCTCGGACAGCCCGCCAATTTTTAAAATATTTTGAAATGAGTAGAGTAACTGACACTTTTGCCTCTCTCTCTTCTAACATATCGACACGTGTCCCTATGTTCACTGACGGCTGTATATTTTGCTTTAACCGTTCATTTTTTTTTCTTCACTACGCTTTACGAACTCAGATTATTTCCTTGTCTCTACTGCTTTTTCGCATCTACTGCTAACATACTTCTATTCTCTTTCAAATTTAGAAATGGCAGGAGCATATACTTTGAATGATTATCAAGTGAATTTTGATTATGTTCTCACCATTAAGGATGAGAATCTTGTCAAGATGTTCAAATCATTGGAAAAGTCTGGGCTTCGAATATTCTTGGAATCGCCTGCTGTTATCTACAAGTCTATTCTTCTGGATTTCTATACCAAAGCAGATGTTGTGGAAGGCAAGATTACCTATACACAGGGAGATGCATCGATCTCTATTGATGCTGCACTTCTGGGTTCCACTTTATTCCTACCGATTTCTGGACTTTCCGAGCTCTCGGACATTTCAAAGGAAGACATGTCCATAGCCCTGACAAATTTTTCAGCCACTGGAGAAGAACTTTCAACCTCTTGCTTCAAAAAGCTACTGAAAATTGAGTACCAGGTACTCGCTGATATAGTAGCAAAAGCCTTGTTAGTTAAGGCTGGAACCTTTGAAAAACTAACAAAAGAAAAGGTTCAAGTGATGGTGGCCATCATATCAGAAAATAAAGTGGATTGGGGATGTTTTCTGTTTTGCATTATGAAGGATATGATTCTCAGGAAAAGTACTGGATTTTCTGTACAAATCAGTACAATGTTGAAAGATGCTGGTTTTCCTGGAACAGCAGAAGAGGATGGCTCTTCGGTAACAATGACTGATGCTGATAGCGTGCTTGCTTTAAGGCCAAAGCCAACCGTTGGTGAGTTTGTGGCCATTAAGAAGGAAATTGGAGAATCTCAAATTGAGGGGCAGAAGAAAATTAAACGAAAAAGAGTCGTGGTCTTGTCTGATTCTGACAAAACAGAATCTAGAGAATCAGCAGCACCCACTCAGCAAGCTTCACTGCCTCCCACCCCAGCTAAGAAGAAGCCTCGCACAACAATCCGCATAAAGAAAACAGCGGCTCTTTCTGAATTGGAGAATGTTCCTCTCCACCAAGTTTTTCCATCTGTTGTTTCATCCACCAAAGCCAAACCTATTGAATCAGGGCCTTCACCTGCTCAGAGCTTTAGACCAACCTCTAGTTTGGTCATTCGAGAATCAGCTACTGGTTCTTCCGCTTTTAAACCAGTAGTCTCTGCCGCTTCTGGAAAATGGAAAGGTAAGATTACTGAGTTGTCTGAATCACCGGTGGCTCCCTCCTCAATCCAAACAGCAATAAATCTTCATCTGGAAGAAGTTGAGATCTCAACCAGAGAAGATATGAAATTTTTTGACGATTGGCTTAAGGTACGAGTCTACCACCCAATCACATTTTTGAAAACTACTGGTGTTTATGCTCAAAGAGTAGAAAATGAGAAAAAGGTTTTTGATGCTGCCGGGACACGAAATGTGATAGAAGCTATAAATCGTCGCAATTACATTCTGGAAAAATTCAAAATGCAGAAGATGGACATTGTTCTGAAAACCTTAAAGTCAAATTTTGACTCTGCAAGTCCAACTGCTTTTCATGACCAGAATGTCATTCAAATTTTTTCGGAGCAGCTGACAATTCTTTCTGAACAAATTGCTAATAAGGAAAAGGCCTTTTCTCGGCCTCCAAAGTTCAGTCTCACTTCTGTCTCCACAATTTTGAAGAGTCAGACAGTTGAGGAACCGACCAAAGCTTCTCCTGAAGTCAAGGTCTATAGTACTCCTGTATCAGTAGAAGTTCCTACTCAATCTTCATCTCTGATCTCTGTACATGATCTGGCCTCTGTTGATGAGGTAATCGAATCGATTATGCCGACCCAAACAGAACAAGATGAATTGCTTCAAGCTATTCCTGCTACTACTGATCCTTCTCCAGAATCTGCTACTGCTACTGCAACTGCTGCTGCCAGTGCTACTGTTATGACTACTGCTTCATCGTCTCTTCTAGCACTTGAGCATTTTTCGAAATCTCACCAAGCTGATATGGCAAATTTGTTGCATACTTCACCCTCTGTTGTTGAGCCACAATCTGTATCTGTACCTGCTGCTGTTTTGCAGCAACCAGACGAAGGGCCAACAGAACTGTCTACTGCTTCAGAAGGACCTTCTGCTGAACCAGAACCAGCTGTTACGACTCAAGAAGAAGCTGCACAATTCTCTATTCCTTCTTTGCAGTCTCCTGAACGCATTGCCCGAATGGAGGAAATTAGACAAAGATTGCAAGAAAGGACTCCTTCCCCAGCTGAGGAACCATTTGATCTAGAATTCCAAATTGATGCTCTCCAAAGGTATCTTGTAAATCTTTCAGACTTAGTCAAGCTGATATCTTATGAAAATGTCGCCGAAATTCATGATGCTCAATTCTTCCGAGAACGCATGTCTAAGGAAATACAGACCACTGCGGAATCTCTGAGTAAAATTCATGCTGAGACCATCGTCTTTCGACAGGCCATATCCAGAAGTTCCAGTCAGCTCGCGCTTGCTCAATTTGATATACTTACAAGGATCACCGAGGATGATGAAATTTTTCGATCAATCTACACCACCATGGACCTGATGGATGCCAAGATTGATTCTCAATCTCAAACGCTCACTGCTATTAATGATCGAGTTTCCGATCAGACTCCTTATCTGGAAATGCTGACAAATGGCATTCACAACTTATCTGGGAGAATGGATGAATTACTTGCTAGGGTCCTTCTTGATGATGCCAAAAAAGGGGAAGACGATAGAACTGGAGCAAGTAGCAGCAGACCAACTAGAAGGGATCAAAATCCAGATCAAGCTACCTTCAGGGATATTGGAACAAACTAATTTTTCTTTGTGTCTTTATTAACTAATTTATATTTATGCTTTATGTGTTTTCTTTGTGTCTTTATTAACTAATTTATATTTATTTTTTATGTGATTTTCTCTGGATATAATTCTTTTTGATTATCTATTCCGTTCTTATCTCTATTTTACTAACACAGAACATCTAGGTTTTAGCATCACCACAAAGGGGGAAATTGTTAGAATTAAATTTATTGTGGAGATGCTAAGGAAAAACCAGTAGATGTTGGATTAGTACAAAACCAGTAGAACCAGTAGATGTTGTAAAACCAGAAGTACTTGTATCGCGCTAAAATCTGCTTAAACAATTTCTTAGCTAAAACCAACTAGAAGGATAAAAAATTTTAATTATACACTAACAGAATCTTGCGTATCTCAAAGTCTCTAAATATTACAATTGATCTATTAACGTGATACCAGCATTTATTACTTCATTAAATGCCATTAAATGCTATACAAGAACATTTAAGACGGTATACCATTTTTGGTATGAACTGCAACTAATTACTTTTAATGTATTCTGCAGGGTCCATTTTAAGCAATAAAGCTGAACCACCAAAAAAGAAAAGAGCCGTTCAGTTTTTGGAACGTTGAATAGAGCATATATATGGAGATGAAGGATTTTGTGAAGGGTAAAAAAAAGTGTGGAACAAAAAATCTGAATTGAAAAACATCATTCGAGCATTTTTAGAACTTTAAGTTATCAAAAGAGCTCAACAATGAAAAAGACAGCACACACTTCATTGCATACTGTTGATCATTGAGATCATATTGTGCTAGCTACTTCAGTTATATCTTCTTAAGCTATTTATTTCATCAATTCATTGATAGAAGAATTTGTAACTGGAAAAGAGTCTTTTCCAGAATTTAAGATCATTCAAGAAGTTGAGTTGTAAAGCTAAGAGTTTCAATAGGCGAAGGGCAAGTCCTATTGAAGTAGGTGTGTACAATTGTTGTGCTGTATTCACCAAAGTCTTTTAGTGATACCTTCTGGAAACAGAAAAAGGGGAGACGTAGAAGATTCATCTTCGAACTTCCAGAAACAAACCTTGTGCTATCTACTGCTTTTCGGCTTTATCATTTTTCGACCACTAACCAACAAATAGTTTTCCGCACATTATCTTGTGATCTGCTGGTCTTTATACTTGAACAAGAATCGATAATATCTCTAACAGGATTTTAGCACATCATTCTAAAGAATTTAATAAGTTGGCCATTGAGTTTAGAAGGGGTGGGGTTGAATAAACTCAACCTGATCCTCAACAGGAATAATTCAATCTAGTCTGGCACATGGTCCGGTATATTTTGATGTTTATCCAAATCTATCTTTATCTTTGTCTGATATAAATATCTTAGATTCTTTAACATTAAATGTTAAAGCTCATGGTTATAATTATACTTCTGGTACATAAGTAATATGTATTTGTTATCGTATTTATTATAAACCATTATTTACACTGAATCTTATGTGTAAAAGAATAGATAAAAAATTAAATGAAACTAATCTTATATAAACTAATTTAATAGATCTAATATTACAACTCGTAGATCTATAAAATGGGAAGAAATATAATTTCCAGAAAATTGGATAATTGAACAAGCTGTTCCTAGAAATCCTATAATAAATAGGGATTTACAACAAGTTATACAGACTAATGAAGGATCAGTTCAAATACAGTTCAATAATGAAAAAGAAAATTATTACCCTCTTCTGTTTATACTAGATCAAGATCTAGTCATTCTTTTATTTCTCCTCAAGATTATATGATAGATATACCACAAAATTCTAGAGCATCCACTTCTCAATTAAGAGAAGATTTAGAATCTATTGATACAGTAGATGATTTAATTATAAATAAGAATAATATTGTTCATAAAAGTAACTTTCAAAAAGTTAGAGAAATTAATACAGTTTCAGAAATGAATTTTTGTATTTAGTGGATAGTAAATCAAAAATTGATTTTACTAAAGAATCTCTTGTAAGAACAAAGATCAATGCAGAATTTTATTTACCCAAATGGAAATTTCTCAGATTGATATTTTAAAAGTTTCTCTGAAGAAGAATTTTAATTTATTGTTTCAGAATTTTATAAATATTGTGAAAATAAAAATAAATCAACACATTTTTTCCTTGGTTTTTCAAAACATTTATTACTGATTATATTTCTATACTTGAAAGAAATTATAATTTTTCTTCAGGACAGATTCAAAAAACTGTTTATCCTCCCCAACAATCTTTTATTATAGAAAAGAACTTTTCAAAATTATTTGACAATGATATGTAACAAATAACTGTTAAACATATTAATCAGATAATTGAAAAACAGAATTATAAAAATTTATATCTTACTATAATAGGAGAAGAGATAAATTCTCTTAAAGATCGAATTAAAAATTATATTAGCTATCAATCAGATTAAACCAGATGTTCATATACAAGAACCAGAAACTAATATTGTTTCTATTGATACTTCATCTATTCAATCCCCTCCTGATATAAAGGATTTTAAATTTAAATCTTCTGTTTCTGATATAGAAAAATTTAAAAATCTTAATTTAAATACTCTTAATGAAGAGTTTGAAAACGTTAATAATTCTTTTGGTGAAGAAATTAATAAAATCAAATGGGCAGATAGACCTGCCAAGCATAGATATTATTATGATAAACTCACTCCAATAGATGTTCTTTTAGAAGAACAAGAATGCATTTTCTCTAATAGTTATAATGGGAAAAGTATTTATGAGTGGAATATTGATGGTTTTAGTGACAAGCAAATTTGTAATACTGCTCACAGAATCCTTATGTAAAGCACTGTATGTAAAACATCAGGCAATACTGATAAAAATATTGCTAAAATGATAATAGCAGGATTTACTGGCCAACTTAAAGGTTGGTAGAATAATTATTTACATTACTCTCATAAAGATGAAATTTTTAATTAAATAAAATTAGAGAATAATATTCAATCAGAAAATGTAGTTTATTCATTACTAATGACTATGATTGAACATTTTACTGGCAAATTCACTGATAATAGTGAACAAATTAGAACTTTATTAAGCAATCTAAAATGTAAAACACTTACTGATTTTAGACGGTATAAAGATACTTTCTTATCTCGTATATATATGATATTCTAGACTGTAATTGTAATGCTCGGAAATTTAATCCTAGTAATCTGTAATTACTGATTTATAATTTGATATGATTATGAAAGGATTAATCGGGACATGATTTGAGATAACGTGTAAAAAGGATGTATGTGCGAGGATGAGCTCTCGCGCATATGCGCGACCCAGTCGGGCGCATATGCACGAGATGTCCATAGAGCCTCGCGCATATGCGCGACCTGAATCCGCGCATAAGCGCGAGGGTACCCGAGACTTGGCAAATTTGAGCAATGGCCTCGCGCATATGCGCCGAGTAAGGGCGTGCATATGGGCGAGTCTCCGTGAAGCTACGCGCCGAGATTTAAGTCTCGCGCATATGCGCGAGGATAGTATGTGCATATGCGCGAGGGGCTTTGAACGAATTTTGGAAAAGACACGTATCACTTCATGCACGATATGTATATATATATACATACATCACACGTATTTATTCAGAAAGAATCAAAAAGGAAAATTGAGGGAAAGTGTTGGTTCTTGCGATTCAAGTTACAATCGTGCAAAATCCGTCCGTCTGATTTTGAATCTGACTTCAGTACTGTGTTCATATCAACTCAGGCTACAACTGGACGTAAGTTTTGCTACGTTTTGACAAGTTTTGAAATTATGATATTGTCAGAATTGAATGGAATTCATATATGATGTTCTTGACATGGTAGACATCATAGAATCGAAGTCAGATTAAGAAACAGACTGATTATGGAATTGTTATGATTTTCTGAAGTTAATTGACTGAGATATGATATCAGATTGTATTGGTATTGATTGTTAGTTGAGGAAATTATTATCTGGTAATGTTATATTGTCCAGGATATCAGGATTATGCGGTTATGCCGTTGATTTTGAATTATTGATCAGATTGATATCGATTTGAATGGTATATTGATATGATATCATTGATATTACCATTGCCAGATTGAAGGATTGACAGAGTTTGAATTCCAGACCGAAAATACGAACGAAAGGTATAAGTCAATGTGGTATTGGGACATCGACTCAAGTAGGATGTACTTGAGTTTCCCTAAATCACATTTATTATTATGTTTTATTATTGTGATTATTGATTCGATTAAATGCCTGTTCTATGGAGTTATAGGAGCATGCATTAGACGAGTAATCTTGTGACAGAAGTACCTGATAGTGGCGGGATAGCCACGGGCACATTGCACGATGTCACAAGATAGTGTATTGGTGATAGGACCACAGTCCATGACGGTTAGGTCAGGACACTGGATGTTTGGTTATATCGACGTCGATAGAACTGGAGTCTTTTCTATTACTGTTGGTCGATATAGAAATACCTCATCTGGAAACCGGGATCTCTAGACTAGGATTGAGTCTAGTCTGAGTCGTGGAGCACGAGCATTGTCGACAGTTTGATATTGATTATGTTTCAGCTTTTGATATATATTGTTGTTATCTGTCCATGCTTTTATGTTTATCATATGATTGCATGTTTCATTGATTTATACTGGGATTATATTTTCACCGGAATTATCCGGATGTTGTCGTGTTTGTATGTGTGCATGACAACAGGTGGTGCAGGTTCAGGGTCCAGGAGATGAGGAGAGATCGTGATTAGAGTGGAGGCTCCGGACTTGGATTAGAGATAGGGTTTGGACACTTGAGATTAGTTGTTAAACCTTAGTTGAATAAATTTATGTGGTACAGGACTTGTACTTTTATACTGAGAAGTATATACGTTTTATTTCACTACGTTCCGCATTTAAAAAAAATAGACCATGTTTTATAATTGTTTAATTAGTGCCAATGATAATTATGAACATGATTAGCGTTCGGGTCCCCCCAACAGGTGGTATCAGAGCGATAGATCCTTGAGACTGAGATAGGAGCTAGTGAGCGGGGTAGATTGAGGTTTTCTTTCCTGCTTTTGATTGCTAGCATGATTTATTGTTTTAATACATGTTTACCTGAAATATCTGATTTTGATAGGGTATTGTGTATTATCTGTAATGGATCAGCTGTAAGATGATCCGAGGAGGATTGAAACTGATCTGCAGTAATTGGGTTACTAATCCATTTAATTATCAGATATGCCTCCGAGAAGAGTACCAGAACAGGGTAGCACGTCCAATCCTCCCATGGACGTTACAGCTACTCCAATGGAGACGTTGTTAAAAAGGTTTCAGTCTTTCCATCCACTGACTTTGAGGGGTATGGAGAATGCTGTGGAGTGTGAGAGTTGGTTGGACGATATCGAGATGATGTTTGAGTCTCTAGAGTATACTGACGAGCGGAGGGTGAAGTTGATAGGACACCAGTTACACGACGTTGTCAAGAACTGGTGGATTACGACGAAGAGGGCATTGGAACACCGAGGTACGATTATTACCTGGAATGTGTTTAGAACTGAATTCTATCAGAGGTTCTTTCCAGTGTCTCACAGAAAGGACAAGGGAGCCGAATTTGCTAATTTGAGATAGGTCCAGCTTAACATTGAGGAATATGTAGCCAAGTTCTCTTCACTGTTGCGATTTGCTCCACATGTGGCTGAACATGATGAGGCCGTTGCGGATCAGTTCATAAATGGCCTAAATCCAGAAATATTTACATTGGTGAATACAGGGCGACCGAATAATTTTACTGATGCCCTGAACCGAGCCAAGGGAGCCGAAGCCGGTCTAATGAGACAGAGAGGAGCTTTGTTTGCGCTTCCAGCACCGGACCACAACAACCATCTCCTCGATTTGAAGGTGGTAGCAGTAGTGGCGGAAAAAATTATTTCTTGAAAGCCAGAGGGAAGCAATTCAAGAAGTCAGGGAGCAGTTCTTCTAGCTCTGGGAGTCCTCGACAGAGTCAGAGCTATACTGGACCTATTTGCAATACTTGTGGAGGGAAGCATCCCACTGAGCAGTGTCAAGGAGTATTTGGTAGCTGTCGTATCTGCAAACAACAAGGACACTTTGCCCGAGTGTGTCCACAGAGAGGTGCCCAGGGAACCCAGGCAACTGAGTCATCGGGATCAGTGGCTCAGACAGGCAGACGACCATCTGATATTCATTATTTTCAGCCAGCACCGTCTACTCAGTCACAGCAGAGGCCAGGAGGAAGCCAGACCGTGAGTCAGCCTCCTAGACAGCAGGCCCGAGTTTTTGCTTTGACCGAGGAGCAGGCACAGGATGCACCTGATGATGTTGTGGCAGGTAACTATTTTATTTCTGGTTATCCTGCATACATATTGATTGATACTGGTGCATCGCATACTTTTATTTCTGAGAGGTTTGCATTGAGTCATGTATTACCTGTTGAGTCATTGTCTGCGGTAGTGTCAGTTTCTTCCCCGTTAGGGACATGTTTAATATCGGTGAAGTCTGTGAAATCTTGTACACTGCAGTACGATGGGCATACAATTGAGTTATACTGTATTGTACTTGGTTTTTCTGATTTTGATTGTATTATCGGTATCTATATGTTGACCAAGTACCGAGCTACAGTTGATTGTTTCCACAAGATAGTGAGATTCAGACCTGAGATGGCTGAGGAGTGGAAATTTTACGGTAAGGGTTCTCGAGCTAGAATTCTTTTGATATCTGCGATAAATATGACTCGATTATTGCAGAAAGAAGCGGATGGATTCGTGGTATATTCAGTTGATTTACTGAAGTCGAGCCCATCATTGGCGGACTTGCCTGTGGTGTGTGAGTTTGCTGATGTCTTTCCAGATGAGATTCCTGGATTACCTCCGATTCGAAAAATAGACTTCAGCATTGAGTTGATGCCAGGAACAGTTCCGATTTCGAGGGCTCCTTACAGGATGGCACCGATCGAGTTGAAAAAGTTGAAAGAATAGTTGGAGGATTTACTGGCCAAGGGGTATATCCGACCGAGTGTATCTCCTAGGGGTGCTCCAGTACTGTTCATGAGGAAGAAGGATGGGTCGATGTATTGGCTACCGACAACTGAATAAGGCAACGTAAAGAATAAATATCCATTGCCTCGAATTGATGATTTATTTGATCATTTGCAGGGTTCTTCGGTGTATTCCAAGATCGATCTAAGATCTGGATATCATCAACTGGGAGTCAGGGATTTTGATATCTCAAAAACAGCATTCAGAACCAGGTATGGACACTATGAATTTATTGTCATGCCGTTTGGTTTGACGAATGCACCGGCGGTATTTATGGGATTGATGAATCGAGTCTTTCAGAAATATCTCGATGGTTTCGTGATTATCTTCATGAATGATATTTTGATTTATTCAAAGAATGTGATGGAGCATGCTGAACATTTAAGAACTGTGTTGCGAATTTTGAGGGCGGAGAAACTGTATGCTAAACTGTCGAAATGCGAGTTTTGGTTGAAACAGGTGGTATTTCTGGGACAGATCATATCCGGAGACGGTATATCAGTTGATCCCAGTAAGGTTGAGGCAGTGATTTCTTGGCCGAGACCGACATCTGTACCAGAGATACACAGCTTTATGGGTGTGGCAGAATATTATCGCCGATTCATTAAAGATTTTTCGAGTATTGCCAAGCCTATTACACAGTTGACTCAGAAGAATGCTTCATTTGTTTGGTCTGAGGAATGTGAGACCAGTTTTCTCGAATTGAAGAAAATATGGACCAGTGCTCCTGTGCTGACGATTCCTTCAGGCACTGGTGGATTTGTTGTTTATTGTGATGCATCTCACCGAGGATTTGGCTGTGTGTTGATGCAGCAAGGACATGTTATCGCTTATGCCTCGAGACAGCTGAAACCCCATGAATCTCGTTACCCAATTCATGATCTTGAATTGGCAGCCATAGTCTTTGCTTTGAAGATATGGCAACATTACCTCTACGGTGAGAAATTCGAAATCTATTCTGATCATAAAAGCTTGAAATATCTGTTTTCACAGTCAGAGTTGAATATGAGACAGCGAAGATGGCTTGATTTATTGAAAGATTTTGATTGTAAAATCAAATACTACCCAGGAAAATCCAATGTAGCAGCTGATGCACTAAGTCAAAAGGTATGTTCTTTATCCTTATCGAATATGGGTGTTTCGAATTTGATTGAAGACTGTTGTTTGTCTGGATTAGTATTTGAGACCAACCAGAGCTGATTTTGAGAATTAAAGCAGCTCAGAAAGCTGATCAGAATATACAGAAGTCGATTGCTATGGTTAAAGCTGGACATCAATCGGAATATCAAGTTCAAAATGGTATTTTGTATGTGAATCATCGTCTTGTTGTGCCGAATGTTTCGGAATTAAGACAGCGAATACTGATAGAAGCGCACAAATGTCGTTTTAGCATTCATCCTGGTGGCAGAAAAATGTATAATGATTCGAAAACACAATACTGTGGAAACAAATGAAAGCTGATATTGCTACATTTGTAGCCAAATGTCTGAATTGCCAACAGGTGAAGGCTGGAAGAAATAAACCTGGAGGACTGTTATAGAGTTTGTCTATTCCGGAATGGAAATGTGATTACATTTCCATGGATTTTGTGACACGGTTGCCCCGTTCCTCCCGAGGTTACGATGCGATTGGGGTCATGATTGATCGATTGACCAAATCAGCATGCTTTATTCCATACAAAATGACGTATAGATATGATCAGATGGCTGATATCTATGTCAAGGAAGTGGTTAGATTGCACGGAGTGCCGAAGTCAATTGTCTCCGACCGTGATCCTCGGTTTACTTCGCACTTCTGGCAGAGTCTGCAGCAAGCTCTAGGTACGAAATTACATCTGAGTAACGCATATCATCCACAGACTGACAGACAGTCAGAGCGAACAATTCAGACATTGGAAGATATGTTGAGAGCTGTAGTGCTGGATTTTAGCACTAATTGGCAAGATGCATTGCCTCTTTGTGAATTTTCGTACAACAACAGCTATCAAACGAGTATCGAGATGGCACCTTTTGAAGCGTTGAACGGAAAGAAATGCAGATCCCCGTTATATTGGGATGACATCTCTGAAATTCCTGAGACTGGACCTGATATGATCAGAGATATGACTGAAAAAGTGAAATTGATTCAAAAGAAAATGAAGGCAGCTCAGGACCAACAAGCCAAATATGCCAACCTTCGACGACGACCGTTGGTATTTGAGACTGGAGATCGAGTATTTTTGAAAATTTCTCCATTCAGAGGTGTGGTTAGATTTGGGAAGAAAGGGAAATTGTCTCCACGATATGTTGGTCCATATGAGATTCTCGAAAAGATAGGAGATCGTGCCTATCGACTCGCCTTGCCACCTTCATTATCAGGAATACATGATGTTTTTCATATATCTATGCTGTGGAAGTATCTCCCTGATGATTCTCACGTTATTCATCCAGACGAGACCGAGCTGGATGAGACATTGAGTTATGTTGAAAAACCGATCCGGATTATCGATCGCAAGGAAAAACAGCTCAGAACGAAGATGATTCCGTTGGTGAAAGTACAATGGACTCGTCATGGCGTTGAAGAAGCCACTTGGAAGACTGAATCAGATATGAGACAAGAATTCCCAGCATTATTGCACTGATGTAAATTTTTATTCAACTTTAGTTACATTCCTTCTTAATGATATGATTTGACTAACTGTGATTTCGAGGACGAAATCATATCTTAGGGAGGGCAAAATGTAATGCCCTGAAATTTAATCATAGTAATCTGTAATTACTGATTTATAATTTGATATGATTATGAAAGGATTAATCATGAAACGATTTGAGAAAACATGTAAAAAGGATGTATGTGCGAGGATGAGCTCTCGCGCATATGCGCGACCCAGCCGGGCGCATATGCGCGAGATGTCCAGAGAGCCTCGCGCATATGCGTGACCTAAATCCGCGCATATGCGCGAGAGTACCCGAGACTTGGCAAATTTGAGCAATGGCCTCGCCATTATGCGCCGAGTATGGGCGCGCATATGCGCGAGTCTCCGTGAAGCTACGTGCCGAGATTTAAGTCTCGCGCATATGCGCGAGGATAGTACGCGCATATGCGCGAAAGGCTTTGAACGAATTTTGGAGAAGACACGTATCACTTCATGCACGATATATATACATACATACATCACACGTATTCATTCAGAAAGAATCAAAAAGGAAAATTGAGGGAAAGTGTTGGTTCTTGCGATTCAAGTTACAATCGTGCAAAATCCGTCAGTCTGATTTTGAATCTGACTTTGGTACTGTGTTCATATCAACGCAGGCTACAACTGGACGTAAGTTTTGCTACGTTTTGACATGTTTTGAAATTATGATATTGTCAAAATTGAATGAATTCATATATGATGTTCTTGACATGGTAGACATCATAGACTCGAAGTCAGATTAAGAAACGGATTGATTATGGAATTGTTATGATTTTCTGAAGTTAGTTGACTGAGATATGATATCAGATTGTATTGGTATTGATTGTTAGTTGAGGAAATTATTATCTGGCAATGTTGTATTGACCGGGATATCAGGATTATGCGGTTTTGCCGTTGATTTTGAATTATTGATCAGATTGGTATCGATTTGAATGGTATATGTAGTGCCCAAAGTCAGTACACGTATAACCCGTGCATTCATTTGATTATTAAATCATTTAATTAATTTTAAATGAGTTTTAGCCATGCATAATTTATGAAAATGCATTATTTTAAATTAATTACGTTTATGTGATGCACGTTATAATGTCTTTCGAATTTCATGTTTCAGGAGATCATTCGAGTCGAGATTGAGGAAAAGACTCGGTGACGATAGGTATGATTAGTATGATGTCTTTCGAATTTCATGTTTCGAATTATTAATTACGTTTATGTGATGCACGTTATGATTAGTATGATGTTGGGATGTTAATTGATACGTCGTTTAGTGTCGATAGGTACTCGAGCACTTTAGTAGTCGTAGGAATCGAGTTGGTGTCAATTACCACGTTTTTGACTTGTATGTACCATATGGTGAACATCGTTGCTTGGGATGTTGTACGGAAGAGATTTGATGTTATAGTATGCTAGGATGGGTCTCGGGGTGTCGATTCATAGTCCGTGCAACCGAGTCTAGAAAGTTGAGCAAAGCATGTACATAATTTCCGTAAGTTTGCGATCACAGTAGGTACACGGACCCGTACACGGACACTGACACGGGGTCCGTGCCTTTGTTTCTCCTCGGTGTCTTTTTCCAGAGTCTACACGGACCCCCACACGGACCCTGACACGGGTTCCGTGTCCACCCTTCTTTCCGAACCTTTTCATCCGAGCCTACACGGACCCCTACACGGATGTAGGCACGGGGTCCGTGTCCTTCATATTTTGGGAATAAAATTATAACATGTTTGAGGTTCGATGTCTTGGTCTTGTGCAATGATTTACAAGGTCGAGCCATGGGAATTTTAGAACGTCCTAGGTAATTAAACGAACTCGTAAGTAAGCATGATTACCTACGTCTAAGTTATGCAAGTTACGAATGTGAATTCATGTTAGTATGTGCAGCAACGGCCCCGATCGAAGTCCGACGAATCCCTCAACGCCAAATAAGTATTTATGACCTGCAAGAAAATATTTTAAGTTTTTGGGGTATGCTAAATGTCTTGTGACCAAATTATGAATGGGTTTGGAAGTCGGTGAACGTGGCCGAGGACCTCTCCACCCCGTTAAATTATGAACGGGTTAGATCATGGTTGGAAAGCGTTAAATTATGAACGGGGACCAACCAGCCCGTTAAATTATGAACGGGGATCTCATGTATGTGGCAGTGGATACGTCCCTGTCAGCCCAGTACTGTGGTTTGTCTGATCAGGCGTTTATTATGTATGGTCACTTGCTTTGAAACGTCCTCTACGAAAATGATGAAGTTACGTATGTTCAAGTATGCAGTATGTTTATGAAAGTTTATGTTGATGGCACATCTAGTTATGTACGTACGTATGTCCAAGTTTATTATGCAAGTTCAAGCCTCAAGTTATGTATGTCCTATTTTTAAAGTTGCATGCGATTTTATTACGTAGTACTCGTTATCCCAGTTTATACGTGTTGAGTCTTTAGACTCACTAGACTTGATCGATGCAGGTGACTATGTTGAGGCGACAGGAGGTGGCGATGATCGAGCAAAACTTGCAAAGTGAATAGTCCCAAAATTTATTTTATAAATGAAAGCTCGATTTAAATATCGCAAGTGCACGATAGTCAAGTTATAATAAACGTAAGTGAATACGAGTATCGTTCCACAAGAACTCCGTTACACTATTTTTATTTTCAAGTAAAATTTCTTTAGCAACGATAAAATGAGTTGATGATTAAACTAATGTAAATTAAATAATTAAAATGCAAAGAAAACGTATTCAAGAAAGCAATGATTAATTTGGATTAAATCAATTGAGAAATGAATTTGTTGGGAATTAGCAGTTCACCTACCACTCGTGTTTAAATAATTACACTCGACTTTTACTCGTGCATTCGATGGAATTCCCTAGACTAATTAATATACTCTGTCGAGCTATATTAATACTAATCATTAACATGCAGTACTCAAGTGTCCTCAATTATTTAACAGTTCAAGATTGCATTACATTCTATGGAATCCACTAGCTTTCATCCGGGTGAACTATCACTATCGACACGTATCCAATTCCGTATATCTACTAAAATTGTAAATCCGTGGTTTATACTATTTGACCCTATTGTTAATTGTTCTATCGAAATCATCAACAACATGAAATAATCAAAGGAAGTTAGCTAGGCTTCGATTGAAACAAGAAAGAACAATAGCATAAACAAATCACTAATAAAAACGTCGAGAAATAATGTTAAACACCGAGTACGGGGTAGGATCCCCTCAAATCCCAACAAATCTAGAGTTTAGCTACTGAAATTCATGATAAAAACCAACAATCAGTGTAAGAAATAATATACTGAATAATGAAAATACTAAAGATGACGATGGATGACGGCCACGACGCGTGGAAATCTCGAGGTCTTCGAAATCTTATTTTTCTAGCCTCTCCTCTAAGAAAAATGATGAAAAATATGATAAAGTCTCCAAAAAAAGGATCGCTGATCTCGTGTATTAGGTTTAGGTGTCGGATAGAGTCCATAAAAAATTGGAAACAAATCTTTCTGAATCTCGCCTCTCGCTAGGGCGGTATATTTTGACCGCCCTAGCGAGAGGTCCTGGCATAAACTTCCTCGAGCATGTCCCTGGTTTCGCTGGGGCGGTCACTTTTGACCGCCCTAGCGAGACACTTGCGCATAACATCCTCGGCCAGACCAAAATGCTCGCTGGGGCGGTCACTTTTGACCGCCCTAGCGAATCCTCTTCGATATTTTGACAAATTTTCTCCCACTTTTTGGTTCAATTCCTACAAAATAACCACAAAATACACGAGATCAATCACATGCTAAATAATGCTAAAAAAATGCAAAATTAAACTAAAACAAACTAATATGATGCATGAATGTGACTCAAAACCAACACTAAAAACACGTAAAAACGAGTCCTATCAACCCCCTCATACTAACCTTTTGCTCGCCCTCGAGCAAAATAGGTTAAAGCACGAGATTCTAAACAAACACAACAAACACAAAATACTCAAACAAGAAATAACCAACACAAGTAAATGTCAATGGTGAGTTAACAACTTTTATGCTCATGCCTCAGTGAACTTTCCCACATACAAATCATAATCAAGTCAAATCACAAACGAATACTCATTCTCATCTACACATAAATCTTGACACTAATTTGAACGTGTGTGTGTCATGTATGGTCTAGTCATTCGTACTTCAAATAGATCAATCATCAAATCATGCGAGTCACTCAATTAACACTTCAATACAAGTCTCACTAGCATGCACCCCCGTGTCCATTTATCACTAACCATAAATTGAACTTTATTCAATTCTTAAGTGCAGATAAGGGTGTCGAAAAGAAGGAAAATAAGCTCAAGTGGCTAAAAGTTGGGAGTACACCGATCATTTTCATTGGGCAATCGTCAAGACTTTTCGTCTGACTTTCCTCGTCTCCTTACATTTCCAACTTTTAGCCTAGGAATATAATTTCATTCCTTTTATTTCGGCTCCCCCTCACCTTACATCTCCTTTTTTTTTTTTTAAGATGCACAATTTTCACACATGTACTCCCTAGGCTAAGAATATATAACTTTGGATTACAGCTGGCTAGGGGTATGATATTTTAATTCAGTGCATTGAAAAGGGGGTATATGTAAAGTTCAAGGCAAATCAAATGTTCTCATTCAAGGTCCCAATTAGTGACTTATTTTCACGGGTTTACATGCTAAATCAACTCATAAATGATGCCTTTCAAGTTAACCACACAAAACCTTCAAATTTCACCATTATTCCTACAAAATTCTAGTCCCCACACATATGTGCTCAAAAAGTTCAAACTGTGTACCAAAATTCATGCTTTAACAATCAAGAGTATCATTCATGAAGTGATCCAATCAATACTTTTGTATATTATCAATTCAACATCATCATTGGCTCATAAACTATGTTTTCTCACCATAAACGACACCAAACATGCAATACTATAACGGACTAAAAACAACCAACTCAAAACAAGCAATACTAACAACACCAAATAAACTCCCATAACTGAAACTTGACACCACCAAAGTAATAAAAACTCCACCAAACAAAAGAAATGCAACGAACTTAAAACCAATTAACTAAGCAAACATAACAATCTACCCCCCTCATACTAGAGTTGTGCAATGCCCTCATTGCACAAAACGAAACAAACACTAAAAACATAAAAACTCATGAAGGGGTAACAGTAAACTCCCCTGATCAGAAATCATCCTCCTCCTCATTCTCTGGCGGTGGAACTCCCTCTTCAGCTGCTGGGGGCATAGGATAATTGTACTGAAAATGGAAGGGTGGCGGGTATGCAAGTGTAGGTGGCCGTCCGGAAGTGTCGATGCCCAAATGAGTTGAGATCCCCTGCACCAAGTATTCGATGTTCTGAATGTGAGCCTGATTAACGGCCTGGTACTGAGTCTGATAATTGGCCCAAGCGCCCAATTCGTCGACGCGATCTCGCATGGCACGGCGGCGTGGCTGCGGAGGTGGTGGTGCATGTCCTAAGGCCGGAGGTGGTTGAGCTGCTCTCCCATAACCGAAAAATACCTCCTCGGGCAGCTCAGCCTGTCTTTTCTCCCTCTTGGATTTATAAAGAGCTTCATCAATGGCTCTCATCGGCGGTAACCACTAATCATCATCTGCGAATATCACCCCCGCTCGGGCACACAACTCAGTCACTATCGTCGGGAAGTAAAAAGCCAAATTGCTGATATTAATACACATGTTAAGCTGTCCGAAAATGAGCCTGCCCACATCAATCACCAGCCCAGTACAGATGGCATAAAGAACAACCGCCCGCTCGCGCTGCACATCACTCGTATCACCGACCGGCATTAATATCTTAGACAAGAATGCATACCACAATGCCTCGTCCACTTTCAAAAAAATTTCAAGGAAGATCGTATAAGTCCCAGGTTGTTTCCACGTGGTGCCCGGATAACAGAGTGTGCGAATGATCAAATCATAATCCGGGTTAAGCACCCACGCCTGAAACACCGAATCGTCCACCGACGGTAAACCCAACATTTCATTGATCGTCTTGGAATCATACGGGACTAGATGTCCCCTCACAAATGCCTTATACTCATTCCCCTCCGGAGCATTGGCATAAAATTCACGCACAACCGGAACCACTGCTGCATTCGGTTGTGCTACAAAGATATCCCACCCTCTTCTTTCTACTTGGGACTCCGAAAAATGATCGATAATAAACGAGCTAAATCCACGCTCAGGGATTGGTTTCCTATGTAGTCTAGCATGTTCAAATCTCTCCCTAGCTTTTTCATTCGAAAACATAGATGGAGTGGACCGAGAACTAGAAGCACCATGAGTTACCTTAGATTTTTTGGGTGCTATGTCGAGACTGGAGTGCACAAAGTATCAAAACGCCGGAAAATTCGCGAGGGTCGCCGGAGATGCTCACCGGAATCTGTGGAAGATGACCGGAGTTGCTTGAAAGACCCTCGGAGAAGAAAATATTGTAGCCTAAATGCTTCCTGGTGGAGTGTATAGACCAAGATTGAGTCTTTGCCCTGAAAAATCACCAAATAATAAGTCTTGAGCACAAAAGATGGAAGGAGGCGCCGAAAATTGGAGGTGGAAGGGTAGGGTTCGAAGTGGAGAAGAAAAGAGAAGAGGAAAAAAATTTTTAATCTGCGCGACTCGCTAGGGCGGTCAATTGTGTTTGAAAAATACGAGTTCTCGCTGGGGCGGTCACTTTTGACCGCCCTAGCGAGGGGTCTCGACTTAAAACCTTTTTAAAAAACCGTATCGCTCGCGGGGGCGGTCAATTATGATCTCCCTAGCGAGAAGTTTTCGGCGACTATGTTATTGAAAAATGCGAGTGCCCGCTGGGGCGGTCAGTTTTGACCGCCCTAGCGAGACATTCTCGTCTAAAAATTAATGCAATGCCATGCAACTACATAAATGCAAATGATGCGATTAATAAATAAAGAAAATATAATTAAGATCAATCTAAGGAGTAGAAGTAGTTCTCAATTTATAGTCTAGAGCTCAACTTTTCACCCATATCCTCAATAACTGTCATGGAACCGAGTGACTCCAATTTGTGGCTCAATTGTGCCACCGATATAGTGCTTCAATCTTTGAGCGTTCACAGTAAATGTCCCTTCCTTGCCATCATGCAACACCACTGCACCCGATGGGAACACCTTGGCTATAGTGAATGGTCCTGACCACCTTGACTTTAGCTTGCCCTGAAAGAGTCGTAAGCGAGAATTGTATAACAACACCGCTTCACCCACTTTGAATTCCCTTCTTATAATGTGTTTATCATGGGCTCGTTTGGTGCGTTACTTGTAAGATAGTGCAAGATCATAAGCTTTTCCTCGAAACTCATCTAACTGATTCAACTGCAGCAATCGTTTTTCACCTGCAAGAGCAAAATCAAAGTTTAGGGCTTTGGTCGCCCAATATGCTCTATGCTCTAATTCTACTGGTAGATGACATGCTTTACCAAAAAGCAACCTATATGGTGTAGTGCCTATAGGTGTTTTAAAAGCAGTACGATAAGCCCACAAAGCATCATCTAACCGAATGGACCAGTCCTTTCTATTCACATTAACCGTCTTCTCTAGAATCCACTTAATTTATCAATTGGATACTTCAACTTGTCCACTACTTTGGGGATGGTATGGAGTGGAAACCTTGTGGGTGACACCATATTTGCCCAACAGTTTATCAAAAATTTTGTTGCAAAAATGGGTGCCACCATCACTTATGATTGCACGTGGTGCACCAAATCGATTAAAAATATGTTTCTTCAAAAATTTTAACACCACTTGTGCATCATTAGTGGCACAAGCCTCTGCCTCCACCTATTTAGATACATACTCCACTGCCACCAAAATAAATTTCTTTGCAAAAGACGCAGGAAAAGGACCCATAAAATCAATCCCCCACACATCAAATATTTCACACTCAACAATGTTATTTAAAGGCATCTCATGACGGTTGGAAATATTACCTGTGCGTTGGCATCTATCACAATTGAGAACATACAAACGAGCATCCTTAAAAAGAGTTGGCCAATAGAAGCCACATTCAAGTACCTTAGATGCCGTCCGTATGGGTCCAAAGTGACCACCTACCTCACGGTCATGACAATAGTTTAGAATTTGATTGGTTTCCTCCTCCGCCACACATCTTCTTATCATGGAATCTGCACAAATCTTAAACAAAAACGGTTCCTCCCAAAAATAATATTTCGCGTCTGAAAAGAATTTCTTTCTTTGGTGAAACAATAAATTAGGTGGAGGTGTGCCAGTGACAAGAAAATTTGCAAAATCGGCATACCAAGGGTACACATTTACCTCAAGCAATTGTTCATCAGGAAACCAGTCATCTATATCATCATCAATGCCCTTAATTCTAACATGCTCAAGCCTAGACAGATGATCAGCAACTACATTTTTCACACCCTTTTTATCTCGAATCTTGAGATCAAATTCTTGCAATAATAAAATCCACCTAATTAACCTAGGTTTCGCATCTTTCTTAGCAAGCAAGTATTTTAGGGCAGAATGATCTGTATACACAGTTACTTTAGACAGAACAAGGTATGAATGAAATTTGTCGAAAGCAAATACTATAGCAAGTAATTCCTTTTCAGTAGTAGCGTAATTCAATTGAGCATCATTTAAAGTCTTACTTGCATAGTAGATGGTATGAAATACCTTGTTCTTCCTTTGACCCAGCACCGCACCAACAGCTGTATCACTAGCATCGCACATCACCTCAAACGGTAACTCCCAATCAGGGACAATCAGAACAGGTTCTGTCACCAAGCTTTCCTTGAGTATCTCGAATGCATGCAGACAAGTAGAATCAAAATTAAATTCAACATCTTTCATCAACAAAGAGGATAAAGGTTTAGCAATTTTAGAAAAATCTTTAATAAAACGCCTATAAAAACCAGCATGCCCTAGGAAACTTCTAACTCCTTTTATTGATGAAGGTGGTGGTAGGTTTTTGATTACTTCCACCTTGGCCTTGTCGACCTCAATTCCTTTCTCTGATACCTTGTGTTCTAACACAATCCCCTCTTGAACCATAAAATGACACTTCTCCCAATTTAACACCAAATTGCTCTCTTCACATCTAATTAACACCAAGTTCAAATTCTCTAAACATTCATTAAATGAGGAGCCAAAAATAGAGAAATCATCCATAAAAATTTCAAGGAAATTTTCAATCATGTCATGAAAGATAGCGGTCATGCATCTTTGAAATGTTGCAGGTGCATTGCATAAACCAAAGGGCATACGCCTAAACGCAAAAGTAACATAAGGGCAAGTGAAAGTAGTTTTCTCTTGGTCCTCAGGTGCAATTGTGATTTGATTGTATCCCGAATCCATCTAAAAAGCAATAAAATTCATGACCTGCTAATCGTTCAATCATTTGATCGATAAATGGCAAGGGAAAGTGATCTTTACGGGTTGGATCATTCAATTTCCTATAATCTATGCACACACGCCAACCCGTAACAGTTCTAGTGGGAATCAACTCATTTTTTTCATTAGTAATAACAGTAATCCCACCCTTTTTAGGCACACATTGTACAGGACTTACCCACGCACTATCAGATATAGGATAGATAATACCTGCATCCAGAAGTTTAATTGTTTAAGCTTTTACTACCTCTTGCATCTTTGGATTGAGTCTCCTTTGTGGTTGTGCTAGAGGTGAGTATTTATCTTCCATCAGAATTTTGTGCATGCAGATCGAAGGACTTATCCCTTTTATGACCGAAACCTTCCAAGCGAATGCTCCTTTATGCTCCTTAAGGACTCCCAAGAGCTTACTCTCCATATCATCTGTCAAAGAAGAGGAAATAATAACAGGCAATTTATTATTTTCTCCTAAATATACGTACTTGAGATGTGGAGGTAGTGGTTTGAGCTCCAAAGTAGGTGGCTCCTCTAGGCTTGACTTTTGAGGCATTAAATCTTTTCTGTCTCCCAATTCCTCTAGTCTAAGCCTCACTTGCTTTCTCCAAGGTGGAATGGCATTCAAGTGAGCCACCATCTCCATCTTTTCCTCGTCTAGCTCGTCCTCCTGCTTTTCAGTAGTGAGAGTGGCCTCCAATGGTTCTTTCAATCCATCCTGCATAAAATCACAAACGAGAGAATCCAAGACATCAATACAAAAACAACTATCATTGTGCATTGTGTGCTTGAGAGTATTGAAGACATCAAAAATAATTTCTTCTTCTCCAACTCTCAGTCTCAATTTCCCCTCTTCAACATCAATCAGTGCTTTCCCTGTAGCCAGAAACGGTCTCCCTATGATTAAAGGCATCTCTAAATCTTCCTCCATGTCAAGTACCACAAAATCTGCAGGAAAAATAAACTTATCCACTTTCACCAAAACATCTTCGATAATCCCACGTGGATACTTGACAGATCTGTCAGCCAGCTGCAACGACATCCTAGTTGGCTTGGTTTAAGCTAATCCCAGTCTCCTAAACACAGAAAAAAGCATCAGATTAATACTCGCACTAAGATCACATAGAGCTTTATGAAAATTAATGTCACCAATAATGCAAGGTATAGAGAAACTCCCTGGATCTTTTTGCTTAGGAGGCATCTTGTTTGAACTAAAGCGGAGCAATTTTCAGTCAAATTCACCGTCATATGATCTTCTAGCTTCCGCTTATTTGCTAAGATATCTTTCAAGAATTTTGCATAACTTGGCATATTCAATAAAGCATCAGCAAAAGGAATGTTAATATGCAATTTTTTAAATATCTCAAGAAATTTACCAAATTGTGCATCTAATTTAGCTTTCTTCATTGCTGCAGGAAAAGGTGGAGGGATAAAATTTTTATTCTGTGCAATAGGTGTAGATGTAGAGTTAGAAGACTTACCTCCTCGATTTTCCAACTCATCCTCAACGTGCTTGGTCTTTTCCTCATTAGACTCGAGTGCTGCAATTCCACAGCCTTCACATGTTCTCTTGGGTTAGTTTCCGTGTTTCTTGGCAAAGCTCCTTGCTCCCTATTAGCAATCAACTTTGCCAATTGTCCAATTTGATTCTCTAACCCCTTTATGGATGCATCTTGGTTCTGAAATCTCGTCTCTGTTGCAGAAATAAATTTAGTCATCATTTGCTCTAAATTGGACTTCTCCTCCCGAGGCGGTTCTGGCTTGAATCCTTGGTGCATCCCATATGGTGGACCTCTTTGTTGGCGATTTTGGTAGTTTTGACCTCCCCATGAAAAGTTTGGGTGATTCCTCCATCCCGGATTATATGTGTTCGAATAAGGGTCATTTCTAGGACGATTCTGGAATCCCACTTGTTTTACCGGTGCTCCCTCAGGCACATAGAATGGATTGCCATCTTGGCAATCCTACACGTCATGCTCACCCCCACACTTATCACAGAAAATTTCTTGCAGACGCATAGCCGACCCACTCATGCTCATCCCATCAATCTTTCTATTCAAAGCCTCTAACTATGCTGAAACCGCCGACAAATCATTAACTTGATTAACTCCAGCACCTCGTCTCTGCCTATCAGACTGAGGATGATAGCTACTAGCAGCCATCTCCTCCAATAACTCATATCCTTCCTCAGTCGTTTTTCTCAGTAAGTTACCACAGGCAGCAGCATCTATCATAGTACGGTTAGGAGTAAGCAGACCGTAGTAGAAAGTTTGAACAACTAACCCAAGAGGCAGATCATGGTGTGGACATCTTCTCAACAAGTCCTTGTAGCGCTCCCATGCCTCGTAAAGTGACTCTTGCTCATATTGAGCAAAAGTAGTAATGTCGGCTCTAAGCTTCATAGTTTTCGACGGAGGAAAGTACTTGATCAGGAATGCCTTTGCCATATCCTCCCATGTAGTAATAGACCCTACAGGCAAACAGTTTAACCACGACTTAGCTTTATCTCTCAGTGAAAATGGAAATAAACGCAAACGAACAGCATCATCAGACACGCCATTAAACTTAAAAGTATCACAAATTTCAAGAAAGTCAGCTATATGAGAATTAGGTTCGTCAAGTGCACTTCCCCCAAATTGGACAGTGTTGTGAATCATCTGAATGATAGCTGGCTTGATCTCAAACTGATTAGCTCGGATGACTGGTCTTACGATGCTTGGACGTACTCCATCAAGAGACGGCTGTGCATAATCCATCATCGGTATACGCCTTGGCTCCTCTCTGTGTTGATCGTCTTCCATTCTTTCCTTCGCTCTTTACTGCTGTAGTCGAAGTCTAGCTGTGCGTTCAATCTCGGGGTCAAAAGGCTCAAGCTTAAACTCGAGTGATCTTCGCATGCACCACAAGAAAAATCTGCAACACAATGAGAGTATCAAATAACAATAAAATAAATAATACTAAAGAATTTAAATGAAAAATAAAAAATTCTGAATCAACAGTCCCCCGCAACGGCGCCAAAAACTTGATCGAGCAAAACTTGCATAGTGAATAGTCCCAAAATTTATTTTATAAATGAAAGCTCGATTTAAATATCGCAAGTGCACGATAGTCAAGTTATAATAAACGTAAGTGAATACGAGTATCGTTCCACAAGAACTGCGTTACACTATTTTTATTTTCAAGTAAAATTTCTTTAGCAACGATAAAATGAGTTGATGATTAAACTAATGTAAATTAAATAATTAAAATGCAAAGAAAAGTTATTCAAGAAAGCAATGATTAATTTGGATTAAATCAATTGAGAAATGAATTTGTTGGGAATTAGCAGTTCACCTACCACTCGTGTTTAAATAATTACACTCGACTTTTACTCGTGCATTCGACGGAATTCCCTAGACTAATTAATATACTCTGTCGAGCTATATTAATACTAATCATAAACATGCAGTACTCAAGTGTCCTCAATTATTTAACAGTTCAAGATTGCATTACATTCTATGGAATCCACTAGCTTTCATCCGGGTGAACTATCACTATCGACACGTACCCAATTCTGTATATCTACTAAAATTGTAAATCCGTGGTTTATACTATTTGATTCTATTGTTAATTGTTCTATCGAAATCATCAACAACATGAAATAATCAAAGGAAGTTAGCTAGGCTTCGATTGAAACAAGAAAGAACAATAGCATAAACAAATCACCAATAAAAACGTGGATAAATAATGTTAAACACCGAGTACGGGGTAGGATCCCCTCAAATCCCAACAAATCTAGAGTTTAGCTACTAAAATTCATGATAAAAACCAACAATCAATGTAAGAAATAAAATACTGAATAATGAAAATACTAAAGATGACGATGGATGACGGCCACGACGCGTGGAAATCTCGAGGTCTTCGAAATCTCCTTTTCTAGCCTCTCCTCCAAGAAAAATGATGAAAAATATGATAAAGTCTCCAAAAAAGGATCGCTGATCTCGTGTATTAGGTTTAGGTGTCGGATAGAGTCCATAAAAAGTTGGAAACAAATCTTCCTGAATCTCGCTTCTCGCTAGGGCGGTATATTTTGACCGCCCTAGCGAGAGGTCCTCGCATAAACTTCCTCGAGCATGTCCCTGGTTTCGCTGGGGCGGTCACTTTTGACCGCCCTAGCGAGACACTTGCGCATAACATCCTCGGCCAGACCAAAATGCTCGCTGGGGCGGTCGCTTTTGACCGCCCTAGCGAATCCTCTTCGATATTTTGACAAATTTTCTCCCACTTTTTGGTTCAATTCCTAAAAAATAACCACAAAATACACGAGATCAATCACATGCTAAATAATGCTAAAAAATGCAAAATTAAACTAAAACAAACTAATATGATGCATGAATGCGACTCAAAACCAACACTAAAAACACGTAAAAACGAGTCCTATCAGGCGACCAAGGGGCAGGCTTGGACTGAGTGGAAGGCTAGACCCGAGGACCGCAATGCTTACGTTTTATGCAAAGTTTCAAAATACTCTGATTTTTAAATATCTGGATGCGAAATATTTTGAGACAGTTTCTTTTAGCAAAAAATTTATTGGTGACAGATGATTTTGAGATCTATTTTTATGAATGTTGAGTGACGACCGTATGGATGTTTACATTTAAGAAATTTTTTAATTCTTCCGCATTTTTTTAAGTATGAAAATACGGTACGTTACAGTTGGTATCAGAGCCGTGTTCTTGTAAAGGGTTATGCCTACTGCCAGTCGCAAGAAGCTCACGAAGTCACACCTCAAGTCTGTAAGTTTAAAGTTTTCCATTATGTTATGTAGTAAGCATCAAGTTATGATTTCAGTATGTGCATGTTTTAGGTTTGATTTATGCGCATCATAAAATATTGATATATGTTCATGCATATTGGGTTTACGTGTTGGGTAATTTATTGGAACAGTATGCCTCCTAGACGTGTGATCGACCGTGAAACAAGGGAGGAGGACAGAGAGCCTCGAGTTGAGGAGAGGGTCAATCCTCCACCACCACCACCTCCAGATATACAGGCGCAGATGCTTGCGGGTGTGACGCAGTTCTTCGCACAGTTTGCAGGGAACCAGGCTGCAGCGGTAGTTGCAGGGGCGAGGCCCCAACCAGAGGCATTATATGAAAAGTTTAGGAGGATGAGTCCTAAGGAGTTTTCGGGTACCACTGACCCGATGGTAGCAGAGGGATGGATTAAGTCCATAGAGGTAATCTTTGACTTTATAGAACTGACCGACGCAGATCGGGTCAGATGTGCCACGTTCCTTCTGACAGGGGACGCCAGATTATGGTGGGAGAGTGCGTCAGTGGCAGTTAACTTGCAGGTACTGCCATGGAATGGTTTCAAGGAGGTATTTTACTCTATGTACTTCACTGAGGAGTTACGATCCAAACTCACCAGCGAGTTTATGACGCTCCAACAGGGAGACAGTAGCGTGGCAGAATTTGTTAGGAAGTTTGAGAGAGGGTGTCACTTCGTGCCCCTCATTGCAAATGATGTACAGGCAAAGTTGAGGCATTTTATGAACGGGTTGCGGCCGATCTTGCGCCGCGATGTGAGAGTAGCTGGCCCTACTAGCTATGTGGTCGCCGTATCTAGAGCATTGGCGGCAGAACAGGATCTGAGGGATATAGAGGCGGACAGACAGGGCAAGAGGCCCTATCAAGCGCCGCAACACCAGCAGCAGCAGCATCAGAGGCCCCAGTTCAAGAAACCGTATCAGGGGCCACCAAGGAAGAAGCCTTATCACGGGCCACCAAAGGACAAGGGTCCAATTCAGCAGCAAGGGGCGCCTCTGAAGCCCGGAAACTTCCCAGTGTGCCAGAAGTGCAATCGCCAGCATCCTGGACAGTGCCTATAGGGATCCGGGAAATGTTTTAAATGTGGGGCTACAGATCACATGCTGAAAGAGTGCCCACAGTGGAAGCAGTCAACCCAGGGCAGGGTATTCGCCATGCATGCACAGGAGGCGGACCCAGACATCACCTTACTGACTGGTAAACTTTTCTACCTAAGTTCAGTATTATTTTGCCTTGCATGTGGAATTTTTACTTAGGATTATTAGCGTGCTAGTAATATTTTGTGTGCCTAGGGTTATTGAGTTCTATTGTGCTTAAGGTTTATGTTAGTAATTTTGGGGATATAAGTTAGTTTGTGTGCTAACGTCTCTCAGGAAACATTTTTATTAAGAGATTATCCACAACTGCACTGATAGACTCAGGAGCCACTCACTCCTTCATGTCGGAGACGTTTGCTAATCATTTGGACCTCAAGTCCATTGGCCTAGACGTGAACTTTTCGGTGACAGTCCCATCAGGGGAAGAGCTGTTAGCTACCAGCGTGGTCAGAGATATCGATCTAGAATTGCACGGCCACCTAGTATATGCCGACTTGATCGTCTTGCCGATGTTAGAGTTCGATATTATATTGGGAATGGACTGGCTGACTAAGAACAGAGTTCTTATCGACTTTCAGAAGAGATCAGTGTTAGTCAGACCATTGGGCATGGAGCAGTTTCTTTTTGAGCCAGCCAGATGAAGAAGTTTCCCGTGCATGATCTCTTGCATGCAAGCGAGGAGACTAATTTCTAAGGGGTGTCAGGCTTTCTTGGCTAGTGTCATCTCGGCACCGGACATGCCCACTCCTTCTATATCAGGGGTGCCAATAGTCAGAGATTTCCCAGACGACGTTGCAGGCCTTCCACCAGATAGAGAGGTGGAGTTTAAAATCGATCTCATGCCAGGTACAGTGCCAATCTCTAAGGCACCGTACAGATTAGCTCCAGCAGAGATGTTAGAACTTAAGCAGCAGATTCAGGAGCTCTTAGACAAGGAGTTTATCCGCCCGAGTTGCTCACCATGGGGCGCACCAGTGCTCTTTGTGAAAAAGAAAGACGGAAGCATGAGACTGTGCATCGATTACCGTGAGCTGAACAAGGTAACGATCAAGAATAAGTACCCGTTTCCTAGAATCGAAGACTTGTTTGATCAATTGCAGGGGGCTACAGTGTTCTCTAAGATAGATCTTCGATCAGGTACCATCAGCTAAAAGTGAAGGATGCAGATGTCCACAAGACAGCTTTCAGGACCCGGTATGGGCATTACGAGTTCTTGGTGATGCCATTTGGGTTGACTAATGCTCCAGCAATTTTCATGGACCTCATGAACCGAGTATTTCAGCCGTTCCTCGACCAGTTTGTCATAGTATTCATTGACAATATTCTTATATACTCGAAGAGCCATCAGGAGCACAGCCAGCACTTGAGGACAGTTTTACAGACCTTGCAGAGCCGCAAGTTGTTTGCAAAGTTTAGTAAGTATGAATTTTGGTTGGAGAAGGTAGCATTTTTGGGTCATATAATTTCTAGTAGCGGCATTGAGGTGGATCCAGCCAAGGTAGCGGCAGTTAAGGATTGGGTTGAACCGGAGAATGCATCGGAAATCTGCAGTTTTCTGGGTTTAGCCGGTTACTACCGTAAGTTCATTCGAGGATTTTCATCCATAGCAGTGCCACTCACTTCACTCACCAAGAAAAATGCCAAATTTGTGTGGAGTACGGAATGTCAGAAGAGCTTCGATACGTTGAAGCAAGCCCTCATATCGGTGCCAGTGCTAGCCATGCCGACGGGACAAGGTGATTTCGTGCTATACACCGATGCATCTAAACTCGGGTTAGGCGTAGTATTGATGCAGCAGGGTCGGGTCATAGAATATGCTTCCAGGCAATTGAAAGTGCACGAGAAGAACTATCCAACTCACGATCTGGATTTAGCCGCCGTGGTGTTTGCGTTGAAGATTTGGAGACACTACCTATACGGCGAGAAATGTCAGATTTTCACCGACCACAAGAGTCTCAAATATTTCTTCACGCAGAAAGAGTTGAATATGAGACAGAGACGGTGGTTGGAACTTGTGAAAGACTACGAATGCAAAATTAGCTACCATCCGGGAAGGGCTAATGTTGTCGCAGACGCATTGAGCAGGAAAGTGGCAGTTGTAGCTCAGTTGTCAGTGCAGAGACCTCTTCAGTCCGAAATTCAGAGATTTGACTTGGAAATTTACCGTAAGGGCAGAGCACCAAGGCTGTCTAATCTGACAGTCCAGTCTTCTCTGCTAGACCGTATCCGGACAGGGCAGTCTTCAGATGAGCAGCTACAGAATTGGAGACTGAAAGATGAAGCCAAGGGCAGTGTTTTTTATACAGTGTCAGATGGGATTTTCAGATACAGAGGTAGAATGTGGGTGCCTAGTGGTGAATCGATCAGACAGGATATTTTGACAGCGGCACACGCATCTCCGTATTCTATCCACCCAGGAGGTACCAAGATGTATAAGGACCTCCAGATTTTGTATTGCTGGCTAGGGATGAAGAGAGACATCCGCCGATTTGTGTCAGAATGCCTCACTTGTCAGCAGGTGAAGGCAGAGCATCAGAGGCCAGCAGGATTGGTTAAGCCACTCCCCATTCCCGAGTGGAAGTGGGAGAACATTACTATGGATTTTGTGGTTGGGTTGCCAAGGTCAGTCAGAGGATCGAACTCTATTTGGGTTATAGTGGACCGACTCACCAAGTCAGCGCATTTTCTACCAGTGAAGACGACCTTCTCCATGACGCAGTATGCGGAGCTATATATCAGAGAGATAGTCCGTCTGCATGGATTCCCAGTTTCAATTGTGTCCGACAGGGACCCGAGGTTCACATCGTCCTTCTGGAAGAGCTTACATGCAGCTATGGGAACGAAGTTGCTTTCCAGTACAACATTTCACCCGCAGACAGATGGCCAGTCTGAGCGAGTGATTCAGATTCTGGAAGATTTACTAAGAGCCTGCATGATTGATTTTCAAAGAACTTGGGAGTCTAGATTACCTCTAGTGGAGTTCACGTACAACAACAGCTTCCAAGCATCAATCGGTATGGCTCCTTATGAGGCGTTGTATGGGAGAAAGTTCAGATCACTAGTTCATTGGGATGAAGTTGGTGAGAGAGCAGCACTTGGGCCAGAAATAGTTCAGCAGACTGCAGATGTGGTGGTCAAGATTCGTGACAGAATGAAGACTGTGCAAAGCCGTCAGAAGAGTTATGCTGATAAGAGAAGGAGAGATCTCGAGTTTGCCGTCAGTGATCATGTATTCGTCAAGATAGCACCTATGAAAGGTGTTATGAGATTTGGGAAGAGAGGCAAGCTGAGTCCGAGGTTTATTGGACCTTTTGAGATTCTTGACAGAGTTGGGACATTAGCCTATCGTGTTGCCCTTCCGCCGAATCTGACCAGGGTGCACAATGTGTTCCATGTCTCGATGCTGATGAAATATTTGGCTAATCCTTCGCACATTCTGAGTTACGAGCCATTGCAGCTGACTCCAGACTTGTCTTACGAGGAAAAACCAGTCCAAATCCTATACAGGCAAGAGCGTAGGCTCCGGAACAAAGTGACTAAGCTAGTCAAAGTCTGGTGGCTAAACCAATCAGTGGAAGAGGCCACATGTGAGTCCGAAGCAGATATGAGACTTTGCTACCCGGAGTTGTTCGGTAAGATTTAATTTCGAGGACGAAATTTTTATAAGTGGGGGAGGAACTGTAGTGCCCAAATTCAGTACACGTATAACCCGTGCATTCATTTGATTATTAAATCATTTAATTAATTTTAAATGAGTTTTAGCCATGCATAATTTATGAAAATGCATTATTTTAAATTAATTACGTTTATGTGATGCACGTTATAATCTCTTTCGAGTTTCATGTTTCAGGCGATCATTCGAGGCGAGATTGAGGAAAAGACCCGGTGACAATCTTTGGCAATTTCAAAAGATGGTATTTTATTTTAAGTTGAGTTTGGGGGCATTTTAAATAATTTATTGAGTTTTAGCATTTTTAAGCCTAAAACATGTAGTTAGTAATTTTAAGAGTTCAAACCTTTTTTTAAAAGTAGTATTTTAGTAGGTTAAAGGATAAATTATTAATTTAGAGATTTTAAAGTTTGAAAACTTTTAAAGATGAGAAGTAAGCATTTTATTTAAAATTAGGAGATGTTATTAGGATGTTTAGTGGTGCACTATTTTATTAACTTGTAATTATTAATTAAGCAAATTAGTCTCCTAATTATATTAAAACACACACCTCACACACTCATTACACATTTTTACACACACTAGTATGCGCCTAAACACACACACACTCTATCATTCAAAATTTTATTATTCTTTGAGAGCAAAAACTAGGGTTCTTAGCCTAGAAGCAGCCGCCCCCTCCCCCTTTATTTTCCAGCAAGTTTCGGTGGATTTTATTGCAAGAAAACGGTGCCACGTTCGTCTCGAATCAAGCCTCGCTCCTTCTCCGCTTCGGTATCGCCGTTTCGGTAACGTTTGATATCAAAAGGCACGTATATTCTGTTGTTGATGCATCGATCATGTCATATTATGCGTGCGTTGTTATTTATGCGTAAAACCATGTGTATGTGGTGTAGAAGTTTAAGCAATCATGTTTAATCGCTTTTGAAACCCTTTTTAGATCTGAAATTTACGTTTTTACTGTTCTGGTTAAAAATGCGACTTTTCTGTCGGGATTTTGAGAAAACTTTCAACTAGAAAATTGTAGACCTTTTCGATGCCTTCGATTTGATATAAAATTCGAGATTTGTGGATGATAATTGAGTGAGTTATGACGTTTTTCGTGGAACTGCTCAAACTGCAACTTTTACGAAAATTGTGTTCTTGAAGTTTTTATGTTGCAGGCTTCGTTGGGGATCGACGGGTGATCGTTGCTGCGTCTAGGTATGATTAGTATGATGTTGGGATGTTAATTGATACGTCGTTTAGTGTTGATAGGTACTCGAGCACTTTAGTAGTCGTAGGAATCGAGTTGGTGTCAATTACCACGTTTTTGACTTGTATGTACCATAGGGTGAACATCGTTGCTTGGGATGTTGTATGGAAGAGATTTGATGTTATAGTATGCTAGGATGGGTCTCGGGGTGTCGATTCATAGTCCGTGCAACCGAGTCTAGAAAGTTGAGCAAAGCATGTACATAATTTCCGTAAGTTCGCGATCACAGTAGGTACACGGACCCGTACACGGACCCTGACACGGGGTCCGTGCCTTTGTTTCTCCTCGGTGTCTTTTTCCAAAGTCTACACGGACCCCCACATGGACCCTGACACAGGGTCCGTGTGCACCCTTCTTTCCGAACCTTTTCGCCCGAGCCTACACGGACCTCTACACGGATGTAGGCACGGGGTCCGTGTCCTTCATATTTTGGGAATAAAATTATAACATGTTTGAGGTTCGATGTCTTGGTCTAGTGCAATGATTTAAAAGGTCGAGCCATGAGAATTTTAGAATGTCCTAGGTAATTGAACGAACTCGTAAGTAAGCATGATTACCTACGTCTAAGTTATGCAAGTTACGTATGTGAATTCATGTTAGTATGTGCAGCAACGGCCCCGATCAAAGTCCAACGAATCCCTCAACGACAAGTAAGTATGTATGACGTGCAAGAAAATATTTTAAGTTTTTGGGGTATGCTAAATGTCTTGTGACCAAATTATGAATGGGTTTGGAAGTCGGTGAACGTGGCCGAGGACCTCTCCACCCCGTTAAATTATGAACGGGTTAGATCATGGTTGGAAAGCGTTAAATTATGAACGGGGACCAACCAGCCCGTTAAATTATGAACGGGATCTCATGTATGTGGCAGTGGATACGTCCTTGTCAGCCCAGTACTGTGGTTTGTCTGATCAGGCGTTTATTATGTATGGTCACTTGCTTTGAAACATCCTCTACGAAAATGATGAAGTTACGTATGTTCAAGTATGCAGTATGTTTATGAAAGTTTATGTTGATGGCACGTCTAGTTATGTACGTACGTATGTCAAAGTTTATTATGCAAGTTCAAGCCTCAAGTTATGTATGTCCTATTTTTAAAGTTGCATGCGATTTTATTACATAGTATTCGTTATCCCAGTTTATACTTGTTGAGTCTTTAGACTCACTAGACTTGATCGATGCAGGTGACTATGTTGAGGAGACAGGAGGTGGCGACCAAGGGGCAGGCTTGGACTGAGTGGAAGGCTAGACCCGAGGACCGCAATGCTTACGTTTTATGCAAAGTTTCAAAATACTCTGATTTTTAAATATCTGGATGCGAAATATTCTGAGACAGTTTCTTTTAGCAAAAATTTTATTGGTGACGGATGATTTTGAGATCTATTTTTATGAATGTTGAGTGACGACCGTATGGATGTTTACATTTAAGAAAATTTTTAATTCTTCCGCATTTTTTAAGTATGAAAATACGGTACGTTACAGTATATTGATATGATATCATTGATATTGCCATTGCCAGATTGAAGGATTGACAGAGTTTGAATTACAGACCGAAACTACGAACGAAAGGTATAAGTTAATGTGGTATTGGGGCATCGACTCAAGTAGGATGTACTTGAGTTTCCCTAAATCACATACTAATTATTATGTTTTATTATTGTGATTATTTATTCGATTAAATGCTTGTTTTATGGAGTTATAGGAGCATGCATTAGACGAGTAATCTTGTGACAGAAGTACCTGATAGTGGAGGGATAGCCACGGGCACATTTCACGATGTCACAAGATAGTGTATTGGTGATAGGACCACAGTCCATGACAGTTAGGTCAGGACACTGGATGTTTGGTTATATCGACGTGGATAGAACTGGAGTCTTTTCTATTACTGTTGGTCGATATAGGAATACAACATCTGGAAACCGAGATCCCTAGACTAGGATTGAGTCTAGTCTGAGTCGTGGAGTCACGAGCATTGTCGACAGTTTGATATTGATTATGTTTCAGCTTTTGATATATATTGTTGTTATCTGTCCATGCTTTTATGTTTATCATATGATTGCATGTTTCATTGATTTATACTGGGATTATATTCTCACCGAAATTATCCGGCCGTTGTCGTGTTTGTATGTGTGCATGACAACAGGTGGTACAGGTTCAGGGTCCAGGAGATGAGGAGAGATCGTGATTAGAGTGGAGGCTCCGGACTTGGATTAGAGATAGAGTTTGGAAACTTGAGATTAGTTGTTAAACCTTAGTTGTATAAATGTATGTGGTACATGACTTGTACTTTTATACTGAAAAGTATATACGTTTTATTTCACTACGTTCCGCATTTTAAAAAAATTTAGACCCTGTTATAATTGTTTAATTAGTGCCAATGATGATTATGAACATGATTAGCGTCCGGGTCCCCACAGTAATAATAGTCTTTGGAAAGCTACATTCATAGATGGCTTACCTTTCTTATTTGCTGAAAAGGTTAGAAAAGTATTAAGAAAGGATGATATAAATATTCCTTATGATAATTATACTTATGGAAAATTAATAAGTATTTGCATTCAAGAGGGTTTAGCTCTCTGTAATGAATTAAAATTGAATAATCAAACTAAAAGACAGAATTTACTAAAGAAAAAACAACTAGGTAAATTTTGTGATCAACCTAATAAAGGTAAGAAAAAAATTAAAGATAAAGTTGAAAAAAATTATAAGAAAAGACATTTGTCTGATAGACAAAAAGAGAAAAGGAAGAAAAGAAATCCGTGATTTAAAGAAAGCTGAAAATTATAAAGCTAAAAATAAATTAATAATTTGTAGAAAATGTAAAAAACCAGGACATTATGCTAATTAATGTTGGGCTAAAAACAAAATTAATAATTTAGATATAGATGAAAATATAAAAGAAACATTATTTAAAATAATACTGGATTCTAATAATAACTCTGATAGTGAAACTGAGAATTCTTTAGAATCATATAATTCCGAAGAAATTATAGATTATGAATAAGATATTTCAGATTTAGAAGAATGTAATAATTGTATACAAGGAAAATCTTGTATTAACCCTATAGAGGAAAATAATAAAAATGATGATTTTTATAAACTTATGTCTCAATTTCAAAATTTAAACATAAATGTTTTAAATAATAATAATATTTTTAGAATTCCTTAAAATGATTAAGGATCCAATATTAAAATCTACAATTATTGATGAAATAAAAAATACTGCTTCAACAAGCAACAATAATATTCTTGTCAAACAAGAACAAGCTTATTCTATGAAAGAAATAAAAAATCTTTTACAGAAAAAATATAGTCAACAGAATCCAGTTACTATACAGGATTTAGTTAAAGAACAAGTAAAAATTTTACAACATAACAATAATAGTTAAATTATCGTATTTCAATTATTGAAATTAATAATTCAGTTAATAATACTGAAAGTTTTGAAAATATTCAAGATAGTTTTTTCCCTGATATTGATTCAAATCAAAAACATTTATCTGTTTTGAGTATGATAATATCTCAAAAATGGTATACTAAAATTACTTTATTAATTGATAACTTTTATAAGAAAAATTTCATTGCTATGATAGATAGTGGTGCAGATTTAAATGTTATACAGGAAGGATTAATTCCTACTAAATATTTTCATAAAACTACTCATTCTCTTTCTCATGCAGGAGGAGAACCATTAGAAATAAATTATAAATTACCAAAAGCTTATATTTGCAAAGATAAAAACTGTATTCAAACCAGTTTTTAATTAACGAAAGATATTTCTAGCCAACTTATACTTGGTCTTCCTTTTATTTATCAAATTTATCCATTAACATATGTTGATGAAATAGGTATTATAGGAACTTATCAAGGTAATCCTATTTCTTTTCAGTTTATAACTAAACTTGTTCATAGGATTTTAAATGAATTACAAAAACAGATTGAAAGAAAAAGCTTTCAAATAAAATCTTTAAAAGAAGAAATAAATTTTCTTACAATAGATGATAAATTACAAAATCCTAAATTACAGGAGAAAATTAAAATTATTTATAATAAATTTTCATTAGAAATATGTAATGATCTTCCAAATGCTTTTTGGAATAGAAAGAAGCATATTATATCTCTTCCATATGAAGAGAATTTTAATGAGAAGAATATTCCTACCAAGGCTCGTCCTTGTCAGATGAATTCTGAATATTTAGAATTATGTAAGAATGAAATTCATTCTTTACTAGATAAAGGTTTAATAAAACCTTCTCAATCTCCTTGGTCATATACTGCTTTCTATGTTAATAAACACTCTGAGCAGGAAAGAAGTGTTCCTAGATTAGTCATAAACTATAAACCCCTTAATAAGGTTTTAAAATATATTAGACATCCTATTCCTAATAAAAAAGATTTATTAGACAGATTAATACATGCAATCATATTTTCAAAATTTGATTTAAAATCAGGATTTTGGCATATTCAAATAAAAGAATCTGATAGATATAAAACTGCTTTTAATGTTACAATAGGACATTATGAATGGACTGTTATGCCATTTGGCCTTAAAAACGCCCCTTCAGAATTTCAACAAATTATGAATGATATTTTTTATTCATACAGCAATTTTATAATTGTTTATATAGATGATATTTTAGTGTTTTCAAATGATATTGAAACACATTTTAAACATTTAGATATGTTTAAAAATATTTTTATTTAAAATGGATTAGTTATTTCAAAATCTAAAATGATTTTATTTCAAACTAACATTCCTTTTCTAGGTCATATGATTGAAAAAGAAAAAATAATTCTTATTCAAAGAAGTATTGAATTTGGTTCAAACTTTCCTGATATTATAATTGATAAAACTCTGTTACAGAGATTTTTAGGGTGTTTAAGTTATATTTCTCCTTATATAAAAAAATTAACTAATGATTCTGCTATCTTATATGATAGACTAAAGAAAAATCTTTTACCTTGGTCTGATAAACATACTAAGGCAGTTAAAAATATTAAGGAAAAGGTTAAAAATCTCCCTTGTCTTATGCTGGCAAATCCTCAATGGGATAAAATTGTTGAAACTGATGCTTCAGATATAGGTTTTGGAGATATCTTAAAACAGATAGATCCTCAAACAAAACAAGAATATCTTATCAGATTTTATTCTGTGAAATTGAATAATGCCCAAAAAAATTACTCCACAATAGCAAAAGAAATTTTGGCTATTGTGAGATGCATTTTAAAATTTCAAGATGATTTATATAATCAAAAGTTTATTATAAAAACTGATTGTAAATCTGCAAAAATTATGTTTAATAAAGATTTTAAACATGATATATCTAAACAAATGTTTGCAAGATGGCAGGCTCAATTAGCTCCTTTTGATTTTGAAATTATTTATAAAAAAGGTGAAGATAATCACTTACCTGATTTTTTAACTCGAGAATATTTATCCTAATGTTTTTATTTACAGATATGTACTCTCTAGGTAGAAGAGAGTCCTCTTATAGAGGACGAGGTGGTAGGGGAAAAACCCCTAATATTATTGCACAGCATGGAAAACAGAGGCTAATATCCCAGAACTTATCAAGTTCATCAGCCAGTAATACTGAGCAAAATGAATTATACAATGAATTTCAAGAATTCCTGAAACAAAAGCAGAGAAATAATACAGATTCTCAAGCTTCAGCATCATATGCTAATATCATCAAAGAAAATGATAATGATTCAGCTTTATATACAGAGACAAAACATCGAGAATTAATTCTTCTAATAGAAGAAAAAGATACCCAATGTGAAAAAACTCCATGGAATATCATGGAAAGATATCTAACCAATACATCAAATGTATATGGTTCTTATAAGCAAAGAGGATTTTATGAAAATCTTCTCTTATCTACAAAAAGTGTGGATATAACTCACTTTTTCAGTAATACTCAGCAGAAAGAAAGTTATAACTTCTCCAAGTTTATCACTAAGAAGATAATATCTATTGGGGAATGGGGTATATCTCCAATGATGGAAAAAGAATTTTATTCTGAAAATCATAAAATGAGTTTTAAATTTAATTTTTGGGATTATTTTGAAAGTTTTAATAAAACTTTGTTTTATGAAAATGAAAAAAGGAAACATACATGGTTCCTAAAGATTTGCGAAAATGTTTTTCATCATCCTATTCCAAATTGATTTTTCATTTGGTGGAAGATATTTGGTCCATCTGCAAAGATTTTGCCAGAGGTTTTTATAAAACCCATGAATACTTGGTTAAATGTTTCCCCAAGTATTAAAAATTCATTTTCTGAACATTGGATCGATGGAAAGACTTTATGTTTATTCTTCATGGAATTTGGAATCCCATGGATCTGGAAATGGCAATCAGAATTTGGGTACACTGATGAAGGTATCCCTTGAATATGGCGATTCAGTCTCACTAAATTTTAAGATAAATTACTACGTGATTATCCAGAAATTGGAGAACCCTATGGTTATGACACTCTTCATCAAATGGAGGAAAAAATTCCATTATATCAGAAAGAACTTTATAATGAACAAGAAAAGGAAAAAGCCTCTATGAGTCCGTTTAAGATTCTTAGTCAGAAATATTCTGAGATTTATTTAAAAGATAAAATGATTGAGGTTTATATTTAAGAAATGAAAAAGGATCTTTTTCACAATATTGGATGTTCTGATACAAAATCAGATAAATCTTTGGAGTCTGAATCCAGTGCAAATCAATTCATTCATCTAATGCAGATGCAAGATTCACAAGATCCATAGGATGATATCCATCAGCTTTCTCAGGTAAATGATATTTTCGAGACACTCAAAAAATCAATAAAAGACAATATTAAAGATGATTAACATCGTCAGAAGAGGAATCTCTCAGAGTTGGTGCAAAGTTGGTGGAATATCACATCATGGTATATCGTGACAAAAGTGGGTGGAATATCACTGTAAACTTTTATTATTTGCTTTAATAAAGCATTTTACTGTTTTTATTTTGAGATGGAATCCGGGGTTTCATGTCCGACTCTTCTATCTATTTATAGGTTCATTCTGTGTTCTTAGGAGGACACGGTCGGGTTTGCTCTCCTCTATTCCCTTCTGAATTATCAATAAAAGCTTCAAGTGTTCTGATAACAACTTTGTAAGTTTAGTGTTTTAATTTTCCGTTTTTTTATTTACTATTTTTAATATTTATATTTCGTAGATTAGCCTGAATGACATGCTAAAGTATTCGTGTTAAATTATTAACTAATTATGACATGATCTATATTTATTTGTAACTTGGAATCAGATTGAGATAATAAAAGATTTATTTAAATCTTTGGAATTTAATGTAATATAAGTGTTTTTTGTTAGAACATAAGGTAAAAGATGAACTAGGAAATGGTTAACACAAGGTTCGAGTTCATCCGATAAAAATAAATTCATGTTGCAGTCCTTCAGCCTGCTTAACCGAGAAATGGCGTTTAAGGCGTTTATGGGTGATTTTATGAATTTATGATTTTTTGTGCCCTCGGTAAATCCTCTGTTGTTTAATTTCTTTGGTATATCTTTCGTATATCCTTTGTGTTTTGTAAAATTTCGAAATAAGTGTTGGATCCGGTTTTCTACACGCCCAAACGCAGCGGAAGTTTTAAAATTTTTATTTATTTTGACAATCAAAATTTGTTTGGACGCTCGTATGATTTTAACAAAACATTCATAGGGAGTTGAAAATTATACCTTTGTGAATTAAATCACTTGGCTCCAACTGATCCGGTATGAACGGATTAGCTCTTGATGATTCCCTACGAACTTTCTTCGATTCTTCTAATTAGGTCCACGACTAGAAGATTTATTCCTCTTCTAAATTGCACTAGAAATTTAGAAGAACTTTTGCATAGGAGAGAAAAATTGAGAGACGGCTCAAACCCTAACCATAAATCAAGGTGGCCGAATTTCTCACTTTGGAATGAGTGGAGTCTCACGTAAGTTTTGTTTGGTGGCTAGGGTTTAGATGGTTAAATGTGTTATTTATAATAAATTAAACCCTAATTACATAATTAACATTAATGGGCTTGATTTAATTAATTGGGCTAGTCCAACTAGTTTAATTAATTTAATTAAAGCCCATTAAAACTTTAATTATTTATTATGTTGGACTTGTACTCCTACAAGCCCATTAAACATAATACACACCACATTTAATTTATTAATTATCAACTCAACTTTTGAGCTTAATAAATTAAATACATTATAAATTCAACATTTGAATTTATTATTTAAATTATGAATTCAACTACTTGAATTTACATCACCTCCAAAATTTAATATTTAATAAACCCAACATTTGAGTTTAATAAATTAAATTCTCAAATTTTATAAATTCAACTCTTTGAATTTATTCTCTCAAAATTTAATTATCATAAATTCAACTCCTTGAATTTACTATATAATATAAATTCAACTTTTGAATTTATTCTCTCAACGGGAACAAACAATCCAGTACTTGTGTGACCCTCAATGGTTCAGGGATACAGCTAGCCGTGGGTTCACAACTCTTTGTGATTCAGGACAGAATCCTTTATTCGGGCTTACCCTAGTTAGCCCCATTCTTTCTATCAACACCTTGATCAAGAATGTCAGAACTCATTTCTGATAGCACCCATCGGATCATGGTAAGAGCGTCTAGTAGCATCGCCCCATGATCCCCTAGGTATCACTGATAGTGCCTGCAAGAACCAGTCGATTATGATTTAACGTACAGTACGGTCCCTTCATCTCATATATCCCGATCGAATCTGCAACCATTGGTTCATCGAGGGTTGCATATTAATTCGATAACTATGTGTTACATATAATAGTGGCATCGCGTGTACTATTGGGGAACTCCTTCTCCAACGTACATCTCATACTCTGGCCAGAGATTCCATGCACTATTATTACATCAGATCACATAGGATATCCACACCCGTAGGTGAGCGGTGAATCCCCGACTACAATGCACTGGCTCCTATATGTGTCGCGACTGTACCCAACCTCGCCACCTGATGACTCTCCTGGAGCCGGTAAACGAGTCAAAGCACAGCCCTAGCATATAGAGCCTCAGAGTTGTCTCGGGTCATAAGGACTAATGGTATACAATCATAACCACGGACTTATCCTCTCGATGTATGAGAACCACTTGGAAAGTCCGGGGGAGGGTTGTTCGGTATAATCATCATATGACTACCCATCTGCATGTTTGGACATCTCCATGCCCTTACCAAGAAACGCAGTACACAACATCACAGATGCTAGTCTCAAGCTCAAGCGACCTTTATCCATGTTTTAGGCGGCTGAATCGACTAGGAACGAATTTAGATCATACAGTATTTACAAACGAGTTTCAACATCGAATTACGATTCATTTGTATTAAAGTATGATCAAGGTCTTTATCTATGTTTGATAACATGGGTATACAGATAAAGAATTAACAAACCATGAAATAATGAATTATATTAAAATAAAGATTGTTTATTACACTTGAGTCAATAAAATCCCTAGTCAACAGTTGACTTGTAGGGCATCTACTCTAACAATCTCCCACTTGCCCTAGAGCCAACTACCCATAAACTTTAATCCCATTGCTTCGCGATGCTTCTCAAACAATGGTCCTGGCAAGGGCTTCGTAAGTGGATCGGCAACGTTATCTGCAGAGGGGACTCTTTCGACTGATATGTCTCCCCTTCCCACAATCTCCCGGATGATGTGGAATTTCCTCAGTACATGTTTGGATCGCTGATGAGACCTTGGTTCCTTTGCTTGCGCAACGGCACCAGTGTTGTCGCAGTACACCGGGACTGGATCAACTCCATTAGGAATAACGCCCAACTCTTGGACAAAATTCCTCATCCAAACTGCCTCTTTCGCTGCAGCAGATGCAGCAATGTACTCAGCTTCAGTGGTGGAATCCGCAACGGTGTCTTGCTTGGAACTTTTCCAAGAGACAGCCGCACCATTAAGCATGAATACAAAACCAGAGGTCGATTTCGAATCATCTACATCACATTGGAAGCTAGAATCAGTGTAGCCTTCCAATTTTAATTCTCCACCCCCATAGACCATGAACAAGTTCTTAGTCCTTCTCAAGTACTTAAGAATATCTTTCACGGCCTTCCAATGCATTGGACCAGGGTTCGCCTGATATCTGCTTGTAACACTCAAAGAGTAAGCAACATCAGGACGTGTCGATATCATACCATACATGATACTACCAATGGCTGACGCATATGGAATACGTGTCATCATCTCTATCTCTTCATCAGTTTTGGGACACATAGCTTTAGATAGAGTAATACCATGACACATTGGTAAGTATCCTCTCTTGGACTCTTCCATAGAGAATCGTTTTATAATGGTATCGATATATGTGGCTTGGGTGAGCCCCAACATCCTTTTTGATCTATCTCTATAGATTTGTATTCCTAATACATAGGATGCTTCACCCATGTCCTTCATGGAGAATTTACTGGCTAACCATACTTTAGTTGATTGCAGTAATCCTATATCATTCCCAATGAGCAGGATATCATCAACATAAAGTACCAGGAATGTCACTGCACTCCCACTAACTTTCTTGTACACACATGGTTCCTCAGGATTTTTAGCAAAACCAAACTCTTTGATAGTGCTGTCAAATCTGAGGTTCCAACTCCTCGATGCCTGCTTGAGACCATATATTGATCTCTGAAGTTTGCATACCTTATGCTCACTTCCTACTGATGTGTATCCCTCAGGTTGAGACATATAAATTTCTTCTTTGATGTCTCCATTGAGGAATGCAGTCTTTACATCCATTTGCCATATCTCATAGTCATACCATGCTGCTATGGCTAGTAGTATTCTAATGGACTTAAACATAGCTACTGGTGAAAAAGTTTCCTCATAGTCAATTCCTTGCCTTTGAGTATAACCTTTTGCAACCAGTCTTGCTTTGAAGGTCAGTACCTTCCCATCCGCCCCAAGCTTTCTTTTGTAGATCCATTTGCATCCTATGGGAACGATTCCCTCAGGTGGATCCACTAATGTCCAGACTTGGTTTGAATACATAGAGTCCATTTCTGACTGCATGGCTTCAAGCCATTTAGTTGAATCAGTATCAGATATTGCTTCTTTGAAATTCATTGGATCGCATCCAACACAAGGCTCATCATGGCCTTGTTCATGAAGAAGTGTATATCTGGCAGGTGGTCTAATAACTCTATCAGACTTTCTAGGAGCTTGTACTTCAACTACTGGTTCTAGGGGATTAGGTTCAACTTCTAAAGTTGAGGGAGTATCTTGAATTTCTTCAAGTTCTATCATCTTGCCTTTTCTATCTAATAGAAACTCCCTTTCCAAAAAGGTGGCATTTCTTGAAACAAACACTTTTGCTTCATTAGGATGATAAAAATAATATCCAATAGAATTCTTTGGATATCCTACAAAGTAGCACAAAGTGGATCTACTATCCAATTTGTCTCCCACTGTCTGCTTCACATAAGCAGGACATCCCCATATTCTCAAGTAAGAATACTTGGGAGGTTTCCCCATCCATATCTCATATGGTGTTTTATCCACTGCTTTAGTATGGACATTATTCAACAACATTGCCGCAGTTTCAAGCGCAAAACCCCAAAACATTGTAGGCAATTCAGTGAATCCCATCATAGATCGAACCATGTCCATCAATGTTCGATTACGACGTTCAGAAACACCATTCAATTGTGGTGTTGCTGGTGGAGTCCACTGTGAGAGAATCCCATTCTCTTTTAGATAACCCAAAAATTCAGCACTCAAGTATTCTCCACCTCGATCAGATCGAAGTGCCTTAATACTTCTTTCTAGCTGATTTTCTACTTCAGATCTGAACTCTTTGAACCTTTCAAATGCTTCAGATTTATGTTTCATCAAATAAACATACCCATACCTCGAATGGTCATCAGTAAAGGTAATGAAGTAGGAATGCCCAAATTTTGTGCTAACACTTAGCGGGCCACAAACGTCTGTATGGATCAAATCCAATAGACCATGTGCACGTTCTACTTTTCCATTGAATGGAGTCTTAGTCATTTTTCCTTTTAGACAGGACTCACAAGTAGGTAGAGAATTTATGTCTGATAAGTCAAACATGCCTTCTCCCACTAGCTTGTGCATCCTTCTTTGAGAAATATGACCTAGTCTAGCGTGCCACATTTGTGCGGGATTTGGATTTTCTATTTTTCTTTTGTTTGTTGTTGTTTTCGTATGCGCTTGGACATTGTTTAAAGGAATCTCTTTCAATTTTAAGTTATAGAGATCATTTGTTAATTCTCCAGTTCCAATCAAACATTCATTCTTGTATAAATTGCAAACACCTTTAGCAAAAACACAAGAATAACCATCCCTATCAAGCATAGAAATAGAAATAATGTTTTTAACCAATTCAGGAACAAATAAAACATCTCTCAAAAATAACTTAAAATTATTGTCCAAAATTAAAGTAACGTCTCCAATGGCAGTAGCAGCAACCCTTGCTCCATTTCCTAGTCTTAGAAAGGTCTCACCATCTCTAAGCCTCTTGCTTCTTCCCATCACCTGCAAATCATTGCATAGATGAGAACCACATCCGGTATCCAATACCCAAGAAGAGGAATTAATAGAAACATTAACTTCAATATAAAACATACCATGGCCAGAACGCTTCTGGGCAAGATACTCCGCGCAATTACGCCTCCAGTGTCCAGGCTTGTTGCAGTGGAAACAGATTTGTTCTGACTTGTCAGGCTTTGTGGGCCCCAGATTAGGTTTCTTGTATGGCTTTTTGTTAGGCTTGTTCTTCTTTGGAGGGGCAGAACGCTTCTTGCCTTTGTATGGGGTTCCCTTTTTCGTGCCGGACGAAGAACCCACTAGAAAAACAGGCTTATCCTTTTTGATTGTGGCCTCATAACTAGTAAGCATATTGACCAACTCTTCAAGGGTGGCCTCAAGCTTATTCATATTAAAGTTAACCACAAATCCATCGAACGAAGAGGGCAGAGACAGCAAGAGAATATCAGTCGAGAGCTCACTAGGGATAACCAAGTCGAGTCCCACCAACTTCTCGATGAGCCCAATCATCCTAACACCATGCTCATGGACCGAAGCCCCATCTCGCAAGCGTGTAGTCATGAGTTCTTTAACAACAGCATATCTCTCTGAACGAGTTTGTACAGCATACAATTCTTTCAGATGTAAGTGAATGTCAGCAGCATTCACAGCCTCCTCGAACCGCTTCTGCAGTTCATTCGACATAGAAGCCAACATGTAGCTCTTAGCTTGAATGTCATGGTCCCACCATTTTTCAAGCTCAGCCAATTTAGTCGGAGTGACATTTGAAGGTGCTTCCTTCGGTGGCTTCTTATCAAGCACATACAGAATCTTTTCCGAGTTCAGAATAATCTTTAAATTTCGAAACCAGTCATTATAGTTAGGGCCAGTCAATTTGTTTTGATCGAGAATGATTGAAAGCGGGTTACGAGTAGACATCGTATATATACTGAAAATGAAAACAGATAAATGTTACTGATAATTTTAAAATAATTCTAAGATATAAAATATGGATTTCATTTTATAAATTACCCTCCCACTATTTTGACATTTCCACCACCCTCTGATGAAAAAGGGAAATCGTATTTCCTTAGTAGGTACGTAGAGTCCAATTAGCCAATTATAATCCCGAATAATATCAGCCAATTATAATTTCTAAAAGGTAGAGTCCAATTGCATCCCTATGCAACCTCCGCGTGTTTTGCCTCACGTTTAATAAGGACCCAATAATATGACGCCGTTTATTTTCACGTGTCAAACCAACCCATCAATATTGAATTGTAGTGGACGGTCGCCATGAGTTCCCCCAATAATATGAGCCGAAGTCATGGGAGTTCCACTCAATTCACATCATATGTCCGGTGGAAGTCACAGCTTTCCGGCGTACAGGCCTCCCCAATAATATGAGCCAGACACTGTCCGCGGGTAGCGATCAACATGCAACCACGGTTGATGGAAGGCAAGGAAAAATTAAACTCTTTTAATTTTTACTTATTCGGTTTGATATAAATTTTGAATCATATTCAAAATGAGGGATTTTAATTAAAAAAATTTGTCTCATCATTTTATTTGAAAATCGCGTGCCACGAGTTTGTATGTTTGCCGGATTCATGCAACTATATTATCTAATAATATACATACATGCATATTACTATATATCGCATATATCATAATATTACATTCAACAATAAATAAGGATGATCGATTGCCAACACTAATAGATCCATGTGAGCCATACATGGATCCAGGTCCAAACCTAGGTGAATGCAGGGATGCAAATGCAACTTATTACAAAAGCTTCCAATATTTTACATGTCTTCATCTTGATCATCGGGCCCACCATCTTCCAGTCTTGATCTCCCACTATTTCTAATTATTACATTTGAATAGCCATGGCACATAAGGGATACATCTCATGGGGGTGGGAACGGGCCATAAACCAGGCCCACTTTAATAATATCAAATATTATAAAATTGAATAAAAACAGTAAAATATCCTAACATACACCTAACACATTGGTCAAGGCTCTCGATCATCCTTCATGCATTTAATATCAAATATTAACATCAATTTAATTAAACAATTTAATTAATTGATAAATCATATATCTAATAATTTTATCACTAACCACCACAATTATTAAAGAATTTAATAAATTAAATAAACTCTTTTATTTAATTTCCAATTAAATCAATAATAATTGATTTCTTATAAAACTCATTTTTACCATAAATAATTAAAATCATATTCTAATTATTTATTTTACAAGAAAATTATTAATTTTCCAAAAATTAATTTTCCAAAATAAAAATTGAATCAATTTCAAAAATATCAATTTTCCCCATAATTTTGAAAAATCAGAAAATTGCACCCCGGGCCTAAACAATTCAAGCCAATCAATTTTGCACGCTTCCCGAGACGATCCCGGGTCGTCGCCCCCGCTGCCCGCCCGCTGCCCGAACGTTTCGGGCAGTGGCAGCAACCTGTGCGCGCAGGCGCGCACAGGTGCGCGCAACGCCGCGCGCAGCGTGCGGACGCTCCGCACGCTGCGCCGCGTTGTGCGCCGCGCGGGGCGGCGCACAGCGTGCGGACGTTCCGCACGCTGCGCCGCTCTGCGCGCGCACGCTGCGCGCGCGTGCTGCGCGTTCCTGCGCGCAGGGCGCTGCGCGCTGCGCGCTGCGCGCGCAGCCCTGCGCGGGGTCTGCCCGGAACAGTTCCGGGCAGATCGCGAATTTTTTTTTTTTTTTTTTGTTTTTCCGAAAAATTTAATTTTTATGGTGCATCAATATTTCTGAAAATTTTCTTGTGTGGTTAGAAACAAATTATTCAATATAAGTTAAATCATATGATTCAGAAAACCTGGCTCTGATACCACTGTTGGATCCGGTTTTCTACACGCCCAAACGCAGCGGAAGTTTTAAAATTTTTATTTATTTTGACAATCAAAATTTGTTTGGACGCTCGTATGATTTTAACAAAACATTCATAGGGAGTTGAAAATTATACCTTTGTGAATTAAATCACTTGGCTCCAACTGATCCGGTATGAACGGATTAGCTCTTGATGATTCCCTACGAACTTTCTTCGATTCTTCTAATTAGGTCCACGACTAGAAGATTTATTCCTCTTCTAAATTGCACTAGAAATTTAGAAGAACTTTTGCATAGGAGAGAAAAATTGAGAGACGGCTCAAACCCTAACCATAAATCAAGGTGGCCGAATTTCTCACTTTGGAATGAGTGGAGTCTCACGTAAGTTTTGTTTGGTGGCTAGGGTTTAGATGGTTAAATGTGTTATTTATAATAAATTAAACCCTAATTACATAATTAACATTAATGGGCTTGATTTAATTAATTGGGCTAGTCCAACTAGTTTAATTAATTTAATTAAAGCCCATTAAAACTTTAATTATTTATTATGTTGGACTTGTACTCCTACAAGCCCATTAAACATAATACACACCACATTTAATTTATTAATTATCAACTCAACTTTTGAGCTTAATAAATTAAATACATTATAAATTCAACATTTGAATTTATTATTTAAATTATGAATTCAACTACTTGAATTTACATCACCTCCAAAATTTAATATTTAATAAACCCAACATTTGAGTTTAATAAATTAAATTCTCAAATTTTATAAATTCAACTCTTTGAATTTATTCTCTCAAAATTTAATTATCATAAATTCAACTCCTTGAATTTACTATATAATATAAATTCAACTTTTGAATTTATTCTCTCAACGGGAACAAACAATCCAGTACTTGTGTGACCCTCAATGGTTCAGGGATACAGCTAGCCGTGGGTTCACAACTCTTTGTGATTCAGGACAGAATCCTTTATTCGGGCTTACCCTAGTTAGCCCCATTCTTTCTATCAACACCTTGATCAAGAATGTCAGAACTCATTTCTGATAGCACCCATCGGATCATGGTAAGAGCGTCTAGTAGCATCGCCCCATGATCCCCTAGGTATCACTGATAGTGCCTGCAAGAACCAGTCGATTATGATTTAACGTACAGTACGGTCCCTTCATCTCATATATCCCGATCGAATCTGCAACCATTGGTTCATCGAGGGTTGCATATTAATTCGATAACTATGTGTTACATATAATAGTGGCATCGCGTGTACTATTGGGGAACTCCTTCTCCAACGTACATCTCATACTCTGGCCAGAGATTCCATGCACTATTATTACATCAGATCACATAGGATATCCACACCCGTAGGTGAGCGGTGAATCCCCGACTACAATGCACTGGCTCCTATATGTGTCGCGACTGTACCCAACCTCGCCACCTGATGACTCTCCTGGAGCCGGTAAACGAGTCAAAGCACAGCCCTAGTATATAGAGCCTCAGAGTTGTCTCGGGTCATAAGGACTAATGGTATACAATCATAACCACGGACTTATCCTCTCGATGTATGAGAACCACTTGGAAAGTCCGGGGGAGGGTTGTTCGGTATAATCATCATATGACTACCCATCTGCATGTTTGGACATCTCCATGCCCTTACCAAGAAACGCAGTACACAACATCACAGATGCTAGTCTCAAGCTCAAGCGACCTTTATCCATGTTTTAGGCGGCTGAATCGACTAGGAACGAATTTAGATCATACAGTATTTACAAACGAGTTTCAACATCGAATTACGATTCATTTGTATTAAAGTATGATCAAGGTCTTTATCTATGTTTGATAACATGGGTATACAGATAAAGAATTAACAAACCATGAAATAATGAATTATATTAAAATAAAGATTGTTTATTACACTTGAGTCAATAAAATCCCTAGTCAACAGTTGACTTGTAGGGCATCTACTCTAACAATAAGAACCTTATATTCATTATTATTCTGGAGTTTAAATTTCTCCTTTTCTTAGCTCAGTTTGATTTGAAGATGGTATATAGGCTAAAAACCAATAACTTCCATGTGTGCGAAAGCCACTAAGGAAAAGTTTTGTAAAACAACGCCACATATCAGATTCCTCTTTTGATTCCAAGCCTCAGATGGCTCAGTATTACTGGCTGATGAACTTGATAAATTCTGGGCTATTAGCCTATGTTTTCCATGTTGTGCAATATGAATTATACAATGAATTTCAAGAATTTTTGAAATAAAAGCAGAGAAATAATGCAGATTCTCAAGCTTCAGCATCATATGCTAATATCATCAAATAAGATGATAATGATTCAGCTCTATATACAGAGACAAAACATCGAGAATTGATTCTTCTAATAGAAGAAAAAGATACCCAATGGGAAAAAACTCTATGGACTATCATGGAAAGATATCTAACCAATACATCATATGTATATGTTCTTATAAGCAAAGAGGATTTTATGAAAAATTTCTGTTATCTACAAGAAGTGTGGATATAACTCACTTTTTCAGTAATACTCAGCAAAAAAAAGTTATAACTTCTCCAAGTTTATTATTAAGAAGATAATATCTATTGATGATGGGGTATATCTCCATTGGTGGAAAAAGAGTTTTATTCTGAAAATCATAAAATGAGTTTTAAATTCAATTTTCGGGATTATATTGAAAGTTTTAATAAAACTTTGTTTTATGAAAATGAAAAAAAGAAACATACATGGTTCCTAAAGATTTGCGAAAATGTTTTTCATCATCTTATTCCAAATTGATTTTTCATTTGGTGCAAGATATTTGGTCTATCTGCAAAGATTTTGCCAGAGGTTTTTATAAAACCCATAAATACTTGGTTAAATGTTTCCCCGAGTATTAAAAATTCATTTTCTGATCATTGGATCGATGGAAAGACTTTATGATTATTCTTCATGGAATTTGGAATCCCATGGATCTGGAAATGGCAACCAGAATTTGGGTACACTAATGAAGGTATCCCTTGAATATGGCGATTCAGTCTCACTAAATTTTAAGACAAATTACTACGTGATGATCCAAAAATTGGAGAACCATATGGTTATGACACTCTTCATCAAATGGAGGAAAAAATTCCATTATATCTGAAGAACCTAAGGGGGAGGGGGGGGTGAATAGGTTCTTTAAGGCCATTTAGCGTTTTTAAAACGAGTTTGAAAAAATTGCAAGCGGAAGACTTGAGGGACAATCACAAATAAAAATGAATGCGTAAAGTAAGTGCGTAAAATAAATGCGTAGTAAAGTAAATGCGTAAAGTAAAGAGGGATAGAGATGTTTATGGAAGTTCGACGAAGAATCGTCTACGTCTCCCCTTCTCGATGAGGATCGAGGTATCACTATGACGACTTGGCTTTAGGAGCTCCAAGCTAGCTTTTACAACCACGCCTCGATGCGTCTACTTGGCCTTGAGGGCTCCAAGGATAGCCACGAACTTTTCAACCCACTCGAGAGTATTACTTTCACTCTTTTTCTACAACTCTTTTGATATTACAATTATTTTAATCAACGCACACAAGAGATAGTAGAAAGCTTTGTAAGAGACAAGAGAGAGTGGAGTGGGATGATTGAAAATGCATCCTCAAAGGCCTATTTATACTAGTCTTGGACGCCAAGGTTCGGATCTTCTGTTTATACTTCGGAACGTCCGATGTGATTGAAATCAATTTGCGTAATTTCTGGAATGACTTCGGATCTTCCGATCTTGACTTCGTAGGGTCCGAACATATGCTTCGGAGGGACCGATCAAACTCCGTTTCTTCCGAACAATTCTTTCAGACAGTGTATGAACAGCTTCGGAAGGTCCGAACTCCAGTTCGTACCGTCCGAACATTCCCGCGTTTCCGGAGATTTGAAATCTTCAACACTTCGTAGCTTCCGATCATGTCCATCGTAGCGTCCGAAATCTACTCAATCAAATCAGTCAGATCAAATTGTCTCCGAATTGAAGTGATTTGATTGCTTGTGTTCGGAACGTCCGATCACGTCTTCGGACCGTCCGAACTCGCTACTCGCAGCTTCCGAACAGCTTCTAATTTGCTTCTGATTTGCACAATTTCGGAACGTCCGAACCAAATTTCGGATCTTCCGAACGTAACCTTGTTCTTAATTTCCTGCATGCCTCAATATAAAACATTAGTACATTTTTAATCCAAGTTTTGGTATCATCAAAACAAAAACTTTGGGATATGTTACAGTATTAAAAACATTAATCTCATCCTTGAGATTTGTATGCGTTTAAGGCGTAACAATCTCCCCCTTTTTGATGATCACAAAACTTGGTTAAAAATTGAGAAACAATAATCAACAATCTAAATGTTATTAAATAACTCCCCCTTAATCAAATAACAAGTCTAAGAGGTTGAATTAATAGCAATTTTAACCAAACAATTTTAACCAAATAAATTCTCCCCCTTTTTGCGATAATCAAAAAAACATAAGCATAAAGAGAGACAAATAAACAGGTAAAATATCCACTAATAAATGCAAGTCTTTTATACAATGATGCATAAAGATAAAATAAACAAAAAATAACAAAAACATAATCTAAGAATCTGCATCCCGCGACTCTCTATGGCTCCTCATCTCAGTCTCGATGGAATCAAGACGCGAGGAAGTCTCAGTATGATGGCGCTCTAAGGTAGACTCTAAAAGAGAGAAACGAGTGTCGAAACGAGTCTCCAATCGCTCGAGATACTCGAAGATCCGATCGTAGGGTCCAGAGGGAGCAGGCGGGGTGAAGCCATGAGGAAGGTCATCCATGGTCATCAAAGGAGTGCTAATGGGATCAGGACGACGCTGCTGGGATGAAGAGGGAATATCAGACGAAGGGGTAGGAGTGGTACCCGTAGTAGGAGGACCAGCGGGAAATCCTCTCGTCTGAACGTGAGGAGGAAGAAGACCGAAGGGAACATGAAAGTGTTCGGTCGGACGATAGGACGCAAAGATGCGATCCTTGTCAACGACCCAAGAGGATAAGACGGGATTCCAAGAGAGTCCCATCTTAACAACGGTATCATGGTCGATAGTCTCGCGGGGAGAAATAGACACGGATTCTTCATCTACAAAGTCAATGTCAAAATGGGCTAGAATCCGGTTAATGAACCGGCCAAACGGAAAAGAGACGCGAGTAGAAGTAGCCGCGTACTGCATGGCGTACATAAGAAAACGGGGAAGGTTAAAAGGGCGCTGGGAGACTAAGTAATAGAGAATGTATAGATCGAGATACTTGCAAATGGAGAGGTCTCCACTGCGAGGAACAATGGAAGAAGTGATAAGCTTTTGAACAAGCTGAAGCTGAGTAGGAAGGTCCTTCGCATGAGGACGGTCATCGGCAGGAGTAGGCGGACGACCGAAGATGGTGGTCAAGGCAGTGACTCGATCAAATTTGGGGTCATTCTCAGTCCAAGACTGAGAAAAGAACTCACTCGGTCCGTCTCGAGGAAGATCGAACCAAGTAGAGAGGTCGGCGGTAGAAAAAGAAATGAACCGACCCTGAACAATGGTAACAACACGAGTGTCATCACCACCAAGAACTAAGGAATAGTTCGCATAGAACTGATGCATGAGAGAGGGGTAGATGAGATCGGGTACGGAAGGTAGGAAAAAGTTTCCCCAACGTTGAGACTCAATAAGAGTAATCAACGTAAAGGAATTCGCACGAAGGTATTCGGTGTGAAGGGTACGACCAGGCAGAATGTTACGGGTTTCGAATTCAGGTGGGATAGGACGAGGGTTGGGTGGTTGGGTAAGATCATGGTGAAAGGCACCGTGACGAGGGCGAACATTTCGACCAGCTGCGTTACGGCGCGGAGGCATAGTGAGAAGTGAGTGTTTTGTGTGGGGAAAGAAAGAAGGATGTGAATTAGCAAATGAATCAGAGGATCCGAACGCCTATTTATAGGCCATGTTCGGACGGTCCGAACATGAGTTCGGAAGGTCCGGAATGTGAACGGAACGGTTATCTGGCAAGACGTTCGGACGATCCGATTAACAATCGGACAATCCGATCCTAGAACGGAGGCTACGATGAGTAAACGGTGGGTCCGAAGTCTGACAATCAGGCATGGGGAAGGCGCGAACATTAAATGACATCGGAAGGAGGTTCGGACGATCCGATGTATGGTCGGATGGTCCGAAGAGTGAATCGGAGGTTCTGGAACCTATGGTCAGGTTCGGACGATCCGAACACGTTCGGTGGATCCGAAGTGAAACGAAGCATCCGAATAAGGAACGGTGATTCCGAAGTAGCCAAGATGAGGAACACCTAAAATTTAAAATATTTAGCACATAAATGAATGTTGAGCCATAATTATGGATAAATACAATTAATTTGTATTATCCGACATTATAATGCTCACATTAATAATACTCCCCCTCAATTTAACAAATATGTATGAGAGTATTTGACTAATGTTTACAACTCAATCATGCCAAGTTCACCACGCAAACGAGTAAAAGTAGATTCATCTAGTGGTTTTGTAAAAATATCAGCAATTTGATTCTTGGTGTCAACATAGTGAAGTTCAACATCATGTTGCTCAATGTGATCACGAATAAAATGATGTCGAATGTCAATATGTTTAGTACGAGAATGTTGAACTGGATTCTTTGTTAGACATATGGTGCTTATATTATCACAAAAGATTGGAATTTTTGAAAAAGTAACACCATAGTCGAGTAATTGATACTTCATCCAAAGAATTTGTGCACAACAACTACCGGCAGCCATATACTCGGCCTCGGTCGTTGAAAGTGCAACACAGTTTTTCTTTTTAGAAAACCATGACACCAAGCAATTTCCCAAAAAGAAACAAGTACCACTAGTGCTCTTTCTATCCACCTTATATCCTCCAAAGTCGGCATCACAGTAAGCTTTTAAATCGAAAAATGAGTTCTTAGAATACCATAATCCGAGATTTGGAGTATTTGAAAGATATTTGAAAATGCGTTTTAAGGCGAATAAGTGTGATTCCTTTGGACATGATTGAAATCGTGCACACAAGCAAACACTAAACATAATGTCAGGTCTACTAGCAGTCGCATAGAGTAGGGAGCCAATCATGCTACGAAATAATTTTTGGTCAACAGGTTTACCTCCCTCATCTTTGTCGAGTCTGACTGTCGTGCTCATAGGTGTGGATGAGGCTTTGGAAGACTCCATCCCAAACTTTTTGAGCATCTCCTTGATGTACTTCCCTTGGTTGACAAAGAAATCATCCTTGCATTGCTTGATTTGGAGACCAAGGAAGTAGTTGAGCTCGCCCATCATGCTAATCTCAAAGTGATCCTGCATAAGCTTAGAAAAATCTCTACACAAGTGTTCATTAGTAGCACCAAAAATAATATCATCTACATATATTTGTACTATCAGCAAATCATTATCTTTAGTCAAGGTAAACAAGGTAATATCAACTTTACCCCTACAAAAACCGTTAGACAGCAAGAAAGTAGACAATTTCTCATACCAAGCTCTAGGAGCTTGTTTCAAACCATACAAAGCCTTATCAAGTTTATACACATAATCAGATAAGTGCACATCTTCAAAACCAACAGGTTGCTCAACATACACTTCTTCTTTCAAATCACCATTAAGAAAAGCACTTTTAACATCCATTTGAAACAATTTAAAGTCTCTAGAGCAAGCAAAAGCAAGTAGCATGCGAATGGATTCTAGTCTAGCAACAGGGGCATAAGTCTCATCATAATCAATTCCCTCTTCTTGACTATATCCTTTAGCTACTAGCCTAGCTTTATTTCTAGTGATTGTACCATGCTCATCTAACTTGTTCCTAAATACCCATTTAGTTCCTATGACAGGTCTATCAGTGGGTCTAGGTACAAGATTCCAAACTTTATTCCTTCTAAATTCATTTAGTTCATCTTGCATAGCAATAATCCAAGAATCATCAAGTAAAGCTTCTTCTATGTTCTTAGGCTCTATGTGAGAAAGAAAAGCAAGATAATTGCACATATTAGAAGAGCGAGTAGATACTCTCTTCGATGGGCTACCAATGATGAGGTCCATGGTATGATCCTTGTGCGTAGTCCACTCCTTCGGAAGAGGTGCGTCCTCTTGATCTTTAGGAACATCCTCTAGGCTTGTGGACTCCAACTTTTCGCCAAGGATATCTATATCATCATCATCAGAAACAACAGGTCTAGGCAAGCAAGGGTTAGTTTCATCAAATATGACATGAATAGATTCTTCAACTAGTAAAGTCCGTTTATTAAAGACTCTATATGCTTTGCTAGAAGTAGAGTAACCAAGAAAGATACCTTTGTCCGATTTAGCATCGAACTTACCCAGGTTGTCCTTACCATTGTTGTGGATGAAGCATTTTGATCCAAAAGCGCGGAAGTAAGAAATGTTAGGCTTTCTCCCTCTCCATAGTTCGTATGGAGTTTTCTTGAGAATTGGCCTTATTGATACGCGATTGATGATGTAACAAGCAGAACTCATCGCTTCAGCCCAAAAATATTTTGGTAGAGAATGCTCACATAGCATGGTCCTTGCGATCTCTACTAGGGTCCTATTCTTCCTCTCAACGACACCGTTTTGTTGAGGAGTTCTAGGACAAGAAAAGTTGTGACCAATGCCTTTGCTTTGACAAAAATTTGAAAAATTTTCATTTTGAAATTCCGTTCCGTGGTCACTACGGATTTGTTTGATCAACAGATTTTTCTCATTTTCAACCTTTTTGACAAAAATTTTGAAATGATCAAAGGCATCACTTTTGTGGGCTAAAAACAATGTCCAAGTAAAACGTGAAAAATCATCCACAATGACAAAAGCATAGGATTTACCTCCTAGACTAGTTGTCCTCGAGGGACCACATAAATCTAGGTGAAGTAATTCAAGGGGCATAGAAGTGGATACAAAATTTTTATTTTTGAAAGATTCCTTTGTGTGTTTACCAAGTTGACAAGCATCACAAAAAGAATCTAATTTTAAATTCAGCTTTGGCATTCCGGAAATTAGGTCAAGTTTTAAAAGTTTTTCTATGGTGCTCATCCCAAAATGACCAAGTCGTCTATGCCAAAGAATGTTGTCATCAACATTTAATGTTACAAGGCTTTTTATTTTTGAAAAAGATGAAATCTTTAAATCGACCTTGTAAACATTTTCACTTCTATAACCTTTGAAACTAATGGATTTTTCAGTTGTGAGTGATACAGTGCAATCGTGTGGTGTGAATTTGACTTCATAACCCCTATCGCACAATTGACTAATGCTTAGGAGGTTATGTTTAAGTCCTTTCACAAGAAGTACATCATCAATAATAGTAGAGTTAGATATACCTATTGAGCTGATGCCTTCTATGATCCCTTTGCTGTTGTCTCCAAAGGTCACCGATCCCTTTTCTTTTGGTCGAATGGATTGTAGCAGCTTCTTTTCTCCCGTCATGTGTCGAGAGCATCCACTGTCAAGATACCAAGTGCTCGATGACTTGTCTCCCCTTTGTCCCTACAAGATTGAGATACAGTTTGATAGTTGGTACCCGTTTCTTTGGGTCCTTTGAGGTTAGTAGTAGTTGGGGATTTGGGGATCCATTTCCAATAACTATTCTTGTTGTGTTGGTGTCTAAGTTTCTTGCATTTAGGTCTTATGTGGCCTATCTTACAACAGTAAGTGCATGTTGGTGGTGTTCTTGGTTTTGCCTTTGCGATAAGACTAGCGAAGTTGACTGATTTCTTTTCATATCCTAGACCTCCTTTGTCGAAGTTACACCTTTGCATGCTCAAGAGGTTTTCTAGTTTACCGCTACTCACATTGAACTTGTTGAAGGCTTTCTCTAAGTCTCTTAGGTTTGTCTTGTGCTTAGTGTTGTCATGCATCCTAGCTTCTAGTTCAGTTTTAAGTTGCTTATTCTCATTTCTAAGTGACTTAGCCTTATTGTACATACTAGTGTAAGCGGAGAGTAGTTCATCGTAAGAGGGTACCTCGTCGTCATCCGAGTCGGTCAGATGATCTTCCTTCGCCATGAAGCATAGGGTAGACTCCTCTTCGTTGTCGCTGTCGCTCCACGTGGCTAGAAGGGCCTTCTTCTTGTCTTTGCCGGCCTTCTTCTTGGAGGGACACTCGTTTGCATAGTGACCTTTTTGTTGACAGTTGTAGCAGGTCACTTCCTTCTCAATCTTTTTGTCCTTCTTGTTGAAGTTGGAACTCCGCATGAATCTTTTGAACTTTCTAGTGAGGAGTGCCATTTCTTCATCGTCGCTATCTTCAAGTTGACTGGTCAAGGCGATCCCTTTCGCCTTTACTTTGTCGTCATCTTTCTTTGTCTCCTTTCGGGTAGATACTTCAAGTTCATGGGTCTTTAGGGTCCCATGAAGTTGATCAAGGTCGTAGGATGCCGCATCTCCCTTGTTGGATTCAATGATAGCCGTGCGCTTTGCATCCCATTCCGCCGGTAGTGCTCGAAGGGCTCTCCTCCACACTTGTTTAGTTGGGTAGTTCTCACCAAGTTGGGCAAGCTCATTGATGATTTGGGTGAGCCGTCGGAACATGGTGTCGATATCCTCCTTGGGTTCCATCTCAAAGGTCTCGTACTTGAGTTGGAGAAGATCTATCTTCGTTTCTTTGACTTGATTGGTTCCCTCGTGGCAAATCTCCAATTTGTCCCAAATCTCTTTGGCGGAGGTGCAAGCCGAGATTCGGTTGTATTCATTCATATCTAGGGAACAATGAAGAATATTCATAGCTTTAGCATTTTGAGAGATAAGTTTCATATCGTCCTTGGTGAAGTCATCCATTCCCTTAGGAATTTCCTTATCATCCACCATTTTCATGGGGATATAGGGACCTTTCACCGTTATTTTCCAAAGGTCGTAATCGACGGATTGGATGTATAGAGATATTCTATTCTTCCAATATCCGTAATTAGTACCATTGAAAAGAGGGGAACGATTTGTGGATTGTCCTTGGGCATACTCGCTTGCTAGATTGGCCATTTAAAAGATTTTGAAAAATCTGGCTCTGATACCACTTGAAGAACCTAAGGGGGGGGGGGGGGGGGGGGGTGAATAGGTTCTTTAAGGCCATTTAGCGTTTTTAAAACGAGTTTGAAAAAATTGCAAGCGGAAGACTTGAGGGACAATCACAAATAAAAATGAATGCGTAAAGTAAGTGCGTAAAATAAATGCGTAGTAAAGTAAATGCGTAAAGTAAAGAGGGATAGAGATGTTTATGGAAGTTCGACGAAGAATCGTCTACGTCTCCCCTTCTCGATGAGGATCGAGGTATCACTATGACGACTTGGCTTTAGGAGCTCCAAGCTAGCTTTTACAACCACGCCTCGATGCGTCTACTTGGCCTTGAGGGCTCCAAGGATAGCCACGAACTTTTCAACCCACTCGAGAGTATTACTTTCACTCTTTTTCTACAACTCTTTTGATATTACAATTCTTTTAATCAACGCACACAAGAGATAGTAGAAAGCTTTGTAAGAGACAAGAGAGAGTGGAGTGGGATGATTGAGAATGCATCCTCAAAGGCCTATTTATACTAGTCTTGGACGCCAAGGTTCGGATCTTCTGTTTATACTTCAGAACGTCCGATGTGATTGAAATCAATTTGCGTAATTTCTGGAATGACTTCGGATCTTCCGATCTTGACTTCGTAGGGTCCGAACATATGCTTCGGAGGGACCGATCAAACTCCGTTTCTTCCGAACAATTCTTTCAGACAGTGTATGAACAGCTTCGGAAGGTCCGAACTCCAGTTCGTACCGTCCGAACATTCCCGCGTTTCCGGAGATTTGAAATCTTCAACACTTCGTAGCTTCCGATCATGTCCATCGTAGCGTCCGAAATCTACTCAATCAAATCAGTCAGATCAAATTGTCTCCGAATTGAAGTGATTTGATTGCTTGTGTTCGGAACGTCCGATCACGTCTTCGGACCGTCCGAACTCGCTACTCGCAGCTTCCGAACAGCTTCTAATTTGCTTCTGATTTGCACAATTTCGGAACGTCCGAACCAAATTTCGGATCTTCCGAACGTAACCTTGTTCTTAATTTCCTGCATGCCTCAATATAAAACATTAGTACATTTTTAATCCAAGTTTTGGTATCATCAAAACAAAAACTTTGGGATATGTTACAGCATTAAAAACATTAATCTCATCCTTGAGATTTGTATGCGTTTAAGGCGTAACAATATCAGAAAGAACTTTATAATGAACAAGAAAAGGAAAAAGCCTCTATGAGTCCGTTTAAGATTCTTAGTCAGAAATATTCTGAGATTTATTTAAAAGATAAAATGATTGAGGTTTATATTTAAGAAATGAAAAAGGATCTTTTTCAGAATATTGGATGTTCTGATTCAAAATCAGATAAATCTATGGAGTCTGAATCCAGTGCAAATCAATTCATTCATCTAATGCAGATGCAAGATTCACAAGATCTAGAGGATGATATGTAACGCCCCGAAAATTTAAAGTCCACGCAAAACGCATGCATGCAATTATTAAATTCTTTGTACTTTAGTTAAATTGTTTTAATAGCATTAATTATTTATGTGGTGCATATTGCATGTTTAAAATATATTTTTCTACATGATTGTATTAAAATGGTATTTTTAGGAATATTCAAGTGACGATCGAGGAACAGGGACCGAGGGCTAAAAATTTAAAGGATTTTTATTAAATAATTATTTTTAATTATTTAAAATGCGGTCGATGTTTTTAATTAAATTTTTTCGAAAAGTTTAGAGTTTTGAGATGATTTTATACGCCGGGATGTAAATTTTATCGGTATTGGATTTTTAAATAAAATGCGAGCTTTTTAGCAACCCGGCTATTAAATTCACATTTTTATTTAAAAGAAAACTTTGTTATTATTTTATTTAAAATCTAATTAATTTAATTGGGCTTTAATTTATGGCTTAATGGGCCTAAAATCTAGATTTGGGGATTTATTAGTATTTAAAATACAATTCTAAATCATAAACTCATTCTAGACCTCACAAATTCCATCGGCCACTTCTTTTAAATTTTAAAAAACTCCCAAACACCACACAACACCCACATCTCACGGCTGCACACACCCATCACTTGGAGGAAGGAATTTTCGAAGGCAAGCAAGAGAAAGCCCTAGCCGTCTCTTCCGTTCTTCGACGTCGACGATAATTCGTGCGTTTAAAACGCAAAGGCACGCCATAAATCTCCTTTTTCTCATCTATCACACCATATTACATGTTTTAATTATGTTTGCATGGAAAATATATTGACCTTTTAATTATTTTCGTTTTTATGTCATAGCATGTCAAAAACTCATGTTTTTATGTTCTAAAACTTGTGATAAATTTGCGTTAAGGGGCTGCCATGTTAGGGGCTTCATAGGGGACGTTTTTCCACTGTATTTAGAGTCCTTAAGGGCATGATCAAGGGCTGGACAGGACCATGTATCATAAGAAACGAAAATTTAGAGTCCTAGGGGGTTGGGACTCTTCGGCTAGGGTTCATTAGGACACTCGGCGGCTTGCTGCTATTAATATCGTGACCAAGGGATTTAAGAGGAGGGTACGAGGGTCCTAGGAGGGTCAAACATGGTCTGGGTTAATTGATTAAGGGCTGGAATCGAAATAGGAGAAGTTAGAGTCCTATTAGGACTAGAACACCCATGCAGAAAAATCAGCAGCTGTAGGGGCGGGTTCCAGGGTCTTTATGGGCTTGAATTGAGTTCAATAAGGCTAAGTTAGGTGTAAGGAAGCTTTGGTTAAAGTTTGGTAAGGTTTGGAGAAGTTTTGAGTCCATACGAGTCAAAACCGAGAAGTGCGTCTAAGTTTAAAAACGAATCGGGAAACACCTAGTTTTAAGCGTAGTAAAATTATGAAAAATTAGATTTAAGCTTAAATAATTATTAGAAGTCTAAGTTTTTAATTTGGGAATTTTATATTAAGGTTTGGTTTAATTCGGGATTAAAACGCGTTAATACATCGCATTTAAAGATTAATTTAAAAGTCTAAGTTTTAAGCCAAATAAAATTACGAGAAAATTCATGTAAGCTTAAATAATTATTTGGGACATCTTAGAGTCAAGAAATCAAGAAAATAGTCGAATTCGTAAAAAGTCGAGTCCAGGGGTAAAACGGTCTTTTTACACCGGGAAATTAGTAAAGGTCATGGCAGTGCCCGAAATGCTGTTTTCATGTTAAAAATGATATTTTTAAATGTTTATGAATTTCTCATGATTCAATTATGATTTTTAAATGTCTATTTGATTTTTATTATTTAAGAAGACATTTAAAATACATGTTGCATGCTTGGTTTCAAAAATGGAAAATGTAAATGTATTCATGATTTTTCTAAAGTGATGTGAATGAAAAATGTTGAAGGATGTGAAAAGATTGTGACTAATTCGTTAATGGTGGCGACGTCGTGAGGGTTATGGTCCCAGTGGGAGCCCGACGATCGTGTTTCCATCATTGCGAATATGTGGTAACGGATATGTGGTAACGGTTTTGTGGTAACGGAAGAATGGGAATATCGTGAGGGGAGAAGGCCCCAGAGGGAGTCCATTTATGGGAAAAGGCCCCAGAGGGAGCCCCGACGATCGTATTTCTATTCGATTATGTTAGGCCAAGGCTCAGTTGACCGGTGAGAGTGTCGCTGATGTCCCCGCCGCCCAGTACTGTGGTTTTATGTAGATGGATCCATCGTCATGTCATGTCATGTTGAGGAAAGTCACAATTAACGATCTGAATTCAACAAAGGAAAAGGAAAAGGAAAAGGAAAATGTTTATGATCATGTTAAAATGTTATGTCATGTTGAGGAAAAAGGAAAAAGATTAAGGTTTATTTATGCATGTCATGAAAATGTTTATGTTTAAAGTTTTATGCATCATGAAAATGTTTACGAAAATGTTTATGTTTAGGCATCTTCATGAAAACGATATTTTAAGTACAAATATTTTTTACCGTTATATGTTGACTGTATTACGTATTACTCGTTATAAAGATTATGGTGTGTTGAGTCTTTAGACTCACTAGGTGTGATGGATGTAGGTGGTTCTGAGGGAGGACTTGACGGGTGATACTACTGGACTGAAGGTGCACACAACCCGAGGACCAGCGCTTCTACTTTTCCGCATTTACGATTATGACTTATGAATTATGTTAAAGATTTTTAAGATTATTTACTTAAGCTTTTTGAGAGATTTTTGAGAGGTTTAGTATGGGCTTTACTTTTCAAATTATTGCTTTTTAAGTTTGGTAAAACGTTTGACGATTTCTGGTTTGACTTTTCTCTTTCAATTTTCAAATACTAGTTGGATGATTTACTTTTAAATTGTGCAAGATTATTTTATTTGCATGTGCATGCAATGACCGAAAATGTGAGAGATTGTAAAAAAAAAAAAATTTCTAGTACTTTTAAAGCAATAAAAAGGACAGGACGTTTCATGATATCCCTCGGCTTTCTCAGATAAATGATATTTTCGAGACACTCAAAAAATCAATAAAAGACAATATTAAAGATGATTAACATCGTCAGAAGATGAATCTCTCAGAGTTGGTGCAAAGTTGGTGGAATATCACATCATGGTATATCGTGACAAAAGTGGGTGGAATATCACTGTAAACTTTTATTATTTGCTTTAATAAAGCATTGTACTGTTTTTATTTTGAGATGGAATCCGGGGTTTCATGTTCGGCTCTTCTATCTATTTATATGTTCATTCTGTGTTCTTAGGAGGACACCGTTGAGTTTGCTCCCCTCTATTCCCTTCTTGTAAAAACCCTTTTGAATTATCAATAAAAGCTTCAAGTGTTCTGATAACAACTTTGTAAGTTTACTGTTTTTATTTTCTTTTTTTTATTAAATGTTTTTAATATTTATATTTCATAGATTAGCCTGAATGACAGGGTAAAGTATTCGTGTTAAATTATTAACTAACTATGACATGATCTATATTTATTGGTAACTTAGAATCAGATTGAGATAATAAAATATTTATTTAAATCTTTGGAATTTAATGTAATATAAGTGTTTTTGGTTAGAACATAAGGTAAAATATGAACCAGGAAATGGTTAACACAAGGTTCGAGTTCTTCCGAGAAAAATAAATTCATGTTGTAGCCCTTCAGCCTGCTTAATCGAGAAATGGCATTTAAGGCGTTTATGGGTGATTTTTATGAATTTATGATTCTTTGGCCCTCGATAAATCCTCTGTTGTTTAATTTCTTTGATATATCTTTCGTAAATCCTTTGTGTTTTGTAAAATTTCCAAATAAGAACCTTATATTCATTATTATTCTGGAGTTTAAATTTCTCTTTTTCTTAGCTCAGTTTGAGTTTAAGATAGTATATAGGCTGGAAACCAATAACTTCCATGTGTGCGAAAGCCATTAAGGAAAAGTTTGATAAAACAACGCCATGTATCAGATTCCTCTTTTGATTCCAGGCCTCAGATGGCTCAGTATTACTGGCTGATGAACTTGATAAGTTCTGGGCTATTAGCCTCTGTTTTCCATGTTGTGCAATATGAATTATACAATGAATTTCAAAAATTCTTGAAACAAAAGCATAGAAATAAAACAGATTCTGAAGCTTCAGCATCATATGTTGATATCATCAAAGAAGATGATAATGATTCAACTCTATATACAGAGACAAAACATCGAGAATTAATTATTCTAATAGAAGAAAAAGATATCTAATGGGAAAAAACTCCATGGACTATCATAGAAAGATATCTAACCAATACATCATATGTATATGGTTCTTATAAGCAAAGAGGATTTTATGAAAATCTTCTGTTATCTACAAAAAGTGTGGATATAACTCACTTTTTCAGTAATATTCAGCAGAAAGAAAATTATAACTTCTCCAAGTTTATCATTAAGAAAATAATATCTTTTGAGCAATGGGGTATATCTCCATTGGTGGAAAAAGAGTTTTATTATGAAAAATCATAAAATGAGTTTTAAATTCAATTTTTGGGATTATTTTGAAAGTTTTAATAAAACTTTGTTTTATGAAAATGAAAAAATGAAACATACATGGTTCCTAAAGATTTGCGAAAATGTTTTTCATCATCCTATTCCAAATTGGTTTTTCATTTGGTGGAAGATATTTGGTCCATCTGCAAAGATTTTGCCAGAGGTTTTTATAAAACCCATGAATACTTGGTTAAATGTTTCCCCAAGTATTAAAAATTCATTTTCTGAACATTGGATCGATGGAAAGACTTTATGTTTATTCTTCATGGAATTTGGAATCCCATGGATCTGGAAATGGCAACCAGAATTTGGGTACAATGATGAAGGTATCCCTTACATATGGTGAGTTAGTCTCACTAAATTTTGGGACAAATTACTACTTGATGATCCAGAAACTGGAAAACACTATGGTTATGACACTCTTCATCAAATGAAGGAAAAAATTTCATTATATCATAAAGAACTTCATAATGAACAAGAAAAGGAAAAAAGCCTCTATGAGTCCGTTTAAGATAATTATTCAGAAATATTCTGAGGTTTATTCAAAAATAAATTGATTGAAGTTTATATTGAAAAATTGAAAAAAGATCTTTTTCAGAATATTGGATGTTCTTATTCAAAATCAGATAAATCTATGGATTCTGAATCCAGTGAAAATCAATTCATTCATCTGTTGCAAATGCAAGATTCACAAGATCCAGAGGATGATATTCCTCAGCTTTCTCAGATAAATGCTATTTTCGAGACACTCAAAAAATCAATAAAAGACAATATTAAAGATGACTAACATCGTCAGAAGAGGAATCTCTCGTAGTTGGTGAATATCACATCATGTTATATCGTGACAAAAGTGGGTGGAATATCACTGTAAACGTTTATTATTTGCTTTAATAAAGCATTGTATTGTTTTTATTTTGAGATGGAATCCGGGGTTTCATGTCCGGCTCTTCTATCTATTTATAGGTTCATTATGTGTTCTTAGGAGGACACGGTCGAGTTTGCTCCCCTCTATTCCCTTCTTGTAAAAACCCTTCTGAATTATCAATAAAAGCTTCAAGCGTTCTGATAACAACTTTGTAAGTTTACTGTTTTTATTTTCTGTTATTTTTATTTACTATTTTTTTAATATTTATATTTCGTAGATTAGCCTGAATGACAGGCTAAAGTATTCGTATTAAATTATTAACTAACTATGACATGATCTATATATATTTGTAACTTGGAATCAGATTGAGATAATAAAAGATTTATTTAAATCTTTGGAATTTAATGTAATATAAGTGTTTTTGGTTAGAATATAAGGTAAAAGATGATACAGGAAATTGTTAACACAAGGTTCGAGTTCATTCGAGAAAAATAAATTAATGTTGGAGCCCTTCAGCCTGCTTAGTCGAGAAATGGCGTTTAAGGCGTTTATGGGTGATTTTTATGAATTTATGATTTTTTGGGCCCTCGATAAATCCTCTGTTATTTAATTTCTTTGATATATCTTTCGTAAATATTTTGTGTTTTGTAAAATTTCCAAATAAGAACCTTATATTCATTATTATTCTGGAGTTTAAATTTCTCCTTTTCTTAGCTCAGTTTGAGTTAAAGATAGTATATAGGCTGGAAACCAATAGCTTCCATGTGTACGAAAGCCACTAAGGAAAAGTTTGGTAAAACAACGCAACGTATCAGATTCTTTCCAAGCCTCTGATGGTATCAGAGCCATGGAAATAGTCTGGTTCATAATTTAGCACATTTATTCAAATGAATATTTTCAGTATTAAAAAAAATGTTAAAAACAGTTTAAATGAAGAATATGATCTACCTGAAAATTTATACTTATTGAATAAATGGACTTTTCCTAAGATAGAATCTAAAATGATCTATAAGTTAGGAACCTTTGAAAGAATTGGTTTTAAACAGGTAATTAAAACTACAAAATCTTCGGTACCTCTTCATAACGAAGAAATGGTTATTAGATTATTGAATAATAAGGATATTTTACCTTATATGAAAAATTATAGATTTATTCATAAATGTTTAAAACAAATAGCATTCAGACTTTTAACCTTAGAAGGTTTACCAGAAAGCTTTATAGCAGCTTTAAGAGATTGTAGAAATTTGAATTGGAAACAATCCCTTATGGGAATAATTCAATCTAGTCTGGCACATGGTCCAGTATATTTTGATGTTTATCCAAATCTATCTTTATCTTTGTCTGATATAAATATCTTAGATTCTTTAACATTAAATGTTAAAACTCATGGTAATAATTATACTCCTGGTACAGAAGTAATATGTATCTGTTATGATATTTATTATAAACCATTATTTACACTGAATTCTATGTGTAAAAGAATAGATAAAAAATTAAATGAATTATAGAAACTAATTTTAATAGATCTAATATTACAACTCGTAGATCTATAAAATGGGAAGAAATATAATTTCCTTAAAATTGGATAATTGAACAAGCTATTCCTAGAAATCCTATAATAAATAGGGATTTACAACAAGTTATACAGACTAATGAAGGACATGTTCAAATACAGTTCAATGATGAACAGAGAAAATTATTACCCTCTTCTGTTTATGCTAGATCAAGATCTAGTCATTCTTTTATTTCTCCTCTAGATTATATGGTAGATATAGCACAAACTTCTGAGCATCCACTTCTCAATTAAGAGAAGATTTAGAATCTACTGATACAGTAGATGATTTAATTATAAATCAGAATGATATAGTTCATAAAAGTAACTTTCAAAAAGTTAGGGAAACTGATACAGTTTCAGAAATGAATTTTAGTATTTAATGGATAGTAAATCAAAAATTGATTTTACTAAAGGATCTCTTGCAAGAGCAAAGATCAATGCAGAATTTTATTTACCCAAATGAGAATCTTTCAGAGATTGGTATTTTAAAACTTTCTCTGAAGAAGAATTTGAATTTATTGTTTCAGAATTTTATAAATATTATGAAAATCAAAATAAATTAATACATTTTGTTCCTTGGTTTTTTTAAACATTTATTATTGATTATATTTCTATACTTGAAAGAAATTATAAACTTTCTTCAAGAGAGATTCAAAAATATGTTTATCCTCCACAACAATCTTTTATTATAGAAAAGAATAATAAATTTTAAATTTTACTGCTTTTTAAAAATTATTTGACAATGATATGTTACAAATAACTGTTAAACATATTAATCAGATAATTGAAAAATAGAATTATACAAATTTATATCTTACTGTAATAGGAGAAGAGATAAATTCTCTTTAAGATTGAATTGATAAAATTATATTAGCTCTCAATCAGATTAAACCAGATGTTCATATACAAGAACCAGAAATGTTAGATCTAAATTTATTGTGGCGATGAAAATCAAAACCAGAAGATCACTTGTTAAAACAGCAGATAACTAAAAAGCAAAATCAGTAGCGTAGAAAAGCAGAAGAAGTACCTAAACGGATATAGAATCAAAAGCAGAAGAAAGGACTTTATTGGACTCGAAATCTTAACGTTATCAGCTTTAAATGTTACCGTTACTTTTTTTAGTACAAGTATTACTTGCAGCATTAATCACTGTACGAAGTCATTTAATTCACTTTGCCTATTTTAGTATAAAATATGACTGATTGTTTTATAGCTTTTCTGCAGGAATCTATTTCGGTAATAAAGCTGATTCTATCAGAAGTCAGAAGACAGTCTCTGATTTAAATACGTTGAACTCAGTCACCTATATATATGGAACAAACCCATATAGAAGAGAGTGCGATATATCTTTCAAAATCAATCTGTATTTCACGAACTAAGGAAAACACGAATCCTTGATATCTTCGAGTTCAACATAAAGAAAATTAGCACACGCTTCATAGCAGACATCTGATCTATTGAGATCATTTTGTACTACTGTTTCTTACACTCTTCACAATTATTCATTGCACTAATATTTTACCAAGAAGAGTTTGTAATCTGAAAAGAGTCTTTTCAGAACCTTATTGTATCGCATTTTTACTGTGTTGAGTAACTAAGAATTTTAGTAGGAAAAGGGTAAGCCCTACTGAAGTGGGTGTGTACAAGAGTTGTACTGTAAAATCCAAAGTTTTTTAGTGATACCCTCTGGAAACAGAAGAAGGGGAGACGTAGAAGACTTTATCTTCGAACTTCCATAAACAACTGCTGTCTACTGATATTTCTATTTTCATTCACTTCATCAGATTGTTTCCACACTTAATATTGTAATCTGTTAGAAGTATTCACGACAAGTTAAGCTATTATCCCTAACAGGATTTTAGCACCTTCTTTATCCGAGAAAGGAAAGAAGAAATTGGAGAAGAGTTCATTCACCCCCCTCTAAACTCTTCCTCGATCCCCAACAATTGGTATCAGAGCAGGTTGTTCTTATCCCTGAAAATACATACATATGGCACACTTCAGCAAGGTTCACATGTTCTCGAAAGAAGATTTTGATGATTGAAAGATCCGTATGCAAGCTCACCTTGCAGCGCAGGATGATGACATGTGGTATGTCATCACAGATGGACGATTAAAGATCTTAAAGCCAAATACAGCTATTGCTGTTACTGAGGGTGCACCTCAAATGGTTGAAAAACCACGAAACGAATGGACTGGCGAAGATAAGAAGAAAGCCATCTTGATAATGTCTCTAAGGACATTCTTTATAAAACTCTTGATAAGAACATATTCAGCAAAATCAAGATGTGTCATACTGCTAAAGAAATCTGGGAAAAGCTCATTCATATATGTGAAGGAAATGAGAAAACAAAAGAAAATAAACTGTCTGTAGCAATGCAGAAGTTTGAAAATTTAAAGATGAAGGCTGGTGAAACTCTAAATGAGTTTGATGAACGTTTTAGTAGCCTATTCAATGAGCTAGCAGCTCTGGGCAAAGAGCACGACAATTGAGAAATAGCGCTCAAAGTAATGAGAGCATTACCCAGAGAATGGGACATAAAAACAATGGCTATGAGGGCCTCTAAACATCTAAACAAGTTGGAATTACATGACTTGTTTGCTGACTTAAAAGCCTACGAGTCCGAACTAGAAGTAAGAGGTGGAGAAGAGCCTTCAATAAATATGCCAACCAAGGCCCTTGCTGCTGCTGCTGCTACTGCTTCTGCTTCTGCTGCTGCTGTCATTCCATAAGCAGTACCTGTTACCCTTACTGAAAGTACTTCTGAAAATACTGCTGAAAAAATCAGCAATGAAGCTATGTCCTTATTTGTGAAGAAGTTCTCTAGATTCATGAGAAAGAATCACCGAGCCTACCAAAATCCTAATCGCAACTTCAAGAAAGATTCACCATCTGGTGATATGGCATGATTCAACTGTAGAAAGATTGGTCACTTTATTGCTGACTGTCCTAAGCCTAAGAAAGATGACTAGAAGAAGAAAGAGTACAAAAAGAATGACAAAAGTTCAGAAAAGACCGCAAAGCAATGATTGCTGAAGAAAGCAAATCTAAATGGGCGGATTCCAGCTCTGAGTCATCTGACTCAGAAAGTCATTACAGTGAAAGTGATGCAGAAGAAATTAAATGTCTTATGGCAGATGTTGAATCAAACTCAACATCTGAAGAGGTATTCGACTTCGACTCTGACAAATTTACACGAACTGATTTAATTAAGGCATTACATGACATGGTAAGTGAGTACTCAAGACTTTCTCAATCATTCGAGGAAGTTAAGATCGAAAATCTACACTTAAAGAATCAAGTCAGTAAGTTCACTTGCTTGCAAGAGAATAGCTGCGATGATTTGAAAGTGGAGATGAGTAAGTTGAAAACCGAGAATGAGAAAGTAAAAGCAGATTACCAGACAATGAAATCTGAAAATCAGAAGCTGCATGTTCTGGTAAATGCTTGGAATAAGTCTTCTATTTCATTGGAAAAGATGCAAAATTGCAGAAGCAATTTGTAGATAGAAGTGGTCTCGGATTCAGCAATGGTGAAAACAATTCTGAAATCAGTACTCAGCCAGAACTGGATATCAGCAAAACAAAATGCATTCGATTTGTTAAATCCAGTTTGGCATATGAACCGGAAGTACCGACTGTTCAAGTTGAAAGAAATGTAAATCAGATGAACAGAAGAAAGAATATGGTCTTGGTTATATTGAACCTAAGGGAAAAGTTGACCAAAGTTCAGGATCCAGTAGAGGATTCAACTTTGGAAGACAACCCCCTATAAAGGTTAAAAACTACCACTACTATAATTCTAGACCTGTTCAGAAGAGATACATGCTAGACAATAGTAACAGAAGGGAGAACAACATTTTGAGATGCATAGAAATAATAGACCCTCTACTGGACACACCTCCTTGGATACCCGAAGTACAAAATCACCAAAAATTGTACAAATGTGGGTTCCTAAGGACTAATAAGGTTGGACCCAAGTAGATTGGGTACCAGATACTAAAATTTGTGTTTGCAGGAACATATAAAGAAAGCTAAAGTAAGCAGCTCCACATGGTATCTGGACAGTGGATGTTCCAGACACATGGCTGGACAGAAAAATCTACTTTCAGAAGTAATGAATTGTACTGGACCAAAAATAACGTTTGGGGATAACTCAAAAGGTAAAACGTTGGTAAGGGTAAGATTATCCACGGTAACATAACTATCAATGACGTACTACTGGTTGAGAATCTCTGTTATAATTTAATCAGCATTAGTCAAATGTGTGATAATGGTTATTCTGTAATTTTTCAGAAGCACACATGCATAGTTAAAGATTCTGTTGAGTCTACTGTATTAACTGGAAAGAGAGAGGGCAACACCTACAAAGTTTCTTGGAACTTAGATCATGTTAATGCTCCTACATGTTTAGTTGCCTCTCTTATTGAGAAACATTGGCTCTGGCACAAGAGATTGAATCATTTGAACTTAAAATCTATCAACAATCTCAAAAAGCATAATATAGTCGACGGCTTACCTGATATTAATTTTGTTAAGAATCATGTTTGTTCTGCTTGTCAGCTTGGGAAACAGATAAGATCCAGCTTCAAGAATAAAGGCATCAAATCGACTTCAAGATGTTTGGAATTGCTGCACATGGACTTATTTGGTCCAATCCCTATCATGAGCTTAGGGGGAATGAAATATACCCTTGTTATTATTGATGATTTTTATAGATTTACTTGGGTAATATTTCTTGCTGGAAAAGATCAAACCAGTAGCCTCCTGATCAAACTTTTGAAAAAGATTCAAAATGAAAAATCCTCTTCCATAATTAAAATCAGAAGTGATCTGGGTACTGAGTTCAATAACGTAATTATTGAGTTGTACTTAGATGAACAGGAGATTCATCATGAATACTCAGCTACCAGAACGCCTCAACAAAACAGAGTAGCTGAGAGGAGAAACAGAACCCTCAAGGAAGCTGCTAGAACAATGCTAGCAGATGCAGACATTTCTCAGCGCTTCTGGGCAGAAGCAATCAACACTGCATGCTATACGCAAAACAGAACAATGATCAACAAAAGGCATAACCAGACTCCTTATGAGATATGGAAAGGGAGTAAGCCTAATATATTTTATTTTCATGTATTCGGCTGCAAATGTTTTGTGCTCAATAATGGCAAAAACTATTTAACTGCATTTGATTCAAAATCAGATGCTGGACTATTCCTTGGTTACTCTGCTGTGAGCAAAGCTTTCAGAATCTTCAATAATAGAACTCTTACTGTTGAAGAATCGATTCATGTTGTCTTTGACGAGGACAGTAGTGCTCCTAAAGTATCTAATGTGTCAAATTTGAGTAACAGGTTAGAAAAAATTCACTTGGAAATGGATAGTGAAGATGATGCAGAAGCTAATATAAAAGACGTTCAAAATCCAGAACCAGATATTCCATTAGCAGAACCAGAAGTACAAATATTAGGCATACCAGTACTAGCAGCTGATAATCCAGAACCTGCTACTGGTTCAAATGAGATCAATTCAAATATATCAAATCAGGAAAAAATTTCTTTAAACCCTTTTATTTGGAAAAAATCTCATCCTCCCTCTTTGGTTATTGGAAATCCAGCAGCGCTTTAAGAACTATAAGGCAAATGATTAATGAATATATGCACGATGCTTTCATTTCTCAGGATGAACCAAAGAAAATTGAGAAAGCCCTTCTGGATCCTAGTTGGATTGAAGCTAAGCAAGAAGAGCTGAATCAATTCAAAAGAAACGAAGTTTGGTTTCTAGTACCTAGACCATCTCACCAAGCTGTCATTAGAACCCGGTGAGTATTCAGAAACAAACTAAATGAAGAAGGCACATTAATCAGAAATAAAGCAAGACTGGTGGCTCAAGGCTTTATACAAGAAGCTATTAGAATAATTTTGGCCTTTGTTGCTTTCGAAAATTTCAAAGTTTATCAAATGGACGTGAAGAGTGCTTTTCTAAATGGTCTACTATAAGAAGAGGTCTATGTCGAACAACCTCTAGGTTTTATTGATCATTTCTTACCTCATCATGTATTCAAATTACACAAAGCCTTGTATGGCCTAAAACAGACACCTAGAGCATGGTATGATACTCTATCACAATTTCTTGTCAATCATGATTTTACAATTGGGACAATAGACAAAACTCTGTTCACTCTAATCAAGAATAAACATATCCTATTAGTACAGATTTATGTTGACGATATTATTTTTGGGTCATCTAACCCCAAACTATATGCAAATTTTGCTAAGTTCATGCAGGATCAATTCGAAATGAGCATTATGGGAGAATTAACATTCTTCCTAGGATTACAGATCAAACAACTTGATACTGGAATTTTCATAAATCATGCCAAGTATACTAAGGAGCTTCTGAAAAAATTTGGGATGGAAGCATTGTAAGGCCCGAGAATTATAGAATTGATAAACCAAGATTATTAATCTTCATTAATGTGAGAGTCGGAAGTTATGAGAATGCATGACATGCAATGAGGGAAGAAAAGACATGAGAAAATAGGGTTTGCAAGACCGCACCCGCGGTGCAAACATGACCGCACCCGCGGTCATAAATTATGAAATTTTGGTAAGAAGGCCGTAGCCACACGGCACCCGCGGTGCTAAAAGGACCGCACCCGCGGTGCTGCTACAGAAGGGTGACCGCACCCGCGGTCGTCGAAATTCAGAAAATGATAAAGCTACCGAAGCTTGAGTGCACCCGCGCTGCTGAACACACCGCACCCGCGGTCATGCGTGTAGCTTGGAAAATAAGCCACGTTTTCTAGTGTTGCATGCAGTATATATATAAGAATGACACGTTTTTCCTTCAGAATTTCAGAAAAAGGGTCGAGGCTTTGAAAGAGTTTTTCCTTACGCCTTTTGATTTGCGATTGTGAAAGATTCGTCCATCAAAATTCAAATCCGACTGTAGTTCTGAGTTCCTCTTGACTCAAGCTACACAAGGACGTAAGTTTTGTTACGTTTTGAGATGTTTTGAAAATATGATGTTGTTAGAATCGAATATGATTCAGATATGGTGTTTCTACCACCGCAGACATTGTAGAATTGAAGTCAGATTAAAGAAAAGACTGTTTCTGTAATTGTTATGATTTTTAAAAGATATTGACGGAGATTCGATATCAGATTTGTGTTATCGTTAAGATTATGAGTTAGATTAATACCAATTATGAATTCTGGTATTATATCTGTGATGTTGAGTTTTGACGGGATTATTCATATTGTGTTGTTATGCCGTCGAACATCAGCAGACTGACATCTATTCAGTTTTGATAGTGATCGAGATTAGTATGTTTTATCGTTGACATTGATCAGATGTTGTATTGATTTGAATATTGATCAGAACAGATTATGAACTGAGATATATACTGATATTGTATCTATGTGATTGTCATTGCCAGATCAGGTATGGACAGATTTGAACACAGGTCATCGTCTTCATCAGACAGGGACGACAAAGGTATAATTCATGTGATATTCGGGAAGATACAACTCAAATAAGATCCTATTTGAGTTTCCCAACAAAATCACATACTAGAATTATTGTTGTTTATTTTATGATATGATTATGATGTGTTATAGATGATATATTCATATCCTTTGAGATGACTATGCTTTGTTTACAGATTGTTATTCATTGCATTTAAGATAGGAAGTCTTGACAGAACAGTCAAACTTCTAGATGTTCGGTGATATCACAGCTTAGGGGAAGATCGCTCTCCTATTGTAGATGTGGATACAGATCAGGCCGAAGTCTAGGAATAAGACGTACCGTCACCCCGATTGGGAGGGTAGGTGATAGATCGTCTTATTCACACCGGGATCCCTAGAGTTATAGTTGAGTCGAGTCAAGACATGATTTGACTAGAACTGCATGCGTTTATGGATGTGGTTTCATAGACTATGAAACCCATTTTTAGTGCTTTCAGTCATGATAGCATGTTTTTATGATTTGATTTGAGTAACATGTTTAACTGATTTGTGTTGCATGCTTATTTTGAGTTAATTTCATAGATTATGAAATCTATTGTTTTTAGGTTATTCAGGATAGAATATTTCATGATTTATTTTATGTATATACATGTTTACCATGTTTTATACTGGGATTTATTCTCACCGGAGTATCCGGCTGTTGTCTTGTTTTGTATGTGTGCATGACAACAGGTGGGACAAGATCGGGGTCAGAAGATGATGAGAGAAGATGAGTTTAGCGTGGTGATTCCGGACTTGGATATAGATATGTTTTATTACTGGAACTTTAGTAGTTGAACCTTAGATTAATTGAAAGACTGTTGTACATTATTGTACTTTTATACAGATATGTATATTATTTAGATGCCATTACCTTCCGTACTTGTATTTTAAAAGAAAAATTTTTAGACCCTGATTTATCTTAATTGATAATTAAATCCCAAAGATTAAGAAAAAGATTAGCGTCCGGGTCCCCACAAGCATGCTCTGCTGCTTCCACTCCAATGAGCTCATCTATCAAACTTGATAAAGATGAATGTGGAATTCCAGTAGAGGTAACTCAGTATCGTGGTCTTATTGGCTCATTGTTATATCTTACTGCCAGTAGACCAGATATTATGTTTGATGTTTGTATTAGTGCGAGATTTCAATCTAACCCTAAACAATCTCATTATATTGCTGCTAAGCGTATTTTGAAGTACTTGAAAGGAACTCAAAATGTCGGTTTATGGTATCCTAATGATTCATCGTTCAATCTTATTGGATATTCGGATGCTGATTATGCAGGTTGCAATTTAGACAGGAAAAGCACAAGTGGTTTCTGTCAATTCCTTGGTGATAGGTTGATTTCCTGGTTTAGTAAAAAGCAGACTTCTATAGCCACATCTACTGCAGAAGCAGAATATCTGGATGCTGGAAGCTGGTGTTCTCAAAAACTATGGATGCAACAACAATTAAAAGACTACGGAATTCAGGCCTCCGAATGACCTATCTCCTGTGACAATATCAGTGCTATTGCAATTACACAAAATCCAGTACTTCATTCAAGAACAAAGCACATAGATATCAGACATCATTTCATCAAAGATCACGTGCAGAAGAAGGACAATCGACTGGAATATGTCCCTACTGATCAAAAAACAGCAGATATCTTTACGAAACCTCTGCCTGAGAATAAGTTTTCTTATTTTCGAAATACACTTGGATTGATAGATTTAAATTAATTTTTTGATATCTTCATTCCATTGATATACTGTGACTTAATCTTTTCTTTTGATTGTTCAGTTTTAGTTTGCAGAAAATAAAAGCTGAGCGAAAGAAACAATCAGTAAACAAAATATAAAAACTTCATTAATAATAGAGGCGGGGGCGTACTCTCCTTATTTCTTTCTTTACGTACTCTCTCCAGATTGCCAACCAAGTAGTCAGTTCTCCGCTGAAGGTACGCAAAAACTACTCTGAAAAAGCAATCTTTCAGAGTCCTCTGCTCTTTTAAGAGCATGAGGAGGTAGGCGCCATCTTCAGATAAGACGTGCGCTATCAGCACTATGAAGACGTCGATAATACTTCTCCATTGTTGAAAGCTCCTTGGAAGAAGACACCAGCCCACCTTCAAAGTAAAAGACTTTATCTTCGATTTACCTTCTGGAAACAGAAGAAGTGGAGACGTAGAAGACTTTATCTTCGATTTTCCATAAACAACTGATGTCTACTGATATTGCTATTTTCATTCACTTCATCAGATTGTTTCCGCACTTAATATTGTAATCTGTTGGAAGTATTCACGACAAGTTAAGCTACTATCCCTAACATGATTTTAGCACCTTCTTTATCCGAGAAAGGAAAGAAGAAATTGGAGAAAAGTTCATTCACCCCCCTCTAAACTCTTCCTCGATCCCCAACACTATTTCTTTTCAGTTTATAACTAAACATGTTCATAAAATTTTAAATTAATTACAAGAACAGATTGAAAGAAAAACCTTTCAAATAAATTCTTTAAAAGAAGAAGTAAATTTTCTTACAATAGATGATAAATTACAAAATCCTAACTTACAGGAGAAAATTAAAATTATTTAAAAAAATTTCATTAGAAATATGTAATGATCTTCCAAATGCTTTTTCGAATAGAAAGAAGCATATTATATATCTTCCATATGAAGAGAATTTTAATGAGAAGAATATTCCTACCAAGGCTCGTCCTTGTCAGATGAAGTCTGAATATTTAGAATTATGTAAGAATGAAATTCATTATTTACTAGATAAAGGTTAAATAAAACCTTCTCAATCTCCTTGGTCATGTACTGCTTTAATTTCTATGTTAATAAACATTCTGAGCAGGAAAGAGGTGTTCCTAGATTAGTCATAAACTATAAACCCCTTAATAATGTTTTAAAATAGATTAAACATCCTATTCTTAATAAAAAAGATTTATTAGACAGATTAGTACATGCAATCATATTTTCAAAATTTGATTTAAAATCAGGATTTTGGCAGATTCAAATAAAAGAATCTGATAGATATAAAACTGCTTTTAATGTTCCAATAAGACATTATAAATGGACTGTTATGCCATTTGGTCTTAAAAATGTCCCTTCAGAATTTCAACAAATTATGAATGATATTTTTTATTCAGACAACAATTTTATAATTGTTTATATAGATGATATCTTAGTATTTTCAAATGATATTGAAACACATTTTAAACATTTAGATATGTTTAAAAATATTTTTATTCAAAATGGATTAGTTATTTCAAAATCTAAAATGATTTTATTTCAAACTAACATTCTTTTTCTAAGTCATATGATTGAAAAAGGAAAATAATTTCTATTCAAAGAAGTATTGAATTTTTTCAAAATTTCCTGATATTATAATTGATATAACTCAGTTACAGAAATTTTTAGGGAGTTTAAATTATATTTATCCTTATATAAAAATTTAACCAATGATTATGCTATCTTATATAATAGACTAAAGAAAAATCTTTTACCTTGGTCTGATAAACATAGTAAGGCAGTTAAAAATATTAAGGAAAAGGTTAAAGATATGCCTTGTCTTATGCTGACAAATCCTCAGTGGGATGAAATTGTTGAAACTGATGCTTCAAATATTTGTTTTGGAGGTATCTTAAAATAGATAGATCCTCAATCAAAACAAGAATATCTTATCAGATTTTATTCTGGGAAATGAAATAATGCCCAGAAAAATTACTATCCCAGTAGCAAAAGAAAGTTTGGCTATTGTGAGATGCATTTTAAAATTTCAAGATGATTTATACAATCAAAATTTTATTATAAAAACTAATTGAAAATCTGCAAAATTTATGTTTAATAAAGATTTTAAACATGATTTATCTAAACAAATATTTGCAAGACGGCAAGACTATTTAGATCCTTTTGATTTTGAAATTATTTATAAAAAAGGTGAAGATAATCACTTACCTGATTTTTTAACTCGAGAATAGTTATCCTAATGTTTTTATTTACAGATATGTACTCTCAAGGTAGAGGAGAGTCCTCTTATAGAAGACGAGGTGATAGGGGAAAACCCTTAATATTATTGCACACATTATATAATATATTATTATTAATATAATAATATCATATAATATTAAAAATAAAAAAAATAATAAAGAAAGATAAAGTGGAAACTCACGTACATTCTTTCAGAAAATACAGCAAAGAGGAGAGAAAAGTGAGGATATAGTTTTAAATTTTCTTTCGATCGTGCGATTTATCGGTTTATCCAATCGACGAACCGACTTCAGATCTGGGAACGTTGACACGAGGTCTTCGATTTGATGTATAAATTTTATAGTTTTGGTGATGTTTGAAATTCATCGATTTTTGGAATAAATCAGATAAATTGTTAAATCATACAGAAATTGAAGATTGTTGAATAATGTATGATTTTAACGAAGAAGAGATGATTATAGTGATTTTATTTTGAATTATTCCCAATTTATTATAATTAGGAAATTTTAATCGTTGGATTGAGATTGAAGATTTGTTTGTCAGTTGTTATTGAATCAAATGAATATGTTATTGATGTAGATATATTATTATACTGATATCTTCGAACTACATCAACTGGAACGAAGAATTGAGGTATGTTGCGACCGAGTAACATACGACAGGTATCTATGTCATATGATATATGTTTGATTGATTTGATTGAGAATATGTGTCTATATGCCTTATGTGATGACTTGATGTGTTATACATGATATTGTGATTGGAATATCGATGTATAAAATAAATATTTTGTTAACACACATCGTTTGATGCATACATCGATACATGACATGCACGTTGAGCTATAATCCTTGGATACCCTTATTTGATTCTGGGGTTTGTGAACACAATGTTATGTTTGATATTATATGAACCTTAAAACATAGACATTAGAGGCCCCGATGATTGATTGAGATTTGGGATTTGATGACGCTTTGTCAACGTTATCATATGAGTATCCCATATTGAGGCCCGTGTGCCAGCTCCATCATTGATTTGATAGCGATTCGTTTGATTATGACATGTGCTTAGTGGATGGACATTTGACCTGATACCTCCACGACATACATGCATTGCATATCATATATCATCGTGTAGATATCTGTTGTATATATGATGGTTGTTCCATACGGAGCTCTGCTCACTCCCAATGGGGGCTGTTGTTGACTTTGTGTATGGGCAATGGCAGGTAATCCAGGATATTAGGAGACCAGAGAGGGTGCTTCTGGAGGGAGTCACTGTTGAGTTGAGGTTTTATGCTTTGTTTCCCAGTATATATATATATATATATATATATATATATATATATATATATATATATATATATATATATATATATATATATTTATATATATATATATATGTATGTATCTATATACCGGGGCATGTCTCGAGGATATGAGTTGTTTGTATGTAGTTGTTTTGGATTACGTGTGAGCTTGGTTTATATTGTGAAGTGTTGAGACGAGACTATATTATATACTATTTTTAGTATTATAATTACAGCTGACACGTTTTGGGCTCATTGTAAAAAAAATTTTAACTCGTTTTCCGTTGTAATTAATTAACCCTAATCAGATTGTATTGTAATAACGATTAGGAGTTAAGGACCCCACAGAACCGTAGCTCCCCAACCAAGAACTTTAGCTGGCTGAGATTCTCCAAGTGTATGACCCTACGTTTTTGGATCCTAGGACCCTAGCAGACCGAGCCACCCCTGAACCATCATGTTATGCACTCACCTAGGACCCTAAGGAGTCACCCTAGCCCGGCCTGTTTTCCCCCAGACCGAGCCCTTGTCCCTACACAAGATCTGAACCCTGCGCGTAATTCTTCTTGTCTCTCGGGTGGGAGTTCTAGCATGCTAGGACTCTTCCCCAGCCCATGACTCGAGTCCTAGCATGGCTAGAACTCTACCTTTGAACCTTCACGGACCTTAGCTAAGACCTGACCCAAGACAAGACCCAACCGAGCCCCTATGACCCAACACCGAACCATACGTTCACTGTCTGCCAGGTTTTGGTTCCAGCTTATGTTCAACTTGTTTGCAACGTTTGTGTGTGATTTTAGAACTCTAAAAGCCGTGTAAAACTAGATTAATCATAACCTATTTCATTGCATCCCTTAAACAATATAAAAACATGATTTTTGAAAGAAAATCCAAGCAAAAAGTTTGACATATGCCACAAATCCGAAAATAATTCAAGGTGTTACTTGTTTTCCAAACTTTTCATGCATAAAACATATTATGGTGTGATGATGTTTTGAAAGAAACAAATATGCATGCCTTTGCGTTTTAAACGCATGAATTCTCGTTGACGATTGCGAAGAACGATGGCAATACCCTAGGCTTGAAAGTCCCTTCGAAGCTCACGGTTTTCTCTCTAATTTTGTGTTGTGTATGTGCCGTGTTGGAGAGAATTTTGGTGTGCCAAAATTCTAAAAAGTGAGGCATGTGTTTGTGTAGGGTTTTGGGGTGGTTTTACATATTATATAGTTAGGTATTTTATTAACAAGGCTTTAGGCCTACTAAGCATTATTTAGGCCCATTAATGCTAAATTAGAATTTAATTAAAATATTTAAAATAGCTTTGTTAAAATAAGTTTATGAATTTAATAGCCGAGTTTCCAAAAAGTTTGTATTTTTGTTGAAAAACCAAAACCGATAAAATCTACGTCCCGTCATATAAAATCACCTCAAAACTCTTTATTTTCACAAATATGAAAAACTCTCGGCCATATTTTAAATAATTAAAAACAATTATTTAATATAAACATTTTACGTTTTTCACCCATCGATCGCAACTCGAATAGTCCTTATTCATAAAATATTATTTAACATATACTCATGCATGTCACATAATAAATTAAGCAATTAAAATCATTTAATTAGTCGTTTCTCATATTTCCTAGAACTTCATGCAGTTGAATTGCGTCATCTTAATTTTGGACATGCAGTTGAATTACGTCGTCTTAATTTTGGACCTTGCAATTCCTCCTCCTCCCCGAAAAAAAAATAAAATTTCGAAATTAGAACTTACCAAATAGTTCTGGATAGTGACTCCTCAAGTCCCTCTCAGTTTCTTAAGTAGCTTCTTCTTCCGAGTGATTCAGCCACTTCACCTTGACCATTGGAATGACTTTGTTTCGGAGTCTTCTTTCTCGCCTTCCCAATATTTGGACATGTGTTTCCTCATAAGTGATATTTGGAGTTAATTGAAGGGGTTCATAATTTAGTACATGTGCTGGATTCGACGTGTACTTCTGCAACATAGAAATGTAGAACACATTGTGAACTCTAGAAAGCATTGATGGTAACGTCACACTATAAGCTAGTGTCCCAATCCTCTCCAATATCTCAAATGGACCGATAAATCTTGGACTAAGCTTTCCTTTCTTTCCAAAGCGCATAACACCTTTCATAGGTGCTATTTTCACAAATACATGGTCGTCCACTGCAAACTCTAAGTCCCTTCGTCTCTTGTCTGCATAACTCTTTTTTCGGCTTTGTGCAGTCTTCATTCTCTCACGAATTTTTACTACAAGCTCGGCAGTCTCTTCAATCACATCCGGACCAATCTCTCTTCTTTCACCAACCTCGTCCTAATGAATAGAAGATCTACATTTTCTTTCATAAAGTGCCTCAAATGGAGCCATCCCGATAGATGATTGGAAACTATTATTGTAGGTGAACTCCACTAGAGGTAATTTTGATTCCCAACTGCTTTGGAAATCAATAACACATGCTCGCAGTATATCTTCCAGGACTTGAATAACTCTTTCAGACTTACCATCGGTTTGAGGATGAAATGTTGTACTGAATAATAACTTGATCTCCATCGCTGCATGTAGACTCTTCCAAAAAGATGATGTGAATCTCGGGGATCTCTGTCAGAAAAAATAGATACAGGAATCCCATGCAGACGAACTATCTCTCGAATATATAACTCCGCATACTGAATCATGGTGAAAGTCGTCTTAATAGGTAGAAAATACGCTGATTTTGTAAGACGATCTACTATCACCCATATGGCATTAAATTCATTAATAGTCTTCGGAAATCCCACAACAAAGTCCATCGTAATATTTTCCCATTTCCACTCGGGAATAGGAAGCGACTAAACTTTCCCACTGGCCTCTGATGCTCTTCTTTAACTTTTTGACAAGTCAAACACTCGGATACAAATCTCAGAATGTCCCTCTTCATGTTTGGCCACCAATATAACAACTGCAAATCTTTATACATCTCCGTGCTTCCCAGATGAATGGAATAAGGTATGTCATGGGCTTCCTTCATAATAAGATCTCTCAAAGAATCGTCGCTAGGAACCCATAAATGATCTCGATAACAAACTATACCATCCATATTATAATAAAATCTCCGGCCCTTGGCTTCATCTCTAGCTCTCCATTTTTGCAATTGCTTATCGATAGACTGCCCGTCACGAATTCTATCTCACAAGGTTGAATGTACTGATAATGTGGCAAGATTAGGGCCTCGCCCATAGCATAGACAATAAGCTCAAACCACTGTATCTCGGACTGCAACCGTCTTTGGACTGATAATTGAGTGATAAATGCTGCTTTTCTACTCAATGCATCTGCGACAACATTAGCTTTCCCCGGATGATAGCTAATCTCACAGTCGTAGTCCTTTACTAACTCAAGCCATCTACGCTGTCTCATATTCAATTCCTTTTGGGTGAAGAAGTATTTCATACTTTTATGATCGGTGAATATTTTTCACTTCTCCCCATAAAGGTAGTGTCTCCAAATCTTCCATGCAAAAATTACTGTTTCAAGCTCAAGATCATGAGTAGGGTACTTTTTCTCGTGAATTTTTTCAACTGTCTCGACGCATAGGCTATAACTCAGTCATTTTGCATTAGAACTGCGCCTAAACAAAGTTTAGAAGCGTCGGTATACAAAACATAATGTCCTTGCTCAGACGGCATAGACAATATTGGCGCTGATATCAATGCTTGCTTTAACTTATCAAAACTGTCTTGACACTCAGATGCCCAAATAAAATTTGCATTCTTCTTAGTCAAAGATGTCAAAGGTACTGCAATAGATGAGAATCCCTTGATGAACTTGCGATAATAGCCAGCAAGTACCAAGAAACTGCGAATCTCAGAACACTCTTCGGTACTGGCGACTCTTTCACTGCCTCCACTTTTCTCGGATCAACTTCAATGCCATCACTAAAAATGATGTGACCTAAGAAATCCACTCTATCAAGCCAAAACTCGCACTTGCTGAATTTTTCATAAAGCTTCCTGTCTTGCAGAACTTGCAGTGCTATCTTCAATTGACGACTATGCTCCTCTTTATTCCTCGAATAGATCAATATATCATCAATGAAGACTATAATAAACTGATCCAGATACGGCTGAAATACGTGATTCATGAGATCTATGAAGATCGCTGGCGCATTGGTCAGCCCGAATGGAATGACTGTAAACTCATAGTGATCATATCTCGTACGAAATGTTGTCTTGTGAGCATCCGAATCTTTAACTTTCAACTGATGGTATCCAGAACGAAGATCGATCTTAGAAAATATCGATACTCCTTGCAACTGATCAAATAAATCTTCTATTCTTGGCAATGGATATTTATTCTTGATAGTGACCCTATTAAGCTCTCGAAAATCAATGCAATGACGCATACTACCATCTTTCTTCTTCACAAATAATACCCGTGCACCCCATGGAGAATAACTAGGGCGAATAAAACCCATGTCCAACAATTTTTGGATTTGATCCTTTAGTTCTTTCATTACGACATGTGCTAGACGATAAGGCACTTTAGATATAGGAACAGTTCCGGCATTAGATCAATAGATAATTCTACTTCACGATCGGGTGGGATACCAGAAACGTTTTCGAGAAAGACGCTAGGAAAATATCTAACAATATCAACATCCTCCAATTTTTGACTGATAGGAGCATGTACGGTAGTGACACATGCTATAAAAGCTTGGCACCCATGCTTAATAAGTTTCGTCGCACATAGATAATAGATAATGTGCGGCATTTGTTTGTTTCTCGTCGCCTCAAATACAAAAGATTTACCACTAGACGGTCGAATAGACACTGTACTCTGACGAAAATAAATCGAAGCTCCATTCGCTGATAACCAATCCATCCCAAGTATAACATCACATTCAGGAAAAGGAAGCACAATAAGATCTGCCCGAATCCCATCTGTGAATAAACGAAGCTCCAGATTTTTGACAATTTTAGACGTGAGCATTAGATAACCAGAAGGAATATAAACTTTGAAACCCATACCCATATCTTCAGGAATAATATTGAGTCTTTTGATGAAGGCTTCAGTTATGAAAGAATGTGTAGCTCCCGAATCTAGAAGTGCATAGGTGGCCACACCTTGAATGATAATCCTCCATGCGGCGAAACCCTATTTTAAAATATTTTCGTGTTGAAGCTTAAGGATTTACTATCATTAATTTTCCAAAATTATGTGAATATTACGCGTTGAATTTAAGCATTTATTGAAAAAAATTGCATTTTAGCCCTTCATTTTTTTTCAAAATTTGCATTTTAGTCCCCAGATTTTGGATATTTGCAATTTAACCCTTATGTTTTTCAAAAATTCTTATTTTAATCCCTTAAGTTTCGAAAATTGGGTTTGTGGTCCTTAATAATTCATAAATTGCACTTAGGTCCTTTATCTTTTGGTTTATTACTTTTTGGTCCCTTAATTATCGAAAATTTGCTTTTAGTATCCTTTAGAATTCAAAAATTGCATTTGGGCCCCCCCAAAGATTTCGAAACCCTTAACAAACCCTTAAATTATGATTTTTCTTTAATTTTGGCCCTAAAAGTTTTATTGGAAATATTACATCCTTCATATAAATTTAAGGCACAAAATTTCAATACCAATTTCTATGGTTTCTAAAATCATATCTTAAATTCCAACTAAGGTAGAACATGCAACCTAATTTCCACCAAGTTAAATCTTGTTCCCAATTTTATTCTAATAACCAATTTAACATTTCATGCAATAATAGGCAATATAAAAATGTTAAATGACTAGGTTACCCGTGATAAGCATAGTGTCTGCCTCCTTCTCAGTTTCTTCAGCATTCATAACATAAGCTCGTCCCATAGTGGGTGCATTCTTCTTTGGAAAATCAACAGCCTTGTGCCCTTCTTCCTTGCATATGAAACACTTAGTAGTACCCCAAACACATGGTCCATAGTGTAGTCGATTGCACTTATTACATGGTTGTCCTTCTGCACGTTTTGATGCTGCAGGTGGAGGCTTTTGTGGTGCATGTTTCTTGACTTGACCTTGGGGCTTTTGAGACCCTTGAGGTCTAGGAGGACCCATATATGGCTTCTTGTTTGGCTGATTATTATTCTTATGTTGCTGCTTTTTGCGCTGTAACTCAAACTCGATGTCCTTCAAGGATTGCTCAGACTGGAATGCATAAGTAACGACAGTAGCATAATCCAAAGGACGCATCATCATAACATTATTCCGTATGGTGGGTCGTAGACTATCCATGAAGTGTCTAAGCTTCTCTTCATCATCCCTAGAAATAAGGGGTACAAAGTGACAACACCTATCAATCATTTCACAAATTCAGCAACAGTAGCGTCTTTCTGACGGAGAGTCATAAATTCCCTCTTTAATCGCCCACTGACATCAGTAGTAAAATATTTCTCGTAGATTATCGTTTTGAGTTGAGCCCAAGTAAGTGTAGCAAGGTTAACACCATGGTCGGCTCCTTCCCACCATAAAGAAGCATCATCCCTAACTAGATAAGTGGTACACCTCACATGGTCAGCATCTCCCATATCCATATAGCGAAAGTGTACCTCGAGTGAATGGATCCAACCCTCTTCGGAAATCCTACAACAAAGTCCATCGTAATATTTTCTAATTTCCACTCGGGAATAAGAAGCGACTGAAGCTTTACCGATGGCCTCTGATGCTCTGCTTTAACTTTCTGACAAGTCAAACACTCGGATACAATTCTCAGAATGTCCTTCTTCATGCTTGGCCACCAATATAACAACTGCAAATCTTTATACATCTATGTGCTTCCCGGATGAATGGAATAAGGTGTGTCATGAGCTTACTTCATAATAAGATCTCTCAAAGAATCGTCGCTAGGAACCCATAAACGATCTCAATAGCGAACTATACCATCTATCTCAGAATACAATCTCCAGTCCTTGGCTTCATCTCTAGCTCCCCATTTTTACTACTGCTCATCGATAGACTATCCGTCACGAATTCTATCTCTCAAGGTCAACTGTATTGATAATGTGGCAAGATTAGGGCCTCGCCCCTAACTTAGACTGTAAGCTCAAACTGTTGTATCTCGGACTGCAACGGTCTTTGGTATGATAATTGAGTGATAACTGCTGCTTTCTACTCAATGCATCTGCCACAACATTAGCTTTCCCCGGATGATAGCTAATCTCACAGTCGTAGTCCTTTACTAACTCAAACCATCTACGCTATCTCATATTCAATTCCTTTTTGGTGAATAAGTATTCAGACTTTTATGATCGGTGAATATTTTTCACTTCTCCCCATAAAGGTAGTGTTTCCAAATCTTCAATGCAAAAAACTACTGTTGCAAGCTCAAGATCATGAGTAGGGTACTTTTTCTCGTGAATTTTCAACTGTCTCGATGCATAGGTTATAACTCGGTCATTTTGCATCAGAATTGTGCCTAAACCAAGTTTAGAAGCGTCGATATACGAAACATACTCTCCTTGCCCAGAAGGCGTAGACAATACTGGCGCTGATATCAATGCTTGCTTTAACTTATCAAAACTGTCTTGGCACTCAGATCCCCAAATAAACATTGCATTCTTCTTAGTCAAGGATGTCAAAGTTACTGTAATAGATGAGAATCCCTTGATGAACTTGCAATAATCACCACCGAGTCCCAAGAAACTGTGCATCTTGGTTACACTGTTCGATACTGGCCACTCTTTCACTGCCTCCACTTTACTCGGATCAACTTCAAAGCCATCACTAGAAATGATGTGGCCTAAGAAAGCCACTCTATCAAGCCAAAACTCGCGCTTGCTGAATTTTGCATAAAGATTCCTATCTTGCAGTACTTGCAGTGTTGTCCTCAATTGACGACTATGCTCCTCTTTATTCCTCGAATAGATCAATATATCATCAATGAAGACTATAATAAACTGATCCAGATACGGCTGAAATACGTGATTCATGAGATCTATGAAGATCGCTGGCGCATTGGTCAGCCCGAATGGAATGACTGTAAACTCATAGTGATCATATCTCGTACGAAATGTTGTCTTGTGAGCATCCGAATCTTTAACTTTCAACTGATGGTATCCAGAACGAAGATCAATCTTAGAAAATATCGATACTCCTTGCAACTGATCAAATAAATCTTCTATTCTTGGCAATGGATATTTATTCTTGATAGTGACCCTATTAAGCTCTCGAAAATCAATGCAATGACACATACTACCATCTTTCTTCTTCACAAATAATACCCGTGCACCCCATGGAGAATAACTAGGGCGAATAAAACCCATGTCCAACAATTTTTGGATTTGATCCTTTAGTTCTTTCATTACGACATGTGCTAGACGATAAGGCACTTTAGATATAGGAACAGTGCCGGCATTAGATCAATAGATAATTCTACTTCACGATCGGGTGGGATACCAGAAACGTTTTCGAGAAAGACGCTAGGAAAATATCTAACAATATCAACATCCTCCAATTTTTGACTGATAGGAGCATGTACGGTAGTGACACATGCTATAAAAGCTTGGCACCCATGCTTAATAAGTTTCGTCGCACATAGATAATAGATAATGTGCGGCATTTGTTTGTTTCTCGTCGCCTCAAATACAAAAGATTTACCACTAGACGATCGAATAGACACTGTACTTTGACGAAAATAAATCGAAGCTCCATTCGCAGATAACCAATCCATCCCAAGTATAACATCACATTCAGGAAAAGGAAGCACAATAAGATCTGCCCGAATCCCATCTGTGAATAAACGAAGCTCCAGATTTTTGACAATTTTAGACGTGAGCATTAGATAACCAGAAGGAATATAAACTTTGAAACCCATACCCATATCTTCAGGAATCATATTGAGTCTTTTGATGAAGGCTTCAGTTATGAAAGAATGTGTAGCTCCCGAATCTAGAAGTGCATAGGTGGCCACACCTTGAATGATAATCCTCCATGCGGCGAAACCCTATTTTAAAATATTTTCGTGTTGAAGCTTAAGGATTTACTATCATTAATTTTCCAAAATTATGTGAATATTACGCGTTGAATTTAAGCATTTCTTGAAAAAAATTGCATTTTAGCCCTTCATTTTTTTTCAAAATTTGCATTTTAGTCCCCAGATTTTGGATATTTGCAATTTAACCCTTATGTTTTTCAAAAATTCTTATTGTAATCCCTTAAGTTTCGAAAATTGGGTTTGTGGTCCTTAATAATTCATAAATTGCACTTAGGTCCTTTATCTTTTGGTTTATTACTTTTTGGTCCCTTAATTATCGAAAATTTGCTTTTAGTATCCTTTAGAATTCAAAAATTGCATTTGGGCCCCCCCAAAGATTTCGAAACCCTTAACAAACCCTTAAATTATGATTTTTCTTTAATTTTGGCCCTAAAATTTTTATTGGAAATATTACATCCTTCATATAAATTTAAGGCACAAAATTTCAATACCAATTTCTATGGTTTCTAAAATCATATCTTAAATTCCAACTAAGGTAGAACATGCAACCTAATTTCCACCAAGTTAAATCTTGTTCCCAATTTTATTCTAATAACCAATTTAACATTTCATGCAATAATAGGCAATATAAAAATGTTAAATGACTAGGTTACCCGTGATAAGCATAGTGTCTGCCTCCTTCTCAGTTTCTTCAGCATTCATAACATAAGCTCGTCCCATAGTGGGTGCATTCTTCTTTGGAAAATCAACAGCCTTGTGCCCTTCTTCCTTGCATATGAAACACTTAGTAGTACCCCAAACACATGGTCCATAGTGTAGTCGATTGCACTTATTACATGGTTGTGCTTCTGCACGTTTTGATGCTGCAGGTGGAGGCTTTTGTGGTGCATGTTTCTTGACTTGACCTTGGGGCTTTTGAGGCCCTTGAGGTCTAGGAGGACCCATATATGGCTTCTTGTTTGGCTGATTATTATTCTTATGTTGCTGCCTTTTGCGCTGTAACTCAAACTCGATGTCCTTCAAGGATTGCTCAGACTGGAATGCATAAGTAACGACAGTAGCATAATCCAAAGGACGCATCATCATAACATTATTCCGTATGGTGGGTCGTAGACTGTCCATGAAGTGTCTAAGCTTCTCTTCATCATCCCTGGAAATAAGGGGTACAAAGTGACAACACCTATCAATCATTTCACAAATTCAGCAACAGTAGCGTCTTTCTGACGGAGAGTCATAAATTCCCTCTTTAATCGCCCACTGACATCAGTAGTAAAATATTTCTCGTAGATTATCGTTTTGAATTGAGCCCAAGTAAGTGTAGCAAGGTTAACACCATGGTCGGCTCCTTCCCACCATAAAGAAGCATCATCTCTAACTAGATAAGTGGTACACCTCACACGGTCAGCATCTCCCATATCCAGATAGCGAAAGTGTACCTCGAGTGAATGGATCCAACCCTCTTCGGAAATCCTACAACAAAGTCCATCGTAATATTTTCCAATTTCCACTCGGGAATAAGAAGCGACTGAAGCTTTACCGATGGCCTCTGATGCTCTGCTTTAACTTTCTGACAAGTCAAACACTCGGATACAATTCTCAGAATGTCCTTCTTCATGCTTGGCCACCAATATAACAACTGCAAATCTTTATACATCTATGTGCTTCCCGGATGAATGAAATAAGGTGTGTCATGAGCTTACTTCATAATAAGATCTCTCAAAGAATCGTCGCTAGGAACCCATAAACGATCTCAATAGCGAACTATACCATCTATCTCAGAATACAATCTCCAGTCCTTGGCTTCATCTCTAGCTCCCCATTTTTACTACTGCTCATCGATAGACTATCCGTCACGAATTCTATCTCTCAAGGTCAACTGTATTGATAATGTGGCAAGATTAGGGCCTCGCCCCTAACTTAGACTGTAAGCTCAAACTGTTGTATCTCGGACTGCAACGGTCTTTGGTATGATAATTGAGTGATAACTGATGCTTTCTACTCAATGCATCTGCCACAACATTAGCTTTCCCCGGATGATAGCTAATCTCACAGTCGTAGCCCTTTACTAACTCAAACCATCTACGCTATCTCATATTCAATTCCTTTTGGGTGAATAAGTATTTCAGACTTTTATGATCGGTGAATATTTTTCACTTCTCCCCATAAAGGTAGTGTTTCCAAATCTTCAATGCAAAAAACTACTGTTGCAAGCTCAAGATCATGAGTAGGGTACTTTTTCTCGTGAATTTTCAACTGTCTCGATGCATAGGTTATAACTCGGTCATTTTGCATCAGAATTGTGCCTAAACCAAGTTTAGAAGCGTCGATATACGAAACATACTCTCCTTTCCCAGAAGGCGTAGACAATACTGGCGCTGATATCAATGCTTGCTTTAACTTATCAAAACTGTCTTGGCACTCAGATCCCCAAATAAACATTGCATTCTTCTTAGTCAAGGATGTCAAAGTTACTGTAATAGATGAGAATCCCTTGATGAACTTGCAATAATCACCACCGAGTCCCAAGAAACTGTGCATCTTGGTTACACTGTTCGATACTGGCCACTCTTTCACTGCCTCCACTTTACTCGGATCAACTTCAACGCCATCACTAGAAATGATGTGGCCTAAGAAAGCCACTCTATCAAGCCAAAACTCGCGCTTGCTGAATTTTGCATAAAGATTCCTATCTTGCAGTACTTGCAGTGTTGTCCTCAATTGACGACTATGCTCCTCTTTATTCCTCGAATAGATCAATATATCATCAATGAAGACTATAATAAACTGATCCAGATACGGCTGAAATACGTGATTCATGAGATCTATGAAGATCGCTGGCGCATTGGTCAGCCCGAATGGAATGACTGTAAACTCATAGTGATCATATCTCGTACGAAATGTTGTCTTGTGAGCATCCGAATCTTTAACTTTCAACTGATGGTATCCAGAACGAAGATCGATCTTAGAAAATATCGATACTCCTTGCAACTTATCAAATAAATCTTCTATTTTTGGCAGTGGATATTTATTCTTGATAGTGACCCTATTAAGCACTCGATAATCAATGCAATGACGCATACTACCATCTTTCTTCTTCACGAATAATACCGGTGCGCCCCATGGAGAATAACTAGGGCGAATAAAAACCTTTTCTAGCAATTCTTGGATTTGATCCTTTAGTTCTTTCATTTCGGCATGTGCTAGACGATAAGGCGCTTTAGATAAAGAAACAGTGCCCGGCATTAGTTCAATAGAGAATTCTACTTCAAGATCGGGTGGGATACCAGAAACGTCTTCGAGAAAGACGCTAGGAAAATCTCTAACAATATCAACATCCTCCAAATTCTGACTAATAGGGGCATGTGCGGTAGTGACACATGCTATAAAAGCTTGGCACCCATGCTTAATAAGTTTCCTCGCACATAGACAAGAGATAATGTGCAGCATTTGTTTGTTTCTCGCCGCCTCAAAGACAAAAGATTTACCACTAGACGGTCGAATAGACACTGTTCTCTGACGAAAATCAATCGAAACTCTATTCGCTGATAATCAATCCATCCCAAGTATAACATCAAATTCAGGCAAAGGAAGCACAATAAGATCTGCCCGAATCCCATCTGTGAATAAACGAAGCTCCAGATTTTTGACAATTTTAGACATGAGCATTAGATAACCAGAAGGAATATAAACTTTGAAACCCATACCCATATCTTCAAGAATAATATTGAGTCTTTTGATGAAGGCTTCAGATATGAAAGAATGTGTAGCTCCCGAATCTAGAAGTGCATAGGTTGCCACACCTTGAATGATAATCCTCCATGCGGCGAAAACCTCATTTAAAATATTTTCGTGTTGAAGCTTAAGGATTTACTATCATTAATTTCCCAAAATTATGTGAAGATTACGCGTTCAACTTAAGCATTTCTTGAAAAAAATTGCATTTTAGCCCTTCAAATTTTTTCGAAATTTGCATTTTATTCCCCAGATTTTGGATATTTTCAATTTAACCCTTATGTTTTTCAAAAATTCTTATTTTAATCCATAAGTTTCGAAAATTGGGTTTGTGGTCCTTAAGAATTCATAAATTGCACTTAGGTCCTTTAACTTAAGGTTTATTACTTTTTGGTCCCTTAATTATCGAAAATTTGTTTTTAGCATCCTTTAGAATTCGAAAATTTCATTTAGGCCCCTCCAAAGATTTCAAAACCATTAACAAATGCTTAAATTATGATTTTTCTTAATTTTGGCACTAAAAATTTTATTGGAAATATTACATCCTTCATATAAATTTAAGGCACAAAATTTCAATACCAATTTCTATTGTTTCTAAAATCATATCTTAAATTCCAACTAAGGTAGAACATGCAATCAAATTTCCACTAGGTTAAATCTTATTCACAATTCTATTCTAATAACCAATTTAACATTTCATGAAATAATAGGCAATATAAAAATTTTAAATGACTAGGTTACCCATGAAAATCTTAGTGTCTGCCTCCTCCTCAGCTTCTTCAGCATTCATAACATAAGCTCGTCCCATGGTGGGTGCATTCTGCTTTGGGCAATCCATAGCTTTTTTCCCTTCTTCCTTGCATATGAAACACTTATTAGTACCCCAAACACATGGTCTATAGTGTAGTCGATTGCACTTCTTACATGGTTGTCCTTCTGCAGGTTTTGGTGATGCAGGTGGAGGCTTTTGTGGTGCTTGTTTTGACTTGGCCTTGGGGATTTTGAGGCCCTTGAGGTCTAGGAGGACCCATATATGGTTTCTTGTTTGACTGATTATTATTATGATTTTGCTTCCTTTTGCGCTGTAACTCTAACTCGATGTCCTTCTAGGATTTCTCAAACTATAATGCATAAGTAACGGCAGTAGCGTAATCCAAAGGACGCATCATCCATTATTCCGTATGGTGGGGCATAGACCATCCATGAAGTGTCTAAAATTCTCCTCAGAATCCCTGGCAATAAGGGGTACAAAGTGACAACCATATCAAATCTCTTCACAAATTCAGCAACAGTAGTGTATATCTGACGAAGAGTCATAAATTCCCTCTTTAATCGCCCTCTGACATTAGCAGTAAATTCAAGGAGTTTAATTTATGAGATAGTAATTTTAAGAAGTTGAATTTTTGAATTATAAAATTTAAGAGAATAAATTCAAGGAGTTGAATTTATAAAATCTGATTATTTAATTTATTAAACTCAAAATTTGGGTTTATTAGATATAAAATTTTGGAGGTGATAAAATTCAAGAAGTTGAATTTATAGTTTATATAATAAATTCAAATGTTGAATTTATAATCGATTTAATTTATTAAGCTCAAAAGTTGAGTTTATTAAATATTAAAATAAAATTGATGGGAAGTATGTTAATGGGCTTGTAGGAGTACAAGTCCAACATACTAAATAATTAAATTTCTTAATGGACTCTGATTAATTAATTAAACTAGTTGGACTAGCCCAATTAATTAATCAAGCCCATTAATGTTAATTATGTGAATTAGGTCATGGCTTAATTATAAAAGGTAATAATCAAGCCATAACCCGAGCCTCCATCATAGTTATTTTCGAAAAATCACTCTCCTCCTCCTCTCCAAATTTCGGCCACTTCTCTTTGGGAAAAGTTTGAGCCGTCTCTCAAACTTTGATCTCCAAACGTAAAACTTCTTCTAATTTTCTAGTGCAAATTAGAAGAGGAACAAATCATCTAGTCGTGAAGCTGATTAGAAGAATAAAGAAAGGAGTTCTTGAAGAAAGTTCGTAGGGATTTCATCAAGAGCTACATCCGCTAAACCCGGAATAGTTGGAGCCGTGTGATTAATTCACAAAAGGTATAATTCTTACGCCCTATGAATGTTTAATTTTAAAACCATACGAGTGCCCAAAACAAATATATTTTTATTGTCAAAATATAATAAAATTTTTAAAACTTCTACTGCGTTTGTGACACGAGAAAACAATCGTGCAGTGCGCAGGCAGCGCGAGCGGCTACCCGAGAACGTCTTGGGCACTGTTCTGGATAATGGGCTTGAATTGTTTGGGCCTAGGGTGCGATTTTCTGATTTTTCAATTTTTTGAGCAAAATTGATATTTTTGAAAACTGGTTCAATTATTTTTTGAAAAATTAATTTTTGGAAAATTAATAATTTTCTTGTAAAATAAATAAGAATATAATTTTAATTATTTATGGTAAAAATGAGTTTTACAATAAATCACTTATTTTTTATTTAATTGGTTAAAATAAAAGTGTTTTTTTAATTTATTAAATTATTTAATAATTGTGGTGATTAGTGATAAATTATTAGATATATGATTTATCAATTAATTAAATTTTTTTATTTAATTGATGTTAATATTTGATATTAAATGCATGAAGGATGATCGAGAGCCTTGACCAATGTGTAAGGTGTATGTTAGGATATTTTAGTGTTTTATTCATTTTGTTAATATTTAATATTTTTAAAATGGGTCTGGTTTATGACTCGTTCCCACCCCATGAGATGTATCCCTTATGTGTCATGGCTATTTAAATGTAATTATTAGAAATAGTGGGAGATCAAGACTGGAAGACGGTGGGCCCGATGCACAAGATGAAGACATGTAAAATATTGGAAGCTTTTATAATAACTTGCATTTGCATACCTGCATTCACCTAGGTTTTGGACCTGGATCCATGTTTGGTTCACATGGATCTAATAGTGTTGACGATCAATCATCTTTGTTTATTGTTGAATGTTATATTATGATATATATGCGATATATAGTAGTATGCATGTTGGGGATCGATGTAGAGTTTACAGGGGGTGAATAAACTCTTTCCTTTGAAGATAGTTTTTGTCAAGGGTGCTAGAATCATGTTAGAGATTGTAGATGTTTTTGTTCAAGCATAAGTCCAGCAGATCACAAACAAAAGTGCGGAAAAAATCCGATTGAGTAAGTTGAAAATAGTAATAATAGTAGGCAGTATAACAGTAGTTGTTTCTAGAATTTCGAAGATAAAATCTTCTACGTCTCCCCTTCTTCTGTTTCCAGAAGGTATCACTAAAAGACTTTGGATTTTACAGTACTCAATTGTACGCACCCACTTCAGCAAGACTTATCTTTTGCCTACTGAAACTTTTAGTAACTCAACACAATATAATTCAATACAACAAAGTTCTGAAAAAGGCTCTTTTCCAGTTTACAAACTCTTCTTCAAAAATTATCGTAAAGTGTTTTGCTTAAAGAGGTGAAGAAAAAGCAGTACAAAATGATCTCCAAAGATCAGATGTAAGATATGAAGTGTGAACTGCTTTTCTGCAAGTTGAGCTTGGAAGATAACGATTGGTTCGCGGTTGCTCAAAGTAACGTTGGATAGATAATATGTTTCTTGATAAAATAATCAGCGTTGTTCTTTAAATGGGTTTGAATCCATATATATAGATATCTTGAATCCAACGTCTATAATGAAAACGGCTTCTTTGATCTCTGATAGAAACAGCTTTATTGCTTAAAAAGGTTTTGTTTCATACCAAAATACGTAATGCGTACTAAATGACTTTGTTCAACATTAATGAAGCATTTATTACTCGTACTTGGTAAAGTAACGGTAACATTTAAGATTGAAACGATCGAGTAAAAGTTGTTAAGTACTGATCTGGTGAAGCCAAGTTTTGCTTAGTTCTGCTTCTGTTTTTCTAAGTCGTTGAGTACTAACTAAAGTACTGCTTTGTTAAAGCGAATCGATAGCTTCTGCTTTGTATTGACATTTGGTAATTGCTATTCATACTGATTTTGATTCTCATCACCACAACTAAATTAAGTCTATCAATTTCCCCCTTTGTGGTGATGCCAAAAGCTAGAAGTTAGTAGCGATAAATAATAAAGCAAATAACAATTAAAACCAGATGATTAATAAGTAAATAAACAGTTGAACATGGTTCACAAAGCGAAAAGAAATTTTAGTCATCTGTTCTGTAGTATCCCGATGCCTAATTTGAGTTAATTATTGGATTAATTATATTTCGGAGGGTTCGGATCGTCCGATCAGGGTTCGGATCGTCCGAGCCAGGTGGCTGGACCCGTGGAAGACATGCAGGGTTCGGATCGTCCGATCAGGGTTCGGATCGTCCGAGCCAGGTGGCTGGACCCGTGGAAGACATGCAGGGTTCGGATCGTCCGATCAGGGTTCGGAAGGTCCGAAGTGTACCGGATCGGATCTTCCGAAGTGGATCGGATCTTCCGATCGTTGACTATAAATAGAGGCGCGAGGCTGCACTTTTTACTCGCCAATTCCGAGTGTTCCAGAGCATTTTAGTCGTTTCTGATGGGTTTCTAGTCTTTTCCCGAGGTTCAGGCACTAGCGGGGATCTACTGGTTTGAGGTAAGAAAGTACTATCCGAGATATCCTGGTCGAGTATATATTCTTATATGTGTTGCATGATTATTTGCTGCATTGATATATGTCATATGATGCATGTTATTATGTCAAGTTTATTACTGCATGTCACATTTCATCTTGAGCCGTATCTCTTTCGAGATAGCCTTTATTGTTGAGCTGTATCTCTTTCGAGATAAGCTATATCTTGTGGGGCCGCTCAGCCCTGTCTTGTGGACGCATGGACACCGAGAGTACACAGTGGCCGACGGGTCCGGAGGGCTTCGGTGGTCCGGGACATTTTAGGTCCACGTCTGATCTTGTAGTGGATGCAGTGACCCAGAGGAGTACCGCGCGGCACTATCCACTTGGCGCCTCTAGACTGAGCATATTGAGATCTTTTGTGACTCCTGTTTCTTGACTACCCTGGTATCATATCATAGCATGTGCATTTCATATAGGCTTGTATACTCATGCTTTTGTACTGAGCGTTCTTATCGCTCACGTCCTCGGTTTTGTTTATCTTGGACACCCCATTCCCACGGGGCAGACCTCAGGTTGGATGGCTCAGGAGGAGGACGAGGAGGACGTGGAGTAGCCGGTTGAGTTATTTCTTCAGTACTGCTTTGTTTCGATATGGTTGTACCGCATACTTTCATTTTAGTTTGAGTTGTTCTGGATTTTCGATTGGGTTGTATATCTATCATTTGTTGACCTTTTCCGCCATTATCTCTGATTGTTATTAATTAAGTTAATTGCATGCTTAATTCTTGTTTAGTAGGTGATTCTGGAACGGGTCACTACATTTATGGTATCAGAGCATGCTTATGATTTTGGGATATAGATTCTGTTTTGGGATTTTCGTTGACCATTTTACCATTTTCCCCATTCTATCTTGTAGCGATGGCTGACCACTTTGGTGATGAGAGTAGTCAGGGGAGTGTAGGTCGTTGGGGTGACCAGGACAATCGTAGGCGTCATCGTGAACATCGCCATCGTCGTGATGGCCCTAGGCGTTTTGAGATGCACCGTTTCATTCAGATGGGGCCTAAGCCTTTAGTCGGTGGTGAGACTCCCGATGTTGCTGAGGATTGGTTAGAGCGCATGGAGAGTTGTTTCCGTGCATTCCAGTGCACCGAAGAGCAGCAGATGGAGACCCTTAGTTTTCTTCTCGAGGGCCGTGCGCGCAAGTGGTGGCGATCGACTTCTGCGCCGATAGTCCAGTCTCAGGGTAGGGTGACTTGGGCCGATTTCCGTGCAGCTTTCATGCAGCTATATTTTCCTCCAGCCCTTCGCCAGGCAAAGACGATTGAACTTCTGAATCTTAAGTAGGGTAGTATGTCTGTTGATGCATATCAGCAGAAGTTCTTCGAGTTGTTACCCTTTGCTCCTCATATTAGTGGCAGTTCCGAGGCCAAGTATGACCATTTCCTTCAGGGTCTTAACCAGGAGATCTTTGATCGAGTCACTGTTTGCGATAATCCTACTTCTTATGATGGATTAGTGAACCGGTGTCGCCAGGCAGAGATCAGTCTCCAGCGTGGTAGGTCTATTCTTTCTTCTAGACCTCCGAATATTTTGAGCCCTCGATCTCAGTCTTTCAAGAAGTCAGGTTCTTCTTCTTCTGGATCTGGATCTCGGTCTAGCGGTGTTTTTCGCTTTGGTAAGAAACTTTCTTGTGTGCATTGTGGGAAGAACCATCCATCGGAGCAGTGCCGATCAGCCGCGGGAGCTTGTTTTCAGTGCGGAGAGATGGGTCATCTTAAGAAGAATTGTCCTCAGTTGCGAGGTGGAGCAGGATCTGGTTCCGGATCTCAGACGACTGTTCAGCAGAGGATGCAGGGTCAGGCAATGGGTAGTTCAAACCTTCGACCTCGTGCCCAAGGTCAGGTATTTGCGCTGAACCAGGATCAGGCTGCAGATGAGTCAGGGAGAGTCATAGCAGGTACTTTTTGTTTATGCGGTATTCCTGCTTTTGTTCTTATTGATACCGGAGCATCACATTCATTCATTTCTGCACGATTTGTTAAGCGTCATAAGTTACCGTATGTTTCTCTAGACGTCATTCTTTCCGTTTTTACTCCGATGGGTCATTCGGTGTTAGCAAAGCGTCTAGTGATGGGTTGTCCCTTAGATTTTGAGGGTAACGAATTGACTACGAATCTTATAATCCTAGAGATGGAAGATTTTGATTGTATTTTGGGTATAGACCTATTGACTACCTACTGAGCTACTGTGGATTGCTACCAGAAGCTTGTTCAGTTTCGTACGACTGAGAGCTCTAGTTGGTTTTTCTATGGTGAGGGAGCGCGACCTCCGATGCCAGTGATATCTGCTCTGAAAGCCTGTCGTACTTTAGAGTCGGGCGGGGAAGGCTACCTCATCTATGCGATTGATTCGTCCACAGGTAGTGTTGGTATAGATGATATTCCAGTGGTTTGTGAGTTTCCTGATGTTTTCCCAGATGAGATTCCTGGTTTTCCTCCGATTAGAGAGGTGGAATTCGGCATCGAGTTAATGCCAGGGACTACACCGATTTCTCGTGCCCCCTATCGTCTTGCTCCGTCAGAGATGAGAGAATTGAAGCAGCAATTGCAGGATCTTCTTGATAAAGGTTATATTCGCCCGAGTGTTTCACCTTGGGGAGCTCCAGTCTTGTTTGTCAAGAAAAAGGATGGATCGATGCGATTGTGTATTGATTATCGCCAGCTGAATCGTGTGACAATCAAAAACAAGTATCCATTACCTCGTATTGATGACTTGTTCGATCAGCTTCAGGGTACCTCTGTTTACTCCAAGATTGACTTGCGATCGGGTTATCATCAGATGAGAGTCATCAATGATGATATTTCCAAGACTGCATTTCGTACTTGATATGGGCATTACGAGTTTCTAGTTATGCCATTCGGATTGACAAATGCACCAGCGGTGTTCATGGATCTGATGAACCGAGTCTTTCGGGATTTTCTAGATCAGTTTGTGGTGGTTTTCATCGACGATATCTTGATTTATTCTCACAGTGTGGAAGAGCATATCCATCACTTGAGGATGGTGTTGCAGATTCTTCGCGAGAAGCAATTGTATGCTAAGCTGAGTAAGTGCGAGTTCTGGATTAATCGTGTAGTATTCCTTGGACATGTGATTTCCAAGGAAGGAGTTTCTGTGGATCCTAGCAAGATTGAAGCAGTGCTGAATTGGTCACGTCCGACGACAGTGGCCGAGATCCGTAGTTTTCTAGGTCTGGCAGGGTATTATCGTCGCTTCATCGTGAATTTCTCTCAGGTAGCTAGACCATTGACGCAACTTACTCGGAAAGATGTTCCATTTGAGTGGTCATCTGAATGCGAAGATAGTTTCAGAGAGCTTCGTCGACTTCTGACTTCTGCACCTGTTTTGGCGTTACCGTCAGGATCTGATGGTTTCAGTGTTTACACCGATGCCTCTTTTCAAGGCTTAGGGTGTATGTTGACGCAGAATGGTCATGTGATCGCTTATGCTTCCAGACAATTAAAATCTCACGAGGAGAAGTACCCTATTCATGATCTAGAATTAGCTGCTATTGTGTTTGCGTTAAAGATCTGGCGTCATTATTTGTACGGTGTTCAGTTTGAAATCTTTACTGATCATAAGAGTCTGAAGTATCTGTTCACTCAGGCTGAGTTGAACATGAGACAACGTCGTTGGATGGATCTACTTAAAGATTATGATTGTGTGATCAAGTACCATCCAGGTTCTGCGAATCTCACAGCCGATGCTCTTAGTCGCAAGGTGAGAGCCTCTGCACTTCAGACCAGTGCTATGTCTAGTACTGTCCAGGATTGTTGTTCGTTGGGGTTTAAGTTCAAACATCGGAAAGGTATGGAGAGCATTCGTGTTGCTACCATTTTATCTGAGCCAACTTTGTTCACTCGGATTCGAGATGCTCAGATGTCTGATCTCAAGACTCAGAAATTAGCTAGGTTGGTTGGTGGAGATAGTAATTTCCATTATCAGTCTAATGGTCTTCTGTGTTTGTCTAATCGGGTTGTAGTACCAGAGGATGATAATTTGAGGGAAGAGATCTTGTCTCAGGCTCATCGAAGCAAGTTGAGTGTTCATCCGGGAAGCAACAAGATGTATAAAGATTTGAGGACACGATTTTGGTGGAAAGGGATGAAGCGCAGCATTTATCAGTTTGTCTCCAACTGTCTAGTTTGTCAGCAGGTTAAGGCAGAACACCGTCGACCGGGAGGATTATTGTTGAACTTACCTATTCCTGAATGGAAGTGGGAGCATATCGCGATGGACTTCATTACTCACTTGCCATTGTCTTCGAGGAACAATGATGCTATTTGGGTAGTGGTGGATCGACTCACCAAGTCTGCTCATTTTCTGCCATATAACCGTGATTTCACTTTCGATCGTATGGCTCGATTGTATATTCAAGAGATTTTACGTTTGCACGGAGTGCCAGTCAGTATTGTTAGTGACAGAGATCCTCGTTTTACCTCACGATTTTGGGGTAGTTTCCAGTCAGCATTGGGTACTTCACTAAGTTTGAGTACGGCTTATCATCCAGAGACCGACGGTCAGACAGAGAGGACTATCCGTACACTTGAGGATATGTTGCGAGCTTGTGTTATGGATTTCGGAACCGCTTGGCAGGATCATTTGCCTTTGATTGAGTTCGCGTACAACAACAGCTATCATCGTAGTATTGGTATGGCACCATTTGAGGCGTTGTATGGGCGACGTTGTCGTACTCCATTATTCTGGGACGAAATTGGGGAACGACATGTTGAAGGACCGGAGTTAGTCCAGCAGGCTATTGATAAGGTTGCAGTAATCAAGAAGCGGATTAAGACTGCTCAGGATCGACAAGCGAGTTATGCGAACACCAAGCGTCGACCTCTTCAATTTCAGCCAGGTGAGAAAGTGTTTCTCCGAGTTTCGCCTTTTCGCAGGATTTTGAGATTTGGTCTCAAGGGTAAGCTGTCTCCGAGATTTATTGGTCCATTTGAAATATTGGAAAGCGTGGGAGATTTAGCTTACAGACTTGCATTGCCGCCATACCTATCAAGTATTCATGATGTGTTCCACGTATCTTTGTTGAGACGATATGTAGCAGATGAGTCTCACATCTTACATCCCTCTGAAGTTCAACTTGATTCGGATTTGTCTTACGTGGAACGACCAGTTCGGATTCTAGATCGCAAAGACAAGGTGTTGCGGAATAAGATCATTCCTCTTGTCTTAATTCAGTGGCAGCGCAGAGGCACTGAAGAAGCTACTTGGGAACTAGAGAGTCGTATGCGGTCAGAGCATCCAGAGTTGTTCTAGTTGTAGGATTTTCAGTTATGATTGTAATTTCAGTTGTACTTTCGGTTGTAATTCATTCTTAAGTTAAATGTATTGTTATTCGGAATTGTCATTCTTCAGACTCGATTTCGTGGACGAAATCCTTTTTAGGGGGGGAGAATGTAGTATCCTGATGCCTAATTTGAGTTAATTATTGGATTAATTATATTTCGGAGGGTTCGGATCGTCCGATCAGGGTTCGGATCGTCCGAGCCAGGTGGCTGGACCCGTGGAAGACATGCAGGGTTCGGATCGTCCGAGCCAGGTGGCTGGACCCGTGGAAGACATGCAGGGTTCGGATCGTCCGATCAGGGTTCGGATCGTCCGAGCTAGGTGGCTGGACCCGTGGAAGACATGCAGGGTTCGGATCGTCCGATCAGGGTTCGGAAGGTCCGAAGTGTACCGGATCGGATCTTCCGAAGTGGATCGGATCTTCCGATCGTTGACTATAAATAGAGGCGCGAGGCTTCACTTTTTACTCGCCAATTCCGAGTGTTCCAGAGCGTTTTAGTCGTTTCTGATGGGTTTCTAGTCTTTTCCCGAGGTTCAGGCACTAGCGGGGATCTACTGGTTTGAGGTACGAAAGTACTATCCGAGATATCCTGGTCGAGTATACATTCTTATATGTGTTGCATGATTATTTGCTGCATTGATATATGTCATATGATGCATGTTATTATGTCACGTTTATTACTGCATGTCACATTTCATCTTGAGCCGTATCTCTTTCGAGATAGCCTTTATTGTTGAGCTGTATCTCTTTCGAGATAAGCTATATCTTGTGGGGCCGCTCAGCCCTGTCTTGTGGACGCATGGACACCGAGAGTACACAGTGGCCGACGGGTCCGGAGGGCTTCGGTGGTCCGGGACATTTTAGGTCCACGTCTGATCTTGTAGTGGATGCAGTGACCCAGAGGAGTACCGCGCGGCACTATCCACTTGGCGCCTCTAGACTGAGCATATTGAGATCTTTTGTGACTCCTGTTTCTTGACTACCCTGGTATCATATCATAGCATGTGCATTTCATATAGGCTTGTATACTCATGCTTTTGTACTGAGCGTTCTTATCGCTCACGTCCTCGGTTTTGTTTATCTTGGACACCCCATTCCCACGGGGCAGACCTCAGGTTGGATGGCTCAGGAGGAGGATGAGGAGGACGTGGAGTAGCCGGTTGAGTTATTTCTTCAGTACTGCTTTGTTTCGATATGGTTGTACCGCATACTTTCATTTTAGTTTGAGTTGTTCTGGATTTTCGATTGGGTTGTATATCTATCATTTGTTGACCTTTTCCGCCATTATCTCTGATTGTTATTAATTAAGTTAATTGCATGCTTAATTCTTGTTTAGTAGGTGATTCTGGAACGGGTCACTACATGTTCCAATATCTCGGAACAAAGTTTCCTCATCCTGAGGAACTTGATTTCTAAAGGATGATTCTGTTTGATATCCTCCAGTTCTTCCTTCTTCTGACCTCCTTCCTTGTGCTTCTGTTCTGTTCTCTGTTTCCCCCCTTTTTGGCATCAGTAAGTTGCACTCGAGTGAGTAAGAAATCCACTCGTTCAGTAAGAGAAACAATGACATTGTAAAGTATCTCCAGAAGTGTTGTTTGACTCGAAACTTGTTCATTCATAGTCGGAATCGATTGAGATTGGGACTCAATCTGAGTGTTGATAGTTTCGAGTCTAGAGTCCATAGATTCAACTTTGGTAGAGACGGAGTGAAGAGACACGTCATGAGTAGAGGTTCTACGAATAACATCAGATTGAGCAAGCACGAGGTCAGCGTGGCTTTTCAGGACATTAGTTCTGAAAAGGTCGGATCCAACCTGTGTTGATGACATACTTCGTGACTCGTTCTCTGAAATTTGTGGTGGCATGGACCTCACCAGCATGTGCATGAGATAACTACTTGACGATCTCTGAGATTCTTTCAATATTCCGTCTGTGTGTGTCATTTTCAAACTCAAGATTGAATTGTTCTTCCTGTGGAGATGGGCTTTTGGCAAGCATTCGTTCTTTGATTTCAGTAAGATGCGCAATATGAGCAATTTGAGAGGGTGAGTCAGCAAGAAGGACAACTATTTCAGTAGAAGAAACAGGTTCTGGTGGAGCAACAGTGATAGCAGTAGACTGTTCAGCAGAAGCTCTTTCAGCAGCAGCAGAGGATTCAGGAAATGCTATTTCTTCTGGTTGCTTGGCTTCTATGGCCTCCAACTGTTCAGCAGCTGGATTTTGATCATTCAAGATAGCTACCATTTCTTCTCTATGTTCAGAGGCAAAGATCTCCAAATTCGGCAGTGATGGAGATTGAGCAGCATCTGATTCTGCTAATTTTTGAGCTGCTGGAGATGTTTTCTGTTGGACCATGTCATCAGCCCGGGCTGCTTCTGGTGCAGCAGAGATATCAACAGCAACAGATTGAACAACTTCATCCACTGAAGCCAGTTCACGAATAGAGATGAGAGGAGATGACTGAGTAGGCAACTTGGGGGAGGCAGGAGTACTAGAAACCTTAGCTTCTGGAGGAACTATAGTTCTTTCCTCAACTGGCTTAGTCTGAGCAAGTTCTGGAATGAAGCCTACTGAATACGGTACAGAATCTTGAAAAGTCTGTTCCTGAGCAAGAAGTTTCTCATTCATCATTCTTAATCGGTCAGTTAGAATACGGATCACATTCTGATCCTGAGCAGCAGTGGGAATCAAGGCATCAAAATATAACTTAAGAGTTTTCAACATTGATTCCAGCTTCTGTCGTTTAAGCTGCTCCAGAATGGAAATTCGGCGTCTCATTGCTTCAATCACATTTTCCGTCTTAGAATGCACCTGGTTTTCTAAAGAATGTGAGAGGATGGAATAATCGAACCTTGTGCCAATCATCAAATAAATCCATTTCTTCATTGGCAGATTTCTCAATTTCTTCCAAATGAAGATCAATACCAGTTGAAACAAATGATTTGGCGGCGTGAAATGGTGGTTCTTCAATGAGTTTTCCTTTGCCTTAACCCGAAGATAAAGCAGGCAACACGGGTCTAAAAGCAGAAGAACCTATAGTAGATTCACGAATAACAACTCCAGGCAAGGGTCTGAGAGTTGGAGCAGTAGAGGTTGTGGTAACAGAAGCAGCAGCTGGTTTAGAGACAGAGGATGTTTCTGGTACAGAAGAAACGGCTTCTGGAAACACTTCTCGCAATGGGATAGCATCTAAATCAGCAATTTCTGTTGTTTTCTTGATGCGAAGGATAGTGCGAGCCTTCTTCTGACTTGGAGTTGCTGGTAGAGATGCCTTGGTGGAAGCAGCATACTCCTCAGTTACTATTTTGTCAGAATTAGTGGAGATAACTACTCTTTTCCTTTTGATTTTCTTCTGAGGTTCTTGAGCCTCAGTTTGTGCATCTCCAACCTCCTTTTTCATAGAAATAAATTCAGCCACAGTTGGCTTTGGCCTTAGCGCAAGCATATTGTCAGCATCAGCCATGGTGACGTAGGAGGCGCCCTGTTCAGTAGTAAAAGCAAAACCAGCATCCTTGAGCATTGTGCTGATCTTCACAGCAAAACCAAAAATTATGGAGAGAGTTTCTCTCCAGAAGCTAAAAAATTGAGTAGGGAAGTAGACATTTCCTCCTTAGAAATGCCAGAAAATTCAGAGAAATCAGAACAAGGCAGAAAGAAGGTAGATCCCAATAAGGCACCGTCGATGGAAATAGATGCATTCCCTTGTGAATAGATGATTTTTCCTTCTTGTACAGTTGCCTTGGCATAGAAATCCAGAAGAGCAGTTTTGTAGATAACGGCAGCTGCTTCGAAAAATTTTCTGAGACCGGATTTCTCAATAGCTTGAAACATCTTGACAAGACGTTCATCTTGATAGTTAGGTCGGAAGCGAAGTTAACTTGATAAGCGTTCAAAGTGTAAGCTCTTTCCATTTCTGTAAAATGGATAAATTTGAAGTAAGATCTGTAAGAGAAATGTGAGAAAGAGAAATCAGTAGCTGGTAGGCAAAAGTCTGGAAGCGTAAAAGTAAAAAGAAATGAAAGAGGCGATCAATATTCAAAAATGTACAGCCGTCAGTGAAACATAAGGACACGTGTCAATATGTTTGCAGTTTAATATTTGAAAAGTTAAACAGATGGTGTCAGAGAGACTAATGATTTTAAAATTTTGAAAGGTAATTAAAAGAACTGGCTGTCCAATTGGTTACTAAAAATATCCAGAAGAGGGTTTGTCGTTTTATGATAATATCTACTGGAAGTCATAAAGTGCTGAGATATTTCCAGCACTTGGATACAAAACCAGTAGACACATTGTTTTATCAAAAGACAAACACCCTTTCTGCTTCTGACAAAGCACGAAAATATGAGTCTGAAAACGATATTGTTCCCCCTTAATTAATGCAACTAATAAGTGACGATATGAAATCTGAGGGAATGACAGATGATTCTTGGTATTCGTGTACGCGGATGGATGTCTCTTTAGCTTCCCGAGACTCTAGATAAGTGCCTGCAATTTCACAAACTAAGTCATTTATACTTTTATCAAATCAAATTGGTAGAACAAGTAATCTCTCGGAGTCTACTCCGGAGTCTGAATCAGCAGAGGAGATCCAGAGGCAATTTCCAGCGTCTCGTAAGAAAATGTTTGAAGACATCCTTTTTCAAAATATGAAGACTTGGAAGAAATTACTCGGTTTATAATATTGACAATCAGTTAGATTGTTCAAAATTATTAGGACTAAGCTGTGGAATCATCTCTTCCACAATCACAATCATTTGAAGAGAGGGGATCCCAGCAGTCCTTAGTTAGATTTCTGTTGAAGTACTTTGCACTGAAGTACTTCAATCTGTTGATATAAACAAATGTAGTAGATAAACATATTGTAACGCATCTAGTTTTATGAATGAAAAGCTCATTTTGTCATGTATTTGTTTATCTACTTCTTTCATTGAAATGTAAATGTAAATGGACATAAGGGATAATAAAAACTCAGTATGAATAAATCAGAAGACGTATCGATTGACTTGTGATTCTTCAACTTCTTCAATATTAAATGTGACATGTCTATAAGATAACAACAGGTGTTAAATAACACCAATTTGATATGTTTGATTCAATAAATTTCAATAGTTACACGATGTTGTCTCCTTACTCTTCTACAAATAAATCAATGTTAGTCGAATAACATATAACTGATAATTTTTAACAGGATAGTAACACCAATATAATTAAGTTAAATCAATTAAACCGAGTCTACTTCGAAAATAAGAAAGTTATTCTCAGACAGAGGTTTTGTAAAGATGTCTGCTGCTCTGTATATCAGTATAAACGTATTCCAGACGAATGTCCTTCTTCTGCACATGATCTCTGATTAAATTATGTTTGATGTCAATGTACTTTGTTCTGGAATGAATTACTGGATTTTGCGTGATTGCAAAATCACTGGTATTGTCACATAAGATAGGTGATTAGAGGCTTGAACTCCATAGTCTTTGAGTTGTTGTTGCATCCACATTATTTGAGAACAGCAGCTTCCAGCAGCGAGATATTCTGCTTCTGCAGTAGATGTAGCTATGGAAGTCTGTTTTTTACTAAACCAGGAGATCAGCCAATCACCAAGAAATTGACAAAAACCACTTGTGCTTTTCCTTGTCTAGTTTGCAACCTGCATAATCAGCATCTGAATATCCAATAAGATTAAAAGATGAATCATTAGGATACCATAAGCAGACATTTTGAGTTCCCTTTAAGTACTTCAGAATACGTTTCGCAGCCATATAATGAGATTGGCTTGGGGTTAGATTGAAATCTTGCACAAATGAAAACAGCAAATAAAATATTAGGTCTACTGGAGTAAGATACAATAGTGAGCCAATAAGACCACGATACTGAGTTACCTTTACTAGAATTCCACTTTCATCATTATCAAGCTTGGTAGATGAGCTCATTGGAGTGGAAGCATGCTCTGCCAAACCATTTTAGTAGCTCCATGGTATACTCAGCTTGATTTATGAAAATTCCAGTATCGAGTTGTTTTATCTGTAGTCCTAGGAAGAATGTTAATTCCCCCATCATACTCATTTCGGATTGTTCCTGCATCAATTTGGCAAACTTTGCACACAATTTGGAGTTAGTTGACCCAAATATAATGTCATCAACATAAATCTGAACTAATAGAATGTGCTTATTCTTGATTAAATTGAACAAAGTCTTGTCTACTATGCCAATTGTAAAATCATGATTGACAAGGAATTGTGAGAGGGTGTCATACCACGCTCTAGGTGCCTGTTTTAAACCATACAGGGCTCTGTGTAATTTTAATACATGATGTGGTGAGAAATGATCAATAAAACCTAGAGGTTGTTCGACGTAGACCTCTTCTTGTAGTAGACCATTTAGGAAGGCACAATTTCACACCCATTTGATAAACTTTGAAATTCTTAAAAGCAGCAAAGGCTAAAGATATTCTGATAGCTTCAAACCTTTATACTGGTGCATAGGTTTCATCATAGTCTATTCCTTCTTCTTGTCTGAAACATTGGGCCACCATTCTTGCTTTATTTCTGATCACAGTGCCTTCTTTATTTAGCTTGTTTCTAAATACCCACCGGTTTACAATTACAGCTTGGTGAGATGGTCTATGTACTAGAAACAAAAATTAATTCCTTTTAAATTGATTCAGTTCTTCCTGCATGGCTTCGATCCAGGTTGGATCCAGAAGAGCTTCTTCAATTTTCTTCGGTTCCTCCTGAGAAAGGAAAGCAGCATGCATATATTCATTAATCATTTGCCTTCTGGTTCTCAAAGGAACTGCTGGATTTCCAATAACCAAGGATGGAGAATGTGATTTTCTCCAAACGAAAGGGTTTAAAGAAATTTCTTCCTGGTTTGATGTATTCGAAATAGGCTCATCAAGGCAAGTAGCAGGTTCTGGAATGTTCACTTCTGTTTCTGGTATGTCTTTTGTCTGAAAAACTGGTTCTACCAGAGGAATTTCTGTTTCTGGATTTTGGACATCTTTGCTTTTTGGTTCTGCATCGTCTTCACTATCCAGTTCCAGATGAATCTTGTCTAATCTGTTACTCAAATTTGACATATTAGAAATTTCAAGAGCACTAATGTCTTCATCGAAGACAATATGAACAGATTTTTCAACATTGAGAGTTCTATTATTGAAGATTCTGAAAGCTTTGCTTACTGCGGAATAACCAAGAAAAATTCCAGCATCTGATTTTGAATCTAATGCAGTCAAATAGTTTTTACCATTATTGTGCACAAATCATTTGCAACCAAATACATGAAAATAAGATACACTAGGCTTACTCCCTTTCCATAATTCATATGGAGTCTGATTGTGCCTCTTGTTGACCATGGTTCTGTTTTGTGTAAAGCATGCGGTGTTGATTGCTTCTGCCCAGAAGCGCTGAGAGATGTCTGCATCTGCTAGCATTGTTCTAGCAGCTTCTTTAAGAGTTATGTTTCTCCTCTCAGCTACTTCAATTTGTTGAGGTGTTCTGACAGCTGAATATTCATGATGAATTCCATGTTAATCTAAATACAACTCAAGAATCTTGTTAGTAAACTCAGTACCCCGATCACTTCTGATTTTAATGATGGAAATTGATTTTTCATTTTGAATTTTTTTCAGAAGCTTGATCAGGAGGCTATTGGTTTGATCTTTTCCAGTAAGAAATATTACCCATGTAAATCTAGAAAAGTCATCAACAACAAAAAGTGTATATTTCATTCCCCCTAAGCTCATGATAGGGATTGGACCAAACAAGTCCATATGCAATAATTCCAAACACCTTGAAATTGATTTACTACCTTTGTTCTTGAAGCTAGATCTCACCTGCTTGCCAAGTTGACATGCAGAACAAACATGATTCTCAACAAAGTTAATATCAGGAAAACCGTCAACTACATTCTGCTTCTTGAGATTGTTGATTGACTTGAAGTTCAGGTGATTCAATCTATTGTTCCATAGCCAATGTTTATCACTAAGAGAGGCAACTAAACACGTAGGAACATTAATGGGGTCTGTATTCCAAGAAACTTTGTGCGTGTTACCTTCTCTTTTTCCAGTTAACACAGTAGATTCATCAGCATTTTTAACTGTGCATGTGTTCTTCTGAAAACCAACAGAATAACCATTATCACACAGTTGACTAATGCTAATCAAATTATAACGATTCTCAACCAGGAGTACATCATTAATAGTTATGTTTCCATGGATAATCTTACCCTTACCCATGCTTTTACCTTTTGAGTTGTCCCCAAAAGTTATCTTTGGTCCATCACAAATCATTACTTCTGAAAGTAGACTCATTTGTCCAATCATATGTCTGGAACAACCACTGTCCAGGTACCATGTAAAATTGCTGATGTTGGTTTTCTTCTTCTGTTTCTGCGAACACAAATTTTAGTATCTGGTACTCATATCTATTTGGGTCAAAGCCTTATCAGTCCTTTAGGGACCCTACATTTGTACAATTCTTGGTGATCTTGTACTTCGGGTATCCAAAGAGGTTTGTGCAACAGAAGGCCCGTTATTTCTAACAGTATGCATCTTGGAATGTTGTTCTTCCTTTCTGTTTGTGTTGTCTGGCCTGTATCTCTTCTGAACAGGTCCAGAATTATAGTACTGGTAGTTTTTAACCTTCATAGAGGGTTGTCCTCCTGAGTTGAATCCTCTACTGGATCCAGAACTCTGGTGAACTCTCCTCTTATGTTCAACATAACCCAGACTATAATGCTTCCTTCTGTTCATCTGATTTACATTTCTTTCAACTCGAACAGTTGGTAATTCTGGTTCATATACCACACTAGATTTAACAAAGCGAATGTATTTCCCTTTGCTTGTATCCAGTTCTGGCTTGGTACTGGTTTCAGAAATTCTTTCATTATTGCTGAATCCGAGACCACTTCTGTCTCCGGATTGCTTCTGCAATTCTTGCATCTTTTCCAATGAAACAGACGACTTATTCCATGCATTTACCAGAACAGACAGCTTCTGATTTTCAGATATCATTGTTTGGTAATCTGCATTTACTCTTTCATTCTCAGTTCTCAACTCACTCATCTCCACTTTTAAATCATTGCGGCTGTTCTCTTGTAAACAAGTGAACTTACTGATTGATCCTTTAAATTTAGATTTTTAATTTTAACTTCCTCAAATGATTGAGAAAGTCTCGAGTACTCTCCCACCATGTCATACAATGTTTTAATTAAAGCAGTTCGTGTAAATTCATCAGAGTCAAAGTCTAGTACCTCTCCAGATGTCGAGGTTGGTTCGATATCCACCAAAAGACATTTGATTTATTCTGCATCACTTTTGCTAGAATGAATTTCTGAGTCAGAGGACTCAGAACTAGAATCCGCCTGTCAAGGCCCGTATTTCGTATTCATAATTTTGCGGAATTATTAAAAATTTTCTAAATAAATAATTATTTTGACTTATTTAATTAAAATAAACATGTAAATAATTTTAACCTTAAAATAACAGCAGAAGCAAATATTGTTTTCAACCAACAAATTAAAAATAATCCAACGTAAACATCAACTTAAAAATAATCCAATGTATTAAAAATGAGTTTGAATAATAAAAGGTGCATAAATTAAATCATGAGGTCCTCGGGTTTACTACTGCTGTCCCAAGATCGCTCACTGGTCTCCGCCCGCGGTCTCGACCTCGTCAATACCTACAACAATCAAGTCTAGTGAGTCTAAAGACTCAACATATATATATCGTGAATAACAAGTAAATATATCATAAAATCGCATGCATCATAAAAATAAAGTATCGTAGAGCGTATGGTGAAAATCGTATCATGAATAATTATAACTACGTGCATATCTGAAAATTCATTCGTAAAAGCTTTGCTCAATAGAGCTCTGTCATAACATATCATAATTTTTCTAGTAGAGATAATGTTTCTAAGCAAGTGGCCCATAACATAGCGTAAGCGCCTGATCAGACTAAATCACAGTATACTGGGCGGTAGAGATCAATCACAGCCCTTGGACTGGATGTCCGTACCCATACATAATCATAAACCGGTCGTAGGTCACCGGGCGGAGAGGTCCTCGGTTGCGCCTACCGACTTCCAAACCCATAAACGTAAGGTGGCCACAAGACATATATCATATATCTCAAAAATAAACATTTTATATTTTATGCACGTAAGATAATCATAACCTTATTTTTACCGGATGAGTTGGATCGCTCCCAGGCTTACTGCAACTAAGTTTTAATATGCGACACATGCAAATAATATTACCTTGACCTCAATTTGACAATCTAACCAAAAACTTACAATAGAACAAAAAATGAGACTAATAGGACCAACCACTTGATTTTCAATCATGGTATCGTACAAACCCGAACCAACATTAAACCGACGTTTAACCATGATTAAAAATATCCCAAACTTGCTGAAAAATATACATAAGAGTTGCAAAATACGAAAATAGGTTAAAGGAATCCAAAAACATAAAACACTCTTTCGAGAGTCATTTTGGCACCTTTCACCGTAAATTCTCGTACGACCTCTAAACTCGAAAAAATCATGAACGGCCAAAAACACGACTTTTCTAACTCATTAAGGTAATGTCCAGTCCAAGGCTATGGGCTAAAAGCCAACCGAGGACTCAAACCACCCCAAAAACCGCAACCTAAAGTTGCTGTCAAAAAACAGAATTTCAGCGTTAGCTGCTGTGTGTGCGTGAGCTATACCTCTGAAACAAATGGCCATGGGCTTGAACCAATGACCAGAGACTCTTAACAAAATCCTAAGGCATGGCTTGGACCATGGCTAAAGGCTAAAAGTCACCAACAACTCGAACAAACAAATAGGACAACAGAAAGTACCAACCGAGAGCACCTAAATCTGTGTATTGTGAAGTTTTGCATTGTTTTGCTGTCATGTGTCATTCCAATGTCCATTTAATCGACCATGGCTCGATCTATACATGATGGAGTGTTGTATGAACCATGGCTATGGGCTAGGAGCCAACCACAATTCATCCAACCTCTCAAAACCGAAATATACTCACACCAAAAATCAGATTTTTAAAACTGAAGAGCACTTGTCAAGTTGCTGTAAAAATTTGAGGGATCCATGAAATAAGCTTTGAAAAGATGATTTGGTCACGTCCTAGACATGATAAGGAAGGGTTCTAACCATGGCTACAGTCCCTTGGACAGCCATGATCAGAACACACACCCTAATCATCCAAGAAACAAAACTGTGACATATTTCTGCAGCTATGGAAAATATTGTTGTCATTCCTTCGTTTTTTAATTGTATGGACTGAAACCCATGGACTAACAACACCCTAACACACTATAAATCATGCCTATATGCAGCCTTGGGTGCCTGGAAAACGAGCCACATCCTGAAATCACCAAAACACACAACCAAAACCGTGAGGCACAAAGTGGAAACATAAAAATTCTGTACAGAAATCCTTGGATAGTTGCTGCTATATTTCGTTTTTCCTCCCAAACCTTGATCACATATTGATTTAAAATATCTATTATAACTTGATTGAAGAGCAAAAAACTAATATATACATGCCTGGAATTTTTTTTGACAAAAACAAATCAACACGACGAATACGAGCGGCGAAACAGAGTTGAGTCTCTTTTCTTATTCCTGCTGCCTTTCACTCGATTCTATGCTATTGTTTTCTGCTAATTTTCGAAGGTGAGGTTGTGGGGAATGTAGGTGATGAAGGTGAACAATATAATAGGTGTTAAAGGTGCCATTATATGCCTTTAGTTTGGGAGTTACAAGTCAAGAAGTTGAAGGAGTTTGAATTGTTTCTTATTCTCCTGTTTATTGCATCTGGTGTTTTTCACGATTTCTCAGCTGTTTCCTTCTGATTTTTTTCTAGCATATGAGTGTAGGATATGTGGGTAAGGAAGATTAAATGTTATAAGTGGTGTTAAAGGACCATAATATACATTAAAATGGGAGTTACATGTGAAGGAGTTGAATGGATTCAAATTGTTTCTAGCTTTCTTGGCTGCCGATTCTTTGCTCATTTTATTGATGTGATTCACGTTATTTGCTAGCATAAAGGGGTTAAGGAGCTTCAAAGAGAATTATGGTGCATGTATTACCCATAATTATGGAGATTAAAAGTAGGAAATGAATGCACTATAAAACCCTTTAGTGGTAAATTTCAATGAGGTTTACTACAATTTTTGAATTGTCTTAACCAAATATTATTACTACTTCTTGCATGGTATAATAGTGTTTTAATCTTGCATTTCAAATTCTTAAGGTTTAATACACTCATTATATATATTTTTAATGAATGACAAATTAATTTAGAATAGGATATTGCATGGCATGCTTGACTTAAAATTTAACTATTTAAATGTTATGATTAATTTCTTAAATATATTAAGCCTAAATTAATTCCTCCTCAATTGTTTACACATTTTAATTTTCAGCTTTAATTAAATATTGAACCTAAAAGAATTTATTTAATAACTTGGTTCCAACTAATTTTAATAAATCCTAAAACATTCTTTTTCTTTAAATTAAATTATTCTTTGACTTAAATTAAATTTAGGAATATTTTTATTATTATTAACCTTATCTCTAATCTCCAAACTCCGGTCCGACCTCTCGTATTTATATTGAAAAGATAAACTAAACATCTACCGTTAAAATAAATAATCATGTCTTAAAATTATTAAAATAAATCAAACACTTCATATTTATATAAAATATTTATTTTTAATTTAAATAGTAGCAATTATGCATGGCTTATACGTAATCTGATTTTCGGGTTCTACAAATCAACTGGTACCAGGATTGCTGTCAAGATCTATACAAGTCCAGGAAGTCTTGGGTTCTAATCCTGGGAAGGCAAAAAGCTCCAGTGCCTGGGCTGGAGAAGTTCAATGAGTAATGGGTAATGGGATAACCATGCGGGGACTCAAGCCCAATTGGGAACAGCCCATGTGCATTACAAAAAAAGGCGCCGTGCGGGGACTCAAGCCCAATTGGGAACAGCCCATGTGCATTACAAAAAAAAGGCGCCTTTTTTTGTAACGGTCATGGGCCATGGCATAGCAAAAGCTCCAGTGCCTGGGCTGGAGAAGTTCTATGAGTAATGGGTAATGGGATAACCGTGAGGGGACTTAAGCCCGATCGGTACAGCCCATGTCCATTACAAAGAAAAAGCGCCTTTTTTTGTAATGCACATGGGCTGTTCCCAATTGGTGGTACCAGGATTGCTGCCAAGATATATATAAGTCCAGGAGGTCATGGGTTCTAATCCTGGGAAGGCAAAAGCTCTAGTGCCTGGGCTGGAGAAGTTCTATGAGTAATGGGTAATGGGATAACCGTGAGGGGACTTAAGCCCAATTGGGAACAGCCCATTTGCATTACAAAAAAAGGCGCTTTTTTTTGTAATGCACATGGGCTGTCCCGATCGGGCTTAAGTCCCCTCACGGTTATCCCATTACCCATTACTCATAAAACTTCTCCAGCCTAGGCACTGGAGCTTTTGCCTTCCCAGGATTAGAACCCAAGACCTCCTGGACTTATATAGATCTTGGCAGCAATCTTGGTACCAGTTGAGCTAGTATTGGTACCAGGATTGCTGCCAAGATCAATATAAGTCCAGGAGGTCTTGGGTTCTAATCCTGGGAAGGCAAAAGCTCCAGTGCCTGGGCTGGAGAAGTTCTATGAGTAATGGGTAATGGGATAACCGTGAGGGGACTTAAGCCCGATCGGGACAGCCCATGTGCATTATACCGCCCATTCAGACTTGCTTTCCTCAGCAATCATCGCTTTGTGGTCTCTTCTGAATTTCTTTTCATTCCTTTTGTATTCCTTCTTCTTCTTGCCATCTTTCTTGGGATTTGGACATTCAGCAATAAAGTGACGAATCTTTACACAGTTAAAGCACGCCATGTCACCAGGTGGTGAGTCATTCTTGAAATTCCTATTATGGCTTTGGTAAGCTCGGCGATTATTCTTCATGAATCTGGAGAAATTTTTCACAAAGAGAGACATAGAATCATTGCTGATCTTTTCAGCAGTCTTTTCAAAAGTACTCTCAATAATGGAAGAAGGTGATGCTAGTGGAACAACTGTAGCAGCAGCAGCAACAGTAGCAGTAGAAGCAGCAAGAGCCTTGGTTGGTAGATTTGTGGGGGGCTCTTCTCTGCTTCTCACTTCTAGCTCGAACTCATAGGCTTTCAAGTCAGCAAACAAGTCATTTAGCTCCAACTTGTTTAGATCTTTAGAGACTCTCATGGCCATTGTTTTAACGTCTCATTCCCTGGGCAAAGCTCTCATTGCTTTGAGTGCTATTTCCCTGTTGCCACACTCTTTCTCAAGGGCTGCTAGTTCATTAACCAGGCTGCTGAACCATTCATCAAACTCATTTAGAGTTTCTCCAGCTTTCATTTTCAGATTTTCAAACTTCTGCATTGCAACAGACAATTTATTTTCTTTCATCTGCTCATTACCTTCACATATTTGAATGAGCTTTTCCCAAATTTCTTTCACAGTAGAACACATCTTGATCTTGCTGAAGGTGTTCTTATCAAGAGTTTTATAAAGAATGTCCTTCGCGACGTTGTCGAGATTGGCTTTCTGTAAGGCCCAAGATGTGATTACAGTAATCTGAGATTAATCGAAAATGATTTATTTATTAATCGAGAAATTATAGACAGAAAGGATCAGACAGGGAGAACCGAGAGAAGATTTGACATGAATTATAAGGAGAGTTCCCCCGCACATGCGCGACATGTATCGGCGCACATGCACGAGAATTACAGAAACATCGGCGCTCATGCACGGAAAGTCCAGAATGTTTGGCGCATATGCGCAACGTAGTTGGCGCATATGCGCAACGTAGTTGGCGCATATGCGCGGGATAGGAAGAATGATTGGCGCATATGCGCGACGTAAATGGCGCATATGCGCGAGCAGGCAAGATGCTGGTGTGAGCTACCGGCGCATATGCGCGACATTGTTCGCGCATATACGCGCAACGTGCAAAACATGCACAATGCCACTTGCCCTTGTATCATGAAACGTATATATATATATATATATATATATATATATATATATATATATATATATATATATATATATATATATATATATATATATATATATAAGAAACAAGCCTTATTCAGAAAGAAAAAGGAGAAACGAAGGAAACTTTGGGAAAGATTAGTCTGTGAAGCTTAGGATCGCGATTAGTCAAAATCCGTCCGTCAGAATTTGAATCCGACTTCAGTATTGAGTTTCTATCGACGCAGGCTACAACTGGACGTAAGTTTCGTTACGTTTAGACATGATTTGAATTTATGATATTGTCAGAATTGAATACGAATCAGATATGATGTTTCTGCTACAGTAGACATTGTATAATTGAAGTCAGATTAAAGAACAGACTGTTTATGAAATTGTTATGAATTTATGAGTTGATTTAGTTGAGATTCTATATCAGAGTTGTGTTATTATTAAGATTATGATTAGTACTGATATCGATTATGAGTTGTGGTATTATATCTGTGATGTTCAGATTGACGGGGTTATTCAGATTGTATTGTCATACCGTCGAAACATCAGTTGATTTAGATTAATCAGATTCAGTAATGATCTCGATTGTATCGTGATATCGTTGATATGAATTAGATTGTACCTTGTTCAGATATGGATCAGATTATATACTGATTTGAGTATTGATCAGAACAGGTTTTGAATTGAGTTATTTACTGATATTGTAAGTATACGATTGTCATTGCCAGATTGGGTATGGACAGATCAGAATACAAGACTTCGTCTTCGTCAGACCGGGAAGACAAAGGTATAAATAAATGTTGATTCGGGATTGCACAACTCGAGTTAGGTTTGACTTGAGTTTCCCAAAATCACATACTTTATTTTATTGCATTGATATTTGCAATTATCAGATTGATATGTTTAATTTATTGAACTATAGCAGAGCCAGAGTTTGAGTCTAGGACAGATCAGCCTAGCTAGGGCAGAACCGCCAAGTCTTTGTCAGAACTGCTCAGACCCTAGACTTGTGGTATATCGATGAGCTTAGATGTAGATCGACGTCTATTGTAGACACTCGATATAGCATGCCCAAGTCTAAGTCTTTGTCATAACTGCTTAGACCCTAGACTTACGGTGTATCGATGAGCTTAGATGTAGATCGACGTCTATTGTAGACACTCGATACAGCATACCAAAGTCTAAATTAGATCGGGATCCCTAGATTAGAATGAGAGATGAGTTGAGTCTTAGATATTGAGACTAGAATTTGATTTACAGATCCGTATTAATTTATGTTTCGTAGATTACGATTCATGTTTTATTTACAGACTGGTGTTGATACATGTTGTTTGATTATGCTACATGTGATAAGATATAATTCATACTTTTATGTTAATTCAGTTAACTGCATGTATACATTATTTATACTGGGATTTATTCTCACCGGAGTTATCCGGCTGTTGTCTTGTTTCGTATGTGTGCATGACAACAAGTGGGACAAGATCGGGGTCAAGAGGATGATGAGAGATCGAGATTAGAGTGGTGATTCCAGACTTGGATGTAGACCTGGTTTAATACTTGAAAATTAGTAGTTGAACATTAGACAAGTTTGAATAATTATTGTATATTATTGAACTTGTATATAGAGATGTATAGTAGTTACATTCCATTACGTTCCGCACTTGCATTTTAAAAAAGAAAAATTTTTAGACCCTGTTTATCTTAATTGATAATTAAGTCCCAATGATGATTAAGAACATGATTAGCGTCTGGGTCCCCACAACAGGTGGTATCAGAGCGATAGATCCTTTAGACTGAGATAGAAGAGAATGAGTGGGGTAGATTGAGTTTTCTTTCCTTGCATGTGATTGCTTGCATGAGATTCATTTTAATGTTGACTTACATTGTGTGTGCTAGCATGACATTATGCTTTACTGATTTGAAATACATGTTATCTAATTATCTGATTTGAATTGGTAATATGTATTATTAAGTATGAATCAGATCTGATTCTTGATCAGCAGTAAGATGATCGAAGAAAGATTAGAACAGATTTGTAGTATTTGAATACTAATGTTTTGATAAGCATATATACCTCCACGGAGAATTCCAGAAAGGGGTAGTACTTCGACTGAACAGATAGATGTATCAGAAACTCAGATGGAAATAAAGTTGGAAGAGTTTCAGTTATTACAGCCGCCGATTCTGAGTGGTATCGAGACGTCTGAAGATTGTGAGAACTGGTTTGATGACATAGAAATACTATTCGATTTGCTTGCTTGTTCAGATGAGCAGAGAATTAAACTGATATTCCACCAGTTACGAGAGACTGCCAGGAGTTGGTGGATTACAAGTAAAAGAATGTTAGAACAGAGAGGTACAGTGATTTCGTGGGAAATATTCAGAACTGAATTTTATCAAATATTTTTCTCAGTTTCGTACCGAGAGGACAAGAAAGCGGAGTTTGAGAATTTGAGACAAGGTCAACTGAATATTGAAGGATATGTTGCTAAATTCTCTACTCTACTGCGTTTTGCTCCTCATGTAATGGGGAATGATGAAGCTGTAGCGGATCAGTTCATTAGAGGATTGAATTCGGAGATAGTTGCATTGATGAATATACAGCGACCTCACCATTTTGCTGATGCCTTCAGTAGAGCGAAGAGAGCGGAGGCGAGTCTGATTAGACAACTGAAAAGGGTGTGTGCGATACAACCCCAGACACAGCAATCCCCTCTCCGATTTGATCGCGGCACCACGAGTGGAAAGCAAGATTTGCTGAAAGCTCGAAAAAAACAGTTTAAGAAGTTAGGGAGCGGACTGAGCGGTTCATCTAGCTCCAGTGGTTCTAGCCCGAGTTATACTGGAGTGTACTGCAGAACTTGCGGAGGAAGACATTCCACGGAGCAATGCCAGGGAGTTACTGGTAGTTGTCGTATCTGCCGACAGCCGGGACACTTTGCTAGAGTTTGCCCACAGAGAGATTCCCGAAGATTTCAGGGATCAGGACCATCTGGTGGTAGTGACCGAGGAACAGACCCAAGAGGCACTTGATGATATAGTGGCAGGTACTGTACTTTATGATTATGTTGCATATGTATTGATATATACTAATGCATTCGTTATGAGTATTGTTGAATGAATTACATTGATATATGTTGTATCTGTTGAGTTTGTTTGTACTGTAGTATTGATTCCCTTATGTTTTGGGAAAGAAAGATAGATATCAGAGATTTCTGTTAAATATTGTATACTACAGTAAGATGAGAATGAGATCGAGTTATATTATGATGTACTTGTGTTTTCTGATTTGACTGCATTACTGACATTAATATGCTAAACAAGTACAGAACTATTATAGATTCCTTTCAGGAGAGTATAAAATTCAGAGCAGATAGGGCTGATGGTAGAAATTTTACAGTAAGGATTCTAGAGTTAGAATTCCTTTAATATCTGTATTGTCTATGACTCGATAGATACAGAAAGGAACAGATGGTATCCTTATGTATTCAGTAGATGTACTGAAATCGAGCCTAGCATTGCTAGATTTGCCAGTGATGTACGAATTGGCTGATATTTGCCTAGATAAGATTTCATATTTGCTTTATATCAGAAAGATAGATTCCAGAATTGAATTGAGATCAGGTACTGTTTGTGCTTGAGAATTTAGCACAGAAAGACATTGAATGGACAGAATGAATTGAAAGATCAATAGAAGAGTACCGACCAGGAGTTACATATGATTTAGTGTTTCTCTTTGGCATGTCTCAGTATGTTCAGAAATATTCTGATGATTTCATGCTCGTTATATCTATGATGTTTTGATATATTTGCAGCATTTGATTGATTGAATCGAATATTTAAAGATTGTATTGAATATTCTAAGAACTGTGAAGATTGTATACAGAAATTATTCAGATATAAATCCTGCTTGAAACAGATTGTATTCAGAGTATGTGATATCTGAAGTTAGTATACCGATTGATTTTGACACAATTGAGAACATGATCAGTGATTGAGAATAATACAGAAAGATCAGAAATATCAGAATGTCAGAATTATCAGAAATTTATTTTTAGTCTGAGTTGGCAGATTATCTTATACGATTGTTGTTTTGTATCTGCTTGAGAATTGTTATTGTTCTAAAACAGTATTTGAGACATCTTATATTGTGTGGGGGCATATTATATTTGCAGATGAGATATAGCAGTTGATCAGAACGACATGAAGACGTGATTAATTAGTCAGAATTGACAATATTTCCAGAATTACCGTTTTATGAGTTTACTAAACTCACTAGATCAGTATAAATTATGGATATTGTGAATCTGATTTGGTAGTACTGTTATTTTGAGTCAGTGTTTGATACAGATTATTCAAACCGAATCAGAACAGAATTCGAGAATTACGGCAGTTCAGAGATTTAACCAGAATGTTCAGAGCTTAAATTCGATAATCAGAGCAAAACATCGAGTAGAGTAACAGATGTGTGATTTTTACTGTATGAGAATGATTATCGGTGATGTCAAATGTTTCAGAATTGTACAACAGAATTTGATATCGATAGTCAGAACCAAATACAAGGTAGGTATTTTTCTTTCATTTATATTATTAACTGATTTGTTTATATCAAATGGTTCGAATTCGAAATGACAGACAGTGTCAGAAACACCCAGTAGTGGATTCAGTTTTCATTGTGATGAATGAGAATGTATAATATTCGGACAGACGGTGTTGATATAGACAGATTAAATCAGTTATAGCAGAATTTATGCTGAAATATTGACAGAATTTGTACTGAAATGTCTGAATCGCCAATAAATGAAGATAGAAAGATAGAGATCAGAAGATTTATTACAGAATTTGTATATTTCTGACTAGACATGGGGAGTATATTTCGATGAATTTCGTAATGAGATTACTGTAATACTTTCCAGATTGTGATGTGATATGATTGTGATTGACAGATTGTTCAATCTATATCTATTAGTTTGTACCAGATAACGTACAAACATGACCAAATGACACAGATCGATGTCAGAAAAGTGGTCAGAATAACTAGAATGCGGAGGTAGAGTTTATCAGATTGTGATTTTGCTTGAGTTTGTATTTATGGCTGTTACGCCTTAAACGCATACAAATCTCGAGGATGAGATTAATGTTTTTAATGCTGTAACATATCCCAAAGTTTTTGTTTTGATGATACCAAAACTTGGATTAAAAATGTACTAATGTTTTATATTGAGGCATGCAGGAAATTAAGAACAAGGTTACGTTCGGAAGATCCGAAATTTGGTTCGGACGTTCCGAAATTGTGCCAATCAGAAGCAAAATAGAAGCTGTTCGGAAGCTGCGAGGAGCAAGTTCGGACGTTCCGAAGACTGGATCGGACGTTCCGAACACAAGCAATCAAATCACTTCAATCCGGAGACAAATTGATCTGACTGTTGATTGAGTAGATTTCGGACGCTACGATGGACATGATCGGAAGCTACGAAGTATTGAAGATTTCAAATCTCCGGAAACGCGAGAATGTTCGGACGGTACGAACTGGAGTTCGGACCTTCCGAAGTTGTTCATACACTGTCTAAAAGAACTGTTCAGAAGAAACGAAGTTTGATCGATCCCTCCAAAGCATATGTTCGGACCCTACGAAGTCAAGAACGGAAGATCCGAAGTCATGCCAGAATTACGCCAATTGATTTCAATCACATCGGAAGTTCCGAAGCACAAACGGAAGATCCGAACCTTGGCGTCCAAGACTAGTATAAATAGGCCTTTGAGGATGCATTCTCAATCATCCCACTCCATTCTCTCTTGTCTCTTACAAAGCTTTCTACTATCTCTTGTGTGCGTTGATTAAAAGAGTTGTAATATCAAAAGAGTTGTAGAAAAAGAGTGAAAGTAATACTCTCGAGTGGGTTGTAAAGTTCGTGGCTATCCTTGGAGCCCTCAAGGCCAAGTAGACGCATCGAGGCGTGGTTGTAAAAGCTAGCTTGGAGCTCCTAAAGCCAAGTCGTCATAGTGATACCTCGATCCTCATCGAGAAGGGGAGACGTAGACGATTCTTCGTCGAACTTCCATAAACATCTCTATCCCTCTTTACTTTACGCATTTACTTTACTACGCATTTATTTTACGCACTTACTTTACGCATTCATTTTTATTTGTGATTGTCCCTCAAGTCTTCCGCTTGCAATTTTTGCAAACTCGTTTTAAAAACGCTAAAGGGCCTTAAAGAACCTATTCACCCCCCCCCCCCCCCCCCTTTAGGTTCTTCAAGTGGTATCAGAGCCAGGTTTTTCAAAATCTTTTAAAATGGCCAATCTAGCAAGCGAGTATGCCCAAGGACAATCCACAAATCGTCCCCCTCTTTTCAATGGTACCAATTACGGATATTGGAAGAATAGAATATCTCTATACATCCAATCCGTCGATTACGACCTTTGGAAAATAACGGTGAAAGGTCCCTATATCCCCATGAAAACGGTGGATGATAAGGAAATTCCGAAGGGAATGGATGACCTCACCAAGGACGATATGAAACTTATCTCTCAAAATGCTAAAGCTATGAATATTCTTCATTGTTCCCTAGATATGAATGAATACAACCGAATCTCGGCTTGCACCTCCGCCAAAGAGATTTGGGACAAATTGGAGATTTGCCACGAGGGAACCAATCAAGTCAAAAAACGAAGATAGATCTTCTCCAACTCAAGTACGAGACCTTTGAGATGGAACCCAAGGAGGATATCGACACCATGTTCCGGCGGCTCACCCAAATCATCAATGAGCTTGCCCAACTTGGTGAGAACTACCCAACTAAACAAGTGTGGAGAAGAGCCCTTCGAGCACTATCGGCGGAATGGGATGCAAAGCGCACGGCTATCATTGAATCCAACAAGGGAGATGCGGCATCCTACGACCTTGATCAACTTCATGGGACCCTAAAGACCCATGAACTTGAAGTATCTACCCGGAAGGAGACAAAGAAAGATGACGACAAAGTAAAGGCGAAAGGGATCGCCTTGACCAGTCAACTCGCAGATAGCGACGATGAAGAAATGGCACTCCTCACTAGAAAGTTCAAAAGATTCATGCGGAGTTCCAACTTCAACAAGAAGGACAAAAAGATTGAGAAGGAAGTGACCTGCTACAACTGTCAACAAAAGGGTCACGATGCAAACGAGTGTCCCTCCAAGAAGAAGGCCGGCAAAGACAAGAAGAAGGCCCTTCTAGCCACGTGGAGCGACAGCGACAACGAAGAGGAGTCTACCCTATGCTTCATGGCAAAGGAAGATCATCTGACCGACTCGGATGACGACGAGGTACCCTCTTACGATGAATTACTCTCCGCTTACACTAGTATGTACAATAAGGCTAAGTCACTTAGAAATGAGAATAAGCAACTTAAAACTGAACTAGAAGCTAGGATGCATAACAACACTAAGCTCAAGACAAACCTAAGAGACTTAGAGAAAGCCTTCAACAAGTTCAATGTGAGTAGCGGTAAACTAGAAAACCTCTTGAGTATGCAAAGGTGTAACTTCGACAAAGGAGGTCTAGGATATGAAAAGAAATCAGTCAACTTCGCTAGTCTTATCGCAAAGGCAAAACTAAGAACACCACCCACATGCACTTACTGTTGTAGATAGACCACATAAGACCTAAATGCAAGAAACTTAGACACCAACACAATAAGAATAGTTATTGGAAATGGATCCCCAAATCCCCAACTACTACTAACCTCAAAGGACCCAAAGAAACGGGTACCAACTATCAAATTGTATCTCAATCTTATAGGGACAAAGGGGAGACAAGTTATCGAGCACTTGGTATCTTGACAGTGGATGCTCTCGACACATGACGGGAGAAAAGAAGCTGCTACAATCCATTCGACCAAAAGAAAAGGGATCGGTGACCTTTGGAGACAACAGCAAAGGGATCATAGAAGGCATCGGCTCAATAGGTATATCTAACTCTACTATAATTGATGATGTACTTCTTGTGAAAGGACTTAAACATAACCTCCTAAGCATTAGTCAATTGTGCGATAGGGGTTATGAAGTCAAATTCACACCACACGATTGCACTGTATCACTCACAACTGACAAATCCATTAGTTTCAAAGGTTATAGAAGTGAAAATGTTTACAAGGTCGATTTAAAGATTTCATCTTTTTCAAAAATAAAAATTTTGTATCCACTTCTATGCCCCTTGAATTACTTCACCTAGATTTATGTGGTCCCTCGAGGACAACTAGTCTAGGAGGTAAATCCTATGCTTTTGTCATTGTGGATGATTTTTCACGTTTTACTTGGACATTGTTTTTAGCCCACAAAAGTGATGCCTTTGATCATTTCAAAATTTTTGTCAAAAAGGTTGAAAATGAGAAAAATCTTTTGATCAAACAAATCCGTAGTGACCACGGAACGGAATTTCAAAATGAAAATTTTTCAATTTTTTGTCAAAGCAAAGGCATTGGTCACAACTTTTCTTGTCCTAGAACTCCTCAACAAAACGGTGTCGTTGAGAGGAAGAATAGGACCCTAGTAGAGATTGCAAGGACCATGCTATGTGAGCATTCTCTACCAAAATATTTTTGGGCTGAAGCGATGAGTTCTGCTTGTTACATCATCAATCGCGTATCAATAAGGCCAATTCTCAAGAAAACTCCATACGAACTATGGAGAGGGAGAAAGCCTAACATTTCTTACTTCCGCGCTTTTGGATCAAAATGCTTCATCCACAACAATGGTAAGGACAACCTGGGTAAGTTCGATGCTAAATCGGACAAAGGTATCTTTCTTGGTTACTCTACTTCTAGCAAAGCATATAGAGTCTTTAATAAGCGCACTTTACTAGTTGAAGAATCTATTCATGTCATATTTGATGAAACTAACCCTTGCTTGCCTAGACCTGTTGTTTCTGATGATGATGATATAGATATCCTTGGCGAAGAGTTGGAGTCCACAAGCCTAGATGATGTTCCTAAAGATCAAGAGGACGCACCTCTTCCGAAAGAGTGGACTACGCACAAGGATCATCCCATGGACCTCATCATTGGTAGCCCATCGAAGGGAGTATCTACTCGCTCCTCTAATATGTGCAATTATCTTGCTTTTCTTTCTCACATAGAGCCTAAGAACATAGAAGAAGCTTTACTTGATGATTCTTGGATTATTGCTATGCAAGATGAACTAAATGAATTTAGAAGGAATAAAGTTTGGAATCTTGTACCTAGACCCACTGATAGACCTGTCATAGGAACTAAATGGGTATTTAGGAACAAGTTAGATGAGCATGGTACAATCACAAGAAATAAAGCTAGGCTTGTAGCTAAAGGATATAGTCAAGAAGAGGGAAATGATTATGATGAGACTTATGCCCCTGTTGCTAGACTAGAATCCATTCGCATGCTACTTGCTTTTGCTTGCTCTAGAGACTTTAAACTGTTTCAAATGGATGTTAAAAGTGCTTTTCTTAATGGTGATTTGAAAGAAGAAGTGTATGTTGAGCAACCTGTTGGTTTTGAAGATGTGCACTTATCTGATTATGTGTATAAATTTGATAAGGCTTTGTATGGTTTGAAACAAGCTCCTAGAGCTTGGTATGAGAAATTGTCTACTTTCTTGCTGTCTAATGGTTTTTGTAGGGGTAAAGTTGATATTACCTTGTTTACCTTGACTAAAGCTAATGATTTGCTGATAGTACAAATATATGTAGATGATATTATTTTTGGTGCTACTAATGAACACTTGTGTAGAGATTTTTCTAAGCTTATGCAGGATCACTTTGAGATGAGCATGATGGGCGAGCTCAACTACTTCCTTGGTCTCCAAATCAAGCAATGCAAGGATGGTTTCTTTGTCAACCAAGGGAAGTACATCAAGGAGATGCTCAAAAAGTTTGGGATGGAGTCTTCCAAAGCCTCATCCACACCTATGAGCACGACAGTCAGACTCGACAAAGATGAGGGAGGTAAACCTGTTGACCAAAAGTTATTTCGTAGCATGATTGGCTCCCTACTCTATGCGACTGCTAGTAGACCTGACATTATGTTTAGTGTTTGCTTGTGTGCACGATTTCAATCATGTCCAAAGGAATCACACTTATTCGCCTTAAAACGCATTTTCAAATATCTTTCAAATACTCCAAATCTCGGATTATGGTATTCTAAGAACTCATTTTTCGATTTAAAAGCTTACTGTGATGCCGACTTTGGAGGATATAAGGTGGATAGAAAGAGCACTAGTGGTACTTGTTTCTTTTTGGGAAATTTCTTGGTGTCATGGTTTTCTAAAAAGCAAAACTGTGTTGCACTTTCAACGACCGAGGCCGAGTATATGGCTGCCGGTAATTGTTGTGCACAAATTCTTTGGATGAAGTATCAATTACTCGACTATGGTGTTACTTTTTCAAAAATTCCAATCTTTTGTGATAATACAAGCACCATATGTCTAACAAAGAATCCAGTTCAACATTCTCGTACAAAACATATTGACATTCGACATCATTTTATTCGTGATCACATTGAGCAAAATGATGTTGAACTTCACTATGTTGACACCAAGAATCAAATTGCTGATATTTTTATAAAACCACTAGATGAATCTACTTTTACTCGTTTGCGTGGTGAACTTGGCATGATTGAGTTGTAAACATTAGTCAAATACTCTCGTACATATTTGTTAAATTGAGGGGGAGTATTATTAATGTGAGCATTATAATGTCGGATAATACAAATTAATTGTATTTATCCATAATTATGGCTCAACATTCTTTTATGTGCTAAATATTTTAAATTTTAGGTGTTCCTCATCTTGGCTACTTCGGAATCACCGTTCCTTATTCGGATGCTTCGTTTCACTTCGGATCCACCGAATGTGTTCGGATCGTCCGAACCTGACCATAGGTTCCAGAACCTCCGATTCACTCTTCGGACCATCCGACCATACATCGGATCGTCCGAACCTCCTTCCGATGTCATTTAATGTTCGCGCCTTCCCAATGCCTGACTGTCGAACTTCGGACCCTCCGTTTACTCCTCGTAGCCTCCGTTCTAGGATCGGAATGTCCGATTGGTAATCGGATCGTCCGAACATCTTGCCAGATAACCAATCTGTTCGCATTCCGGACCGTCCAAACTCATGTTCGGACCGTCCGAACATGGCCTATAAATAGGCGTTCGGATCCTCTGATTCATTTGCTAATTCACATCCTTCTTTCTTTCCCCACAAAACACCCGCTACTCACTATGCCTCCGCGCCGTAACACAGCTGGCCGAAATGTTCGCCCTCGTCACGGTGCCTTTCACCATGATCTTACCCAACCACCCAACCTTCGTCTTATCCCACCTGAATTCGAAACCCGTAACATTCTGTCTGGTCGTACCCTTCACACCGAATACCTCCGTGCGAATTCCTTTATGTTGATTACTTTTATTGAGTCTCAACGTTGGGGGAATTTTTTCCTACCTTCCGTACCCGATGTCATCTACCCCTCTCTCATGCATCAGTTCTATGCGAACTTTTCCTTAGTTCTTGGTGGTGATGACACTCGTGTTGTTACCATTGTTCAGGGTCGGTTCATTTCTTTTTCTACCGCCGACCTCTCTACTTGGTTCGATCTTCCTCGAGACGGACCGAGTGAGTTCTTTTCTCAGTCTTGGACTGAGAATGACCCCACTTTTGATCGAGTCACTGCCTTGACCACCATCTTCGGTCGTCCGCCTACTCCTGCCGATGACCGTCCTCATGCGAAGGACCTTCCTCCTCAGCTTCAGCTTGTTCTAAAGCTTATCACTTCTTCCATTGTTCCTCGCAGTGGAGACCTCTCCACTTGCAAGTATCTCGATCTGTACATTCTCTATTACTTAGTCTCCCAGCGCTCTTTTAACCTTCCCCGTTTTCTTATGTACGCCATGCAGTACGCGGCTACTTCTACTCGCGTCTCTTTTCCGTTTGGCCGGTTCATTAACCGGATTCTAGCCCATTTGGACATTGATTTTGCAGATGAAGAATCCGTGTCTGTTTCTCCCCGCGAGACTATCGACCATGATACCGTTGTTAAGATGGGACTCTCTTGGAATCCCGTCTTATCCTCTTGGGTCGTCGACAAGGATCGCATCTTTGCGTCCTATCGTCCGACCGAACACTTTCATGTTCCCTTCGGTCTTCTTCCTCCTCACGTTCAGACGAGAGGATTTCCCGCTGGTCCTCCTACTACGGGTACCACTCCTACCCCTTCGTCTGATATTCCCTCTACATCCCAGCAGCGTGGTCCCGACCCTATTAGCACTCCTTTGATGACCATGGATGACCTTCCTCATGGCTTCACTCCGCCTGCTCCCTCTGGACCCTACGATCGGATTTTCGAGTATCTCGAGCGATTGGAGACTCGTTTCGACACTCGTTTCTCTCTTTTGGAGTCTACCTTAGAGCGCCATCATACTGAGACTTCCTCGCGTCTTGATTCCATCGAGGCTGAGATGAGGAGCCATAGAGAGTCGCGGGATGCGGATTCTTAGATTATGTTTTGGTTATTTTTGTTTATTTTATCTTTATGCATCATTGTATAAAAGACTTGCATTTATTAGTGGATATTTTACCTGTTTATTTGTCTCTCTTTATGCTTATGTCTTTTTGATTATCGCAAAAAGGGGGAGAATTTATTTGGTTAAAATTGCTATTAATTCAACCTCTTAGACTTGTTATTTGATTAAGGGGGAGTTATTTAATAACCATTAGATTATGTTGATTATTGTTTCTCAATTTTTAACCAAGTTTTGTGATCATCAAAAAGGGGGAGATTGTTACGCCTTAAACGCATACAAATCTCGAGGATGAGATTAATGTTTTTAATGCTGTAACATATCCCAAAGTTTTTGTTTTGATGATACCAAAACTTGGATTAAAAATGTACTAATGTTTTATATTGAGGCATGCAGGAAATTAAGAACAAGGTTACGTTCGGAAGATCCGAAATTTGGTTCGGACGTTCCGAAATTGTGCCAATCAGAAGCAAAATAGAAGCTGTTCGGAAGCTGCGAGGAGCAAGTTCGGACGTTCCGAAGACTGGATCGGACGTTCCGAACACAAGCAATCAAATCACTTCAATCCGGAGACAAATTGATCTGACTGTTGATTGAGTAGATTTCGGACGCTACGATGGACATGATCGGAAGCTACGAAGTGTTGAAGATTTCAAATCTCCGGAAACGCGGGAATGTTCGGACGGTACGAACTGGAGTTCGGACCTTCCGAAGTTGTTCATACACTGTCTAAAAGAACTGTTCAGAAGAAACGATGTTTGATCGATCCCTCCAAAGCATATGTTCGGACCCTACGAAGTCAAGAACGGAAGATCCGAAGTCATGCCAGAATTACGCAAATTGATTTCAATCACATCGGAAGTTCCGAAGCACAAACGGAAGATCTGAACCTTGGCGTCCAAGACTAGTATAAATAGGCCTTTGAGGATGCATTCTCAATCATCCCACTCCATTCTCTCTTGTCTCTTACAAAGATTTCTACTATCTCTTGTGTGCGTTGATTAAAAGAGTTGTAATATCAAAAGAGTTGTAGAAAAAGAGTGAAAGTAATACTCTCGAGTGGGTTGTAAAGTTCGTGGCTATCCTTGGAGCCCTCAAGGCCAAGTAGACGCATCGAGGCGTGGTTGTAAAAGCTAGCTTGGAGCTCCTAAAGCCAAGTCGTCATAGTGATACCTCGATCCTCATCGAGAAGGGGAGACGTAGACGATTCTTCGTCGAACTTCCATAAACATCTCTATCCCTCTTTACTTTACGCATTTACTTTACTACGCATTTATTTTACGCACTTACTTTACGCATTCATTTTTATTTGTGATTGTCCCTCAAGTCTTCCGCTTGCAATTTTTGCAAACTCGTTTTAAAAACGCTAAAGGGCCTTAAAGAACCTATTCACCCCCCCCCCCCCCCCCCCTTTAGGTTCTTCAATGGCAGAACATACCATGACCACATTCCTATATTATCCAAAGACTTACAGATAGCCAGAGCGTATTATCCAGATATTGGAAGATATTTGTGGAGCTGTAGTGATGGATGCTAGCACTAGTTAATAGGGCATATTGTCACTATATGAATTAGTGTATATTGATAGCTATCAAACGAGTATTGAGATAGCTACAGATGAGACATTGTACAGTGAGTACTGCAGAGTTCTTCGGTATAAGAATAATATCTCGGAGATACCTGAGATAGGATCTGATACGGTCAGAACTATGACCCAGAAAAGGGAACTAATTCAGAAAAGAATGAAGATAGCTCAGACCAGACAGACGTAATATGCCAACGTCGGATGGTGACGATTGGTATTTGAAGCCGAAGATTTAACATATCCTTGAAGGGGATAAACAGATTGAATAACAACTGATGGTAAGGATTTGTTATGAGCTGTAGTTTGGTATATACAGATGTTGTATAGCCAGTATTGCGAGATTGATTTTGTCAGAACTATTTTGAGGGGTATTATGATGTTATACTTTTGAATTCTTATTCCATATTCGAATCAGAAATCCATAAGAGAAAAATGTTTCAGAACGAAGATTATTTTGTTATGGCAAACACAATAAGATTGTCAGTATGTCTATGAAGCTATTCGGAAAGACAGAATCTGATATAAGATTGAAATTTCAGAATAGATTCATCGAGATGAGTTCTAATTTAAACTCTGTATACATTTCTTCTGATATATCTGAATTGATTACTTGCGAGTTCGAGGACGAACTCAGATCTAAGAGGGGGAGAAATATAAGGCCCGAGATGTGATTACAGTAATCTGAGATTAATCTGAAATGATTTATTTATTAATCGTGAAATTATAGACAGAACGGATCAGACCGGGAGAACCGAGAGAAGATTTGACATGAATTATAAGGAGAGTTCCCGCGCACATGCGCGACATGTATCGGCGCACATGCGCGAGGATTACAGAAACATCGGCGCACATGCACGACTTGAATGCGCGCACATGCGCGGAACGTCCAGAATGTTTGGCGCATATGCGTGACATAGATGGCACATATGCGCGGGATAGGCTGAATGATTGGCGCATATGCGCGACGTAAATGGCGCATATGCGCGAGCAAGCAAGATGCTGGTGCGAGCTACCGGCGCATATGGGCGCAACGTGCAAAACATGCACAATGCCACTTGCCCTTGTGTCATGAAATGTGTGTATATATATATATATATATATATATATATATATATATATATATGTATATATATAAGAAACAAGCCTTATTCAGAAAGAAAAAGGAGAAACGAAGGAAACTTTGGGAAAGATTAGTCCGTGAAGCTTAGGATCGCGATTATACAAAATACTTCCGTCAGAATTTGAATCCGACTTTAGTACTGAGTTTCTATCGACGCTGGCTACAACTGGACGTAAGTTTCGTTACGTTTAGACATAATTTGAATTTATGATATTGTCAGAATTGAATACGAATCAGATATGATGTTTCTGCTACAGTATACATTGTATAATTGAAGTCAGATTAAAGAACAGACTGTTTATGAAATTGTTATGAATTTCTGAGTTGATTTAGTTGAGATTCTATATCAGAGTTGTGTTATTATTCAGATTATGATTAGTACTGATATCGATTATGAGTTGTGGTATTATATCTGTGATGTTCAGATTGACGGGGTTATTCAGATTGTATTGTCATACCGTCGAAACATCAGTTGATTTAGATTAATCAGATTCAGTAATGATCTCGATCGTATCGTGTTATCGTTGATATGAATTAGAATGTACCTTGTTCAGATATGGATCAGAGTATATACTGATTTGAGTATTGATCAGAACAGGTTTTGAATTGAGTTATTTACTGATATTGTAAGTATACGATTGTCATTGCCAGATTGGGTATGGACAGATCAGAATACAAGACTTCGTCTTTGTCAGACCGGGAAGACAAAGGTATAAATAAATGTTGATTCGGGATTGCACAACTCGAGTTAGGTTTGACTTGAGTTTCCCAAAATCACATACTTTATTTTATTGCATTGATATTTGCAATTATCAGATTGATATGTTTAATTTATTGAATTATAGCAGAGCTAGAGTTTAAGTTTAGGACAGATCAGCCTAGCTAGGGCAGAACCGCCAAGTCTTTGTCAGAACTGCTCAGACCCTAGACTTGTGGTATATCGATGAGCTTAGATGTAGATCGACGTCTATTGTAGACACTCGATATAGCATGCACAAGTCTAAGTCTTTGTCATAACTGCTTAGACCCTAGACTTACGGTGTATCGATGAGCTTAGATGTAGATCGACGTCTATTGTAGACACTCGATACAGCATACCAAAGTCTAAATTAGATCGGGATCCCTAGATTAGAATGAGAGATGAGTTGAGTCTTAGATATTGAGACTAGAATTTGATTTACAGATCCGTATTAATTTATGTTTCGTAGATTACGATTCATGTTTTATTTACAGACTGGTGTTGATACATGTTGTTTGATTATGCTACATGTGATAAGATATAATTCATACTTTTATGTTAATTCAGTTAACTGCATGTATACATTATTTATACTGGGATTTATTCTCACCGGAGTTATCCGGCTGTTGTCTTGTTTCGTATGTGTGCATGACAACAAGTGGGACAAGATCGGGGTCAAGAGGATGATGAGAGATCGAGATTAGAGTGGTGATTCCAGACTTGGATGTAGACCTGGTTTAATACTTGAAAATTAGTAGTTGAACATTAGACAAGTTTGAATAATTATTGTATATTATTGAACTTGTATATAGAGATGTATAGTAGTTACATTCCATTACGTTCCGCACTTGCATTTTAAAAAAGAAAAATTTTTAGACCCTGTTTATCTTAATTGATAATTAAGTCCCAATGATGATTAAGAACATTATTAGCATCCGGGTCCCCACACTTTCTTTTTATCTTCGCTAGTCCATTCGCTTCTTTGTTTTTCAACCATTTGCGGCGCACCAACAGTAACAACAACAGTTGTATTAGGCTTTAAAATCTTTAATGGACCATCTGTGATGACATACCACATGACATCATCTTGAGCTGCAAGGTGAGCTTGCATCCGGATCTTCCAGTCATCAAAGTCTTCTTTTGAGAACATGGGAACCTTGCTAAAATGTGCCATAACTATTGTAAATTTTCAGAACAAGAGAAATCTACTCTGATACCATTTGTTGGGGATCGATGTAGAGTTTATAGGGGGGTGAATCAACTCTTTCCTTTGAAGATAGTTTTTACAAAGGGTGCTAGAATCCTGTTAGATATTGTAGTTGTTCTTGTTCAAGCGTAAGTCCAGCAGATCACAAATAAAAGTGCGGAAACGATCCGATAGAGTAAGGTGAAAGCAGTAATAACAGTAGGCAGTAGAACAATAGTTGTTTCTGGAAGTTCGAAGATAGAATCTTCCATGTCTCCCCTTCTTCTGTTTCCAGAAGGTATCATTAAAAGACTTTGGATCGTACAGTACTCACTTGTACACACTACTTCAGCAGGAATTATCTTTTTCCTACAGAAACTTTTAGTAACTCAACACAATATAATTCAATACAACAAGGTTCTGGAAAAGACTCTTTTCCAGTTTACAAACTCTTCTTCGAAAATTATCGTAAAGTGTTTTTCCTGAAGAGGTGAAGAAATATCAGTACAAAATGATCTCCAAAGATCATATGTAAGATATGAAGCGTGTACTGCTTTTCTGCAAGTTGAGCTTGAAAGATAACGATTGGTTCGCGGTTGCTCAAAGTAACGTTGGATAGATAATGTGGGGACCCGGACGCTGATCTTTTTCTTAATCTTATTTGGGATTTAATTATCAGTTCTGATAAACAGGGTCTAAAAATTTTTCTTTTTAAAATGTAAATGCGGAAGGTAATGGAATCTAAATAATATACATCTCAGTATAAAATACATTTCAGTATAAAAGTACAATACTGTACAACAATCTTTCAACTAATCTAGGGTTCAGTTACTAAGTTCAAGTACTAAACCAAATTTACAGTGAGTCCGGAATCACCACGCTAAACTCGTCTTCTCTCGTTATCTTCTCGACCCCGATCATGTCCCACCCGTTGTCATGCACACATACAAAACAAGACAACAGCCGGATAACTCCGGTGAGAATAAATCCCAGTATAAAACATGGTAAGCATGTATAGAAATAATCTAAATCTTAAAACATGCTATCACGATCATATTCAAAAGTAATAGATTTCATAATCTATGAAATCAAATCAAAATAAGCATGCAACTCCATTCAGATAAACATGCAATTTAAATCAAATCATATAAACATGCTGTCATAACTGAAAGCAATACACATGGGTTTCATAGTCTATGAAACCATATCCCTAAACACATGCAGTTCTAGTCAAATCATGTCTAGACTCGACTCAACTATAACTCTAGGGATCCCTGTGTGAATAAGACGTCAATGGCTGTCACCTACTCAACCGATCGTGATAACTGTACGTCTTATTCCTAGACTTCGGCCATGGCTGTATCGTGGTGCTACAATCGGAGGGTGTCTGCTCCTATGTACGATACACCGAACGTCTAGAAGTCTGACTGAGCTGTCAAGACTTTCCTATCTTAGATGCAATGTATTACAATCTGTAACCAAAGCATAAATATCTTAAAATGCAATGTATAATAATCTATAAACAAAGCATAATATAAACACTAAAGCTAGTATGTGATTTTTGCTGGGAAACTCAAATAAGATCTTATTTGAGTGGTGTCTTCCCGAATATCACATGAATTATACCTTTGTCGTCCCTGTCTGACGAAGACGATGACCTGTATTCAACTCTGTCCATCTCGAATCTGAAATGACAATATCGAATAAATTGTATCAGTGAATAACTCAATATACAATCTGTTCTGATCAATACTCAATTCAGTATACAATCTGATCAATGTCTGAACAAGATACAATCTGAGTCATATCAATAATATCACAATCTAATCGAAATCATATCTGAATCTGATCAATATCAATCTACTGATGTTTCGACGGCATAACAATATAATCTGAATAACCCCGTCAATCTGAACATCACAAATATACTACTGGAACTAATAATCTGTGTCAATACAATTCATAATCTGAATACTAACACAATTCTGATATAGAATCTCAGTCAATATCTTAAAAAATCATAACAATTACAGAAACAGTCTGTTCTTCAATCTGACTTCAATTATACAGTGTCTACGGTAGCAGAAACACTGTGGGGACCCGGACGCTAATCAAGTTCTTAATCATCATTGGGACTAATTAATCGATTATAAAACAGGGTATAAAAATTTTTCTTTTTAAAATGCGGAACGTAGTGAAATCAAGACATATATACATATCAGTATATAAAATACAATTCCTGTATTATAAACATTTATTCAAACTAGAGTTTAACAACTAATATCAAGTGTCCAAACCCTATCTCAGATCAAAGTCCGAAGTCTCCACTCTAACTCGATCCACATTAGTATAGTATCGATCACCAGTAATAGAAGAAACTCCGATTCTATCCACATCGATATAACATCGATCAACAGTAATAGAAGAAGTTATAATTCTATCCACATCAATACAATACTGACCACCAGTAATAGAATGAGCTATAATTCTATCCACATCGATAGCCAATTATCCAGTAGCAGACTATGGCACTTCCGCCAACACAATATCTCATGACATCGTGCAATGTGCCCGTGGTGATCCCACCACTATCAGGCACTTCTGTCATAAGACTACTCGTCTAATACCTGCTATCTATAATCAAGAGAACAAGTATATCAATCAAATCAATGCAATATCAATGCAATAAAGTAAAGTATGTGATTTAGGGAAACTCAAGTCTAATCCGACTCAAGTCGATCTCCCAATACCACATTGACTTATACCTTTCTCTCGTCGGTTTCTGGCTCAGTCGAAGTCCTGAACTCACAGTCTGTGTCAAGTTGTAGCCTACGTTGATAGGATTACAGTACTGCAGTCAGATTACAATTCGGACGGACGGATTTCTCCCAAAAGGCGTAAGGATTTTCAACACATATCCCAGAACCTTTTCTCGATTCTTTTCTTTCCTTTCTACTGAAGGAAACCAACGTATATGTATATATATATCCTAAGTTGCATGTTATGATACATGTTCATTTTTCATGAATTCCGGTCGGCGCTCGGGCGGTAATAAACTACCGCTCGAGCGCGGCATCCTCGGTCCAAAATCCTTCCGGATTGCACATTGGCGCTCGGGCGGTCAAAAACTACCGCCCGGGCGCCACACCTTCTGTCCAAGATGTGTTTTTATGGAACTTTGGCGCTCGGGCGGTCATTTCTTACCGCTCGGGCGCCACTAGTTCTGTCCAACACTTGCACCCGTCGTATTTAATCTTATTCCGTGTCCCGTTTAATCCTTTCATAATCATATTAAATTATAATTTAATAATTACAGATTACTAGGATTAAATTTCCGGGCATTACAAACACCATATCTGAATCATATTCAATTCTGACAATATCATAAATTCAAATCTTGTCTAAACGTAACAAAACTTACGTCCAGTTGTAGTCTGCGTTGATAGGAACATAGTACCGAAGTCGGATTTCAATTCTGATAGACGGATCTTTCACAAATCTAAATCTACGATCAATAAATTGAAAATTCTTCAAAGTCTCATCTCGATTCCTTCTTTCTTCTGAAGATTAGTTTTTGCATGTATATATATATATATATATATATAAATATATATATATATAACCGTAACATGCATGAAGGCAAATGGCACACTCTTTGCACAACACGTCTCGCGCTCGGGCGGTTAGAAAGTACCGCTCGAGCGCGGCACCTTCTGTCTGGATGCTTAGCTTGTTACCCAATGGCGCTCGGGCGGTAACATTCTACCGCTCGGGCGCCATACATTCTGCCCAAAACAAAATCTGGTGGTGCATTGGCGCTCGAGCGGTCTTTTTCTACCGCTCGAGCGCCGAAGGTTCTGTCCAAAATTCTTGGCTAACCATGCCACGACGCCCGGCCTCGTTATTTGAGTTCTTATAATCTCAATCATGTCAGTTAATCAACGTCTGATTATAATGATTAAATTTCGGGCATTACATTTCTCCCCCTCTTAGATCTGAGTTCGTCCTCGAACTCACAAACAATCAATTCAACTGTATCAGAAGAAATGTATACAGAGTTTAAATTTAAACTCAGATTTCTAATTCCAGTCTGGAATAAGAATTCTCTAAGCTTAATGTCCTAATATTTCTTCAAATTCTTGTGACAAAATCAATCTCGCAGTACTGGCTATACAACATCCGTATAGACCAATCTACAACTCATCACATATCAGTACCATCTGCTGTTATCAAATCAATTTATCCCAATCAAGGACATATACCATCTTCAGTTTCAAGTACCAATCGTCATCATCCGACGTTGGTTTCTTAAATCTGTCCATTCTGAACTATCTTCATCTTCCTTCTAATTTTCTTCAAAAGAAATCTGTAGTTGTAACGAACCGTATTTTAATACTTAAAATTTGCGGAAAAATTAAAAATTTTCATAAATAAAAACATCCACACGGTCGTCACTCATCATTCATAAAATATCTTTAAAATCCACCATCACAATTAAAATTTTCTAAAAGAGAAGCTGTCTCAAAAAGTCTCACAACCCAATCATAAAATCAGAGTTAAATGTATTTTCTTAAAAACTTAAAATAGCGTATGAGGTCCTCGGGTCTAGCCTCCCGCTCAGTCCAAGCCTGCCCCTTGGTCACCACCTCCCGTCTCCTCATCAACATAGTCACCTGCATCGATCAAGTCTAGTGAGTCTAAAGACTCAACACGTATAAACTGGGATAACAAGTACTACGTAATAAAAATCGCATGCTTCTTATAAATAGAACGTACATAACTTGAAACTTGAGCTTGCTTAATAACCTTGAACTTGCATACATATATATAGACGTGCCATAACGTGAAACTTTCATATTCATAACTGCATACTTGAGCATACTAAAACATACATGACTTCATCATTTTTTTGTAGAGGATGTTTCAAAGCAAGTGACCCATACATAATAAACGCATGATCAGACACACCACAGTACTGGGCTGACAGGGACGTATCCACTGCCACATACTTGAGATCCCTGTTCATAATTTAACAGGTCAGTTGATCCACGTTCATAATTTAATGCTTCACAACCACGATCTAACCCGTTCATAATTTAATGGGCGGATTGGTCCCCGTTCATAATTTAACGCTTTCCAATCCTAACTTCAAACCCGTTCATAATTTAACGGGGTGGAGAGGTCCTCGGCCACGTTCACCGACTTCCAAACCCATTCACTTTTGGTCACAAGACATTTAGCATACCTCAAAAACTTCAAATATTTTCTTTGCACGTCATACATACTTGGCGTTGACGGATTCGTTGGACTTCGATCGGGGCCGTTGCTGCACATACTGATCATGAATTGACATGCTTAACTTGCATACTTAGACGTAGTTAATCATGCTCACTTACGAGTTCATTCAATTCCTTAGGACGTTCTACAATTCCCATGACTCGACTTTGTAAATCATTGTGCTAACCCATGACGTCTAACCTCAAAGCATACTAAATTATTTTTCCCCAAAAATGAAGGACACGGACCCCGTACCTACATCCGTGTAGGGGTCCGTGTAGGCTCTGGAAATTGACACCGAAGGAAAGCAAAGGCACGGACCCCGTGTCAGGGTCCGGGTGAAGGTCCGTGTAGACTCTGGAAAAAGGCTCCGAAAAGAATCAAAGGCACTGACCCCGTGTCAGGGTCCGGATGGAGGTCCGTGTAGACTCTGTAATGGCGCACCAAGAGAAAAACAAAGACACGGACCCCGTGCCAGGGTCCGTGCTTGGGTCCGTGTACTTGCGGGACAAACGAAGCTACGAAAATTCTGTACATGCTTTGCTCAACTTTCTAGACTCGGTTGCACGGAATATGAAACGACACCCCGAGACCCATCCTATCATGCTCTAACATCAAATCACAAACGTACAACCACCCAAGGCAACGATGTTCCTCTACGACACATCCAATTCAAACATAGCAATTGACACCAATTCGTTACCTACGACTCCTAGTGCGTGTGAGTGCCTATCGACACTAGGCGACGCATCAATTGACATCCTATCATCGTAATAATCATACCTAGACACAGCAACGATCACCCGTCAATCTCCAACGAAGCCTGCAACAAAAACTACAAGAACACAATTTTCGTAAAAGTCGCAGTTTGAGCAGTCCCACGAAAAACATCATAACTCACTCGATTTTCATCCAAAAATCTCGAATTTTATATCAAATCGAAGGTATCGAAAAGTTCTACAATTTTCTGGTTGAAAGTTTTCTCAAAATCCCGTCAGAAAAATCGCAGTTTTTATCAGAACAGTAAGTTGTGAGATTTCAGATCTAAAAAGTATTTCAAACGCATTCAAACTATTTTCCGTTCAAACGACGAACGTCACACATGGATTTTCACGCATAAAGTAAGACGACGCATACTATGACAAGATCGATGCAGAAAGAACAGATTATACGTGCCTTTTGATAATAAATGTTACCGAAACGGCGTCACCGAGGCGGATATGGAAGCGAGGTTGATCTGGGACGAACGTGGCACGTTTTTCTTGCAATAAAATTCACGAAAACCTTGCTGGAATTTGAAGAGGGGGTGGGCGGCTGCTATGCTAATGAAGAACCCTAGTTTTCTCTCCTCAAAGTTATAAAATCTGAAACGTAAAGTGAGTGTGTGTGTGTTTAGTATGTGTAAAAACGTGTAAGTGTGTGTGAGTGTGTGTAACGTGTGTGTGTGTTTTAATTAGGGGAAACTCTACCTAAGTAAACTATTTAAAATACTAATAAAAAGTTTACACACACTATTTTAATCAAACTATACAATTAAAATATCTACACACTAATTTTAAAAGTTTTAAACTCTTAAATCACTCAATACATAATTAAGGCTTTAAAAATACTAACAACTTAATAAATTATTTAAAACGCCTCATTCTCAACTTAAAATTAAAATACCATATTTTAATTTGCCAAAATCGTCACCGGGTCTTTTCCTCAATTCCGCCTCGAATAATCGCCTGAAACATGAAACTTGAAAAAGACATTTTAACGTGCATCCCATAAACATGAATAATTTAAAATAATGCATTTTCATAAATTATGCATGGCTAAAACTCATTTAAAAAAATATAAATGATCTAATAATTAAATAAATGCATGGGTTATACGTGCTGAATTTGGGCACTACAGTTCCTCCCCCACTTATAAAAATTTCGTCCTCGAAATTAAATCTTACCGAACAACTCCGGGTAGCGAAGTCTCATATCTGCTTCTGACTCCCATGTGGCTTCTTCCACTGATTGATTCAGCCACAGAACTTTGACTAGCTTAGTCACTTTGTTCCGGAGTCTGCGCTCCTGTCGGTCGAGGATTTGAGTCGGTCTTTCCTCATAAGACAAATCTGGAGCAAGCTGCAAAGGCTCATAACTCAGACTGTGCGAAGGATTAGCCAAATATTTCCTTAGCATCGAGACATGGAACACATTGTGTACTCCGGCCAGATTCGGCGGAAGGGCTACACGATAGGCTAGTGTCTCAACTCTGTCAAGAATATCAAACGGCCCAATGAACCTCGGACTCAGTTTGCCTCTTTTTCCGAACCTCATAACACCTTTCATAGGTGCTATTTTGACGAATACGTGATCACCAACAGCGAATTCGAGGTCTCTCCTCCTCTTATCGGCATAACTCTTTTGACGGCTTTGGGCAGTCTTCATCCTCTCACGAATCTTGACCACTACGTCTGCAGTCTGTTGAACTATCTCTGGACCAAGTTCTGTCCTCTCACCAACTTCATCCCAATGAACTGGTGATCTGCACTTCCTCCCATACAATGCCTCGTAGGGAGCCATTCCGATGGATTCTTGGAAGCTGTTGTTGTATGTGAACTCCACTAGAGGTAGTCTAGACTCCCAAGCTCCTTTGAAATCAATCATGCAGGCTCTCAGCAAATCCTCTAATCTGAATCACTCGCTCAGACTGGCCATCTGTCTGCGGATGAAAAGCTGAACTGAAAAGCAACTTCGTCCTCATGGCTGCATGCAAACTCTTCCAGAAGGACGATGTGAATCTCGGGTCCCTGTCGGACACAATTGAAACTGGGAATCCATGTAGACGGACTATCTCCCTGATATATAGCTCCGCGTACTGCGTCATGGAGAAAGTCGTCTTCACTGGTAGAAAATGCGCTGACTTAGTGAGTCGGTCTACTATAACCCAAATAGAATTCGATCCTCTGACTGACCTTGGCAACCCAACCACAAAATCCATAGTAATGTTCTCCCACTTCCACTCAGGGATGGGGAGTGGCTTAACCAACCCCGCTGGTCTCTGATGTTCAGCTTTTACTTGCTGACAAGTGAGACATGCTGATACGAACCTACGGATGTCTCGCTTCATCCCTGGCCACCAATACAATAACTGTAGGTCTTTGTACATCTTGGTACCTCCTGGGTGAATGGAATACGGAGATGCGTGTGCCTCTGTCAAAATATCTTGTCTGATCGAACCAACACTAGGCACCCACATTCTACCTCCGTATCTCACGATGCCGTCTGAAACTGTGTACAGCACACTGCCCTTGGCTTCGTCTTTCAGTCTCCATTTCTGTAACTGCTCATCTGACGACTGTCCTGCCCGGATACGGTCTAGCAAATCAGATTTGACTGCCAGATTAGACAGTCTGGGTGCTCTGCCCTCACGATAAATCTCTAGGCCAAACTTCTGAATCTCGGACTGAAGCGGTCTCTGCACTGACAATTGAGCGATGACTGCCACTTTCCTGCTCAAAGCGTCTGCGACAACATTAGCCTTTCCAGGATGGTAGCTAATTTCGCAGTCGTAATCTTTCACAAGTTCCAACCACCGTCTCTGTCTCATATTCAGCTCCTTCTGCGTGAAGAAGTATTTGAGACTCTTGTGGTCGGTGAAAATCTGACATCTCTCGCCGTATAGGTAGTGTCTCCAAATTTTCAGTGCGAAGACAACGGCGGCTAACTCCAGATCATGCGTCGGGTAGTTCTTTTCATGCACTTTCAACTGCCTGGACGCATAAGCTATGACCCGACCCTGCTGCATCAACACTGCGCCAAATCCGAGCTTAGATGCATCGGTATAATGCACAAACTCACCTTGCCCTGTTGGCATGGCTAGTACCGGCGCAGAAATAAGAGCTTGCTTCAACGTGTCGAAGGTCTTCTGACATTCGTCACTCCACACAAATTTAGCATTCTTCTCGGTGAGTGAAGTGAGTGGCACCGCTATGGACGAAAATCCCTTTATAAACTTGCGATAGTAACCAGCTAAACCCAAAAAGCTGCGGATTTCAGATGCATTCTTCGGCTCAACCCATTCCTTGACAGCCGCTACTTTCGCTGGATCCACCTCGATTCCACTGCTAGATACTATATGCCCCAAAAATGCTACCTTTTCTAACCAAAATTCACACTTACTGAATTTCGCAAATAACTTGCGACTCTGCAAAGCCTGTAATACTGTCCTCAAGTGCTGGCGGTGCTCCTCCTTGCTCTTCGAGTATATAAGAATATCGTCTATGAATACTATGACGAATTGATCGAGGAACTGCTAAAATACTCGGTTCATGAGATCCATGAAAATTGCTGGAGCATTAGTCAGTCCAAACGGCATCACCAAAAACTCGTAATGTCCGTATCTAGTCCTGAAGGCTGTTTTGTGGACATCTGCATCCTTCACTTTCAGTTGATGGTACCCTGATCGAAGATCTATCTTAGAGAACACGGTGGCTCCCTGCAACTGATCAAACAAGTCTTCGATTCTAGGCAACGGGTACTTATTCTTGATCGTTACCTTGTTCAACTCACGGTAATCGATGCACAGTCTCATGCTTCCGTCTTTCTTTTTCACAAAAAGTACTGGTGCGCCCCACGGTGAGAAACTCGGGTGGATAAACTCTTTGTCTAAGAGCTCCTGAATCTGTTGCTTGAGTTCTAACATTTCCGCTGGAGCTAATCGATACGGTGCCTTAGAGATTGGCATTGTGCCTGGCATGAGATCAATGGCAAACTCCACCTCTCTCTCTGGTGGAAGACCTGAAACATCGTCTGGGAAGACGTCTGGGAATTCACTGACTACTGGCACTTCTGCTAAAGATGGAGTAGTCACATCCGGTGCTGAAATAATACTCGCCAAGAAGGCCTGGCAGCCCTTGGAAATCAGTCTCCTCGCCTGCATGCACGAAATCATGCGAGGGAAGCTTCTCCATCCTGCTCCATACCCAATGGTTTGACTAGTACTGATCTCTTCTAAAAGTCGATAAGAACTCTGTTCTTAGTCAGGCAGTCCATTCCCAATATGATGTCGAATTCTGGCATTGGCAATAGGATTAAATCTGCATACACTAGGTGGCCATGTAGTTCTAGGTCGATATCTCTGACCACACTGGTAGCTAACAGCTCTTCCCCTGATGGGACTGTTACTGAAAAATTCACGTCTAGGCCAATGGACTTGAGGTCCAGATGATTAGCAAACGTTTCCGATATGAAGGAGTGAGTGGCTCCTGAGTCTATCAATGCGGTTGTGGATAATCTCTTAATAAAAATGTTTCCGGTCAGTAGTGTAGTGTCTGGGTTTGCCTCCTGAGCATGCATGGCAAAAACTCTCCCTTGAGTTGGCTGCTTCCACTGCGGGCACTCCTTCAGCATGTGATCCGTAGCTCCACACTTGAAGCACTTGCCTGATCCATACAAGCACTGCCCCGGGTGGTGACGGTTGCATTTAGGACACACGGGGAAGGAAACGGGCTTCTGAGGCGCCCCTTGCTGTTGAACTGGACCCTTGCCCTTTGGTGGTCCCTGATAAGGCTTCTTTGCTGGCGGCCCCTGGTACTGCTTCTTAAATTGGGGCCTCTGATGCTGCTGCTGCTGCGGTGGAGCCTGATAGGGCCTCTTGCCCTGTCTGTCAGCCTCAATATCTCGCTGGTCTTGCTACGCCGCCAAATCCCTAGATACGGCGACTGCATAAGAAGTGGGACCAGCTACTCGGACGTCGCAGCGCAAGATCGGCCGCAAACCATTCAGGAAATGTCTCAATTTCGCATGTACATCATTCGCAATAAGGGGCACGAATTGACACCCTCTCTCAAATTTCCTCACAAACTCGGCCACGCTACTGTCTCCCTGTCGCAGCGTCACAAACTCGTTGGTGAGTCTGGTTCGTACTTCCTCAGTGAAGTACTTGGAGTAAAAGACTTCCTTGAAACCATTCCATGGCAGTACTTGCAGATTGACTGCCACGGATGCGCTCTCCCACCATAACCTGGTGTCTCCAGTCAATAAGAAGATGGCACAACGGACCCTATCAGCATCTGCCAGCTCCATAAAGTCGAAAATTACTTTGATGGACTTGATCCATCCCTCAGCGACCATCGGGTCAGTAGTACCCGAATACTCCTTCGGAATCATCCTCCGAAACCTCTCATATACCGCCTCGGGTTGGGGCCTCGCCCCTGCGCCTGCTGCTGCCTGGTTCCCCGCAAACTGTGCGAAGAACTGCGTCATACCAGCAAGCATCTGAGCCTGCATATCTGGAGGTGGCGGTGGTGGAGGATTGGCCCTCTCCTCAACTCGAGGCTCTCTGTCCTCCTCCCTTGTTTCACGGTTAACCAAACGTCTAGGAGGCATACTGTTCCAATAATTCACCCAACACGTAAACCCAATATGCATGAACATATATCAATATTTTATGATGCACGTAAATCAAACTTAAAACATGCACATACTGAAATCATAACTTGATGCTTACTACATAACATAATGCAAAACTTTAAACTTACAGACTTGATGTGTGACTTCGTGAGCTTCTTGCGACTGGCGGTAGGCGTAACCCTTTACAAGAACACCGCTCTGATACCAACTGTAACGAACCGTATTTTCATACTTAAAATTTGCGGAAAAATTAAAAATTTTCTTAAATAAAAACATTCACACGGTCGTCACTCATCATTCATAAAATATCTTTAAAATCCACCATCACAATTAAAATTTGCTAAAAGAGAAGCTGTCTCAAAAAGTCTCACAACCCAATCATAAAATCAGAGTATAAATGTATTTTCTTAAAAACTTAAAATAGCGTATGCGGTCCTCGGGTCTAGCCTCCCGCTCAGTCCAAGCCTGCCCCTTGGTCGCCACCTCCCGTCTCCTCATCAACATAGTCACCTGCAACGATCAAGTCTTTTGAGTCTAAAGACTCAACACGTATAAACTGGGATAACAAGTACTACGTAATAAAAATCGCATGCTTCTTAAAAATAGAACGTACATAACTTGAAACTTGAGCTTGCTTAATAACCTTGAACTTGGATACATATATATAGATGTGCCATAACGTGAAACTTTCATATTCATAACTGCATACTTGAGCATACTAAAACATACATGACTTCATCATTTTTTTGTAGAGGATGTTTCAAAGCAAGTTACCCATACATAATAAACGCCTGATCAGACACACCACAGTACTGGGCTGACAGGGACGGATTGGTCCCCGTTCATAATTTAATGCTTTCCAATCCTAACTTCAAACCCGTTCATAATTTAACGGGGTGGAGAGGTCCTCGGCCACGTTCACCGACTTCCAAACCCATTCACTTTTGGTCACAAGACATTTAGCATACCTCAAAAACTTCAAATATTTTCTTTGCACGTCATACATACTTACTTGGCGTTGACGGATTCGTTGGACTTCGATCGGGGCCGTTGCTGCACATACTGATCATGAATTGACATGCTTAACTTGCATACTTAGACGTAGGTAATCATGCTCACTTACGAGTTCATTCAATTCCTTAGGACGTTCTACAATTCCCATGACTCGACTTTGTAAATCATTGTGCTAACCCATGACGTCTAACCTCAAAGCATACTAAATTATTTTTCCCCAAAAATGAAGGACACGGACCCCGTACCTACATCCATGTAGGGGTCCGTGTAGGCTCTGGAAACTGACACCGAAGGAAAGCAAAGGCACGGACCCCGTGTCAGGGTCCGGGTGAAGGTCCGTGTAGACTCTGGAAAAAGGCTCCGAAAAGAATCAAAGGCACGGACCCCGTGTCAGGGTCCGGGTGGAGGTCCATGTAGACTCTGTAACGGCGCACCAAGAGAAAAACAAAGACACGGACCCCGTGCCAGGGTCCGTGCTTGGGTCCGTGTACTTGCGGGACAAACGAAGCTACGAAAATTATGTACATGCTTTGCTCAACTTTCTAGACTCGGTTGCACGGACTATGAAACGACACCCCGAGACCCATCCTATCATGCTCTAACATCAAACCACAAACGTACAACCACCCAAGGCAACGATGTTCCTCTACGACACATCCAATTCAAACATAGCAATTGACACCAATTCGTTACCTACGACTCCTAGTGCGTGTGAGTGCCTATCGACACTAGGTGACGCATCAATTGACATCCTATCATCGTAATAATCATACCTAGACACAGCAACGTTCACCCATCGATCTCCAACGAAGCCTGCAACAAAAACTACAAGAACACAATTTTCGTAAAAGTCGCAGTTTGAGCAGTCCCACAAAAAACATCATAACTCACTCGATTTTCATCCAAAAATCTCGAATTTTATATCAAATCGAAGGTATCGAAAAGTTCTACAATTTTCTGGTTGAAAGTTTTCTCAAAATCCCGTCAGAAAAATCGCAGTTTTTATCAGAACAGTAAGTTGTGAGATTTCAGATCTAAAAAGTATTTCAAACGCATTCAAACTATTTTCCGTTCAAACGACGAACGTCACACATGGATTTTCACGCATAAAGTAACACGACGCATACTATGACAAGATCGATGCAGAAAGAACAGATTATACGTGCCTTTTGATAATAAACGTTACCGAAACGGCGTCACCGAGGCGGATATGGAAGCGAGGTTGATCCGGGACGAACGTGGCACGCTTTTCTTGCAATAAAATTCACGAAAACCTTGCTGGAATTTGAATAGGGGGTGGGCGGCTGCTATGCTAATGAAGAACCCTAGTTTTCTCTCCTCAAAGTTATAAAATCTGAAACGTAAAGTGAGTGTGTGTGTGTTTAGTGTGTGTAAAAACGTGTAAGTGTGTGTGAGTGTGTGTAACGTGTGTGTGTGTTTTAATTAGGGGAAACTCTAGCTAAGTAAACTATTTAAAATACTAATAAAAAGTTTACACACACTATTTTAATCAAACTCTACAATTAAAATATCTACACACTAATTTTAAAAGTTTTAAACTCTTAAATCACTCAATGCATAATTAAGGCTTTAAAAATACAAACAACTTAATAAATTATTTAAAACGCCTCATTCTCAACTTAAAATTAAAATACCACATTTTAATTTGCCAAAATCGTCACCGGGTCTTTTCCTCAATCCCGCCTCGAATAATCGCCTGAAACATGAAACTTGAAAAAGACATTTTAACGTGCATCCCATAAACATGAATAATTTAAAATAATGCATTTTCATAAATTATGCATGGCTAAAACTCATTTAAAAAAATATAAATGATCTAATAATTAAATAAATGCATGGGTTATACGTGTACTGAATTTGGGCACTACAGTAGTATTCACCGTATACTATCTTGTCTATAACTATCTCATTACCCAACTGATAAGCTGATAGTTATTGTCACGCATTGATAATAAGTCATATCAATTAATGCTAACATCCAGCACTACAGTTCTCTGAATATCTTCCAATATCTGGATAGTATACTCTGACTGTCTGTCAATCGGTGAATAATCTGCAAGATAACTTATGGTATAATCTGTCATAAGTGCAAAATCAATCAAAATCACAATGTGATATAATATACTTGTACATTCTAGTCACTCTGACTATGTTCTGACATCAATCTGTGTCATTTGATTCTGTTTGTACATCATCTTGTACAAACTAATAGATATAGATTGAACAATCTGTCAATCATAATCATATTATATCACAATCTGGAAAATATTGGGATAATCTCCTTACGAAATTTATCGAAATATACTCCCCATGTCGAATCAGAAATATACTAAGTCTGTAATAAATCTTCTGATTTCTCTCTTTCCATCTTCTCTGTTAGCGATTCAGACATATCAGTACAATTTCTGCCAACATTTCTGTACAAATTCTATCACGACTGATCTAATCGGTCTATATCATACCTATCTGTGCGAATCTCATACATTCTCAGTCAGCAAAATGAACACTGAATCCACTACAATGCATTTCTGACACTATCTGTAATTTCAGATTCAAACTATTCGGTATAAACAAATCAGTTAATAATAAAAATTTAAAGAAAAATACCTACCTGGTATTCTGATCTGATTATAAATATCAATTCTGTTATACAACTCTGAAACATTCTGATATCATAACACAACCAGTCTAATACAAAACACAAAATCACATATCTGTTTCTCTGACCGATACTCTGTTCTGATTATCGAAATACTGTTCTGACCACTCTGATCACTTTTCTGAACTGCTGAAATTCTCGAATTCCTTTCTGATACAAGCTGAACTGTATATACTCTCAACGGTTCATAAAATCTGTATCAATACTGATTTAGAATAACAATAATCTATACTAATCTAGTAAATATATAGGATTGTAAGTTCTAACAATACTATCGATTCTGACAAATCAATCAGATCTTCATGCCATTCTGATCAACTGCTATATATCATCTGCAAATATAATATGCTCCCCAAACAATACAATCTGTATAAAATACTGATCTAGAAGCAATAATTCTCAAGCAGTTCAAAACACAATCATATCAGATAATCTGTCAACTCATATAATATCAATCTCTGACAATTCTGACATTTCTGACTTTCTGATCTTTCTGATATCGGTATCTGATCAGTCACTGATCACAATATCAACTTTATCAAAATCAATCTGTATACTAACATCAGATATCATCTATTCTGAATACAATCTGTTTCAAACAAAATACCTATCTGAACGATTTCTGTATACAAGAATCATAATTCTCAGAATATTTAATATGATCTTTCAAATATTCTTTCAATTCATTTTGTATTATTCTGTATAGTCAATACCATTTTGTACTAAATCTACTATACAAACAATACCTGATCTCAATTCAATTTCTGAAGTTTATCTTTCTGAGATCACCACAAATCTGAAATCTTATCTGGCAACCATCAGCCAACTCATATATCACTGGCAAATCTGTCAATGCTAGGCTCGATTTCAGTGGATCTACTGAATACATAAGGATGCAATCTGCTCCTTTCTGTACTAATCGAGTCATATACAATACAGATATCAAAGGAATTCTAAATCTAGAATCCTTATCGTGGTATCTCCACTGATTAGTCATATCTGGTCTGACTCTTACCATTTCTGGAAAAATTCTACAATATGTCTGTACTTGTTCAGCATATACATATCAATAATGCGTTCAAATCAGAAAACACAAGTACATCATACTCTATCTCTATCTCATTCTCATCTTACTGTAGTATACCATATATACAGAAATCTCTGATATAATCATTTCCTCAACAAGCAAGGACATCAATACTACAGTACATACAAACCCAACAGATACAGCATATCTCCATGCAACTCAGTCAAAGATATTTTTATGAAATGCATTAGTATATATCAATACATATGCATTATAATCATAAAGAATAGTACATGTTATGGATTCTGGGTCTGTTTCTCAATTGAACGCTGTTCCCTAAGATCTTCGGGACCGTCTCTGGGGACAAACCTCAGCATATCTCCATGCAACTCAGTCAAAGATATTTGTATGAAATGCATTAGTATATATCAATACATATGCATTATAATCATAAAGAATAGTACATGTTATGGATTCTGGGTCTGTTTCTCAATTGAACGTTGTTCCCTAAGATCTTCGGGACCGTCTCTGGGGACAAACCTTAGCAAAGTGTCCCGGCTGTTTACAGACATTGCATCTACTAAGTACTCCTTGGCAGTATTCTGTGGAATGTCTTCCTCCGCAAGTTCTGCAGTATACTCCAGTATAACTCGGACTGGAAACACTGGAGCTAGATGAACTACTCTGTCCACCTCCTAACTTCTTAAACTGTTTCTTTTCGATCTTCAATGGTTCTTTCTTTTTACCACTGTTGCTGCCAATCTCAACTCTGGAAGGCAGTTGTTGTGGATTCGATGCTGGAAGATCATACGATGCTCCCTGTTGTCCTATCAGAACCGTTTCTGCTCTTTTGGCTCTGTTCAATGTATCAGCAAAACTACTCGATTGCTTCACATTCACCAATGTACGTATCTCAGGATTCAATCCCTGAATAAACTGGCTAGATATTGCATCATCATTCCTAGCCACAAGAGGGGCAAAACGTAATAAGGTGAAGAACTGTGCCAAATACTCATCAATACTCATCTGACCCTGTCTCAAGTTAGTAAACTCTGCACTTCTGTCATGTCTGTATGATGTAGGGAAGAATCTTTGATAAAATTCAAATTTAAAGATCTTCCATGATATTACTGAACAACTCTGTTCTAAAGCTCCTTTGGTTAGTAACCACCATCTTCTTGCAGTCTCTTGCAACTGGTTCTCAATCAGGTTAACTCTACACTCATCTGTGAGACCAAGAAATTCAAATATCATTTCTGTCTCCTCAAACCAATTCTCACAATCTGCTGGTGTCTCAATTCCCTTCAGAATCGGCGGTTGAAACAACTGAAACCTCTTCATCTGTGTTTCTATCTGATTCTCTGATATATCCATCTGTTCAGTCGAAGTACTGCCCTTTTCTGAAATTCTTCGAGGCGGTATATCTGAATATCAAACAAATTAGTACACAATCTATACAATCTGTCACAGCCCTCCTCTGATCATATACCTCTGATCCAGACTCGGTTCTGATTCAGGCTTAACAATTACATGCTGCAATCAACTCAGATAACCAACAACATGTAATAGGGAGAGCAATAAATCATGCTAGCACAAATCATGCAAATCAACATTGACATAAATCTCATGCTAGCAATCACATGCAAGGAAGACAATTCAATCTACCCCGCTCATTCTCTACTATCTCATTCTAAAAGATTTATCAGTTCTGACTATCTCAATCTAAAGGATCTATCGCTCTGATACCACCTGTTGTGGGGACCCGGACGCTGATCTTTTTCTTAATCTTATTTGGGATTTAATTATCAGTTCTGATAAACAGGGTCTAAAAATTTTTCTTTTTAAAATGTAAATGTGGAAGGTAATGGAATCTAAATAATATACATCTCAGTATAAAATACATTTCAGTATAAAAGTACAATACTGTACAACAATCTTTCAACTAATATAGGGTTCAGTTACTAAGTTCAAGTACTAAACCAAATCTACAGTAAGTCTGGAATCACCACGCTAAACTCGTCTTCTCTCGTTATCTTCTCGACCCCGATCATGTCCCACCCGTTGTCATGCACACATACAAAACAAGACAACAGCCGGATAACTCCGGTGAGAATAAATCCCAGTATAAAACATGGTAAGCATGTATAGAAATAATCTAAATCTTAAAACATGCTATCACGATCATATTCAAAATTAATAGATTTCATAATCTATGAAATCAAATCAAAATAAGCATGCAACTCCATTCAGATAAACATGCAATTTAAATCAAATCATATAAACATGCTGTCATAACTGAAAGCAATACACATGGGTTTCATAGTCTATGAAATCATATCCCTAAACACATGCAGTTCTAGTCAAATCATGTCTAGACTCGACTCAACTATAACTCTAGGGATCCCGGTGTGAATAAGACGTCAATGGCTGTCACCTACTCAACCGATCGTGGTAACTGTACGTCTTATTCCTAGACTTCGGCCATGGCTGTATCGTGGTGCTACAATCGGAGGGTGTCTGCTCCTATGTACGATACACCGAACGTCTAGAAGTCTGACTGAGCTGTCAAGACTTTCCTATCTTAGATGCAATGTATTACAATCTGTAACCAAAGCATAAATATCTTAAAATGCAATGTATAACAATCTATAAACAAAGCATAATATAAACACTAAAGCTAGTATGTGATTTTTGCTGGGAAACTCAAATAAGATCTTATTTGAGTGGTGTCTTCCCGAATATCACATTAATTATACCTTTGTTGTCCCTGTCTGACGAAGACGATGACCTGTATTCAACTCTGTCCATCTCGAATCTGAAATGACAATATCGAATACATTGTATCAGTGAATAACTCAATATACAATCTGTTCTGATCAATACTCAATTCAGTATACAATCTGATCAATGTTTGAACAAGATACAATCTGAGTCATATCAATAATATCACAATCTAATCGAAATCATATCTGATTCTGATCAATATCAATCTACTGATGTTTCGACGGCATAACAATATAATCTGAATAACCCCGTCAATCTGAACATCACAAATATACTACTGGAACTCATAATCTGTGTCAATACAATTCATAATCTGAATACTAACACAATTCTGATATAGAATCTCAATCAATATCTTTCAAAAATCATAACAATTACAGAAACAGTCTGTTCTTCAATCTGACTTCAATTATACAGTGTCTACGGTAGCAGAAACACCATATCTGAATCATATTCAATTCTGACAATATCATAAATTTAAATCTTGTCTAAACGTAACAAAACTTACGTCTAGTTGTAGTCTGCGTTGATAGGAACACAGTACCGAATTCGGATTTCAATTCTGATAGACGGATCTTTCACAAATCTAAATCTACGATCAATAAATTGAAAATTCTTCAAAGTCTCATCTCGATTCCTTCTTTCTTCTGAAGATTAGTTTTTGCATGTATATATATATATATATATATATATATATATATATATATATATATATATATATATATATATAACCGTAACATGCATGAAGGCAAATGGCACACTCTTTGCACAACACGTCTCGCGCTCGGGCGGTAAGAAAGTACCGCTCGAGCGCGGCACCTTCTGTCCGGATGCTTAGCTTGTTACCCAATGGCGCTCGGGCGGTAACATTCTACCGCTCGGGCGACATACATTCTGCACAAAACAAAATCTGGTGGTGCATTGGCGCTCGAGCGGTCTTTTTCTACCGCTCGAGCGCCGAAGGTTCTGTCCAAAATTCTTGGCTAACCATGCCACGACGCCCGGCCTCGTCATTTGAGTTCTTATAATCTCAATCATGTCAGTTAATCAACGTCTGATTATAATGATTAAATTTCGGGCATTACATATAATATGTTTCTTGATAAAATAATCAGCGTTGTTTTTAAATGGGTTTGATCCATATATATAGATATCTTGAATCCAGCGTCTATAATTAAAACGGCTTCTTTGACTTCTGATAGAAACAGCTTTATTGCTTAAAAAGGTTCCTGCGAAAAGACTACAAAACAATCAGTCTCATTTTACCAAAATAGGTAATGCGTATTAAATAACTTTGTTCAACATTAATGAAGCATTAAATACTCGTACTTGGTAAAGTAACGGTAACATTTAAGATAGAAACTATAAAGTAAAAGTCGTTAAGTACTGATCTAGTGAAGCCAAGTTCTGCTTAGTTCTACTTCTGTTTTTCTAAGCCTTTGAGTACTAACTAAAGTACTGCTTTGTAGAGCGAATCGATAGCTTCTGCTTTGTATTGACTTCTGGTAATTGCTATTCCTACTGATTTTTATTCTCATCACCACAACTAAATTAAGTCTATCAATGCATGTATGTATATTATTAGATAATATAGTTGCATGGATCCAGCAAATATAAAACTCGTGGCACGCGATTTTAAAAAAAAATAAAATAATGAGACAATTTTAAAATTAAAATTCCTAATTTTGAATATGATTCAAAATTCATATCAAACCGTAAAAGTAAAAATTAAAAGATTTTAATTTTTCCTCGCCTTCGATCAACCGTGGTTGCATGTGTATCGCTACCCGCGGACGGTGTCTGGTTCATATTATCGGGGAGGCCTTGACGCGGGAAAGCTGCGACTTCCACCGGACATATGATATGAATTGAGTGGAAATTCCATGGCTTCGGCTCATATTATTGGGGGAACTCATGGCGACCATCTACTACAATTCAATATTGATGGGTCGATTTGACACGCGAAAATAAATGGCGTCATATTATTGGGTCCTTATTAAACGTGAGGCAAAACACACGGAGGTTGCATAGGGATGCAATTGGATTCTACCTTTTAGAAATTATAATTGGCTGATATTATTCGGGATTATAATTGGCTAATTGGACTCTACGTGCCCACTAAGAAAATACGATTTCACTTTTTCATCAGAGGGTGGTGAAAATGTTAAAATAGTGGGAGGGAATTTATAAAATAAATTTCCATATTTTATATCTTAAAAATTATTTTAAAATAATCAGCAACCTTTATTCTGTTTCCATATCAGTATATTTTTTATTTCGTCACGTAATCCATTTTTGTTATTAACAAGCTAACCAATCTAATTATCAAGACTACTTGAAAAATTGTTCTAAATTCGGAGAAAATAACATACACACTAATGTCAGTCTTGTTGAACTGACAATGCATGCAAGATGATGGGACCATAGTGTGCAAGCTAAAGTTTAATGTGCTCGCTTCTATGTAAAATGAACTGCAGGGACAGTTTGAGGGGTTTATGGTTAACTTCAATTTGAATAAGATTGATAATAGCCTTGAAGAGCTAGTCAATATTCTTATAACTTAGGAGATCACCTTAAAATAGGGAATTGTTGTCTTTATAATGGGCCTCTCGTCAAACGAAAAATGGCCCACAAGGTAAGGGAAAGAAATGTTCTGCCCCTCACAAAAAAAAAAAAAACAAACCCAATAAGAGGAAAACTCTGAAGAACACTTAAAAGGCCTACAAAGCCCGATAAGTCAGAACATATTTATTTCACTGCAAGAAGTCCAGACATAAGAAATTATATGTGCCAGAAATGTTCTGGAAATGATAAGTGAATGTTCAAGCAAACATGATTTCAACAACAAACAAAAGAAAGTTAGATGATCCAAATCCACAAAAATATGGCACGCTAGACTATGTCACATTTCCCAAAGAAGAATACACAAACTAGTGGGAGAAGAATGTTTGATTTTTCAAACATATATTCTCTACCTACTTGTAAATCTTGTCTAAAAGGAAAAATGACAAAGACTCCATTCAATGGAAACTTGGAACAGTGCGCATGGTCTACTGGATTTGATCCACACAGACCTTTTTGGCCCGCTAAGTGTTAGCACAAAATATGGGCAATCCTACAATTCATTATCCTTACTGATGACCATTCGAGGTATGTGTATGTTTATTTGATGAAACACAAATCTGAAGTATTTGAAAGGTTCAAAGAATTCAGATCTGAAGTAGAAAACCAGCTAGAAATAAGTATTAAAGCACTTCGATCTGATCGAGGTGGAGAATACTTGAGTGCTGAATTTTCGGGTTATCTAAAAGAGAATGAGATTCTCTCACAGTGGACTCCACCAGCAACACCACAATTGAATGGTGTTTCTGAATGTCGAAATCGAACCTTGATGGACATGGTTCAATCCATGATGGGATTCATTGAATTGCCTACATCGTTTTGGGGTTTTGCGCATGAAACTGCGGCAATGTTTTGAATAATGTCCATATTAAAGCAATGGATAAAACACCATATGAGATATGGATAAGAAAAACTCCCCAATATTCTTACATGAGAATATGGGGATGTCCTACTTATGTGAAACAGGCAGTGGGAGACAAATTGGATAGTAGATCCACTTTGTACTACTTTGTAAGATATCCAAAGATATCTGTTAGATATTATTTCTATCATCCCAATGAAGCAAAAGTGTTTGTTTCAAGAAATGCCACCTTTTTGGAAAAGGAATTTCTATTAGATAGAAAAGGCAAGATGATAGACTTGAAGAAATTCAAGATACTCCCTCAACTATAGAAGTTGAACCCATTTCCAACAACCAGTAATTGAAGTACAAGCTCCTAGAAGGTCTGATAAGGTTATTAGACCACCTGCAAGATATACGCTTCTTCATGAACAAAGTCGTGATGGGCATTGTGTTGGATGTGATCTAATGAATTTCAAAAAAGCAATATCTGATAGTGATTCAACCAAATGGCTTGAAGCCATGCAGTCTGAAATGGTCTCTATGTATTCAAACAAAGTCTGTACATTGGTTGATCCACCTGAGGGAATCTTTCCCATAGGATGCAAATGTATCTACAAAAGAAAGCTTGGGGCGGATGGGAAGGTAGTGACCTTCAAAGCAAGACTGGTTGCAAAAGGTTATACTCAAAGGCAATGAATTGACTATGAGGAAAGCTTTTTCACCAGTTGCTATGTTTAAGTCCATCAGAATACTATTAGCCATAGCAGCATGGTATGACTATGAGATATGGCAAATGGATGTAAACACTGCATTCCTCAATAGATACATAAAAGAAAAAATTTATATGTCTCAACCTGAGGGATACATGTCAGTAGGAAGTGAGCATAAGGTATGCAAACTTCAAGAGATCAATAAAATGTCTCAAGCAGGCGTCAAAGAGTTGGAACCTCAGATTTGATAGCACTATCAAAGAGTTTGGTTTTGCTAAGAATCCTGATGAACTATGCGTGTACAAAAAGTTAGTGGGAGTGCAGTGACATTCCTAGTACTTTATGTTGATGACATCCTGCTCATTGGGAATTATGTAGGATTACTGTAATCAACTAAAGTATGGTTAGAAAGTAAATTCTCCATGAAAGACATGGGTGAAGCATCCTATGTAATGGGAATACAAATCTATAGAGATAGATAAGAAAGGATGCTAGGACTCACCCAAACCACTTATATCGATACCATCCTGAAACGATTCTCTATGGAAGAGTCCAAGAGAGGATATTTACCAATGTGTCATGGTGTTACTCTATCTAAAGCTATGTGTCCCAAAACTGATGAAGAGATAGAGATGATGACACGTACTCCATATGCGTCAGCCATTGGTAGTATCATGTATGGTATGATATCGACACGTCCCGATGTTGCTTATGCTTTGAGTGTGACAAGCAGATATCAGGCGAACCCTGGTCCAATGCATTGAAAGGCCGTGAAAGATATTCTTAAGTACTTGAGAAGGACTAAGAACTTGTTCATGGTCTACGGGGGTGGAGAATTAAAATTGGAAGGCTACACTGATTCTAGCTTCCAATGTGACGTAGATGATTCGAAATCGACCTATGGTTTTGTATTCATGCTTAATGGTGCAACTGTCTCTTGGAAAATTCCAAGCAAGACACCGTTGTAGATTCCACCACAGAAGCTGAATACATTGATGCATCTGCTGCAGCCAAAGAGGCAGTTTGAATGAGGAATTTTTTCCAAGAGTTGGGCATTATTCCTAATGGAGTTGATCCAATCTCGGTGTACTGCAACAACACTAGGTCCGTTGCGCAAGAAAAGAACCAAGGTCTCATCAATGATCCAAATCTATACTGAGGATGTTCCACATCATCCTGGAGATTGTGGGAAGAGGAGATATATCAGTCGAAAGAGTCTCCTCTGTAGATAATCTTGTTGATCCACTTACAAAGCCCGTGCCAGGACCATTGTTTGAAAAGCATCGTGAAACAATGGGATTAAAGTTAAGGGTAGTTGGCTCTAGGGCAAGTGGGATATTGTTAGAATAGATGCCCTGCAAGCCAACGATTAGCTACGGATTTTGTTGACTCGGTTGTAATGAACAATCTTTATTTTAATATAATTCATTATTTCATGTTTTGTTAATTATTTATCTGTATATCCATGTGAACAACATAGATAAAGACCTTGATTATACTTTAATACAAATGAATCATAATTCGATGTTGAAGCTCGTTTGTAAACACTGTATGATCTGATTCGTTCCTAGTCGATTCAGCCGCCTAAAACATGGATAAAGGTCGCTTGAGCTCGAGACTAGCATCTGTGATGTTGTGTACTGCGTTTCTTGGTAAGGACATAGAGATGTCCAAACATGCAGATGGGTAGTCATATGATGATTATACTGAACAACCCTCCCTCGAACTTTATAAGTGGTTATCATTCATCGAGAGGATAATTCTGTGGTTATGATTGTACACCATTAGTCCTTACGACCCGGGACAACACTGAGGCTCTATATGCTAGGGATGTTCTTTGACTCGTTTACCGGCTCCAGGAGAGTCATCAGGTGGCGAGGTTGGGTACAGTTGCAGCACATATAGGAGCCATGTGCATTGTAGTCGGGGATTCACCGCTCACCTGCGGGTGTGGATATCCTATGTGATCTAATGATGCGTGAAATCTCTTAACAGAGTATGAGATGTACATTGGAGAAGGAGTTCTCCAATGGTACATGCGATGCCACTATTTATATGTATCACATAGTTATCGAATTATTATGCAACCCTCGATGAACCAATGGTTGCAGATTCGATCGGGATATATGAGATGAAGGGACCGTACTGTACGCTAATCATAATCGACTGGTTCTTGCAAGCACTATCATTGATACCTAAGGAATCATGGGACGATGCTACTAGACGCTCTTACCATGGTTCGATGGGTTTAAACAGAAATATGATTTCTGACATTCTCATGATCAATTGTTAATGCATAGAATGAGGCAAATTAGGGTAAGCCCAAATAAAGGATTATGTCCTGAATCACAAGGAGTTGTGAAACCACGACTAGCTGTATCCCTGAACCATTGAGGGTCACACAACCACTGGATCGTTTGTTCTCGTTAAGAGAATAAATTCAAGGAGTTGAATTTATATTATGATATAGTAAATTCAAGGCGTTGAATTTATGATAATTAAATTTTGAGAAAATAAATTCAAGTAGTTGAATTTATGAGATATTAAATTCAAGAAGTTGAATTTATGAATTTATAAAATTTGGGATAATAAATCAAGGAGTTAAATTTATAAAATCTGATAATTTAATTTATTAAACTCAAAAGTTGGGTTTATTAGATATTAAATTTTGGAGGTGATAAAATTCAAGAAGTTGAATTTATAATTTAAATAATAAATTCAAATGTTGAATTTATAATCAATTTATTTATTAAGCCTCAAAAGTTGAGTTTATTAAATATTAAATTAAAATTGATGGGAAGTATGTTTAATGGGCTTGTAGGGGTACAAGTCCAACATACTAAATAATTAAAGTTCTTAATGGACTTTGATTAATTAATTAAACTAGTTGGACTAACTCAATTAATTAATCAAGCTCACTAATGTTAATTATGTGAATTAGGTCATGACTTAGTTATAAAGGTAATAATAAATCCATAACCCTAGCCTCCATCATAGTTATTTTCGAAAAATCACTCTCCTCCTCCTCTCCAAATTTCGGCAACTTCTCTTTTGGAAATGTTTGAGCCGTCTCTCTCAAACTTTGATCTCCAAACGTAAAACTTCTTCTAATTTTCTAGTGAAAATTAGAAGAGGAACAAATCATCTAGTCGTGGACCTGATTAGAAGAATAAAGAAAGAAGTTCTTGAAGAAAGTTCATAGGGATTTCATCAAGAGCTATATCCGCTAAACCCGGAATAGTTGGAGTCGTGTGGTTAATTCACGAAAGGTATAATTCTTACGCCCTATGAATGTCTAATCTTAAAATCATATGAGTGCTCAAAAAAATATATTTTGATTGTCAAAATAAAATAAAAAAATTTAAAACTTCTGATGCGGTTGTGGCACGAGAAAACCGAGATCCAACACTCACACGGTCAGCATCCCCTATATCCAAATAGCGAAAGTGTACCTCGAATGAACGGATCCAACCCTCAGCAGCAAAAGGTTCGGTAGTGCCAGAAAATTCCTTCGGCTCTAGCCTTCGGAATTGATCATAAATATCATGTCGTGGCCTAGGTGCCTGTTGCATCTGCTGTAACTGCTGCTGCAACTGCTTGTCGCTGTAACTGCTGCTGATGTAACTGTTACTCGAAGAGACTGAGTCATCCCCTCTAACACATGAGTAGCAGCATCCCCTGGAGGAGGTGGTGGGGGTGCATTCCCTTGACGGTTCACTCTGTTCTCTACTTGGTTTTCATTGACAGGGGCACGTCTATGAGGCATTTATCTGAACGTTTTCCAAATTCTAACGTAACAAACATGCATTTAAATCTAAGTTTTCTAATCATGTGACAAATCCTAATTAATTTAGCAATTTAATCATGCACAGCATAAGTACTCAAAAAAACTAGTAAACATGTTATGTAAACATATTATCCATGCCATCATGCAAGTAACATCATATTAAATCATATAAAGCATGTAAAACTTACAAATTGAGGCTTGACGACTGATCTTCCCGACGCTGATGGTGGCACAACCCTTTACAGAACCATTACTCTGATACCAACTGAAACTTCTGCTTAATCGTTTTCTTAAAAAGTACTAGGAAATTTTTTTTCTCTCTCCAAGATTCTGCCAAATACATATACATAAAATACTTTTGCATCATTTTAAAAACATCCAACTAGTATTTGAAATCACTTGCACTAGTTAAAACATGAAATCTTCAAATGTTTTGCCAAACCTAAAAAGCAATAAACATGAAAAGTGTAGCCCTTACTAAACCTCTCAAAAATCTCTCAAAAGCATAAGCAAATAGTCGTAAAACCTTTAATACAAACCATAAACTTAAATGCGGAAAGTAGAAGCGATGGTCCTCGGGTTATGTGCACCTTCAGTCCAGTCAGGTCAACCATCAAGACCTCCCATATCATAATTATTAATATCACATGCATCAATCACACCTAGTGGTCTAAAGACTCAACGCATCATATTCTTGATAACAAATAATACGTAATACAGATCACATACAACAGTGAAAAATACTTGTACTTAAAATAATATTTTCAGAATAATGCATAAACTTTAAACATAATCATTTTCATAAACATTTTCATATCAACATATTCGTATTCATATTAACATATTCATGTTCATGTTTGTCGAATTCAGATCGTGATTGTGACTCGTATTCTTAATCGTATCGGGCGATGGATCCATCTAGATAAAACCACAGTACTAGGGAGGCGGGGACACCAGTAACACTCTCACCGGTCAACTGGGCCTTGGCCAATGTATTAACGCATTCGTATTCGTATTCGTATCCGTATCCAAAGAAACACAATTGTCGGGCTCCCACTGGGACCATAACCCTCACGATATTTCCAACATATCACGTATTAAGTCACAATCCCTTCACGTCCTTCAACATGTCATATTTCTATCACTTAATAAAAACATGCATATAATATCATTTTATTTTGAAACCAAGCATGCAACATGTCTTTTAAATTCCCAATTTAAACAATAAAAATCATAGACATTTAAAAATCATACTTTAACATATAAAATTTCATAAACATCCATAACCATTAGCATATAAAATAGCATTTAGGACACTGTCATGACGTTTACTAATTTTAGGTGTAAAATGATCGTTTTACCCCTAGACATAAAATTCCACGTTTTTTAATTTTTCTTAATTCCATTGACTATAACATGTCCCAAATAATTATTTAAGCCTAAATTAAATTTCACAAATTTTTATTTAGCATAAATACTAGGCTTTTTAATTAATTCGTAATTAGTTGTTTTGAAGGCGTTTTAATCTCGAAAAATCTCAAACTTTACTATAAAATTCCTAAATTCAAACCTTAGTCTTTTTATATTATTTTAGCCCTTGTGAACCACGACTCAACCCCCGTGGGCTGTGTTTCGATTTATTTTAATTCTAAAAACCCTAACTTGACCCTTGAAAGTTCACCCCGAGCCATCATTTCGATTTTCTCGAGCCACCCTCGAGCCATGTTGGTCCAAACCCTGATCAACCCATTAAGCCACTCCCTTGAACCCTTGGAACCCACATGACCTGACCCCTAGCATCGAACCGAAGCTCCCCAACCAAGCACTTTAGCTGGTCGATAATCTCCAAGTGTATGACCCTATGTTTTTGGTGCCTAGGACCCTAGCCGACCGAGCCACCCCTGAACCATCATGTTGTGCACTCACCTAGGACCCTAAGGAGTCAGCCTAGCCCAGCCTGTTGTCCCCCAGACCGAGTCCTTGTTCCTATGCAAGCTCTGAACCCTGCGTGTATTTCTTCTTGTCTCTCGGGTAGGAGTCCTAGCAAGATAGGACTCCTTCCCCATGCCCATGACTCGAGTCCTAGCATGGCTAGGACTCTACCCCTGACCCATCACGGATCTTAGCTAAGCCTTGACCCAAGCCAAGACACAACCAAGCCCCTATGACCCAACACCGAACCATACGTTCACTTTCTGCCAGGTTTTGGTTCCAGCTTATGTTCAACTTGTTTGCAACGTTTGTGTGCGATCTTAGGACTCCAAAAGCCGTGTAAAACCATGCTTAATCATAACCTATATCATGGCAGCCCTTAAACAATACAAACACATGATTTTTGAAGGAAAATCCAAGCACAAAGTTTGACATATGCCACAAATCCGAAAGTAATTCAAGGTGTTACTTGTTTTCCAAACTTTTCATGCATAAAACATATTATGGTGTGATGATGTTTTGGAGGAAAGAAATATGCATGCATTTGCGTTTTAAACGCACGAATTCTCGTTGACGATTGCGAAGAACGGCGACAAGACCCTAGGCTTGAAACTCCCTTTGAAGCTCACAGTTTTATCTTAAATTTTGTGATGTGTGCCGTGTTGGAGAGTATTTTGGTGTGCCAAAATTCTGAAAAGTGAGGCATGTGTTTGTGTAGGGTTTTGAGGTGGTTTTACATATTATATAGTTAGGTATTTTATTAACAAGGCTTTAGGCCTACTAAGAAATATTTAGGCCCATTAATGCTTAATTAGAATTTAATTAAAATATTTAAAGTAGCTTTGTTAAAATAAGTTTGTGAATTTAATAGTCGGGTTGCCAAAAAGTTCGGATTTTTGTTGAAAAACCAACACCTGATAAATTTATGTCCCGTCATATAAAATCACCTCAAAACTCTTTATTTTCAAAAATATGAAAAACCCTCGACTACATTATAAATAATTAAAAACAATTATCTAATAAAAAACATTTATGTTTTTCAGCCATCGGTCTCCATTCCTCGATCGCAACTCGAATAGTCCTTAAAAGTACAGTTTTATGCATAAAATCTTATTTAACATAATCATGCATGTCACATAATAAACTAAGCAATTAAAATCATTTAATTAGTCATTTTTCATATTTCCTAGATTTGCATGCAGTTGAATTACGTCGTCTTAATTTTGGACCTTACATGTCGTGAGGGAGAAAAGGTCCCAGAGGGAGCCCATTTATGGTAAAAGGCCGTAGAGGTAGCCCGTATATCGGAGAAGGCCCCCGAGAGAGTCCCAACGATCGTATTTCCATGGTGGAACCTAGTGCATGCCCCCATGGACCATGTGGAGCCAAGACTTGTAGTCGAACGAGGATAAAAGCTAGTCACTTTCAAGGATCAAACTTCACCCAAAATGATATTTGATTGAAAACTTATGATAAAATGATTTTTATGATATATGATTATGATGATGATGATTAAATCTATTTTTAATGATTTAAATGATTTATTTATGCTCAAAACTTATTTTAAATGATTTTTGGAAGGATTTATTTATTCTTAAAGTTATTTTAAATTATTTTACGATTTATGATTTAATTATGCTAAAATGATTTTAAATGGTTTTTTTATGTCCAAAAGTTATTTTAAATAAAAATATGATTCTAATGCATGTGAATGATATACGTATTATTTGCTATCCATGTTTAGAACGTGTTGAGTCTTTAGACTCACTAGGTTTGTATGATGCAGGATTTGATGATTTATGGGAGATGCTGACGATTGAGTGGATCGAGTGTAACAATACACCTGAGGGCCTTTATGTTTCCGCACTAGCTAGATATATTTACGATTTAAAGATTTATGTTAAGGATTTTTATTAGAGATATTTTTATGCTTCATTTTATTGTTATTTGATCTTTTAAAGGTCGATTTAGGATTTTGGTTAGTTGATGATTTAGGATTTATTTTATGCACTTGAGATTTCATATGTTAAATTATTATGATGGTTGATTATGTTAAGTTATTTTATTTAGTTTAGTATTTAGAATTTATGATTAGAAAAAAAAAATCGAGGTCCTTTCAGTTGGTATCAGAGCCGACCTCTCCTAGTACGGTGTGGGTCAGGGACGAACCAATCGGAAGCTGATGGGCATGTGAGGCCCGGGGCCGAAGAGGGCGGGAGGTGATCGCCGGTGCCATGAGGTTGCACGGACAATGAGTGGCTCCTGGAAGGCTTCTAGGTTGAGGGAACATGAATTAACCGATTTTATACTGGAAGGAGAGGGATTCTGAAACTATTCTGGTATGGGACTATGCAATTGAGGAGGGTTTAAAACATTTGATTGGTACTACTCATATAAACAAGGTGCATCTTCTTTTCGGTAGCTCATCACATAAAATTCCAAAGTTAAGCGTGCTTAACTTGAGGCAATTTTGGGATGGATGACCCTCTGGAAAGTTTCCTAGGATTCGTGTGAGTGAGGACATAAGCACGCTGGAGAGACTCGTCTTGGTACAGTGAGGACAGTCGTCGACTCTGGGGCGTTACAGTTGAAAGGAGATCGGTTACGGTGACCGGAAGCGCAACCAAAGTTTAAAAATCGAATTTTTCATGAAAATTTTCGGCCACCATGAACGTGTGTGTAGCAAATACAAAAATCTCAACTTTCATACATAGGGTGTTGAGAAATTCGTTACCTATCAACCTCTTGAGGTTGATGATGGCACCAACTAAAGTGTAAACACTTTAGCTCTTGTATGGAAAGAAAAATCTACAACCTTTCCTCCTTTCCTTCAAGAATTAGGCCCACCACCAACCTTTTAGATCCACCTCACACTTGCACTAGAAAATGTAAGGTTTTTCTCAAAGAGAAGAGAGAGTGTTTTCAACTATTGAAGAACCCAAAAATGAGAGAAAATTGCTCCTAAATTTCGGCAAAAGGGTGTAGAATAAGGGAGGGAAGAGTTGTCTTGGTAGTGCAAAAAGTTGATCAAAAAATGTAGCATGCCATGCATTATTTTAATCAAAAGTATTCCCCAACTCTTCACCTCCCAATCATGCAATGTGACTTAGGCTTGTAACTATTACAAGGCCCATGGACTATTTAAATTGTCTCAAACATATTTGAGCTCAATTAGACTTTACTTGATTTTACTCAAGCCCACTAGTTAAATAATTATTTTCAATTGGGCTCTACAAGGCCCAATGTTATTTAATTAATTCAACACTTGAATTAATTTAATTATTTGGACTCTACTAGGCCCACTAGTGTTTAATTAATTCAACACTTGAATTAATTTAATTTAGTCCATAATAATGTTTATGAAAATCACAATTTTCAAATACACTATTTACTTGGCCTATTTTTAATTTAGGAACGCATTCATAAATTAAAAATTATATTTCTCTCATAGAAGTCATACTTCTATTTTTTATCTACGCTTATAAACTCATTTATAAGCCGTTCAACACATTGAACTATTTTTACTTTCAACGGGATCTAGAAAGCTAGTACTTGTGTGGCCCTCAATGTTTCATTGATACAATTAGCCGTGGGTTCACATCTCAATGTGATTCGGACTAAACATGTCCTTATATGAGCATACCCCAATTGCTCCATTCTTACTTATCAACTCCTTGATAACAAGAACGTCAGAACTCAAGTCTGATAGTACCCAACCAATCATGTTAAACGCCTAGCAGCATCGCTTACATGATTCCCTAGGTATCAAATGATAGTGCCTGCAAGAACCATTCAATTATGGTTAGCGTACAGTACGGTCCCTTCAACTCATATATCCGACCGATTCGACAACCATTGGTTTATCAAGAGTTGTCAATGAATCGATACTATGTGTCATGTCGTAGTTGCATCGATGGTGTAATCTATGAAACCTCTTTCATAATTACCACTAGGGCTGCAAACGAACCGAACATGTTCGCGAGTTTTTCGAGCCGGCTCGATAAATATTCGATTCGTATTCGAACTTATCGAATTTGAGCCGAACTCGAACACGTTCGAACTTTTTTTCGAGCCGAACTCGAGCCCAAATTATTTTGTTCGATAGCTCGCGAATAGTTCGCGAGCCTTAATATTTTATTAATATAATATAATTATATATATATATATATATTTCGAATATTTCGAGCATTTCGAGCCTTCAAACCTTAATATCCGAGCAATAATTCGAATAGTTCACGAATATATTCGAATATTTCGAGCCGAACTCGAACTCAAACTTCATTTCGAGCCGAGCTCGAGCCCAAATATTTGAAATTAACGAACTTCGAATCGAGCTCGAACTCGAATATACCTATTTCGAGCCGAATTCGAGCCTGACTTTTTTACTATTATTCGGCTCGATTCGGTTCGTTTGCACCCCTAATTACCACCATATTCTGATCAGAGATTTCAACCTACATACACATGAGAACACATAGGATATCCATACCCAAAGGTAAGCGGTGAATCCCCGACTACAATGCATCGATTCCTATATGTTTCGACAGAACACCCAACCTTGCCACCTTGTGACCCCATGACAGTCGGTAAACAAGTCAAATTGTAATTCTAGCACATAGAGTCTCAATGTTGTCCTGGGTCATAAGGACTAATGGTGTACAACCATAAACTAGGACTTTTCCACTCGATAAGTGAGAACCACTTGGAAAGTCCTTTTATGGAGGGTTGTTCAGTGCACTCTACAAGGAGCACCTATCTGCATGTTCGGACATCACAATGTCCCCTACCAATGAAACATGGCACTCACATCGCAGATACTAGTCTCGAACTCGAGCGGCCTATATCCTTCTTAGTGGCGGCTGAATCGACTAGGAACCGTTTAAAATATACAGTATTACAAATATGAGTTTCATGATACCCGTCATATGAGCATCTCTAATTCTTTCTACTATTTGTATATTCAAGGGCTTTATCTATGAAACTAGCATGGGTATACAGATAAATAAGTGCCAAAAAATAATTTATTAAAATAAAGATTACTTATACATAGAGTTTCATTGTGAAAACTCGGCCAACACTTGGCTCGACGGGCACCTACTCTAACAATCTCCCACTTGCACTAGAGCAAACTACCCATATGCTTCGAACCCATTGATTCGCGATGCATCTCGAATAATGGTCCAGGTAAAGGCTTAGCTAGTAGATCAGCAACATTATCTGCGGAGCCGACTTTGTCAATCGTGACATCTCCTCTTTCCACGATCTCTCTGAGGATGTGGTACTTTCTCAATACGTGTTTGGACTTCTGATGAGACATCGGCTCCTTTGCTTGAGCAATGGCTTCCGTGTTGTCACAAAACACCGGGACAGGAGAAACTCCATTAGGAATGAAGCACAACTCTTGGACGAAATTCCTTATCCAAACTACCTCCTTTGCTGCAGCTGATGCAGCAATATATTCTGCCTCAGTGGTGGAATCCGCAGTACTGTCTTTTTTGGAACTCTTCCAAGAGACAGCAGCACCATTGAGCATGAATATGAATCCAAAGGTTGACTTCGAGTCATCGATATCGCTTTGGAAGCTAGAGTCGGTATAGTCTTCCAATTTCAGTTCTCCACCCCCATAGGCCAAGAACAATTTATTGGTCCTTCTCAAATACTTGAGGATATCTTTCACAGCTTTCCAATGTGGAAGACCGGGGTTCGATTGATATCTACTCACTACACTTAGTGCAAAAGCCACGTCAGGACGTGTAGATATCATCCCATACATGATGCTACCAATCGCAGATGCATAAGGAATGCTTGTCATCGCCGCTATCTCTGAATCAGTCTTGGGAGACATAGACTTGGATAGGGACACGCCATGACACATTGGTAGATGTCCTCTCTTGGACTCATCCATCGAGAACCGCTTCACGATGGAATCAATGTATGTGAACTGGGTGAGACCAAGCAATCTTTTTGATCTATCTCTACAGATCTGTATTTCCAATACAAAAGATGCTTCACCCAAGTCCTGCATCGAGAACTTACTCGCTAACTATATCTTAGTTGATTGCAACATTCCTACATCATTCCCAATGAGAAGAATGTCATCAACATACAACACCAGGAATGTCACAGCACTCCCACTGACCTTCTTATACACACAGGGTTCCTCAGGATTCTTAGTAAAACCAAACTCTTTGATTGAACTATCGAATCTGAGGTTCCAACTCCTAGATGTCTGCTTTAGACCATAAATAGATCTTTGAAGTTTGCATACCATATGCTTACTTCCGACAGATGTAAACCATTCGGGTTGAGACATGTAAATCTCTTCCTTAATATCCCCATTAAGAAAGGTTGACTTAACATCCATCTGCCATATCTCATAGTCATATCATGCAGCTATGGCTAGCAAAATCCTTATGGACTTGAACATTGCAACTGGAGAAAAGGTTTCCTCAAAGTCAACTCCTTGTCTTTGAGTATATCCTTTTGCCACCAATCGCGCTTTGAAGGTCAATACCTTCCCATCCGCCCCAAGTTTCCTCTTGTAAATCCATTTACACCCTATGGGAACAATTCCCTCAGGAGGATCCACGAGATTCCACACTTGGTTCGAATGCATGGAATTCATCTCAGATTCCATCGCTTCAAGCCACTTGGATGAATCAACATCAGATAATGCTTTCTTGAAGGTCCTTGGATCACATCCATGGATAGGCTCATCATGGCCCTCTTCAAGAAGCAGACCATACCTCATAGGTGGTCTCGAGACTCTCTCGGATTTTCTAGGAGCTTGTATCTCCTCTCTTGGCTCTTCGGGTGTGGGTTCTATAATTGTGGGTGTCTCTCCAACCTCTTCGAGTTCTATCATCTCCCCTTTTCTATCTAATATAAATTCCTTTTCCAAAAAGGTTTCATTTCTAGAAACAAACACATTTGTTTCTTGGGATGATAGAAGTAGTATCCAACCGAATTCTTTGGATATCCCACAAAGTAACATAAAATGGATCGACTATCCAATTTATCTCCCACTACCTGCTTCGCATAAGCAGGGCACCCCCATATTCTAAGATAAGAATATTTGGGTGGCTTACCCATCCATATCTCATATGGTGTCTTGTCAACTGCCTTTATATGGACATTGTGTTAGAGTAGGTGCCCGTCGAGCCAAGTGTTGGCCGAGTGTTCACAATGAAACTCTATGTATAAGTAATATTTATTTTAATAATGTTTGAAATTATTATTTTGGCACATCTTTATCTGTATACCCATGCTAGTTGCATAGATAAAGCCCTTGAATATACAAATAGTAGAAAGAATATGAGATGCTCATATGATGAGTATCATGAAACTCATATTTGTAATACTGTATATTCTAAACGGTTCCTAGTCGATTCAGCCGCCACTAAGAAGGATATAGGCCGCTCGAGTTAGAGACTAGTATCTGCGATGTGAGTACCATGTTTCATTGGTAGGGGACATTGTGATGTCCGAGCATGCAGATAGGTGCTCCTGGTAGAGTGCACTGAACAACCCTCCATAAAAGGACTTTCCAAGTGGTTCTCACTTATCGAGTGGAAAAGTCCTGGTTTATGGTTGTACACCATTAGTCCTTATGACCCGGGACAACATTGAGACTCTATTTGATAGAATTACACTTTGACTTGTTTACCGACTCTCATGGGGTCATCAGGTGGCAAGGTTGGGTGTTCTGTCGAAACACATAGGAGTCGATGCATTGTAGTCGGGGATTCACCGCTTACCTTCGGGTATGGATATCCTATGTGTTATCATGTGTATGTAGGTTGAAATCTCTGGCCAGAGTATGGTTGTAATTATGAAAGGGGTTTCATAGATTACACCATTGATGCAACTACAACATGACACATAGTATCGATTCATGGACAACTCTCGATAAACCAATGGTTGTCGAATCGATCGGGATATATGAGTTGAAGGGACCGTACTGTACGCTAACCATAATTGAATGGTTCTTGCAGGCACTATCATTTGATACCTAGGGAATCATGTAAGCGATGCTGCTAGGCGTTTAACATGATTGGTTGGGTATTATCAGACTTGAGTTCTGACGTTCTTAATATCAAGGAGTTGATAATTAAGAATGGAGCAATTGGGGTCTGCTCGTATAAGGACATGTTTAGTCCGAATCACATGGAGATGTGAACCCACGGCTAGTTGTATCAATGAACCATTGAGGGCCACACAAGTACTAGCTATCTAGATCCCGTTGAGAAGTAAGGAAAATTAGAAGTATGACTTCTATAAAGGAGAAAATAGTTCAATGTGTTGAACGGCTTATAAATGAGTTTATAAGCATAAAGGAAAAATAGAAGTATGACTTCTATGAGAGAAATGTAAATTTTAATTTATGGAAGTGTTCTTAAATTAAAATTTGGCCAAGTGAATAATGTATTTGAAAATTGTGATTTTCATAGACATTATTATGGACTAAATTAAATTAATTCAAGTGTTGAATTAATTAAACACTAGTGGGCCTAGTAGAGTCCAAATAATTAAATTAATTCAAGTGTTGAATTAATTAAATAACATTGGGCCTTGTAGAGCCCAATTGAAAATAATTATTAAACTAGTGGGCTTGAATAAAATCAAGTAAGGATTAATTGGGCTCAAATGTTTTTGAGACAATTTAAATTAAAATTCCATGGGCCCTTTGTAATTGTTACAAGCCCACTCAAATGCATGCATGGGAAGGTGAAAGGTTGGAGACAACTTTTGTAACAAACAAGGCATGGCATGCACATGCTAGACTTCACTTTTTCAAGCACCAAGAAAAACTCTCCACCCTCTCTCTTCCCACCCCTTGGCCGAATTTTCTACTCCTTTTTCTTAAAATTTTTGCTTATTCATTTTGATGAATTGATAGCAAACTTCTCAAAGAAAATGCCTCACATTTTCTAGTGCAAGTGTAAGGTGGATCTTCCTAGTTGGTGGTGGGCTTGATTTTGAAGAAAGGAGTACAATGAGGCTTGTAGATTGTCTTGCCTTGAAGAGCTTAGTTGCTTGTCAACTAAGTTGGTGCCAAACAACAATCTTTTTAGATTGATAGGTATATTTTCTCAACACCCTATGCATGAAAGTTGAGATTTTTGTATATGCTTGCACAACTAGTACATGGTGTTCATTTTTGAAAAATCTTCTACCAAAATTTCGGTTTTCATGAAGAATAAAATATTTTGTGCTTCCGTTGCGATTTTGAACACCTTATATCGATCCCTTTCAAGTGGTATCATGAGCTAAGGGTACTAGTTTTTTGTGCAACATATACATGATGTTATATTGAGGTCAATTTCTAACCGATTGAGATGAAGTTTTGCAACGATTCAAGGCCGGATTTGGGGCGTTTTTGGGGCAGAAAGTTGCTGCCCATTTGGGCGCCTCGGGCTGCCCGAGGGGCTGCCCGAAACGGGCAGCAAGGGCAGCCCCTCGGGCTGCCCGAAACCCCCTCTCAAAATATAAAAAAAAAAATTTTTGTTGGCCGGAATGTTGGCCGGAATCCGGCGACGGAGCTCCGGCGACGGCGATGACGACTAGGGTTTCCAAAAGTGTTTTGGAATATCAAAGTGTCATGGGCCTTGAGTTGTTGGGCCATTAGATGGCTAACATGTTTGTGAATTTTAAATGGACCAAAATATTTTGGTGAAAAATGAGTTTTTGGGCCCTTAAGTTTAAAATTACAAAAATTGCAAATATTTTCTCATGAAATAAATAATTTAAGTTGGACTTTAATTATTTATAGTAAATGGTGATTTACAAGAAATTCGGTTATAAATAAATTAATTGGAAAGTAGACAAAGGTGTTTGTATAATTTGTTAATTTAGTTTATAATCGTGGCGGTTAGTGATTGGATCAAGATATATAATATTGGATCAATTAATTATTGTGATAATTAATTGATGGTGTATGATATGTGATATCATGCATGAAGGATGATCAAAAGCCCAAGCCCAATTTGCTAGGTGTATGCTAGGATATTTTGTGTTGAATGATTGTAATAATTATCAAATTATAAAGTGGGCTTGGTTTATGGCCCGTTCCCACCCCATGAGATGTATCCCTATTTGCCATGGATATTTATTTGTAAATATTAGTATAGTGGATGATCAAGATTGGAAGATGGTGGCCATGATGATAATGAAGATCGAAGACATGTAAATATTGGAAGCTAATGTAATAGTTGCATTTGCATCCCGTGCATTTACCCTAGGATTGGACCTAGGCCCGTGTTTAGCTCACACGGGCCATTAGTATTGGGGCGATTGATCATCCTTGTTTGTTTACTGTTTATAATATATGCATGATATGTTATAAATAATGAGTATGTGCGTTATTATTATGATAATAACAAAGTTGCATGAATCCGGCAAACATACGATCAAACATGGCGAGCTTTTAAAATAAAATTAATGATGAGACCTTTCAAAATTAAAAACCCTCATTTTGAATAAGATTCAAAATTAATATCAAGCCCGAAAAGGGGAATTATAAATTTGTTTATAATTTCCTTGTCTTCCATCGACAATAGGTGCATGATGAACGCTACCCGTACTCGGGGCTCGGCTCATATTATTGGGGAGCTCTGGGTGCCGGAAAGCTGTGACATCCATTGACATTGTGATGTGAACTACGTGGAACTCCCATGATTTCGGCTCATATTATTGGAGGAACTCATGGCGACCGTCCATTAAGGTTCAACATCGATGGGTAAGGCTTGACACGTAAAGATGAACGACGTCATATTATTGGGTCCTAATCAAATGTGAGACAAAAGTTTACGTAGAGGGTTGCATTGTGATGCAATTGGAAACTACCTTTTAGGAATTGTGATTGGCTGATATTATTCGGGATCACAATTCGCTAATTGGACCTTACGTACCTACTGAGGCAAGGAGTTTCCCGTTTTCACTAGAGGGTAGTGAAAGATGTCAAAACAGTGGGAGCATATATTTATGAAGTAAAAGTCCAAACTTCATATCTTACTAAATATTTAAAATAGTCATCAACATTTATCTGTTTTTATTTTTCAGTACAAATTGACAATGTCATCGATTCGCAATCCGATATCCGTAATACTCGACAAACACATATTAACTGGACCTAATTACCTCACTTGGCTAAGAAACCTGAAAATTGTCTTGAATTCGGAAAGGGTAGCATATACACTGACTGAGTCGCCCCCTGTTGAGGCTCCGACTGACTGCACTCCTGAGGAATTGCAGACTTACAAGGAATGGTGTGACCATGACTTGATAGCCAGGTGTTATATGCTGACTTCTATGAATGATGAGCTGCAGAGGCGTTTTGAGGGTGCAAAGAGTGCTGCTGACATTCATTTGCATCTCAAAGAGCTCTTGGGTGAGCAAACACGACCTCTAAGGCATGCTACCGTCAAGGAGCTGATCACTTTGCGCATGCGAGATAGGGCCTCGGTCCATGAGCATGGCCTAAAGGTGATCGGGCTCGTGGACAAGCTCGTTGGCATGGATATGATCTTGCCTTCGGAGTTGACCACCGACGTGTTGCTCTTATCGCTGCCTAGCTCATTTGATCCTTTTTTGGTGAACTTCAACATGAACAAGATGGAACCGACCCTTGAGGAGTTGGTGAACATGCTTGTTACGTTTGAATCCACCATCAAGAAAGAGAAGTTGGTTCTTTATGTGGGTTCTTCATCTGGTACGAAGATTGATCCACATGGGAAGGGAAAGAAGAGTTCTTTCCAACATCCCAAGAAGAACGTGCCCTTGTTAAGGCAATCTCCGAATCCCATTGAGGCAGCCAGACCAGTTAAGGCTGACAAGACTGATGATGTATGTCATCACTGCAAGAAGCCCGGACATTGGAGGCATAATTGCAAAGAATATCTTGCCCAGAAAAGTTCTGGAAATGGTATGTTCTACATTGAAGTAAACATTTCAATTAACTCTACTTCTTGGGTATTGGATACCAAATGTTGATCACATCTCTGTAATGTGTTACAGGTGATGGGAAGAAGTAGGAAGCTTAGGGAAGGTGTGACCTTCTTGAGGATGGGCAATGGAGCAAGAGTTGCTGCCAAGACCTTAAGAAATGTTTACTTATTGCTGAACAATGATTTTAAGTTAATTTTAAGAGATGTTTTGTTTGTACCTTTTTGGTGAAAAACATTGTTTCCATTTCTATTGTGATAAAGATGGATATTTTTGTTTATTTAGCAAAGGTGTTTGCAACATTTACAAGAATGAATGTTTTATTGGTACTTGAGAACTTGAAAACGATCTCTATAACTTAAAATTGAAAGATATTCTACTAAATGTCCATTCAAAGGCATACACCATATGAGATATGGATGGGTAAGCCTCCCAAATATTCTTATCTTAGAATATGGGGGTGACCTGCTTATGAAGCAGGTAGTGGGAGATAAATTGGATTGTTGATCCATTTTATATTACTTTGTGGGATATCCAAGGAATTAAGTTGGATATCATCCCCAAGAAACATAGGTGTTTGTTTCTAGGAATGCAACCTTTTTGGAAAAGGATTTTCTATTGGATAGAAAAGGGGAGATGATAGAACTCGAAGAGGTTCGAGAGACACCCACAACTATAGAACCCACACCCGAAGAGCCAAGTGAGGAGATACAAGCTCCTAGAAGATCCGAGAGAGTCTCGAGACCACCTATGAGGTATGGTCAGCTTCTTGAAGAGGGCCATGATGAGCCTAACCATGGATGTGATCCAAGGACCTTCAAGGAAGCATTATCTGATGCCGATTCATCCAAGTGGCTTGAAGCAATGGAATCTGAGTTGAATTCCATGCATTCGAACCAAGTGTGGGATCTTATGGATCCACCTGAGGGAATGGTTCCCATAGGGACTTGGGGCGGATGGGAAGGTATTGACCTTCAAGACGTGATTGGTGGCAAAAGGATGTACTCAAAGACAAGGAGTTGACTTTGAGGAAACCTTTTCCCCAGTCGCAATGTTCAAGTCCATAAGGATTTTGCTAGCCATAGCTGCATGGTATGACTATGAGATATGGCAGATAGATGTTAAGACAGTCTTTCTTAATGGGGATTTTAAGAAAGTGATTTACATGTCTCAACCTGAAGGGTTTACATCTGTCGGAAGTGAGCATATGGTATGCAAACTTCAGAGATCTATTATCTAGGAGTTGGAACCTTAGATTCGATAGTACGATCAAAGAGTTTGGTTTTACTAAGAATCCTGAGAAACCGTGTGTGTATAAGAAGGTCAGTGGGAGTGTTGTGACATTCCTGGTGCTTTATGTTGATGACATTCTACTCATTGGGAATGATGTAGGAATGTTGCAATCAACTAAGATATGGTTAGCGAGTAAGTTCTCGATGCAGGACTTGGGTGAAGCATCTTTTGTATTGGGAATACAGATCTATTGAGATAGATCAAAAAGATGGCTTGGTCTCACCCAGTCCACATACATTGATACTATCGTGAAGCGCTTCTCGATGGATGAATCCATGAGAGGACATCTACCAATGTGTCATGGCGTGTCCCTATGCAAGTCTGTCTCCCAAGACTGATGCAGAGATAGTGGCGATGACACGCATTCCGTATGCTTCGGCAATTGGTAACATCATGTATGTGATGATATCTACACGTCCTGACGTGGCGTGTACACTATGTGTAGTGAAAAGATATCAATCAAACCCTGGTCTTCCACACTGGAAAGCTGTGAAAGACATCCTCAAGTAGTTGAGAAGGACCAATAAGTTGTTCTTGGTCTATGGGGTGGAGAACTGAAATTGGAAGGCTATACCGACTCTAGCTTCCAAAGCGATATCGATAACTCGAAGTCAACCTCTAGGTTTGTATTCATGCTCAATGGTGCTGCTGTCTCTTGGAAGAGTTCCAAGCGAGACAATACTGCGGATTCCAGCACAGAGGCCGAATACATTGCTGCATCAGATACAGCAAGAGAGGCTGTTTGGATAAGGAATTTCGTCTAAGAGTTGGACGTCATTCCTAATGGAGTTGCTCCTGTCCCGGTGTTGTGTGACAACACGGGAGCTTTTGCTCAAGCAAAGGAGCCAAGGTCTCATCAGAAGTCCAAACACGTATTGAGAAAGTACCACATCCTCGGAGAGATTGTGGAAAGAAGAGAAGTGTCTATTGACACAGTCGGCTCCGCAGACTATGTTGTTGATCCACTAGCTAAGCCTTTACCTGGACCATTATTCGACAAGCATCGCGAATCAATGGGTTTGTAGCATATGGGTAGTTGGCTCTAGTGCAAGTGGGAGATTGTTAGAGTAGGTGCCCGTCGAGCCAAGTGTTGGCCGAGTGTTCACAATGAAACTCTATGTATAAGTAATCTTTATTTTAATAATGTTTGAAATTATTATTTTGGCACATCTTTATCTGTATACCCATGCTAGTTGCATAGATAAAGCCCTTGAATATACAAATAGTAGAAAGAATATGAGATGCTCATATGATGAGTATCATGAAACTCATATTTGTAATACTGTATATTCTAAGCGGTTCCTAGTCGATTCAGCCGCCACTAAGAAGGATATAGGCCGCTCGAGTTAGAGACTAGTATCTGCGATGTGAGTATCATGTTTCATTGGTAGGGGACATTGTGATGTCCGAGCATGCAGATAGGTGCTCCTGGTAGAGTGCACTGAACAACCCTCCATAAAAGGACTTTCCAAGTGGTTCTCACTTATCGAGTGGAAAAGTCCTGGTTTATGGTTGTACACCATTAGTCCTTATGACCCGGGACAACATTGAGACTCTATTTGATAGAATTACACTTTGACTTGTTTACCGACTCTCATGGGGTCATCAGGTGGCAAGGTTGGGTGTTCTGTCGAAACACATAGGAGTCGATGCATTGTAGTCGGGGATTCACCGCTTACCTTCGGGTATGGATATCCTATGTGTTATCATGTGTATGTAGGTTGAAATCTCTGGCCAGAGTATGGTTGTAATTATGAAAGGGGTTTCATAGATTACACCATTGATGCAACTACAACATGACACATAGTATCGATTCATGGACAACTCTCGATAAACCAATGGTTGTCGAATCGATCGGGATATATGAGTTGAAGGGACCGTACTATATGCTAACCATAATTGAATGGTTCTTGCAGGCACTATCATTTGATACCTAGGGAATCATGTAAGCGATGCTGCTAGGCGTTTAACATGATTGGTTGGGTATTATCAGACTTGAGTTCTGACGTTCTTAATATCAAGGAGTTGATAATTAAGAATGGAGCAATTGGGGTGTGCTCGTATAAGGACATGTTTAGTCCGAATCACATGGAGATGTGAACCCACGGCTAGTTGTATCAATGAACCATTGAGGGCCACACAAGTACTAGCTATCTAGATCCCGTTGAGAAGTAAGGAAAATTAGAAGTATGACTTCTATAAAGGAGAAAATAGTTCAATGTGTTGAACGGCTTATAAATGAGTTTATAAGCATAAAGGAAAAATAGAAGTATGACTTCTATGAGAGAAATGTAAATTTTAATTTATGGAAGTGTTCTTAAATAAAAATTTGGCCAAGTGAATAATGTATTTGAAAATTGTGATTTTCATAGACATTATTATGGACTAAATTAAATTAATTCAAGTGTTGAATTAATTAAACATTAGTGGGCCTAGTAGAGTCCAAATAATTAAATTAATTCAAGTGTTGAATTAATTAAATAACATTGGGCCTTGTAGAGCCCAATTGAAAATAATTATTAAACTAGTGGGCTTGAATAAAATCAAGTAAGGATTAATTGGGCTCAAATGTGTTTGAGACAATTTAAATTAAAATTCCATGGGAACTTTGTAATTGTTACAAGCCCACTCAAATGCATGCATGGGAAGGTGAAAGGTTGGAGACAACTTTTGTAACAAACAAGGCATGGCATGCACATGCTAGACTTCACTTTTTCAAGCACCAAGAAAAACTCTCCACCCTCTCTCTTCCCACCCCTTGGCCGAATTTTCTACTCCTTTTTCTTAAAATTTTTGCTTATTCATTTTGATGAATTGATAGCAAACTTCTCAAAGAAAATTCCTCACATTTTCTAGTGCAAGTGTAAGGTGGATCTTCCTAGTTGGTGGTGGGCTTGATTTTGAAGAAAGGAGTACAAGGAGGCTTGTAGATTGTCTTGCCTTGTAGAGCTTAGTTGCTTGTCAACTAAGTTAGTGCCAAACGTCAATCTTTTAAGATTGATAGGTATATTTTCTCAACACCCTATGCATGAAAGTTGAGATTTTTGTATATGCTTGCACAACTAGTACATGGTGTTCATTTTTGAAAAATCTTCTACCAAAATTTCGGTTTTCATGAAGAATAAAATATTTTGTGCTTCCGTTGCGATTTTGAACACCTTATATCGATCCCTTTCACATTGTTCAACAACATTGCCGCTGTCTCAAGCGCATATCCCCAAAAGGATGGCGGCAACTCCGTGAACCCCATCATAGACCTAACCATGTCCATGAAAGTCTGGTTACGACGCTCCGAAACACCATTCAACTGTGGTGTAGCGGGCGGAGTCCACTGCGAGAAAATCTCATTCTCTCTAAGATACTCTTGGAACTCGGCACTCAAGTACTCACCACCTCGATCCGATCGAAGTGTCTTGATGCTTCGTCCCAATTGCTTCTCTACTTCACTTCTGAATTCTTTGAACCTTTCAAAGGCTTCAGACTTGTATTTCATCAAATACACATACCCATACCTCGAAAAGTCATCGGTAAAGGTGATGAAGTAGGCATGTCCATGCTTAGTGGTGATGCTAAGCGGACCGCACACATCGGTATGGATCAAATCCAATAACCCTTTGGCTCGCTCCACATGGCCCTTAAAGGGAATCTTGGTCATCTTTCCTTTTAGACAGGATTCACAAGTCGTGAGAGCATTAATATCAGACATATCAAACATGGCAACTCCCACTAGCTTGTTCATCATTCTTAGGGAAATATGTCCTAATCGAGCATGCCATAATTGTGCCATATTAAGAGTATCTTGTTTGCGCGTGTTTGTTGTTGTTATAGCTTGGACATTGTTAAGTGGAATATCTTTCAATTTTAAGGTGTAGAGATCGTTTTCAAGTTCTCCAGTACCAATTAAACATTCATTCTTGTAAATGTTGCAAACACCTTTGCAAAATAAACAAGAATATCCATTTTTATTAGCATAGAAATGGAAACAATGTTTTTCACAAAACTAGGTACAAACAAAACATCTCATAAAATTAACTTAAAACTATTATTCAACAATAAGTAAGCATATTCAATAGCCTTGGCAGCAACTCTTGCTCCATTTCACATCCTCTAGAAGGTCACACCTTCCTTAAGCTTTCTACTTCTTCCCATCACCTGTAAATCATTACAGAGATGTGAGCCACAACCGGTATCTAATACCCAAGAAGTAGAGTTAATTGAAATGTTTACTTCAATTTAGAACATACCGTTTCCAGAACTCTTCTGGGCAAGATATTCCCTGCAGTTACGCCTCCAATGTCCAGGCTTCTTGCAGTGATGACAAACATCACTAGTCTTGTTAGCCTTAACTGGTGTGGCTGTCACGACGGGATTCGGAGATTGCCTCAACAAGGGCACGTTCTTCTTGGGACGTTGGAAAGAACGCTTCTTTCCCTTCCCATGTGGATCAATCTTCGTACCAGATGAAGAACCCACATAAAGAACCAGCTTCTCTTTCTTGATGGTTGATTCAAACGTAACAAGCATATTCACCAACTCCTCAAGGGTCGGCTCCATCTTGTTCATGTTGAAGTTCACCACAAAAGGATCAAATGAGCTAGGCAATGATAACAGCAACACGTCGGTGGTCAACTCCGAAGGCAAGATCAGATCCATGCCAACGAGCTTGTCCACGATCCCAATCAACTTCAGGCCATGCTCATGGACCGAGGCCCTATCTCGCATGCGCAAAGTGATCAGCTCCTTGACGGTAGCATGCCTAAGAGGCCGTGTTTGCTCACCAAAGAGCTCCTTGATATGCAAATGAATGTCAACAGCACTCTTTGCATCCTCAAAACGCCTCTGCAGCTCATCATTCATAGAAGCCTGCATATAACACCTGGCTTTCAAGTCATAGTCACACCATTCCTTGTAAGTTTGCACTTCCTCAGGAGTGCAGTCAGCCGGAGCCTCAACAGGGGGCGACTCAGTCAGTGTATATGCTATCTTTTCCGAATTCAAGACGATTTTCAGGTTTCTTAGCCAAGTGAGGTAATTAGGTCCAGTTAATATTTGTTTTTCGGGTATTTTCTCCCACTGTTTTGACATTTTCACTACCCTCTAGTGAAAACGGGAAACTCCTTTCCTCAGTAGGTACGTAAGGTCCAATTAGCGAATTATGATCCCGAATAATATCAGCCAATCATAATTCCTAAAAGGTAGTTTCCAATTGCATCGCCATGCAACCCTATACGTAAACTTTTGTCTCACGTTTGATTAGGACCCAATAATATGACGTCGTTCATCTTTACATGTCAAGCCTAACCCATCGATATTGAACCTTAATGGACGGTCGCCATGAGTTCCCTCAATAATATGAGCCAAAATCATGGGAGTTCCACGTAGTTCACATCACCATGTCAATGGATGTCACAGCTTTCCGGCACCCAAAGCTCCCCCAATAATATGAGCCGAGCCCCGAGTACAGGTAGCGTTCATCATGCACCCATTGTCGATGGAAGACAAGGAAATTATAAACAAATCTATAATTCCACTTTTCGGGCTTGATATTAATTTTGAATCTTATTCAAAATGAGGGTTTTTAATTTTGAAAGGTCTCATCATTAATTTTATTTTAAAAGCTCGTCATGTTTGATCGTATGTTTGCCGGATTCATGCAACTTTGTTATTATCATAATAATAATGCACATACTCATTATTTATAACATATCATGCATATATTATAAACAGTAAACAAACAAGGATAATCAATCGCCCCAATACTAATGGTCCGTGTGAGCTAAACACGGGCCTAGATCCAATCCTAGGGTAATGCAAGGGATGCAAATGCAACTATTACATTAGCTTCCAATATTTACATCTCTTCGATCTTCATAATCATCATGGCCACCATCTTCCAATCTTGATCATCCACTATACTAATATTTACAAATAAATATACATGGCAAATAGGGATACATCTCATGGGGGGTGGGAACGGGCCATAAACCAAACCCACTTTATATATTGATAATTATTACAATCATTCAACACAAAATATCCTAGCATACACCTAGCAAATTGGGCTTGGGCTTTTGATCATCCTTCATGCATAATATCACATATCATACACCATAAATTAATTATCACAATAATTAATTGAACTATTATATATCTTGATCCAATCACTAACCGCCACGATTATAAACTAAATTAAAAAAGTATACAAACACCTTTGTCTACTTTCAAATTAATTTATTTATAACCGAATTTCTTGTAAATCACCATTTACTATAAATATTTAAAGTCCAACTTAAAATATTTATTTCATGAGAAAATATTTGCAACTTTTGTAATTTTAAACTTAAGGGCCCAAAAACTTATTTTTCACCAAAAACATTTTGGTACATTCAAAATTCACAAATATGTTAGCCATCCAATGGCCCAACAACTCAAGGACCATGACACTTTGATAATCCAAAACACTTTTGGAAACCCTAGTCGCCATCGCCGGAGCCGGAGCTCCGTCGCCGGATTCCGGCAACAAAAAGCTTTTTTTTTATTTTAAAAAGGGGGGGTTTCGGGCAGCCCCTTGGGCTGCCCTTGCTGCCCGTTTCAGGCTGCCCGAAATGGGCAGCAACAAGCTGCCGAAATATGCCCCAAGGTAGACTTGATTTTGTTGTAAAATTTTGTTCTTATGCGGTTAGAAATCGATCTCAACATAATATCTTGTAAATGCTACACAAAATCGTAACCATAGCTCGGATACCACTTGAAAGGGGATCGGTTACGGTGACCGGAAGTGCAACAGAAGTTTAAAAATTGAATTTTTCATGAATATTTTCGGCCACCATGAATGTGTGTGTAACAAATACAAAAATCTCAACTTTCATACATAGGGTGTTGAGAAAATCGTTACCTATCAACCTCTTGAGGTTGATGATGACACCAACTAAAGTGTAAACACTTTAACTCTTGTATGGCAAGAAAAATCTACAAGTTTTCCTCCTTTCCTTCAAGAATTAGGCCCACCACCAACCTTTTAGATCCACCTCACACTTGCACTATAAAATGTAAGGTTTTTTTCAAAGAGAAGAGAGAGTGTTTTCAACTATGGAAGAACACAAAAATAAGAGAAAAATTTTGAGAGAAAATTGCTCCTAAATTTCGGCCAAGGGGTGTAGAATGAGGGAGGGAAGAGTTGTCTTGAGAGTGTAAAAAGCTGATTCAAAAAGGTAGCATGCCATGCATTAGTTTAATCAAAAGTATTCCCCAACTCTTCACCTCCCAAGCATGCAATGTGACTTGGGCTTGTAACTATTACAAGGCCCATGGACTATTTAAATTGTCTCAAACATATTTGAGCTCAATTAGACTTTACTTGATTTTACTCAAGCCCACTAGTTAAATAATTATTTTTAATTGGGCTCTACAAGGCCCAATGTCATTTAATTAATTCAACACTTGAATTAATTTAATTATTTGGACTCTACTAGGCCCACTAGTGTTTAATTAATTCAACACTTGAATTAATTTAATTTAGTCCATAATAATGTTTATGAAAATCACAATTTTCAAATACACTATTTACTTGGCCTATTTTTAATTTAAGAACGCATTCATAAATTAAAAATTATATTTCTCTCATAGAAGTCATACTTCTATTTTTCTCTACGCTTATAAACTCATTTATAAGCCGTTCAACACATTGAACTATTTTTACTTCTCAACGAGATCTAGAAAGCTAGTACTTGTGTGGCCCTCAATGGTTCATTGATACAACTAGCCGTGGGTTCACATCTCAATGTGATTCGGACTAAACATGTCCTTATATGAGCATACCCCAATTGCTTCATTCTTACTTATCAACTCCTTGATAACAAGAACGTCAGAACTCAAGTCTGATAGTACCCAACCAATCATGTTAAATGCCTAGCAGCATCGCTTACATGATTCCCTAGGTATCAAATGATAGTGCCTGCAAGAACCATTCAATTATGGTTAGCGTACAGTACGGTATTTTCAACTCATATATCCGACCGATTCGACAACCATTGGTTTATCGAGAGTTGTCAATGAATCGATACTATGTGTCATGTCGTAGTTGCATCGATGGTGTAATCTATGAAACCCCTTTCATAATTACCACCATACTCTGATCAGAGATTTCAACCTACATACACATGAGAACACATAGGATATCCATCCATACCCAAAGGTAAGCGGTGAATCCCGACTACAATGCATCGACTCCTATATGTTTCGATAGAACACCCAACCTTGCCACCTTGTGACCCCATGAGAGTCGGTAAACAAGTCAAAGTGTAATTCTAGCACATAGAGTCTCAATGTTGTCCCGGGTCATAAGGACTAATGGTGTACAACCATAAACTAGGACTTTTCCACTCGATAAGTGAGAACCACTTGGAAAGTACTTTTATGGAGGGTTGTTCAGTGCACTCTACAAGGAGCACCTATCTGCATGTTCGGACATCACAATGTCTCCTACCAATGAAACATGGTACTCACATCGCAGATACTAGTCTCGAATTCGAGCGGCCTATATCCTTCTTAGTGGCGGCTGAATCGACTAGGAACCGTTTAGAATATACAGTATTACAAATATGAGTTTCATGATACTCATCATATGAGCATCTCGTATTCTTTCTACTATTTGTATATTCAAGGGCTTTATCTATGCAACTAGCATGGGTATACAGATAAAGAAGTTCCAAAACAATAATTTCAAATATTATTAAAATAAAGATTGCTTATACATAGAGTTTCATTGTGAACACTAGGCCAACACTTGGCTCGACGGCCGCCTACTCTAACAATAGTTGGTATAAAAGCCAAGGTTTTCCCCAAAAGGTTGTGTACTCTCACTTCGAGAAGCTCAAGAAGTCACGCCTCAAATCTGTGAGTTTTTACTGTTTTATATTTTATATGCTTAAAATTCTTTTAAATGTTTATATGATGCATGATATAAATGTTAGTTGCCTGCTGCATGAAAAATGATTAAATGCATGTTGGGTAGTGAAATTGATAAGAACTTAGAGAAGAATAGGATGCATTCACTACGTGAGCTGGATTTAGGAGTCGGTGTTGAGAAATTTTTGAGTAAGACAATTTTCGATATTTTGAGCACCGAATTTGTTGGGATCGGTTAGGGGGATCATCGTTGAGCTACAATAGCTCGGTTCTTGTAACATTGAACACCGATGAATTAAATCGAGTTTGGTGTTCAAACCAAGCAGAAAATACTCGAAATAATCCTTCGTAGAAACCGATTAAATATTTTGTAAACCATTTAAAATATATGCAAGTTGAATGAATAAAAAATATTTCAGTTGAAGCATTTTATCAAACACTTGGTATACAATATTTTGGTAATTGAAGAACACATAAAATGCTTCAACAATGCTTCTTTAAAACTATGGAAATGATAAGTAAATGCAATAAACAAATAGACACGAATTTGTTTATGGATGTTCGGAGATTTCAACACTCCTACGTCACCCCTTCTTCCCCTTGGGAAGGATTCACTAGAAGACTTTGATTTATACAACACCTTGTACAAACCCATTCAGCAAGGGCTTACACCACTGCCTAAACTGAACTCCTAGCACTCAAGATTGTAGGCAGCACCTCACAATCAGTATATTGTTTAATGTCTCATATGCAAAGACTACATACACAAGTTTTACGTCTTTGTGCAAGACTCACTCAACTAATCTGTGAACTTCAACTCTCTCGTATATGTGTGAGTGATCGTGTGTGAGGAATATATCAGTTACAGTGTACATCTCAAATGTATCCTCACACAAAGGCTTGTGCTCTCAACTAGCTAATATATTCATGCTAACTGCCCATGCTTTGAATCCACTTCAAAAGCTATTGTTTGATCTTCAATATGTTGTATTTATAGGCTCCAACACTGATATATACGTTAGACACAAGAATATGACTGTTTGAAAAGTTTATGTACTGTTTCGGGAATTGCAACGGTCAAATTCAGCTTGCTGGGCAATTTCCCGACTAGTCAACTTTGGTCAACTCAACTGGTCATTCAGTTCAACTGGTCAGCAGCTGGTTCAGTTCAGTTCAGTTGGTCAACTGCTGGTTCAGTTGGTTCAGTTTCAGCTGGTGTGCTGAAATCAGACTAGCTGATTTCAGTTTGTACAGAACCAGTAACTTCATCATCATTTATCAGCATCTTAATCTTCGATTCAAACTTTGACTTCTCAAACTGATTTGTAGATCTTTGTCTTATCTTTCCAACGCATACTTAATCGCTTCATTTCGATAACCGAGCTGAGAGATATGACCAAAATACCGCAGCTGCTCAAACCCAACTGATTGCTGTTTTCGTGTGATCAGTTCGGTAATTGAGCGATCAGTTAGACCATGATAAAGTCCGATTTTGCCCAACTTACGTGAAATACGACTTGTTTAAAATTGAGTTTTCTGATCAGTCCAATTGACGGAATGTCATTTGCATCATCCAGTTAAGAGATATCATCAAAACACCGAAGCTTGCCAGAAATTCAGTTTGTGCAGAAATCAGTTTCAACTTGCTTCTTGTGTTTGCAACTTCACACTTGAGTAAATATGTTAGAAACACAATAACAAGTTTTGTTAACATCAAAATCAAGATTGCGAACATGAAATGTTCCAACAGAATTGTAGAGTAGGATTTAAGTTAGAGGTTAAGTTTGAGGTGAATAAAAGAATCTAAGCTTTGCAATCGTCAAGTCAAGGAAATTTTGAGGACGAAATTCAATTTAAGGAAGGAGAATTGTAACGTCCGAAAAAGCAACCTACGTAAACCGCATGCATGCAAAATTATTTTAATTGCTTAATTTTTTTAATTAATTATTTTTAAATGCTTGCATGATGTTTATTAAATGATTAAATGTATAATTGCATGATTAAGTGATAATATGACATGATTATATGAAATTAAGGATTTTTCCCGAATATTCGATAATAGGCAGAGAAAAGGAGACCGGAGACGACCAAGACAAGAATATTTATTTTTCATTAAATAATAGCAAAGCTTCCTAATATGATTTAATTTTCCTAAAAATGATGGAGTTCGAATTATTTTACGAGTTGAGCTCGAACCGGTTTTGGGCAAACAAAGAGTTTTAAAAGATCAAAAATATTATTTTATGGAAACTTATTTTTATAAACTTTTATTATTTAATTTATTATTGTTATTGGGCCCAATTTAATTAATTTAAGTAGGCCTAATTACTCTTAATCTTGCAAGCCCAAAACCAAATCCCATTAATATGTAATTAAATTTATAAGTAAATATTCAAGGTGTTTTAAACCTCATAAATCTCCTCCATCAGCCATGAATCACACCTCAAAGCACACACAATATTTCGAAAAAATAAGGAGAAGAAAAAGGCTAGGAGTTCTTCGTCGTCCAACGTCGCACCCTCGTCAATGATCGAATAATCGAGCATTTTACATGCAAAGGCACATTCCTAAACTCCTTTAAACATCATAAAAATTGTATTATGCATGATTTAATTGTTTTTGCATGAAAAAAATAGGTATTCAATAATTTTTACGGTAGAATGTTTATACGACATTTTTACGATTTTATGAAAATCGTTTTTGAATCCAACGATACGCTACCAAGGTAGGATTATTATATGATTGAAATATGTACAAAACATGATAAGTATTGAAGGTAATAGGCTGGAAAAACCGAGGAACAAACCAAGTAGGGGCAGTGCTGGTCTTGGTCTAGGGCTAGGTTGGGTTCTAGGGAGGCTAGGGTTCCAGCTTGGGGATGGGGAAGAGTCCACGTGAATTGGGACTCTCCCCCATGTGCTGATCGCGGCTACTATGGTTCGGAAGAGAGGGCATCACGGCTAGGGTCAAGTCAAGAGGGTCCTATAGGGTCCTAGGGTGAGGGGCAAGGGCTGGGCCAGGGGCTGGAGTGGCTGCGCTGGCCGCTGGTTCAGGAGAGCGTGAGGGTGCAGTAGCACGCAGGAGTGTTGTTCTTGGTTCAGAGGTGCGCTGTGTGGACTCCAGGGCTGGGGCTAGTCTGGGTAGGGTCTGGGCGTGGTCCAAGGAAGGTTAGGTTTAGGTGGGCTTGGTGTTGGCTCAACTGGAAGTGTCCTAGGGTGGCTAGGAAACTTAAGCGTGAGTTAGCATGCTGGGCGCAGGTGGTGTATCTTCGGGCAGGACGTTTTGTATTTTGGGGTGATGGCTTGAGGTGGCTCAAGCGTGGCTCGAGTATTTTTTGGAGATGGCTCGGGGTGTTCGATTATGTGTCAATTTCGAAAATTAAAGAATTAAAATTGAATCCAGGGGTCCATGGGTGTGTCCCATGACTTTGAAGGGTAGAATAAATAATAAAAATGTTATTTTTAAAATTTGGGATCAAAATAATGAGTTTAGAATTATCCGGGATTTAATCGCCGCACGAAATATTAATTAAATAATTAATTGAAACACCTAGTTTTATGCTTTATAAAATTATGAAAAAATATATTTAAACTTAAATAATTATTTAGAATAATCCCATGCCATTAAAAGTGAGAAAAAGATAAATTCGAGAATTTTTACGTCCAGGGGCAAAACGGTAATTTTACACTTAAGATATTACGTAAATGCTTGGCAGCGTCCCGAAGGATCATAATGCTTGTAAAATGATATTATATGATTTAAAATGATGATTTTGATGATAATATATATTTTTATGATTTATGGTAAAGCAGTGCAATTTATACTGTTTAAAATGCTATTTTTGGAAAGATGTCTTACTTTATGATTTTTTAAAAAAGGGAAAAATATTTTGAAGGATGTGAATTTAATGTGACAAAAAGATATGATTTAGGATATATGATTTTATGGGGATGTCGTGAGGGGAGAAGGCTCCAGAGGGAGCTCATTTACGGGAGAAGGCCCTAGAGAGAGCTCATTTATGGGAAAAGACCCTAGAAGGAGCCCGTCTATGGGGGAAGGCCCCTGAGGGAGCCCCGAACATCGTATTTCCATGGTGGAGCCTAGTGCACATCCCCATGGACCATTTGGAGCTAAGACTGCAGTCGAACGAGGATAAAAGCTAGTCACTTCAAGGATCAAACTTCATCCAAAATGATATATGATTGAAAGCTTATAATAAAAATGATTTTTATCATATATGATTTATGATGATGATTAAAGCTATTTAAAATGATTTATTTAAGCTCAAAAATTATTTTAAATGATTTTTGTAAGGATTTATTTATTTTTAAAGTTATTTTAAAAAAAATTACGATTTATGATTTAATTATGCTAAAATAATTTTAAATGGTTTTTTTTGTCCAAAAGTTATTTTAAATAAAAATATGATTTTAATGCATGTGAATGTATATGTATTATTTGATATACATGTTTAGAACGTGTTGAGTCTTTAGACTCACTAGGTTTGTATGATGCAGGATTTGATGATATATGGGAGGTGCTGACGATTGAGTGGATCGAGTTCAGCAGTACATAGCCGAAGGCCTTTATGTTTCCGCACTAGCTAGATAGATTTACGATTAAAAGATCTATGTTAAGAATTTTTATTAGAGATATTTTTATGCTTCATTTTATTGTTTTTTGATCTTTTAAAAGTCGATTTAGGATTTTGTTAGTTGGTGATTCAGGATTTATTTTATGCACTTGAGATTTCATATATTAAATTATTATGATGGTTGATTATGTTAAGTTATTTTATTTAGTTTAGTATTTATAATATATGATTAGAAAGAAAAAAAAAAACCAAGGTCGTTTCAACAACAGTTAGGGTAGTTGAAGCAGCTGGTGTAGAAGGTTCCCCTTCTCTGGTTTGCTACTCAAACTCATAGGCTTTTAAATCAGAAAATAAATCATGAAGTTCGACCTTGTTCAGGTCCTTTGATTCTCGCATTGCTATGGTCTTAACATCCCATTTTTTGGGAAGATCTCTGACTACTTTCAGTGCTACCTCTTTATTTGAATACACCTTTCCAAGTGCATTCAGTTCGTTTACTATGCTACTGATTCTTTCATCATATTCGTGCATGAATTCTCCAATTTTCATCTTGATATTTTCGATTTTTTGAACAGCAACAGATAGTTTATTCTCCTTGATTTGATCATTGCCTTTGCAGAGCTGAATCAGTTTCTTTTTAGATTTCCTTAGCAGTTTTGCACATTTTTATTTTGCTAAAAATGAATTTATCCAGTGTTTTGTACAAAATGTCTTTATCCACGTTATCCAAGTTGGCTTTTTCTTGTCTTCAGCTGTCCATTCATCTCGAGTTTTTTCAATGTGGTGTGTTGCCCCTTCAGTTATGGCAACAACAGTGTTTGCCTTTAATACTTTCATGAGTTCGTCTGTAATAACGTAACACATGTCATCGTCTTGTGCAGCTAGATGAGCCTGCATTCTGATTTTTCAATAATCAAATCCCTCTCTGGAGAACATTGGAATGTTGTTGAATGAAGACATGGTAATCAGTTTGTATATTGAAATATTCAGGAACAAGATTTAACTGCTCTGATACCACTTGATAATATCGGGTAAAGGTGAAAGAGTGTTTAGAAAGGAGAGGTTAAATAAACAATAACAATTTTCACAACATTTATGGGGACCCAAGCCTAATTCATCTTCAAATCGTCATTGGGATTAAATGGATCAATTAATTGTATGGGTCTAATTTTTTTTTAAATACATAAGTGTGCAACCTATAATAATCAATCTTATTTTATTTACAAGATCAAAAGTAATATCTACATCAAGATCCATAGTACAAGTCTTGTACAAAATACAACCATAACATACTAGTGTTTATCAACTACAAGCCATGTGTTGAACAAAAGCTCTACTTCTAAGTCCGGATCTCCACTCTAATCTCGATCTCTCATCCACTTCTCGACCCTGATCATGTTCCACCTGTTGTCATGCACACATACAAACACAACAACAGCCGGATAAATCCGGTAAGAATGTAATTCCCAGTATAAACAACGTATACATGTATTTCATATAAACATATACAAAATCATATAACAGTTATCAAGAACATGTATCATAATCTGAAAGACATGAAACGATATAAACTATAAATCAAACTCTTTGATTCTTAATCTATGACTCGACTCTTCTCTAGTCTATGGATCTCGGTTCCCAGACGTTGGCACCTTATATCGAATCTCTGAAATAGGAGTCGATCTACTCCTAAGCACATCGATATAAAACCAAACATCCAGTGTCTTGGTACATCTGCCAAAAACTTGGCACCTCTGCCAAAGACTCGTTCTCGATATCTATCTTCTATTCTCTGATTTTCTATAAATCAATAGAATAAGCATATACATTCAAGAATTACAAAGGTAATAAAACAATATCAATAAGTATGTGATTTTGAGAAACTCAAGTTATCTCTTACTCGAATCATATCTCCCGGTTAACATTGATTTATACCTTTTTTCTCGGTCTGACGAAGTCGAAGTCTTGAATTCGAAGCTATCAACTCTCAATCTGGCAATGACATTCAAAATATACAATATCACCATTCTATTCAAAACAAAACATCTCAATCTTATCAAATTCTGACGTCATAACTGTACAATCTCGATATATCCCATCAACTCAACATCAACAGATACAAATCATATCTCATAATCGATAACAAACACAATCCGATATTCTCAAAATATGTATAATCTCAATCAATTCAATCTGAAAATGATAACAATTTCATACGATATCCGTTCTTCAATCCGGTTTTGATTATACTATTGTCACATTTGAGGAACACATAATATAGATCAAATCATGATTCTCCCAATAATATATTTTCAAACCATGCTGAAAAGAAATCAAACTTACATCCTTTTGAAGCCTTCGACGAGAGGAGCACGGAATTAAATTCGGATCGAAATTCTGACCGGCGGATATTGTATAATTCAAATTCTAAAATATAAAAGCTTGAAAATTCTCCCTAGGAGCCTCGGTTCTTTCCTTTATCCTTCTGAAAGAGAATGAAAATTTGTTTGATACAAGTTGCATGAAAGAACATGTGGCTTCTTTTCCATACAGCACGTCTCGCGCATATGCGCGACCATCACCGGCGCATATGCGCGAGACCTACTGTCTCGGCGCATAACAATTCCTCTGCTCGCGCATATGCGTGCCCTGTCCCCGCGCATATGCACGAGACCTACTGTCTCGGCACTTGTAACTTCTACATTCTCGCGCATATGCGCGCCTTGTCTCGCGCAAATGCACGAGGTCTTCTCGCGCATATGCACGCCTCTTCTCGCGCATATGCGCGAGGCGTTCTGCCCTCGCACATAATACACATGCTTTCTCAACTCTTGTCTCGGTGCGGTCCTTCTAATTGCAACAATTCATAAATCATAATCTCGGATTAACAGAATAAAATCTCGGGCATTACAACATTTTTCTCTTTTTATGAGTCAGTTTAGTGATAAACTGATACTCGAAAATCTTTTAAGTCGATATCAATCAGTTAACAATAAAAGTGAGGAAATAAACTGACTGATAGATAGAATAAAACTCAAATAAGATGTTGCGACTTTGATTGTTGCACTCCCAAGAGCAGGTTGTCCACAAGTAATATAATTCGGTGAGTCCGAATATCGTATCCACAGGGAAGCTAAGGTAATTACAAGTCCACTACAATGTCTTTTGTTTTGCTTTTGTTTTTGTTTCTTTTTAATTTTAATTGTTTGAATATTTAATGGGTAAATTTTAATTGTTCAAATTTTAATTTAAGTAGTTGAGATTAAAGGATCCACTCTTGGTATTTTAATAAAGTTAACATTAACGAACAATATTGAAATCCGCTTAATAAAATGGTTCCAGTATATTAAATAATCATATTTATATTATGTTAGAAATTATTATCTCATCAATATATAATATATACCAAAACTTATAAATGTGGTCAAGTATTTATTGTGCTATATATATATTTGTAAACACTAAATCAAGGTTCCCACTTTAAATGGTTGGTAAAACCAAACTAACATTTAAATGGTACCAAGAAAATATTATTATGATATATTTATATATAGTAAATCAAGGAATCCAAGTTAAATGGTTGGTAAAATCAAACTAACATTTAAATGGTTCCAAGAATTTAATATTATAATATATTTATATATAATAAATCAAGGCATCCACTTTAAATGGTTGGTAATACCAAACTAACATTTAAATGGTTCCAAGAATTTAGTGTAACATATAGCAACAATAAATCAAAACTCCCACTTATAATTAGGGTATAAAAATGCTTAAAGAAATAAATATAACATAAACAATAAATAATGATTAAATAATATAAAACATAGATTCTTACCTTTTAATAACCTTATTATCATTCCAAGAGTTTCACCTTATCATCTCAACTTTAGGAAGTTAGCTATTCATTATTCAAAGTGTAAAACTTTGAATATGAAATTAACATGCTAATTATATTTAAATGAATAAATAAAGGAAAAATATAGAGAGAAATATTATGAACTCAAAGGTTTGTTCATAGAATGAGGGATATCTCAATACATTACAATGCACCCCTATTTATAGCCAAATTTGGGGAGACAACCACAAATAAAATATTATTTTTTACACATAAGTCTTCATTGGTGTTCCAAGAAATTAATATTATATTACACATCACTTTTGAAAATCTTCTTCTCCGAATTTGCTTCTTCACATAAAATGAAACATGTGGATAATTGAGTTGTCTAGTTGTGGTATTTTTTTCAGAATATTTGACCAAGTAATTTGAGAGATATGGTCAAAATACTAGAGCATGGTAAAACTGCCACTCCTTTGGTAACTTTAATTGTTGCTTAATTTGATCCCACTTGTGAGAGGATTTTTATCTCATGCTTGACAACAATATTGTAGATCTTATAATCAACTTTCTACAGGTCCAAGAATCATCTTAATCCCATTTTCAACGCCAAGGTTATTTTTGTTTTATCGAACCTGTAAAAAATAGTAAAAACTTATAATTACACAACTTATATTTTATACAATTTATTATAAAACATATAATATTTAAACATTTAATAAAACAAAAACTATATATTTATATTATAAAACATTTAATTAATGTACAATTTTTATGTTTATCACACCTCCCAACCAGCTTATTGCTAGTCCCTAGCAATTTAAGCGTTAATAGCAATACAAAACATATTGATTAATTTAAATAAAAATGTAATCAGAACTATCTAAGTGTTTAAATTAAATTTGAAAACTATCAAAGTTATATCAAGATCATCATAATTATAATTTATGAAATAATTTGAGATGATTAATTCAAAGCTTATTTCAGGTAGTTAAATGTACACGGCCTTCAGAAATTCCTAGTAAGAGTCTCAACTCCATATCCTCACAGGTTAATAAATGTTTCAATTTATGGCAACGATTTCTCTCATGGAGTTGGAATACAGATAAATGCTCAGAAAAATGGTTTTCAGAATGCAGACAGACAAACGAGCCAAACTAATCAAAAGAAAGGAAATCCATTGATTTACAATCCAGTTGTTCTTATTATATTTTTTTTTCTTGATTATTTTTTTTTACATCATGGAATCAAACTAAGTTTATGCTTCTTGACCACATATTTATTTAATTTGTACAATGTATTTCTCTCTCTCTCTTTCTTTTTTTTTTATTTGTATTTTTATGAGAAAAAAATGGGTCGCAGCATATAACTTAAATTACATAAATCTTCAACATCTTTCTTTCTTTTTTCTTTCTTCGTTTTTTTTTCCAGGAAATATCAATTTTTTTTTTCAAAATAAGAACTCAAGATCTAAACAATTGATAGCCTCTCCGATGATCAATAAAGACTCGCAAGCTGTTTTCTCAATCCTCTCCACTCACTCACAAAATATGTGTGAGTTCAAAAATTTTAGGCACTCTTATAAGGTATATCTTGGGCCATATACTTTAATACCTAATTTTATCACAATGGTTAATCACTCAAAAAGATTTCATAAATCATATTTTTATATTGATCAGAATATTAAAAATGACCTTTTTTCAAATAAAAATTTAAACATTCTTAAATAGATTAATGCATGTTCTAATTTAAATCTTTCAAATATGTAATGTATGACATTTTTGCAAAAATTACTAAGGTACAAACAATAAACATGGTTTTATTTTAAAATAATATTTAATTTTTTTTTAAAATTTGTTTTTTTTTTTTAAATGTGTTCTCCCCCCAATCAGAATATGACATTGTCCCTAATGTCAAAATAGCTATTAATAAAGAGTACATAATGAAAGAGATATCACCTGGAATTTTATTGAAGATGACAAACTGAAACAAACGCAAACCAATCCACGACTTTTGAATCAATGATCCAACTTCCTTTTCTTACTGCTTGATTGCGACCAATTGATCTTTGTTATCATCGGATCAGGCTTATGAACAAAAGCTTCCAAATCATCAATTAATTGATCGGCAGTCGAAGCACAGATGAGCATCCGTCGTGAATTTTCTGAAATGAAATTCTGTTCCACAGCTTTATCAAGAAATGTCAACAAACTGTCATAATAATTATTGATATTCAACAAGCTCACAGGTTTATTATGGATATTAAGTTGTGCCCAAGAAACAGTGTGAAAAATTTCTTCTAATGTACCAAAACCACCTTGTAGTGCGACAAAAGCATCAGAATTTTCAATCATTTGAGTGATTCTTTCATACATAGAAGAAACTTTTAATTCCTCCCCAATCTTAACACCTGTAATATTTCCTTCAGCTAAAGCTATAGGAATAATACCCAAAACCTGACTACCTCCAAGATGAGCAGATGTTGAAACAGATCCCATTAACCCAATATTACCTCTCCCATATACCAAGTGAATTTTTCTCTCAGCCAATATCTTTCCAAGATTATTCACTGCTTCTACAAACACTTCATTTTTTCCAGGACTCGACCCACAAAATACACAAATATTTTTCAATGTTTGTGCAGAGGATCCAGCCATGTTTTTACTTACTTTTTTTTTCTGCGAAAATAGAAAGAAAGATGAGAGATTTTATAGGGGTAATAAGTTATCATGACAAAAATATGGGTCACAGCTGTAAACAGAATAAATAGTAAAAAAATAATGACACACATGCTTATAAACAGTAGTGTGATTGTGGCTCACAATTTTCCTCTGGTTTTACGTCCAGAAACGGCTTCAACGCCTTCTATGAGTCGAGGATATGCTTCTCATCCAATTTTCTTATAAATTGGCAAACAGGGTCTTTTTTAGTCAGATTCCCAAGACTATGACGCTCATCTTGAAATTGTTTCCACAAACGGAGAAGTTCAATATGCACATGTCCACTAGAATGCGTCTCAAAAGTCAATAAGATGTTATCTAAAGACTCCTTGCTCAGCCCATTCTTAATGAAATCAATTTTATCTTCTCTGTTATTGGAAACACATCCCAAAGATCTGCATCGTTTGTCACAAGTCCATCTTGCACACTTATGACAAACCCCTAAACTTTTGGCCCTTCATTTTTTCGCATAAGTGCTTTTTCCTAATCCAGGCAAATACCGAATGAGCAATGATTGTGGAACTTCTCCTCCTAATCAGACCTTAGCTTCAATTACAAGACGAATATCTTCTGGAATTCCTTTTTGCATTAGCAATCTCAATCTTTCACACCTTTCTGCATAAATTTTTCTTAGAACATTTTCAGAAACAGAGGGAAAATATTTACAAATTTTTGAGAAATTTCATCCATTTTGAAAAGAAAAGAAATGATTTTTTTTTATTTTTGTATCAGCAATTGTGGGAAAATGATTTAACCGAGTATGAGAGTCACGGAGTACCGTTATCCGCCATTTAACCGGGAAAATAAAAAGATTAAGGAAACCTGAAATAAAAACAAACAAAATTAAATGCAACATAAAAATTTAAGGATCAGAAAGGAAAATAAACTCTTCTTGAAAGATTTCATTTTCCAAAAATGGTTTAAGCCTTTGTCCATTCACTTTAAAAACATCACCATTTTTAGGATTTTCAATATCCACAGCTCCATAAGGATACACATGCTTTACAACATATGGGCCTGTCCATCTTGATCGTAATTTTCCTGGGAATATGTGAAGTCGAGAATTATAAAGCAAAACTTTTTTACCAATCTCAAAAGATTTTCTAAGAATTGTTTTATCATGAAATGATTTGATTTTTGCTTTATAAATCCTTGAATTCTCATACGCATCATTTCTGAGTTCATCAAGTTCATTAAGTTGCAATTTACGCAATTTGTTGGCATCATCCATGCTTGAATTTAAAGTTTTGATCGCCCAATAAGCTTTATGTTCCAATTCCACAGGCAAATGACAATGTTTTCCATAAACCAACCTATAGGGAGACATATTCAATGATGTTTTAAAAGCTGTTCGATATGCCCAAAGTGCATCATTAAGTCGCAGAGACCAATCTTTTCTATTTGAGTTAACAGTTTTTTCCAAAATTTGCTTTATCTCCCTATTAGCTAATTCGACTTGTCCATTTGTTTGAGGATGATAAGGAGTTGTTACTTTGTGAGTAATACCATATTTTTTCATTAATGATGCAAATGGTTTATTAACAAAGTGAGTTCCCCTATCACTTATCATAGCTCGAGGAATTCCGAATCTACTAAAACTATTTTCTTTCAAAAATTTGATGACGATTTTATGATCATTTGTTCGACATGGAATTGCCTCTATCCATTTGGAAACATAATCAACTGCAACTAAAATATACAAGTATCCAAACGACGGTGGAAAAGGTCCCATAAAATCAATTCCCCAACAGTCAAAGATTTCAATTTCAATGATAGGATTCAAAGGCATCATGTTTCTTTTTGAAATTGCACCCAATTTTTGACAATTTTCACAGATCTTGCAGATTTCGTGGGTGTCTTTAAACAAAGTGGGCCAATAAAATCCACACTGCAAAATTTTTGCAGCCGTTTTCTTTGAAGAAAAATGTCCTCCGCATGCTTCTGAATGACAAAATTTAATGACACTACTTACCTCATTGTCGGGTATGCAACGTCGAAAACTTTGATCTGGACAGTACTTGAACAGATACGGATCATCCCAATAAAAGTTTTTTACTCAAAAATTTTCTCTTATCTTGGGAACTTCATTGCGGTGGCATTTTTCCTGTCACAAGAAAATTTACTATGTTAGCAAACCAAGGTGTAGTAGTAACTGAAAATAGATGTTCATCAGGAAAATTATCGTTAATTGGTGTCATTTCAAAAGATGATCCTGTTACTAGTCTCGATAAATGATCGGCTACGACATTCTCGGTTCCTTTTTTATCTTTGATCACAATGTCAAATTCTTGGAGCAACAAAATCCATCGTATCAGTCGTGGCTTTGCATCCTGTTTCGTCAACAAATATCTAATAGAATAGTCGTTGATCCAATCAAATAAGAACGAAATTTATCTAATGCAAATATTACAGTAAGTAGTTCTTTTTCAGTTGTGGAGTAATTCATTTGAGCATTGTTTAAAGTTCTACTTGCATAATATATCACATAAGGCTTACCGTTTCTTCTTTGACCCAATACTGCACCGACTGCATAATCACTCGCATCGCACATGATTTCAAATGGTAAATACCAATCAGGAGGTTGCATGATAGGAGCTGATGTTAAATGTCGAATGATTTTATCAAAAGCATTTTGACATTCTTGAGTCAACTCAAATGCAGTGTCTTTTGTTAAGAGGTTACAAATGGGTTTAGAGATTAAACTAAAGTCCTTTATAAACCTCCTATAAAATCCAGCATGTCCCAAAAATGAGCGAATTTCTTTAATGGTTTTTGGAGAGGGTAAATTGGCAATGACATCAACTTTTGCTTTATCAACTTCAATTCCATGAGATGACACGACATGTCCCAAAACAATTCCAGAAGTAATCATGTAATGACATTTTTCCCAATTTAAAATAAGACCTTTTTCCTCGCATCTTTTTAAAACTTTTTCCAAATTTTCAAGACAATTATCAAATGTATTTAAAGACAGTTAAATCATCCATGAAAATTTCCAAACAATTTTCAACCATGTCGCAAAAAATGCTTAGCATACATCTTTGAAATGTTGCTGGGGCATTGCATAATCCAAATGGCATCCTTCTAAATGCAAATGTTCCAAAAGGACATGTGAATGTAGTTTTATCTTGATCTTCGAGTGCAATGGGAATTTGATAATAACCTGAATATCCATCGAGAAAACAGTAGTATGGATGACCTGCCACTCTTTCTAAAATTTGATCCAAAAATGGTAATGGAAAATGATCTTTTCTAGTGGCGTCATTTAATTTTCTATAATCAATACACATCCGCCAACTAGATGGGACTCGACTTGTTAACAATTCACCTTTTTCATTTTTTATCACTGTGATGCCAGATTTTTTGGAACTACTTGTGTTGGGCTTACCCACTTACTATCAGAAATAGGGTAGATAATCCCAACATCAAGTAGTTTGAGAACTTCAGTTTTCACAACATCTTTCATGTGTGGATTTAATCTCCTTTGTGGTTGTTGAGATGTTTTTGCATTTTCTTCTAAGTGAATTTTGTGTGTGCAAATTAGTGGATTAATGCCCTTAAGATCTTTTAGTGTCCAACCAATTGCATTTTTATGTCTTTTAAGCATATCAACTAATTTACCTTCTTGATCACTTTCTAGTTTGGAAGAAATTACCACTGGATATGTTTCATCTTCTCCAAGAAATGCTTACTTCAATTCTTCTGGCAAGGGTTTTAACTCCAATATTGGTGGTTCGTCTTTGTTCTCATATTTTGCATCAAATTCTTTCTCTGATCCTGTTAACGAGTGATACCTGATAAAATCATCAAGATCAATTTCAATATTTTCTTTAACAGTTTCAATTGAACAAATATCTAATTGATCACGAGTACTCCCTTCTTGAATGTTTTCTTCCACAAGAGTTTCAATAAGATTTTCATCTTCACTTTCATCTCCTTTGTCATGTGGTTGCTTACAAAGATTAAAAACATTGAGCTCCAAGGTCATGTTACCAAATGACAACTTCATTATTCCATTCCTGCAATTTATAAGAGCATTAGAAGTTGCTAAAAATGGACGACCCAAAATTACAGGAATTGCATTACAAGCTTCGATAGGTTGTGTATCTAAAACTATGAAATCGACAGGATATACAAAGTTATCAACTTGGACCAAAACGTCTTCTACCATACCTCTTGGCACTTTAACAGATCTATCGGCAAGTAAAAGTGTTACCGAAGTAGGTTTTAACTCGCCTAGATTGAGTTCTTGATAAACTGAATATGGAAGTAAATTCACACTAGCTCCAAGATCAAGCAAGGCTTTTTTAATCTTTCGTTCTCCAATAATACAAGAAATAGTAGGACAACCAGGGTCTTTGTATTTCAAAGCATTATTATTTTGAATGATTGCACTTACTTGTTCTACTAAAAATGCTTTCTTTTTCACATTCAATTTTCTTTTCACAGTGCACAAGTCTTTCAAAAATTTGGCATATGATGGTACCTGTTTTATTGCATCTAATAAAGGAATATTAACTTTTACTTGTTTATAAATATCATATATATCAGAATTCAAATTTGATTTTTTTGTATTTTTCAATGCATGAGGGAATGGTGGTGACACTGTCTGTTGAACCTCCTCTTCGCAAGTTATGGGTTCCACTTCCTTACCCTTTGGAGTTGATTTATCATCATCTTCACAAGGTTCAAGAATGGATTTTTCCACAACCTTACCACTTCGAAGGGTAATAACAGATTTTACCTGATCCATCGGTTGAGTTCCAGAAGTTCCAGTTTGTGTATGATGATCCTTGGGATTAGGCAGAGGTTGTGAAGGAAATTTACCTTTTTCATGAACATTAAGTGCAGATGCAAATTTAGCAAGAGTATCTTTCAAATCTGTCATGGTTTGAGCAGTTTGAGTATTGATAGACTCTTGCTTTGCAATGAAAGAATTCAATGTATCTTCCAAATTTCTTTTCGGCGGAGGAACATAAGGTGCATAATTTTGAAAATTTTGTTGATTTTGAAAATGTGGTTGCGGAAATTGTGCAGCATTATCATTCCTCCAACTAAAATTTGGATGGTTTCGCCAACCTGGATTGTAATTTTGAGAAAATGGTTCAAAATTTGGCCTTTTGAAATTGTTCAAAACATTGGCTTGTTCATGGAGACATTCTTTAAAAGAGGGCAAAGTGGGACAATCTTTTGTAAAATGATCACTTGTATCACAGATGTGACACGCAATTTCTTGAATAGATTTTAATTGACCATTCTTTTTCAATTCAAGTGCCTCAACTTTTCTTGCCAAAGAGGTAAATCTAGCTTGAAGATCATGTTCATCTTTGAGAGTGTACATACCTCCACCAGATGTAGGAGATTGAATCTTGTTTGATGGTTCGATTGTACCTATAGTGTCCCAATTTTGAGCATTTTCAGCTAATGAATCGAGATACTCAATTGCCTTGTTTGGATCTTTATCTTCAAATGTTCCATTACACATAAATTCAACCATTTGCCTATCTTTAGGTGTTAAGCCTTCATAAAATTGAGAAACAACTCTCCAAATTTCAAAACCATGATGTGGACAAAGATTAAGCAATTCTTTGTATCTATCCCAACACTGATAAAAAGTTTCTCCTTGTTTTTTAGTGAAAGTGATGATTTGCCTTTTGAAAGAATTTGTTCTATGAGATGGAAAAAACTTTTTCAAAAATTGTTGTTGCAATTCATCCCAAGTTCGAATGGATCCCGATCTAAGATTTTGTAGCCAAGTTTTAGCTTTATCTTTTAAAGAAAAAGGAAAAAGCTTAAGGCAAATGGTGTTCATGCTACAATTTAGATCATTATATGTGTTGCACACTTCTTCAAACTCTCGTAAATGCATGTATGGATTTTCAGAATCTAAGCCATGAAAGTTGGGTAAAAGTTGGATAATAACAGGTTTAAAATTGAAATGAGATGCATCAGGGGGAAAAACTAGACATGAAGGTGCACTAGTACGTGTAGGATTCATGTGATCTCTAAGTGTTCTTCGTCTATCATGATCATGTTGAGATTGAATTTCATCTTCATTTTCTTGGATGGGTTCTTCCGCCATGTTTTGTAAAAATAAAGGGTTGTTTCGAATGAGTCGACCACTAAGTGTACGTGACCAAATGTTCATACAAATGCAAAAGAAAAAGAAAAAAAAACACTTAAAAGCAATAAAAATTCAAATAAAGAAAAATAAACTATAAACAATATTAAATAGACTTGAAATTAAATTATACTTCCCCGGCAACGGCGCCAAAAACTTGTTGCGACTTTGATTGTTGCACTCCCAAGAGCAGGTTGTCCACAAGTAATATAATTCGGTGAGTCCGAATATCGTATCCACAGGGAAGCTAAGGTAATTACAAGTCCACTACAATGTCTTTTGTTTTGCTTTTGTTTTTGTTTCTTTTTAATTTTAATTGTTTGAATATTTAATGGGTGAATTTTAATTGTTCAAATTTTAATTTAAGTAGTTGAGATTAAAGGATCCACTCTTGGTATTTTAATAAAGTTAACATTAACGAACAATATTGAAATTCGCTTAATAAAATGGTTCCAATATATTAAATAATCATATTTATATTATGTTATACATTATTATCTCATCAATATATAATATATACCAAAACTTATAAATGTGGTCAAGTATTTATTGTGCTATATATATATTTGTAAACACTAAATCAAGGTTCCCGCTTTAAATGGTTGGTAAAACCAAACTAACATTTAAATGGTACCAAGAAAATATTATTATGATATATTTATATATAGTAAATCAAGGAATCCAAGTTAAATGTTTGGTAAAACCAAACTAACATTTAAATGGTTCCAAGAATTTAATATTATAATATATTTATATATAATAAATCAAGACATCCACTTTAAATGTTTGGTAATACCAAACTAACATTTAAATGGTTTCAAGAATTTAGTGTAACATATAGCAACAATAAATCAAAACTCCCACTTATAAGTAGGGTATAAAAATGTTTAAAGAAATAAATATAACATAAACAATAAATAATGATTAAATAATATAAAACATATATTCTTACCTTTTAATAACCTTATTATCATTCCAAGAGTTTCACCTTATCATCTCAACTTTAGGAAGTTAGCTATTCATTATTCAAAGTGTAAAACTTTGAATATGAAATTAACATGCTAATTATATTTAAATGAAGAAATAAAGGAAAAATATAGAGAGAAATATTATGAACTCAAAGGTTTGTTCATAGAATGAGGGATATCTCAATACATTACAATGCACCCCTATTTATAGCCAAATTTGGGGAGACAACCACAAATAAAATATTATTTTTTACACATAAGTCTTCATTGGTGTTCCAAGAAATTAATATTATATTACACATCACTTTTGAAAATCTTCTTCTCCGAATTTGCTTCTTCACATAAAATGAAACATGTGGATAATTGAGTTGTCTAGTTGTGGTATTTTTTTCAGAATATTTGACCAAGTAATTTGAGAGATATGGTCAAAATACTAGAGCATGGTAAAACTGTCACTCCTTTGGTAACTTTAATTGTTGCTTAATTTGATCCCACTTGTGAGAGGATTTTTATCTCATGCTTGGCAACAATATTGTAGATCTTATAATCAACTTTCTACAGGTCCAAGAATCATCTTAATCCCATTTGCAACGCCAAGGTTATTCTTGTTTTATCGAACCTGTAAAAAATAGTAAAAACTTATAATTACACAACAACTTATATTTTATACAATTTATTATAAAACATATAATATTTAAACATTTAATAAAACAAAAACTATATATTTATATTATAAAACATTTAATTAATGTACAATTTTTATGCTTATCATAAGATGACACAAGATTTTATGGATATTTGGATATTTCAAACACTCCTACGTCACCCCTTCAATAACAAATATATGATATTTACTAAAAGACTTTGATCGATACAAAGAGTTGTATAGACATACTTCAGTTTTTGATTTAACAATGCCAAATTGAAACTCTTAGTTACGAACCAGTTTACAGTACTCGATTGAACTTAAATGATATAGCACAACTGATCTTTTCAAGATCAAGTATGATGATAATAACAGTCTGTGCTTGTAAGCTCGAAGTATAGCCTTGAATGCTATGAATGTAAAAAATAAGCATGAGCTTTGAAATTTGCAAAGATTTCAGTAGAGTAACAGCTTAGTTGATAGAATAGTAAATCAATCGAGTTGATTCAAAATCCCTCTTTCTCAGCAGCCCTTCTCTGCTATTTATAGGCTTTGCCTCCAACGGTAATATTGAATGCAATTTGAAACTTTCTATTCATTTTTTCTCACGTCAACATTCTTCTGACAGTCAGTACACTGCCACTTTTCTGAAATGCGGCGATCCCACTACTTGTTGCAGTCAGCTTTTGTATAGTTGTCGGTTGAACGTCTTTTTCCTTAATTGATGACGTGTATTGCTGAAAGATCAGCTGATAAGATGTAGCTGATAATCTCACATCTGAGATTAGTAACTGATCAGTTCCAATTGATCAGTCAGTTGTCTGCAGTAGTTAAGTTTGCTAGTCCATTTGCCTTTGAAAATCTGCATACTAATCTTCGATTATGGGCAACCGATAGTTTGCGTATTTTAGATCAGTTTCTATCAGTCTTCTTGATCAGTTAGTTCAATCTATTAAGCGTTCAGTTTGTCAAACTTTCAAAATTCAGTTTCCAACAGATAGTTTGGTGAATTCGATTGCCCAAGTGGATTTGTCTACTGATGATTTTACGGCTGACCTCTGTAGGATACGGTCGAGAAGTTCCAGCTTCTGCTCCTCTTCCTCCTCCAGAAACCCAACTTCTGACTTCTTCTCCTCTTGAGATATATTTTCTTTCCTGAAGCACTTCTAGTCTCTCCTCAAAATTTTCTAATGACATGACTGCTTCTGTAGCACTGAGCTCGCACCGGTCACACGTGCTAATGCTGACCCCTCAGATAATCATGAACCTCCATTCAGATGAGGCTCCAAAGGATATAGCTACTAGAGTTCAGGTTGTAAGGGAAGAGTTTTCTAGATCAGAAGTTCCTCTCCTGAGGTTAAAAGCTTTGTTGAAAATTTAGAAGCACACACATAAAAATATATCTGATCTTTTTCAAGATATCATATGTACTAAATTATTACTCATAAGTTTTTCAAATTTGTGTTGTATTTTGTATGAGTTTTGTAATTGATATAAACAGTCTTTATGTTCAGAATCATTCTAAGTTTTGATAAGTTTTTGCTAAGAGTTTCTGTAAACAGTGTGTAAGTCCTATTGAAGTGAATGTTTACAAGTTTTATAAAATCAAATTCTTTTAGTGGAATCCTTCTTGAAATATATGAAGAGAAAACATAGAAGAGATTTATAGTTTGAACTTTCATAAACAACCATAGTTTTATTTACTTCTAATAGCATTACTTTTTCTAGATACTCTATTGCTCGAGGTCCACTTATTTTCTTTGATTCGCTAAGTTTGATTGGGCTTATTCCGCACTGATTATTTTCTAGTTGTCCATTGTACCTACAAGATCGAGATGGGATTTGGATTGGTAACACCAATTCATGTCACCATTATTCAAAGAAAAAAAAAAGATATTTATTCATCAAGTCTAAACACCTACATCAATCCTAACTTTAACTTTTTTGCCCTTTTGACTTTTCTTTTTGCATCTCTTCATTCGCATTTATAATAAAAGGACGCACGAACAAAATTTAATGTTGCTTTCACGGACCACTAATGTAATTTGCAAAAAAATCAATATACATTAAAATATTTGGACCATTCATAAAAAGTATAAACAAAGGATATTGTGGTTTATTTGTTAGAATATGACAGAACATTGCCGAACAACAATATCGAGTTAGGTATTGCTTACCTTGTGGACGATTAATTATATATAATATAAAAATAAATTATGATAAATCAAATAAGTTTGAGTTGATGTTTCAAAATATTATATCTTGTGTCAAAAAAATCAAGTTGTTACACCGACACCATGATTTTTTTTTTTGAAACACACCATGATATTATTAAATTATATATGTTTTTTTTAAAGAAAACACCGCCGGAATCGGAGGGCTATGCGGACCTCTACCTGTGTATATAGAACAAAGAAAACCTAACGGAGGAGATTAGATCAAGACCTCTGCAAAGGTTATACAATCGTCACATTATAACAAAATAAAGATATACTACAACAGAGAGCCCGAAAACAATAAAAATTATATAAGTTGATTATATAACATATAATTGAATTAACTGATGAATAATTTGCAAGCGGGAAAGATAATATTGTTAAAGTAAAATAGGGAAAAATTGCAATATAATTTTGTAAAAATTTAGTCATATAACTAATAATTTGTTAAAATTTGGTGTCATTTAATAATTTGATTTTTTTTTTAGATTTGGTCATTTTTTTTTGCCCGAAATCACAAATCCATGAAATATTGTTTAACATTGATGATCTCTCCTAAGTAGCTCAATTGATGAGAATAAAGCTTATATCACACACATTAAAATATATCGGAACAAAAAAAAAACAACAATTTTTTTCCCAATTTTGATATATTGGATATCATTTTTCTTTATTTTTGTCTTTTATTTTATTTAAATAGATTTTAATGTGTATAACATGAGCTTTATTTTTTCCATAAAAGTCAAATATTAGAATGTCAATGTCAAATAATCATATTATATAATTTAATGGCTTCCGGCTAAAACAAATTAATAATAATTCGAGTTACTTAATGAAAATAAAATTTTGATAAGTTACAAAACAAAAGAAAATAAAACAAGGCAATTTACAAAACTGGAATAACCATTTTCCCTAAAAGAATACCGTATTAATTTTTTAGTTCAAGTTAATGACAACCCCACCCCCACCCCCCACCCCACCCACCCCCCGCGTCAAATCTTTCTCTTGGTGTAAAAAATGAAAATTGCTTTAAATAATTTGATGTACGAGATTTAATATAGAATTTTATTTTGTGGTTTTTAATTGATACTTGTACTCGATATTTTTGCAAATTGTTATTATGGAAATAATTTTTTTTAGTAGATTGTGGAAACAATTATTATTAAGATGAAATAATTGTTCATGGTAAAAAAAAATAGTGATCAACATGTGATATTTAGACTTTTCTATCATTGTAAGTTTGAATAATTTGAGTTACATCATTACTTCAAATTATAATTTTTGATAAAACGACAAACACTTAATAAAAAATTGTCATTAGAGTAAATATCACGTATTCGATTCTCATTGATGTGCTCCGATTCCCCTTGGATCAAGTAGCTAGCAGCTTTCTAAGAAGCTATCGGAACGAAAGAAAAAAAGTGTCAATTGTTGATAAATGGATTGTTGAGCGACAATAATTATTATACTATGAGAGTGATTAACACGTGACATTTGAACTGATGCATTATTTAAAATTTTGAATTATACAATTACTACTAATGCAAACAAACACATCATCCTTCAATTATTTCATTTCAAACCCCATATTTTCATAGAAAATCGACCTTGCAATATTGCAATTGACTTTAACACAATTAGAAAACCTTTTTACAAGTTTGTTTACGGAGAACTTGAGAAATTTTTATGTGTGGAAGAGATATATGTTTGAAAAATCATACACACATTTTTTTATAAAACAATATCATAGTTGAAAAATAAATTAAGGTTCCGCCTAAAATTAATTTATTCTTAAAACTTGACAATTCAAATGCTCTGAATATAATAAATTGAATCAAAATTAAGATAGTGTTAGCGAATACTTTTTAAAAAAAGAGAGATTAATGACTTTTCTTTTATAATTTTGATTTATAAACACTACCTAAGTATGATTTTCTGCTCATGAATCACACATTATATATATGAAGTTCAAATTATTTTTGAAGTTCAATTGTGTATTCACTTAAAATATTGCACTTTTAGCTTAAGAAAACACAATAATTCAAGAGTGTGTCTCATGTGAGACCGTCTCACGGATCATAATCTGTGAGACGAGTCAACCCTACCCAGATTCATTATAGAAAGTAATACTCTTAGCATAAAAAATAGTACTTTTACATGGATGACCCAAATAAAAGACCCCTCTCACAAATACGACTCGTAAGACCAGTCTCACACAAGTTTTTGCCATAATTCAATAGCTGTTTGAAAAAATAATAGATATTTGAAGTTTTCTTGTCGACCTACATCATATTAGTGATTAGTCATTAGGTGACTGATGACTTTCCAAGACCCATCCAGCTTTAAGTGAATTAAATGTAATTCTCATTAAGATCTTTAATTACAATTAACGATAGTGATTTCTTGAAGAGACTGTTATCTTAAAATATTTTGTACATTTCAGTAGTTAATTAATTATGTGTCTCATCATAGTAGACTGAATCGGATAGAAAAGTTAGATTTTAAACTGAGAAAATTATAATTTTGGATATTTATGTTTTTTTTTCTGTCTTCATCATTTATGTTATCATATTCTAGTTTTACTTTGTTATTTTTATTAATTTATTTTTGCAATTATAGTATTTTATCAGATATAATGCTAATGTGACACATACGGATCTCACGTCAAAACTTTTAGTTGAAAAATACTTAAAATTAGTAATGTTTCAAAAAAATACATGACTAAACTGGAAATTCAACAATACAAATTACTAAAATCACAAAAAGCACATGTAGGGAACCAAAATTTGCAATTTTTCTCTTTTAAATGATGGTTTTTTCCCTTAAAAACATGCATTTTTTAGAAAAAAAATAATGAGAATAAATATGGTTTTTCAGATTTTATTCTATGTTTCTTTTAAATTTTTTTGAAAATGTTTGCATCACTTTAATTTTATTTTTGAAGCCGAATGCTCGAATATATTGGACAGCCCGATTAAATTAGTTTCGAATCGGCCCACGCAAAGCCCAATAACAAACATGACCCACCCACCCCCAGTCAACCGTAGCACACAGCGCAGAAAATGCTATTTCGCCGCCATCTCCCGTCTCTAAAACCGTACTGCTCGTCCCTTTAAAATCTTGGCGGGGAACGGCGCGGCGGAGGAGGTGGCGGCGGTGATTTTTTAACCCATCCTTGTACCCAGATCTTTCATTGAAGTCCTCCAATTTTGGTGGTCTAGTCTGCCTTAATCAGCGTGAAATCGGTAATTTTGGTTTTGCCTCATTGGAAACCTAACCAGAGGCAGAACGATTTGCGATGTCTTCAGCTCGATGGGGATATTTTAGAATAATTTCCGGCACGGTAATTGGTGGGATGATTGGATTCTATTATATGCATCGAGCTGAGCTTAAGTATAAGGTCTGCAGCTTTCATCTTTGATTTCTCGATCTGGGTCCTCTCCTTTTTCCTGACAAAAATATAATAAATCTTTTTCATATGTAGGAAATGTGGAACGAGAGATTGAGGAAGTACGAGGAAGAGATGAATAATAAGAGGGAAAATGAAGAGAAATCCGATGAATTTCAACAATCTTCGTAGCATTTGCTTACACCTGAAAATCATAATATTTCTAGTTTTTTTCCCCATTTTTGTTTGTTTAATTTTCGGAATTTTATGAAGCTTTGTTTTAGATTCTGGGGGCGCACTATTCCTTCGCTTTCTTTTTCCAAAGCTTTTTTTTTTTAGTTGTCTGATGCATAAACATTGTTAGATTTGTCGAAGTTCACTCAGCAACATGATGATGCTATTAAGGAAGGTATAAATATGTCAATTTCGAGTTAATTTACGAATGTTTTTTTTTTTTATCTTCCCCCCAACTCCAATTGTCAATGTATTTCATTCATCCTCATGCATCAGATGTAGTGCAAATTTTACTATTTTTTCTGCAGGAGTATAGGCACATTATGAATTTAGGGTGTGTTTGGTTGAGTGGATTAAATAAAGATAGATTAATAGTCCAATATTTATCGTTAAAATTTTAAGTTGTTTTAATAATCATTTTGACTTGGTTTAAGATCCAATTTAATGGATAACTGTTTGATTAATAAAATTGGATCTTAAACCGGGTCAAAATGATTATTAAAACATCTTAAAATTTTAACGATATATATTTGACTATTAATCTATCCTTATTTAATCCACTCAACCAAACACTTTCCTTATTGGCAAAATTTTAAATTAATGCCATTTAAATCTGTTTATAGTGATCTTTTTCTCTATCCATCTCTGTTTATGGCCGTATATATAATTAGTGCATCTGTAATCTGTAGATTTGTTTACATCTATTGGAAGTAGATTTATGCAATTTACAATTGGTCCCTTATGCAAAATTTTCCACATCTGTAATTCCTACACCCATATTACCAAGATTTGTTGGTTGCCTACTAAATTACTTAGTGTAAGAAGGAAAATCCATAAGAGATTTGAATACGGAGTTTTCAGAATTCAGACCAGATTAATATAATGCAATTTTTTGTTTAGTTTTATATTTTGGCAAGTAATTAGCTGGCATGAGCTAATTTCTTCTCTGTAATTATTTTAATTGTTTTCTCTATGAAATTAATTTGATAATTTGGACATTCTTGGTATCAGTTCCCATTGTACAACCACTAATCACATCAAAGCTGATATTGCTAAGAATTTGAGAATTTGTTAAATGATGCACTTGCACTTGCTATATCAGTCATATAAAATTGAAATATAATTTGCTGGAACAAAAAGCAATATTAATTTAGGGTACGAGAGACAAGGCAAAAAGTTAGTCATTGAGGATGCTTTTGTCATCAGTTCAGTTGACGTGGACCCTGTTTTCTGCAGTCAAGCTATGATAAATTCCTAAAGCTTCAACAAAAGAGTGAATGAAGGAAGAAGGTTGTTTTCATCCTAGGAAGGCCAACAAATTTTGTGGAATTTTTTTGAATTGAAAGTCCCTAGTGAGTATAAACTTCATTCAAGAGCGGGAGAATATTCGTTGGTTAAAATGAGTAGAAGCATCCAATCAATGGAATCAAATACATTTAATGTCAACGACGATGATCTGTTGGTTTCATCAGTTATAACCAACAAAAACTTCATATGTTCCCAGAAACGATATAACTTCAAAAAAAAAAAATCCCCACCGAGAACAGTTTTATCTTGGTTAGTACATTCCGGGGTTGTTTCTCAGAATGAAGTAATTTGATAGGATCGATTGTCGTAACAAGAGTGTTTAGAAGGGGGGTTGAATAAACACTTACAATTAAAATTGTTCTTTAATAATATTTGAGTTCAGTTTGGTGACAAACTGAATCTCGGAATCTTGTTGGTCAATAACAATCAGTTAAACTAGAGTAGTTGCGGAAAGTAACTGACTGAAAGATAGAATACGAAACTGAAAGAAATATGCAAGAGTTGTTTCTGGATGTTCGGAGAATTCAATTACTCCTACGTCACCCCTTCTATCACAAGGATATGATATTCACTAAAAGACTTTGATCGAGTACAACACTTGTACAGACCCACTTCAGTTTGAACTTACTACTGCCAAAGCTGAAACTCTTAGTTCTACACAATATTCTCAGTGCGTAACTGATCTTAGCACTATTGAATCTAACAACTTTTAGAGAGTGCTAGTAAGCTCAAATTGTAGCCTTGATTGCTACGAATAATTCAAATAAGAATGAGCTAAGATTTTGACAGAGTAACAACAAGTTTAAGATTGAGTGATCGTCTCTTATTTCTCCAGCTGTTCTTCAGTCATATTTATAGACTTCTCTTTCAACAGTAACTTTGAGATGCATTTGAATTCTAGTATCCGTTGATTGCCACTTCATCATTCCTTGGGCAATGTTCTCTTCATTGATTGTAATACGGCGTCTTAATTGCAATAGCCGAAATATGTTGTTCTATGCTGTAATGATTGAGGTGCGGCTTTCCATATTCAGTTGAATGTTCTTTCCCGAGAAACATTCAGTTGAGATATGTTTTAACTGAAACTTATGCGGTTGAGTGTATTAACTTATCGGTTTCCAACTGATCACTTTTCTTCATTAGTTCAGCTGGTTTCAGTTGTTAAGTAATCAGTCGCGTCTTTCGCATATTCAGTTGTCTCATAATTCAGTTAGTTTCTTCAGTTTGTCAAACTCCGAAATTTGGTTTCCAACAATTTCCTCCTTTTTGGTGTTTGACAAAACTAAGCATATAGTAACTGAAGGATTGAACTCTTATAGACTGCCTTTTAACAAAAACTGTCTGAAAACAAACTGCTAAACTGCTAACTGCTCTTCAATGTTTCTTCTGAGTCATACTAACTTCCCCTTTTTGTCAAACTGAGCCATGTGGATAGATAATTGTCGAACTTCAGTAGATAAGATGCCGACATCAGCTGAGATACTGGAGATGGCAGTAAGAACTGAGGTTTGCAGTGAGTCTATTTTTTTTGCAACAGATGTTTCTAGTCTTTCAACTCGTTGATTGATCACATCTTGAGTAACGAAAAGAGCAGCAGTTGTAGCTTTGTTCTGCTTGTGTTCTATGGAAACTGAGAGTTCAGTTACAACTTCTTGAATATTCTTCAGCTTTGCAAAAACAAAATCTTCGGATCCATTCAGCTTTACAGAATGATAGAATTGGGTTGACTGAATGGATTTGATGGCATCCATTATTTGATTCATATTTGTCTTGATGGTGTTAATTTCATCGAACAATGCTTCTGAATTTGAGATTTCAGGAGACATGACTCCTATATCTTCCTAATGTGGCACTTGTTCTGGTGGAGTGAAAATTATCATAGTGCGATCAACTGTCTCTTCTTGACCTTGAGTGGAAGAAGGTTGATTCTGAGCATCAGAAACACTTTGTTCTAGAATAACAGGGTTATCTGTGGTAACTGTTATTGGAGAATTATGGGCTTGTTCTTCTGTTTGATCAACGGCTGAAACTTGGGGTGGTTCTTCAGTTTGAAGGTTTTCAACATTAGGTAACTGCTCTTCCACGGATTCAGTGAGTGTTTCCTCTTGGTTCTGAGTGAGCACTTCAGTTTGCTCTTCAGTTTCAGATGTTACTTGCTGAATTATTTCTGGAGCAACAAAAAATTGAGCTTGTTCTGCCTTATCAGAGAATTGAACATGTTCTTCAGCAACTGGAGATTGAACATGTTCTTCAGCAAGAGATGGAACATGTTTTTCAGCAACAAAAGTTTGAACATGTTCTTCAGCGATTGAAGTTTGAACTGGGTCTTCAGATGTAATCAGAACTTCTTGTTCTGTTTGTTCAGTCAGAGGATCAACTGATTCAAAATTATGTGCTTCAGTTTGAGCTTCCTGAGCAACTGACCGGATGATTTCATCGGTATTGGCGAAAGTCAGTTCGGCTTCAGAATACAGATGTTGATCCCCGGCTGTTGTTTGTGGAACCTCCTGGATTGATTTTTCAGCAAGTGAGTTCTTCAGAAGATTCGTTCTGCTTAGACGATGAAGATTTGTATTCCTCTGTTCCTGAAGATTTTTCTGGAAGAACAAGTTCTTGATCTTGTTCCCAAAACCTTATTTCCCTCTGTAGGCCACTGAGATCTGCATCCAGTTGTGTGAACACAGCTCTATCTTGATATGCAGTTGGCCCTGTGGGGTTGTAGTTTTCTTTCAACTTTCTAACCATCTTAGTGAGTTGATTAGCCCGTATTTGATCTAAAAAATATTGTCTCCTTTCCAGTGCTTGAATAATGGTAGCAGCTTTAACTACCTTCAAAACTATCTTTTCAGTTTAATAAACGTCTTCAGTTGGGATTTGTGCTTCAGTTTCTTGGCAAAAATTTCGGTCCTGAAGCTTTTCCAACGGTCAAAAGATGTGAGTTTTGATGTGGCAAATGTATTTACCTCTTCCCAAATTAGATCGATATGAGTTTGAATGGTGTGAGATGGTTATACTCACTTTTACTTAGCGGAAAACTCTTCCGCGTCCTTTGTAATGAACCTTTATAATTACAATTGAATAAATTTATGTTTCCTATAAAAAAAAAAGAATGGTGTGAGATGGCCTTGGCTCTTCCTCAAGCTTGCCTTTTCCCTTCTCTGTGGTTAGAATATGAGAAATTTGTGAGCCAGATTTTGTATACTCCACTGGTTCCTTCAATGTGACGCTTTTCGGTCTAGCCTGAGGTAAAATAGTGGGTTGATTTACACGAGTGAAGGGAGCTTTTACTCTAGTGGGTATCTTTTCAGTTGGAACTGGATCATCAGGAGGGATGACCTGCAATGGGATAGCTTGAATAGGCTTTTTAGCAGCTGACTGAGACAGACTCTCAGTAATGGTTGGTTCCACTGCTGGTATTGGTTTGGTTCTTTGTGTCCTTGGTTTCTTGATAAGTTTGGGAGAGGGAGTTTTCTCAGAATCTGATTCACTGAGAATCAGTTTTCGCTTTGTAGCCTTCAGTTGGGCCAGCGTCTTGGCTTCCTTGACTGATTTAGGAGCAGCTTGCTGCATCCCAATCTCCTTTTTGACTTTTACGAATTGTTTAGGCGAGAGATCCATCTTGGTCTTTGGTGGCAAGATATTCTTGGCAGTGAATATCTTAAATTTTGAGGATTTTTCGGCATTGTTAGCTACCAGTCCTTTGAGTTTCAGAATGTAACTGATTGGAATAGCAAACCCCATGGACTATTTTGTTGATTTAAGCATATTCTTTAGAATGCTGAAAATAATGTACATCCAGTTGACTTTCTTCTCACCCATGATGATTGTCATCACCTGGAATTTTTCAAGAGTGAGAGCTGCATATGAGCCAGCTTTAGCTAAAATTCCCTTTGCTACAATATCTGCCAATAACTGAATTTCTGGTTTCAGTTCTTTCTTTGGGTCGGAGACTTTGATTTTCCGCCCATCAAGCAGATAATGAGGATTGCATTTCCTCAATATCGGATGTTTTAACTTCAGAGAAACTGACATATCCATCAGTCGGCAAGGAAAACATTTCTCCAAAGTTTTCTTCAGATAAGATCAGCAACATACCCTTTCAGATAGAATTCATTCACCAGTAACATACCCTTTCAGATAGAATTCATTCACTTCCTTCGAGTATATTTCTTGTGAAGATTGTCCCAAAAACATTCTGAGCCCAGCAGATTCAATCTTCAAAAAGACATTTTTGATATCAGCTTCTTGAATTGACAAAACTGAGTCAAAAATCGATTGCCATGGCATTCATCATGTGAGCAGGGATCTGATTAGCCATTTCGGAAGGTAAGATGATCTGAAATTCGTAGAAAATAAGCTTCGGAAATTAGTATGCTCTTAGAACTGATTGTATGCGTGAAAGAGAAGAACTGAATTGAAGCGGGTATAGTACATTTGTACGTGACTGTTCAAATTCTGGACACGTGTCAGTCCATGAAAATTTTGAATAAAAATAAGTGTACGTGTGCTGTAATCGTGTGTATAAAGGTTAGCGGTTTTAAAATAAGCCACGTCGTCAATCTGCAGTCACGTCAATTGATTTAGAATATAATAAATTTTAATTAGTTAACGTATGTGAGAAGATTTATAAACAATCCGACTGAACGATCAGTTGGGAAACTGATTCATTTCAGTTGAGAAGTTACAAACAATTGTCTTATCAGTTAACCTTTTAAAATTAATATTCTCCCTAAATTGGTGCATAAAACATTTAAAATGACGATGTGAAAATAATTTTAAAGCTTTAAAAATTTATTATATGATAAATGATCGCGGCCCTTCAGCTTCCATAACTTCTTGGTTATAAATAGAAGTGGCTAAGTCAGTTTCAGACATATCATCCAAAATATTCAAGATAGGAATAAAATAATGTCTGATACGAGTGACTCAAGTCTTTCTCCTTTTTCTCTGGAGGCCAGGAAGACCGAGATAGAAGATGAAGTCTTCTACGAAAGTCTGCATTACTGGGAGCGATTGCAGGAGCTTGAGCTCTTGTACAACTCTGGGGAGGCCACTACTCCTGAATTGGTGGCAGAACTGAAGCAAGTGCGAAAGCACTTGAATATTGCTGTGTGGGTGGACGTCTTCAAAGACGGTCACATGTATCAGCTGATGCTCCGCAAGGAATTGAAGATCCTAAGGCGCATAGCTCATTCTCACAGCTTTCTCATAACTGCTCCTTCTTCTCTATCTGTTTGGTTGAAATTTTGGATAATTGTTGTGGAGGAGAAGTATGATGATGTAATCCAGACCAACATTTATAAGTAATGAAATATTTATCTTGTTTTAACTCTGTTTTTCGTTTTCCTGCAAATAATGAGTTGATTACTAACTGATCAGATAAACTGATATTAATTGACTTCTGACTGAAATCAGTTAACAATTAATAATTAGTAAAAGATACACTAATATTAGTTGAGGGTAAAAATATAATAATTGTTAAACTTGTATCAACTGATAATAAATAATTGGTGAAGAAAAAGCCTGTGTAATTGCGATGATGTTTCGGTTGGCTTTAGTCTTTTCAACTTCTTCACCATTTAATGTCACCTGTCCATTGGTTGAATGAGTGGAAGAATTTTGTTGGATCTGAACTGAGTGATATAACTTGGCATCGTTTTTATTCAAATGTAAAATTTGATTGACTCAGTGCTATCTTACTTTATTTTTCTGCAATCAAATTAATGTGAACAGAAGGTTTATAACAAACTGACATATGACAACTGACATCAGTTGACAGTAAGTAGTCAGTTGTGAGAAATGATTTTATAAGCAAGACAGTATTGATAATAAGTTTATGATAGATCAATTAACCCAAGAATATTTCGAAAGTAAGAAAACTTAGCCTCAGGTAATGGTTTTGTGAAGATGTCAGCTGCTTGTTGTTCAGTTGAAATATATTCTAGTCGAATATCCTTCTTTAAAGCATGATCCCTAATGAAGTGATGCATGACATCTATATGCTTGGTCCTTGAGTGAAGAACTGGATTGTAAGTGATGGCAATTGTGCTGGTATTATGTAAGGACCGTGTATCGTATTATCGTAAATCCTGTGTGATTATCGATAATAAATGAAATTGTCATGTGATTATATGTATTTGATGTATATCGTGACAATGAATTGAGAAATGAATATTGTATATGAATTGACGTTGTACGAACTTGATTTGAAAGGCCGGACGCCAATATAGTACAAAAACAATAATTTGTACAGAACATGTGGCGCCCGAGCAGGTAGAAAATTACCGCTCGAGCGCCAGGGAATATGGAATTTGTGTTCGGGCAGAACACTTCGCGCCCGAGCGGTAGTATGTGACCTGCCCGAGCGCGAAGCGAGTGGCATGGGACAGAACATGCCGCGCCCGAGCGGTAAATTGTGACCGCTCGAGCGCGGTACAAGCAACACTCGGGGACAGAATGTCTCGCGCTCGGGCGCGAGAATTCTACCGCCCGAGCGCGAGTGAGATGAGGATAAGAATGAGATTTCTTCTCTTTCTTTCTTCATTTCACCTACCGAGAGTTCGAGAGATTACGAGGGATTCGATTTCTTTCTTCTAAATCGACTTTGAAACACTGTCTAAACGCGAAACAAATTATATATTTGTGATCGTCGCGTCGAGGGCTTCTGACTGAGGTAATTTTCTTCTAGTTTCAGCAGCTCTAAATATTATAGTGCTAGAATAGCATGTATTTGAAGTTGAATTTCTGATATGTAGTAAAATAACCGACAAGAAACTCATATTCGAAGTCGGAATTGAATTATGTTATGATTTTAATTTGATATGAATTTTTGAAGTTTCAAATGATATTTGGAACTCATATTAATGATTTTAGAGTATGTTATTGATTAGAATGAGTATGTTATTGATGTAGATAAAGTATTATACTGATATTTTCAAGCTACATCAACTGGAACGAAGAATTGAGGTATGTTGCGACCGGGTAACATACGACATGTATCTGTATTATATGATATATGTCGGTTGATTGGATTGATTGGATTGGAATACGTGTCTATGTGCCTATTTGATGATTTGATGTGGCATACATGACATTGAGACTTGAGTATCGATGTACAAAATAAATGTTTTGTTAACACACATCATTTTATGCATACATCGATACATGACATGCACGTTGAGCTATGATCCTTGGATACCCTGATATGATTTGATTGGATTCCGGTGTTTGTGAACACAGTCGCTGTGCCGGTATTATATGACCCGTAAAGCATAGACAATTGTGACCCCATATGATTGGATATGAGATGTGGGATTGATGAAACTTAAAATTAATAATTTATTATATGTTAAAACCTGTATTTTAAAATTTTAAGTTTCATTAAAATTATAAATTATGTTATTTTAGTATTGTTTGTTTATATTTAAATGTCTTACTAAATTTGTTTTATTTTCAGGTTTTTTTACGTGTTGGTAAAATAATGATAACTCAAGCTAGAAAATTCACTCAGAGTCAAAGTGGTGAGAAAAGTCGTGGAACAAGGCATTAAAAGAAGGGACATGGAATTGGAGTTGAGGAGACAAAGAATACTATTACAACTACATGGCATTAATAGAATTTTTGACCCTTTCTCTCATTTGGCCTATAAATAGAGGCCTTGTGCTAGCTTGAGAATCATTATATCTCATTGTAAAATATAGTGTGAGTGTGTATCAAAGTTCTAAGTTCCAATATATTTTCTTTCATTTTCTCAACTATGAGTGATATTTTAGTGTTGATTAAAAGTAAATTCATGGCAAGCTAAATCTATTATGTCAAGGTGAAGAGAATGCATTCTTGGTGAAGTAAGATTGTTTATATTTTGTATATTCTTTCTTTATTTCTTTTCATTTAGCTAACTTATTTTCATTGTAGGTATAAAAATGAATTATTTCTTGTTATCAATTTACATCAAAAGCTTGATACCATTGAAGTGGTTATCTTGATTTGTTGTTTAATTTTGATACAATAAATATTTCATCACTTATTATTATATATATAGATATATATATTTATATAATAATATCATAATATTTCATTTAGACGATAGCGTGGCTCTGCCGGTTGTTTTAAATGAAATATTATGATTTAATACTAATATCTAACAATCTAACATTTACTTTGTCGCAACTAACTTTTATTTTTCGCATCTAACTTTTACTTTCTCGCAACTAACTTTTACTTTCCGCAACTAACATTTACTTATCGCAACTAACTTTACTTTACTGCAATTAACTTATTAAATCAATATATTTCATTTAGGCAATAGCGTGGCTCTGCCGGTTGTTCTAAATGAAATATAATGATTTAATCTAACATTTACTTTATGCAATTATTTATTTATATAGTTATAATATAATCATAGGTACCATATATAAAATATCGGTTAATTCGGTATTTTCTATAGTGGGAACTATATTATATTATGTATGTGTTTAATTTTCTTGGAACCATTATTTATGGTTGTTTCTTTTGTTTTACTTTTAGTTAAACAATATTATATAAACCAAGAATAAATCCTCAAGCCTTGACAAAATTTATAATTTGTAAACTTCATTCTTGCATTTGGTAATCTATAAATTAATAAATTTAAACTAAAAATAACCTCTCTGTGGATCGATCTCGTACTTACGAAATATATTACTTGCAGACAACCTACACTTGGGTGAATTATTATTTAAGTAGTAGCAAGTTTTGGAGAAAATTAAACACATACATAATATAATATAGTTCCCACTATAGAAAATACCGAATTAACCGATATTTTATATATGGTACCTATGATTATATTATAACTATATAAATAAATAATTGCATAAAGTAAATGTTAGATTAAATCATTATATTTAATTTAGAACAACCGGCAGAGCCACGCTATTGCCTAAATGAAATATATTGATTTAATAAGTTAATTGCAGTAAAGTAAAAGTTAGTTGCGACAAAGTAAATGTTAGTTGCGGAAAAGTAAAAGTTAGTTGCGAGAAAGTAAAAGTTAGATGCGCAAAATAAAAGTTAGTTGCGACAAAGTAAATGTTAGATTGTTAGATATTAGTATTAAATCATAATATTTCATTTAAAATAACCGACAGAGCCACGCTATCGTCTAAATGAAATATTATGATATTATTATATAATATATATATCTATATATATAATAATAAGTGATGAAATATTTATTGTATCAAAATTAAACAACAAATCAAGATAACCACTTCAATGGTATCAAGCTTTTGATGTAAATTGATAACAAGAAATAATTCATTTTTATACCTACAATGAAAATAAGTTAGCTAAATGAAAAGAAATAAAGAAAGAATATACAAAATATAAACAATCTTACTTCACCAAGAATGCATCCTCTTCACCTTGACATAATAGATTTAGCTTGCCATGAATTTACTTTTAATCAACACTAAAATATCACTCATAGTTGAGAAAATGAAAGAAAATATATTGGAACTTAGATCTTTGATACACACTCACACTATATTTTACAATGAGATATAATGATTCTCAAGCTAGCACAAGGCCTCTATTTATAGGCCAAATGAGAGAAATGGTCAAAAATTCTATTAATGCCATGTAGTTGTAATAGTATTCTTTGTCTCCTCAACTCCAATTCCATGTCCCTTCTTTCAATGCCTTGTTCCACGACTTTTCTCACCACTTTGACTCTTATTAAGGCCACAAACATGTGGGGAATTTTGTGTAGATGAGTTTGGCCACTTGATTCACCTCATTTGGATAAATATTGAAATAGTTATGAATTTTTTACTAAATGATGGTCATAGTAAAAGTAAATGTGTCCTCCTTTTGATCTTTGCACAATTTGATCATCTTAATGAGCTTTTTAGGCAATCATGTCTTCTGCAAAGTTGTAGATAACTTCTCAAGGATTCCAACCATGTTAGAGTCACCTCCATTTGAATTTTCTAGCTTGAGTTATCATTATTTTATCAACACGTAAAAAAACCTGAAAATAAAACAAATTTAGTAAGACATTTAAATATAAACAAACAATACTAAAATAACATAATTTATAATTTTAATGAAACTTAAAATTTTAAAATACAGGTTTTAACATATAATAAATTATTAATTTTAAGTTTCATCAGGGATTGATGGCGCTTCGTCGACGCTATCATATGTGTATTCCCATATCGGCCGGTGTGCCAGCTCGAGCATTGATTTGATTTGATAGTGATTCGATTGATTCTGACATGTGCTCAGTGGATGAGCATTTGACCTGATACCTCCACGACATACATGCATTGCATACCATATATCATTGTTTAGATATCTGTGGTATATATGATTGGTTGTTCCATACGGAGCTTTGCTCACCCCCAGGGGGGGGGGACTGTTGTTGTCTTTGTGTGTGGACAATGGCAGGTACTCCAGGATATCAGGAGACCGGAGAGGGTACTTCTGGTGGGAGCCATAGCTTGGGCTGAGGTTTATGTTTATGTCTTGTTCTCAGTATATATGTATATGTATCTATATACTGGGCATGTCCCGAGGATATGATATGTTCGTATGTGATTGGTTGTGACTACGTGTGGGCATGATTATGACGTGAGATGAGATACTATTTTTAGTATTAAAATAAAATGGCTTGGGCACATTGTAAAGAAAAATTAAACTCGTTTTCCCCTGTGATTAATTAACCCTAATCAGATTGCATTGTAATAACGATTAGGAGCTAAGGGCCCCACACAACATGGTATCAGAGCATAGCTGGGATTGCTCGATTGAGTCTTGTGTACACTTGAATAGGCACAAATGAATTGTGCGTTTGTGTTTTATTTATTTGTATTACTTGCTCTTACTTGATTTGATTTGAGTAAGTATCTGATGAGATTGATGATATGAGATGATGAGATTGTGAAATTGATATGTAATTGTGATATTCATCTTTTGATTTGTAGATGGATCACACAAATGAAACTGCGAGTAGCAGTACTGAGAGGATTGTTGGGCAATTTGAAGGATTGTCCATGGATGTTGTGATGGCTCGATTTCAGGATCTGAAACCACCGAGGTTCTTAGGCACTGAGAGTGCTGAAAGAACTGAGGCCTGGCTGAAGGATATCGAGCACTTGTTTAATATTGTTGAGTATTCCAAAGCTCGGAGACTGAAACTTGCTTTGTACCAGTTGAAGGACCGAGCTAAATCTTGGTGGGAAGCCGCTGAGATTGGATTGAAAGAGGCCGGGACTGAAGTCACATGGGATGTCTTCAAGGCCCAGTTTTTGGAGCAGTATTCTCCTCCTTCTTATTATACTGCTCAGGAGAATGAATTCAATAATTTGCAGCAGGGAACGATGACTGTTGCAGAGTATGCTTCGAAATTTTCTACGTTGTTGAAGTATGCACCTCACGTAGCTGCGAATGCAAAAGCAAAATATAACAGGTTTGTGAATGGATTGCATCCTGCTATATATACTTTTGTTATTTCTGGTTTGCCTACCAGCTACGCAGAGGCAGTTGAACGAGCGAAGGCAGCCGAGGCTGGACTAAGGCGGGGAGGTCCTCAGTATACTCCTCCACCTTAAGTGTCAGCTCAGCAGCCTGTCCTGCGACTCAGAAGCAGGAAAGATTATTTTGTTTGAGTAAGTTGTGCATAATTGTGTATTAATATATGAGGATAATGTGATATTCATGAATTTGATTGTCCTCCCAATGCACGACTTTGATTGTATTGTTGGCATGGATGTCTTGACGACAAATCGAGCTACTGTTGATTGTTTTCATGGGGTGGTTCGATTTCGACCTGTCGATGGACCCAAGTGGAATTTTTATGGTAAGGGTTCCCAAGCCAAAATTCCTTTGGTATCCTCTTTGAAATGTCCCGACTTTTGTTTAGCGGAGATGAGGGTTATCTTATCTACGCTGTTGATGTATCTAAGAAGGAGCCTTCTTTATCTGAGATTCCTGTTGCGAAAGATTTCCCGGATGTTTTTCTCGATGAGATTACTGATTTTCCTCCTCATCGAGAAGTTGAATTTAGTATTGATCTTATGCCAGGGACTGCACATATTTCTAAAGCTCACTATCGCATGGCACCATTGGAGTTGAAAGAATTGAAAGAACAATTACAGGATCTTTTCGACAAGGGATATATTCGACCAAGTGTATCACCATTGGGGAGCTCCAGTTTTATTTGTTCGAAAGAAAGATGGTACAATGCGAATGTGTATCGATTATAGGCAGCTGAATCGGGCTACTGTGAAAAATAAGTACCTACTTCCTCGTATTGATGACTTGTTTGATCAGCTTCAGGGTACTTCTGTTTACTCGAAGATTGATCTTCGTTCTGGGTATCATCAAGTACGAGTTCGAGACGAAGATGTGCCCAAAACTGCTTTTCGTACGAGGTATGGCCATTATGAATTCTTGGTTATGCCTTTCGGTCTTACGAATGCTCCTGCTATTTTTATGGATCTAATGAATCTGGTCTTTCGAGATTATCTAGACCGATTCGTTATTGTTTTTATTGACGATATTCTTGTGTATTCGAAATCGAAGAAGGAGCATGCTGAACATCTGATACTGGTACTTCAAACCCTTCGTACTTGTCATTTGTATGCCAAATTGTCCAAATGCGAATTCTGGATGGACAAGGTGGTATTTCTGGGCCACGTCATTTCGAGACATGTCATATCTGTTGATCCTGCGAAGGTCGAAGCTATCTTGAATTAGACAAGACCTACGAATGTTCCTGAGATCCGTAGCTTCATGGGTTTAGCTGGGTATTATCGTCGTTTTATTGAAGGATTTTTGAAAATAGCTAAACCTATTACTCAACTGACACAGAAGAATCAGAGATTCATTTGGTCAGATGAATGTGAAGCTAGTTTTCTTGAATTGAAGACGAGATTGACCACAGCACCTGTGCTTACTATTCTCTCAGGTACCGGAGGATTTGTAGTGTGTACAGATGCGTCTGGTAAAGGTTTGGGTTGTGTTCTGATGCAACATGGCAAAGTGGTTGCTTATGCGTCTCGTCAATTGAAATCTCATGAAACACGTTATGCCTGTTCATGATCTTGAATTGGCTGCCATTGTGTTTGCTTTGAAGATTTGGCGCCATTACTTGTACGGAGAAAAGTTTGTTATCTATTCGGACCATAAGAGTCTGAAATATCTCTTTTCTCAATCTGATTTGAATATGAGGAAACGCAGGCGGATGGATCTCCTGAAGGATTTTGATTGTGAGATTCAGTATCACCCTGGATCGGTGAATGTTACTGCGGATGCCCTTAGTCGGAAAGTTCAATGATTCTGTTTTAGCGTCTGTCAGTGTCGCCAAAGTACATGAGGATGTGTGTACTTCTGGTTGGACTTTTCACTTGAATTGGAATTCTGTCACTGTCTCAGCATTGCAAATTGAGCCGAATTTGATATCTAAAATACGAAAGGCTTAACGAAGTGATGCTCATATTCAGAAGTCGAAAGAACTCGTATCTGCAGGACATCAGTCTGGATTTCAGATTTCTTCAGATGGTTCTTTACGACTTAATGGTCGGGTGGTAGTCACTGATAATGCTGATTTGAAATATGCCCTTCTTCGAGAAGCACATTGTAGCAAATACAGTATTCACCCCGAAGGTCGAAAGATGTATTTGACATTAAGACCTCAATTCTGGTGGAGACGTATGAAGAAGGACATTGCTGAATTTATTTCGACATGCTTGGTCCTGCCAGCAAGTGAAAGCCGAGAGAATGAAACCTGGAGGATTGCTCCATAGTCTTGAAATCCCAAAATGGAATTGAGAGCATATTGCTATGGATTTTGTGACTCATTTACCTCGTTCGCCCAAGGGCTGTGATGCTATTTGGGTGATTATTGATCGGCTTTCGAAATCTGCGCATTTTATTCCGTATGAGCGGACTTATCCTTATAAGAGAATGGCCCGTTTATACATCGAGAATGTTGTGAGACTGCACGGTGTGCTAGTCTCAATTGTATCTGATCGTGATCCCAGATTTGCTTCTAAATTCTGGGGTAGTTTTCAAGAAGCGATGGGTACGCTTTTGGCTATGAGTACTGCTTATCACCCTCAAACTGATGGCCAAACTGAGCGTACGATTCAAACGTTAGAAGATATGTTGCGTGCAATTGTGATGGACTTCAGAATGGGATGGCAAGATGCCTTACCATAGGTTGAATTTTCTTATAATAATAGCTTTCAGACGAGTATCGGTATGGAACCGTTTGAAGCTCTATATGGGAGACGATGTAGATCACCGTTATTCTGGGATGAAATTGGTGAGAAACAATTGACTGGACCTGAAATGATACAGGAAATGAACGATAAGGTTCAGTTAATTCGGCAGCGGATGAAAGCTGCTCAGGATCGTCAAACGAGTTATGCGAATAAATGAAGACGACCCTTGGAATTCCAGAAAGGTGTCAGAGTGTTTTTTAAGATATCTCTCTTTAGAGGCACTGTTCGATTTGGCATGCGAGGGAAAGTATCTCCTCGTTATGTTGGTCCATACGAGATTCTCGATCGAGTTGGTGATCTTGCGTATCGATTGGCATTGCCACCAGCTCTATCTGCGATTCATGATGTGTTTCATGTTTCTATGCTGAGATAATATGAACCGGATCCATCACATGTGCTTGCACCATGATGAGGTTGAACTTGATCCTTCTCTTTCCTATGTTGAACAACCTTTTCACATTATGGATCGAAATGAAAAGATATTGAGAAACAAATCGATTCCGCTAGTTCGAGTGCAATGGACACGGCATGGTGTTGAGGAATCGACATGGGAATTGGAGAGCAAGATGCGAGATTCGTATCCGCATTTATTTGATGCTAATCCATCTAGTTCCATTGTATTCGATGTATTCTGATCCTTATTCTGATTTTAGTTTTGATATGTACTATAAGTGGTGACATATGTATGTTTATCAATGTTATGTATATAGAGATGTTTAAGATTTCGAGGACGAAATCTTTTAAGAGGGGGAGAAATGTAAGGACCGTGTATCGTATTATCGTAAATCCTGTGTGATTATCGATAATAAATGAAATTGTCATGTGATTATATGTATTTGATGTATATCGTGACAATGAATTGAGAAATGAATATTGTATATGAATTGACGTTGTACGAACTTGATTTGAAAGGCCGGACGCCAATATAGTACAAAAACAATAATTTGTACAGAACATGTGGCGCCCGAGCGGTAGAAAATTACCGCTCGAGCGCCAGGGAATATGGAATTTGTGTTCGGGCAGAACACTTCGCGCCCGAGCGGTAGTATGTGACCGCCCGAGCGCGAAGCGAGTGGCATGGGACAGAACATGCCGCAGCCCGAGCGGTAAATTGTGACCGCTCGAGCGCGGTACAAGCAACACTCGGGGGACAGAATGTCTCGCGCTCGGGCGCGAGAATTCTACCGCCCGAGCGCGAGTGAGATGAGGATAAGAATGAGATTTCTTCTCTTTCTTTCTTCATTTCACCTACCGAGAGTTCGAGAGATTACGAGGGATTCGATTTCTTTCTTCTAAATCGACTTTGAAACACTGTCTAAACGCGAAACAAATTATATATTTGTGATCGTCGCGTCGAGGGCTTCTGACTGAGGTATTTTCTTCTAGTTTCAGCAGCTCTAAATATTATAGTGCTGGAATAGCATGTATTTGAAGTTGAATTTCTGATATGTAGTAAAATAACCGACAAGAAACTTATATTCGAAGTCGGAATTGAATTATGTTATGATTTGAATTTGATATGAATTTTTGAAGTTTCAAATGATATTTGGAACTCATATTAATGATTTTAGAGTATGTTATTGATTAGAATGAGTATGTTATTGATGTAGATAAAGTATTATACTGATATTTTCAAGCTACATCAACTGGAACGAAGAATTGAGGTATGTTGCGACCGGGTAACATACGACAGGTATCTGTATTATATGATATATGTCGGTTGATTGATTGGATTGGAATACGTGTCTATGTGCCTATTTGATGATTTGATGTGGCATACATGTCATTGAGACTTGAGTATCGATGTACAAAATAAATGTTTTGTTAACACACATCATTTTATGCATACATCGATACATGACATGCATGTTGAGCTATGATCCTTGGATACCCTGATATGATTTGATTGGATTCCGGGGTTTGTGAACACAATCGCTATGCCGGTATTATATGACCCTGTAAAGCATAGACAATTGTGGCCCCATATGATTGGATATGAGATGTGGGATTGATGGCGCTTCGTCGACGCTATCATATGTGTATTCTCATATCGGCCGGTGTGCCAGCTCGAGCATTGATTTGATTTGATAGCGATTCGATTGATTCTGACATGTGCTCAGTGGATGGGCATTTGACCTGATACCTCCACGACATACATGCATTGCATACCATATATCATTGTTTAGATATCTGTGGTATATATGATTGGTTGTTCCATACGGAGCTTTGCTCACCCCCAGGGGGGGCTGTTGTTGTCTTTGTGTGTCGACAATGGCAGGTACTCCAGGATATCAGGAGACCGGAGAGGGTACTTCTGGTGGGAGCCACAGCTTGGGCTGAGGTTTATGTTTATGTCTTGTTCCCAGTATATATGTATATGTATCTATATACCGGGGCATGTCCCGAGGATATGATATGTTTGTATGTGATTGGTTGTGATTACGTGTGGGCATGATTATGACGTGAGATGAGATACTATTTTTAGTATTAAAATAAAATGACTTGGGCTCATTGTAAAGAAAAATTAAACTCGTTTTCCGCTGTGATTAATTAACCCTAATCAGATTGCATTGTAATAACGATTAGTAGCTAAGAGCCCCACGTATTATCACAAAATATGGGCGATTCAGTTGACGTTACTCCATAATCCTTCAGTTGTTGCTGAATCCAGATCAGTTGTGCACAACAGCTACCAGCAGCAAGATATTCTGCTTCTGTTGTTGAGGTAGCTATGGATGTCTGCTTCTTGCTGAACCAAGAGATCAGTCTGTCTCCTAAGAACTGACAAGATCCACTTGTACTTTTGCGATCAAGCTTAAATCCTGCATAATCTGCATCTAAATATCCAACTAAATTGAAGGTGGAGTCTTTGGAATACCATAGCCCAACATTTTGCGTGTATTTAAGATATCTCAGAATTCTTTTAGCAGCTGAGAAATGTGATTGCTTAGGATTTGCTTGAAATCTGGACACACATAAAGACAATCAAAAACAATATCAGGACGACTGGCTGTTAGGTACAACAATGAACCTATTAACCCTCTATATAATGTCGCCTCCACTGATATTCCCCCTTCGTCAGTGTCTAGTTTAACTGATGAGCTCATGGGAGTAGTTGCAGCTGAACATGATTCCATACCAAATTTCTTTAGCAACTCCTTTCTATATTTTGTTTGACTAATGAATATACCAGTTTCCAGTTGCTTCACTTGCAGTCCAAGAAAGAATGTCAGTTCACCCATCATGCTCATTTCAAACTTATCCTTCATTAACTTAGCAAACTTTTCGCACAATTTGGGGTTAGTTGACCCAAATATTATATCATCAACATAAATTTAAACTAATATAATGTGATTATTTTTAGTAAATTTGAACAAGGTCTTATCAATTGATCCGACTGAAAAGTCATGATCAGTTAGGAATTTTGAAAGAGTTTCGTACCAAGCCCTGGGAGCTTGTTTAAGAACATATAATGCTTTGTTCAAATAGTATACATGATCAGGAAGTTTGTGGTTTACAAAACCTGGAGGTTGTTCAACATATACTTCTTCTTGTAACTGACCGTTTAGAAATGCACTCTTCACATCCATCTGGTAAACTTTGAATTTTTGTGAGATGCATAAGCAAGAAATATTCTGATTGCTTCCAATCTTGCAACTGGAGCATACGTCTCATCGTAGTCAATTCCTTCTTCTTGCCTATATCCTTGTGCTACTAGTCTTGCTTTGTTGCGTATAACTGAACCGTCCTCGTTCAGTTTATTCCTGTACACCCATTTTGTACCTATAATGGTTTTTGAAGTTGGTCTTGGAACTAAGTTTCAGACGTTATTGTGAGTGAACTGATTCAGCTCTTCTTGCATAGCATTTACCCAGTTAGGATCAGCAAGAGCTTCATCAGTTTTCTTTGGTTCCAGTTGTGAGACAAAGGCTGAATGAATAAATAAATTTAACATTTGATTGCGAGTTCTTACTGGATCAGATTGATTTCCTATTACCAATTCTGGTGGATGTGATTTTCTCCATCTGTACTCAGCATTTGTTGCATCAGCAACTTCTTCAGATGGTAACTGAATGCAGTTTTCAGCTTCAGTTGATGACTCGTCAGCTGGTATTTGAATGTTGTCATTTTGCTGTAATAACTGATTTTCAGCATTGACTTCCTGCTCATTTAATTGATCCAATATCTCTGGTTCTGGTGTTTGAAAGATGTTTTTATTATTATGACTTTCATCTTTGTCATCATCTTCCAAACTGATATCTGTAAATCGATCAGCTAGCTCAACTTGATCAGTTGGCTTATCAGTTAGTGCAGTTTCATCAAAGTCAACATGCGCCGATTCTTCAACATTTAAAGTTTTCTTATTAAAGACTCTATAAGCTATACTAACTGATGAGTATCCAAGGAATATTTCTTCTGCAGATTTGGCATCAAATGCTTTCAAATAATTTTTACCATTATCATGAATAAAACATCTGCAGCCGAATATTTTGAAATAAGTGATTATACTTTTTCTTCCATGCTAGATCTCATATGGTGTTTTCATATGATTTTTATTAATCATTGATCTGTTCTGAGTATAACACGCAGTGTTTACTGCCTCTGCCCAAAATCTTTGAGAAATACCAGAATCTGCAAGTATTGTTCTAGCAGCTTCTTTAAGGGTCCGATTTATTCTCTCAGCTACACCGTTTTGCTGAAGAGTTCTTGCTGCTGAGAGCTCATGCTTGATTCCAGCATTTTCTAGAAAGCTTGAAAGTGTTTGATTGATGAATTCAGTTCCTCGATCAGATCTGATTCGATCAATCCCAACTGATTTTTCATTTAAAAGTCTTTTGAAGAGTTTAATCAGTTGTGCAGCCGTATGGTCTTTGGATTTGAGAAAGATAACCCAAGTAAATCTTGAAAAATCATCTACGACCACCAAGATGTATTTCATTCCCCCTAAGCTCATGACTGGTATTGGACCGAAGAGTATCCATGTGCAATAGTTCTAAGCATCGGGATGAGATTTACAGCCCTTGTTTTTGAAAGAAGATCGTACTTGTTTTCCATACTGACATGCTGAGCAAAGTTTTTCTTTTGAAAAATTTATTTTGGGCAAACCAGTTACAAGTTCATGTTTACTCAGATAGGAAATGGATTTAAAATTTAAATGATTTAACCTTTTATGCCACAACCAGTTTTGAGATGATTTTGAAGCAATAAAGCAGACTGGTGCATAAGGCTGATCATTCCAACTGACTTTATATGTGTTTCCACATCGTTTGCAAGTTAGTATGATTTCATCAGTTGATGTTTTAACTGATCATGAATTTTTATCAAGGTTGTAAATGGCGGGAGCCGGTGGCGGGGCGGTCGATGACTGCCTACCGCCTAGGCGGTGGCCAGGCGGTTGAAATTTTTAAGTAATTTTTTATAGATAATCATGCAATATAATTATTTTTATGTAAAATGTGCAATTAAATAATGTTTAAGCACAAAATATAATATCATCTAGATAATGTGCAATTAATAAAGATTCATCATCATATTAGTGTTATTATGCTAACGAAGTAATATAATTTTTCTTACCAAAAAACTAAGTTCAAATTTTCAAAGTTTCCATCAATTATCCATCATTAGAACAAGTAGTAGACTAAATATAACTAATCTTCTAAATCATCTACATATGCACCATCTACTACATACATGATACTCTCATCATCGGACTCAAAATCAACATTTTCTTCATTCTCCTCTTCCGATGTTTCTAAATCTTCATTAAGTTCTCTAATGGGGATGTTCCTTGCACTCCTCCTTGGATGTAGCACTTATTCCGCTCCCGAGGCCTCCGCTACCATTCTCCAAGTAAGTCCTGAACCCGGCTCGACCTCATCTTCATCACCATCATCGACAAGCCAACCTTGAGCTTCACTAGCTTGAGAGGATAGAAGCAAATCTCCACCCATTTCTCTTTTACTCTTCTTCTTCAAAAGATTAGCATTGAATTTGACATATACAAGATCATTCAATCTTGATGTCTCAAGCCTATTCCTCTTCTTAGTATGTATCTAAAAATTTAAAACCATTGTTAAAAAAAATGATAGATAACATAATTTATGAATTAGTTCTCAATGTTTACCCCTTCAAATTGACTCCAATTTCTTTCACACCCCGATGAACTGCTTGTCAATGGAGAAATCTCATTGCCATTTTTTGTAAGTTTGGAGTGTCACCACCGTAATTGGACCACCATCCAACTTAAAAAAGCAAAGAGGAAAAAAATAATTAAACCAATGATGGGTAAAAAAAATACATGTATTGACTTGAATAAAAATAAAGGAAAAAATATTTACCCGGGTCAAAGTCATGGTACACATCCACCTTCTCATATGCCGCGACCGCCATTTTTCTTCCAAAGTTTCCAGATTTACTCTTATATTTCAGCAATTCATCATTAGCAATGGTAGATTGCATGTCCTCGTCAGTGGCAAAAATTATCTCAACACAATTCAAAAACTCATTCATGACATTGGTGTCATTTGATATGCTTGAATCTTTGAAGTAAAAAAACGGATTCAATAAATAAACGGCATAATGCAAAGGACTATCAAGTCTACCCTTAGACTTCTCATCAATAATCTTCAAAATAGGGATTACATTTTCCTCTTTTTTGAAAGACTTTTTCATGTCTTCTTTGGCTTGTTTAAGAGCACCCAATAAGAATGCCATGGAAGGTTTCTTATCACCGTCAACAAGACGTAAAACTTTCACTAAAGGGGTGAAAACATTCAAAGTTAAAGAAACACCATTCCAAAAAGATATACTTGTTACCGTGGCTTCCGCCGCTTTCCCCTTCACACTGCTCCTTAACTTTGTTTTGCTCCATTCATCGGATGTAAACATGAGTCTCAATTGATCTTTCTTGTCTTTGAAACTTTCCAAAGTCAAAAATGAAGTAGCAAATCTAGTCACTCCGGGCCTCACAATATCACTCTTCTTGGAATATTTCCTCATAATAGCCAAAGTTCTATGATGTGCATAGATGAATATAGTCAAGGCCTTTGCTTTCTCAAGTATTCCGCTAAACTTGAGCAGTCTTCCAATTGCTGCAAGCATGAGGTTGATTGTATGAGTCGCACAAGAGGTCCAAAAAATTTGAGGTTGTGTAACCTTCAATAAATCCGCCGCCGCCATATTGTTTGCGGCGTTGTCCGTCACTACTTGAACAACATGTTGCGGGCCAATCTCAATGATATATTTTTCAACAAACTCAAATATATAAACCCCGGTGTGTGCCTCCATGGATTCTTCAATAGGACCAAGGAATGAAGTGCCTATCTTGCAATTAACACATATATTCATAATGCTTCTCCTCTTGCGATCGGTCCATGCGTCGGTCATTATGGAACATCCATTTTTCATCCACTCTTCTTCATGTTTTTTTAGAGATAATTTGGTCCTCTCAACTTCTTGTTTCAAAAGTGGCTCTCTTAAAAGATATTGACTTGGAGGTTTGTAGCCCGGACCGAATTGGCCAATCGCCTCTACAAGTTGTCTAAAACTTTGATTGTCAATTGAATGAAAAGGAATCCCCGTTTCGTATATCCATCTAGCATCATACTCATGCACGTCATTTGTAAACTTTAACTTCAAGGCATCATTTATGTTTGGTTGTCTTGCCTTCGTTGGATCGATTGCGGATGTCCACTTATCAATAGGACCGAGATTCTTTGGCTTTTTTTTTTGAATTATCTCCCATCACTTCACAATCACCATCCTCTTCATCAACACATATGTTTACCTCCGCCCTTTCTTCTTTTAATTCTTCCACCCTTTGACGCTTTTTATTCTTTCTATTTTCAAGATAGTCTCTCACTCTTTTTTTATCCTCATCGGATGCTTTTGGACATGCTTCAACTTGTCTTACAATACCCGCAATATGATGCTTCATCCTATAAACTCCTCCTTTAATAAGCCTCTTACACAACTTGCATGTAATCCAATCCCTTTTCTCTTTATTATACAACACCCCATATTCCCAAACAATATCATTAGACTTTGGCTTAAATTCCAACTCCGGTTGTTTATCTTTTTCCGCCATTAATCTTCAACAATAAATCAATAATAAAATAATAAATTAATAATAGTAAAAAAATTGATTTTTGAAATCACAAAATCTGAAATCTTATAAAAAAAAGTATGCTAAAAAATAAACATGCAGTGTCTAACCTAAAATCTATATATACTGACTTCCGGCGGCGGCGGCGGGCGGGCAGTGGCAGATTGTGTGTGGACTATGGTGGTTGAGAGGTGAGAGTGGAGAGTTGTAGTGAAAACATAAAATAAAATAAAGAAAGAGGTGTGTTAGGGTTTTAGTTTTTAAAATTGTTGACTTTGACTTAGTTTTTAAAATTGTTGACTAAGTTTTAAAAATTGTTGACTAGGTTTTAAAATTGTTGACTACTGCCTCACCTGCCTCGACGCCGCCTCGCCCGCCTCGACGCCGCCTCGCCTGCCTCGACCCGCCTCGGCACCCCTCGACCCGCCTCGACAGCCGCCTCATGCTAAGGCGGTGCGGTCGAGGGCCGCCCACCGCCTAGGCGGCCGCCTCGACCGCCATTTAGAACACTGATTTTTATCAAATTGTACCGAGAATCCATTGTCGCATAACTGACTGATGCTAATCAAGTTATACTTCAGATACTCTACTAATAAAACATCTTTAATAGTAAAGTTACCATGGATAAGCTTACCCTTATCCACGGTTTTACCTTTGGAATTATATCCAAAACTGATGTTTGGACCACTATATTTGGTCAGTTGAGATAGCATACTTGCATCTCCTGTCATATGTCGTGAGCAACCGGTGTCCAAATACCATATTGAATTTTTATTTGTACCTGTTACCTGCAAGCACACACATAATATGATTTGGTACCCATATCTATTTGGGTCCAAAACTTATTAGTCCCTTTGGAACCCATACTTGGATTAGTCTAACTGACTTTCCAGTAGTCGTGTTCCAAATTATTTTTCTCGGCTTCTGTGTGTTAGGTGTGCGGTGTACAGATGACACAGTATGCATTTTAGCTTGGTTCAACTGATTGTTTAGTCTGTATCTTTTTTGGACTGGTTTGCAGTTATAATAATTTGAATAGTTATTTGAATAGTTCTTGCTAAATCTTTTTGATGAATGACTTTCTGATTCAGTAGAGATTTTTGGACTGTAACCAACTCCATGTCTTCTGGCCTTATACATATTCTCAATTGGTTGTTCATTCAGTTTGCTAGGCTTAGATTTTTCTTGTTCTACTGTTGATTTGAAAAATTTAATGTATTTTCCTTTGTCCATGTTCTGTTTGGGTTGAGTATCTTTTGGAAATGTTTCACCTTGAGTATTGAGTCCTAATCCAGATTTATCAAAAACTGATTTTTGTGAATTTTGCATTTCATTCAATGCAGCTGATGAATTATTCCAAGATTTAATGAGCTTAGATTGTTCTGAGTTATCAAGCATTAACTTTTGTATTAATGACTTATCTTTTGTTGGAACTTTTCAAGTTCGCAATCTTGATTTTGATGTTAACAAAACTTGTTATGGTGTTTCTAACATATTTACTCAAGTGTGAAGTTGCAAACACAAGAAGCTAGCTGAAACTGAATTTTGCACAAACTGAATTTCTGGCGAGCTTCGGTATTTTGATGATATCTCTCAACTGGATTATCCAAATGACAATCCGCCAACTGGACAGATTAGAAAACTCAATTTGGAACAAATCGTATTTCACGTCAGTTGGGCAAAATCGGATTTATCATGGTCTAACTGATCGCTCAATTACCGAACTGATCACACGAAAACAGCAATCAGTTGTGTTTGAGCAGCTGCCGTATTTTGGTCATATCTCTCAGCTCGGTTATCGAAACGAAGCGATTCAGTATGCGTTGGAAAGCTAAGACAAAGATCTACAAATCATTCTTATAAGTCAAAGTCTGAATCGAAGCTTAAGATGCTGATAAATGACGATGAAGCTACTGGTTCTGCACAAACTGAAATCAGCTAGACTGATTTCAGCAAACTTGCTGAAACTGAACCAACTGCTGACCAGTTGCTGACCAACTGAAACGGAACCAGTCCAACTGAATGACCAGTTGAGTTGATCAGAGTTGACCAGTTGACCAGAGTTGACCAGTCGAGAAAATGTCCAGCAAGCTGAATTTGACCGTTGCAATCTCGGAAACAGTACAGAAACTTTCCAACGGTCATATTCTTGTGTCTAACGTATATATCAGTATTGGAGCCTATAAATACAACATCTTGAAGATCAAACAAGAGCTTTTGAAGGGGATTCAAAGCATGGGCAGTTAGCATGAAGAAATCAGCTAGTTGAGAGCACAAGCCCTTGTGTGAGGATACATTTGAGATGTACACTGTAACTGATATATTCCTCACACACAATCACTCACATATATACAAGAGAGTTGAAGTTCAAAGATTAGTTGAGTGAGTCTTGCACAAAGACGTAAAACTTGTGTATGTAGTCTTTGCATATGGGACATTAAACAATATGCTGATTGTGAGGTGCTGCCTACAATCTTGAGTGCTAGGAGTTCTAGTTGGGTGCTGCCCTTCCGGATCGGGTTTGTACAAAGAGTTGTATGAATCAAAGTCTTCTAGTGGATCCTTCCCAAGGGGAAGAAGGGGTGACGTAGGAGTGTTTGAAATCTCCGAACATCCATAAACAAATTCGTGTCTATTTGTTTATTGCATTTATTTATCATCTCCATAGTTTTAAAGATGCATTGTTGAAGCATTTTATGTGTTCTTCAAATACCAAAATATTGCATATCAAGTGTTTGATAAAATGCTTCAACTGAAATACTTTTACTCATTCAACTTGCATATATCTTAAATGGTTTACAAAATATTTAGTCGGTTTCTACGAAGGATTATTTCGAGTATCTTCCGCTTGGTTTTTAACCAAACTCGATTTAATTCATCGGTGTTCAATATTTCAAGAACCGAGCTATTGTAGCTCAACGGTGATCCCCCTAACCGATCCTAACATCTTTGTTTCTTTCTTCTCTTAGCTCAGCAATCTCCCTTTTCAGACTCAACTCATCAAATGATTCAACAGTTTTGATTTTTTTGTCCATGAGATCATTTTGCTTTGAATTTATTTCCTCAAATGATGATGCAAGTTTCTGGTACTCATTTACCATTTCATGAAATGTTAAAATAAGTTCTTCTCGTGTAAAGTCAGTTGAACTAAAATCAAATACCTGTTGACTTGTAGATTCTGCTTCAGTATCATTGGCCATTAGACATTTGACTTCCTCTTCATCACTTGAGCTATATGAGCTTTCTGGTTCTGATTCGTCACTATTAGTTTCTGCCCATTTGGATTTGTTCTCTTCAGCTAATAGAACCTCATGTTTCTTTCTATTGTTTTTCTTATCATCTCTGGGTCTTCTCTTATGCTCATATAATTTCTTTCTTCTGTCAGTTGATCCTTGACTGTCCTTTTTAGGTTTAGGACAGTCAGCAATGTAATGACCTATTTTGCCACAATTGTAGCAAGCATTTGTTTCTTCTTTGGAATTATTTCTCTGGTATTGCTTCTGAAAGTTTCCTTGGTTCTTTCTCATGAACCTCCCAAACTTTTTGATGAATAATGACATAGCATCATTGCTTAACTGATCAGCAGATTTCTCGGCTGAACCAGTTGGTTCAGTTGTGACAGCTGCTAGAGCAGTTGTAGCTGTAGGAGTAGATGGTTCTCCTTCTCTGCTCTGCAATTCAAACTCATAAGCCTATAAAACAGCAAATAGATCATGAAGTTCGATCTGGTTCAAGTCTTTAGACTCTCTCATAGCCATAGTTTTGACATCCCATTCCTTTGGAAGGCCTCTCATTACTTTTAGTGCAACCTCTTTGTTAGTATACACTTTTCCAAGTGCATTTAATTCACTGACAATACTGCTCACCCTTTCATCATACTCATTCATTGATTCTCCAACCTTCATTCTGATATTGTCAAATTTCTGAATAGCAACAGAGAGTTTATTTTCTTTTGTTTGGTCATTTCCTTCATATAACTGAATCAACTTTTCCCAAATTTCTTTTGCTGTTTTGTACATCTTTATTTTGTTGAAGGTTGATTTGTCCAGTGTTTTGTATAGAGTATCTTTGGCCACATTATCAAGATTGGCTTTTCTTTTGTCCTGAGTTGCTTTTCTTTTGTCCTCAGTTTTCCACTCTTCTCTGGGCTTTTGAATTCTCTGTGGTGCCCCTTCATTTATGGCGATTGCTGTATTTGCTTTTAGAATCTTCATTGGTCCGTCTGTTATGACATACCACATGTCATCATCTTGTGCAGCTAAGTGAGCCTGCATTCTGATTTTCCAGTCATCGAAATCTTCTCTTGAGAACATAGGAATTTTATTGAATGAAGTCATGCTTGCAGATTTATATGTAACGAACCGTACTTTTCATACTTAAAATTTGCGGAAAAATTAAAAATTTTCTTAAATATAAACATCCATACGGTCGTCACTCATCATTCATCAAAATAATATTTGAAATCAAAATCGTCCACTAAAATTTGCTAAAAGAAAAGCTGCCTCATAATATCTAACATTCAAATCATAAAATCAGAGTGTAAATGTTTTCATGCTTAAAATCTTAAGATAACGTAGGCGGTCCTCGGGTCTAGCCTCCCACTCAGTCCAAGCCTGCCCCTTGGTCACCATCTCCCGTCTCCTCATCAACATAGTCACTTGCATCGATCAAGTCTAGTGAGTCTAAAGACTCAACACGTATAAACTGAGATAACGAGTACTACATAATAAAATCGCATGCATCTTAAAAATAGAATGTACATAACTTGAAACTCAAGCTTGCACAATAAATTTGAACATACGTACGTACATAACTAGACGTGCCATCAACATTAACTTTCATAAACATACTGCATACTTGAACATACGTAACTTCATCATTTTCGTAGGGGATGTTTCAAAGCAAGTGACCCATACATAATAAACGCCTGATCAGACAAACCACGGTACTGAGCTGACAGGGACGTTATCCACTGCCACATACATGAGATCCCCGTTCATAATTTAACGGGCTGGTTGGTCCCCGTTCATAATTTAACGCTTTCCAACCATGATCTAACCCATTCATAATTTAACGGGGTGGAGAGGTCCTCGGCCACGTTCACCGACTTCCAAACCCATTCATAATTTGGTCACGAGACATTTAGCATACCCAAAAAACTTAAAATATTTCCTTGCACGTCATACATACTTACTTGGCGTTGAGGGATTCGTTGGACTTCGATCGGGGTCGTTGCTGCACATACTAACATGAATTTGCATACTTAACTTGCATAACTTAACGTAGAATCATACTTACCCTCGAGTTCAATCAATTCTTAGGACATTCTAAAATTTCCCATGACGCGACCTTGACAATCCTTTCACTAAACCATGATATCAAACCTCGAAGCATGCTAAATTATTTTTCCCAAAAAACAAAGGACACGGACCCCGTGCCTGGGTCCGTGCATGGGTCCGTCTAGACTCTGTAAAAAGACATCGAAAAGGAGGAGGGGCACGAACCCCGTGCCTAGGTCCGTGTGGGGGTCCGTGTAGCCTCGGGAATTCGGCACCGCGAAAGAAACAAAGGCACGGAACCCGTGGAAGGGTCCGTGTAGGGGTCCGTCTAGTCTCTGGAAAAAGACACTTCGAGGGAAACAGGGGCACGGACCCCGTGCCAGGGTCCGTTTTGGGGTCCGTGTGGCCTCGATTTTCTGAACCTGCGAGGAAAAACTTACACAATATCTATTCTCCCAATCGAACGACTAATGGAACGGAATTAAACACCTTGAGACCATCCTAAGACACCATAACATCGATCTAAACTCGTACGAACACCCAAATAACGACGTTCCCCTACGATACATACAATTTGAGGAAAAACGCGGCAATTGACACCAATTAGTTCCTACGACTTCTTGTGCATTTTATGCCTATCAACACCGAACGACATGATAAATAACGACCCAACATCATACCGATCATACCTAGACGCAGCAACAATCACCCGTCGATTTCCAACGAAGCCTGCAACAAATAACTTCAAGAACACAATTTTCGTAAAAGTCGTAGTTTGAGCAGTCTCACGAAAAACGCCATAACTCACTCAATTTTCATCCAAAAATCTCCAATTTTATATCAAATCGAAGGCATCAAAAAGTTCTACAATTTTGTAGTTGAAAGTTTTCTCAAAATCTCGACTGAAAAATCGCAGTTTCAACCAGAACTGTAAAAAGGTAAATTTCAGATCTAAAGTGGGTTTGAAAAGCGATTTAAACATGATTGCTCAAACTTCTACACAACATACACATGGTTTTACGCATAAATAACAACGCGTGCATAATATGACATGATCGATGCATCAAGAACAAAATATACGTGCCTTTTGATATTTAAAGATACCGTAACGACGACACCGAAGCGGAGATGGAGCGAGGCTTGATCCGGGACGAACGTGGCACCGTTTGCTTGCAATAAAAGTCCACCGAAATTTGCTGGAAAGGTAAGGGGAAGGGGGCGACTGCTTTCTACCTTAGAACCCTAGGTTTTTCTTTCTTTTAAAATCTGAAAATGAGATGTGTAGGGTGTGTTGTGTGTTTTAGTGTATGTAAAAACATGTAAGTGTGTGTTTTAATTAGGAGAGATTCTAGCTAAATTAACTATTTAAAATACTACTTAAAGGTTAACACTTAATAATTCACTCAAAACTCTTCAATTAAAATGATCTCACACCAATTTTTTTTTTTTAAATTTTAAACTCTTAAATCACTAAATACATAATAATGCTTTAAAATATTAAAACTTAATAACTTATTAAAAATGCCCCATCCTCAACTTGGAATAAAATACCATGTTTTAAATTGTCACAATCGTCACCGGTCTCTTCCTCGATCCCGCCTCGAATAATCGCCTGAAACATGAAGCTTGAAAAAGACATTTTAACGTGTATCACAATGAACGTAAATAATTTAAAATAATGCATTTTCATAACTTATGCATGGCTAAAACTCATTTAAAAATAATTAAATGATCTAATAATTAAATGAATGCATGGGTTATACGTGTACTGAATTTGGGCACTACAGTTCCTCCCCCACTTATAAAAATTTCGTCCTCGAAATTAAGTTTTACCGAACAACTGCGGGTAGCGAAGTCTCATATCTATCTCTGACTCCCATGTGGCCTCTTCCACTGATTGGTTTAGCCACCGAACTTTGACTAACTTAGTCACTTTGTTCCGAAGCCTACGCTCTTGCCTGTCTAGGATTTGGACTGGTTTCTCCTCATAAGACAGGTCTGGAGCCAGCTGCAACGGCCCATAACTCAGAATATGCGAAGGATTCGCCAGATATTTCCTCAGCATCGAGACATGGAACACATTTTGCACCCCGGCCAGATTCGGCGGAAGGGCAACACGATAGGCTAGTGTCCCAACTCTGTCCAAAATCTCGAACGGCCCAATGAACTTCGGACTCAGTTTGCCTCTTTTTCCAAATCTCATAACACCTTTCATAGGTGCTATCCTGATAAAAACGTGATCTCCTACGGCAAACTCGAGATCTCTTCTCCTTTTATCGGCATAGCTCTTTTGACAGCTTTGGGCAGTCTACATTCTCTCACGAATCTTGACCACCACGTCTGCAGTCTGTTGAACTATCTCTGGACCAAGTTCTGTCCTCTCACCAACTTCAATCCAATGAACTGGTGATCTGCACTTCCTCCCGTACAACGCCTCATAGGGAGCCATAACAATGGATGCTTGGAAGCTGTTGTTGTATGTGAACTCCACTAGAGGTAGTCTAGACTCCCAAGTTCCTTGAAAATCAATCATGCACGCTCTCAGCAAATCCTCTAAAATCTGAATCACTCGCTCAGACTGGCCATCTGTCTGCGGGTGAAAAGCGGTACTAAAAAGTAACTTTGTCCCCATGGCTGCATGTAAGCTCTTCCAGAAGGACGACGTAAACCTTGGGTCCCTGTCAGACACAATTGAAACTGGAAATCCATGTAAACGAACTATCTCTCTGAGATAAAGCTCCGCATACTGCGTCATGGAGAAAGTCGTCTTCACCGGTAGGAAATGTGCTGATTTAGTGAGTCGGTCCACTATAACCCAAATAGAATTCGATCCTCTGACTGATCTCGGCAACCCAACCACTAAATCCATAGTAATGTTCTCCCACTTCCACTCGGGAATGGGGAGTGGCTTAACCAATCCTGCTGGTCTCTGATGTTCAGCTTTCACTTGCTGACAAGTGAGACATTCTGATACGAATCTACGGATGTCTCGCTTCATCCCTGGCCACCAATACAATAACTGTAGGTCTTTGTACATCTTGGTACCTCCTGGGTGAATGGAATACGGAGATGCGTGTGCCTCTGTCAAAATGTCCTGTCTGATCGAACCCCACATTCTGCCTCTGTATCTCACAATGCCGTCTGAAACTGAATAAAGAACACTACCCTTGGCCTCATCTTTCAGTCTCCATTTCTGTAACTGCTCATCTGAAGACTGACCTGCTCGGATACGGTCTAGCAACTCAGATTTGACTCTCAGATTAGACAGTCTAGGAGCTCTGCCCTCTCGATAAATCTCTAGACCAAATCTCTGAATCTCCGACTGAAGCGGTCTCTGAGCTGACAATTGAGCGACAACTGCCACTTTTCTGCTCAAGGCGTCCGCGACAACATTAGCTTTTCCCGGGTGGTAGCTAATCTCGCAATCATAGTCTTTCACCAGTTCCAACCACCGTCTCTGCCTCATGTTTAGCTCCTTCTGCGTGAAGAAATATTTCAGACTTTTGTGATCAGTGAAAATCTGACATTTCTCGCCGTATAGATAGTGTCTCCAAATCTTCAGTGCGAAGACAACGACGGCTAACTCAAGGTCATGCGTTGGGTAGTTCTTCTCGTGCACTTTCAACTGCCTGGAGGCATAAGCTATGACCCGACCTTGCTGCATCAACACTGCGCCCAATCCGAGCTTAGATGCATCGGTATAAAGCACAAACTCGCCTTGCCCTGTCGGCATGGTTAGCACTGGCGCTGAAATAAGAGCTTGCTTCAAGGTGTCGAAGCTCTTCTGGCATTCCTCACTCCACACAAACTTAGCATTTTTCTTGGTTAGTGAAGTGAGCGGCACTGCTATGGACGAAAATCCCTTAATGAACTTACGGTAGTAACCGGCTAAACCCAAAAAGCTGCAGATTTCTGATGCGTTCTTTGGCTCAACCCATTCCTTAACGGCTGCTACCTTCGCTGGGTGGGTCCACCTCAATACCACTGCTGGATACTATATGCCCCAAAAATGCAACTTTCTGCAGCCAAAATTCACACTTACTGAACTTCGCAAATAGCTTGCGACTCTGAAAGGTCTGCAAAACTGTCCTCAAATGCTGGTTGTGCTCCTCATGGCTCTTCGAGTATATGAGAATGTCGTAAATAAACACTATGACGAACTGATCAAGGTAGGGCTGAAACACTCGATTCATGAGGTCCATGAAAATTGCTGGAGCATTCGTCAAACCGAATGGCATTACTAAGAACTCGAAATGCCCATACCTGGTTCTGAAGGCCGTCTTGTGGACATCTGCATCCTTCACTTTCAGCTGATGATACCCTGATCGAAGATCTATCTTAGAGAACACGGTAGCTCCCTGCAACTGATCGAACAAGTCTTCGATTCTAGGCAACGGGTACTTATTCTTGATCGTTACCTTGTTCAGCTCACGGTAATCGATGCACAGTCTCATGCTTCCGTCTTTCTTTTTCATAAAGAGCACTGGTTCGCCTCACGGTAAGCAACTCCGGCGGATAAACTCCTTGTCTAAGAGCTCCTGAATCTGCTGCTTAAGTTCTAACATCTATGCTGGAGCTAATCTGTATGGTGCCTTAGAGATTGGCACTGTACCTGGCATGAGATCGATTGCAAACTCCACCTCTCTATCTGGTGGAAGGCCTGTGACGTCATCTGGGAAGACGTCTGGGAATTCTTTGACTACAGGTACCTCTGATATAGAAGGAGTGGGCACGTCAGGTGCTGAGATAACACTGGCCAAGAAAGCCTGACACCCCTTGGAAATCAACCTCCTCGCCTGCATGCACGAAATCATGCGAGGGAAGCTTCTCCATCTGGCTGGTTCAAAAAGAAACTGTTCCATGCCCGGCGGTCTAACCAAGAATGACCTCTTCTGAAAATCGATTAAGACTCTATTCTTTGTCAGCCAGTCCATTCCCAGAATGATATCAAACTCTGGCATTGGTAAGATGATCAAGTCGGCATACACTAGGTGGCCGTGCAGTTCTAGATCGATATCTCTGACCACGCTGGTAGCTAACAGCTCTTCCCCCGATGGGACTGTCACTTTAAAGTTCACGTCTAGGCCGATGGACTTGAGGCCCAAATGATTAGCAAACGTCTCTGATACGAAGGAGTGAGTGGCTCTTGAGTCTATCAGTGCAGTTGTGGATAATCTCTTAATAAAAATGTTTCCTGAGATGCGTTAGTGCAACACAACTTATATTCCCAAAATTTCTAACATAAACCTTAAGCACAATAGAACCCAATAAGCCTAGGCACACAAAATATTACTAGCACGCTAATAATCCCAAGTAAAAATTCCCCATGCAAGGCAAAATAATACTGAGCTTAGGTAGAAAAGTTTACCAGTCAGTAGGGTGGTGTCTGGGTCCGCCTCCTTTGCATGCATGGCGAATACCCTGCCCTGGGTTGGCTGCTTCCACTGTGGGCACTCTTTCAGCACGTGATCTGTAGCCCCACATTTAAAACATATCCCGGATCCCCATAGGCACTGTCCGGGATGCTGGCGATTGCACTTCTGGCACACTGGGAAGTTACCGGGCTTCTGAGGCGCCCCTTGCTGCGGAATTGGACCCTTGCCCTTTGACGGTCCTGGATATGGCTTTTTCCCAGGCGGCCCCTGAAACGGCCTCTTAAACTGGGGTCTCTGCTGTTGTTGCTGCTGGTGTTGCGGTGGTGCCTAATAGGGCCTCTTGCCCTGCCTGTCCGCCTCAATATCTCGCTGGTCTTGCTCTGCCGCCAGAGCTCTAGAGACGGCAACTGCATAAGAAGTAGGGCCAGCTACCCTGACATCACGGCGCAGGATCGGCCGCAAACCATTCAGAAAGTGCCTCAGTTTCGCTTGGGCATCATTCGCAATGAGGGGTACGAAGTAACACCCCCTCTCAAACTTCCTCACGAATTCTGCCACGCTACTGTCTCCCTGTCGTAGCGTCATGAACTCGCTGGTGAGTTTGGATCGTACTTCCTCAGTGAAGTACTTGGAGTAGAAGACCTCCTTGAAGCCATTCCATGGCAGTACCTGCAAGTTGACTGCCACTGATGCGCTCTTCCACCACAGTCTAGCGTCTCCAGGCAATAAGAAGGTGGCACAACGGACTCTGTCAGCATCTGTCAGCTCCATAAAGTCAAATATTACCTCGATGGACTTTATCCATCCATCAGCTACCATCGGGTCAGTGGTACCCGCAAACTCCTTTGGGCTCATCCTCCTAAACCGTTCATACACCGCCTATAGTTGGGGCCTCGCCCCTGCACCTATTGCTGCTGCCTAGTTCCCCGCAAACTGTGCGAAGAACTGCGTCATACCAGCAAGCATCTGAGCCTGCATATCCGGAGGTGGTGGTGGTGGCGGATTGGCCCTCTCCTCAACTCGAGGCTCTCTGTCCTCATCTCTTGTTTCACGGTCGATCATACGTCTAGGAGGCATACTGTTCCAATGAATTGCCCAACACGTAAATCCAACATGCATGTACATGATATAAATGACATATGATGCATGAAATATGAACTTAAACATGAGCATGCTGAAATTCATGGCTTAATGCATATTACATAGCATAAGATTTTGAAAATTTAAAACTTACAGACTTGAGGTGTGACTTCGAGAGCTTCTTGCGACTGGCAGTAGGCATAACCCTTTACAAGAACACCGCTCTGATACCAACTGTAACGAACCGTACTTTTCATACTTAAAATTTGCGGAAAAATTAAAAAATTTCTTAAATATAAACATCCATACGGTCGTCACTCATCATTCATCAAAATAATATTTGAAATCAATATCGTCCACTAAAATTTGCTAAAAGAAAAGCTGCCTCATAATATCTAACATTCAAATCATAAAATCAGAGTGTAAATGTTTTCATGCTTAAAATCTTAAGATAACGTAGGCGGTCCTCGGGTCTAGCCTCCCACTCAGTCCAAGCCTGCCCCTTGGTCGCCACCTCCTGTCTCTTCATCAACATAGTCACCTGCATCGATCAAGTCTAGTGAGTTTAAAGACTCAGCACGTATAAACTGGGATAACGAGTACTACATAATAAAATTGCATGCATCTTAAAAATAGAATGTACATAACTTGAAACTCGAGCTTGCATAATAAACTTGAACATACGTACGTACATAACTAGACGTGCCATCAACATAAACTTTCATAAACATACTGCATACTTGAACATACGTAACTTCATCATTTTATTAGGGGATGTTTCAAAGCATGTGACCCATACATAATAAACGCCTGATCAGACAAACCACAGTACTGGGCTGACATGGACGTATCCACTGCCACATACATGAGATCCCCGTTCATAATTTAACGGGCTGGTTGGTCCCCGTTCATAAATTAACGCTTTCCAACCATGATCTAACCCGTTCATAAATTAACGGGGTGGAGAGGTCCTCGGCCACGTTCACCGACTTCTAAACCCATTCATAATTTGGTCACGAGACATTTAGCATACCCCAAAAACTTAAAATATTTCCTTGCACGTCATACATACTTACTTGGCGTTGAGTGATTCGTTGGACTTCGATCGGGGCCGTTACTGCACATACTAACATGAATTTGCATACTTAACTTGCATAACTTAACGTAGAATCATACTGACCCTCGAGTTCAATCAATTCTTAAGACATTCTAAAATTTCCCATGACGCGACCTTGACAATCCTTGCACTAAACCATGAAATCAAACCTCGAAGCATGCTAAATTATTTTTCCCAAAAAACGAAGTACACGGACCCCGTGCCTGGGTCCGTGCATGGGTCCGTCTAGACTCTGTAAAAAGACATCGAAAAGGAGGAGGGGCACGGACCCCGTGCCTAGGTCCGTGTGGGGGTCCGTGTAGCCTCGGGAATTCGGCACCGCGAAAGAAAAAAAGGCACGGAACCCGTGGAAGGGTCCGTGTAGGGGTACGTCTAATCTCTGGAAAAAGACACTTCGAGGGAAACAGGGGCACGGACCCCGTGCCAGGGTCCGTGTGGCCTCGATTTTCTGAACCTGCGAGGAAAAACTTACACAATATCTATTCTCCCAATCAAACGACTAATGGAACGGAATTAAACACCTTGAGACCATCCTAAGACATCATAACATCGATCTAAACTCGTACGAACACCCAAACAACGACGTTCCCCTACGATACATACAATTTGAGGAAAAACGCGGCAATTGACACCAATTAGTTCCTACGACTTCTTGTGCATTTTATGCCTATCAACACCGAACGAAATGATAAATAACGACCCAACATCATACCGATCATACCTAGACGCAGCAACAATCACCCGTCGATTTCCAACGAAGCCTGCAACAAATAACTTCAAGAACACAATTTTCGTAAAAGTCGCAGTTTGAGCAGTCTCACGAAAAACGCTATAACTCACTCAATTTTCATCCAAAAATCTCGAATTTTATATCAAATCGAAGGCATCGAAAAGTTCTACAATTTCGTAGTTGAAAGTTTTCTCAAAATCTCGACTGAAAAATCGCAGTTTCAACCAGAACTGTAAAAACGTAAATTTCAGATCTAAAGAGGGTTTGAAAAGCGATTTAAACATGATTGCTCAAACTTCTACACAACATACACATGGTTTTACGCATAAATAACAACACACGCATATTATGACATGATCGATGCATCAAGAACAAAATATACGTGCATTTTGATATTTAAAGATACCGTAACGACGACACCGAAGCGGAGATGGAGCGAGGCTTGATCCGGGACGAACGTGGCACCGTTTTCTTGCAATAAAAATCCACCGAAATTTGCTGGAAAGGTAAGGGGAAGGGGGTGGCTGCTTTCTACCTTAGAACCCTAGGTTTTTCTTTCTTTTAAAATCTGAAAATGAGATGTGTAGGGTGTGTTGTGTGTTTTAGTGTGTGTAAAAACGTGTAAGTGTGTGTGAGTGTGTGTAACGTGTGTGTTTTAATTAGGAGAGATTCTAGCTAAATTAACTATTTAAAATACTACTTAAAGTTTAACACTAAATAATTCACTCAAAACTCTCCAATTAAAATGATCTCACACCAATTTTTTTTTTAAAATTTTAAACTCTTAAATCACTAAATACATAATAATGCTTTAAAATATTAAAACTTAATAACTTATTAAAAATTCCCCATCCTCAACTTGGAATAAAATACCATGTTTTAAATTGTCACAATCGTCACCGGTTTCTTCCTCAATCCCGCCTCGAATAATCGCCTGAAACATGAAGCTTGAAAAAAACATTTTAACGTGTATCACAATGAACGTGAATAATTTAAAATAATTCATTTTCATAACTTATGCATGGCTAAAACTCATTTAAAAATAATTAAATGATCTAATAATTAAATGAATGCATGGGTTATACGTGTACTGAATTTGGGCACTACATTATAGATCAGAAGTATTCAAGAACAAGATTCAACTGCTCTGATACCACTTGATAGGATCGGTTGTCGTAACAAGAGTGTTTAGAAGGGGGGTTGAATAAACACTTACAATTAAAATTGTTCTTTAATAATATTTGAGTTCAGTTTGGTGACAAAATGAATCTCGGAATCTTGTTGGTCAATAACAATCAGTTAAACTAGAGTAGTTGCGGAAAGTAACTGACTGAAAGATAGAATACGAAATTGAAAGAAATATGCAAGAGTTGTTTCTGGATGTTCGGAGAATTCAATTACTCCTACGTCACCCCTTCTATCACAAGGATAAGATATTCACTAAAAGACTTTGATCGAGTACAATACTTGTACAGACCCACTTCAGTTTGAACTTACTACTGTCAAAACTGAAACTCTTAGTTCTACACAATATTCTCAGTGCGTAACTGATCTTAGCACTATTGAATCTAACAACTTTTAGAGAGTGCTAGTAAGCTCAAATTGTAGCCTTGATTGCTACGAATAATTCAAATAAGAATGAGCTAAGATTTGGACAGAGTAACAGCAAGTTTAAGATTGAGTGATCGTCTCTTATTTCTCCAGCTGTTCTTCAGTCATATTTATAGACTTCTCTTTCAACGGTAACTTTGAGATGAATTTGAATTCTAATATCCGTTGATTGCCACTTCATCATTCTTTGGGCAATGTTCTCTTCATTGATTGTAATACGGCGTCTTAATTGCAATAGCCGAAATACGTTGTTCTATGCTGTAATGATTGAGGTGCGGCTTTCCATATTCAGTTGAATGTTCTTTCCCGAGAAAAATTCAGTTGAGATATGTTTTAACTGAAACTTATGCGGTTTAGTGTATTAACTGATCGGTTTCCAACTGATCACTTTTCTTCATTAGTTCAGCTGGTTCAGTTGTTAAGTAATCAGTCGCGTCTTTCGCATATTCAGTTGTCTCATAATTCAGTTATTTCTTCAGTTTGTCAAACTCCGAAATTTGGTTTCCAACATAATTCAATATAGGAGTCCTACAAATGATGCTGTTGTAAAAGAGGGCATAGTAAGAAATGGCCACCTGTTATGCCTGTGCTGTTGGGAGGAGCTTTGCATCTCTGAGTTTAAAAGGCATGCTGGGTTTGGATTAAAAGTCGATGCATGAATCTCTTCATGGAGAATGGAAAGTCGTTAATTTTAAGCCAACTTGAAGCATGGTCAGCAGAATACCTTGCCAGAAAAGCGCCCCTGGAAAAGGGTAGAGTTTTTCATGTAGGTGAAAATGATGAGTTCTGTGGGCTGTGTGGTAGTGCTGGTGATTTGGTTTGCTGTGACAACTGTCCATCTGCATTTCACCAGGCATGTATGCTTGAACAGGTTTGTCTCAGCTTTCTTCACAGATTTTGGTCCATTGGATTTATTCCATAATTTCTCCATGCATAAAAATATAGAGCTTAATGATTTCTATGATTTTATTCACGACAAGTGTTTCAGACATTTGTGAAAATGATTGTTTCCCATCATATGAACACACTTCCATTATTGCAAACATTAATGTGGCAGAATCTCTGTTGACTGTAACCATTCAGTTTTTTTTCTTACCTAAGGATAAAAATGCACCGTCCAATTTTATGGTGAACTTCAGTTCTGTGGAAGTTAAACTTCATTCTTCGCCGAACAGTGTGTTATTTTTCTTTTTCTTGAAAAACTTGGCCACTGGAATTGTTAATTGGCTCATAAAGATGGACAACCCATTTTCTTTACTAAAAGAGATGCTGTACCGTCACTACATGAAATGAGTTGAAATGGACAAGAAGCTTTCACAAGGATTTCATTGATGTCTGCTAGTTATTTTTATCTTTTGTTGCCATGTAAGTCTACCAATATGATGAGCAATAATTTTCATAGTATTAATTTTGAAATGTGTTAAAATTTTGTATGATTAATTGATGCGAACACGGATGGTCAAGCTCCAAGGAAAGCATGAGATCTTTTAGAGTTGTTGGAGGGACCAATCACGAGACGACGATTGAAGAGATTCAAGGAGGTACTACAGGGAGTCATGAGCAATCAAGAAGGGCTTACGAGCATGGTGCAAAGTACCGAAGGGTTCGTGATGCATGGGAGTAAGTTTGGTGGCCAAAAGAATATTATTCAAGTGATAAATGAAGAGGAGTCCAGAAGCACCGGCGCCCGAGCAACTCTAAAGGATCCGGCAACTCTAAAGGATCCGTGTTTGTAAGCGCGGATGCTCGTCCACGTGGAGCATCCGTGCTTACGAAGCACGGATTAAAGTAATTGTGCAAAATAAAATTTTTTTGAATTATTTTTGAAATATTTTTTTATTTTTAAATTAATTATAAAACCTTAGAATTAACCTCTATATTGCGGAAAGTTTATGACATCATATATCATTTGAGGAATGCAACTTCATAGGCTCAAATATTTATATTTATTCCTTGTTCAAATGTGCTTGTACTGTCAAGATTTTGCATATAGAGATATTTATTGACGTATGATGTAGTTTATAATTATATGGTTTTTACCATGTCCTTGTTACATCGTGATAAATTTCAGCTTTTCGATATAGAACCATTTTTCCACCCTTTCCTTTTGCCCCCTTTAGTGGTGGGTTTTTTATTAAAAAATAAATAAAACTTTACACTCTTGGTTAAAAGAAACAAGGCTTTGTTTTGATGGTTGTATGCAATATTAAGTTAAGCTGCAGTAAATCTGGATTCGTTTGTCATATTTCCTGACTGTTATTCTGGAATTGCTTTTATAGAGATTGAGTGGATAATTTGGTGTATGTTTAGTTTTTTTCTTTGAATTATACTTTTTCTTCTACTGTAAATGTCATTTCATTTAACAATGCATTGGTTTAATGAAACCATAGCGTACAAATTCGATTTTTTGCTAGAGTATAATATTATAATAGACAATTTTTGAAAAGTGATAAAAAATTGTATTACAACCACTTATATTATATAGGGATATGTGAAAGTGGAGTACACATTTTGTTGGAAAAGATATGAAAATGAGATGGTAATGTGAAAGTGGAGTACACCCAGTTGACCTAGTCATAGCAGTGGGCCATTGGGTCAGTGGTGCAACCAGTTAACCGATGGCTGAACCAGCGGGTCAATTCTTGACAAGTAGAAGAATAAATTTTTTTCTGTGTGAAATACGGTCATGATAATTAGCATTTAGCAGATAAAAATTCAGCAAAAACCAGATTATGTACTCCTAATAAGAAATTAGTAGAATATTCTCAGTTATAAATGTTCATTAATGGAATAAATGAATTACGCAAACAATAAATTCATGAATAAAATTAATGATGATTTCATAGAAAACTTTAGAGAGATTGGAAGAGTATCTTATTTATTGTTGAATGTCACTGAAACATCTACTACTCGTTTTTCTTCAAAATATACTAGAATTCTTTTTTCTTATACGCTTTCGGCCAACTATATATATACATAAATGTATTTTTGTACCATTTAAAATAATTCACCAACTCACTATTTAAAAGTCCAAAAGAACACAATGCAATACATAAAATCGTTAAACGACAAATCAAACCGAAAACTAGTATTTTTTCAAAAATAGCATAAGCTCTTAAATCCTCTCAAAAAGTATCAAAAGTCATAATCGTCATAAAATCTTTAATCATACTAATGCAGAAAACTAGCAAAGGTTCTCGGGTTATGTGCACTATCAGTCCAGCTAGTTCAACCATCAAGTCCTCCAACAGCATCAAAATCATGTTCACCTGCATCGATCACACCTAAGGAGTCTAATGACTCATCAAACCTTAACCAAGATAGCTAGTAATATATATATATATATATATATATATATATATATATATATATATATATATATATATATATATATATATATATATATATATACACACACATTCACATGCGACAGTGAAAATACTTTTAATAAAAATAGCTTTTCATGAATATACATACTTTTAACCTTTATATACATATACATTCTCTTTAATGTGAATTCCGTTCATTAATTATGACCATCCTTTCATCTTTCGGTGGATCAATCAATCTCAACTGTAACCATGGTACCAGGAGGCGAGGCAACATTAACCACTTTTCCGTTATGTGTCTTGACCTATAGTCGGCGGGGACATCAATGGGCCTTGGCCTTATATATCATCATATCCTTTCGGTGAAAATTCGGTCGTCGGGTTCCCACGTAGCTTTGTGCCCTAAACGGGTTTCCACAGGGGATTCGTCCCTCACGAATCCCCATATCCTTACGGTCACAATTAAATCACTTCCTTCCAAAACATTTTTCCTCATGTCCATAACTTTATAAAAATACATGCAATAATATCAATTTCTTTAAAACCAAGCATACAACAAATCTATTAACATTTATCGTTTTCCATCATTAAATTTCATAATCTTTCAAAATAAACATTTTAACATTCATTACAGCATTCAGGGCATTGCCAGGACGTCTAACATTTTTCAGGTGTAAAATGACCGTTTTACCCCTGAAACCTTAACTTTCCCAATTTACCTTTAGACCTTAAAACGACGACCCAAATTTATACAAACTTAACATAAAACTACACCTATAAACATTTCTTGAACGTAAACTTAAGCTCCTCAAATAATTTCTCATTTCGTTTTAAAACTTGAACCTACGTCCCGATTTTAACCCGAATCGACTCGAAATTAAGCCAAACTTTACCAAACTTGAATCATAGCTTATTAACACTTAACCATACCCTATGCAATCCAAATCAGCCATTTTGAACCCTCAGAAAAACCTAGACAACCTATTGAATTTTCCTTGCTTTTGTTCGAACCATAGCCCTAGCCAACATCAAATCCATCGATCCTAGCTCTTAACCATCATGTCCAGACCATAACCAACCATCCTAGGACCTAGACCGAACCCTAGAATAGCTGCTGGACCAAGCCCTACAGGCCGTGTACGAGCAGCCACCAAACGCGACCTCCACAAGTTTTACGCGACCAAACCTAGCGCTGCAGCCCTACTCCTCGCTCCAGCCATCCCTTAACCCATCTATGACCATGGCTAGACCCCCTTAGGACCCCTAGACGTGCCCCAACAGCAGCCAGCGAAACCTTAGTTCTCCTACAAACCCGAATTTGGTTCAGCATGTTTCCCCTCTTGTCCAGCCCTTAGCCAAGCCTATATGGACCCTTAATCATGCTGAAAAATGTCCCTTCCCATAGCCCTATCATGGCAGCCCCTTTTTGCAACATAAACATGGATTAAAAACATGAAAACTCAAGTTTTGATCATGTATTGTCATAAAAACGAAAAATAAAAAAAAGCGTATCATATTTTTCATGCAACCATGTTAAATGCACATAATATGGTATGAACGATGAGTGAAGGAAGATTAAGACATGCTTTTGTGTATTTCGCACACGAAAAACAATCGTTGACGCGAGGGAGCGAGAGACGGGGGAGGAAGCTTGCTGCATTTTTCCTTCAACCTCACGTGAATTTGCCTTAAAAAACGTGGGTGTGTGTTCGTGTGTTGTGGAGGAGGGGTGGGGAGAGAAAACTCTAGGTTTCTTGTGTGATATGAAGTGTTTGTGGTTTAAAAACTCCCTAATTTGATATAAATAATTGGGTAGGAGTTTAGTGTAGGTAAAATATTTCGTTTAGGAAAGTTTTCGAAAATATTAGCCGAGTTCCCACAAAATCCTTATTTTCGTCAAAAATCGATTATCGGTTTAAAATACGATTCGACGCGTAAAAACACCTCAAAAAGCGCTATTTTCGAAAATACCATATGTTAAATATTAAAAATAATCATTTAATAAAAATATTCTCTCTTTATGGTCCTTGTTCTCCGTTCCTCGATCGCGTCTCTAATAACTTTTAAAACCACAGTATTATGCATCCTAGTAGAAAACCCTATTTTGAACATGTAAACATGCCTACCATATTTAATAAATTCAATTAAAATAATTTAATTAAGAATTTGATATTTTCTTAGATTTGTATGCAGATAGATTACGTTATCGCATTTGGACCTTACAGTCAGTCCAAATTCCATATAAGAATACTGCAATTTTTTAAATAATTTAACATAAAAGTGTAAAAGAAAAAAGATTTTGAAATTTATGAATTCTCGGACTTTGGGCTGCACCAAAACCTATATTAAAATAGCAGAAATGACTAAAGTTAAAATATTTATAGTTATTGTGACGAATCATATCTTAAAATATTAGTACTTTTATATTTGTGGAAAAATTTAAATTTTCTTATTAAATAATTTATTATAAATATCACTCATAAAATAAAATAGCGGTCACCACTCGTACTAAAATAAAATTAATATTAATATAACATACATCCTCGTAAATCATTTTGGAAGTCAGAGAACGTGTCAGGGGACCTCTCCACCAGTCCAAAGAATGACGCTGTGGCACTTATACGTTCCGTACGAATTCCTATCGATTCTAGCTAGAACCAAAGCCGAACCAATCCCTATACTCGACCCTTAGACATCACTTAAGCCTATGATCCAGCCCGTTCCAGCCCATAACGCACCACTGCCCCTTGAACAACACAACCCGCAAGTATCTCTGTCACGCTTCTCCTTCCTACGCGCATGGCACGATCCAAAGTCCAGCAGCCTTTCCATCCAACTGGACCCTAACCGACCCATACCAGGCCTACCCCAAGACCCTAAGACCCCGCCTAGACCCTAGCCATGAACCCTGGTCCAGCCTAACCACCAATCTGGCGCCAAACCCGTGGCTACCACCCTATGATATATTGCCACCTAATGACACTTAAACCCATCCTAAAACATAATCATACGTAGTAGCAAGCCATAAGACCGGTCCAGAGAACTCGGGAAAACGAAGAAGTTCATGTGTATTATGTATCGAAACGAGTTTTAATCAAGTTCTAGCATACATATAATTGAACCAATGAGTTTACATGCATATTTTATGTAGAAATACAGTATATAACATGATCGATGCATAAAGGAAATGTTTAGATATACCTTTGCGTTAAAACAGACGGAATACCGACAAACAAACGCATGAGAAAACGGAGGCCTAACGGAGACGGATTACTTCATTTAATGGCTTGAAAAGTGACTAAATTAACCAAGGATTGTAGTGTGGTGGTTGGCTTAAGCTTGTTGATGGAAGAAAAATTGAAAAAAATTCCAATTCCTAAGCTTGAAAGTCACGGCCAACCAGTGTGTGTGTGTGTAGTGTGTGTTGTGTGTGTGCGTGAGTTTCATGTGGAATTAGGGTAGGGCTCCTGCTCATATATATAAAAGAATATTAGCTAGGTTATTATGTTAATTAATCAAGATTTAAATTACTAATTAAGCCCTCCAATTTTAAATTAAGAGTCTTACAATTTTAAAATTTTACCCATAAATAAATACTGCCTAATTTAATTTATTAAGTCATAAAATAATTATTAAAATATTTTATTTCGAGTGGACGTATTTAAATCCCTTATATCCGAATTTTGCTAATTAAAAATGCTTAGCTTTTTTATGCTGCTCGATAAATTAAATTTAGCCTAAAAATGCTAAAATTTATAAATCCTTTAAAATACTATTTTCTTAACTTAAAATAAAATTATAACTTAAATTTTTAACATCTTAATCATCTTCAGCCTCCTTTCCCAGTTCGCAATCGAATATTTGTCTGAAAATTAAAAATCTTGAATAAAATAAATATATATATTTGAAACAATTTAGCACATAGCATGCATTGTTTAAATTATTAACTAAATAAATAAATTAATTTAATCATGCATGGGTTTTACTACGGTTATGCCTCTAAAAAAACCCGGTAGTTATATGCTTTATTTATAATAAAATAATGATATTTAGTTATTATTAACTATAAAATTTTTGCTCAAAAAAAAAAACTATAAAATTTATATCAAAATTTGTAGTAGGAAATAACCCGGTAGGTCTTTGATAATTGGGTCATTAGTTTTGATAAAAACCCACAAGTTTATTTTGATATTTTATTGGTCAACTATCATCTGGTTGGTTAAAAGACTCGGACCATCTTTGCATCGGTTCAAACACTGGTCGGCTCCAGTTTTTAAAGCACAGATGAGTCAAGCTTCAGGCACTATGCCCAACTTAGATGTTTCCTTCATTTCAATCCTCATCTCTTGTGTATTAACGGCTCATCTCCCGCAGATAAACAGTTGAAAAAATGGCATTATAAACATTTTTTGTAGCAGATTGTAACCAATCTACATTTTTTGAATCCTTTTGACCCCTCTTTCTTCACCATGCCAGACTGATAATCTTAATGGTTCGAAGAACAACATTATAAGGATTTTTCTATAGCTGGTTGTAACCATGACACGTCCACTAATTGTTTTACTTAAAAAGTACTAAATTTGTTTTCCCCTAAGTGATCATACTCTCGGCAGATATACATACATATATATTTTAAAATACTTTGCATCATTTTAAAAATAAAACAACCAACTATAATTGAAAATTCAAAAGAAAGGGTTTAAAACCTAAAATCGTCAATCGTTTGCCAAACCTAACTTATCAATATTCAAAATAAAACTAACACTAACAACCACTCAAAAGCATAATAAAAGTAGTAAAAATCTTTAAAATAAACTTTAAATCATAAATCCGGAAAACTAGTGCTGGTCGTCGGTATTGTGTACCTTCAGTCCAGCAAGACCAACCATCAAAACCTCCATCAACATTAATATCATGCTCACCTGCATCCATCACACCTAGTGAGTCTAAAGGCTCAACAAACCATAATCTTTAAAACATGTAATACATATACAATAGCATGCAATAGTGAAGATACTTTTACTCAACACAACTTTTCATGAACATGCATAAACTTAAACTTTTTCATACCATCATAATCATATTCATTTTCTTTCCATCATAAACATATACATTTTTCTTTTATTGAATTCGGGTCGTTAATTGTGACTTTCGTTTCACCATAATGTCGATGGATCCATCTAAATGTAATCACAGTACTGGGCGGCGGGAACATCAGTGACACTCTCACCCGTCAACTGAGCCTTGGCCTATCATCATCATATGGAAATACGATCGTCGGGTTCCCTCACGATATTACCATTCATTTCATCACAACATCATAATAGTCACAATTACTTCACTTCCTCCAACGTTTCGTATTTTCATCACTTATAAAAATCATGTATCAAAATATCATTTTTCTTTTAAAACCAAGCATGCAACATATCTTTTAGCTTCAACATTATCATAAATTCCTTAAACATTTAAAATATTCATTTTATCATATATTACAGCATTCGGGGCACTGCCATGACGTTTACTATTTTTCAAGTGTAAAATGACCGTTTTACCCCTAGACGTAAAATTTCTAGATTTTGACTTTTTCTACTTTCGTTGACACTAAACCATTCCAAATAATTATTTAATCTTAAATAAAATTTTTGATATTTTTATTTAACTTAAATTCAAGACTTTTTATTTATTTCGTAATTATCAATTTGTAGTGTGTTTTAATCCCAAATTAAATTCAAACTTTATTATTAAATTCCCAAATTTTAAATGTAGACTTTTTATTACCTAATTTACCCCTGTGAACCATGAACCACCCCCGTGGACCCATGGTTCAAGCCCTCACCATTTAAACCAATTGTTCGAACCCGTGGCCAAAAACCCTTGAGCAACTCTCGGTTTCATCTAGCCAAGCCCGAGCCACCTTGAGCCAACCCTTGACCAGACCTCCCACGGACCCTACTGGACCCTCTTGACTCGACCTAGCCCACGCTGTAGCCCCTTGACAGCAACAAGAGCCGCGCGGTGCCTTCAACTTGCGCCTAGGGCTCCTAGTTCAGCAAGGACTCTATGCTCGAACCACCACCCGAGCCCCAGCCCTCCGAACCAACCCCGGACTATCCTCAGACCTAGCCTTGACCACCCTGCCCACGCTTGGACCCTCCATCGCCTAAACCGCATGGGAAGAGTCCTAGCGTTCAAGGGCTCTTCCCTGTGGCCATCCACGGGTCCTAGCCCTGCTAGGACCTTCCAGCCCCTTAACCCTGATCCTCACCGAGCCCCACCCCATCCTTGGCCAAGCCCTCGGTGATGACCCCCTTGACCGAACCCTTTAACAGCCAATAATGCAATAATTTGATCAAGCTTGGACCCTGTTCATGTGCAGCCTAAAACCCATGTTCTAGGGACGTTTAAACCCCCCTTAAATTCTTCCCTTATGGTGTCCCTAAGATGGCAGCCCCTTCATGCAATAATACATCAAGTTTCGAAGTATTAAAACATACCTTATTCACATATATATGAATAAAAAGAAACTATTCAAAAAGGAATCATGTTTTTCATGAAAACAATAATCAAACACATATTAGGGTGTGATAGATGAGAAAATAAATAATTATGGCGTGCCTTTGCATATTTTACGCAATAAAATTACGTTGAGATGCGACGAACGACGAAGAACGACCTTGGAGCTTGAATTCTCGTGTGTGCGTGAGTTTTGATGGAGGAAAAGAGTTGTGTGGTTTAGGGGGAGGGGTATGTATAACAAGGCTTTGGGATAGGGGTTGTGGGCTTATTTACTTGATAAATAAACTTGTATGCAAGATTGGCCCATTAGTATGCTATACTAGGCCCATTAAGCTCATTAGTGCATATATAAAATATTTTGTTTAGTAAAGTTTGTGAACGTATTAGCCGAGTTCTCAAAAAATTCATATTTTAGTCGAAAATCGAATATAGTTAAAAATTACGTCTCGGCGTATAAAATTAACTCAAAACTCCTTATTTTCAAAAATATCATAAAACATCATCCTTATTTTAAATAATTAAAAACAATATTTATTAAAAATATTTTCCATTTTTCAGCCCTCGGTCTCCGTTCCTCGATCGCATCTCGAATAAATTTTAAAAATACAGTTTTATGCATTCAAGCAGAAAACTACTTCATAACCATATAAACATATCAAACATAATAAATTTAAGCCATTGAAATCATTTAAATAGCTATTATCCATTTTCCCTAGATTCGTCTGCAGTTGGATTACGTCGTTTTATTTTTGGATCTTACAAACAAATCTCCATTTTCTTCATTCCTTTTGGCCCTTGTTCTTCACCATACCTACCTTGTCACCTCATAATTTGTTTCCACTTATTTGCAAATCTTCTCAGCAGGCTACAAGTTTTTAATTGAATTTTGTCGTTTGGTAAATTAAATACCACGATATACTACAATGAAAAACCTGACCTGATTATCTCCTCAAGCTGTTGTGTTCTATGCAAAGGCGTGAATGAATCAAGAGGTCACATTTTTTATAATCATGCAAATAATTTATATCTTTAGTTACAATTGCATTTAGCATTACTTGTTAAAATATCAAACATTTGGAGGCATTGCCTCGGATAAATAAATAATTAAGCCTTCTGACAAATTTGTTGTCAGGGCGCACGGATGCACGTTTTTGTTGCACGGGTGAGCGCCAATTGCAGTCTTTCGGGGTCATTTTGCACTCGAATGCTTGGTAGCTCGATACGATCTAAGTGCTTCCTAATTCTTGAATATACTCGATGCTTCATCTTCAATCACCATCAAGCTCTCATAATATTGATAACATAATCTCTCGAAATTTCTTCCACTAGTTATCACGTGATGCCCGGTCAAATTCGCATCACTCTCTTTTCTCAAGAAGATTTGTCCTCAAATCTTTGCTACCAAGACAAAAACAAAGTTAGTAACAAAAAAAATTAAATTACCACCATACTTACCTTTCAAATATAGCTCGTAGGTGCTATGATCCACTTGCTCATTAACCCTAGAAATCTCAACTATATGGCTGCTGCCTTCTTCATGTCTTTATCAATTACAAATGATACCAAATGATGATAATAAAATTTCATTAAGCATCACAAAATTAAATTCTTCCCCTTCTTAGACCTAGTTAACCCCACAACAAAATCTATACAAGTGTACAACATTTGCTCAATAGGAGTAAGAAGTAGTTCATGAAAGATATAAGAATCTAGCCTATACGTCATTTTTCTATATGCGATGCATATTTCACAATCCCACTCAATATATCTCTTCATATACAAACATGGTAAAAATTCATGCATTATCTATATGGTTCTAGCTACTCCATAGCTACACGTCAAACCGTAACCATGTGCCTCACTGTCAAGTAACTCATGCAATGAATATAGAATGAAAAATTTATCTTCTTTAAACAAATATTAATGATGAACATAAAAATTCTGATATCGAATCATGCACAACTCTCACCAACAAATGTAAATCATGCAAATAAAACATGCCACATATCCTTGCAAGCTTTTAACACTTTACTAGAATTTAAACTCCATGCACATACATCCTTGTTGCCACTAAATCCCATCAATTTGACAATTTGTGAGAAATCGAAAACAAATATATTAATCTTAATGCATGCAGTTTCTCACCACTCTGACATCCATGAAACTTAGAGAAAAAAGTTAAATTTAAGTCATATCTCTTAAACACCATATCCGTAGCTCTTCCTCTAAAATATTGAAAACAAGACATTATAGAATTAAGATCTGGAAGCAAGACATACCTCATAGTCCTTGCCAACTGCTCTTATCTCACTTTGACTGATTCCGAAGTCATACTGATTAACCCATGACATTCTTCCATCACTAAAGCATCACTTCAGTTTTTCTCCTCCTCCATAGCATACATATTAGGAACTCCTTCTTCATTTATAGATTCACATTCCAACGCATATTGTTCAATATTCGCATAATCAATCGTTGGAGTATCATCAGTCTCAACTTTGTCAACTTCGACTTACAACTTTGGATTCAAAATCAACTACAACTTTTGATTCATAATCAACTACAACTTTGATTTAAGCTCCGCTTGAGAATCCATCACTTTCATCGTCTCATTTTGACATCGGCTAATAAAATGTCCAATTTCTAGACACAAACATATAATATCACAAGTACGAGCATTTGAAATTTTAAATGTACCTTGATAATGACATCCATGCTTGAGAACTTCATGCCTTGAATCCATCATTGGACGAGCCATGATTTTCTCATCCATGCTCGACCTCCATGTGGAAGCGAAGGACGCCCACCTCTTCTATCAACTTCCTTATGATATTGATTAAGAACAAAATGTTTTCTCATCACCATTTTCATCTCATCCGACATGAATATAGGATTCTCTCCACATCTTCTCCTACCCTACACTAACTGATCCCACCAAGTAATAGCATAGTCGGCAAACTCGCTACAAGCTCGTCTTAGCTTCTTAGCTTCTGAATAATCTTGGACCACAAAAATACACTTCATCTTCTCATCCCAATCGAGATACTCATTTGGACCGGCTCTTCCATCGAAAGATGGAATTGTCATCTTAACGCCACTTACTCTATATTTTTCCAGACTTCTATATCTACTACTCTTACCACACCGTCTATCATCATCCTAATCCAGACAATTCTATCCACATCGACTCTTCTTTCTATCTTACTCCCATCAACTTACCAATACCTTCAACGTAGAGGCCTCCTCCCAAATTCTCCCCAACTCTCCAACCAATGTTTGAAATTTAAGATCATCGGACATGTTGTACCTGCAGGAAAAAGTTAGTAGAAAAATAACAAGAATTTTTTCTCACCCAAATCTCCCAAATCACTCCACAGAAAAAAATCACTTTTTTTTGGATCTTCCAAAAGATATTTGAACTCCTTTTACTTGTAGGCGTCACTCCAAGAAAGAAACACTCACACTCAAGTATTTCACTCAAATTTGAGAATTCTCTAGAAGGTTACTTAGGCTTTGTAGCTAGTGTGCATCAAGCTTTACAAGTCCAAACTTTTTAGGCACTTGAAAATTGACACACAGTAATTGCACAAAAACAAATAAATTGGAAGGATCTTCCCAATAACGTGAGTGTGACTCAACACTCAAAGAAAAATTTCCAATGCTAGATGCTAACTCAAAGGGAATTTCGATCTCTATTCTTTTTTTTTTTGTAAATTTCGATTCTCTTCTTTTTTATCAAATTTTTGTAATTGAATTTCTTTTAATCAATTTTTTCTTACAATAATGAGAACTATTCTCAAGAACAATCGAAAATCCCAAAACAAAAAAAATCAAACAAATAAGGAAAACTTTGAATGCAAGAAGGAAACTTGTATCAACAAGGAAAACATTTGGTATAAGATCCTTTTCTTGTAGTGTAAGCTTCAAACTTATATCTCACTTTTCTTTTTGTTCGAATTTTAACATTTTTTTTGACAAATTGCACGACAAGACAAGAAGAAACTTATGCGACAAAAAACAATGAAGAAAGACTAAAGAAAATTCGAGAATCGCGAGATTCACGAACAGCAGAAGACTAGAATACAAGATTCCTAATAGAAATCTTGCGACGCAAGAAACAAGAATGTAAATAAAAGAACAAAGAACAAACTCGATACATAAAACAATATAACTTACTCGAACCAAAGGAACCTAAGCTCTGACACCAGATGATATAATTCCTTGTGAATGTAAAAAGCAAACTCGGATATTTGGGTGAAATCGAGCCATGAATACAAGAGCACAACGAATCTTTAGTTTTGTCCCGATCGTTGAAATTGAGTGTTTTGTGATATTCACATCTAAACTATGAAGCTTAGTAACAAATATAAGGATATAACAATCGCTCTTAAGAGAATCTTCAAAGAACTGTTCTTTGAAAATTCGCGTGAATAACAATTGACAAACACCACAAAATAAGAATTTTTAATAAGCTTGATTTGAGAAACAAGCAAGGTGTAGCTGTCACGCCCGAGACCGGGGTTAGTCGACACCGGCGTTGTCTCACAATCACAAAATTGCAAAACAACAAGCCTCGTAGTAAATCAAAATAACCAGTCTTTTTCATAACCAATAATCGTCTTTACAATGTGATAGAAATAAAATGCGGAAGCGGAATACATGATGATAAAATTAAAGACAGAATAAATTCGACTGGTCTCAAATGGAGTTTTCTTCATTACCATCCCCAAAAGTAATCTTGCTCTTCACCCTCGATTTGTTCCTCGTTCTTATCTGGGTGGGAATGTAAGGGGTGAGTATTTTGTGGAAATACTCAGTAAATGGGGGCCGATCGAGCATAAAAAAAATATCGAGGATATACATACGAATAAATTATCGAATTTTCAATATTAAGCATGTTGAATCAAATAATAACAAAAATACGAATATAGCACTGAAAGTCATTTCATTTTCTATGGTTTTACTGATCAGTCCCCTATATGTTACTCCTCTAAGGGGCGAGGCCAAAGGAACGGTTATTATAACCCACCGCATCAGGGCCTAAACAAAGCATATCAAAGTTCGGAATTTCCTTTACCATTTCTAAATCAAATCATTACAGTGCATTTCAAATAATTCAACATGCTTTCAAATATTGAAGAACCTAAAGGGGGGGGGGGGGGTGAATAGGTTCTTTAAGGCCCTTTAGCGTTTTTAAAACGAGTTTGCAAAAATTGCAAGCGGAAGACTTGAGGGACAATCACAAATAAATACGATAAATGAATGCGTAAAGTAAGTGCGTAAAATAAATGCGTAATTTAAATGCAATAAAGTAAATGCGTAAAGTAAAGAGAGATAGAGATGTTTATGGAAGTTTCGACGAAGAATCGTCTACGTCTCCCCTTCTCGATGAGGATCGAGGTATCACTATAACGACTTGGCTTTAGGAGCTCCAAGCTAGCTTTTACAACCACGCCTCGATGCGTCTACTTGGCCTTGAGGGCTCCAAGGATAGCCACGAACTTTACAACCCACTCGAGAGTATTACTTTCACTCTTTTTCTACAACTCTTTTGATATTACAACTCTTTTAATCAACGCACACAAGAGATAGTAGAAAGCTTTGTAAGAGACAAGAGAGAATGGAGTGGGATGATTGAGAATGCATCCTCAAAGGCCTATTTATACTAGTCTTGGACGCCAAGGTTCGGATCTTCCGTTTGTGCTTCGGAACTTCCGATGTGATTGAAATCAATTTGCGTAATTCTGGCATGACTTCGGATCTTCCGTTCTTGACTTCGTAGGGTCCGAACATATGCTTCGGAGGGACCGATCAAACTTCGTTTCTTCCGAACAATTCTTTCAGACAGTGTATGAACAACTTCGGAAGGTCCGAACTCCAGTTCGTATCGTCCGAACATTCCCGCGTTCCGGAGATTTGAAATCTTCAACACTTCGTAGCTTCCGATCATGTCCATCGTAGCGTCCGAAATCTACTCAATCAATCAGTCAGATCAAATTGTCTCCGGATTGAAGTGATTTGATTGCTTGTGTTCGGAACGTCCGATCCAGTCTTCGGAACGTCCGAACTCGCTCCTCGCAGCTTCCGAACAGCTTCTATTTTGCTTCTGATTGGCACAATTTCGGAACGTCCGAACCAAATTTCGGATCTTCCGAACGTAACCTTGTTCTTAATTTCCTGCATGCCTCAATATAAAACATTAGTACATTTTTAAGCCAAGTTTTGGTATCATCAAAACAAAAACTTTGGGATATGTTACAGCATTAAAACATTAATCTCATCCTCGAGATTGTATGCGTTTAAGGCGTAACAAATATTATAGCGGATATCGAACAACGAATAATTTAGGGAGATTTTATACCAAATGAAAACGAATAAATTATGCCGATCGAATTTTCAAAGTCCTATTTAATTTATTTCGAAATATATTATGCTCACTTAAAGAGAAAATAGGTGAGCCAAATCCTTTATATCATAATTAATATATTCAAAAGTCCACTTTAAAATAATCAAATAAGTGAACCATATTTATTTAAAAGGTATAAATATCAAGTGACACTTAAATAAATATAAGTGTGCAATTTTTATTTAATAATATAAAACAAAAGGAAACAAAGGAGAAAACCCACTTACAGATTTTGTTTGGCTTAAAACGTGATAGAGGGTGTAAGAAATCGGACGATACTCGGACAACTCTTAGTCTCACTCTCGGTTGGCTCCACTCCAATTAATATGACCGAGAAATGATGAGCTTGTGGGGAAGATAATGGCTACTGGTCCAGGGACAAACACTTGCTGTGGAAGGCTTCGGAAGTGGAGGAAATCAAGAATTCAAACCGCTGCGGCAAAGCATCGAACTTGGAACTGAATTCCGGCTTGAATCTTGATCGAGATAGGCTGTTATCACCTTTGGAAATGGACCGAATCTTGGTCTGGAAAGTGGGCAGCAATTTGTTTCGAACCGTTGCGGAATTCTCGAGATTTTGGATGGCTTGTTTGATCAAAATCCTCGGCTATTTCTGGACCAACTTCGGGCAGTAATTTGGCTCGAACGAATGAGCAGGAACTCGGTTACGGCTGGGGTATTAACAAAGACCGCAACTGGGCATCGAAACACTAATACAAGACTTCGAATTTGGCCAAGAAATTGACTCGAGGAAGCTACTTTCCCAACAACTATATTACCGAATTCTGTAGGTACGGGGATGGAGCTTTTTCTTTTTTTTTTTCTTTCAGTATGTATTATCCCGTCGGTTCACCTATATTTATAGGCTTGAATGATCAGCTCCAAGGCAAGCTCCCATCACTCCAAGATTTCTGCTGATAGCTTAGTCAACGGGTGATTACGCTTTCCTCTTCCAAGCTGAATGTGGCCCTTTTCTTGGTTCAAGTTCACGTCCGAGACTCATGCTGCAAATGGAGTGATTGTTGGCTTCTTTAATTGCAATAGGAGAGTGATTTTTGGGTTGTGAGGATTTCCCCCAAGACTGGTGCCTTCCATAATGCACGTTCTTCACATTCTCCCCTCCTTATTTTAAGTTTCGTCCTCGAAACTTGGATTAACTTGTCCTTCGAAAAGATAGGGGTATTGGTCTCTCATTTTCTCTTCGAGTTCCCAAGTGGCCTCTCTTTCGGTATGATTAGACCATTGTACTTTGACATATGGAATCGTTCGTCTTCTTAGTACTTGGTCCATTGTATCCACGATTCGGATCGGGACTTCTTTATACTTAAGTTCTTCATTCAAGTCTCCCTCGATTAAGAGTGGTTCAGGTTCAAGAATGTGGCTTGGATCCGAAACATATCTTCTTAGTTGCAAAACGTGGAAGACATTATGGATTCTAGACATATTTGGTGGGAGTGCCAGTCTGTATGCAAGTGTCCCCACTTTCCCCAGAATTTCAAACGGTCCAACATATCTAGGGTTCAGTTTTCCGGGTTTGTTGAATCGAACCACACCTTTCATTGGTGATACCTTCAAGTATGCTTTATCTCCCGCTATGAATTCCACTGGTCTTCTTTTCAAATCAGCCCAACTTTTCTGTCGATCTTGTGCCACTTTAAGTGTCTCCTTGATTATAGCGATTTTGTCCACTGTTTCTTGGATCAACTCGGGTCCAGTGATGGCCTTTTCTCCTACTTCATCCCAATATAGTTGTGACCGGCATTTTCGCCCATACAGAGCTTCATACGGCGCCATTCCGATGCTGCTGTGAAAACTGTTATTGTAAGCAAACTCAATAAGAGGCAAATGTTCACTCCAATTACCGCTAAAGTCTAGGGCACATGCTCTCTGCATGTCTTCTAAAGTTTGAATTGTCCTCTCTGTTTGACCATCGGTCTGAGGGTGGTAGGCCGTACTGAGGGTGACCTTAGTTCCCATGGCTTGTTGAAAACTTTTCCAAAAACGAGATACAAACCTCGGGTCTCTGTCTGACAAGATGCTGGCTGGAACCCCATGTAATCATACGATGTTATTCATGTACAATGTGGCTAGCTTGTCCAAATTATAGTTCATGCGGACTGGTAAGAAATGCGCAGATTTTGTGAGTCTATCTACGATTACCCAGATGCCATCATGGCCTTGTCTAGACTTTGGTAATCCAACTACAAAGTCCATGGAGATATGTTCCCATTTCCATTCTGGAATTTCTATAGGTTGAAGAAGTCCTCCAGGTCTTTGGTGCTCTGCTTTGACCTGTTGGCACACAAGACATTTGGAAACAAATATCGCAACATCCTTTTTCATTCCACTCCACCAGAAATTCTTCTTTAGGTCTCTGTACATCTTGGTACTGCCAGGATGGACTGAAAATTTCGACTTATGTGCTTCTGACATTACTTCTTGTCGAAGGTTATCTATGTCTGGTACGCACAATCGTCCTTTCATCCAAAGGACTCCTTTGTCGTCGATCTGAGTGTCTTGAGACTTTGCTTCCTTAGCTTGTTCCTTAAGTTTTACTAGAACTGGGTCTCGATCCTGGTTCAACTTGATGATTTCTCGCAGACATGGCTGAGCGGAGATTGCAGCTAAGGTAACCTTACTCATATTCCTCCGACTCAAAGCATCAGTTACTTTGTTTGCCTTACCTGGATGGTAGCTTATAGTCAAGTCGTAATCCTTCAACAGCTCAATCCATCGTCTTTGCCTCATATTTAATTCCTTTTGGGTGAACAAGTATTTGAGGCTCTGGTGGTCTGTGAAGATTTCGCACTTGGAGCCATAGAGATAATGTCTCCATATCTTCAAAGCAAAGACGACTGCTGCCAGTTCGAGGTCGTGAGTGGGATAATTTCGTTCATGCGGCTTCAACTGCCTTGATGCATAGGCAATCACTCTTCATTCTTGCATGAGTACACATCCCAACCCTTCCTTCGATGCGTCACTGTAGATGGTGAAATCCTTATCTTCCGTGGGCAAGACTAACACTGGTGTAGACGCGAGCTTTTCTTTCAATGTCTGAAAACATTTTTTCGCAGTTGTCATCCCAAATGAATTTAGAATTCTTTTGAGTAAGCCTTGTTAATGGTATGGCTATGGAAGAGAATCCTTCAACGAATTTCCTGTAATAGCCTGCCAATCCAAGAAAACTTCTAATGTCTGTGGCGTTTCTCGGTTTCGGCCAATCTAGAATTGACTCCACTTTCTTTGGATCTACTGATACTCCTGCTTCCGATATCACATGCCCTAAAAAGGACACATTGTTTAGCCAGAATTCGCATTTCTTGAACTTGGCATAGAGTTCTTTCTCCCTTAAAGTTTGTAGGGTGAGGCGGAGATGCTCTTCGTGATCTTCTTTGCTAGGAGAGTAGACAAGGATGTCATCAATGAATACCACTATGAACCGATCCAAGAACGGCTTGAATACTCTGTTCATTAGGTCCATAAAGGCTGCTGGTGCGTTCGTCAGACCAAAAGGCATCACTGTGAATTCGTAGTGTCCATACCTTGTCCGAAAGGCCGTCTTTGGGATGTCTTCAGCCCTGACCTTCAATTGGTGGTAGCCCGTTCTCAAATCCAATTTGGAAAATACTGTGGCTCCCTTAAGCTGATCAAACAGGTCATCTATTCTCGGAAGAGGGTACTTGTTCTTGATAGTGATCTTATTCAATTCCCTATAGTCAATGCACAGCCTCATGCTCCCATCTTTCTTCTTGACAAAAAGTACTGGAGCTCCCCATGGAGACGCACTTGGTCGAATCTGCTTTTTGTCTAGCAATTCTTGAAGTTGCTCCTTTAGCTCCTTAAGTTCAGCTGGTGCCATTCTGTACGGTGCCTTGGAGATGGGTGCCGCTTCGGGCACTAAGTTGATTTCGAACTCAATTTCACGATCCGGGATTGTCCCTGGTAGTTCTTCCGGAAAGACGTCTGGGAATTCTCGTACGATAGGGATATCCCCTGGGTTTAAGTTCAATCTCCTCCTGTACCACGTTAACCATTGCTAGATAGATATCTGCTCCAGATTTCACGGCTTTCCATGCTTGGGATGCAGAAAGAAGTGACTTCCGTTCCTTGGATTTGCCATGATACATGACCTCTTTTTGGCTCGGGGTTCGGAGCCTAACACTCTTTCCTTTGCAATCTACCATCGCATTGTTTCTTGGTAACCAATCCATTCCTAATATGATATCGAATTCCACCATTTTCAGTTGTATCAATTCTGCTTGGAATAGGTGCTCATGGATACAGATCTTACACTGCCGGTGTACTCTATGTGTTTCAATTGTCTTACTAGTAGGAGTTGCTACTCTAAATGGTTCGACTAGTACTTCAGGTGTAAGCCATAGTTTCTTAGTGAACCTCTTAGATATAAATGAATGGGTAGCACCACTATCAAATAACACGTAAGCTAGCATTTCATTGACAAAAAAGGTACCTGCCACGACATCGTTTGCATTATCTGCTTCTTCTTGGGTTATTGCAAACACACGAGCGTTGGGCTTATTCTCCCTTGGTTTGTTGGGGTTTGCATCAGCATTAGGCTTTGTACTTCTCTTCAATGGCTCGGGGCAATTAGCAATTCGATGCCCTAATTTCCCACAATTGAAACATGCTCCCGTCTGTCGGTGGCATTCTCTAGAATGACGATTATTACATTTGGGGCACATCTTTGGTTCTTGGTAAGTTGGGTGGGACGAAGCACCTTTGAAGGATCCACTGGACTGATTTGGTCTCTTGAATGGTGGCTTCCCCTGGGATGATTGTCCAGTAAGGTGCCGCTTATTCTTGTTCTCGTCCTCACGACGCTTGATGTCTGTCTCAGCTCTTATTGCTGCTCCCATCAAATCAGCAAAGCTTGTAGGTTGATAAACTGCTAAGGATGACTGAATACGGCTGCTCAATCCCTTTTTGTATCTGTGCAACTTCAGAACTCCATCTGCCATGATTGTCGGGGTATAAGTTCCAAGGTCATTGAATCGGGATGTGTAATCTACCACTGACATGTCTGGAGTTTGCGAGAAGTTCTCAAACTCACTCAATTTCTGTAGTCTGACTTCTGTTGGGAAATAATGTTTGAGAAAGACATCTCTGAATTGTTGCCAGGTGATTACTCCGGCGGCTGTCAGGGCAGGTGAGACTGTTTCCCACCACTTGATTGCCTTATCCTCCAGGAATGGCACTATCACCTCTACTTTAAGTGCCTCAGGTATTTCTAGCAGTCGCAGTTGGGTTTCCACGCTTTTCAACCAACTCTGTCTACTCTCAGGGTCGGCATCTCCCTTGAACACTGGGCAACGGTTCTTACGAAGGGATTCATAATGATACTTGATCCCATTCTGTGCCGGTGGTGGTTGTGGCTGCTGATTACCATTGGGGTTTTCCCAAACCCTGGATAGTTGTTGCCACTATGGTGGCTATAGCCATCAAATCTGCTTGGCTCAGGCCCACTCTGGGAGGTGGTGGCGGTGGATTTCCGTCAGGATTCGGATTCTCATTATTGTCATTGTGGTTGTTGGCGTACCGTGGGTTGCGATTGGCTCGTGGAGGTCTTCCGGCCATTTCCTACAAGTGTGCAAGTTTCTAAGATATTTGTTGCACAAATTTGATAGAATGCATTGAATAATTTGTGCGAAAATAAATTGATGCCAACAAGTAATCGAAATAACAACTTTTATTGATTTCTCAAATAAACATAAACAACTGAATGGGAATTTATTGGAATGGAAAAAAAAAATGGCAACAACGGAAATAAACTAAAAATGGTTCACTAAAATATTCTAATCTGATATCTCTCCATTCCCCACAGCTACGTCAGGTGGGGCTTCCTCCTCTTCGGAATCCTCCTCCGGCATCTCCGGGTCTAAAAACTCTGCCAGCTGCATCTGCAGACTTTGATTCTCCGATTCTAATTCAGCAATCTGTTCCCTATGAGTCAGAATCTTCCCTATCGCGTCGTCCAACTCATTCTTTGCACGCGTGCAGTTTGCTTGATCCTTCTGGATGAGTGCCTTCTCCCTTGCCTTCCTTTCGTCTATCTCCCTTGATAGCCTTTGGTTATTTTCTGACAATTGCATGACCACCTTCCACGACTCTTCCATTCTGATCTCCTTATCTCTTACCCGTGCGTGACGAGCTTCAGCCAATTCTACGGTACGTCGGTCCAATTCGTCCATAGTCCGTTTGGTTTGGCCCCTCGTCAGTTGTAACGACTCTCGCAGTTCGCCGTTATCTTCATTAACGAGTTGGAACATCTCATATACCTGATCGATCCTCTTTTCTGCTGCCAATAGCTTGGCAGTCAGATCCTCCACTTGCTTCCTCCTCTCCAGGTTGCTAGCTCTTAGTCTCCTAGCCGTCCTATCGTGGCGTGCTAGAGCTAAATCATCTAAACGCATAAGAGACTGAGCGCGCGTGCGAGGTAGGGGACTGTCTAGCTGAAACGTCTCTCTAGGAGGAATCGAAGCTACACTCTTACGGGCAGTTAAACGTATGCGAGCCATTTCCTGAAATAACGAGAGGAAATGTTTAACAAGTATCGGAAAAGCGGTCAAGGAACATGATACAAAACAAGGAATATTTTCCAAGGGTTCTAAAGAATGAATCATAAGGATATTGATGACAAAGTTGGTTAGGAAAATGATTAAGCTTTTGCCAAAATTTGACTTCGTCAAATTTCCTATGGCAATCTCCCATCCGGATTATGAACCTGGTGTGCTCTGATACCACTTAAATGTCACGCCCCGAGACCGGGGTTAGTCGACACCGGCGTTGTCTCACAATCACAAAATTGCAAAACAACAAGCCTCGTAGTAAATCAAAATAACCAGTCTTTTTCATAACTAATAATCGTCTTTACAATGCGATAGAAATAAAATGCGGAAGCGGAATACATGATGATAAAATTAAAGACAGAATAAATTCGACTGGTCTCAAATGGAGTTTTCTTCATTACCATCCCCAAAAGTAATCTTGCTCTTCACCCTCGATTTGTTCCTCGTTCTTATCTGGGTGGGAATGTAAGGGGTGAGTATTTTGGGGAAATACTCAGTACATGGGGGCCGATCGAGCATAAAAAAAATATCGAGGATATACATACGAATAAATTATCGAATTTTCAATATTAAGCATGTTGAATCAAATAATAACAAAAATACGAATATAGCACTGAAAGTCATTTCATTTTCTATGGTTTTACTGATCAGTCCCCTATATGTTACTCCTCTAAGGGGCGAGGCCAAAGGAACGGTTATTATAACCCACCGCATCAGGGCCTAAACAAAGCATATCAAAGTTCGGAATTTCCTTTACCATTTCTAAATCAAATCATTACAGTGCATTTCAAATAATTCAACATGCTTTCAAATATTATAGCGGATATCGAACAACGAATAATTTAGGGAGATTTTATACCAAATGAAAACGAATAAATTATGCCGATCGAATTTTCAAAGTCCTATTTAATTTATTTCGAAATATATTATGCTCACTTAAAGAGAAAATAGGTGAGCCAAATCCTTTATATCATAATTAATATATTCAAAAGTCCACTTTAAAATAAACAAATAAGTGAACCATATTTATTTAAAAGGTATAAATATCAAGTGACACTTAAATAAATATAAGTGTGCAATTTTTATTTAATAATATAAAACAAAAGGAAACAAAGGAGAAAACCCACTTACATATTTTGTTTGGCTTAAAACGTGATAGAGGGTGTAAGAAATCGGACGATACTCGGACAACTCTTAGTCTCACTCTCGGTTGGCTCCACTCCAATTAATATGACCGAGAAATGATGAGCTTGTGGGGAAGATAATGGCTACTGGTCCAGGGACAAACACTTGCTGTGGAAGGCTTCGGAAGTGGAGGAAATCAAGAATTCAAACCGCTGCGGCAAAGCTTCGAACTTGGGGCTGAATTCCGGCTTGAATCTTGATCGAGATAGGCTGTTATCACCTTTGGAAATGGACCGAATCTTGGTCTGGAAAGTGGGCAGCAATTTGTTTCGAACCGTTGCGGAATTCTCGAGATTTTGGATGGCTTGTTTGATCAAAATCCTCGGCTATTTCTGGACCAACTTCTGGCAGCAACTTGGCTCGAACGAATGAGCAGGAACTCGGTTACGGCTGGGGTATTAACAAAGACCGCAACTGGGCATCGAAACACTAATACAAGACTTCGAATTTGGCCAAGAAATTGACTCGAGGAAGCTATTTTCCCAACAGCTATATTACCGAATTCTGTAGGTACGGGGATGGAGCTTTTTCTTTTTTTTTTTCTTTCAGTATGTATTATCCCGTCGGTTCACCTATATTTATAGGCTTGAATGATCAGCACCAAGGCAAGCTCCCATCACTCCAAGATTTCTGCTGATAGCTTAGTCAACGGGTGATTACGCTTTCCTCTTCCAAGCTGAATGTGGCCCTTTTCTTGGTTCAAGTTCACGTCCGAGACTCATGCTGCAAATGGAGTGATTGTTGGCTTCTTTAATTGCAATAGAAGAGTGATTTTTGGGTTGTGAGGATTTCCCTCAAGACTGGTGCCTTCCATAATGCACGGTCTTCACAGTAGCAAAGCAAAACTTTAAATTGAGAGAAAAAACTCTAATACTATCAATAATAATATGTTATATATTCAATATTACATGTTTATATGTAAAACAAAGCCAATCTTGAAAACTAGGGTTTCTGAACTCTTTCCGCTTCGTGGCACACGGGTGCACATCGATATTGGGTTGCTGCACGGATGCTACTGATAATGGGCAGTTTTGGTTGGCTTTGTGCACATGGTGTGCACCAATTGTTGTTTTCCAGGGTTATTTTGCACTCGAATGCTTGATAGCTCGATACGATTCCACTAAGTGTTTCCTTGAACTTCTTTAATTGTTTGAATATACTTGATACTTCACTTTCAATCACCATCAAGCTCTCACAATGTTTATAATATCTCTCGAAATCTCTTCCACTAGTTAGCATGTGACGTCCGGTTAAATTCACGTCAATTAAGTTGTTTTATTTGAAACAATGGCCATACTATCATCTTTATCTCGCATGTCCTAAAATTGGGGATAGTTGATCTTGAAGATTTAATGTTATCTAGGCTATCACATAATTATAAATATGTGGCTGATTAAGTTATAAAATAATCATTAAGGTTTTTCAGAAATCGAAGTGTTGTGAGATTGCGGGTTCTCTCCTAAAATGAGCCTCAATCTCCACAATTAGACAATAGCGAGAAAGGTCAAAGAATCCACAAATGGGATAAGATGAGGAGCCCAACTATAAGCCTATTGATCACTCCCTAACACAATCTATAACTCTGGGACCATAAAAAATTGGTACTAGAGTCAGTTGTCATGGAGATATGCACATTCTTCAACAACAATGAGGCTTTTCTGAAGATGTACCAAGAAGACAAATCCGTGAGCGAGGAACGATAGCAAGGCCTCCAAAGCCAGGACAAATGCCTAAATATTTTTACCCCATGACATGAAAGTTATCGGCAATGCCCGTAGCATTCGACGAGGCATCATGCACCAGCGCTCAAGGGGCTCCTGTACCAGTGAAGATTGCAGCTTTTATATGCCCCGATATTCATAGCTTGATTTTTCTAGACACAGTTGTTGATCTGATCCTTTGGGGTGGCTAAATCTTTGTGAGCATTTTTTCCGCCATCAGAGAACACCAAAAGAAGAAAAGTGGGGTTGGCATCCTTCCATCTTGAGCGTACATGTGAACCAACATTTGATAAACTGGACCATCAATTAAATCATAAAATCAAACGGTTATATTTAAATGGTTTAATTAACTGGTGAGCAACGTTATCGAACTGATATTTATACATGAATTTTTAATATGTAATAAATATGTAGATGTTTTGTAAGGTAAATAATAAATCGCCTGAGAAGTTTATACAATATCTGTTTTTTGTCAATTTTCTTCTCTTACTAGAACAAGAAATAAATTATAGTATATATTTCTTTTTCTACTGCATACTAATGAATTTAAACACAAATTATGGTTTGACAAAAAAAAAAACCAAAGGCACACGACCTTTTAAAAATAGTAAAAAAAAATGGTAATAAACTTCGATTTGGGCTTCTTTGGGTGGTGGAAGAGGTTCAGTCATCAGTTTAAATGTTTTTCATATGATCTGTCAATTCGAGTACTGAATGTTTTTCTTGTCAACTCAGTATAAAATGCAAATCACTTTGCAGAAATGGAAATGCTCCGTCTGTTCCTTTCTGTAAGTAGTGTTAATGCGAGTAATGCTAAAACAGGCATGAATTGAGGGTGAAAATGAACATAATTTTGAAACCCCGTATGGTGCTATAAGATAAATGGGAACGACTATTAATGCAAGTTTATTGATGATACCTTGGTTTAAAGCAGCCAAAGGTAACCGGTTTTGCTAGGTAAAATACTTCTTTTAACATTTAAAGAATGCATGCAATTCTGTCGATGACAAGTTGGCTCAACATAAGCTCTATCAAGGATTGCCGAGCAGTTCGTGTCGATTCCAACCTCTCAGGTTGAGACATATAAATTTCTTCTTTCATGTCTCCATTGAGGAATGCAGTATTTACATCCATTTGCCATATCTCATAGTCATACCATGCTTTTATGGCTAGTAGTATTCTAATGGACTTAAACATAGCAACTGGTGAAAAAGTTTCCTCATAGTCAACTCTTTGTCTTTGAGTATAACATTTTGCAATCAGCCTTGCTTTGAAGGTCACTACCTTCCCATTCGCCCCAAGCTTTCTTTTGTAGATCCATTTGCACCCCATAGGAATGATTCCCTCAGGTTGATCCACCAATTTCCAGACTTGGTTTGAATATATAGAGTCCATTTTTGACTGCATGGCTTCAAGCCATTTGGTTGAATCAATATCAGATATTGCTTCTTTAAAGTTCATTGGATCATATCCAACACAAGACTCAACATGGCCTTGTTCATGGAGAAGCGTATATCTTGCAGGTGGTCTAATAACCCTATCAGACCTTCTAAGAGCTTGTACTTCAACTACTGGTTGTTGGGGATTAGGTTCAACTACTATAGTTGAGGGAGTATCTTGAATTTCTTCAAGTTCTATCGTCTTGCCTTTTCTATCCAATAGAAATTTCCTTTCCATAAAGGTGGCATTTCTTGAAACAAACACTTTTGCTTCATTGGGATGATAGAAATAATATCCAACAGAATTCCTTGGATATCCTACAAAGTAGCACAAAGTGGATCTACTATCCAATTTGTCTCCCACTATCTGCTTCACGTAAGCAAGACATTCCATATTCTCTCGTAAGAATATTTGGGAGTTTTCTTCCCATCCATATCTCATATGGTGTTTTATCCACTGCTTTAGTATAAACATTATTCAACAACATTGCCGCAGTTTCAAGCGCAAAGCCCCAAAACGATGTAGGCAATTCAGTGAATCCCATCATTGATCGAACCATGTCCAACAAGGTTTGCTTACAATGTTCAGAAACACCATTCAATTGTGGTTTTGCTGGTGGAGTCACTGTGAGAGAATCTCATTCTCTTTTAGATAACCCAAAAATTCAGCACTTAAGTATTCTCCACCTCGATCAGATCGAAGTGCCTTAATACTTCTTTCTTGCTGATTTTCTACTTCAGATATGAATTCTTTGAACTTTTCAAATGCTTCAGATTTGTGTTTTATCAAATAAACACACACATATCTCGAATGGTCATCATTAAAGGTAATGAAGTAGGATTGCCCATATCCTGCGCTAACACTTAGTGGGCCACAAATGTCTGTGTGGATTAAATCCAATAGACCATGCGCACGTTCCACGTTTCCATCGAATGGAGTCTTGGTCATTTTTCTTTTCAGACAGGACTCACGGGTAAGTATAGAATTCATGTCTGACAAGTCAAACATGCATTCTCCCACTAGCTTGTGCATCCTTCTTTGAGAAATGTGACCTAGTCTAGCGTGCCATATTTGTGCGGGATTTGGATCATCTAACTTTCTTTTGTTTGTTGTTGAAATCATGTTTACTTGGACATTCATTCATCATTTCCAGAACATTTCTGGCTCATATAACTTTTTATGTCCGGACTTCTTGCAGTGAAATATGTTCTGACTTATCGGGCATTGTAGGCCTTTTAAGTGTCTTTCGGAGTTTGCCTCTTATTGGGTTTTTTCTTGTGAGGGGCAGAACATTTCTTTCCCTTACATTGCGGGCCACTTTTGTTCCCGACAACAAGCCCAACTAGGAAACAACATTTTCCTATTTTATGATGACTTTATAAGTCATAAGCATGTTGAATAACTCTTCAAGGCTATCATCAATTTTATTCAAATTGAAGTTCAACATAAACCCGTCAATTGAGAAAGAGAATGACAACAAATTGATGTCATGAAGTAACTTGTTAGGAATCACCTATTCCAGGCTCACCACTTTCTCATTAAACCCAATCATATGTACACCACGCTCATGGATCAAAGCCCCATCTTGCATTAGTGTAGTCATGAGCTTTTAAAAGTGGTGTGCATCACTGTACAAGTTGCATGCACCATGCAACTCTTGCATGTGTATTCGAATGTCAACAGCATTCAACATTTTCTCAAACTGTCCCTACAGTTCATTAGACATAAAAGCGAGCATGTTACACTTTAGCTTGCATACTATGGTCCTACCATCTTGCATGCTTTGTCAATTCAACATGACTGACATTAGTGTGCATGCCATTTTCTCCGAATTCAGAAAAATTTTCCCAACCAGTTTTGAAAATTAGATTCGGTTAGCTTGTTAATTGTGGGGACCCGGGCTCTAATTCTTTTTCTTGGGATTAAATGGATCGTTATTCTAAAATATGGGTCAATTTTTCGCTTTTTACATTAATTCAAATGTAACTAAACAAGTATAAGTTATGTAGTAAATTTACAACATACAAACACAAAATACATGTCTTGCTCTGTATGTCCTTAACTAACCAGTATTAAAAGACAGTACATAATAAAAGACAACTACTGGTTCATCTGCTACGCCCGTGATCTCCACGCTAACCCGATCATCTCTGTCTCGACCCAGATCCTGCCCCACCTGTTGTTATGCACACATACAGACATAACAACAGCCGAAAAACCGGTGAGAACAAATCCCAGTATAAACATGTATACATGCATTCAAACAATCTAAAACATGAAACATGCTAATATGAATGTCATTCATATAAAATCATGCAATGCGAATCTAATCATGTCTAGACTCGACTCAACTAGAACTCTAGGGATCCCGTTGTGAATAAGACGGCACTGTCTGTCACCTACCCTCCCAATCGAGGTGTTGTCCGTCTTATTCCTAGACTTCGGCCTGATCTGTATCCGCGTCTACAATAGGGGCGGTGATCTTCCCCTAAGCTGTGATATCGCCGAACGTCTAGTAGTCTGCCTGATCTCCAGACTGTCCTATCTTAATGCATGAATACACAATCTGTAAACAAGCATAATCATTCTAATGCAATGCCACATGATCTGTAAACAAAGCATAGCAAGATTTGTATACAAGTTCTATAAAGAAATCTATAAACAATCATAATAATATCGAGATATAAACAATAAAACAAGTATGTGATTTTGGTTGGGAAACTCAAATGTGATCTCATTTGAGTCGTGATTCCCCAAACAAAACATGTACTATACCTTTCTTTGCACAGTCGATGTCACGATCGTAAATATGAATCTGAAATGGAAATGTGGATATACAATCTATCAAGTTCTAACTCAACCAAGACATTTATACAATCTATACTTGATCTTGGTACAATTTGACGGCATAACGACGTATATTCTTAATACCGGTCAATCCAATCTCAACAAATATCAACATATACCATCCTCAACTCACAATCGAATCATATGCACAAAACCATACTCAAATTCTATACATCTTATTCCTAAACATGCTGAAATTCATAAGAAATGCATACGACATCCTTTCTTTGATCCGTTTACAAATATATCATGCTCAATACGTCAAGAACACAATATAACTATCATATTCTAATTTCCCAAACATCTGAATTTCGAAACCTGTTGAAATTACATAAAACTTACATCACTTTGTAGCCTTTGATGAGAGGAGTCCAAATCTATACTTAGATTTTAGTTTGGATAAGAAAATCTTGCACTAATTAACTTTGAATTGAAAGAACCTTTCTTCTCCCTTGAATCTTTCTCTCTCTCGGTTTGGCTTCTGAAATGGCAAGGAATAGAGACAACTCTATATATATCTTGCATGAAAACAAACACATGGCTTTTTCTTTGAATTAGACGTCTCGCGCATATGCGCGGTCACTACTCGCGCATATGCGCGAGACCTACTGTCTCGGCACTTGGCAGAAAATAACACTCGCGCATATGCGCCACTTATCTCGCGCATATGCGCCACAGCTACTGGAGGTGTCGCGCATATGCGCCACTTCTTTCCGCGCATATGCGCCAATGATACTGTAAATGTCGCGCATATGCGCCACTCTTTCCGCGCATATGCGCCAACTGTTCTGTCCAAATTTTAAGATTTTCTCCTCTTGTCCATGTATTTCTTATTCTCATCTCACTTAACACTCCTCAATATATATATATACATACTCATATATTCCGAGTATTATGTCGATGAGAACTATTAATCTCGAGCCTTACATTTCTCCCCCTCTAAGAAATGAATTCGCCCTCGAAATCGCAAGCAAATTATCAAACATACATGACAAGTAATATAATCAATACTGAAAATTTACTTACATCATGTAAATAACTCGGGATGTTTCTGCCTCATGTCTGCCTCTGTTTCCCAAGTCGCTTCCTCGATGCCATGACGACTCCACTGAACTTTCACTAGTGGAATAGTCTTCGTTCTGAGTTGCTTGTCTTTCCGATCAAGAATCTGTATCGGTTGTTCCACATAGCTCAAAGTCTGATCAAGTTCAGCTTCGTCGGGTTGAATGACATGAGAAATATCTGGCATATATTTTCGCAACATTGATACATGAAACACGTCATGTATACCAGATAGAGAAGGAGGAAGAGCAAGTCTATAAGCTCTATCGCCAATCTTTTCAAGAATTTCGTAAGGACCGACGTATCTAGGAGACAGCCTTCCTCGTTTGCCAAATCTAACAACGCCTCGGAAAGGAGAAATCTTTAAGAATACTCTATCTCCTGCCTCAAATACTAACGGTCTACGTCTGACATTGGCGTATTTCGCTTGTCTATCCTGTGCTGTCTTCATTCTTTTCTGAATAACTTTCACCTTCTCAGTCATGTCACGAATCATGTCTGGCCCAAGTTCTGGTATATCTGAGATATCATCCCAATATAGCGGAGATCTGCACTTCTTGCCATACAAAGCTTCAAACGGTGCCATCTCGATACTCGTCTGATAGCTATTATTGTAAGAAAATTCGCAAAGAGGTAGGGAATCTTGCCAACTAATGCCAAAATCTAGCACAACGGCTCTCAACATATCCTCTAATGTCTGGATAGTCCGCTCTGACTGTCCGTCTGTCTGAGGATGGTAAGCAGTACTCAGGTGTAATGTCGTACCTAAGGCCTGCTGTAAACTGTGCCAAAAGTGAGAAGTGAATCGTGGATCACGATCTGATACGATAGACTTCGGCACTCCATGCAATCTGACTACCTCTCGAATATATATCTCCGCCATCTGATCTTGTCTATACGTCATTCTGTACGGAATGAAACAAGCAGATTTGGTCAATCTGTCAATAATGACCCAAATCGCATCGCAGCCTTTGGATGATCGAGGTAACTTCGTCACGAAATCCATGGAAATGTGGTCCCATTTCCATTCTGGAATAGATAAACTCTGAAGTAACCCACCAGGCTTCTTCCTCTCAGCTTTCACCTGTTGGCAATTCAAACACTTAGACACAAATTCGGCAATGTCTGACTTCATTTGCTTCCACCAGAACTGTGTCTTCAAGTCATTGTACATCTTCCTACCACCAGGATGAATGCTGAACCGACTACAATGTGCCTCTGTTAGAATCTGCTGTCTCAAATCTGCAACATCTGGCACAACTAGACGGTTATTCACGTACAACACATAATCTCGTACCTGATATTCTGATACATGCCCTGATCTGACCATTTGAATCGATCTCTGCACATTCTGATCGGTTCTTTGTGCTTCCTTGATCCTCATAATCAAATTGGACTCAACTTGGATCGTAAAAAGTCGTAGTGGCTTACTATCTGTATCAAATTCTAATCCAGATGTACAGCAATTTTCAACTAACTTGTTAACACCTATCGTCGATAAGGACAAAGAACATACCTTACGACTCAAGGCATCTGCTGCTGCATTTGACTTCCCTGGATAATATTTGATTTCACAGTCAAAGTCTTTCAGAAGATCTAGCCATCTACGCTGCCTCATATTCAGTTCTGATTGAGAAAATAGGTACTTTAGGCTCTTGTGATCGGAAAATATCTCAAATTTTTCGCCGTAGAGATAATGACGCCAAATCTTTAATGCAAATACGATAGCCGCCAATTCCAGATCATGAATGGGGTATCGGATCTCGTGTGGCTTCAATTGTCTCGAGGCGTATGCGATCACATGGCCTCGCTGCATAAGAACACATCCCAAACCTCTATGAGAAGCATCGCAATATACAACGAAATCACCCGTACCTGAAGGTATCGTCAGCACTGGAGCACTAGTCAGCTTTTTCTTCAGTTCTAGGAAGCTAGACTCGCACTCCTCTGACCAAATGAATGGCATATTCTTCTGTGTCAATTGTGTGATTGGCTTTGCAATACTGGAGAAATCTTGGATAAATCTTCGATAGTATCCTGCCAGAACCATAAAACTGCGTATTTCTGGTACCGAAGTCGGTCTTGGCCAATTGATTACAGCTTCTACTTTACTCGGATCAACAGAAATACCATCTCCAGAAATGATATGCCCCAAGAATACAACTCGATTCAGCCAAAACTCACACTTTGATAATTTTGCATACAGTTGCTCGTTTCTCAACGTCTGCAAGACAATTCTGAGATGCTCTGCATGCTCATTTCTGTTCTTGGAATATACCAAAATATCATATATGAAAACGATCACAAATTCATCCAAATATTTCTGAAACACTTGGTTCATCAAGCCCATAAATACCGCTGGAGCATTGGTTAAACCAAAAGGCATGACAATAAATTCGTAATGTCCATACCTGGTTCGAAATGCTGTCTTCGGTATGTCTATATCTCGAACTCTGAGCTGATGATACCCAGAACGCAAATCAATCTTAGAATAGACAGAGGATCCCTGCAACTGATCAAATAGATCGTCAATTCTAGGCAATGGATATTTATTCTTGATTGTTGCCTTATTCAGTTGCCGGTAGTCTATACACAATCGCATCGAACCGTCTTTCTTTCACACAAACAGCACCGGAGCGCCCCAAGGAGATACACTAGGTCTGATATATCCCTTGGCCAGAAGATCTTCTAACTGTGCTTTCAATTCTTTTAGTTCGATGGGTGCCATCCTATACGGAGCTCTCGAAATAGGGACGGTACCTGGTACAAGATCAATAATAAAATCTACCTCTCGCACTGGAGGTAATCCTGGGATTTCATCTGGAAAAATATCTGGAAATTCCCGTACTACTGGCAAATCCGCCAATGCCGGGGTCGACTTCTGCATATCTACAGCATAAATAAAGAAACCATATGCTTCTTTTTGTAACAATCTGTTCATAGTAAGAGCCGAAATCAAGGGAATCCGAGATCTGGAACCCTTCCCGTAGAATTTCCACTCGTCTGTCATCTCGGGTCTGAATCTGACAATCTTATGGAAACAATCTACAGTGGCTCTGTACTTCGTTAGCATGTCAATACCGACTATACAATCAAAATCAGCTAGACCCAATACTATACAATCTAGGTCAATCTCATGCCCCTCAAACTGTAGAATGCAATGTTTAACCGTAGTTACAGATATCAATCCACTTCCCAACGGAGAATTAATAGATACAACCTCTAACAAAGACTCAACAGGCAATGAATGCAACAATGCAAATCGCTCCGAAATGAATGTATGTGATGCACCTGTATCTATCAAGATATAAGCAGGATAACCATAAAGAGAGCAGTTACCTGCTATAACATCATCTGGTGCATCTTGTGCTTGCTCTTCTGTCAATGCAAACACTTGAGCCTGTTGCCTCGGAGGTTGACTCACTGTCTGACTACCACGAGCTCTGGGTTGAGTCGGTGCTGGTGGAGGCTGGAAAGAGTGAACCGATGATGCCTGCCGCTCAAACTGAGGTACTGGCCCGGATGCTCGTCCACTCTGGGCTGGCTGTACACTCCTCTGTGGGCATACTTTGGCAAAATGCCCCGGTTGCCTACAAATGTTGCATCGGCCTGTAACTCCCTGGCACTGTTCAGTCGCATGTTTTCCTCCACAGGAACTACAATAAACACCTGAATACCTGGTACTCTGATCAAAACCAATCTGTCTTGATCCACTGGAGCTTGAAGAGCTGCTCCCAGGTCTTTTAAACTGTTTCCCCTTCGCCTTCAGCTGTTCCTTTCTGCCACTGCTACTACCGCCGCTTTCAAATCTAGGAGGAGGAGATTGCATTGAAGGTTGTGGTGGTCTCGGACTTGGAGCAACATACGGAGCACTCCGTTGCCTAAGCAATCCTGCTTCTGCTCCTTTGGCACGGTTCAAGGCCTCAGCGAAATTGTTGGGTCTTCCCGTATTTACCAACGTAAAGATATCGGGATTTAAGCCGTTTATGAACTGATCTGCCACGGCTTCATCATTACCTGAAACGTGAGGTGCAAAACGAAGCAAGGAAGAAAATTTAGCGACGTACTCTTCGATGTTCAGTTGCCCTTGCCTTAAGTTTGCAAACACAGCGCCTTTATCTTTACGGTAGGATATAGGAAAGAATCGCAGATAAAACTCTGTCTTGAACGTTTTCCATGTAATCTCCGTGCCACGCTGTTCCAATGCTCTTTTGATGTTCAACCACCAATTCTTCGCCACATCTTGCAGTTGATGGCCAATGAGTTTGACTCTTTTCTTGTCACTGTATTCAAGAGACTCGAACAACATCTCGATATCTTCCAACCAGCTTTCACATTCGATGGCGTTTTCTGTACCTCGTAAGGTAGGTGGTCGGAAGGACTGGAATCGTTTGAGCAACGTCTCCATTGGCGTAGCAGTAACGTCCATTGGATCTCCGGATGTGCTACCCTGTTCTGGTGCTGTGGGTCGTAGAGGCACTGCTGCTCTTCGAGGAGGCATGTATCTAATAATCCAACTGATTAGTATACCAAATATACAACCGTCTCAGCCCTCCTCTAGTCAGTTACCTCTGATCTAGAATCGGTTCTGATTCAGTCAATCACATGCTGAACGAAATCAAATAACAACATGTAATAAGGAAAGCAATAGTCATGCTAGCACATCATAAGCAAGGAAGAAGACTCGATCTACCCCGCTCATCCTATCCTATCTTAGTCTAAAGGAACTCTCGCTCTGATACCACCTGTTGTGGGGACCCGGGCTCTAATTCTTTTTCTTGGGATTAAATGGATCGTTATTCTAAAATATGGGTCAATTTTTCGCTTATTACATTAATTCAAATGTAACTAAACAAGTATAAGTTATGTAGTAAATTTACAACATACAAACACAAAATACATGTCTTGCTCTGTATGTCCTTAACTAACCAGTATTAAAAGACAGTACATAATAAAAGACAACTACTGGTTCATCTGCTACGTCCGTGATCTCCACGCTAACCCGATCATCTCTGTCTCGACCCAGATCCTGCCCCACCTGTTGTTATGCACACATACAGACATAACAACAGCCGAAAAACCGGTGAGAACAAATCCCAGTATAAACATGTATACATGCATTCAAACAATCTAAAACATAAAACATGCTAATATGAATGTCATTCATATAAAATCATGCAATGCGAATCTAATCATGTCTAGACTCGACTCAACTAGAACTCTAGGGATCCCGTTGTGAATAAGACGGCACTGTCTGTCACCTACCCTCCCAATCGAGGTGCTGTCCGTCTTATTCCTAGACTTCGGCCTGATCTGTATCCGCGTCTACAATATGGGCGGTGATCTTCCCCTAAGCTGTGATATCGCCGAACGTCTAGTAGTCTGCCTGATCTCCAGACTGTCCTATCTTAATGCATGAATACACAATCTGTAAACAAGCATAATCATTCTAATGCAATGCCACATGATCTGTAAACAAAGCATAGCAAGATTTGTATACAAGTTCTATAAACAAATCTATAAACAATCATAATAATATCGAGATATAAACAATAAAACAAGTATGTGATTTTGGTTGGGAAACTCAAATGTGATCTCATTTGAGTCGTGATTCCCCAAACAAAACATGTACTATACCTTTCTTTGCACAGTCGCTGTCACGGTCGTAAAGATGAATCTGAAATGGAAATGTGGATATACAATCTATCAAGTTCTAACTCAACCAAGACATTTATACAATCTATACTTGATCTTGGTACAATTTGACGGCATAACGACGTATATTCTTAATACCGGTCAATCCAATCTCAACAAATATCAACATATACCATCCTCAACTCACAATCGAATCATATGCACAAAACCATACTCAAATTCGATACATCTTATTCCTAAACATGCTGAAATTCATAAGAAATGCATACGACATCCTTTCTTTGATCCGTTTACAAATATATCATGCTCAATACGTCAAGAACACAATATAACTATCATATTCTAATTTCCCAAACATCTGAATTTCGAAACCTGTTGAAATTACATAAAACTTACATCACTTTGTAGCCTTTGATGAGAGGAGTCCAAATCAATACTTAGATTTTAGTTTGGATAAGAAAATCTTGCATGAAAACAAACACATGGCTTTTTCTTTGAATTAGACGTCTCGCGCATATGCGCGGTCACTACTCGCGCATATGCGCGAGACCTACTGTCTCGGCACTTGGCAGAAAATAACACTCGCGCATATGCGCCACTTATCTCGTGCATATGCGCCACAGCTACTGGAGGTGTCGCGCATATGCGCCACTTCTTTCCGCGCATATGCGCCAATGCTACTGTAAATGTCGCGCATATGCGCCACTCTTTCCGCGCATATGCGCCAACTGTTCTGTCCAAATTTTAAGATTTTCTCCTCTTGTCCATGTATTTCTTATTCTCATCTCACTTAACACTCCTCAATATATATATATATACATACTCATATATTCCGAGTATTATGTCGATGAGAACTATTAATCTCGAGCCTTACATTAATAATAAAAACTTATTACGTGTAAGGCCCGAGATGTTATCAATTTTATGAGATCCCGAAAAGAAAATAAATTTGATGGCATTTTTGTAATTAAGTGGAAAAATACTTGATTTAAATTTGATGGCAATTTTGTAATTAAGTGGAAAAATACTTGATTTAAATTTGATGGCAATTTCGTAATTATTGGGGGGCCAATTTGCAAATAGTGAAAAGTTGAGAGACTAAAGTGTAAATATGGCAAGTTGAGTGGGACACTTGTCACCACCATACAACTTGTTATATACATTTGCATTTCCCTTTAAATCTTGAAGAAAGAATCGAGACTTCCATGAATGAAAATTCCTCAAGCTTCATTTTACCTTAAAAATTTGATTGTTCAAGATCCGGCTATCAGAATTTAAATCTGAACGCAGTATCGAGCTCCTCTTGACTCGAGCTACACAAGGACGTAAGTATTGTTACGTTTTGAGATGTTTTGAAAATATGATGTTGTCAGAATTGAATATGATTCAGATATGGTGTTTCTACTACCGTAGACATTGTATAATCGAAGACAGATTGAAGAATAGACTGTTTATACAATTGTTATGATTTTCAGAAGATATTATTTGAGATGGAACTCGAGAATTTGATTGTTCTTGATTCAAGAATAGAGAAATAATTATGTTTACGTATTCTGGATAAATTATTCAGTATATATGTGAAGTCAGATCGAAGAAATAATACCGTATATCTGTGTGATGAATTTCAATGTTTCTTGAATTGAATTTGATAGATAGTGATATGCTGAAATTAGAAGAATGATAATATGGTATTGATTACGAGTTCTGATATGATATTTGTGATGTTGACATCGACGGGTTTATCAAGACTGTATTGTTGTACCGTTGAAACATCAGCTGATTCAGATTGATTAGATTCAGAAATGATTTCGATTATATCGTGATATTGTTGATATGAATCAGATTGTATTTTGTTCAGATATTGATCAGATTTTGTACTGAGTTGAGTATTGATCAGAACAGATTGTTAATTGAGTTACACATTGATACAGTGTATTTGATATTGTCATTTCAGATTTGATATGGACAAACTGGACTTCGAGACTTCGTCTTCGTCAGACGGGGACGACAAAGGTATAATTCATGTGATATTCGGGAAGAAACAACTCAATTGAGATCACCATTTGAGTTGCCCAATAAATCACATACTATATCCTTGTTTATAAATTTGTTTATAGAACTTGTATGCAAATCTTGCTATGCTTTGTTTACAGATCATGTTGCATTGCATTAAGATGATTATGCTTGTTTACAGATTGTGTATTCATGCATTAAGATAGGAAAGTCTGCGAGATCATCCAGACTTCTAGACGTTCGGTGATATCACAGCTTAGGGGAAGATCATCGCCCCTATTGTAGACGTGGATACAGATCAGGCCGAAGTCTAGGAATAAGACGGACATCACCTCGATTGGGAGGGTAGGTGACAGACAGTGCCGTCTTATTCACCCCGGGATCCCTAGAGTTATAGTCGAGTCGAGTCTAGACATGATTTGACTAGAACTGCATGTGTTTAGAGATGTGGTTTCATAGATTATGAAACCCATGGTTATTGCTTTCAGTCATGATAGCATGTTTATCTGAATTGAGTTGAATTGCATGTTTATCTGAATTGAGTTGCATGCTTATTTTGATTTGACTTCATAGATTATGAAATCTATTACTTTTGAATATGAACATGATAGCATGTTTTATGATTTAGATTGTTTCTATACATGCTTACCATGTTTTATACTGGGATTTATTCTCACCGGAGTTATCCGGCTGTTGTCTTGTTTTGTATGTGTGCATGACAACAGGTGGGGCTGGATCGGGGTCAAGAAGATGATGAGAGAAGACGAGTTTAGCGTGGTGATTCCGGACTTATTGTAGATTTGATTTTAGTACTTGAAATTAGTATTTGAATCTTAGATTTAGGTTGTACAGTGTTGTACCTTTATACTGAAATGTAATTTAATACAGATATGTATATTATTAGATGTCATTACCTTCCGCACTTATAATTTAAAAAGAAAAATTTTAGACCCTGTTTTATCTTAATTGATAATTAAATCCCAAAGATGATTAAGAAGATGATTAGCGTCCGGGTCCCCACATTACGTGACGAAATCGAAAATATACTGATACGGAAATAGAATAATGGTTGCTGATTATTTTAAAATAATTTTAAGATATAAAATATGGATTTCATTTTATAAATTACCCTCCTACTATTTTGACATTTCCACCACCCTCTGATGAAAAAGGGAAATCGTATTTCCTTAGTAGGCACGTAGAGTCCAATTAGCCAATTATAATCCCGAATAATATCAGCCAATTATAATTTCTAAAAGGTAGAATCCAATTGCATCCCTATACAACCTCCGCGTGTTTTGCCTCACGTTTAATAAGGACCCAATAATATGACGCCGTTTATTTTCGCGTGTCAAACCAACCCATCAATATTGAATTGTAGTAGACGGTCGCCATGAGTTCCCCCAATAATATGAGCCGAAGTCATGGGAGTTCCACTCAATTCACATCATATGTCCGGTGGAAGTCACAGCTTTCCGGCGTACAGGCCTCCCCAATAATATGAGCCAGACACTGTCCGCGGGTAGCGATCAACATGCAACCACGGTTGATGGAAGGCAAGGAAAAATTAAACTCCTTTAATTTTTACTTTTTCGGTTTGATATAAATTTTGAATCTTATTCAAAATGAGGGATTTTAATTTTAAAAATTGTCTCATCATTTTAATTTAAAAATCGTGTGCCACGAATTTGTATGTTTGCTGGATTCATGCAACTATATTATATAATAATATACATACATGCATACTACTATATATCACATATATCATAATGTGGGGACCCGGGCTCTAACTCAATTCTTTTGGGATTTAATTGGATCTTTGTTCGAAAATGTGGGTCAAAAATTTGCTTTTAACATTAATTCAAATGTATAATAAAAGCATGACATATATTTATAATAATTAAACAACATCAGATACATACAAGTCTGTCTAGTACAACGATACAACTAATATTCGAATCTCAAATACAAGTAGTTCAGATCTAGACAAAAACTACTAGTAATCTGCTGCTACACCCGGCATCACCACGCTATCAACTCTCTCTTCCTCGTCGTGACCCTGATCCTGCCCCACCTGTTGCCATGCACACATACAGACACGACAACAGCCGGATAACTCCGGTGAGAACATATCCCAGTATAAAACATGGATGCATGCAATGTAATAATCATGTACAAAAGCATAGCATATTTATCAAGTAACATGTATGTAAATCTAAACATGTAGAAGAATACAAATCTGTATTCAACATTTAAATCTTGACTCGACTCGTTTCTAATCTAGGGATCCCGGTGTGAATAAGACGGTCTGTCACCTACCCAACCACTCGGGGCAACGGTACGTCTTATTCCTAGACTCCGGTCAACTCTGTATCGAGGGTCTGCACATAGAGCAAATCTACTACTATGCGTCGATACACCGAAACGTCTAGTTTTGGCTAGTCTGCCAATATCTCCTATCTCAGGACTCGAATATAAATCAATAAACAAGACATTACATAATCAATGTAATAACAATCTAGTATGTGATTTAGGGAAACTCAGATCAAATCTGAATCGAGTTGTGCAATCCCAAGACCACATGAATTATACCTTTCTTGTCGAATCGTCGGTCGAAGTCTCGAAGTCGGAATGTCACTCTGTCAAAACTAATCTGAAATGACAATATAACAATGCATTCTATCAAGATATAACTCATATCAAAATCTTGTACAAGTCAATACTCCATCTCGGTAACAATCGACGGCATAACGGCGTATTTCTTTGATACCGGTAACTCAATCTCAACATATAACAATATCATAATCTCATTAACATCACAATAATCTCATTATCCCTTCAAAATCGGTACCCATCATACACATATAGGCTGGAATTCGAAATAATGGCATACGATGTCCGAAAATCGATTCGATAGCAACTATATCAAGCTCAAGATATCAAGAACACATATCTTCAAACAAATCATAACTTCTCCAACATATGAATTTCGAAACATGCTGGAAATATAAGAAACTTACGTCCTTTCGTTGCCAATGCTGCAAGGATCAATAATCCGGATTCGGAATTAAAATCAAATGGCTAAATCATGCACAATCGTAATTCTACTATGAAGAAGCTTGAAGGAATTAAGGTGAGTTCTCGGTGCTCTCTCTCTGTTGGAATGAAGAAAGAATCGAGCAACACATATATATCTTGCATGTAATGTAACACATGGCTCATCCTTTGCACACCACGCAACACCGCGGGTGCGGTACATCAGGAGCGCGGGTGCGCTGTGCTCTCGGCAGCACCATTAATTTTTCAAGAGCCATGACCGCGGGTGCGGTCATGTTAACACCGCGGGTGCGGTGTGGCCTCGCCCAAATCTCATTTTTCTGGCATTACACCGCGGGTGCGGTGATGTTGTTACCGCGGGTGCGGTATAGTTTCGACCTGCCCTCTCAAAATTCTCATTTTCTAACATGCATTCTCATATCTGTGTAACTCATATTAATGCCAACCGATAATTCTCGAGCCTTACATTTCTCCTCCTCTTAGACAGGAGTTCGTCCTCGAACTCGCAAGCAATTACTCATGCAGTTGTATACAAAACAATATAGTCAAAATTGAAAGGAAGACTCACATCATATGAATAGCTCGGGATGTCTCTGTCTCATATCAGATTCTGTCTCCCAAGTTGCTTCTTCGATGCCATGACGACTCCACTGCACCTTCACAAGCGGAATGGTCTTCGTTCTAAGCTGTTTCTCCTTCCGATCAAGAATCTGATAAATTCAACTCCTTGAATTTATTCTCTCGATGATTTCATAAATTCAACTTCTTGAATTTACTATCTCATAAATTCAACTCTTTGAATTTATTTTCCTCAAAATTTAATTATCATAAATTCAACTCTTTGAATTTAATATATCATAACATAAATTCAACCCCTTGAATTTATTCTCTCAACGGGAACAAACGATCCAGTGCTTGTGTGACCCTCAATGGTTCAGGGATACAGCTAGCCGTGGGTTCACAACTCTTTGTGATTCAGGACATAATCCTTTATTCGGGCATACCCTAATTAGCCCCATTCTTTTCATCAACACATTGATCAAGAATGTCAGAACTCATTTCTGGTTGCACCCATCGGATCATGGTATGAGCGTCTAGTAGCATCGCCCCATGATCCCCTAGGTATCACTGATAGTGCCTGCAAGAACCAGTCGATTATGATTAACGTACAGTACGGTCCCTTCATCTCATATATCCCGATCGAATCTGCAACCATTGGTTCATCGAGGGTTGCATATTAATTCGATAACTATGTGATAACTATAATAGTGGCATCGCGTGTACTATTTTGAGAACTCTTTCTCTAACGTACATCTCATATTCTGGCCAGAGATTCCATGCACTATTATTTCATTAGATCACACAGGATATCCACACCCGTAGGTGAGCGGTGAATCCCCGACTACAATGCACTGGCTCCTATATGTGTCGCAACTGTACCCAACCTCGCCACCTGATGACTCTCCTGGAGCCGGTAAACGAGTCAAAGCACAGCCCTAGCATATAGAGCCTCAGTGTTGTCCCGGGTCGTAACGACTAATGGTGTACAATCATAACCACGGACTTGTCCTCTCGATGAATGATAACCACTTGGAAAGTTCGAGGGAGGGTTGTTCGGTATAATCATCATATGACTACCCATCTGTATGTTTGGACATCTCTATGCCCTTACCAAGAAACGCAGTACACAATATCACAGATGCTAGTCTCGAGCTCAAGCGACCTTTATCCATGTTTTAGGCGGCTGAATCGACTAGGAACGAATTTAGAATATGCAGTGTTTACAAATGAGTTTCAACATCGAATTACGATTCATTTGTATTAAAGCATAATCAAGGACTTTATCTATGCTGCTTGCATGGGTATATAGATAAAGTATAACGAGACCATGAAAAGTTAAATTATATTAAAATAAAGATTGTTTATTTCACTTGAGTCAATTAATTCCCTAGCCAACCGTTGGCTTGCAGGGTATCTACTCTAACATATGTACCACTTTTCCTTTTAATTATATTCATCAGTTAAAATTTTACTTTTTGGCATTTGCTAGTTGTATCCATGTATTAAATATTTGTTTCAACTCAAGTTTCAAATAGCTAAAAATTGATAAAAGTTTCGAAAAGTATATGGAAATATTTTGGGTTTTGATTTCTTAATGCTTGACTAAAGAGAAGCAAAAAAGTACTCCTATATCCAATTTCATGCAATACCAAATACTAGTCTATATGTAGATGAAATAGTCTTGTATAGGGGGGAAAAGGTTACAGCAAGCAACAGAAAAATATCAACTAAATTGATTTTTTTTTTTGGAAATTTGGAGTAATTCAAGGGTTCAATCCCTGCCCTAAGCTGGAGAATAGATATCAGGCATACCCATTTTTTCCTTCATGACCAATGAGGATATCGACTTCCTAGTCTTCGGGAAGTACTTATTCTACTTTACCATTTAAGTGCCAATCTTGTGCTTGATGAAGTTTCTATCAGTCCTGGCATGTTCCATAAAAATCATGTTATACTTGACTTTAAACTATGCTAATGGTGAAATTGTTATCACTCTTGAGCTTTATAGGATGTACCCTTCAAGATTGTATATTTGGTATAAATTTTTCTATTGATCTATCAAAACTTGTGCAACTGCTTGATACTTGGCTTTTGCATTGCTTTTGGTTGTGACTGGTTGCTTCTACTTGTCCAAGTTACAAGATTTCCCCATTTCACATAATTTTGGATTGTTGATTTCTTAAGTCCGGATTTTGCAGCCCACTATGCCAAATGATTCGATATCTTTGTTGTTATTCTTTTTAATTGTTTTAGTTGGGCATTGATCGAAATGTGACACCTAGACCGTTTTATAATTTAAAACATTTGAATTGCATCCTCATCACCAACTATAGCTTTTGGTAAAACGACAAACACGTGATCTTGCAAGTTGTATCAAAATGAACATCACATATTTGGTTTCCATAAGTTGCAGATTGATGAGTTATTGGGAAATTGTTGGAGAACATTAATCGCGCAACTGATCGAAATGTAACCTTTCTGAGTTTTTATACAATTTAAAATATTTGAACTCACATAACTACCATTGATTATGACTTTTGATAAAAAGAATATCATGCAATTAAACAATATTTTTTATCCTTAGGTTATCCTCAAGATTTTTAATAAGCAGTCAATTGATTCTAGGTTTCTTATATGGGCTGAGCGCATGCCTTGACTTATCATTCTCGCACTAAAATAAAGGGACAATATGTAGTGCCCAAATTCAGTACACGTATAACCCATGCATTTATTTAATTATTAGATCATTTATATTTTTTTAAATGAGTTTTAGCCATGCATAATTTATGAAAATGCATTTTTTAAATTATTCATGTTTATGGGATGCACGTTAAAATATCTTTTTCAAGTTTCATGTTTCAGGCGATTATTCGAGGCGGGATTGAGGAAAAGACCCGGTGACGATTTTGGCAAAATTAACAATGTGGTAATTTTATTTTAAGGTGGAGGATGGGGCATTTTAAATAGTTTATTAAGTTTTAGCATTTTAAAGCCTAAATTAATTGTTTGGGAATTTTAGAGCTTAAAACTTTTAAAATTAGTATTTTATGTGTTGTATTATAATTAAAGAAATTTTTAGTGAAGTTAGCATTTGATTAGTACTCTCTTTAATTTGTTAATTGAAGAGTTATTTTAAATTGGAGTGTATCAATTTAATTGATAATTGGTGTGGGTTAGCCTTTCTTTTTATATATCCTTTTAATTAGTCAATTAAGCTAATCCTAATCTCCTAATTAAACACAAAACACACGCACACACACACTCTACACACACTAGAAACGTGAAAGCACCATACACACACACATTCACATTTTTATTTTCAGAAATTAACAGAAAGACACCTAGGGTTCTAAGAGAAAAGCAGCCGCCCCTTCCCCTTATCTTTCCATCGAGTTTTTGGTGGATTTTATTGCAAGAAAACAGTGCCACGTTCGTCCCGGATCAAGCCTCGCTCCATCTCCGCTTCGGTGTCGTCGTTGCGGTATCTTTAAATATCAAAATGCACGTATATTCTGTTCTTTCTGCATCGATCTTGTCATAGTATGCGTTGTGTATTTTTATGCGTGAAAATCCATGTGTGACATTCGTCGTTTGAGCGGAAAATGGTTTGAATGCGTTTGAAATACTTTTTAGATCTGAAAACTCGTAACTCACTGTTCTGTTGAAAACTGCGATTTTTCTGTCGGGATTTTGAGAAACCTTTCAACTACCAAATTGTAGAACTTTTCGATGCCTTCGAGTTGATATAAAATTCGAGATTTTTGGATGAAAATTGAGTGAGTTATGATGTTTTTCGTAGGACTGCTCAAACTGCGTTTTCAGAAAGTTATGATATTGATGTATTCTTGAAGTTTCAGTGTTGCAGGCTTCGTTGGGGATCGACGGGTGATCGTTGCTGCGTCTAGGTATGATTAGTATGAGGTTGGGATGTTAGTTGATACGTCGTATAGTGTCGATGGGCGCTCGAATGCGTTAGGAGTCGTAGGAAACGAATTGGTGTCATTTGCCATGCTTTAAATTGTATGTGTTGTAAGGTGAACTCATTGCTTTGGGTGTTTGTACGAATTTAGTTGATGTTATGGCATGCTAAGGTGAGTCTCGGGGTGTCGTTTCATAGTCCGTGCAACCGAGTCTAGAAAGTTGAGCGAAGCATGTACATAATTTTCGTAAGTTCGCGATTACAGTGGGTACACGGACCCGCACACGGACCCAGTCACGGGGTCCGTGCCTTTGTTTTCTTCTCGGCGTCTTTTCCAGTATCTACACGGACCCCTACACGGATGAGGGCACGGGGTCCGTGCCTTTGGGTTTCATTTAGTGTATATTTCCAGAGCCTACACGGACCCCTACACGGATGTAGGTACGGGGTTCGTGTCCTTTTTTTTTTGGGAAAAATAATTTAGTATGCTTTGAGGTTAGACGTCATGGTTTAGTGCAAGGATTATCAAGGTCGCGTCATGGGAAATTTTAGAATGTCCTAAGTAATGATTGAACTCGAGAGTAAGTATGATTTATACGTTAAGTTATGCAAGTTAAGTATGCAATTTCATGTTAGTATGTGCAGCAACGGCCCCAGTCGAAGTCCAACGAACCCCTCAACGCCAAGTAAGTATGTATGACGTGCAAAGAAAATATTTTAAGTTTTTGAGGTATGCTAATTGTCTTGTGACCAAATTATGAATGGGTTTGGAAGTCGGTGAACGTGGCCGAGGACCTCTCCGCCCCGTTAAAGTATGAACGGGTTAGATCGTGGTTGGAAAGCGTTAAATTATGAACGGGGACCAACCAGCCCGTTAAATTATGAACGAGGATCTCATGTATGCGGGCAGTGGATACGTCCCTGTCAGCCCAGTACTGTGGTGTGTCTGATCAGGCGTTTATTATGTATGGGTCAATTGCTTTGAAACATCCTCTACGAAAAATGATGAAGTCATGTATGTTTTAGTATGCCAAGTATGCAGTTATGAATATGAAAGTTTCACGTTATGGCACGTCTATATATGTATGCAAGTTCAAGTTTATTATGCAAGCTCAAGTTTCAAGTTATGTACGTTCTATTTTTAAGATGCATGCGATTTTTATTACGTAGTACTTGTTATCCCAATTTATACGTGTTGAGTCTTTAGACTCACTAGACTTGATCGATGCAGGTGAATATGTTGATGAGGAGACGGGAGGTGGCGACCAAGGGGCAGGCTTGGACTGAGCGGTAGGCTAGACCCGAGGACCGCATACGCTATTTTAAGTTTTTAAGAAAATACATTTATACTCTGATTTTATGATTGGGTTGTGAGACTTTTCGAGACAGCTTCTCTTTTAGCAAATTTTAATTGTGATGGTTGATTTTAAAGATATTTTATGAATGATGAGTGACGACCGTGTGGATGTTTTTATTTAAGAAATTTTTAATTTTTCCGCAAATGTTAAGTATGAAAAGTACGGTTCATTACACAATATCAAGTTGAAGACTAATTAGAGATTTGTCAGTTTCCAATTAACTTTTGGTGTTACTGGAAGATCCTATCCACTTCTTTTATGTCTCCAATTTCTTCCCCGGAATGTGCTTGTCGCTTGTAGGAATAATATTGTTTGTAAACTTATTGATGTCTTCATTTCAAGTAACAAAGAATTCCTAGTTCCTTTCTTAGAATTTATTTTTTAGCAAATTATGCGTTATCACGATGTTATCCATTTGCACAAAAGAACAAATATCTACCTAATCAAAGCTTGATTTGTGGACAATGTGTGGTCAGCCTGTCCTTGTGGTATAACGGAAATTCCTCGAGTATGAACTGAACCTAACAAACTTTGCCTTTGGAGATTGTTGCAATCCACAGAGAATTTTTAATGTCCGGATTTATTATTACTTTCATCACCAAATTGTTTGGAGGGAATCTTCATAAACAGTTCTCTAAGCTTGCCATTTAGAAATGCATTTTTATCTCCGTTCGGGAAAGTTGATGTTCAAGTGTTGAGAAGGTGTTTTAATATCTTACGTGAGTGTATGCTGGCCATAGAAGCACTTTAATATGTTCATGCATGTCTTCCATCCTGGATCCAGCAGAGGACTTCGAAAATTCCTACTGTATACTCTCCACCTACATTAACTATTAAGGCTCAGCCTTCTCCTGTATTCAATTCAAAGAACAAGAGATTACAAAAAATTTAGAGTAAGACCCCTCCTAAATTTAAGGATCCTAAAGGGAAACTGGAACAGTGTAACTAAATGGAAAACTAAAATTGGGAACAAAATAGGTTAGTATAAGAAATGGGGAAGTTTTGACTAAAATAGGGAAGTTTTGACTGAAACTAGATTTTCTAGGTATTTGGGATATATTCAAGTTCTCCTATACCTTCTTGCCTTTACATGATTTTACAACTTGATAATTGTCTAGATGTCCGAAAAAAAGCTTTGTTTCACTTTCACCTAAAACTGAGAAATATTTTTTTGGGAGAAATTATCTATACTATATAATTATACTTGAGCATAATAGAGCAACTTCTTTTGGTATGATGGAGAAACCAATTTTATTTCCAAATTTGCCCTAACATTGTACTGGATTTGATTTCCTGTATATATTAGTAATTTGAAGCGCGTCTCATCAATTTTTTTTCCATATTTTTCTCAACTAAATAATGTAGGTATGATCAATTACTTTTCGATTAGTTTATATATCATTTTAGATGAGATTATGTGGATCACCTTGGTTTTAGAGATAGAATTTCTACTTGTTCCTACATCTTGAGTTTGGTTCAAGAGAAAGACTTTCTTCCCTGGCCACCTTAATTCATGGGTATGGACCCTAATAACATAGTCGTATTATCTGAACCCCTCTGGTATGGGTAACAGACTCTTTCCACCATGCCTGAGAAAGAAGGAATACATTTGTCACGTCTGCGCAGGCCTATGGGCTTTCTAAAGCCCCTTTCCTGTTGTCGCTTTTCATTTCAAAAGGGCTTGCTGAGCTTCTTTATGTGACAGACATCATAAAATTAGTCTGTTGAACGATTGCTTTGAGTCCATGCTTGCAGCTGTGTTCTGCGAATTTTGGGCTTTAAGGTGGCCAGAATAATACTCATATTTCACTCTTGTGCACAGAATAATTATTTGTGCTTTGATCGTAACATGTTTCATAGCTAAAAATCATGATAATTTTTTTTCTTTCAGATCACAACTTCCTCGTTTTGACTACAGTGACTTTTATACCGTGATTCTGGAGAAAAATGACATTATAATGTCTGTGGCATGCATAAGGTAATTCAATCCATCGGTTCTTTTTTATTTTACTTTTTGCAAATAGCTTTTAGTAGTTTGTTGAAGAACAAGTTAGAACGCCTCATGTATGACACCAGATTTGCTTCCTTTTTCATGTCTAGCACTTTTATTACTGCTGATTTGTGCTTTGCTTTCTATCATTGTGGAGTCGGACACGTGCTCTCTTCACTTTCTCATCTTCTGCAACCCTGCTTCTGATGTTTTTAACTGAGAAATTTTATTTAGAGAAATTACATAATGCATTTTTATTTTTGGTTTCCATCTCTGAAGTTAAGACAACATAATCTTATGTTGGCTGTTGTTAAATCTCATGTATGCATGCGAGGCGTGTAGTAGAGAATATAGTATTGGATATTTCAGGATGCATTAATATGGTTGTGTTCACAAACTTGACATCTCGTCCTCTGTACCATCCTACGGTGCCCAAGTGTAAATATATCAAGACTCTGCACTTTATTCGATAGGTAATTTTGTCTTTCTAATGCTTCTCCATTGGCATATTCATTTGGCAGACTTTAATAAATTATTTATATATTTGGTAACATATCAATGATCCATCCAATGTATGAAAACATGGGTTGAGCAATTAGAAGAGGGGATATAACACCAATATGCAGTAGATTCGAAATGATTGTTTATAGCATGTATTTGCTTTGCTAATTTCCTAGCCACGTCCTACCTAAAACATTTCTGGGTAAAAATCTCATAACAATTACAGTTTTTTTGCTTTGACTTGCAGAATCCATGGTGCAAAATTGGCAGAGTTACCTTTTATAGCGACTTGCAAAGAACACCAGGGCAACGGAAACTTCAGGCTCCTTGTGGAATCTATAGAAAAGGCAATATATCCATTACGAATTACTCTCTTGCTCTGGCGGGAAAATATCTTTGATTTGTGCTATTATCTTTTATTTTGTGATCATTGTTGATGGGATCTCGCTGAAATGGGTGAGCCGGGTAAGGAGCTCCAATGGATCAAATCAGTAATTTATAATGGTTGGGAATTTGAGCAAAGTAGAAGGCTTCGATCGTGGTCTGCAAACAAGAAAGTAACTCGTGAATGGGCACCGGAGGGGTGTCCGGCGTAGCCACTCCGATGCTTAAGTCAGCAGATGAAGATGATAACCAGTGTAGCTTTTAGAGAAATAAAGACTACTGGTGTAAATATGTGTGTTAACATATGTGTGAGAGTGAGTTCTCCAGAAAACCAGAGAGAGGCCCCCCAATGAGAAATGCATACCTGCTATTTATAGGAAGGAAAATCAAGGATTACCTCGATTTGCGCATACACCTACCACTCATAGCCTTTGATGTTGACTCCTGTCAAGCCACCCTATTTTCCCATCGTGTCATATCAATAGGATTCTGTCAGGCACGTTTCTCAAGACAAGACCTTATCTTCTGAACCACTCGAGTGCGGCACTGTAATCGAGGTGCCCGGGTAAAATGCCTCCCGGGAGATTTATACAAGAGCCCGGACCTATGACTGCCCGGAGAGTAGAGCATGGGCTTTCGCCTGCCCGGCCCCAGAAGAATCCATCTGCAGACTCACAAGGATTTGGGAATCCATTTGATATTCCGGGTCATCCATGACCCGGGCTCTTACGGGGGTATCATCACACATCCCTTAAATAGTCGGGCTAGAGTCATACTCGCTGTCCCGATCAGTCATACTTGGATTCCCAAAGAGATAATCAATCTTGTTCTATAAAAGCATCGGGGGCTTCATGTCCACTAGAAATGAGAAGAAATGCCGGAGTCTCGTGTCTCATGGACTTGAGATAAGATGCCGGGGCCTCGTGCCTCTCGGTCTTGGGAATGGTCGAGGTACGGAGCCTCGAGCCAGGTTTGAGAACCCTGGGCTTATAAATAACCAAGGCGGATCCTTGGGCCGGGGAGCATGTCCCGGGACTTGGGAATGGTCGAGGTGCAGAGCCCCGAGCCAGGTTTGAGAACCCTGGGCTTATAAATAACCAAGGCGCGAAGCCTTGGGCCGGGGAGCATGTCCCGGGACTTGGGAATGGTCGAGATGCGGAGCCTCGAGCCAGGTTTGAGAACCCTGGGCATATAAATAACCAAGGCGCGGAGCCTTGGGCCGGGGAGCATGTCCCGGGACTTGAGAATGGTCGAGGTGCGGAGCCCCGAGCCAGGTTTGAGAACCCTGGGCTTATAAGTAACCAAGGCGCGGAGCCTTGGGCCGGGGAGCATGTCCCGGGACTTGGGAATGGTCGAGGTGCGGAGCCCCGAGCCAGGTTTGAGAACCCTGGGCTTATAAATAACCAAGGCGCGGAGCCTTGGGCCGGGGAGCATGTCCCGGGACTTGGGAATGGTCGAGGTGCGGAGCCCCGAGCCAGGTTTGAGAACCCTGGGCTTATAAATAACCAAGGCGCGGAGCCTTGGGCCGGGGAGCATGTCCCGGGACTTGGGAATAGTCGAGGTGCGGAGCTCCGAGCCAGGTTTGAGAACCCTGGGCTTATAAATAACCAAGGCACGGAACCTTGGGCCGGGGAGCATGTCCCGGGACTTGGTAATGGTTGAGGTGCGGAGCCCCGAGCCAGGTTTGAGAACCCTGGGCTTATAAACCAAGGCGCGGAGCCTTGGGCCGGGGAGCATGTCCCGGGACTTGAGAATGGTTCAAATCCAATTATTCCCTGAAGAATCAGTATAATAAGTGACAAAAAAGTATCAGAGCCTAACTAAAATAGCGGATAAATTTTTCCGTACCAACTGTTACTGAATATTAGCAGAATGTCAGGTTCCTGCACAGTATCATGATATGTCAGAAAGGACGATAACATAGCAACGATGACATATGTATTTTGAAACAGATATATTATTTGAAAAGATTATCATTGCAGATTAAGATATAAATAGTGACGTCTGATACTAAAATACCACTAGAATTTTTTTTATTTTTTATTTCTTTTTTTTTAAAAAGCTCTTTTCGAAAATATATTCAAACAAATGCATGCAATAAAAGCTGTCGATCTAGCATTTTAAAAATTCATTCAACTACTGAATAAAAATACTGCAGTTAAATAAAAATCTAAATATCATCTCACTCTAAACTACTGTTTTAAAAGAACTCAAATACAAGATTCAAAAGCCTGCCAAATCATCAACATGTGGAAAGATGTGACACGTAGAAAACATAATGTATCACTTCTGACTCATAAACATAAAGTGTGGAAAACGTAAAGTCCCCGGGTTATCATACGCACTCCCAGCTCCGCCTACACAGTCTTCAGCGCCTCCATTCTCTACCTCATCATGCTCACCTGCATCAATCACACATAGTGAGTCTAAAAACTCGATACACCTGAACCGTTATAACATACATATATACATATCATGCGACAGTGAAAAAGTAATGTAATTAAAATAAACTGCATGATCTTAAAAGCATGAACATAAACATATCGTAACACAAACATATTCAAAACATATCTCATCGTGTAATCATGTAACTAGGAATTTAATTCACGTAACCTGAATGCATACAATCTAGGATTTTATTTAAAGTATGTGTTTAATTATTCTTATGCATTTTATGCATAATTATTGCATGATAGAATTTATTTCATGAAATTTTAAAATTTCATGCATTACGGCTTCTAGATTCATTTCGCGCTCGAACGAGGAACGGAGACCGGGTAATTTTCAGGAAAATTATTTTTATTAAGTGATTAATTTTTTATTAATTATTATAAGATGTTTTAAGTGTATTTTTCAAGAAATGGGCTTTGTTGGTTATTTTTACCCGCTAGAGTATATTTTTCTGTGGTACGCAAATTTTATCGTAGCAGAGGACTTTTTGAGGGTTCGGGTAATATTTTCAAAAACTTACCAAAACGAAATATTTTTCGGGGGTGTGTTTGGACTTGATGGGACCATGTTTAAGCCAAGTGAGGTCAAAAATATTATTTTTAGCTTTTAAATGATAATTGTTATCCATTAAAGTTTATTTTATTATTTAATTAACACCTAATCTTCCACTAAACCTAAAACCATTCTCCCACCAGCCGACACCCTTTCTCTCAAATAGCACCCTATCTGTTTCAGTACCCCGGCAGCTGAATAGCTTCGGCCATAGCTTGTTCTTGCAATAAAAATTCTTCGGCGCTTCCCCGACGCTTGCTTCTTCGTCGTTCTTGCGTAGAATTCATCAAGGCATGCTTTATATAATCTCTTTACTCATCACTCAGGTTTTATATGCTGATAATTGTGTTCATGCATGAAAACTTTCGATCCAACCTTTTCCATGAAAGATTTTCGGGTTACATGTGTTTTCTTGCATTCTATGGTTGTTGCTCACGATTTTTTTTGATCTTTTGTGTAAGGGGGCTGCTAGATTGATGTGTTAAGGGGTCATATACGTCAAGGATTTTGGGGGGTTATGAAACGTCTGCTTATTCGTTTTATTAAAAAGTGCTAGAATTTTTTTTTTAAACCTCACAAAGCATTGGCCGAATTGCATACACATGCATAAAATATTTTTGACATCATTTTAAAATAAAACAACCAACTATTTTATCATCCTAAAAACATTATTTGAAAAGTATAGCCCATACTATAACCTCTCAAAAATCACTCATAAATAAATTTTCGTATAAATATCTTTAACATCCCTTAAAATCATAAATCATAACTAGTGCGGAAAACTAGCGTAGGTCCTCGGGTTATGTGCACCTTCAGTCCAGTCAAGTCAACCATCAAGACCTCCATTATCATATTCATAATCAATATGACCTGCATCAATCACACCTAGTGAGTCTAAAGACTCAACACGTCATATCCTTGATAACGAATAATACGTAATACAGTTAACATATAACAGTGAAAAATACTTGTACTTAAAATATCATTTTCATGAAGATGCAAAAACATAAACATTTTCGTAAACATTTTCATGATGCATAAAAACATTTTCATAAAAACATAAACATATTCATATTCATATGCATATCCATATTCGTATCCATATTCATATTTGTATTCATATTCATATTCGTATTCATATTCATGTTCGTGTTTGTTGAATTCAGATCGTGATTGTGACTCGTATTCTTAAACGTATTGGGCGATGGATCCATCTAAAGAAAACCACAGTACTGGGCGGCGGGGACACCAGCAACACTCTCACTGGTCAACTGGGCCTTGGCCTACGTATTAACATATTCGTATTCGTATCACGTATTCGTATTCGTATCCGTATCCAAGGAAACACGATCGTCGGGCTCCCACTAGGACCATAACCCTCACGATATTTCCAACATGTAGTAGTCACAATCCCTTCACATCCTTCAACATGTTATCATCACTTAATAAAAATCATATATATACATATCTTTTTATTTTTTTGAAACCAAGCATGCAGGTATCTTTTAAATGTCAATGTTAAATCATAAAAATCCATAAACATTTAAAATAAACGTTTTAATTTATAAAAAAAAATCATAAACAACCGTAAAAGTTTTAAAATAAACATTTTAACTTATAAACGTTTAAAATAAACTTTTAAATCATAAACATTTAAAATAAACATTTTAACATAAAAATCCATAAACATAAAAATTCCGTAAACATTATAATTGACATATTAACATATAAAAATTCATAAACATTTATAATCATTGAAAATAATCATATTAGCACATAAAACAGCATTCAAGACACTGCCATGACGTTTACTAATTTCTAGGTGTAAAAAGATTGTTTTACCCCTAAACATAAAATTTCACGTTTTTGACATTTTCTTAATTTCGTTGACTCTAACATGTCCCAAATAATTATTTAAGCTTACATAAATTTTTTGATATTTTTATTTAGCTTAATTCGACGACTTTTAAATTAATCCTTAAATATAATGTATTAATGCGTTTTAATCCCGAATTAAACCAAACCTTAATATAAAATTCTCAAATTAAAATCTTAGGCTTTTAATAATTATTTAAGCTTAAACCTAGTTTTTCATAATTTTATTAAGCTAAAATCTAGGTGTTTCCCTATTCGTTTTTAAACTTAGACGTATTCCAGTTTTGACTCGTATGGACTCGAAACTTAACCAAACTTGAACCAAAGCTTATTAACACCTAACTAACCCATATAAAACCAAATTCCAGCCCATTAAGTCATTTGAATATGCCTAGGAAGCTACTGAATTTTTCTGCACAAGAGTCCTAGTCCTAATATGATTCGAACCTAGGCTAGCTTCACCTCCAGCCCTTGACCACCATGTCCAGCCTCTACCCATCCCTCCTATGCAGCCCAAATAAGTCTAGTGGACCCTCCCTAACCACATCTAGCAGCCGTGACCCTCAAAGACTCCTAGTCGAAGAGTCCTTTCCCTTAAGGAGTCTTTTTTCGTTTTTATTCCTTCCCTAATTTTTTCAGCCTTTAAACATACACCTAGGGACACTTAAACATGTGGAAAAACATCCCTTCAAGTATCCCTACCATGGCAGCCCCTTTGTGCATCATTATGAAGAGTTTTAAAAAAGAAAAACTCTTGTTTTGTGCATGTATAACCATAAAAACGAAAATATAAAAGTTGTATCATGTTTTTCATGCAATCATGTATCAAACACATAATATGGTGTGAAAGATGAGTAAAAGGAGAATATGGCGTGCCTTTGCATTTTAAACGCACGAATAAACGTTGACGATTGCGAAGAACGGCGACACGAAGACGATGAATTGATTTTTCCTTGAAAAATTTTGATCCTCCTTGAAGAATATGATGTGTGTGCCGTGAGTTTAAGGTGCAAAGGATTCCTTGAATTTGTTGGTTGAGGGAGGCGTCGGTGTTTGTAGGGTTATGGGGGTCATTAACATATTTTATAGTTAATAATTCTTTAATTAAGCTTAGGCCCATAAAGCATACAAATTAGGCCCATTAATGCTTAATTAGAATTTAATTAAAATATTAAAATAGTTTTGTTTAAATAAGTTTGTGAATTTAATAGCCGGGTTGCCAAAGAGTTCGTAGTTTTGTTGAAAAACCAACATCGATAACATTTACGTCCCGGCGAATAAAATCACCTCCAAACCCCATATTTCAAAAATAAGAAAAACCCACAATCATATTTTAAATAATTTAAAACAATTATTTAATAAAAACATTTTATAATTATCAGCCATCGGTCTCCGTTCTTCGATCGCAATTCGAATAACTTTTAAAAATACATTTTAATGCAACCATGTTGAAAAATATATTTTAAACATGCAAATATGCACAACATAATTACTTCATGAAATTAAAACATTTAATTAAAATACAAAAGAATTTAATAATTGCATGCATGTGGTTTATGTGGACTTTTAAATTTTCGGACGTTACAGGTTAGTTGCTGGAGTCGCATGGGGCCGAGGGCGTGAGGAAAGGTCTGGATCGTGGGTTTTCTCGCGTGAGGTTGGAGAGATCGGTCCGTCTGAGGAGAGTATGAGGTGAGTGGTTGGTTCCAGGTCTTGGAACTATCTCTGATGGGTCAAAACCATGACCTGGGAGGACCCTAAACAATGCTGGTCAAACCCTAGGACAACACGAGTGAGCTTGGTGCAAGGGAGTTGCGGTTGGGGTGATCTCTACTCCTAGGGTGAGTGTTCGGTGTGTAGGCTACATGGGGTCGGGGCCGTGAATTCATGGGGTCCAGGAGGGTCCTAGAGTTGTCTTAGTGAGGTCGAGTCATGGTTGGTCATGGATGGTTCGGTCTAGGATGCTGAAAAACGTGAGTTTGGTGCACTAGCGTTCGGTTGGTGGTTTGCTGGATTTTTCCAGCAACTGTTCAGGAATGGTTCAAGTGTTTAAGAGCTTGGTTTTGGGGGTTTTAGGACCTTTTAAGTGTTTATAAGATGTGGTACAAATTTGGAAAAAATTGGTTAAGTTTCGAGTCGATTCGGGTTAGGGCATGAGTCGAAGGGTTAGCGCTAAAGGTTTGATAGGGTGAAGGGGAACACGTGCAGTAAAATTCCAGAAACTTTCCAGGGTTGGTCGAGGGTCATAGGTGGTCTGGTCTTGGTGGTTTAGGGCTGGTAGGGCATGGTTGAGTCATGGTTTATGTTGGGAAAGATTTTATTAAGTTTCGGTTTGATTCGGGTCAAAACCGGGACCCTGGTCCGAGTTTTAAGAAGAATCGTGTTAGTTTCGTAACGAGCTCGAGTTTATGTCTAAGAATTGTTTATATTATGTTTTTAGGTGTTTTAATGAGTTTTGTTGGATTCGGGTCGAAATTTAGATGTCCAGGGGTAAAATGGTCAATTAGGGTTTCCAGGGGCAAAATAGTCATTTTACGCCCGTGTCGAGTTTTTAATCATGGTAGCGCCCTAAACACGATTTTGACATGTTTTAAATGTTTATGTTATCATGTATATGACTTTTCTTGAAATTATTAATAATATGTTGCATGCTTGATATTAAGGAAAAGTACGTTATGCATTATTTTTATAAATGATGAAAGTGATAACACGTTTTGAAGGAAGAGAGTTGGTTGTGACTAATATGTATATGTATACGATGAGCTGTAAGGCCAAGGCTCAGTGAATGGGTAATATTGTCGCTGTTGTCCCCGCCGTCGGATACCACGGTTTTACGTAGATGGATCCATCGAATAGAGCTGATACGAAAGTCACAACTAATGAACGAAATTCAATTAAAAGAGATGAACACATATATGATGATATGTTGAGACATGCTTGACACGTATGCTTTATTATATTTACGTTTACACTTTAAAGATCATGAAATATATTTTTATTAAGGTACTTTTCATTGTTGCCTGCTTTGTATATGTACTTGCTATAACGTTACAGGTGTGTTGTGATGCGATTCTTCAAACCACAAAAAATAAACACGCTCAAAACGTAGTCACGCCCTCGATTAGATGAAATAAAGAAACAGATGTTTTGTCTCGATCTTTTTGACACAAGTAAGGTTGTAATATTTACTTCTAAATTACGAAGAATTTAGCAACAATATTGATGAAGATAAACAATTGAAATTTAAACGAACCTTCAAAGAACCCGTCTTTGATAATCCGAGTGAAAAACAATCGAAAAACGTCACAAAGTGTTAAACTTTGATAAGTTTGATTTGAGAAACAAAAAAATGTGTATACAAAGCCACGCTTTGAAATTGAAAGGAAAATTCACAAATATGATTAAACTCAATGAATAATTGTTTACAAGGTATGAAATATGTTCTTATAAGGAAAAATACATCAAAATCCGCAACTTGGTTTTCCATATCTAAAATCTGCACGGCGGCGTGCTGCGGCACTGGTCTGGAAGTGCCTAAGCGCTGAAGCTTCGCAGAGCTAGCGCATAGGCGCCAGTCTGTAGCGCCTAGGCGCTACAGCTTCGGCCATGCTAGCACCTAGGCGCTAGGTTGTAGCGCCTAGGCTCTTGGTCAATTGTTCCAAGCGCTGCGGCGCTGCTTCTCTGGCGCTGTGGCGCTGATCCATCCATTTTGCTCCGCACATAATTGTAATAGCCAAGCATGGTGAACGGTACGATTTAAGATTTTGCATGATTATTGACTGTTTGGTTGAGTTTAAATATAGTTTTGATGTTAAGAGTTGTGATTTATGGTTTATAGTATTGTTGTTATTAGATGTTGTGTAGTTGCATTATAGCGTTGTTGCAATTTAATTCATGGTAAATATCATGTTGAGCCAATTGGTATGAGGCCAATTGGGGTGGCTAGATAAGTTATAGAGATTTAACTTTCTTATTGGGAGTGTTGCCGGATTTTGAAGAGAAGTGGTGTTGTGATTCGATTTTATTGCATAGATTTATTGTTGGTTTAGAGGAGAGTGCACCCGCGCTCAAAAGAGGACCGCACCCGCGGTTGTTATTTCAGATTCTTGCATCTTGTTGGAGTTTTGTAGTGTGAGAAAAGTTATTGTGGGTTCTGAGAGCTAAGGTAAGCTTATGGGTTTGTTTATTTCTTGGTTTTGGTGTTGGGAGAAGTATTGGGTTTGTGGATTGTGTTGGTTTTATGGAGTTAATGGTATGTGTTTGTGATTATTGAGATGATAATGGTGCAATACATGGTTTATTGTTGTAGGACGTTGTGTACCAAGAGATTATATTCAAGAGGTTTCATTTGGTTGTAAGTGGAATGTCATTTCTTGTGCTCACATGATAATATATGTATGGTGTTACGATGGTTTTAATGTGCTATTCCCTTCATTTGATTCGTGATTATGTATTGATACACTTTGTTGTATATTGGAGGCATTTTTATGTCTCAATTGCGAAAAAGGGAATACAAGAGAAAAGAGTCTTCAAAGTGTTTGATTTAATGCCAAAGAGAGAGTTTAAATAATTTATTGGATTGATAGATATATAGTCAGAAATTGCATGCAATTAATTGATCAACGACCATAGGCTTATATCCCTCAAAGTTATTGATTTATATCGATGGGATATAGGTACAGAGACAGAGATACTATATAGATATCAATCCAACATAGAAAAGAGAAATACCATCTTATTGTTATATTATGCTATGTTATTCATGTTTCAAGAGTTGATGGTATTTAATGAGTTCAAAGCCATGTTTTACAGAGTATGATATATACGTCCATGGCTATGTAAGGGTTCCACTTGCTGAGTTTTATACTCATTTCAGTTGTTTCATGTGATGCAGATAAGAGCGACGAGCCGGGACGTTGATTGAAGCCGGGTTCATATGCATGAGAGAAGGAAGAAGGCTTTTTTTGCTAGCAATGAGACATGATCACAAAAATGATATTTTGTATTTTGTTGTATCATTTCATTGATATCATGTATATACTTTTGATATATTGAAATGTATTTTGAATCTTTCTTCCATTTTAAAGAAAATTTTAAATTCTGCTGTTATTTTATTAAAACCGGTAAAGGGTGTCACATTTAGTGGTATCAGAGCACCGTTCTTCGGACCAATGCATATGATTTCGTCTACTTTCAACTGTCTGGGTATATCTTCTTCTACATCTATTCATTGTTATTGGTTGAAATGTATTGTGTGAGCACATTGTAGAAGTTATGCCTCCTAAGAAGAAGGCTTCAAAGGGTGAGGATAGTTCTTCCTCGAGAGTTGTCGACGAGTTCGGCAAGTTACGGAAAGAGCAAGCCAAGGTCCATAGTGAGCAGATTCAACAACTGATTTTTATGCAAGGAACAGGTCAAGGTAGAGGTCAAGTGAGAGGCCAAGTGACACAAGCAGTTGGTACTGATGGGATCTTTACTGCTTTCAAGAGAATGGATCCGCCTGAATTTGCAGGAAGCATCGATCCATTGGTGGTCGTAGAGTGGATCAAAGCTGTTGAGGCGATTTTCTATCATCTCAACTATGAAGACAAGGACATAATCAGTTGTGCAGTGTTCATGTTAGTCAAAGCTGCACGCATTTGGTGGAATGCTACCAAGGTTAGTGTGGATGTTCCGGCAATGAAATGACAAGAGTTCACTGATCTTTTCTATGACAAGTACTTCCCAGATTCACTTCGAGCTCGGAAGGTGACTGAGTTTTTGGAACTTCGTCAAGGAAGTATGAATGTCGATGAGTTTATTCTGAAATTCGAGGAGGGCTGTCTGTTTGCCCCGTACATTGCCTCCAATGACAAAGATAAGGGTGCTCATTTCATTAGAGGCCTTAGAGCAGAGATCAGAACAGACATCAACATGTCTAAGGCGGTGACATTCAAAGAGATTGTGGCTAAGGCTTTGTTGGCCGAGCAAGATGAGAAAGATATTGCCAGAGAGAGACAGGTGAGGCAGCAGGCTATTGCTTAGAGGGGCCAGGGTTCGAGCCAAAGAGGTACGGGCAATTTCAAAGGGAAAGGCAAAATAGGGTCGAGCCCGAAAGCACCGGCAGTTCCATCTGATCCAGAGAAGCCATTGTGTCCCAAGTGCGGTAGGAATCATCGAGGAGTGTGCAGATTTGGTACTCATACTTGTTATCGATGTGGCACTTGCCAAAAACTGTCCAAGAGGAGCGAGTAAAGAGAAGGTGCAGGGTCGCATCTTTACCATGACGAAGGAAGGTATAAACCATGATTCTTCTGTGATCTCTAGCACTATTTTAATTTCAGGCAGAGCAGCTACGACATTGATTGATACAGGTGCTACTCATTCTTTTATGTCTGAACTTTTTTTGAGGTCTTTGGGCATAGTTCCTTCTGTTCTTCCCCTCCAGTTTAATGTTGTTTTGCCTTCGGGGGATGTGTTGTGCCCGACATCTATTGTGTATGCGTGCTCTGTTCAAATTGATGAGCGAGTGGTTTATGCCGATTTGATTGTTATTCCGATGGTTGCGTTTGATATTATACTTGGCATGGATTGACTTTCAACCTATCGTGCAGTGATCGATTGCGTTGCTAAGACGATGAAATTTGCAGATGATGGCAATAAGGAAGGTATGCTCGCCAGTACAGGTACTTCACTGGTCCTTCCTTTTATTTCGTGTCTTGAGACTAAGAAGTTGTTGTTTAGAGGTTGTGATGGGTTTTTGGCTTCGATTGTGGATGTGAATAGAATTGTGAAGTTGAATATTGATGATATTGATGTTGTGAGAGAGTTTCCTGATGTATTTGTGGATGATGTTCCGGGTTTACCGCCGGACAGAGATATAGAGTTTGTGATTGAGCTAGTCCCGGGTACGGTTCCTATTTCTATGGCTCCGTATAGAATGGCCCCTACAGAGATGAAAGAGTTGAAGACGTAGTTGCAGGATCTTCTGGATAAAGGTTTTATTCGACCGAGTTCTTTGCCTTGGGGAGCTCCGGTTCTCTTTGTTAAGAAGAAAGATGGGTCTTTGCGGCTTTGCATTGATTACAGAGAGATCAACAAAGTGACTATAAAGAAAAAATATCCGTTACCACGGATAGACGATCTTTTTGACCAACTGCAGGGGGCTACATTGTTCTCGAAGATTGATCTGCGATCTGGCTATTATCAGTTGAAGTCTAGGGAGTCTGATATCCCTAAGACGACGTTTCGGACCAGATATGGTCATTATGAATTTCTCGTGATGTCTTTTGGTCTGACTAATGCTCCTTCAGTATTCTTGGATCTGATGAACCGAGTGTTAAGGCCGTATTTAGATAGCTTTGTCATTGTTTTCATCGATGACATATTGATTTATTCCAAGACCAGAGAGCTTCATTTAGAGCACCTCAGAGTTGTTCTTCAGTTGTTAAGAGAGAAGAGGCTGTATGCTAAGTTGAAGAAATGTGATTTCTGGTTGGAGCAGATTTCATTCTTAGGCCATGTCGTCTCGAAGGATGGTATAGCTGTTGATCCTGTGAAGATAGAGGCGATTCAGAAATGGCCTATTCCTACCACTGTATCAGAGGTACGCAGTTTTCTTGGTTTGGCGGGTTATTATTGTCGTTTTATTTCAGATTTTTCCAAGATTGCCCTGCCGTTAACCAATCTAACGAGGAAGACTGTGAAGTTTGAGTGGTCCAATGATTGCCAAAGTGGATTTCAAGAGTAGAAGGATAAGTTGACGACAGCTCCGGTAATTGCATTGTCCAGTGGTTCAGAGGACTTTGTTGTTTATACCGATGCGTCGAAGAAAGGTCTTGGTGCAGTGCTGATGCAACGTGGGAAAGTTATAGCTTATGCTTCTCGCCAGTTAAAGGAGTATGAGAAGAATTATCCTACGCATGATTTGGAGCTGGCAGCTGTGGTTTTTGCCATGAAAATCTGGAGACATTATTTATATGGCGAAAAGTGTGAAATTTTCACGGACCACAAGAGTTTGAAGTATTTGTTTTCTCAAAAAGAACTCAATATGCGTCAGAGACGGTGGTTAGAGCTTGTCAAAGACTATGATGTGACGATTAGTTACCACACAGGGAAAGCGAATGTTGTAGCAGATGCATTGAGCCGTAAGTCGAGTTCTTCTTTGAGTTCGATGATTCAGCAGCCGTTGTTGTTGGACTTGCAACGAGAGGAGATAGCTTTGGTGGTTCCGGGAACCATTGCTTGCTTTTCAGCATTGGTCATTCGGGCTACATTGACGGACAGGATCCGTAGAGAGCAGGTCAATGATTTACATTTGACAGATTTGAGAGCCAGAGCAGAGGAGAGAGGTAATTCAGAGTTTGGGACGAATGGAGATGGTTTGATGACATTCAGAGGCCATATATGTATTCCTGTTGGTGATGATATTCGACGAGACGTCTTGACAGAGGCACATACCGCGCAATACTCGATACATCCAGGCAACACCAAGATGTATCGGGATCATCGTAGACTCTATTCGTGGCCAGGTATGAAGAAAGATATTGCCATGCTTATTTCTCAATGCCTAACTTGTCAGCAGGTGAAGATCGAGCATCAGAGACCTGCTGGGACATTGCATTCATTGCCGATTCCTCAATGGAAATGGGAGCATATTAAGATGGACTTCGTGATCGGTCTTCCCAGAACGCAGAAAGGTTTTAACTCTATTTGGGTTGTTGTTGATCGATTGACCAAATCAGCACATTTTCTTCCAGTCAAGACGACGTATTCCATGAACCAGTATGCCGAAGAGTACATAGCACAGATTGTTAGACTTCATGGTGTTCCTGTGTCGATCGTGTCTGATCGTGACCCTAGATTTACCTAAGAGTTTTGGAAGAGTTTGCACAGAGCTATGGGTTCACGGTTAGCATTCAGTACAACATATCATCCCCAGAGCGATGGTCAATCAGAGAGAGTTATTCAGATTCTAGAGGATATGCTCAGAGCTTGTACTATCGATTATCCTGGTAGCTGGGATTCCAAATGGCCTCTTGTTGAGTTCACGTACAATAACAGTTACCAAGCGACGATTGACATGGCACCGTATGAAGCACTTTATGGCAGAAAGTGTAGATCGCCCTTGTATTGGGACGAGATTGGTGAGAGGAAGATATTGGGTCCAGAGTTGGTCCAACAGACAGCTGATGTTGTTGCTGTTATTCGAGAGAGAATGAAGACAGCCCAGTCGAGACATAAGAGTTATGCTGATGTGCGTCGTAGGCCGTTGCAGTTTGAGGTTGGCGACCATGTCTGGTAAGAAGGGAAAGTTGAGTCCGAGATTTATTGGCCCATTTGAGATTTTGGACAGAGTTGGTGATCGAGCTTATATGTTAGCCCTACCACCAGATCTTGACAGAGTTCATAATGTTTTTCATGTCTCCATACTCAGGAAGTATATTGCGAATCCTTCCCATGTTCTTCGCCACGAGCTATTGGATTTGACGTCGAATTTGATGTATCAAGAGATTCCGGTCCAGATTCTGGATCGCAAAGTTAGAGTATTGAGAAACAAAGAGATCAGCATGTTAAAGTCCTTTGGAGGAATCATTTTAATGAAGAAGCCACGTGGGAACAAGAGGATGAGATGATAGAGAAGTATCCTAAGTTGTTTGCGCAGTGACATCAATTTCGAGGACGCAATTTCTTTAAAGAGGGGAGATTGTAATAGCCAAGCCTGGTGAACGGTACGGTTTAAGATTTTTTATGATTATTGACTGTTTGGTTGAGTTTAAATATAGTTTTGATGTTAAGAGTTGTGATTTATGATTTATAGTATTGTTGTTATTAGATGTTGTGAAGTTGCATTGTAGCGTTGTTGCAATTTAATTCATGGTAAATAGCATGTTGAGCCAATTGGTATGAGGCTAATTGGGGTGGTTAGATAAGTTATAGAGATGCAACTTTCTTATTGGGAGTGTTGCCGGATTTTGAAGAGAAGTGGTGTTGTGATTCGATTTTATTGCATAGATTATATTGTTGGTTCAGAGGATAGTGCACCCACGCTCAAAAGAGGACCGCACCCGCAGTTGTTATTTCAGATTTTTGGTTGAAATGCCGAAGATATAGCGCACACGCGGTCAGGAAGCCACCGCACCCGCGGTGTATAGACCGAGAATAGACCGCACCCTCGGTCAGTTTAGCAGCGCACCTCCGGTCGTCATTTTTGGATTTTTGGATGTGTTGCCGTAGGCACACCGCACCCGCGGTGAAGAAGGTAGCGCACCTGCGGTGCGTGAACAGTAGAAGCGTTTTTTCGAGATTTAAGTGATATAAATTGTAGAGTATCTCTCATTTCTCTCCATTCTCTCGGTTTGCAGCTCAAGTGAAGGCCAGGGTTCCATTTCCTTTCACTTCATCTCTTTGATTCTTGCATCTTGTTGGAGTTTTGTAGTGTGAGCAAAGTTATTGTGGGTTCTGAGAGCTAAGGTAAGCTTATGGGTTTTTTTATTTCTTGGTTTTGGTGTTGGGAGAAGTATTGGGTTTGTGGATTGTGTTGGTTTTATGGAGTTAATGGTATGTGTTTGTGATTATTGAGATGATAATGGTGCAATACATGGTTTATTGTTGTAGGACGTTGTGTACCAAGAGATTATATTCAAGAGGTTTCATTTGGTTGTAAGTGGAATGTCATTTCTTGTGCTCACATGATAATATATGTATGGTGTTTCGATGGTTTTAATGTGCTATTCCTTCATTTGATTCGTGATTATGTATTGATACACTTTGTTGTATATTGGAGGCATTTTTATGTCTCAATCGCGAAAAAGGGAATACAAGGGAAAAGAGTCTTCAAAGTGTTTGATTTAATGCCAAAGAGAGTTTAAATGATTTATTGGATTGATAGATACATAGTCAGAGATTGCATGCAATTAGTTGATCAACGACCATAGACTTATATCCCTCAGAGTTATCGATTTATATCGATGGGATATAGGTACAGAAACAGAGATACTATATAAATATCAATCCAACAGAGAAAAGAGAAATACCATCTTATTGTTATATTATGCTATATTATTCATGTTTCAAGAGTTGATGGTATTTAATGATTTCAAAGCCATGTTTTACAGAGTATGATATAGACGTCCATTGCTATGTAAGAGTTCCACTTGCTGAGTTTTATACTCATTTCAGTCATTTCATGTGATGCAAATAAGAGCGACGAGCCGGGACGTTGATTGAAGCCGGGGTCATATGCATGCGAGAAGGAAGGAAGAAGGCTATTTTTGCTAGCAATGGGACATGATCACAAAAATGATATTTTGTATTTTGTTGTATCATTTCATTGATCATGTATATACTTTAATATATTGAAATGTATTTTGAATCCTTCTTCCATTTTAAAGAAAATTTTAAATTCCGCTGTTATTTTATTAAAACCGGTCGAGGGTGTCACATTTAGTGGTATCAGAGCACTGTTCTTCGAACCAATGCATATGACTTCGTCTACTTTCAACTGTCCGGGTATGTCTTATTCTACATCTCAAAACCACCCCCAATCAAATATAAATCATGAAAAGGACAAACTAAATGTACTATCCATGTAATCATTTAACTCATCACATTAATTTAATTCTAATGCAGACAAGTCATTTCCATGTAAAGTCTCATCAATTTGACAATCTTTGAACACTCAAAATCAATAACATTTGAAATTAGTTCATGCAATACATCTCCATTCTCAATTCTATGACACTTAGGCAACAAGGTGAAATCACAATCATACCTCCTAAATATCACATTTTCAACCCGTTCTCCCAATTCATGAAAACAAAACAACAATGACTTAAGGTAAAGAAGCAAATCATACGTTTGAGATGTTGCGTTGGCAGCTAACCTTACGTCATCGCTATTGTTCTTGAATTCATATGGTTCATCCATTGCATTCTTACACCATCAACACTTGCTCGCCTCCTCATCATGACATCATCATAATCCTGCAAAGAAGAAGTAACAATGCTCGGGATTGAACCGGCTATATCATCATAATGCGAATAAACCACTTTGTACAAAGGTACATGAAGATGTTTATGAAAAAACAAGTAACTCTTTACCTCACTCTTTCCACTCCTTCGGGCCTCTAATTTTTTTTTCTTTAACCTCTTTTTTCTTCGGCCATTTCATATTTCTTTTCACTCAATTCATGAATAAATTTCAATTGATCCTCAAGAACATTTGGATTGAATTGAACCAATGAAATATTTTGTCCCTCAAGAAATGGATGTACAATAATTGCTCCTTGCCTACTCCCTACATCTATATTAGACAATTTAAGCACTTCTCCTCCACTTAATGATTCAGCTTCTACTATGCAGTGTTTAACATCTTTTGACTCATCAACTAGTGGAATATTATCATCACAATTTTCATAACCTCAAATTCAGATTCAGGTTCCACTACAACCTCATCTCCAAGTTCAAACTCAACAAAAACCTCATCCTCCACTTGAGAGTCAAGCTGACCCACAACATCAACCTCCATTTGAGATTTAAACTCAACTGGCGATTTTATTACGATCACCTCCTCACGTAGACATTGGCTGATATCACTCCCAACTGCTAAACACCAACAAAATATAATATCACAAGTACTAGGGTTTGAGTTTTTAAATGTACCTTGATATTCATTTGGTAGCTTCACGTCTCGACTCCTTCATTGGCCTAGCAATGATTTTTCTTCCAGGCCTCCGTGATGCCAAGGACTTCTTATGCACATCACTTTTACCTCTTTGGCATAATCCTCTATTCTCATCACATTGCCTACCATAATCACGATCCAAATGCAACACTCTATTCCCTCCAAATCTACTACCTCGCCTATTCTCATCAACATGCATATCATACATCTCCTCTTCTTCACATCTCCTACACCTCTCCCTTAGAGGCTTAAACTCCTTCTCCCACACTCTATCCAACCCTCTTAACATTGTTTGAAATTGATGATCATCAACCATTATAACTGCAAGAAAAGGTTAGTAGAAAACAATAAAGAATAAAGTTCCTCACCACAAATCCTCACTAGCCACTCCAATGAATATTCATTTCCCTCTCTTTTTTTTTTCTTTTTTTTTTGTCCTCACTACAAATACCTCACGTCACTCCAAGAAATAAACGCTCACACTCAAGTATTTCACTCGATTTTTGAAATTTGTCTCGTAGGGTACACTTTCAAGCTTTGTAGCTTGTGTGCATGAAACTCACAAGTTCAAACTTCACGATACTTTCAAACTGACTAACACGGACTGCGTAAAACAAGAAATTTGAATTTTTTTATTGATTATGAGAGTCACTTGAATATGACTCACAATAGATATAAGAATAAGATTCAATGCTAAATAATAGCACAAGTTTTTTTGATTGTGAGAGGCACTTGAATATGGCTCCCACAAGAGAATAGAACAAAATAGCAAAACCAATATATGGCTAATTTTTGAAATTTTTGTACTATTTTTTTTTGGGCTTGCACAAGGCTGGATTTGTGCAACTCGAAAAAAAAAAAGACAGAATGACTCGCGAAATTTCGAGAATCATAAACTCAAGAACGAAAGAATAAAATAGATCTCATAACAAACTAAGGATAAACACAGATATGATAATAAAAAGGATAAACTTACTTGAATTAAAGTCAACCAAAAGCTCTGATACCAAATTATGCGATTCTTCTAACCATGAAAAGCAAACGCGCTCAAGACAGAGTCACGTCCTCGATTCGATGAAATAAAGAAACAGATGTGTTGTCCCGATCTTTTTGACACAAGTAAGGTTGATATTCACCTCTAATTTTCGAAGAACTTATCAACAATTATTAACGAAGATAAACAATTGAAATTCAAGCAAACCTTCAAAGAAGCTAGGTTGTTTGAAAGCCTTCCAATTGGAAACTCGTCTTTGAAAATTCGAGTGAAAAAAAATCGACAAACACCACAAAGTGTTAAACTTTGATAAGTTTGATTTGAGAAACAACAAAGGGGTATACAAAGCCACGCTTTGAAATTGAGAGGAAAACTCACAAATATGATTAAACTCAATGAATAATTGTTTACAAGGTATGAAATATGTTCTTATAATGAAAAATATATCAAAATCCGAAACTAGGTTTTCCATATCTAAAATCTGCACGGCCGCGCGCTGTAGCGCTGGTCTGGAAGCGCCTAGGCGCTGAAGCTTTGCAGAGCTAGCGCCTAGGCGCCAGTCTGTAGTGCCTAGGCGCTACTGCTTCGGCCATGCTAGCGCTTAGGCTCTAGATTGTAGCACCTAAGCGCTTGGTCATTTGTCCCAAGTTCTACGGCGCTGTGGCGCTGATCCACCCATTTTGCTCCGCACATAATAGCACCCAATTGGCCTTCAAGCTAACTCTGATGCATCACGACTCCTTCGAGTCTTGGAACATTGCTTGCAAGCTCCTCTCGATTTCTTATGAGTCCATGCAATGCTTCTTTGAATCTTCTTCCAATCAGTAGCTTGCCATGCCCGGCCAGATTCATACCATGTTGAGTCTTAGACTCACTATATGTGAATGATGTAGGTGAACATATTTATCAGGAGATTGGAGGTGCCGAAGACTGAGTAGGCAGAGTTGGATGTGCACCCGCGAACTGGTGACCGTATTTTTTGCACGTCATGATTTGAGATATGAGTGATTTTGGATATTTACATACTATGTCTTTTTACTATGTTGTTGGTTATCAGTAGTTTCACATGATTCATATTTGATTTATTTTTTAAACTTAAGCTTGGGGATGACGATTTGTCATGAATTTTAAATGCAGTATTTATACCTATTAGTTGAACACTAGTATTTTAAAAATCTGAATTTTCAGCAGTATTGCATGCATGCACTTAAATATAATTTTCGAGTATTAGCTTTCAATTTTTTATCTAGTAGACGTTTAATAGGCGTTTCAGTTGGTATCAGAGCAAGAGTCCTGTTTAGAGTTGTGCCACCGCTAGTTTCTGCAGCTCAGTATTCAAGACTCAAGTATGTAAGTTTGCATGTTTTAAGTGTTTTAAATATTTTAATGCTATCACCTGCATGATTGCATGATACATGTTTTACAGTGATTTACAATACAGGTTTAGCTGCTTTCATGATTTAAGGATTAAATGTTTTAAAAAACTAGATTAAATTACATGATGGGTTGCATTTAGAATTTGAATTGTATTCAGATATCATGCCTCCCAGACGTGACCTTTGTCAGAGTAGATTCCCGTCGAGCCAAGTGTTGGCCGAGGGTTCATGTTGAAACTCTATGTATAATCAATCTTTATTTTAATAATATTTGAAATTATTGTTTTGTCACATCTTTATCTGTATACCCATGGTAGTTGCATAGATAAAACCCTTGAATATACAAATAGTAGAAAGAATATGAGATGATCATATGATGAGTATCATGAAACTCATATTTGGAATACTGTATGTTCTAAAGAGTTCCTAGTCGATTCAGCTGCCGCTAAGACGGATAAAGACCACTCGAGCTTGAGACTAGTATCTGCGATGTGAGTACCATGTTTCATTGGTAGGGACATTGTGATGTCCGAGCATGTAGATACGTGTTCCTTGTAGAGTGCACTGAACAACCATCCATAAAGGACTTTCCAAGTGGTTCTCACTTATCGAGTGGAAACGTCTTAGTTATAGTCGTATGCTATTAGTCCTTATGACCCGGGACAACATTGAGACTCTATATGCTAGCATTGCACTTTGACTTGTTTACCGACTCATATGGGGTCATCAGGTGACAAGGTTGGGTATTTTGTTGAAACATATAGGAGTCGATGCATTGTAGTCGGGGATTCACCGCTTACCTTCGGGTATGGATATCTTATGTGAGCTCAAGTGTATGTTTGAAATCTCTGATCAGAGTGTTGTTGATAATTAAGAAAGGGGTTTCTTAGATTACACCATCGATGCAAGTATGACATGACTCATAGTATCGATTCTTTGGTAGCTCTCGATGTACCAATAGTTGTCGAATCGGTCGGGATATATGAGATGAAGGGATCGTACTGTACGCTAACCATAATATATTGGTTCTTGCAGGCACTATCATTTGATACCTAGGCAATCATGTAAGCGATGCTGCTAGGCGTTTAACATGATTGGTCGAGTATTATCAAACTTGAGTCCTGCGTTCTTATTATCAAGGAGTGGATAAGTAAGAATAAAGCAACTGGTGTATGCTCATATAAGAACATGTTTAGTCCCGAATCACATGGAGATGTGAACCCACAGCTAGTTGTATCATTAACCATTGAGGGTCACACGAGTGCTAACTTTTTAGATACCGTTGAGAAGTACAATTAGTTCAATTTATTGAACGAATTATAAAGGAGTTTATAAGAACAAAGAAAATTAGAAGTATGACTTCTAAAAGGGGAATGTGACTTTTAATTTGTGGAAGTGTTCCTAAATTAAAAGTTGGCCAAATAAATAATGTATTTGAAAATTGTGATTTTCGTATACATTATTATGGACTAAATTAAATTAATTCAAGTGTTGAATTAATTAAACACTAGTGAGCCTAATAGAGTTTCAAATAATTAAATTAATTTAAGTGTTTAATTAATTAAATAATATTGGATCTTGTAGAGCCTAATGGAAATAATTATTCAACTAGTGGGCAAGTTTAATTGGTCTCAAATTTATTTGAGACAATTAAATTAACGTCCATGAGAATTGTAATTTTTACAAGCTCAAATAGAATTGCATGCTTGGGAGGTGAAGGGTTGGAGGATACTTTTTCAATATCCAAGGGATGGAATGCACATGCTCACTTTACTTTTTCACATACCAAGAAAAATCTCTCCATTTCACTACAATCAAGGGGCGAAACTTGCATCTCATTATTCTCCAATTTTTCTTCATTTTTGGTAGAGAAAAAAAATACTCTTCTCAAAGAAAAATGCTCTAATTTTTCTAGTGCAAATTTAGAGTGGATCTATCTTCTTAGTGGTGGGCCTAATTTTAAGGAAGGAGTCCAAGAGCAAGGAAAGCTTGTAGAGGTTCAACCATTCAAGAGATAAGTTTTTTACAACTTAGTTGGAGCCATCATCAATCTTTTGAGGTTGATATTAAAATTTTAAAAGCACCCTATGAATGTCATTTCGTGTTTTTCGTATTTGCTACACACTATGGTAGGGAGCTCGGTTTTCATGCTATGAAAATATGATTTTTAAAACTCTTGTTGCGCATCCGAGCACCGTAACAGATTCCCTTTCAAATGGTATTAGAGCTAAGGTTACTATTTTGTGTAGTAAATACATGATATTATATTGAGGTCAATTTTTAGCCGCATGAGATAATTTGTTGAAACAAAATCGAGGCCAGTTTGGGGTGAAATTTGGGGCAGCATGTTGCTGCCCATTTCGGGCAGCCCGGACGCCCCACCTTTTTAAATAAAAAAATTTTTTGGTCGGAATCCGGCAACGGCGATGAAGACTAGGGTTTCTAAAAGTGTTTTGTAATATCAAACTGTCATGGGCCTTGATCTGTTGAGCATTAGATGGCTAACACATATTGTGAAATTTAAATGGGCCAAAATGTTTTTTGGTGAAAAATGATTTTTGGGCCCTTAAGTTTAAATCTACAAAAGTTGTACATATTTTCTCATTAAATAAATAATTGAAGTTGGACATTAATTATTTATAGTAGATAGTGATTTACAAGAAATTCGGTTATAAATAAATTAATTAGAAAGTAGACAAAGGAGTTTGTTTACTTTGTTGATTTAGTTTATAATCGTGGTGGTTAGTGATTGGTTCAAGATATTTAATATTAGATCAATTAATTATTGTGATAATTAATTGATGGTGTATGATATGTGATATTATGCATGAAGGATGATCAAAAGCCCATGCCCAATTTACTAGGTGTATGCTAGGATATTTTGTGTTGAATGATTGCAATATTTATCAATTTATAAGTGGGCTTGGTTTATGGCCCGTTCCCACCCCGTGAGATGTATCCCTATTTTTCATGGATATTTAATGTAAATATAGTGGAAGATCAAGATTGAAAGATGGTAGCCTTGATGATTATGAAGATCAAAGACATGTAAATATTGGAGGCTTATGTAAAAGTTGCAATTGCATCCCATGCATTTTCCTAGGATTGGACCTAGGCCCGTGCTTAGCTCATGCGGGCCATTAGTTTTGGGGCAATTGATCATCATTGTTTAGTTTACTGTTTATAATATATGCATGATATATTATAAATAATGAGTATGTGTGTTATTATAATGATAATAACAAAGTTGCATGAATCCGGAAAACATACGATCAAACATGACGAGTTTTTAAACAAAATTAATGATGAGACCTTTCAAAATTAAAAAATCCTCATTTTGAATAAGATTCAAAATTAATATCAAGCTTGAAAAGGGGAATTATAAAGGTGTTTATAATTTTCATGCCTTCCATCGACAATGGGTGCATGATGAACGCTACCCGTGCTCGGGGCTTGGCTCATATTATTGAGGGGATCTGGACACAGGAAAGCTGTGACATCCATTGACATGGTGATGTGAACTACGTGGAGCTCCCATGATTTCGGCTCATATTATTGAGGGAACTCATGGCGACCGTCCATTAAGATTCAACATCAGTGGGTAAGGCTTGACACATAAAGATGAACGACGTCATATTATTGGGTACTAATCAAACATGAGGCAAAAGTTTACATAGAGGATTGCATGGAGATGCATTGAAAACTACTTTTTAGGAATTATGATTGGCTGATATTATTCGGGATCATAATTTGCTAATTGGACCTTACGTACCTAATGAGGAAAGGAGTTTCCTCATTTCACTATAGGGTAGTGAAAGATGTCAAAAAAGTGGGAGCGAAAATTTATGAAGTAAAAGTCCATACTTTATATCTTAATAAATATTTTAAAATAGTCATTAACATTTATCTGTTTAATTTTTCAGTACAAATTTGACAATGTCTTCGATTCGCAACCCATTATCTGCAATACTCAACAAACACATATTAAACGGACCTAATTACCTCAATTGGCTAACAAATCTGAAAATCGTCTTGAATTCGGAAAGGATAGCATATACACTGACTGAGTCGCCCCCTGTTGAGGCTCCGACTGACTGCACTCCTGAAGAATTGCAGACTTACGAGGAATGGTATGACCATTACTTGAAAGCCAAGTGTTATATGCAGGCTTATATGAATGATGAGCTGCAGAGGCGTTTTGAGGATGCAAAGAGTGCTGCTGACATTCATTTGCGTCTCAAGGAGCTCTTTGGTGAGCAGATTCGACCTCTTAGGCATGCTACCGTCAAGGAGCTAATCACTTTACGCATGCGAGATGGGGCCTAGGTCTATGAGCATGGCCCAAAGATGATTGGGCTCGTAGACAAGCTCGTTGGCATGGATCTTATGTTGCCTTCGGAGTTGACCACTGACGTGTTTCTCTTGTCGTTGCCTAGCTGATTTGATCCTATTGTGGTGAATATCAACATGAACAAGATGGAGCCTACCCTTGAGGAGTTGGTGAATATGCTTGTTACGTTTGAAGCCACCATCAAGAAAGAGAAGTCGGTTCTTTATGTAGGCTCTTCATCTGGTACGAAGACTGGTCCACATGGGAAGGAAAAGAAGAGTTCTTTCCAACGTCCCAAAAAGAATGTGCCCTTGAAGAGGCAAGCTCCAAATCCCGTTGTGGTAGCCACACCAGTTAAGGCTGAGAAGACTGCTGATGTATGTCATCATTGCAAGAAGCATGGACATTGGAGGCGTAACTGCAGAGAATATCTTGCCCAGAAGGGTTCTGGAAATGGTATGTTCTACATCGAAGTAAACATTTCAATTAACTCTACTTCTTGGGTATTAGATACCGGCTGTGGCTCACATCTCTGTAATGATTTATAGGTGATGGGAAGAAGTATGAGACTAAGAGAAGGTGAGAGCTTCTTGACGATGGGCAATTGGGCAAGAGTTGCTGCCAAGGCTATTGGAGATGTTTACTTACTTTTGAACAATGATTTTAATTTGATTTTAAGATATTTTTTGTTTTTACCTGATTTGGTGAAAAACATTGTTTCAATTTCTATGATTGATAAAGATGGATATTCTTGTTTATTTAGAAAAGGTGTTTGCAACATTTACAAGAATGAATGTTTAATTGGTACTGGATAACTTGAAACAATCTGTATAACTTAAAATTCAAAGATATTCCTCTAAACAATGTCCAAGTAATAACAACAACAAACAAGCGAAAACAAGATACTCTAAATTCGACACAATTATGGCATGCTCAGTTAGGACATATTTCCTTAAGAAGGATGAACAAACTAGTGGAAGTGGGCATGTTTGATATGTATGATATTAATTCTCTATCAACTTGTGAATCATATCTAAAAGGAAAGATGACCAAAATTCCCTTTAAGGTCCATGTGGAGGGAGCCAAAGGGTTATTGGATTTGATCCATACAAATGTGTGCGATCCACTTAGCATCACCACTAAGCATGGACATGCCTACTTCATCACCTTTACCGATGAATTTTCGAGGTATGGGTATGTGTATTCAATGAAATACAAATCTGAAGCCCTTGAAATGTTCAAATAATTCAGAAGTGAAGTAGAGAAACAGTTGGTACGAAGCATCAAGTCACTTCGATCGGATCTAGGAGGTGAGTACTTGAGTGCTGAGTTCCAAGAGTATCTTAGGGAGAATGAGATTCTCTCGTAATGGACTCCGTCTGCTACACCACAGTTGAATGGTGTTTCGGAGCGTCGTAAATGGAATTTGATGGACATGGTTCAGTCTATTATGGGGTTCACGGAGTTGCCGCCATATTTTTGGGGATGTGCGCTTGAGACAGTGGCACTGTTGTTGAACGATGTCCATTCAAAGGCAGTTGATAAGACACCATATGAGATATGGATGGGTAAGCCTCCCAAAAATTCTTATCTTAGAATATGGGGATGCCATGCTTATGTGAAGCAGACAGTGGGAGATAAATTGGATAGTCAATCCATTTTATGTTACTTTGTGGGATATCCAAGGAATTCAGATGGATATAATTTCTATCATCCCCAAGAAAAAAAGGTGTTTGTTTCTAGGAATGCAACATTTTTGGAAAAAGAATTTCTATTGGATAGAAAAGGGGAGTTGATAGAACTCGAAGAGGTTCGAGAAACACCCACAATTTTAGAACCCACACCCGAAGAGCCAAGAAAGGAGATACAAGCTCCTAGAAGATCCGAGAGAGTCTCGAGACAACCTATGAGGTATGGTCTACTTCTTGAGGAGGGACATTATGAGTCTAACCTTAGATGTGATCGAAGGACCTTCAAGGAAGTATTATCTGATGCCGATTTATCCAAGTGGTTTGAAGCAATGGAATATGAGATGAATTACATGCATTCGAACCAAGTGTGGAATCTTGTGGATCCACCTGAGAGAACTGTTCCCATAGGGTGTAAATTGATTTACAAGAGGAAACTTGGGGCGGATGGGAAGGTATTGACCTTCAAGGTGCGATTGGTTGCAAAAGGATATACTCAAAGACAAAGAGTTGACTTTGAGAAAACTTTTTCTCCAGTTGCAATGTTCAAGTATATAAGGATATTGCTAGCCATAGCTGCATGGTATGACTATGAGATATGACAGATGGATGTCAAGACATCCTTTCTTAATGGGGATATTAAAAAAGAGATTTACATGTCTCAACCTGAAGGTTTTATATCTGTCGGAAGTGAGCATATGATATGCAAACTTCAGAGATCTATTTATGGTCTAAAGCAGGAATCTACGAGTAGGAACCTCAGATTCGATAGTACAATCAAATAGATTGGTTTTACTAAGAATCCTTAGGAACCTTGTGTGTATAAGAAGGCCAGTGGGAGTGCCGTGACATTCGTTGTGCTTTATGTTGATAACATTCTACTCATTGGGAATGATGTAGGAATGTTGCAAACAACTAAAATATGGTTAGCGAGTAAGTTTTAGATACAGGACTTGGGTGAAGCATCTTTTGTATTGGAAATACAGATCTATAGAGATAGATCAAGTAGATTGCATGGTCTCACCCAGTCCACATACATTGATACCATTGTTAAGCGGTTCTCGATGGATGAGTCCAAGAGAGTACATCTACCAATGTGTCATGGCGTGTCCTTATTCAATTTTATGTCTCTCAAGACTGATGTAGAGATAGCGACTATGACAAGCATTCCTTATGCATCTGCAATAGTAGCATCATGTATGGGATGATATCTACACGTCCTGACGTGGCTTTTGCACTAAGTGTAGTGAGTAGCTATCAATCGAACCCTGGTCTTCCACACTAGAAAGCTGTGTAAGACATCCTCAAATATTTGAGAAGGACCAATAAGTTGTTTTTGGTCTATGGCGGTGGAGAACTGAAATTGGAAGGCTATACCGACTCTAGCTTCCAAAGGGAAATCCAAGAATCAAAGTCAACCTCTGGGTTCTTATTCATGCTCAATGGTGCTGCTGTCTCTTGGAAGAGTTCCAAGCAAGACAATACAGGGGATTCCACCACTGAGGCCGAATACATTACTGCATCAACTGCAGCAAAGAAGGCTGTTTGGATAAGGAATTTCGTCCAAGAGTTGGGCGTCATTCCTAATGGAGTTGATCCTGTCCCGGTGTTTTGTGACAACACGGGAGCTATAGCTCAAGCAAAAGAGCCAAGGTCTCATCAGAAATCCAAACATGTATTGAGAAAGTACCATATCCTCCGAGAGATTGTGGAAAGAGGCGAAGTGTCGATTGACAAAGTCGGCTCCGCAGATAATGTTGATGATCCACTAACTAAGCCTTTACTTGGACCATTATTCGAGAAACATCGCGAATTGATGGGTTTGAAGCATATGGGTAATTGGCTCTAGTGCAAGTGATAGATTGTTAGAGTAGGTACCCGTCGAGCCAAGTGTTGGCTGAGGGTTCACATTGAAACTCTATGTATAAAAAATCTTTATTTTAACAATATTAGAAATTATTGTTTTGAATCATTTTTATCTGTATACCCATGCTAGTTGTATAGATAAAGTCCTTGAATATAAAAATAGTAGAAAGAATATGAGATGCTCATATGATGAGTATCATGAAACCCATATTTGGAATATTGTATGTTCTAAACAGTTCCTAGTCGATTCAGGCTCCGCTAAGAAGGATAAAGGTCGCTTGAGCTTGAGACTAGTATTTGCGATGTGAGTACCATGTTTCATTGGCAGGGGACATTGTGATGTCCGAGCATGCAGATATGTGCTCCTTGTAGAGTGCACTGAACAACCCTCCATAAAGGACTTTTCAAGTGATTCTCACTTATCGAGTGGAAATGTCCTGTTTTATGGTTTATGACCCGAGACAACATTGAGACTCTATATGCTAGCATTGCACTTTGAATTGTTTACCGACTCTCATGGGGTCATAAGGTGGCAAGGTTGGGTGTTCTGTCGAAACATATAGGTGTAACACCTCTGACCGATTTTATAAAATAATACAGCGGAAATTTCTAAAATTTAATCAACGTCCCAGCTCGTCACTCTTAATAGCATCACATGAAATAACTGAAATGAGTATAAAACATGGAACTCTTACATAACAATGGATATATATACTCTGTAAAACATGGCTTTGAAATCATTAAACACCATCTTACTCTTGAAACATGAATAACATAACAATAACGATGGTATTTCTCTTTTCTCTGTTGGATTGATATCTAAATAGTATCTCTGTCACTGTACCTATATCCCATCGATATAAATCGATACTCTGTTGGTATATAAGCCTATGGTCGTTGATCAACTAATTGCATGCCATCTCTGACTTTGTATCTATCAATCCAATAAATCATTTGAACTTTCTTTTGGGCATTAAATCAAAAACTTTGCATACTCTTTTCTTTGTATTCTTTTTTACACAATTGAGACATATAAAAGCCTCTAATATACAACAAAGTGTATTTATACATAATATGAATCAAATGGAAGGGAATAACATGTTAAAACCATTCAAACACAATACATATATTATCATGTGAGCACAAGGAAATGAATTCCACTTACAACCAATGGAAACCTTGGATCTAATCTCTTGGTTGAATTCCTACTACAAAAAAACCATGAATGCACCATCAACATATCAATAATCACAAACCCATACCATAAAAGCCATAAAATCAACACCATCAACAAACCCATGATTTCTCCCCAACATCAAATCAAAAGAATAACTAAACCATAAGCTTACCTTAGCTCCTTGAACCCAAAAGAACCTTGTTCTCACTTCAATACTCCAACTAATGCTAAAATGGAAGTAGCAAAAGATGGAAAATAAAAACCCTAGTCTCCCTTGCTCTGAAGAAACCGAGAAGAGTGGAGGAAATGAGGCAAAATGTGAACCAACTCATGTATTTAATCCCTTAAAATCGAAAACACGCTTTCACTGTTCACGCACCGCGGGTGCGCTAACCCTTGCACCACTGGAGCGCTAGCCAATCTGTACCACTTCCAAAAATCCGAAGGCAACGATCGTGGGTGCGCTTCTTTATGGACCGCGGGTGCGCTCTGGTCTCTGCCCAAACACCGTAGGTGCGCTTCCTCTTAGACCGCGGGTGCGGTCTTGCTTCTGTCCAAATACTGCGGGGGCGGTAGCTTCTCTGGCGCGGGTGCACTGTCACCTAAAGCCAACAATAAACTTTGCATCTAAAAATCGAATCGCAACGTCGCTTCTCCTCATAATCTGGCAACACTCTCAACAAGAAAGTTGCACCTCTATATCTTATCTAACCATTACAATTTGTCTCATACCAATTGGCTCAACTTACAATTTACCATGAATTAAATCACAACGACGCTACAATAAAACCACATAACAAGTATAACCAACGATACTGTAAACCATAAATCACAACTCTTAACATCAAAACTATACTTAATCTTAACCAAGGAGTCAATAAACATATTAAATCTTAAACCGTACCGTTCACCAAGCTTGGATATTACAATAGGAGTCGATGCATTGTAGTCGGGGATTCACCGCTTACCTTCAGGTATGGATATCCTATGTGCATGTAGTTTGAAATCTCTGATCAGAGTGTTAGTGGTAATTATTAAATGGTTTTCATAGATTACACATCGATGCAACTACGACATGACACATAGTATCGATTCTGTGACAGCTCTCGATATACCAATAGTCGTCGAATCGGTCGGGATATATGAGATAAAGGGACCGTACTGTACGTTAACCATAATAGATTGGTTCTTGCAGGCACTATCATTTGATACCTAGAGAATCATGTAAGCGATGCTTCTAGGCGTTTAACATGATTGGTTGGGTACTATCAGACTTGAGTTCTGACGTTCTTATTATCAATGATTTGATAAGTAAGAATGGAGCAAGTGGGGTATGCTTATATAAGGACATCTTTAGTCCCGAATCACATTGAGATGTGAACCCATGACTATTTGTATTATTGAACCATTGAGGCTCACATAAGTGCTAAATTTTTAGATCCCGTTGAGAAGTAAAATTAGTTCAATGTGTTGAACGACTTATAAAAGAGTTTATAAGCACAAAGAAAATTAGAAGTATGACTTCCATAAGGGGAATGTGACATTTAATTTGTGGAAGTGTTCCTAAATTAAAATTTGGCAAAACAAATAATGTATTTGAAAATTGTGATTTTCATAAACATTATTATGGACAAAATTAAATTAATTCAAGTGTTGAATTAATTAAACACTAGTGTGCCTAGTAGAGTTCAAACAACGAAATTAATTCAAGTGTTAAATTAATTAAATAATATTGTGTCTTGTAGAGCCCAATAGGAAATAATTATTCAACTAGTAGGCTTGAGTAAAATAAGTAAAGTTTAATTTGTCTCAAATTTGTTTGAGACAATTAAATTAAAGTCCATGGGCATTGTAAATGTTACATGCCCAAATAGAATTGCATGCTTGGGAGGTGAAGGGTTGGAGACTACTTTTTCAATATCTAATGCATGTCATGCACATACTCACTTTACTTTTTCACATACCAAGAAAAATCTCTCCACACTACAAGCAAGGCCCGAAACTTGCATCTCATTATTCTTCAATTTTTCTTCATTTTTGGTAGAGAAAAAAAAAACTCTTCTCAAAGAAAATTGATCTAATTTTTCTAATGCAAAATTAGAGTGTATTTATCTTCTTAGTGGTGGACCTAATTTTAAGGAAGGAGTCCAAGAGCAAGGAAAGCTTGTAGAGGTTCAACCATTCAAGAGCTAAATTGTTTATAACTCAGTTGGAGCCATCATCAATCTTTTGACGTTGATATTAAATTTTTAGAAACACCCTATGAATGTCATTTCGTATTTTTCGTATTTGCTACTTACTATGGTAGGGTGATCGGTTTTCATGCTATGAAAATATGACTTTTGAAACTTCCGTTGCGCATCCGAGCACCGTAACCGAGCCCCTTTCACCCTTAGCACTGATCGCCAGGACGATAGTACTGGAGGCGATAGAGGAAACCCACCTCCACCACCACTGCCAGGGGATGCAGCTACCCTTGTACTAGAGGGTATTGCTAGACGGCTATGAGCAGTTCAGACGGCTTAACCCGAAGGAGTTCGGGGGTACTACGATTCCTTTCGTGGCAGAGGGTTGGATTCGATCCTTAGAGCTACATTTTCAATATCTGGATATGAGGGATGGCGACTGGGTCAGGTGCGCCACGTATATGCTGAGGGATGACGCATCCCTATGGTGGAAGGGAGCTGCTCACGGAGTGGGATTGGCTACGCTTACTTGGTGCCAGTTCAAAGAGATCTTCTTCCACAAATATTTTCGAGCTGATGTCAGGGGTCGCAGCCAAAGAGACATTAGGCCCAATCTAGTTTGCAGCCGCAAAAAAAGCACTTTACAGGGCCGCCGAGGCAGCAGGGGAAGCATAAGCCCCAGGGACAGTTTAAAAGGCTAGGACATAAGAGACCACCAAAGGCACCAGGAGCTCCTAAGCAGGAGGACAGACAACCGTTCAAGTAGTGCAACCAGTTTCACTTTGGAAAATGTATGTGGGGTACCTTCAAGTGTTTCATATGCGAGCAAGAGGGTCACAAGGCGGCAGATTTGAAAGGGGATCGATAAAGGTGCGCGCAACGGAAGTTTCAAAAATTGTTTTTCAACAAGAGAACCGAGCACCCTAATCCTATAATGTGTAGCAAATACAAAAACACAAAATATGTCATGCATAGGGTGTTTAGAATTTTTACCTATCAATCACAACTATTGATTATGGCTCCAACTAAGTTGTAAACAACTTAGCTCTTGAAGGTAGACAATGTACAAGCTTCACCTTACTTTTGGACTCCTTTCTTCAAATTAGGTCCACCACTAACAAGGTAGATCCACTTTAATTTTGCACTAGAAAAATTAGAGCATTTTTCTTTGAGAAGAGTATATTTTTCCTCAACCAAATGAAGAAGAAAACTTGGAGAATGAAGCTAAAAATTTCGTCCGACATGCTTGTGTGGAGAGAAGGAAGTGTTTTTCTTGATTGTGGAAAAAGTTAAAGCAAAACGTTGCATGTGCATGCCATGCCATTAACTCAAAAGTTACCTCCAACCCTTCACCTTCCAGAATGCAATTTGTTTGGGCTTGTAACAATTACAAGGCCCATGGACTTTAATTTAAATATCTCAAACATATTTGAGACCATTTAAACCTTACTTGATTTTACTCAAGCCCACTAGTTTAATAATTATCTCTAATTGGGCTCTACAAGGCCCATTTTTGTTTAATTAATTCAACACTTGAATTAATTAAATTATTTGGACTCTACTAGGTCCACTAGTGTTTAATTAATTCGACACTTGAATTAATTTAATTTAGTCCATAATAATGTTTATGAAAATCACAATTTTCAAATACATTACTCGTTTGACCAACTTTTAATTTAGGAACACTTCCTCAAATTAAAAGTTACATTCTCCTTTAGAAGTCATACTTCTATTTTTCCTTACGCTTATAAACTCCTTTATAAGCCGTTCAACACATTGAACCATTTTACTTCTCAACGGAATCTAAAAAGTTAGCACTTGTGTGACCCTCAATGGTTCATTGATACAACTAGCCGTGGGTTCACATCTCCATGTGATTCGTACTAAACATGTCCTTATATGAGCATACCCCAATTGCTCTATTCTTGATTATCAACTCCTTGATAACAAGAACGTTAGAACTCAAGACTGATAGTACCCAACCAATCATGTTAAACGACTAGCAGCATCGCTTACATGATTCCATAGGTATCAAATGATAGTGCCTGCAAGAACCATTCAATTATCGCTAGCGTACAGTAAGGTCCCTTCATCTCATATATCCCGACCGATTCGACAACCATTGGTATATCGAGAGTTGTCAATGAATCGATACTATGTGTCATGTCGTAGTTGCATCGATGGTGTAATCTAAGAAACCCCTTTCTTAATTACCACCATACTCTGATAAGAGATTTCCAACTACATACACATGAGATCACATAGGATATCCATACCCGAAGGTAAGCGGTGAATCCCCGACTACAATGCACCGACTCCTATATGTTTCGACAAAACACCCAACCTTGCCACCTTATGACCCCATGAGAGTCGGTAAACAAGTCAAAGTGCAATGCTAGCATATAGAGTCTCAATATTGTCCCGGGTCATAAGGACGAATGGTGTACAACCATAAACTAGGACGTTTCCACTCGATAATTGAGAACCACTTGGAAAGTCCTTTATGGAGGGTTGTTCAGTGCACTCTACAAGGAGAACCTATCTGCATGTTCGGACATCACAATGTCCCCTACCAATGAAACGTGGTACTCACATCGCAGATACTAGTCTCGAACCCGAGCGGCCTATATCCTTCTTAGTGGCGGCTGAATCGACTAGAAACTGTTTAGAATATACAATATTCCAAATATTAGTTTCATGATACCATATGAGCATCTCATATTCTTTCTATTATTTTTATATTCAAGGACTTTATCTATGCAGCTAGCATGGGTATACAGATAAAGATGTGTCAAAACAATAATTTCAATTATTATTAAAATAAAGACTGTTTATACATAGAGTTTCATTGTGAACACTCGGCCAACACTTGGCTCGAAGTGCACCTACTCTAACAAGATTGCCCTAAGAACAGGGGCCACACTACTAGCAAGGCATATGTAATGCACGCGGAGGAGGCTGAGGCGGAGCCAGACTATACACTGATCGCCAATAATCTTTATGCTTAAGAATTTTAAATTACCGCCTTGATGACATGGGTTATATATTTGTTGTGAGAATTATTTTGGGATTAAGAACCAAAAATAAATTAGGTTTCATGTTCTAAATTGTTTGATTTAAGGATTGAATTGATTCAGCCACCTGACTTTGACAAAATTGGTCACCTTGTTCCGAAGTCTTCGCTCCAGTCTATCTAGGATTTGGACACGTCTTTCCTCATACGACATATCTGGAGCAAGCTGCAACGGCTCGTAGCTCAAAACATGCGAAGGGTTTTCTAGGTACTTCCTCATCATATAGACGTGGAACACATTGTGTACACCGTCCAGATTCGGAAGTTGGGCTACATGATAAGCTAGTGTCTCAACTCTGTCAAGAATCTCGAACGGTCCATTAAATCTCGGACTAAGCTTGCCTCTCTTCCCAAATCTCATAACACCCTTCACGGGTGCTATCTTCACGAAAACGTGATCACCTACGGCAAACTCTAGATTCCTCATTATCTTGACAGCATAACTCTTGTGACGACTATGGGCGGTCTTCATCCTGTCTCGGATCTTAACCACCACATCTGCAGTCTGCTGAAAAATCTCTGGACCAAGTTCTGATCTCTCACCGACTTCATCCCAATAAATCGACGATCTGTACTTCCTTCCATACAGTGCCTCGTAAGGAGCCATACCTATATATGATTGGAATATGTTATTGTAGGTAAAATCCACTATAGGTAGCTTCGATTCCTAATTCCCATGGAAATCAATCACAGGCTCTCAAAAAATCCTCCAAAATATGAATCACTCGCTCAGACTGGCCATCTGTCTGAGGGTGGAAAGCTGTACTTATATAGCAACTTCATCCCCATGGCTGCATGTAAAATCTTCCAAAAGGACGAAGTGAAACTCAGGTCCCTATCGGACACAATCAAAACTGGGATCCCGTGCAATCAAAATATCTCCCTGATATAGAGCTCTGTATTATGCGTCATGGAGAAAGTCGTCTTCACTGGCAAGAAGTGTGCCGACATAGTAAGTCATCCATTATAACCCAAATGGCATTGGATACTCTGACTAACCTCGAAAACCAACAAAGAAGTCCATGGTGATATTCTCTCACTTCCACTCGGGGATAGGGTGTGGCTTAAAAATCCCTGCTGGCCCCTTGATGCTCTGCCTTCACCTGCTGACAAGGGAAACATTCAGACACAAATCGGCGGATGTTACTCTTCATACCTGGCCACCAATACAGAATCTGTAAATTCTTCTACATCTTGGTACCTCCTGAATGAATGGAATACGGATATGCATGTGCCTCTGTCATAATATCCTCTCTGATCGAATCAAAACTAGGCACCTACATCCTTTCTTTGTACCTCACAATACCATCATACACTATGTACAGTACACTGCCCTTGGATTCATCCTTCAGTCGCCATTTCTGCAACTGCTCATCTGAAGGATGACCTCTACGGATTCGGTCAAACAAAGAAGATTGGACTGTCAGATTAGACAGCTTAGGATCTCTGCCCTTAAGATAAACCTCTAACCCAAATATCTGAATCTCTGACTTAAGAGATCTCTGTACTGACAGTTGTGCTACAACTGCAACTTTTCTACTCAAAGCATCTGCCACAACATTAGCTTTCCCTGGATGGTATCTAATTTCACAATTGTAGTCTTTTACCAATTCTAACAACTGTCTTTGTCTCATATTCAGGTCTTTCTGTGTGAAGAAATACTTGAGACTCTCGTGATCAGTGAATATCTGCCATTTCTCGCCATGAAAATAATGTCTCCATATCTTCAACGCAAAGACAACAGCGGCTAACTCAAGATCATGAGTCAGATATTTCTTCTCATGCACTTTCAAATATCTGGAGGCATAATCTATAACCCGACTGTGCTACATCAACACTGCGTCTAAACCAAGCTTAGATGCATCGGTGTACAACACAAAATTACCTTTCCCTGATAGCATGGCTAAGATTGGTGCTGAAATAAGAGCTTGCTTAATATATCGAAGCTCTTCTGACATTCATCACTCCTTACGAATTTAGCATTCTTCTTAGTCAATGAAATGATTGGCACTGCAATCGAAGAAAATCCATGAATAAATTTTCTGTAGTAGCCTGATTAGCCTAGGAAACTGCGGATCTCTGACGCATTCTTCGGCTCAACCCACTCTTTAACTGCTGCCACCTTAGCTGGATCCAGCTCGATGCCACTGCTAGATATTATATGAGGAAAAAATGCTAATTTCTCCAACAAAAATTCACACTTACTCAATTTTGCAAAAAACTTGCGACTCTGCAAGACCTTCAAAACTGTACCCATGTTGACTGTGCTCGTCATGGCTCTTCGAGTAGATGAGAATGTCGTCAATAAACACTTTGAATAACTGATTTAGGTAGGGCTGAAATACTCAGTTCATGAGGTCCATAGAAATCGCTGGAGCATTCGTCATTCTAAACGGCATTACTAAAAACTCGTAGTGCCCATACGTGGTTATGAAGGCTGTCTTATAAACATCTGCATCCTTTACCTTCAGCAGATGATACCCAAATCGTAGATCTATCTTAGAGAACATCGTGCTCCCTGCAACTGATCGAACAAGTCCTCGATCCTTGGTAGTGGGTATTTATTCTTGATCATTACCTTATTCAGTTATCGATAATCGATACACAACCTCATGCTCCCTTCCTTCTTTTTTACGAAGAGCACTGGTGCGCCCCAAAGTGAGAAACTAGGGCGGATAAATTCTTTATCTAGAAGCTCCTGAATCTATTGTTTGAGCTCTAACATCTCAGCTGGAGCTAAACGGTATGGTGCCTTATCGGCACAGTGCCTGGCACAAGGTCAATGGAAAACTCAACCTCTCTCTCTGGTGGAAGATCTGAGACGTCATCTGGAAAGACGTCAAGAAAATCTCTGACTACTGGTGCATCCAATAGAGACGGAGTGGGTACGTCAGGTGCAGAAATAAAACTGGTCAAGAAAACCTGACACCCCTTGTGAATAAGTCTTCGTGCCTACATGCAAGAGATCATGTGAGGGAAACTTCTCCATCTATCTGGCTCAAAGAGAAACTGCTCCATGCACAAAGGTCTTACCAATAGTGACCTTTTCTGGAAAACATTGAGAACTCTGTTCTTCATCAGCCAGTCCATTCCCAAGATAATATCAAATTTTGGCATCGGCAACACGATTAGTTCGGCATACACTAGGTGGCCATGCAATTCAAGATCAATGTCTCTGACCACGCTAGTAGCTGATAGCTCTTCCCCTGAAGGGAATTTCACTGAATAGAACATGTCGAGTCCAATAGACTTGGCGTCTAGGTGATTAGCGAACGTCTCCGAAATAAAAGAATGAGTGGCCCCTGAATATATCAAGGCCTTCGTGGCTACTCTCTTTGTGAACATATATCCATACAACAGGGTCGTGTCTGGGTTCGCTTCCTCTGCCTGCATGGCGAACACTCTCCCCTAGGTCGGCTGCCTCCACTGTGGATAGTCCTTCAGCATATGATCACTGGCTCCGCATTTGAAGCATTTGCCCGATCCCATTAAACACTATCCCGGATGCTAGCGGTGGCACTTCGGGCACACTGGGTACTCGCCGGGCTTCTATGGAGCCTTCAGTTGAGGAATAGGACCCTTACCTTACGGCGGTCCCTGAAATGGGCCTCTTTCCCTACTGCCCTTGGAAGGCCTCTTAAACTGGGGTTGCTGCTGCTGAGGTGCCTGATAGGGCCTCTTGCCCTGCCTATCGACCTCAATGTCCCTCTGGTCTTGCTCTGCCTCCAAAGCTCTCGACACGAAAACTGCATAAGTCATAGGACCAGCAACCCTGACATCACAGCGCAAGAACGGCCGCAACCCATCAATAAAATGCCTCAGCTTCTCTCGAGCATCATTCACAATCAGGGGTACAAAGTGACACCCCCTCTCGAACTTCCTCACGAACTCATCTACGCTGATGTCTCCCTGATGCAACGTGATAAACTCCCTAGTCAGTCTGGATCGTACTTCCTCAGTGAAGTACTTGGAGTAAAAGACCTCCTTAGAGCCATCCCATGATAGAGTCTGCAGATTCACCGACACGGACGCTCTCTCCCACCATAGCCTGGCATCCCCTGTCAACAAAAAGGTGGCACATCTAACTCTGTCTGCATCTTGCAGCTCCATGAAAACGAAAAATCATCTCGATGGACTTAACCCATTCTTCAGCTATGATCGGGTCAGTAGCCCCCAAGAACTCCTTTGGATCCATCCTTCTAACCCTTTCGTAGACTGCCTCTGGCCTGGGCCTCGTCCTTGTGTCCACTGTAGCTTGGTTCCCCGCAAACTGTGCGAAGAACTGAGTCATCCCTTCAAGCATATGAACCTTGAAAATCCGGGGTGGACGAGGAGGAGTGACCCTCTCCCCATCCTGGGCTTCCCTATTCTCATCTCATGCTTCAAGCACAATCCTACGTCTGGGAGGCATACTGTTCTGAAATTTACCCAACACGTAAACCCAACATGCATGGACATAACATCAATATCATAGTATGCACGCAGTTTGAATTTAAATATGCACATGCTTAAATCATGACTGGATACATATTACATGAAAGAATTTAAAACTTTAAAACTTACGAACTTGAGGTGTGACTTCGTGAGCTTCTCCCAACTGGCAATAGGCATAACCCTTTACAAGAACCTGGCTCTCATATCAACTGTAATGTATCGTACTTTTAAACTATTTAAAATTTGTGGAAAAATAAATTTTTTCTTAAATACGAAATAAACTTTCAAATTTCGATCGTCAATAGACTGTTCATCCAAAATATTTGCAATAAAAGAGATCACAAATAAAGTTTGCCTAAGAAAAACACTTGTTTAAATATTGTAAACCATAAAGCGAAATTAGAGTATTAAAATCGTCATGCATAAAATCTTAAAACATGGGCGGTCCTCGGGTTTAGCCTTCTGCACAGTCCAAGCTGGCTCATTGGTCCCCAGCCCTCGTCTCCTCATAGTCATCTTCACCTGCATCAAAGTTCATAAACTTGAACATAATTACATAACCATAGACGTGCCATCATTATAAAACTTTTCTTAAACATACTTGTGTCATACATACTTGAACATGCATAAACTTCATCATTTTGCGTAGAGTTATGTTTCAAAGCAAGTGACCCATACATAAATGCGTCCGATCTAACTAAACCACATTATTGGGCTGGCAAGGAAAGTCCACGACCACATACATGAGATCCCCGCTCATGCTTTACCGGGTGGATTGGTCCCTGGTCATGTTTTACCGCTTTCCATTTCTGATCTAAACCCGATCATGTCTTATCGGGGTGGATAGTTCCTCGGCCACGTTCGCCGACTTTCAAACCGTTCATAATTTGGTCACAAGACCTTTAGCATACCTCAAAAACATAAAATATTTTCTTTTGCACGTCGAACATACTTACTTGGCGTTGAGGGATTCAATGGATCTCGCTTGAGGCCACTGCTGCACATACTAACATGAGTTCGAATACCTATCTTGCGTAACTTAGATGTATAGTCATGCTCACACCCAAAAATAAAAAATTTCCCTATGATGTTCTAAATCATCGTTTAATCATCGTACTAAATCATGACATCAAACCCCAAAAAAATCCCTAAAATTCGATTTAATTTTTTTTAGGAGTACACGAACCCCATGTAATGGTCCGGGTAGATGTTGGAATTTCGCATTTCGAAGGAAACAAGGGCACAGACCCCCCCCGTGTCAGGGTCCGGCTAAGGGTCCGTGTACAATGTGGAATTGTAAAACAACGGAGAAACACTACACTTATGGCTTATTCCTCATAACTCGATCATACAGACCATGAACCAACTCCTCGAGACCCATCCTAGGATGCTATGTAGTGACCCGTTCCAGGATCACCTACTAAGCAAGAACTTAAGCATGCAATTAACCTAATAACAATAATCAGAGATAACAGCGGAAATAGTCAACAACTATAAATATACAATCCAATCGAAGTCTAATAATAACCCCAAAATAGAATATCCAATACAACCAAATCGAATAGAACAATACCGAAAACTAAACCAACCAGCTACTCAACGTCCTCCTCCTGCTCCTCCTGAGCTGTCCAACCTGAGGCCTGCCCCGTGGGAATGGGGTGTCCAAGAATAAACAAAACCGAGGACGTGAGCGATAAGAACGCCCAGTACAAAAGTATGAGTATACAGACCTATATGAAATGCACATGCTATGATCATGATACCGGGGTAGTCAAGAAACAGGAGTCACAAAAGAATCTCAACAATGCTCAGTCTAGAGGCGCCAAGTGGATAGTGCCGCGCGGTACACCTCTGGGTCACTGCATCCACTACAAGACGGACGTGGACCTAAAATGTCCCGGACCACCGAAGCCCTCCCGACCCGTCGGCCACTGTGTACTCTCGGTGTCCATGCGTCCACAAGACAGGGCTGAGCGGTCCCAAGATATAGCTTATCTCGAAAGAGATACAGCTCAACAGCAAAGGCTATCTCAAAGGAGAATACGGCTCAACGTGAAATGCAACGTGCAGTAATAAACGTGACATAATAACATGCATCATATGACATATAACAATGCACCACATAATCATGCAACACATATAAGAATGTATACTCAACCAGGATATCTCGGATAGTACTTTCGTACCTCTATCACAGCAAGCCTAGCCTTACGCAACACCGCTAATCAGGTCTAGCACAAGCCTACGCAACAAAAGCATACTCAATCACTACTACCATGCTCGACCAGCAAAACCAGTACTCCCTAGTACTACCAAAGGTTTAGGGTTTACCTTCGTCCGTCGACAGCCCTTTGATGTCGATTGCCTCGAAACTCCGGCGCTGCTATGCTACCAATCCCGGCAGCTCTTGGCTATCGCTCGAACAACAACTAGCCCTAGAATCCTTCCAAAACTCTCAAAGAGAAGACTTAACTCAAGGAATGGCAAGTCACAAATGAGAAATCCGAGCACTATTTATAGGCCATGTTCGGATCCTCCGAACATCACTTCGGAACGTCCGAACTCTACGTGTCCATTGGCTCTTGACAGCTCATGTTCGGATCCTCCGATCATACACTTCGGACCGTCCGAACTTGCACGTGTCCAGCTGCTCTTGACACCTCATGATCGGATCCACCGAACCTACACTTCGGAACGTCCGAACTCCCACGTGTCGATCAACCCTTGACACCTAATGATCGGATCCACCGAACTCACTTCGGACCTTCCGAACTCTTCGGTGCTTCCGAACCATCTTCAGACCTTCCGATCATGATTAATCACCATTAATCCGTTAATTACCCAATTTGGAATTCGGGCTACTACATTCTCCCCCCCTTAAAAAGATTTCGTCCTCGAAATCAGGCTTAGAGGATGAACAAAACGAAATAACAGCATTGTTATTACATCTCAATTGTTGCTAAACACAACTGATATTTGGGTTACAACTGAAAAACATACATACATCCATAGTACAACTACAGTACTACTCAAAAGAGCTCTGGATGCTCTGAACGCATACGATTATCTAACCGGAGGAAAACCAGGAATCTCATCTGCAGCCTGATCCTGGTTCAGCGCAAAAACCTGACCTTGGGCACGAGGTCGAAGATTCGAACTACCCACTGCCTGACCTTGCCTCCTCTGCTGAACAGTCGTCTGGGATCCGGAACCAGATCCTGCTCCACCTCGCAGCTGAGGACAATTCTTCTTGAGATGACCCATCTCTCCGCACTGAAAACAAGCTCCCGCTGCTAATCGGCATTGCTCCGATGGATGGTTCTTCCCACAATGCGCACAAGCATCCTTCTTCTCACCAAAGCGAACAACACCGCTAGACCTTGATCCAGATCCAGAAGAAGAAGAACCAGATTTCTTGAAAGACTGAGGTCGAGGACTCAAAGTACTCGGAGATCTAGAAGACAGAATAGCCCTACCACGCTGGAGACTGATCTCTGCTTGACGACACCGGTTCACCAACCCATCATAGGAAGTAGGATTGTCACAGACTGTGACACGATCAAAAATCTCCTGGTTAAGCCCCTGGAGGAAATGGTCATACTTAGCCTCAGAACTGCCACTGATATGAGGAGCGAAGGGCAACAACTCGAAAAACTTCTGCTGATACTCATCAACAGACATACTACCCTGCTTCAGATTCAGGAGCTCAATCGTCTTCGCCTGGCGAAGGGCTGGAGGAAAATACAGCTGCATGAAAGCCGCACGGAAATCGGCCCAAGTCACCCTACCCTGGGACTGGACTATCGGCGCAGAAGTCGATCGCCACCACCTGCGAGCACGGCCCTCGAGAAGAAAACTAAGGGTCTCCACCTTCTGCTCATCGGTGCACTGGAATGCACGAAAACAACTCTCCATGCGCTCTATCCAATCCTCCGCATCATCGGGAGTCTCACCGCCAACTAAAGGCTTAGGCCCCATCTGCATGAAACGATGCATATCGAAACGCCTAGGACCATCCCGACGATGACGATGCTCACGATTACGATGACGCCTACTACCGTCCTGATCGCCCCAACGACCTACACTCCCCTGACTACTCTCGTCATCAAAATGGTCAGCCATTGCTACAACATAGAATGGGAAACTAGTAAAATGGTCAACGGAAATCCCAAAATAGAAAACTATATCCCAAAATCATACGCATGCTCTGATACCATAAATGTAGTGACCCGTTCCAGGATCACCTACTAAGCAAGAACTTAAGCATGCAATTAACCTAATAACAATAATCAGAGATAACAGCGGAAATAGTCAACAACTATAAATATACAATCCAATCGAAGTCTAATAATAACCCCAAAATAGAATATCCAATACAACCAAATCGAATAGAACAATACCGAAAACTAAACCAACCAGCTACTCAACGTCCTCCTCCTGCTCCTCCTGAGCTGTCCAACCTGAGGCCTGCCCCGTGGGAATGGGGTGTCCAAGAATAAACAAAACCGAGGACGTGAGCGATAAGAACGCCCAGTACAAAAGTATGAGTATACAGACCTATATGAAATGCACATGCTATGATCATGATACCGGGGTAGTCAAGAAACAGGAGTCACAAAAGAATCTCAACAATGCTCAGTCTAGAGGCGCCAAGTGGATAGTGCCGCGCGGTACACCTCTGGGTCACTGCATCCACTACAAGACGGACGTGGACCTAAAATGTCCCGGACCACCGAAGCCCTCCCGACCCGTCGGCCACTGTGTACTCTCGGTGTCCATGCGTCCACAAGACAGGGCTGAGCGGTCCCAAGATATAGCTTATCTCGAAAGAGATACAGCTCAACAGCAAAGGCTATCTCAAAGGAGAATACGGCTCAACGTGAAATGCAACGTGCAGTAATAAACGTGACATAATAACATGCATCATATGACATATAACAATGCACCACATAATCATGCAACACATATAAGAATGTATACTCAACCAGGATATCTCGGATAGTACTTTCGTACCTCTATCACAGCAAGCCTAGCCTTACGCAACACCGCTAATCAGGTCTAGCACAAGCCTACGCAACAAAAGCATACTCAATCACTACTACCATGCTCGACCAGCAAAACCAGTACTCCCTAGTACTACCAAAGGTTTAGGGTTTACCTTCGTCCGTCGACAGCCCTTTGATGTCGATTGCCTCGAAACTCCGGCGCTGCTATGCTACCAATCCCGGCAGCTCTTGGCTATCGCTCGAACAACAACTAGCCCTAGAATCCTTCCAAAACTCTCAAAGAGAAGACTTAACTCAAGGAATGGCAAGTCACAAATGAGAAATCCGAGCACTATTTATAGGCCATGTTCGGATCCTCCGAACATCACTTCGGAACGTCCGAACTCTACGTGATGGCTCTAACTCATGTCATCACGACATACAACTCCAAAACTCCTTAAACTCAAATGCGAACCAACATGACGTCCGCGCACTCGATCAAACGACACAACGGACACAACCACTTCGTCCCTTCCGAACTCTTGGTAACTCGATCATACAGACCATGAACCAACTCCTCGAGACCCATCCTAGGATGCTACGACATTAACTCAAACCCTTACAAATGCGCCAAATGACGACGCACTCCAAACGACACAACACAACCAGTAAACACGACATTTTGACACCAAAATGCATCCTACGACTTCTAACGCAATCAAGTGCCTATTGACGCAAACCGACACAACAAAAACCATCCCAACATCATACTCAACATACTTAAACGCAACAGCGATCACCAGTCGATCCCCAACAAAGCTTGCAACTATAAAACTTCAATAACGCATTTTCAGAAAATCACAGTTTGAGCAGTCCCACGAAAACCATCATAACTCGCTCATTTCTTATCCAAATATTTTAAATTTATTGTCAAATTGAAGATATCAAAAAGGTCTACGATTTATATGTTGAAAAGATTTCCTGAAAATCGACCAAAAAATCGCAGTATTTCAAATGACAGCAAATTTCTAGTTTTGAGATCCAAAAATAATTTCAAAAGAGATCCAACCATTTTTTGCTCAAACCTTTACATAACATATACATGTTTTTCATACAATAAACCTCAAAATTATTACTATGATAAGATTTATGTGAAAAAAATAATATACATGCCTTTTCATATTTAAAACCCACGATACAGCGATACCGAAGCGGGGATGATGCGAGGAACGATCCGGGAAGAACGTGGCACGATTTTTCTTTGAAGAAAACCCAATGAAAATTGTTGGAAATTGTTGAGGGACGGGGCCACTGATCTTGCTCTTAGAACCCTAGGTTTTCTCATGAGAAAAAAAGATGAAATGGGAAGCAAATGAATTGTGTGTGTGTGTGTAGGCTTGAATGTGTGTGTGTGTTAGTGGTGTGTGTTCGTGAGTTTGAAAGTAATTAAGGGAGAAAATTGCTTAAATGATAATTACCATGCTAATTAAAATACTAATAATCACTTAATATACTAACTAAAATACTAATTCTCCGCAAAATACCAGCATCTTTAAAATTGAAATAAAATCCATTGATAAACCTTTTAAAATTCTGAAACTTTAAAATCACATTAAACAAATTAGGCTTTAAAATGCTAACAATTAAATAAATCTTTTGAAATGCCACAACTCTAACTTAAAATAAAATACCAAATTTTAAAATTGCCAAAATCGTCGTCCGTCTCTTTTCCTCGATCCCGCATCGAATAATCGCCTGAAACATGAAACTCGAGAAAACATTTAACGTGCATCGCATAAACAAATAATTTAAAATAATGCAATTAAATAAATCATGCATCGCTAAAAAAAATCGTTTTTAACTTAAATATATAATTTAACAAATTAAATAAATGAATGGGTTGTATGTGTACTGAATTTGGGCTCTACAGTTTTCCCTGACGATGTTTCAGGCATTCCATCGTAGAGAGAGGTAGATTTTTCTATCGAGCTCATGCCAGGTACAGTGCCGATTTCTAAGGCACCCTATCGTCTAGCACCGGCAGAGATGAAGGAACTGAAGGATCAGATACATGACTTGCTAGATAAGGGTTTCATTCGTCCTAACGTTTTTCCATGAGGCGCTCCGGTACTATTTGTTAAGAATAAAGATGGCAGTATGTGGCTATGCAATAATTACAGAGAACTGAACAGGGTCACGGTCAAGAACAAGTATCCACTGCCCAAGATCGAGGATCTACTTGATCAGCTTCATGGAGCATCAGTATTCTCGGAGATAGATCTCAGATGAGGATACCACCAGCTGAAGATGAGAGAGTCTAACATGCATAAGACGACCTTCAAGACGCGTTATGGGCACTATGAGTTAATGGTGATGCCCTTCCCATTCACTAACACGCCAGCGATCTTCATGGATTTCATGAATCGCTTGTTACAGCCATATTTGGATCAGTTCCTCGTAGTTTTCATAAATGATATCTTGATCTACTCGAGGAGTAGAGAGGAGCACAGTCAGCATTTGAGGATCGTACGGCAGACTTTATAGGATAGACGGTTGTATGCCAATTCAGTAATTGCGAACTCTGGCTTGACAGAGTGGCATTCTTGGGCCACATTGTATCCCGAGATGGAGTGGAGGTCGATCCTAGCAAGGTTGAGGCAGTCTGAGATGGGCCAGTGCCAAAGAGTGTGATAGAGATCCGCAGTTTCTTGGGACTAGCAGGGTATTATCGGAAGTTCATACAAGGTTTTTCTTCCATCGCGGTGCCATTGACCGCCTTGACCAAGAGAACGTGAAGTTTGTTTAGGGATCTGAGTGCTAGGAGAATTTTGACAGGCTGAAGCAGGCGTTTACCACAACACCAGTTTTAGCTATGCCATTAGGGCAAGGAGAGTTTGTGATTTATACAGATGCTTCGAAGCTCGGTTTGGGTGCAGTTCTGATGCAGCATGACAGAGTTATTGCCTATGCATCCAGATAGCTGAAGGTTCATGAGAAGAACTATACGACTCATGATCTCGAGTTAGCAGCAGTGGTTTTCACCCTAAAGATTTGGAGGCGTTATCTGTATGGGAGAAGTGCAAGATTTTCACTGATCACAAAAGCTTGAAGTACTTCTTCACACAGAAAGTGCTGAACATGAGACAGCGTAGGTGACTAGAGCTAGTGAAGGATTATGACTGTGACATTAGCTACCATCTGGTAAGGCTAATGTAATTGCAGATGCCCTGAGCAGGAAGAATGCAGTGATCGCTCAGTTGTCAGTACATAGATCATTGCAGGCAAAGATTCAGAGATTTGAGCTTGCAGTTTATGCCAGGGGCGATGCCCCTAGTCCTTCTACCCTGATAGTATAGTCGAAATTGAGGGACAGGATCCGAGCAAGACAGGTTTCTGACGAGCAATTACAGAAGTGCAGACAGAGGGATGAGCTAAGGGCTGAAGGTTTTATACAGTTGTGGATTGCATAGTTAGGTATCGGTAGCGACTGTGGGTTCCTAGCCGTGATTCCCTGAGAGAAGACATCTTGAGGTTCACAGCACCCCGTACTCCATCTACCCAAGGAGTACAAAGATGTATAAGGATCTTCAGTCACTTTATTGGTGGCCGGACATGAAGCGAGATATTCTACGTTTCGTCTCAGAGTGTTTGACGTGTCAGTAGGTCAACGCAGAGCATCAGAGACCGGCAAGGCTAAGACCACTCCCTATTCCCGAGTGGAAATGGGATAACTTTACCATGGACTTCGTGACTGGACTACCGAAGACGACTGGAGGATATAATGCCATTTGGGTGATAGTTGATCGGCTCACTAAATCAGCACACTCTCTACTGACCAAGAAGAATTTTACCATGACTCAGTACGCAGAGCTGTACATCAGAGATACAGTCAGACTATATGGGATTTTAGTGTCCTTCTTGTTATAAAAGGACCTGAGATTCACGTCTGCCTTCTGGAAGAGTCTGCATCAGGCATTGAGGACCAAATTGTTATTCAATACTGCCTTTCATCCTCAGAACGACGGACACTCATAGAGGGTGATTCAGATATTTGAGGACCTTCTCAGAGCGTGTGTGATCAACTTCCAGGGGAGTTGGGAGCCGAAGTTTCCTCTTGTGGAGTTCACGTACATCAACAGTTATCAGGCATCGATCGGTATGGCTCCATATGAGGCATTATACGGGTGGAAGTATATTTCTCCAATATATTGGGACGAGGTAGGAGAGAGGACAGAACTGGGGCCAGATATTTACAGTCAGACAACAGAGTTAGTGGCCAAGATCAGGGATAGAATGAGTTCCACGCAAAGCCAGCAAAAGAGTTACGCAGATCAGCGGCGCAGAGATCTTGAGTTTATCGTAGAGGATCATGTGTTCGTGAAGATCACACCGATGAAGGGTGTGATGAGATTTGGGAAGAAGGGCAATCTTATTCATAGATACATAGGACCGATTGAGATCCCGGAGAGAGTTGGGACACTCGCTTACAGAGTTTCATTACTGCCGAATCTTGCGGGAGTTCATAATGTGTTCCATGTCTCTATGCTGCGGAAGTACCTGTCGAATCCTTCGTATGTGCTGAACTATGAGCCACTTCAGCAGACACCAAACATGTCTTTCAAGGAGAGACCCACTCAGATATTGGATAGACAAGAGAGGAGGCACCGAAACAAGGTGATCCACATGGTCAAAGTCAAGTGGCTGAATCATTCCGAGGAGGATGCTACTTGAGAGACGAAGATCGAGATGAGGAGTCGATACCAGGAATTATTCAATATGTTTTAAATTTTGAGGACGAAATTCAATTTAAAGGGGAAGAATTGTAAGGCCTAGGAAATTCGAACTACGTAACCCGAATACATGAAATCTAGGGTTTTTATTTAAAATATGTGATTTACGATTTTTATGCATTTTATTGCATGAGTATTGCATGGTTATGTGTGTATTTCATTGTTGTTAAAGTTTCATGTATTAGGGTTTTAAGCTGCATTTCGCGCTCGAACGACTAACTGAGATCGGGGACAATCGAGAAAAATATTTTTATTGAATAATTATTTTTATTTATTTAATATATGGTGTATTTAAGTATGATTTTTGAAAACGGGCCTTGGTCAGATATTTTATTCGCTGGGTTATATTTTTAGCCGGTATGCAAAAAATTTTAACGATTCAGAGGACTTTTCAAGGGTTCGGGCAATATTTTCAAAAAGTACCAAAACGAAATATTTTTCGACAGTATGTTTGGGCATGATGAGTTTATTTTAGTGCTTAGTGGGCCGAAAGCCTTTTTAAATTCATTTGATTTTAATTAGAGGCCCATTTATTATTAAACTTTTTATTTAAACACACCATTAGACAAAACCAACCCTAGCACACCCATTTGGCCACCCTCCCCATTGCAGCAACTCCACTTCAATTAGGGTTTCAAGGTTCAAATTGGTCATTTTGCACCCGTGGTCGTTTTTTAGTCCTGGAAACTGCCCTAAACATGATTTTGACATGTTTTAAACATTGATAATATCATGTATATGACAATTTATGAAATTATGAATAATACGTTGCATGCTTGATTTTAAGGAAAATAACGTATATGCATGATTTTTATAAGTGATGAAATGATGACACGTTTTGAAGAAAGGGAGTTGGTTGTGACTAATATGTATATGTTGGGATCATAATTTTGGAGTTTGAAAAAGTGAGCATGAAAATATTGAACAACTGATCAAGATAACTAAAGGTAGCTGAACTGCAAATTTGTAACTCATAGTTGCCCGAACTGGAGATTAATGTGTAAATAATCAAAGGCAATTGAACTGATCTAGCTAACTGAAGCTGTGTAGTCAACTGGACGATCAATTAAGACTGATCAGTTACACAACAATCAGTTAATAGTTAAGACTGATCAATTACACAACAATCAGTTAATCCTATCAGCTATAAAGAGTCAACTGATTTATCAGCTTTACACATCATCAGTTATAAGACGTAGCCAAAAACCAACAATTTTTACAAGAGCAGTGGGAACGTCACATTTCAGAAAAGCTACAATGTAAGATTGTCAAAAGAATGTTGGCGTGGCAATTCAACGGATATAAAGATTCTAATGCATTCATTGTTATTGTTGTAAGCAAAGCTTATAAATAGCCAAGAAGTTCAGTTGAAACGAAAAAATCAAGTTATGAAGTTAACATGTGACCCAATTATCGAGCTATACAGTCAGTTTCAAGAACTCTATACATATTCTTTCAAAGATTAGTTTTACAAAAGCTCATGCTTATTATACATATCCATAGCTTTCAGGCTAGATTTTGAGCTTATGCACAAACACTCATTGTTGTTTTATTCGATCTTTTAAAAATCAGTTGTGCTTAGAAAAACACATCAGTCGAGTACTGATAAAATTGTATTGATACTAAGAGTTTCAATTTTGACAGTGTTAAGTTCAAACTGAAGTGCGTTTGTACAAAGCATTGTATAGATCAAAGTCTTTTAGTGAATATCCTATCATTGAGATAGAAGTGGTGACGTAGGAGCGTTTGAAGTCTCCGAACATCCACAAATCTTGCCTTCTTTATTATCAGTTTTATTCTATCTATCTTTCAGTTTATTTCCGCACTTTCATTAAGTTAACTAATTGATATTGACAACAAGATTCGCGAATTCAGTTTATCAATAAACTGATTCATCCATCGAAAAAGTTGTGAAAATTTTCAAGTGTTTATTCAACCCCCCTACTAAACACTTTATCACACCCAACTGATCCTAACAAGTCGTATCAGAGCAGTTGAATCTTGTTTCTGAATATTTCCATCTTTACATATAAATACCATGTCTACCTTCAATACAATTCCAATGTTCTCCATAGAAGATTTTATGATTGGAAGATAAGAATGCAAGCTCATTTAGTTGCACAAGATGATGATATATGGTACGTCATAACTGAGGACCAATGAGAATAGTGAAAGCAAATACTATTGTTGCCATAACTGATGGTGCACCACACCACATCGACAAACCATGTGAAGAGTGACAACAGAAGATAAAAGGAAAGTCAATCTTGATAATGTGGATAAAGACATTTTGTACAAGACGTTGGATAAAATTACTTTCAGCAAGATAAAGATGTGCAGAACTGCAAAAGAGATCTGGGAAAAGTTGATTCAGCTCTGCGAGGGTAATGAGAAGACAAAAGAGTATAAACTCTCAGTTGCAGTTTAAAAGTTTGACAACATTAAAATGAAGACTGGAGAGTCTATGAACGAGTACGATGAAAGATTCAACAGCATTATAAATGAACTGACTGTTAAGGAATAGATGTCAAGACCATAGATATGAGAGAGTCAAAAGACCTGAATAAGGTTGAATTACATGATTTTTTTTGCTGATCTCAAAGCCTATGAGTTTCAACTACAAACAAGAGAATGAGAGCCTTCTACACCACAAATCACATCTGCCCTTAGTACTATCAAACTGGAACCAATTGGTTCAGTTGAGAAAATAGAAGATCGGCTGAGTAATGACGCCATGTCATTATTTGTGAAGAAATCTGATAAATTCATGAGAAGAAACCAAGGTTCATTCCAGAGGCAATATCAAAAAAACAACTCTAAAGATTAACAAAATTGTTGTTATAATTGTGGTGAGCCAAGACACATTATTGCTGACTGTCCTAAACCGAAGAAGGACAGTATACATTCAACTGAGAAAGAGAAGAGATCAGTTGAATACAAAAGAAGATATAGGATGATAAGAGATCATTCAAGAATAAGCATGAAGTTCTGGTAGGTGAAGAAACCAAATCAAATGGGCAGAAACTGACAGTGAAGAGTCAGAGGCTGAAAGCTTGAGTAATTTTAGCGATAAGATAAATGCTTAATGGCAGATGATGCAGAAATGGAGTCAACAAGTGAACAGGTATTTGGCTTCAGCTCTACTAATTTTACACGAGAAAAACTCATCGGCACTTTGCATGACATAATGAATGAGTATCACAAACTTGCTCGCTCTTTTGAAAAAGCCAAAATTGAGCAAAATGATCCCAAAGACAATAAAAGTGCAACTGATGAGTCAGTTAAATTGTAGAGTCTGAAAAGTGAGATTGCAAAGAAAAAAGCTGAAAAGATTGAGAACCAATCCTTGATTCATCAGTTAAAAAATGAGATTTAAAAACAAACTGACTTGATTCAGGCTTGGAATAAGTCATCAGTCATTCTGACTGAAATGCAGAGTTTGCGAAAATCAGTTGCTGATAAAACTGGTTTAGGCTTCAATAAAATTGATGAGATCTCTATAAATGATACAATGCCAAAGTTGAATGAGCCAATAAAGAAATAAATTAACTTTGTGAAATCAACAGTAGTACAAGAAATCTTTGAACCAAGTAAACCTACCGTCCAACCGATTGAACATAAGAACAAAGCTAAACGGTTTGGAATTGTATATAGCCCTAAGAGTTCAACTGATTGGAAAAGTTGTTCACCTAAAAGGTTCGGCTACAAAAATCAAAACTCTAATGATGGCTATTACTATTACTACAACTGTAAACCAGTTCACAAGAGATAACATGTGAACAAGCGGTTGAAAAAGATTAACAGTCATACTGTTTCATCCACACACCACACACCTAACACACACAAGTCAGGGAAAATAATTTGGAACACAGGGACTGGAAAGTCAGTAAGACTGATCCAAGTCTGGGTTCCTAGAGGACTAATCAGTTTAGGACCCAAATAGATATGGGTACCAAGATTATATCGTGCGTGATTGCATGTAACTGATCGAGCTAAACTTGCACTGTGGAATCCTCAATAAAAATATGGTGTTGCATGCTCGAAAATTAATCGCAAGTGCACGATGTCAAGTAATAGTATGATGTACGAGAGTACGAGTATCGTTCTACTGGAGACTATATTTACAATTATTATTTCCAGTTATCAAATCTTTAGCAACGAAATTTGAATGGTTGTTTATGACTACTAAAATTAAATTAAAACTCAAAGATAAAATTCAAGAATTAAATAATGAGATATAGAATCTAGACCAATTAATTAAATTTCAATTAGAAATAAATTTGTTTGGAATCTTGGTTCACATACCCCTCATTATTTACTTAATTCATTCGATAGTGATCTATGCTTTCGACATGATTTCTTATTCAATTGAACATGTACTCTCGAGCTATGTCAAACTAATTCTATTCAGTGAAGTAATTAAATTTCTTTCATTATTTATCAAGATTGAATTGCATATCGATCTATGAAATCCCCTAGTTTTCGCCCTAACGGTCTATGACTATCAGCGTATATCCAATTTCATATGTCTATTTAAATTGTAGAACCACTGACTATTGTACTCGTTTCTATCACAAGCTATTCTCTCGAACTCACTCGCAATATAAGATTATTATTAAAGTTATCTACACTTTAATGATTATAATGAAAGACGGTAGTATAATCAAGAATAAATCAACATCAACATGTGAATTATCTACATCAAAGTTCGGGGTAGGATCCCCTTAAATCCCAACAAATATTTTAAATTAGCTACTCGAATTCATAGTAGAAAATAAACAACACAATGTTTAAACGATAAATTCTAGATAATAAATACTAGACAAGACAAGATCTGGGAAGAACGGTGCCTGGAAATCTTCGAATCTTCAACTCCAAGCATTTCTCTCCTCCTCCCCTTATTTTGGCTGCTCAATAGTGTCTGAATAATGTTCCAAATCGTCCCATCTCCCCTTCCATATCTTCCATATCCAGAAATAAGGAAAGAAATCGGCCAAGAAATTTTTTCAAAAATTCAACTGCGCCCGGGCAGATATAAGTTTCAGCCCAAACTGATGGCTTGCGCAAATCCTATATCATATTTTCCATCGGCTCGCCAGGGCGAACATAAGTTTTCGCCGTTGGATGACTTTCGCAAAAATCTTTTTTCTCACACCTTGCAGGCGCCTGGGCAGAGGTTCTATCGCAAGTTGATGAATTTTCTTCAATTTATTCATGAATTTCCTGCATTTTCACCTACGAGACACATGAGCAACAATAAAACATAACATATGCCAAAATGTCACAAAATGCATGCAATCTAAACAATATGTGCAACACAATAAGCTATCACATAATATGAAAACACGTAAAATCCACCTATATCAACCCCCCAATACAAACTTTTTGCTCGCCCTCGAGCAAAACAGGTGACACGACAAAATGAAACATGACACAAAGTAGCTCGACAGTGAATTCATAGTCATCAATTAACTTCAGCGAACCTCAACATATTCCCTTGTCGAGCAATTTAAAAGCACAACTCTTCACACTTTTTTGGGTCTAGACATTGTTTCAAATAAAACCCGAACGTGTATGTGTGTGTCGTTAGTCCTAGCATCATATATGATAGAGGGATCCATTCTCAAGATTTGTCAGAGATGTAAATCAGCCTGTTAGTGTAACTCTTACTCTCCTCTATTCTTCTGCACTCAATAACCACCAGCAACTATTTTTTTTTACTGAATTGGAATACATTAATAAAAGGATTTTATTAGGACCTTTCATTTCAGATTCAAATCCATGTGTTTTACATTTTTAGCCAGGAATAGGATTTGATTCCTTTATTCGGCTCCCCCTCACCTTACATCTCCATCTTTCTCTTTTTTTTTTGTTTTGGCTTTATTTTTATTTTTTTTACGCTGCTGATAGATACATCGATTCAAGAGAATATAGTCAAGCTCAATTCACACCATCAAACCTCTTTGTTCCCCACTTTAGTTTTAAATTTCCATCATCTTATCATTCATGCTTCTAGTTCTAACATTCGTGCAAAGAGAATTCAATTTTAAATGAAACTTCTTGTCTTTACCACAGTATGTGCTAAAGAAATGCGAGTATATGACAGACAGGGCATGTCTCATCACCTCTTAATCATCATTGGCTAACAAATACTAATTCGTTCACTGTCGGCTGACACACACACCAAAAATGATTAAAAATAAATGCCAACGAATAAAACTAACAAAGCACCAAAAAGAAAAAACACAAAACAACACCCATCCACCCCCCAATACTAAAGTCGAGCAGTGTCCCCAATACAACAGACGATATAAAAAGAGACAGATAATGCATAACACAATGGATGCAATTGAACCTAATCATGCAACAGAAACAGAAATAAATAAAATGATCGAAACAAAATGCAAGAAATAAAAGAAGGGATTGAAGTGACTCCCCTCTCAATGATAAAGTGGGTTGAATCTGATAGCAAAGCATCTGAAACTGAGAGCTCAAGCAACTCAAGTGATGAATAAGAGGTGAAATACCTCATGGCTGATGATGTTGAGCTGGAGTCCAGCAGTTATCAGGTATTCGACTTCAGCTCAACTGATTTCAAATGAGAAGAACTTATCTCTACACTGAACGGTATGGTAAATGAGTACTGCAAGCTAGTTATCTCCTTTGAGGAAGCTAAAGAAAAATAAAATGAACCCTCAACTAACACAGCTGATAGTCTAAAATCAGTTGAGAGCTTAAATGTCAAAGAATAGATTTCTAAGCTGATAGTTGAAAAGAGAGAAAGCAATTCTTTGAATCAGCAGCTGAGACTAGAAAAATCTAAACTGACTGAAGTAATTCAGAGATGGAATAAGTCGTTAGTTACATTGACTGAAATGCAAAGGTCACAAAAACAAGTTGGAGATAAAACTGGTCTGGGCTTCAATAGCCAAGATGAACCCTCAACCAATGGTACAATGCAAAAACTGAATATGAGCAAAGGAAAATATATGCACTTTGTTAAATCAGAAATGGTACATGAAAATCCTGAGTTCAGTAAGCCAGTGAAAAAACCAGTTGAAAAATTATTTGAAAATATGAACAAGACGAAGTGATACGTGTCGTTTTTACGTGTTTTATTGTATTAGTTTTGTGTGTGTTTGCATTGTGCATACGTGCATCTCATTTACATTTTGTTTGTTTTAGAGTAAGCATATGCATATGATCGTGTCTCACTTGTACGTGATGAATGTGTAGGTAAAATAGCCGGAAAACTGAAATCGGAACAAAAATGAGCAAGCCAAAAGAAAGTGGCAGAAAGGATGGCGCCCGAGCGGTAGAATCTTACTGCCTGGACGCAAGGTGTGATTGTTGAAGAGTAAAATCCAGAGGCCTTGGTGCTCGGAATTACCGCCTGGGCGTGAGAGGTGTGATTTCAGAAGAAAAATACAGAAGACTGGCGCTCGAGCGGTAGGATTTGACCGCTCGAGCGGTAGAATTTGACCGCCCGAGCACTAGTTGATTATGGAAAGATTTGTTGGCCGATTTCTTCCCTTATTTTTTGAAGGAGGATTATATGGAAATGAGGTTTGGACGATTTGGAGCATCATTCAGAAATTATTCAAGAGAAGCCACAAGCTTTGGAGAGGTTTTTGTGCTTGGAGTGAAGATTTGAAGAAATTCGGGCACCCTTCTTTGCATATTTCGTCACGTTTAGTATTTCGAGTTTATTTTCTCTTACTGAAACATTGTTTTGCTTAGTTTAATTGTGTCATTGAGTAGCTAATTTTCTTTATTTTTTGGGTTTTAAGGGGATCCTACCCCAAAAACGAGTTTATATAATTCATATTTCGATTTTTGGTTCTTGATTATGGTATTGTTTTATCGAATTGTTAAAGCGTAACTAACTTTAATAACTATTTTATATTTCGAGTGAGTTTGAGAGAATAGCCCATGATAAGAACGATTAGCATAGTCCGTGATTTATGTAGAAATATGAAGTCGGATACACGTCGATATTCATAGTCCGGTAGGAGGAAAGCTAGGGGATTTCATAGAATGACGTGCAATTCACCTGTGATAAATAACTAAAGAGATTTAACTACTTCACTAAGTAGAATTAGTTTGGAATAGCTCAAGAGAGCGTGTTTAATTGGGTAGGAAATTTTTTCGGAAGCGTAGATCACTATCGAACGTAAGTAAATGACAAGGGGGAGGTGAACCGAGATTCCCAACAAATTCATTTCTCATTGATTTTTAATTAACCATTTTAGCTTATATATTTCATCATTTAATTCTTGAACTTTTTCATTGAGTTTCTCTTTAAACACAGTAGTAGTAAACAATCATTCAAATTTCGTTCCTATAGATTTAATAATTGGAAATAATAATTCGAAATACGGTCTCTAGCGGAACGATACTCGTACTTTCGTACATTATACTATTACTTGACATCGTGCACTTGCGATTATTTCGAGCTTGAATATTATAAATTTTTATTAAGGATTTCACAATGCAGGTTTTGCTCGATCAAGTTTTTGGTGCCGTTGCCAGGGACTGCTAATCCACACTTTTATCTTCAGTTCTTTACTTTAGCATTCCTTAGTTTATTTTGCTTGAAACCTTCGATTTATTTTTAGGTATCCTTCTCGGTGCATGCCAAGATCTCTAGGGTCTGAACTAGAGATTTTTGATCCCCTATGTGAGCGACGACAGCAACAGAGGCTGAGAGATATGATGAACAGAAACGAACGTGAGGAATAACATCATGAAAATCTAAGAGTAGAAGAACCAAGGCGCATACCCATGGGAATGAAATACACCTTGGTAATCATTGATGGTTTTTCAAGATCTACTTGGGTTATTTTTCTCAAATCAAAAGACTAAACCGCTGCACAATTGATTAAGCTTTTCAAAATATTATTAAATGAAAAATCAGTTGGAATTGACGGAATAAGGTTTGATCGAGGGACTGACTTTGTCAATCAAAATCTTTCTCAGTTTTTAGAAATAATGGAATTAAGCATGAGTTCTCAGCAGCTAGAACACCTCAGTAAAATGGTGCAGCTGAAAGAAGAAATTGTACGCTTAAAGAAATTGCTAGAACTATGCTTGCTGATTCTAGTATATCGCAAATATTTTGGGCAAAATCAGTAAACCTTACATGTTATACTCAGAACAGATCAATGATTAATAAAACAAATCATTTGAAAACACCGTATGAGATCTAACAAGAAACCAAATGTTTAATTTATTTATTCATTCAGCATTTGTTTCTCAACTTGAATCGAAGAAAACTGATGAAGCTCTAGATGATCCTAACTGGATAAATGTCATACAAGAAGAGCTAAATCAGTTTATCCATAACAATGTATGGACTTTAGTTCCAAGACCAATTTCTAAAACAATTATAGGTAGAAAGTGAGTCTACAGAAATAACTGAATAAAGATGGTTCAGTTGTGCGTAACAAAGCGAGATTAGTAGCACACTGATATAGGCAAGAAGAAGGAATTGATTACAACGAGACATATGCATCGGTTGCACGATTGGAAGCAATCAGAATATTCCTAGCCTATGCCTCTTTCAAAAACTTCAAAGTATACCATATGGATGTCAAGAGTGCATTCCTGAATGGTTCAGTTGCAGGAAAAAGTGTATGTTGAACAACCATCAGGTTTTGTAAATCACTCTTTTCCTGATCATGTTTATCACTTGAACAAAACTTTGTATGGTCTTAAACAAGCTCCAGATCATGGTATGAGACTTTATCAAAAAATTTAACTTATAATAATTTTACTGTTGGATAATTTGATAAGACTTTGTTCAAATTTCAAAGAAAGATTATATTTTGCTTGTGCAAATTTATGTTGATGATATTATTTTTCGGTCAACTAACCTCAAATTATGCGAGAAGTTTGACAAGTTAATGCAGGATAAATTTGAGATGAGCATAATGCGTGAAATGACGTTCTTTCTTGGTCTGCAAGTGAAGCAACTGGAAACTGGTACATTTATCAGTCAAACAAAATTTACGAAGGAACTGGTTAAGAAATTTGGCTTGGAGACATGTGCAGCTGTAAATACTCCCATGAGTTCATCGATTAAATTAGATAAAGATGAAGAGGGAATATCAGTTGAGACGGCAAGGTACATCTACTACTTAAAATTGCTACATTTTTTTTACAAGCTTAATTTTTCAAAATTCTTAAAATTATGCATTCATGCAATACTGCTGAAAAATATGCCTTAAAAAATAATTGTAATCATATAACAGATAAAATACTTAAGTTTAAAAATTATCGTCAACTCGTCCATCCTAGATGTAGGTTAACATTAAACAAGTAAAAATCCCAGTGACCATCAACATGATAAAACAAAGCGTATAAAAATGATCATGTCTACTCTTAACTCAAAAGCATGATGTGCGTAAAATGTGGTCCTCGGGTTCATGTGCGCACATCCAGCCCTGCCGACTCAGACCTTGGAACCTCCAGCCTCCTCATCAACATGCTCACCTGCATCATTCACACTTAATGAGTCTAAAGACTCAGCACACCTGTAATGTTATATCAAATACATATACATAACATGCAACATTGAAAAATATTGCTAGCAGCATGCATTTCATGAACTTAAAAGCATAACGTGTCAAAACATGTCTCCACATAACATCATATACGTACATATTTTTTTTATTTGAATTCGGTTCATTAGTTGTGACCTTCGTATCTGCTCTATTCGATGGATCCATCTAATATAATCGTAGTACCCGGCGGCGGGGACACCACCGACAGCATTACCCGTTAGCTGAGCCTTGGCCTCAGCACATAATATCTCATATAATCATATTAGTCACAACCAACTCTCATCCTTCGAAACGTGTCATCATATTCATCACTTTATAAAATCATGCATATACGTAAATTTTTCTTAAATCAAGTATGCAACGTATTTTCATCATTTCATAAAAATCATGTTTGTGATACATAAACATTTAAATATAACATGTCAAATTGTGCTCAGGACGCTGACAGGACTAAAAACTCGACCCGGATGCAAAATAATCATTTTGGCCCTGAAACCCAAAATGACCATTGTACCCCTGGACCTAAAACATTCAACCCGAAGCTTACCAAACTCCTTAAAACACCTCTAAACATATTTAAAAATATTTCTTAGACGTAAACTCGAACCCGTATCAAAACTTAATCTATTCGTTTTAAAACTTGGACCAGGGTCCCGAATCAACTCGAAATTTAACCAAATTTTTCCCAACTCAAACCATGACTTAACCCTACTTCACCAGCCCCTAAACCAATTATTTCAAACCACTTATGACCCCCAAACCAAAACCGAAAGTTGCTGGAATTTAAGCCTTAACCCTATTGGCGACTTTCGACCGAACAAACGACCCTACACCTAACCAGCTTGGACTAGCCCTCCAAGACCACCCTAGGACCCTCCTGGACCAAAGCATCTCAAGGACTCAGCCTCATGCACGCCCCAAAACCACGCACACCCGAGGTTCAACCAAGGCGCTCAACCCGCGACCAATCTCCCCTCATCATGATCGACGGGATTCATGGCTGGTTCCAACAGTGATCGAGATTTCCTAGGCCATGTCTCAGACTCACCAGGGTCTGGTCCATGGCTTAGTTCATCCCTTGCACCGCCAGCTCAGCCCATCGCCCAATCTATGCTCGAGACGAGCCAATCCTTCGATATAACACCCTTCGGCCCTCAGCTTAACACGACTAACCCTCGACTGACAACACCTTTCCACCATGTAAAGCCCCTTAGCATCAAAATCTCGTCAGCCCCTTTCACCAATACATGAAAACGTGAGCATGAGTCATGAAGAAATGCAATTTTCATGTCAAACATGTATGAAAATATGGTCACAAGTTTGATCAAAAGATTTTCATGCATTTACATAAAATTTAGCATAATATTGGCATGAATGAAAAGAAAAAGAAGATATATATGTGCCTTAATGTTTTTACTCTCAAAAACTCGAAGGTACGCGCGTAGGACTAGCACCCGAGAAGCGGGGAAGAAGCTTTCTTTGAAAAACCTTGAAGAACTCGAGACTTTCGGGTGGTTTTCTTTTTTTTTTTTTCCGAAAGATGCAGCTGATGGAATGAGGGAGGGGCGGCCACCTTGAGGGATTAGGTTTAGGGTTTAGTTGCGTAGTGTTTAAGTTAAATAAACATGCACTAATGGGCCCGTAATTACAATTTAAAAGGGTTTTGAGCCCATTAAGCACTAAAATAAATCCAACAAGTCCAATAACACTCCCAAAAAATATTTCATTTTGGTACGTTTTTGAAAATAATGCCCGAAACCTCAAAAAGTCCACTGAATCGATAAAATTTGTGTATCGACTTAAAACATAACTAGGCGGATAAAAATACCCAACCAAGGGCCATTTTGAAAAATCATACTTAAAACACTTCATATTAAACAATTAAAATTAATTATTTAATAAAAAAATTTCCTGATTATACTTGGTCTCCGTTAATCGTTGAACGCAAAATGCAACTTAAAACCCTAATACACGAAACTTTTAAAATAATCATGAAATATTCTCTAACCATGTAATAATCATGCATCAAATGCATAAAATACTTAAACACATATTTTAAATAAAACCTTAGATTACATACATTCTGGTTACGTAGTTCGAATTTCCTAGACTTTATGATCCCCCCCCCCCACATTAAATGGAATTTCGGCCTCGAAATTAAAACGTAATGAATAACTCCGAGGTAGCGACAACTCATCTTGGCCTCCGTCTCCCAAGTAGCCTCCTCCTCAAAATGATTCAGCCATTTGACTTTGATCATGTGCATCACCTTGTTCCGGAGCCCCTTTCCTCTCTATCCAATATCTGTGTGGGTCTCTCTTCGAAAGACATGTTCGGTGTCAGATGAAGTGGCTCATAGTTTAGCACATGCGAAGTTTCGATATGTACTTCCGCAGCATAGAGACGTGGAACACATTATGAACTCCCACCAAATTCGGCGGCAATGCAACTCTGTACGCAATTGTCCCAACTCTCTCTAGGATTTCAAAAAGTCCGATGAATCTACGGCTGAGCTTGCCCTTCCTCCCAAATCTCATCACACCATTCATCAGTGCGACCTTTAGGAATACATGATCCCCTACGGAAAACTCAAGATCTTTGCGTCACTGATCTGCGTAACTCTTATACCGGCTCTGAGCGGTCTTCATCTTGTCTCTGCCGCAGTTTGACTAAAAATATCCGGCCCTATATCTGCCCACTCTCCTACCTCGTACCAATACACTGGAGACCCGCACTCCTCCCGTATAACGCCTCATATGGATCCATACCGATCGATGTCTGATAACTGTTGTTGTACATGAACTCCACAAGAGGTAACTTTGGCTCCCAACTGCCCTGGAAGTCGATCACACACGCTCTGAGCAGATGCTCTAATATCTTAATCACCTTCTCTAACTATCTGTCGGTCTGAGGATGGAAGGTAGTACTGAATAGCAGCTTAGTACCCAATACCTGATGCAGACTCTTCCAGAAAGCATAGTTGAATCTCGGATCCCTGTCTGACACGTTGGAACTGGAATCCCATGCAGCTTGACTATCTCTCTGATGTACAGCTCTGCGTATTGAGTCATGGTGAAAGTCTTCCTGATCGGTAAAAAATGAGCTGACTTAGTGATCTGGTCAACTATCAGCGATATATCCTCCGGTCGTCCTCGGAAGTCCCATCACGAAGTCCATGGTAATATTCTCCCTTTGCACTCGGGAATAGGAAGTGTCTTAGCTTCCCTGCAGGTCTCTGATGCTCGGCCTTAACCTGCTGACATGTCAAACACTCGGAGACGAAACACATAATATCCCGCTTCATTCCTGACTACCAAAAAAGAGACTGAAGATCCTTATAGATCTTCATACTCCCTAGATGGATGGAATACGGGGTGCTATGGCCTCGCTAAAGATAACTGCTCTAAGGGAATCACTGCTAGGAACCCACAGTCGGTCCCTATATCTGACTATGTCATCCACGACTGCATACAACATCTGGCCCTTACCATCATCCCTCTATCTCCACTTCTATAACTTCTTGTCGGAAGTCTGCTGCTCGAATTATCTCTCAGTGTCGACTGCACTGTCAGGGTAGAAAGACTAGGGGCAATGCCCTTGGCATAATCCTTCACTAGCTATAACTACCTCCGATATCTAATGCTTATCTCTTTCTCTGTGAAGAAGTATTTCAGGCTCTTGTGGTCAGTGAAAATATTGCACTTCTCCCCATACAGATAATGTCTCAATAACTTCAAGGCAAATACCAACGCCGCTAGCACGAGGTCGTGAGTCAGATAATTATGCTCATGGACCTTCAAGTGTCGGGACACATAAGCTATAACTTTGTCATGTTGCATCAACACTGAGCCCAAACCGAGATTCGAAGCATCTGTATATACCATAAACTCCCTTGCCTTGATGGCTTAGCTAGAACGGGTGTTGTGTGTAGCAGCTGCTTCAAACTATCAAAACTCTCCTGGCACTCCGGTCCCCAAATAAACTTGGCATTCTTCTTCTTCTAGGAGCTCATAGGCACTGCAATAGAAGAGAAGCCCCGAATAAACTTCATGTAATATCCAGCCAATCCCAAGAAGCTATGGATCTCTATCATGCTCTTAGGCACTGGCCAATCTCTGACTGCCTCAACTTTATTAGGCTCGACCTCTATACCATCTTGAGATACAATGTGGCCCAAGAATGCCACTCCGTCTAGCCAGAACTCGCACTTACTGAACTTGGCATACATCTGTCTGTCCTGTAAAGTCTGCAGTACGGTCCTCAGATGCTGACTGCGCTCCTCTATGCTCTTTGAATAGATCAGGATGTCGTCAATGAAAACTATGATGAACTGATCAAAATATGGCTGAAACATACGATTCATGAGATACATGAAGATCGCTGGCGTGTTAGTTTGATTGAAGGGAATCACCAAGAACTCATAGTTCCCATAACGCGTCTTGAATGAGGTCTTATGCACGTTAGACTCTCGTACTTTCAGCTGATGGTATCTGTATCGGAGATCAATATTCGAGAATACTGGTGCTCCCTGAAGCTGATCAAATAAATCCTCGATCTTGGGCAGTGGATACTTGTTCTTGACTGTGACACAGTTCAGCTCCCTGTAGTCAAAGCAAAGCCGCATGCTCACATCCTTCTTCTTAACAAATAATACTGGTGCGCCCCATGGAGAGAAGATAGGGCGAATGAAACCCTTATCTAACAAGTCATGAATCCGATCCTTCGGCTTTTTCATCTCTGGAGGTGCTAGACGATAGGGCTCCTTAGATGTAGGCACGGCACCTGGCATGAGCTCGACAGAAAAATCTACCTCTCTATCTGATGGAATGCCTGAAACGTCGTCAGGGAAAAAAACTAGGGAAATCTTTGGCTACTTCTACCTCCTCTAGCCTCTGATTGGCTGGCTCTGATACTTTCACAATGCTGGCCAAAAACACCTGAGAGCCTCTTCTCATGATCTTCCTCGCACAGATGAAAGAAATGATGTGCGGCATCTTCTGATGTTTGGCTGCTCAAATATAAACGGCTTACCGCTGGGCGGTCGGACAGATACTGACCTCCGTCGAAAATCTATGATAGCTTTGATATAAGAAATCCAGTCCATACCCAGAATAATATCAAACTCCGGCAACGGTAGCACAATCAAGTCTGCCTGCAGCGCATTAATCTGTAACCGAACCTCCAATTTCTTCACTATCTGGGAGGTAAACATCCGATCCTCGGATGGAATCGATACTTTGAATAACAAATCCATAGCCTCCGGTATGATTCCTAGTCACTTGACGAAAGATTCGGATATAAATGAATGTGTAGCTCTGGAATCTAGCAATGCATACGTGGCTACACCTAATATATATATCCTTCCTGCGACTAAACATACCATCAAAACTGATCGCGTTGAAACTTAAGAAAGTTTTCTACCGGCAATTAACCCAAAGTACTCAAAAAAATAACTGATTCAACCCAAGTGTTCAAAATTTTCAAACTCAGTCCTAAAAAATTCCCTAAAATTAAAATTTGGCCCTTAAAGTTTTCGAAAAATACCCATGGCCCTAAAATTTCTCGAAATTTGCATTTTTGTTCCCATAAAATTTTCGAATTTTAGCCCCTTAAAATCGTAAAATTCTCGAAAACTAGGTATCGAATCCCATCAATTCAGAAAATTCGAAATAGTCCCTTAAAATTTCGAGTTTTACAATTAATTCCTCGTATTATCGGTTATTACAATTAGGTCCTTCAAATTCTCCAATCATGCAATTCGATTCTATGATATCCGTCCGTCTGAATTAGAATCCGACTTCAATACTGAAATCCTATCAACGTAGGCTACAACTGGACGTAAGTTTTGCTACGTTTTGACATATTTTGAAATTATGCTATTGTCAGAATTGAATAGGATTCATATATGATGTTCTTGACATGTTAAAAGTCATAGAATCGAAGTCAGATTGAGAAACGGACTGATTATGGAATTATTATGAATTTTTAGGGTATATTCATTTATACCTGACATATTTGAATTGTGACTGGATTATAGATCATATTTGATATTGGTTATGGGTTGTAACTGTTATCTGGTGATGTTGTATTGACGAGGATATTGAGATTGTACCGTTATACCGTTGATTTTGAATTAAATCCAGATTGATCAGATTGTTATTGATTTGAAAGGTATATTGACATGAAATTATTGATATTGTCATTGCCAGACAGACTTTGAGTTCGGGACTTCGACTGAGTCAGAAACCGACGAAAGAAATGTATAAGTCAATGTGGTATTGGGAGATCGACTTGAGTCGGTTTAGACTTGAGTTTCCCTAAATCACATACTTTACTTTATTGCATTGATATTGCATTGCTTCGATTGATGTACTTGTTGTCTTGATTTATAGATAGCAGGTATTAGAAGAGTAGTCTTATGACAGAAGTGCCTGATAGTGGCGGGATCGCCACGGGCACATTGCACGATGTCATAAGATAGTGTATTGGCGATTGTGCCAAAGTCTGTCACTGGAGGATTGGCTATCGATGTGGTAGAATTGTAGCTTCTTCTATTACTGGTAATCGGTACCGTATCGATGTGGACAGAATTATACCTTCTTCTATTACTGATGATCGATGTCATATCGATGTGGATAGAACCGGAGTTTCTTCTATTACTGGTGATCGATACGATGCCGATGTGGATAGAATCAGATATCCTTCTATTACTGGTGATCGATACTATATCGATGTGGATAGAATCGGAAATTCTTCTATTACTGTTTATCGATATGGAATGCCAACTTATAGAAATCGGGATCGCTATACTAGGATTGAGTCTAGTCTGATACATATTGTTGTTACCTGTTACATGCTTTATATTTGTTTATATGATTACATGTTTCGTTGATTTATACTGGGATTTATTCTCACCGGAGTTATCCGGTTGTTGTCTTGTCTGTATGTGTACATGACAACAGGTGGGATTGGTTCAGGGTTGAGGAGATGAAGAGAGATCGTGATTAGAGTGGAGATTCCGGACTTGGATTAGAGATAGGGTTGGACACTTGATATTAGCTGTTAAACCTTAGTTGGATACAAGATTTGTACTTTTATATACTGAGATGTATATATGTTTTTATGTCACTACGTTCCGCATTATTTTTAAAAAAAAAAATTAGACCCTGTTTATTATAATTGATTAATTTGTCCCAATGATGATTAAGAACATGATTAGCGTTCGGGTCCCCACAACAGGTGGTATCAGAGCGATAGATCCCTGAGACTGAGATAGGAGCTAGTGAGCGGGGTAGATTGAGGTTTTTTTTCCTTCTTTTGATTGCTAGCATGAATTCCTGTTTTAATACATGTTTGCCTGAATATCTGATTTTGATATGGTATTGTGTATTATTTGGAATGGGTCAGCTGTAAGATGATCCGAGGAATATTGAAACTGATATGTGGTAGTTGGAATTACTAACCTCTTGATTATCAGATATGCCTCCGAGAAGAGTACCTGAACAGGGGAGTACTTCAAATCCTCCCATGGATGTGACAGCTACTCCCATGGAGAAATTGTTGAAAATGTTTCAGTCATTCCATCCCCCGACTTTGAAGGGTACGGATAATTCCGTGGAATGTGAGAGTTGGTTGGACGATATTGAAATGATGTTTGAATCTTTGGAGTATACTGATGAGAAGAGGGTGAAACTGATCGGACACCAGTTGCATGACATTGCAAAAAACTGGTGGATCACGACGAAACGGGCATTGGAACAACGAGGTACGGCCATTACCTGGAATGTGTTTAAGGCTGAATTTTGTCAAAGGTTCTTTCCAGTATCGTATAGGAAGGACAAGGGAGCCGAGTTTGCAAATTTGAGACAAGGCCAGTTAAACATTGAAGAATATGTGGCCAAGTTCTCTACACTGCTCCGATTTGCTCCCCACGTAGCTGAACATGATGAGGCCATTGCGGACCAGTTCATAAATGGCCTAAATCCTGAAATCTTTACCTTGGTGAATACCGGGAGGCCAAACAACTTTACTAATGCCTTGAACCGAGCCAAGGGAGCTGAAGCCGGTCTGATGAGACAGAAAGAGGCTTCATTTGTGCCTTCAGCACCGAGATCACAGATGCCTCCACCAGCTTCTCGATTTGAGAGTGGCAGTGGTAGTGGGAAGAAAGACTTCCTGAAAGCTAAAGGGAAGAAATTCATGAAAGCTGGAAGTAGCTCATCCAGTTTGAGTGGCTCTAGAAAGACTGGTCAGGGCCAGAGTTATACAGGACCATACTGTAGTACTTGTGGAGGGAAGCATTCCACAGAGCAGTGCCGAGGAGTGTTCGGTAACTGCTGCATTTGTAAACAGCATGGACACTTTGCCCGAGTGTGTCCACAGCGAGGTGCCCAGGGATCCCAGGCCGCTGAGTCATCTGGATCAGTGGCTCAGACAGGAAGATGATCTTCTGCCGTTCATTCCTTTCAGCCAGCACCGTCTACTCAGTCACAGCAGAGGCCAGGAGGGAGCCAGACAGCGAGACAGCCTCCTAGACAGCAAGCCCGACTATTCGCTTTGACTGAGGAGCAGGCACAGGTTGCACCTGATGATGTCGTGGCATGTAACTGTTTTATTTCTGGTTATCCTGCATATGTATTGATTGATACTGGTGCATCCCATACATTTATATCTGAGCGATTTACCTTGATGCATTCTTTTCCTGTTGAGTCATTGTGTGCAGTAGTGTCTGTCTCTTCTCCGTTAGGGACAGGTTTGATGTCAGCGAACTCTGTTAAATCTAGTATACTGCAGTACAATGGGCATGAGATTGAGTTGGACTGTATTGTGCTTGGGATATCTGATTTTGATTGTATTATTGGTATCGATGCGTTGACCAAGTACAGGGCTACAGTCGATTGTTTGCACAAAATTGTTCGATTTAGACCTGAGATGGCTGAGGAGTGGAAATTTTATTGTAAGGGTTCTCGTGCCAGAATTCCTTTGATATCTGCTATGAATATGACTCGATTGTTGCAGAAAAGAGCGGATGGATTTCTGGTTTATTCAGTTGATTTACTGAAATCGAGTCCATAATTGGCGGATTTGCCTGTGGTGTGTGAGTTTGCTGATGTTTTTCCAGTTGAGATTCCTGGATTGCCTCTGATACGAGAGATCGATTTCAGTATTGAATTGATGCCAGGTACAGTTCCGATTTCGATGGCTCCATATCGAATGGCACTGATCGAGTTAAAAGAGTTGAAAGAACAGTTGGAAGATTTACTAGCCAAGGGGTATATCAGACCGAGTGTATCTCCTTGGGTGCTCCAGTACTGTTCGTGAGGAAGAAAGACGGGTCGATGAGACTTTGTATCGATTACCGGCAACTGAACAAGGTAACGGTAAAGAATAAATATCCATTGCCTCGTATCGATGATTTGTTTGATCAGTTTCAGGGTTCATCTGTATATTCCAAGATCGATCTTATATCTGGATACCATCAAATGAGGGTCAGGAATTCTGATATCTCAAAGACAGCATTCAGAACCAGGTATAGACATTATGAGTTTATTGTCATGCCTTTTGGGTTAACGAATGCACCGGCGGTATTTATGGGATTGATGAACCGCGTCTTTCAGAAATATTTGGATGATTTCGTTATCATCTTCATTGATGATATATTGATTTATTCAAAGAATATGATTGAGCATGCTGATCATCTAAGGACTGTGTTTAGAATTTTGAGGGCGAAGAAATTGTATGCTAAATTGTCGAAATGCGAGTTCTGGTTGAAACAGATAGTATTTCTGGGTCATATTATATCCGGAGACGGGAGATCAGTTGATCCCAGTAAGGTTGAGGCAGTGATTTCGTGGCCGAAACCAACATCTGTACCAGAGATACGCAGTTTTATGGGTTTGGCAGGATATTATCGCCGATTTATTAAAAAAATTTCGAGTATTGCCAAACCGATTACACATTTGACTCAGAAGAATGCTCCATTTGTTTGGTCTGAGGAATGTGAGACCAGTTTTCTCAAATTGAAGAAAAGATTGACCAGTGCTCCTGTGCTGACGATTCTTTCAGGTACGGGTGACTTTGTGGTTTATTGTGATGCATCTCATCGAGGATTGGGGTGTATACTGATGCAGCGAGGGCATGTCATTGCATATGCCTCGAGACAGCTGAAACCACATGAAACTCGTTACCCAATTCATGATCTTGAATTGGCAGCCATAGTCTTTGCATTGAAGATATGGCGACATTACCTCTACGGTGAGAAATTCGAAATCTATTCTGATAATAAGAGCTTGAAGTATTTGTTTTCACAATCCGAGTTGAATATTTGGCAGCGAAGATGGCTGGATTTATTAAAAGATTTCGATTGTGAAATCAAATACTATCCTGGGAAATCCAATGCAGCAGCAGATGCACTGAGTCGAAAGGTATGTTCTCTTTCCTTATCGACTATTGGTGTCTCGAATTTGATTGAAGACTGCTGTTTGTCTGGATTAGTATTTGAGACAGATCAGAAACCCATGAAACTATATACTATTCAAGCTGAACCAGAGCTGATTTTGAGAATTAAAGCAGCTCAGAAAGTTGATCAGATATACAAAAATCGATTGGTATGGTCAGAGCTGGACATCGATCGGAATATCAGGTTCAAAATGGTATTTTTTATGTGAATAATGGCCTTGTTGTGCCGAATGTTTCGGATTTAAGACAACGAATACTGTCAGAAGCGCACAACAGTCGTTTTAGCATTCATTCTGGTGGCAGGAAAATGTATAATGATTTAAAGACACAGTATTGGTGGAAGCAAATGAAATCTGATGTTACTGAATTTGTAGCCAAGTGTCTGAATTGCCAACGGGTGAAAGCTGAGAGGAAGACACCAGGGGGATTGTTACAGAGTTTGTCAATTCCTGAATGGAAATGGGATCACATTTCCATGGATTTTGTGACGCAGTTACCGAGATCCTACAGAGGTTGTGATGCAATTTGGGTCGTGATTTATCGATTGACAAAATCTGCATGTTTTATTCCATACAAAATGACATACTGATATGATCATATGGCCGATATTTATGTCCGAGAAGTGGTTAGGTTGCTTGGAGTGCCGAAATCGATTGTTTCAGACCGAGATCCTCGGTCTACTTCGCACTTCTGGCAGAGTTTGTAGCAAGCATTCGGTACAAAGTTACATCTTAGTACCGCATATCATCCACAGACTGATGGACAGTGAGAACGGACGATTCAGACATTGGAAGATATGCTGAGAGCTGTAGTGCTTGATTTTAGCACTAATTGGCAAGATGCATTGCCTCTTTGTGAATTTCATACAACAATAGCTATCAGACAAGTATTGAGATGGCTCCATTTGAAGCGTTGTACGGAAAGAAATGCAGATCCCCTCTTTATTGGGATGATATCGCTGAAGTTCCTGATACTGGACCTGATATGATCAGAGATATGACTGAAAAAGTGAAATTGATTCAGAAGAAAATGAAGACAGCTCAGGACCAACAAGCCAAATATGCCAACCTTCGACGACGACCATTGATATTTGAAACAGAAGATCAATTATTCTTGAAAATTTCACCTTTCAGAGGAGTTGTCAGATTTAGCAAGAAAGGTAAATTGTCTCCTCGATACGTTGGTCCATATGAAGTTCTCGAAAAGATAGGAGATCGTGCCTATCGACTCGCTTTACCGCCTTCATTATCAGGAATACATGACGTTTTTCATGTATCTATGCTGCGGAAATTTCTCCCTGATGATTCTCACGTTATTCAGCCATACGAGACCGAGCTGGATGACACATTGAGCTATGTCGAGAAAACGATGTGGATTATCGATCGTAAAGAAAAACAACTCAGAACAAAGACGATTCCTCTTGTGAAAGTTCAATGGACTCGTCATGGCATCGAAGAAGCCACTTGGGAGACTGAATCAGATATGAGACAAGAATTCCCAGTATTGTTTCACTGATGTAAATTTTTATACGATTTTAATTACATTCCTTCGTAATGATATGATTTTATTACCTGTGATTTCGAGGACGAAATCATATCTTAGGGGGGGAGAAATGTAATGCCAGGAAATTTAATCCTAGGAATCTGTAATTATTGATTTATAATTTGATATGATTATGAGAGGATTAATCGGGACACGATTTGAGTGGGCGTGAAACGAATTATGTGTGAGGACAGTACCTCTCGCCCACATGCGCTACATGAGATGCCCACATGCACGAAATGGACAGAAAGTCTCGCGCATATGCGCGGTGGTGTGCACGCATATGCGCGGTGGTGTGGGAGTTGCGTCCAGAGAGACTCGCGCATATGCGTGTCTTGTATCCGCGCATTTGCGCGAGATAACCCGAGAGTTGGCAATTTTGAGTAATGGCCTCGCGCATATGCACCGAGTAAGGGCGCGCATATGCGCGAGGCGATGTGCACAGCACGCGCCGAGACAATAGTCTCGCGCATATGCGCGAAGACAGTGCGCGCATATGCGCGAGAGGCTTTGGATGAATTTTAAGGGAGACACGTATCAATTTCATGCAATATATATATATATATATATATATATATATATATATATTAGAATCCGACTTCAATACTGAAATCATATCGACGTAGGCTACAACTGGACATAATTTTTGCTACGTTTTGAAATTATGCTATTGTCAGAATTGAATAGGATTAATATATGATGTTCTTGACATGTTAGACGTCATAGAATCGTAGTCCGATTGAGAAACGGACTGATTATGGAATTATTATGAATTTTTAGGGTATATTGATTTATACCGGACAGATTTGAATTGTGACTGGATTATAGATCATATTTGATATTGGTTATGGGTTGTAACTTTTATCTGGAGATGTTGTATTGACGAGGATATTGAGATTGTACCGTTATACCGTTGATTTTGAATTAAATCCAGATTGATCAGATTGTTATTGATTTGAAAGGTATATTGACATGAAATTATTGATATTGTCATTGCCAGACAGACTTTGAGTTCGGGATTTCGACTGAGTCAGAAACCGACGAAAGAAAAGTATAAGTCAATGTGGTATTGGGAGATCGACTTGAGTCGGTTTAGACTTGAGTTTCCCTAAATCACAGACTTTACTTTATTGCATTGATATTGCATTGATTCGATTGATGTACTTGTTGTCTTGATTTATAGATAGCAGGTATTAGAAGAGTAGTCTTATGACAGAAGTACCTGATAGTGGCGGGATCGCCACGGGCACATTGCACGATGTCATAAGATAGTGTATTGGCGATTGTGCCAATGTCTGTCACTGGAGGATTGGCTATCGATGTGGATAGAATTGTAGCTTCTTCTATTACTTGCAATCGGTACCGTATCGATGTGGATAGAGTTATAACTTCTTCTATTACTGATGATCGATGTCATATCGATGTGGATAGAACCGGAGTTTCTTCTATTACTGGTGATCAATACGATGCCGATGTGGATATAATCAGAGCTCCTTCTATTACTGGTGATCGATACTATATCGATGTGGATAGAATCGGAAATTCTTCTATTACTGTTGATCGATATGGAATGCCAACTTATAGAAATCGGGATCCCTAGACTAGGATTGAGTATAGTCTGAATTTTAGAGTTACGAGCATTATCGACAGTCTATGATTGATTATGTTTCAGATTTTGATACATATTGGTGTTACCTGTTACATGCTTTATATTTGTTTATATGATTAGATGTTTCGTTGATTTATACTGGGATTTATTCTCACCGGAGTTATCCGGCTGTTGTCTTGTCTGTATGTGTACATGACAACAGGTGGGATAGGTTCAGGGTTGAGGAGATGAAGAGAGATCGTGATTAGAGTGGAGATTCCGGACTTGGATTAGAGATAGGGTTGGACACTTGATATTAGCTGTTAAACCTTAGTTGAATAAATGTATGTGATACAGGATTTGTACTTTTATATACTGAGATGTATATATGTTTTTATGTCACTACGTTCCGCATTATTTTTAAAAAAAAATTAGACCCTGTTTATTATAATTGATTAATTAGTCTCAATGATGATTAAGAACATGATTAGCGTCCGGGTCCCCACAACAACCAAGGATCGTTTTCAAAAATTATACTTTAAACACCTCATATTAAAAAATTAAAAATAATTATTTAATAAAAATATTTTTCTCGATTATCCATGGTCTCCGTTACTCATTCGAGCGAGAAATGCAACTTAAAACCCTAATGTATGAAACTTTTAAAATAAGCATGAAATAAACTATAAACATGCAATAATCATGCATCAAATGCATAAAAAACCTTAAACACATATTTTAAATAAAACTCTAGATTGCATGCATTCTGGTTACGTAGTTCGAATTTCCTAGACCTTACACGGCACTTTACAGAGGTTTAAAAGGTTCTTTGCTTTACCTGACTGCTAGCCGTCCTGATATTATATTTGTTGTTTGCACATGTGCAAGCTTTCAAAGTGATCCTAAACAATCGCATTATTCAACTGCCAAAATAATTTTAAAATATCTTAAAGGAACACAAAATGTGGGCTTATGGTATGCTAAAGTCATCTCCAACAACAAAATCTATTTTGGTGCAAATTTTACACTAAAATAGTGCGATTTCTGCATCAAATACAACATTCGTCTCCAACACATTTACTTCAAATCTTAAATATTCTTTTTATTTTACATATATTAATTATTTTATTTTATTTTTTTATTATTAATAAATTTAAATTATAATATTTAAGTTTATAATTTAATTATATAACATAAATTAATGAATATATAATATGTATCCCAATTATGTGTTTCAAGTTGCTTTTGTATTTCGATAATATTTTTGAATTTAGTTATGAATTGTATTGTTATATTAATTTTTTGTATTTGTATTAAATTATATTAATTAAAAATCATAAAAAAATTAGTTTTAAAATATTATAATTAAAGTAAATAAATAAATATTTTAAAAATGAACAATTATTATTTTATAATTTTTATGATTAAATAACTAATTATTCAAGTAATAAAATCAATATTGAAGCAACTTCCATAATTGAAGCAGAATACCTAGCTGTTGGAAGTTGTTGTGACCAACTGCTCTGGATTCAACAATAACTGAAAGACTAAGGAGTCATTGCAAAAAAATCACCAATCTTCTGTGATAATACAAGTATCATTGTGATTACATACAATCCAGTTCTTCATTCAAGGACCAAACATATTGATGTCAAATATCACTTCATTAGATATCATACGCTCAAGAAGTAAATCAGGACTGGAGTGTTTGCCAGGCGTTTGAAGAAGACAGCAATTTTAAGCAAGTTCATTGCCTTGGAGACAATCGTCCTTAGGACAGTTAAAGCTGTCACAATAACTCATGTACTGGAGAGGAGAACTTATTTTTTTCGATCTGATGTGCTTGAAAAAGCTAGCTAAAGTAGCAGCGCGGCTCAGGCTGAATTATGATCCGAGCAGTCCAACTGCCTACAATAACAGCGCAGTTTTTCAGCAGTTGGATTCTGATCTTTTATCGCTGCAAATGAAGATCAAAGCTTGGGAAATGGATCAACAACTGTACATACCAGTTGATTCATAAAACCCAACTTCAGTAGAGCAGGGTGGAACATCTAGAGTTCAAACAGATCCATCCAAGGAATTAGTTGTTGAGCAAACTACTGAGCAAGTGATTGTTCCTACTTCTCAGAATTCTCAACAATAATCTCCTCCTCCTCCTCCAAAATCTCCTCCAGTTAGTATTCAACTGTATACAGATGCTGAGTTGTCATTGGCAAACGTCGATGAACTGATACAATCAGTTGACACTGACATCCAGCTGAATATTTTAACTGATCAATCAGTTGAAAACTAGAGCACTACTGAATAACCAGCCTCAGAGACTGTATTACAAGAAATTTAAGAACAAGTTCAGTCAGCTGCCATGACTGAACAACAAAATCAAGAAATGGCTCAGTTGCACTCAAAACAAATAGAAGAAGTGCAAGTGCGAGCTGAAGAGCCAACCAGCTCAATTGCTTCTCAAACTTCTACCTCTACTCAAGACACTAATCAGGAACCAGTTGAAGACATTATTACTGAACTAGTTCAAGCCGAGACTGAATCACCACAGCTCAACATGGTTATTTTCAATGAAGAAGACAAAGATGAAAATCCAGATACACCTGAAGCCATGTCTCCTCAAATACCTATGGCCGCTGATCTTATGCTTGAAGAAATTCATTCAGGCTTGCACAATTTGATTTCAACTATTTCTGATATGAATTCAACCCAACAACTGCATACATTGAATATTGATTCTACGAAGAAGAATACTATGAAGAGTCTAAACCAGGTTACTAAAGATATTACTTCCTTATTTCTCCTAGTAGATCAGTTGAAGAAGGAAAGAGTGACAGTTCCAGCGCTTTGCCAAAATCAAGACATGCTTACCAATCGGATTGATTTCAACAAACAATCATGACAAAGAGAATGGATTTGATGCAAAAACAAATGCTAAATGCTATATCCCGAGTCACTTCAGATGTTTGTATCTTATCCAATAGAGTTGGTGGTGTTGATAAAAAGGTGGAAGAAGAGCAACAGCAAGACAAGCAGCATCAGTCAAAGAATAGATCGAGCCAACCAACTAATCAAGGACCAGCTGATAAAAGCGCTAAGAAATGAAGATCAGTTAGAAGACAATCTCTATTCATTTATTCTTTGATTTACAGAGTATCAGTCAGAAGACATTCGCCTATTATTTTATTTATATTATTTCAGTCTTTGTACGAATCTGTACAGTGAAAAATTATTTGCAAATAAAAGATTATTTTATCTACAAAGTTCAGTTTCTATCCGTTCTTGAATTCTAAGTTTTTTCAAACACCAAAAAGGAGGAAATTGTTGGAATCATAATTTCGGAGTTTGAAAAATTGAGCATTTGAAGATTACCGAACTGAACATCTCAATTGAACGCAACGTAACTGAAGTGAAAAGTCTTGAACTGAAGTTGGCCAACTGATAATTAATGTGCTAAACTTTCGGAGGCAACTGAACTGAAACTGTGTATCGAACTGAAGTATCAGTTATGACTGATCATTTACACAGTTAGTTCATCTAATCGGCTAAGAGTTAACTGATAAATCAGTTTGACACGTCATAAGTTAAGGAGCGTAGCCAACAAGCGACAATTTGTACAAGAACAGACTGCAACTTGTAGTGAGAGCACCGCATATCTGATGCAACATTGTATGATTGTTAGAATAATGATGACATGTCTACTCAGGACAAATCAATGGGTACATGACATTTAAACGCATAATATTACCGTTGGGAGAAAATCCTATAAATAGCCGGGAAGATCAGCTGAAAAGAAAAAAAAGAGTTTTTAAGAATAAGAAAGTAATAATTATCAAGAACAAGAACAAGAAAATTCTCAGTCACAAAAGCTCACACTTTATCAGATATATTTATATTTTTCAGGCTATATTTCGAGCACTAGCACAAACATTTATTGTTATTATATTCGATCTTTAAGATCAGTTGTTCTTAGCAACATATCAGTTGCGTACTGATAAAATTTGTAAAGATACTAAGAGTTTCAGTTTTGGCATTGTTTAATACCAAACTGAAGTGGGTTATTACAGATTCTGTAATTAATTAAATTCTTTTAGTGAATATCATATCTTTGATATAGAAAGGGTGACGTATGAGCATTTGAAGTCTCCGAACATCCATAAATCTCTATGTCCCTTATTTCTAAGTATTCAACATATCCTTCAGTTTTTTCTGTACTTTAAAGTTAACTGATCTACATTGACAACAAGATTATCGAATTCAATTTATCACTAAACTGATTCACCCCTTTCGAAAAGATTCGAGAATCGCAAAAGTGTTTATTCAATCCTCCCTCCCCCCTTCCACTCCCTTCTAAAAACTTTCAATCACCCAACTGATCCTAACAGTTTCTTCATTATCCAATAACACACACATATATAAAACATATACATGATATGTATTATTTAATATTTAGCAAAAATGCTAAAATGTGACTCGGTCCAATATATAACAACTCCTTGTGCTATTAAACACTAATATATATTTTAATATTGTCTATAATTGCGATATTTTCTAATACATATTTTTACCACACAATTAATTTTATTTGGCTTAATTATTCTAATTTTGCACTTTAAAATAATTATTTCTAATTATTTCCAAATATTGGTTATTAAATTCGGGTTCTCACAATCTAGATCTGTCGGTTCGGTTTAGCTGGTAACATAGTAGGTTGATCATCGTACTTGTAGTCTCGTTTTGTTAAGTTTAATAGTTTGCATTAATGTGAGCTTGAGTTATATCGGTTTAGCCTGTGATCACCAAAACTTAATATAAATCTTGCCTTAACACTCAACTTCGGAATATTCACAAATTTCATGAAGTTTTCGGACATGTATCAATGAAAACCAACTCATCACTTCATAATATCTCGCTTAGTTGGCTTCTCTTTCGACGAATTGATCTGGACTTCCCCATTCGCAAGATGTCGATTACAATTTCATTGGGGTTCAGTGTATCAATTTTTCCTTTACTTCCTCGATTTTTACATAAAGTAGTTTGCTTTCTTAGCGCTTGAGCTACAACTAGCAAGCAACACTTTACTAAGAAGGGAACATAAAAAAATAGACTTTAAAGGAAAGTCGTGAAGCATCTGGCTAGGAAAACTATTCTTCTTGAACTCAGATCGTATTTGAAATAAAGACTATAGAGTTTGGGATAGTAATGTTTTAGATGTTAGCTTCTCTTTTTGGGCCAATTTAAGCCTATCATCTGAAAGATTTGAATGCTATTGAAACGTTTACTACTCGTTTTTTCTTTAAAATGTAATAGAAAATAAAAATTCTTTGTACCATTCGGCCGAAACACACACACACACACACAGATATATATATATATATATATATATATATATATATATATATATATATATATATATATATATCCAAAAGAACCTTATTATTTAAAAATCCAAAAAGAACGTGGTACAAAACGTAAAATCGTAAATCGTCAAACCAAACCTAAAACTAGTATTTTCAAAAATAGCATAAAATCTTAAATCCTCTCCAAAACCCCTCAAAAGAATAAAAGTCATAAAATCTTTAAAATCATAATAATGCGGAAAACTAGCAAAGGTCATCGGGTTATGTGCACCATCAGTCCAGCTAGTTCAACCATCAAGTCCTCCAGTATCATCAAAATCATGCACATTTGCATCATTCACACCTAGTGAGTCTATTGACTCAACAAACCTTAACCATGATAACAAGTAGTATATATATATTTGCAAACAACGATGAAAGATACTTTTAATAAAATTGCTTTTCATGAACATGCATAAACTTTAAACATTTTTTCCTTTCATCATGTCTTTTTTTCCTTTCAATATAAATATATGTTTCCTTTTTATTGAATTCAGATCTTTAATTGTGAATTTCGTTTCAGCTTTTGGTCGATGGATCCATTTACGTATAATTATGGTATCAGGGGGCGGGGACATTAGCGACACTCTCACCCGTCAACTGAGCCTTGGCCTTACATATCATCATATCATTTCATATTAATCACAATCAAATCACCTCCTTCAACATTTTCTTATATTCATCACTTATAAAAATTCATACATGAATATCATTTTACCTTTAAACCAAGCATGCAACACATCTTTTAGCATTATCGTTTTTCATCATAAAATCCCATGATCATTTAAATAAATATTTTAACATTCATTACACAATTCGGAGCAATGTCAGGACGTCTAGCATTTTTCAGGTGTCAAATGACCGTTTTGCCCTTGAAACCCTAACTTTCCCAAATTAACCTTGGACCTTAAAATGACGACCCGAATCCATCCAAACTTAACATAATACCTTAAAATACACCCATAATCCTTTCTTAGACGTAAAATTAAGCTCTTAGACTAATTTCTCAATTCATTTAAAACTTGAACCTACGTCTCGGTTTTAAATCAAATTAACTCGAAACTTAATCAAATTGTACCAAACTTGAACCATAGCTTATTAACACCTAACCATACCCTATGCAACCCAAATCAAGCCATTTAGAAACTTTGGAATACACCTAGAAGCTTCTGAATTTTCTGCCCTAATTCGAGCCAAACCCTAGCTCAACCAAGCCATGAATTCCTTAGACCTAGTTCCTAACCGAGTGGACCAGACCCTATGCACCCTTCGTAGGACCATGACTGAGCCCTTGACAAGCTGCTGGACCATACCTAGTTATCCAAGCATGCATAGCCCATCAAGTCATGCGCCCTAAGCCTTGCGCGAATCCAAGCTTCCACCTACATCCCTAGACCTTGGACCAGACTTCCCTTATCTTATCTAAGACCGTGACTTGACCTTTTTAAAACCAAAACACATCCCACGGCCTTGTCCTTCCTAGCCCTCAAAACGAAAACCCTAGCTTTCTATAACCAAAATTTTCGTTCAGCTTACCATGGTATAAATACACTTATTATGGTATGAACGATGAGTGAAGGAAGATTAAGGTGTTGATAGGATCGGTTGAAAGGTTGAAATGTGTTTAGAAGGGGAGGTTGCATAAGCACACACGATTTATATAATCTTTTCGAAGTAAGTGTCAGTTCTGTGACAAACTGATACTAGGAATTTTGTCAGTCAATAACAATCAGTTTAACTAAATAGAGTTGCGTAAATAAACTGACTGAAAGATAGAATATATAACTGAAATAATAACACGAAAATTTATAGATGTTCGGAGATTAAATAACTCCCACGTCACCCCTTCTATCACAAGGATAGGATATTGATAGGACTCGTTTTTACGTCTTTTTAGTGTTGGTTTTGAGTGGCATTCATGCATCATATTAGTTTGTTTTAGTTGAATTTTGCATTTTTTTAGCATTATTTAGCATTTGACTGATCTCGTGTATTCTGTGGTTATTTTGTAGGAATTGAACCAAAAAGTGGGAGAAACTTTGGCATAATATCGAAGAGGTCTCGCTCGGGCGGTCAAAAGTGACCGCCCCAGCGAGCATTGTGGTCTGGCCGAGGATTATTTTGCGCAAGTGTCTCGCTAGGGCGGTCAAAAGTGACCGCCCCAGCGAAACCAGGGACATGCTCGAGAAGCTTATTCGAGGACCTCTCGCTAGGGCGGTCAAAATATACCGCCCTAGCGAGAAGCGAGATTGAGAAAGATTTGTTTCCAAATTTCTAGGGACTCTATCCTACACCAAAACCTAACACACGAGATCAGCAGCCGTTTTTCATCTTTTGTCAGACTTTTTATCAGATTTTCATCACTTTTACGTGGAGAGGAGGCTAGGAGCAAAGGAGATTTCGAAGACTTCGAGATTTCCACGCGTCGTGGCCGTCATCCATCGTCATCTTTAGTATTTTCATTATTCAGTATTTTATTTCTTACATTGATTGTTGGTTTTTATCATGAATTTCAGTAGCTAAACTCTAGATTTGTTGGGATTTGAGGGGATCCTACCCGTATTCGGTGTTTAACATTATTTCTCGACGTTTTTATTAGTGATTTTTTTATGCTATTGTTCGTTCTTGTTTCAATCGAAGCCTAGCTAACTTCCTTTGATTATTTCATGTTGTTGATGATTTCGATAGAATAATTAACACTAGAATCAAATAGTATAAACCACGGATTTACAATTTTAGTAGATATATGGAATTGGGTACGTGTCGATAGTGATAGTTCACCCGAATGAAAGCTAGTGGATTCCAGAGAATGTAATGCAATCTTGAACTGTTAAATATTTGAGAACACTTGAGTACTGCATGTTTATGATTAGTATTAATATAGCTCGACAGAGTATATTAATTAGTCTAGGGAATTCCGTCGAATGCACGAGTAAAAGTCGAGTGTAATTATTTAAACACGAGTGGTAGGTGAACTGCTAATTCCCAACAAATTCATTTCTCATTTGATTTAATCCAAATTAATCATTGCTTTCTTGAATACGTTTTCTTTGCATTTTAATTATTTTAGTGTTTAATTTACATTAGATTAATCATCAACTCATTTTATCGTTTTAAAGAAATTTTACTTGAAAATAAAAATAGTGTAACGCAGTCCTTGTGGAACGATACTCGTATTCACTTACGTTTATTATAACTTGATTATCGTGCACTTGCGATATTTAAATCGAGCTTTCATTTATAAAATAAATTTTGGGATTATTCACTGTGCAAGTTTTTGGCGCCGTTGCCGGGGACTGTTGATTCACAAATTTTTATTTTTCATTTAAATTCTTTAGTATTATTTATTTTATTGTTATTTGATACTCTCATTGTGTTGCAGATTTTTCTTGTGGTGCATGCGAAGATCACTCGTGAAGCATCTGGCTAGGAAAACTTTTCTTCTTGAACTCAGATCGTATTTGAAATAAAGACTATAGAGTTTGGGATAGTAATGTTTTAGATGTTAGCTTCTCTTTTTGGGCCAATTTAAGCCTATCATCTGAAAGATTTGAATGCTATTGAAACGTTTACTACTCGTTTTTTCTTTAAAATGTAATAGAAAATAAAAATTCTTTGTACCATTCGGTCGAAACACACACACACACACACACACACACACATATATATATATATATATACACACACACACACACACACATATATATATATATACACACACACACACACACACACACACACACACACACACACACATATATATATATATATATATATATATATATATCCAAAAGAACCTTATTATTTAAAAATCCAAAAAGAACGTGGTACAAAACGTAAAATCGTAAATCGTCAAACCAAACCTAAAACTAGTATTTTCAAAAATAGCATAAAATCTTAAATCCTCTCCAAAACCCCTCAAAAGAATAAAAGTCATAAAATCTTTAAAATCATAATAATGCGGAAAACTAGCAAAGGTCATCGGGTTATGTGCACCATCAGTCCAGCTAGTTCAACCATCAAGTCCTCCAGTATCATCAAAATCATGCACATTTGCATCATTCACACCTAGTGAGTCTATTGACTCAACAAACCTTAACCATGATAACAAGTAGTATATATATATTTGCAAACAACGATGAAAGATACTTTTAATAAAATTGCTTTTCATGAACATGCATAAACTTTAAACATTTTTTCCTTTCATCATGTCTTTTTTTCCTTTCAATATAAATATATGTTTCCTTTTTATTGAATTCAGATCTTTAATTGTGAATTTCGTTTCAGCTTTTGGTCGATGGATCCATTTACGTATAATTATGGTATCAGGGGGCGGGGACATTAGCGACACTCTCACCCGTCAACTGAGCCTTGGCCTTACATATCATCATATCATTTCATATTAATCACAATCAAATCACCTCCTTCAACATTTTCTTATATTCATCACTTATAAAAATTCATACATGAATATCATTTTACCTTTAAACCAAGCATGCAACACATCTTTTAGCATTATCGTTTTTCATCATAAAATCCCATGATCATTTAAAATAAATATTTTAACATTCATTACACAATTCGGAGCAATGTCAGGACGTCTAGCATTTTTCAGGTGTCAAATGACCGTTTTGCCCTTGAAACCCTAACTTTCCCAAATTAACCTTGGACCTTAAAATGACGACCCGAATCCATCCAAACTTAACATAATACCTTAAAATACACCCATAATTCTTTCTTAGACGTAAAATTAAGCTCTTAGACTAATTTCCCAATTCATTTTAAAACTTGAACATACGTCTCGGTTTTAAATCAAATTAACTCGAAACTTAATCAAATTGTACCAAACTTGAATCATAGCTTATTAACACCTAACCATACCCTATGCAACCCAAATCAAGCCATTTAGAAACTTTGGAATACACCTAGAAGCTTCTTAATTTTCTGCCCTAATTCGAGCCAAACCCTAGCTCAACCAAGCCATGAATTCCTTAGACCTAGTTCCTAACCGAGTGGACCAGACCCTATGCACCCTTCGTAGGACCATGACTGAGCCCTTAACAAGCTGCTGGACCAGACCTAGTTATCCAAGCATGCATAGCCCATCAAGTCATGCGCCCTAAGCCTTGCGCGAATCCAAGCTTCCACCTACATCCCTAGACCTTGGACCAGCCTTCCCTTATCCTATCTAAGACCGTGACTTGACCTTTTTAAAACCCCTAGACGTGACCAAAACACATCCCACGGCCTGGTCCTTCCTAGCCCTCAAAACGAAAACCCTAGCTTTCTATAACCAAAATTTTCGTTCAGCTTACCATGGTATAAATACACTTATTATGTTATGAACGATGAGTGAAGGAAGATTAAGGTGTTGATAGGATCGGTTGAAAGGTTGAAATGTGTTTAGAAGAGGAGGTTGCATAAGCACACACGATTTTTATAATCTTTTCGAATTAAGTGTCAGTTCTGTGACAAACTGATACTAGGAATCTTGTCAGTCAATAACAATCAGTTTAACTAAATAGAGTTGCGGAAATAACTGGCTGAAAGATAGAATATATAACTGAAATAATAACACGAAAATTTATAGATGTTCGGAGATTAAATAACTCCCAAGTCACCCCTTCTATCACAAGGATAGGATATTGATAGGACTCGTTTTTACGTGTTTTTAGTGTTGGTTTTGAGTCGCATTCATGCATCATATTAGTTTGTTTTAGTTGAATTATACATTTTTTTAGCATTATTTAGCATTTGACTGATCTCGTGTATTCTGTGGTTATTTTATAGGAATTGAAGCAAAAAGTGGGAGAAACTTTGGCATAATATCGAAGAGGTCTCGCTAGGGCGTCAAAGTGACCGCCTCAGCGAGCATTGTGGTCTGGCCGAGAATTATTTTGCGCAAGTGTCTCGCTAGGGCGGTCAAAAGTGACCGCCCCAACGAAACCAAGGACATGCTCGAAGAAGCTTATTCGAGAACCTCTCGCTAGGGCGGTCAAAATATACCGCCCTAGCGAGAAGCGAGATTGAGAAAGATTTGTTTCCAAATTTCTAGGGACTCTATCCTACACCAAAACCTAACACACGAGATCAGCAGCCGTTTTTCATCTTTTGTCAGAATTTTTATCAGATTTTCATCACTTTTTCGTGGAGAGGAGGCTAGGAGCAAAGGAGATTTCGAAGACCTCGAGATTTCCACACGTCGTGGCCATCATCCATCGTCATCTTTAGTATTTTCATTATTCAGTATTTTATTTCTTACATTGATTGTTGGTTTTTATCATGAATTTCAGTAGCTAAACTCTAGATTTGTTGGGATTTGAGGGGATCCTACCCCGTACTCGGTGTTTAACATTATTTCTCGACGTTTTTATTAGTGATTTGTTTATGCTATTGTTTGTCCTTGTTTCAATCGAAGCCTAGCTAACTTCTTTGATTATTTCATGTTGTTGATGATTTCGATAGAATAATTAACACTAGAATCAAATAGTATAAACCACGGATTTACAATTTTAGTAGATATACGGAATTGGGTACGTGTCGATAGTGATAGTTCACCCGAATGAAAGCTAGTGGACTCCAGAGAATGTAATTCAATCTTGAACTGTTAAATATTTGAGGACACTTGAGTACTGCATGTTTATGATTAGTATTAATATAGCTCGACAGAGTATATTAATTAGTCTAGGAATTCCGTCGAATACACGAGTAAAAGTCGAGTGTAATTATTTAAACACGAGTGGTAGGTGAACTGCTAATTCCCAACAAATTCATTTCTCATTTGATTAAATCCAAATTAATCATTGCTTTCTTGAATACGTTTTCTTTGCATTTTAATTATTTTAGTGTTTAATTTACATTAGATTAATCATCAACTCATTTTATCGTTGCTAAAGAAATTTTACTTGAAAATAAAAATAGTGTAACGCAGTCCTTGTGGAACGATACTCGTATTCACTTACGTTTATTATAACTTGACTATCGTGCACTTGCGATATTTAAATCGAGCTTTCATTTATAAAATAAATTTTGGGATTATTCACTGTGCAAGTTTTTGGCGCCGTTGCCGGGGACTGTTGATTCACAAATTTTTATTTTCATTTAAATTCTTTAGTATTATTTATTTTATTGTTATTTGATACTCGCATTGTGTTGCAGATTTTTCTTGTGGTGCATGCGAAGATCACTCGAGTGTAAGCTTGAGCCTTTTGACCCCGAGATCGAACGCACAACTAGACGTCGACTACAGCAGCAAAGAGCGAAGGAAAGAATGGAATGCGATCAACAAAGAGAGGAGCCAAGGCGTATACCGATGTTGGACTATGCACAGCCGTATCTTGATGGAGCACGTCCAAGCATCGTAAGACCAGTCATCCGAGTTAATCAGTTTGAGATCAAGCCAGCTATCATTCAGATGATTCAGAACACTGTCCAATTTGGGGGAAGTACGACCATAATTCTCATATAGCTGACTTTCTTGAAATTTGTGATACTTTTAAGTTTAATGGCGTGTCTGATGATGCTGTTCGTTTGCGTTTATTTCCATTTTCACTGAGAGATAAAGCTAAGTCGTGGTTAAACTGTTTGCCTGTAGGGTCTATTACTACATGGGAGGATATGGCAAAGGCATTCCTGATCAAGTACTTTCCTCCGTCGAAGACTATGAAGGTCAGAGCCGACATTACTACTTTTGCTCAATATGAGCAAGAGTCACTTTACGAGGCATGGGAGCGCTACAAGGACTTGTTGAGGAGATGTCCACACCATGAGCTGCCTCTTGGGTTAGTTGTTCAAACTTTCTACTACGGTCTGCTTACTCCTAACCGTATTATGATTGATGCTGCTGCCTGGGGTAACTTACTGAGAAAGACGGCGGAGGAAGGATATGAGTTATTGGAGGAGATGGCTGCTAGTAGCTATCATCCTCAGTCTGATAGGCAGAGACGAGGTGCTGGAGTTAATCAAGTTAATGATTTGTCGGCGATTTCAGCACAGTTAGAGGCTTTGAATAGAAATATTGATGGGATGAGCATGAGTGGGTCGGCTATGCGTCTGCAAGAAATTTTCTGTGATAAGTATGGGGGTGAGCATGATGTGCAGGATTGCCAAGATGGCAATCCATTCTATGTGCCTAAGGGAGCACCGATAAAACAAGTGGGATTCCAGAACCGTCCGAGAAATGACCCTTATTCGAACACATATAATCGGGAATGGAGGAATCACCCAAACTTTTCATGGGGAGGTCAAAACAACCAAAATCGCCAACAAAGAGGTCCACCATATGGGATGCACCAAGGATTCAAGCCAGAACCGCCTCGGGAGGAGAAGTCCAATTTAGAGCAAATGATGACTAAATTTATTTCTGCAACAGAGACGAGATTTCAGAACCAAGATGCATCCATAAAGGGGTTAGAGAATCAAATTGGACAATTGGCTAAGTTGATTGCTAATAGGGAGCAAGGAGCTTTGCCAAGCAATACGGAAACTAACCCAAGAGAACATGTGAAGGCGGTGGAATTGCGTAGTGGAAAAGCACTCGAGTCTAATGAGGAAAATACCAAGCACGGTGAGGATGAGGTAGAAAATCGAGGAGGTAAGTCTTCTAACTCTACATCTACACCTATTGCACATAATAAAATTGTTATCCCTCCACCTTTTCCTGAAGCAATGAAGAAAGCTAAATTAGATGCACAATTTGGTAAATTTCTTGAGATATTTAAAAAATTGCATATTAAAATTCCTTTTGCTGATGCTTTATTGAATATGCCAAGTTATGCAAAATTCTTGAAAGATATTTTAGCAAATAAGCGGAAGCTAGAAGATCATATGACGGTGAATTTGACTGAAAATTGCTCCGCTTTAGTTCAAAACAAGATGCCTCCTAAGCAAAAAGATCCAGGGAGTTTCTCTATACCTTGCATTATTGGTGACATTAATTTTCATAAAGCTCTATGTGATCTTGGTGCGAGTATTAATCTGATGTCTTTTTCTGTGTTTAGGAGACTGGGAATAGGTGAACCCAAACCAACTAGGATGTCGTTGCAGCTGGCTGACAGATCTGTCAAGTATCTACGTGGGATTATCGAAGATGTTTTGGTGAAAGTGGATAAGTTCATTTTTCCTGCAGATTTTGTGATACTTGACATGGAAGAAGATTTATAGATGCCTTTAATCCTAGGGAGACCGTTTCTGGCTAAAGGGAAAGCGCTGATTGATGTTGAGGAGGGGAAATTGAGACTGAGAGTTGGAGAAGAAGAAATTATTTTTGATGTTTTCAATACTCTCAAGCACACAATGCACAATGATAGTTGCTTTCGTATTGATGTCTTGGATTCTCTTGTTTGTGATTTTATGCAAGATGGATTGAAAGAACCATTGGAGGCCACTCTCACCACTGAAAAGCAGGAGGACGAGCTAGACGAGGACAAGATGGAGATGGTAGCTCACTTGAATGCCATTCCACCTTGGAGAAAGCAAGTGAGGCTTAGACTAGAGGAATTGGGAGACAGAAAAGATTTAATGCCTCAAAAGTCAAGCCTAGAGGAGCCACCTACTTTGGAGCTCAAACCACTACCTCCACATCTCAAGTACGTATATTTAGGAGAAAATAATAAATTGCCTGTTATTATTTCCTCTTCTTTGACAGATGATATGGAGAGTAAGCTCTTGGGAGTCCTTAAGGAGCATAAAGGAGCATTCGCTTGGAAGGTTTCGGACATAAAAGGGATAAGTCCTTCGATCTGCATGCACAAAATTCTGATGGAAGATAAATACTCACCTCTAGCACAACCACAAAGGAGACTCAATCCAAAGATGCAAGAGGTAGTAAAAGCGGAAACAATTAAACTTCTGGATGCAGGTATTATCTATCCTATCTCTGATAGTGCGTGGGTAAGTCCTGTACAATGTGTGCCTAAAAAGGGTGGGATTACTGTTATTACTAATGAAAAAAATGAGTTGATTCCCACTAGAACTGTTACGGGTTGGCGTGTGTGCATAGATTATAGGAAATTGAATGATGCAACCCGTAAAGATCATTTTCCCTTGCCATTTATCGATCAAATGATTGAACGATTAGCAGGTCATGAATTTATTGCTTTTTAGACGGATATTCGGGATACAATCAAATCACAATTGCACCTGAGGACCAAGAGAAAACTACTTTCACTTGCCCTTATGGTACTTTTTCGTTTAGACGTATGCCCTTTGGTTTATGCAATGCACCTGCAACATTTCAAAGATGCATGACCGCTATCTTTCAGGACATGACTGAAAATTTCCTTGAAATTTTTATGGATGACTTCTCTATTTTTGGTTCTTCATTTAATGAATGTTTAGAGAATTTGAGCTTGGTGTTAATTAGATGTGAAGAGAGCAGTTTGGTGTTAAATTGGGAGAAGTGTTATTTTATGGTTCAAGAGGGGATTGTGTTAGGACACAAGGTATCAGAGAATGGAATTGAGGTTGACAATGCCAAGGTGGAAGTAATAAAAAACCTACCACCACCTTCATCAATAAAAGGAGTTAGAAGTTTCTTAGGGCATGCTGGTTTTTATAGGCGTTTTATTAAAGATTTTTCTAAAATGGCTAAACCTTTATCTTCTTTGTTGATGAAAGATGTTGAATTTAATTTTGATTCTACTTGTCTGCATGCATTCGAGATACTCAAGGAAAGCTTGGTGACAGCACCTGTTCTAACTGTCCCTGATTGGGAGTTACCATTTGAGGTGATGTGCGATGCTAGTGATACAGCTGTTGGTGCGGTGCTGGGTCAAAGGAAGAACAAGGTATTTCATACCATCTACTATGCAAGTAAGACTTTAAATGATGCTCAATTGAATTACGCTACTACTGAAAAGGAATTACTTGCTATAGTATTTGATTTCGATAAATTTCATTCATACCTTGTTCTGTCTAAAGTAACTGTGTATACAGATCATTCTGCCCTCAAATACTTGCTTGCTAAGAAAGATGCGAAACCTATGTTAATTAGGTGGATTTTATTATTGCAAGAATTTGATCTCGAGATTCGAGATAAAAAGGGTGTGGAAAATGTAGTTGCTGATCATCTGTCTAGGCTTGAGCATGTTAGAATTAAGGGCAGTGACGATGATATAGATGACTGGTTTCCGGATGAACAATTGCTTGAGAAGAAACTTTTTCCATGGTATGCAAATTTCGCTAACTTTCTTGTCACAGGCACACCTCCACCAAACCTATCGTTTCACCAACGAAAGAAATTCTTTTCTGACGTGAAATACTATTTTTGGGAGGAACCGTTTTTGTTTAAAATTTGTGCAGATTCCATGATAAGACGGTGAGTTGTGGAGGAAGAGTTTGATCGAATTCTCAACCATTTCCATGACCATGAGGTAGGTGGTCATTTCGGACCAATAAGGACGGCATCCAAGGTACTTGAAAGTGGCTTTTATTGGCCAACTCTCTTTAAAGATGCTCGTTTTATGTGCTACATTGTGATGAATGCCAGCGGACAGGTAACATCTCTAACCGTCACGAAATGCCTTTAAATAATATCATTGAGTGTGAGGTTTTTGATGTGTGGGGGATAGAATTTATGGGACCGTTTCCTAGTTCTTTCACGAAAAAATATATTTTGGTGGCAGTGGAGTATGTATCTAAATGGGTGGAGGCAGAGGCTTGTGCCACTAATGATGCACAAGTGGTGTTAAAATTTTTGAAGAAACATATTTTTAATCGATTTGGTGCACCACGTGCAGTCATAAGTGATGGTGGCACCCATTTTTGCAACAAAATTTTTGATAAACTGTTGGGCAAATATGGTATCACCCACAAGGTCTCCACTTCATACCATCCCCAAACTAGTGGACAAGTTGAAGTATCCAATCGAGAAATTAAGAGGATTCTAGAAAAGACAGTTAATGTGAATAGAAAGGACTGGTCCATTCGGTTAGATGATGCTTTGTGGGCTTATCGTACTGCTTTTAAAACACCTATAGGCACTACACCATATAGGTTGCTTTTTGGTAAAGCATGTCATCTACCAGTAGAATTAGAGCATAGAGCATATTGGGCGACCAAAGCACTAAATTTTGATTTTTCTCTTGCAGGTGAAAAACGATTGCTGCAATTGAATCAGTTAGATGAGTTTCGAGGAAAAGCTTATGATCTTGCACTATCTTACAAGGAACGCACCAAACGAGCCCATGATAAACACATTATAAGAAGTGAATTCAAAGTGGGTGAAGCGGTGTTGTTATACAATTCTCGCTTACGACTCTTTTCGGGCAAGCTAAAGTCAATGTGGTCAGGACCATTCACTATAGCCAAGGTGTTCCCATCGGGTGCAGTGGTGTTACATGATGGCAAGGAGGGGACATTTACTGTGAACGCTCAAAGATTGAAGCACTATATCGGTGGCACAATTGAGCCACAAATTGGAGTCACTCGGCTCCATGACAGTCATTGAGGACATGGGTGAAAAGTCGAGCTCTAAACTATAAATTGAGAACTACTTCTACTCCTTATATTGATTTTGATTATATTTTTTTAGTTATTAATCGCATCATTTGCATTTAGGTAGTTGCATGGCATTGCATTCAAATTTTTTCCCGAACACTTCTCGCTCGAGCGATCAAAAATGACCGTTTCGACCGCCCCAGCGGGTACTCCTTTTTTTTAAAAAAAGTTTTTTGCGAAAACTTCTCGGTAGGGCGGGCAAAATATACCGCCCTAGCGAGTCGCGCGGATAAAAAATTTTTCTCCCGAAAACTTCTCGCTCGGGCGGTCAATTTTGACAGCCCTGCGAGTCGCGTAGATTAACAAAAAATTTTTTCCGAAAACGTCCCGCTCGGGCGGTCAGTTTTGACCGCCCTAGCGAGTTGCGCAGATTATAAAAACTTTCCTCTTCTCTTTTCTTCCCCACTTCGAAACCCTCACCCCCTTTCCCGATTTTTTGCTCCCAATCTCTCAATCTCACTCAATTCATCTCTTCTAAAAAAAAATTTCAGGTACAATCGTGCACCCTCACCTTCACCAAGTGTCAAGACGCGATTTTTATGGTCAAGAACTCAACTCTCCGGCGAACCCAAGATTTCCGGCCACCGCCGCTCTTTTCCGGCCGCCTCTTCCGTTCCCGACCGACACCAAGTTCCGGAAAACATCTTCCTACTACGGGCTACTTGTGCTCTTCTCCAATTTTCCACAATGGCACCCAAAAGATCTAAGGTAACTCATGGTGCTTCTAGTTCTCGTTCCTCTCCATCTATGTTTGTGAATGACAAAGCTAGGGAGAGATTTGAGCATGCTAGACTTCATAGGAAACCAATCCCTGAGCGTGGATTTAGCTCGTTTCTTATCGGTCAATTTTCGGAGGCCCAAATAGCAGAAAGAGGGTGGACTACCTTTGTGGCACAACCGAATGCAGCAGTGGTTCCGGTTGTGCGTGAATTTTATGCCAATGCTCCGGAGGGGAATGAGCATAAGGCATTTGTGAGGGGACATCTAGTCCCGTATGATTCCAAGACGATCAATGACATGTTGGGTTTAACGTCGGTGGATGATTCGGTGTTTCAGGCGTGGGTGCTTAACCCGGATTATGATTTGATCATTCGCACACTCTGTTATCCGGGCACCACGTGGAAACAACCGGGGACGTATACGGTTTTTCTTGAAAAATTTTTGAAAGTGGACGCGGCATTGTGGTATGCGTTCTTGTCTAAGAGATTGATACCGGTCGGTCATACGAGTGATGTGCAGCGTGAGCGGGCGGTTGTTCTTTATGCCATCTATACTGGGATGGTGATTGATGTGGGCAGGATCATTTTCGGACAGCTTAACATGTGTATAAATAGCAGCAATTTGGCTTTTTACTTCCCGACGATAGTGACTGAGCTGTGTGCCCGAGCGGGGGTGATATTTGCAGATGATGATGAGTGGTTACCGCCGATGAGAGCCATTGATGAGGCTCTTTATAGATCCCAGAGGGAGAAAAGACAGGCTGAGCTACCCGAGGAGGTATTTTTCGATTATGGGGGAGCAGCTCAACCACCTCCGGCCTTAGGACATGCACCACCACCTCCGCAGCCACGCCGCCGTGCCATTAGAGATCGCATCGACGAATTGGGCGCTTGGGCCACTTATCAGACTGAGTACCAGGCCGTTAATCAAGCTCACATTCAGAACATAGAATACTTGGTTCAGGGGATCTCGACTCATTTGGGCATCGACACTTCCGGACGGCCACCTACACCCGCATACCCGCCACCCTTCCAGTTTCAGTACCTATCCCATGCCCCCAGCAGCTGAAGAGGGAGTTCCACCGCCTGAGAATGAGGAGGAGGACGATTTATGATCAGGGGAGTTTACTATTTCCTCTTTCTTTTCATTTTTCATATTCTGTCTTTGCATTTACATTCATGAGTTTTTATGTTTTTAGTGTCTGTTTCGTTTTGTGCAATGAGGGCATTGCACAACTCTAGTATGAGGGGGGGTAGATTGTTATGTTTTCTTGGTTAGTTGTTTTAAGTATTGCATTTCTTTTGTTTGGTGTCGTTTATGGTGAGAAGACATAGTTTATGAGCCATGAGCCAATGATGATGTTGAATTGATAGTATACAAAAGTATTGATTGGGTCACTTCATGAATGGTACTCTTAATTGTCAAAGCATGAATTTTGGTACAAAGTTTGAACTTTTTGAGCACATATGTGTAGGGACTAGAATTTTGTAGGAATAATGGTGAAATCTGAAGGTTTTGTGTGGTTAACTTGAAAGGCATCATTTATGAGTTGATTTAGCATGTAAACCCGTGAAAATAAGTCACTAATTGGGACCTTGAATGAGAACATGTGATTTGCCTTGAACTTTACATATACCCCCTTTTCAATGCACTGAATAAAAATATCATACCCCTAACCAGCTGTAATCCAAGGTTATATATTCTTAGCCTAGGGAGTACATGTGTGAAAATTGTGCATTCAAAAAAAAAAGAAAAAAAAAAGAAAAAGAAATGGTGGAGATGTAAGGTGAGGGGGAGCCGAAATAAAAGGAATGAAATTCTATTCCTAGGCTAAAAGTTGGAGATGTAAGGAGACGAGGAAAGTCAGACGAAAAGTCTTGACGATTGCACAATGAAAATAATCAGTGTACTCCCGACTTTTAGCCACTTGAGCTTATTTTCCTTCTTTTCGACACCCTTATCTGCACTTAGGTATTGAATAAAGCTCAAGTTATGGTTAGTGATAAATGGACACGGGGGTGCATGCTAGTGAGACTTGTATTGAAGTGTTAATTGAGTGACTCGCATGATTTGATGATTGATCTATTTGAAGTACGAATGACTAGACCCATCATGACACACACACGTTCAAATTAGTGTCGAGATTTATGTGTAGATGAGAATGAGTATTCGTTTATGATTTGACTTGATTATGATTTGTATGTGGGAAAGTTCACTTGAAGCATGAGCATAAAAGTTGTTAACTCACCATTGACATTTACTTGTGTTGGTTATTTCTTGTTTGAGTATTTTGTGTTTGTTGTGTTTATTTAGAATCTCGTGCTTTAACCTATTTTGCTCGAGGGCGAGCAAAAGGTTAGTATGAGGGGGTTGATAGGACTCGTTTTTACGTGTTTTTAGTGTTGGTTTTGAGTCGCATTCATGAATCATATTAGTTTGTTTTAGTTGAATTTTGCATTTTTTTAGCATTATTTAGCATTTGACTGATCTCGTGTATTCTGTGGTTATTTTGTAGGAATTGAACCAAAAAGTGGGAGAAACTTAGGCATAATATCGAAGAGGTCTCGCTAGGGCGGTACCGAGCATTGTGGTCTGGCCGAGGATTATTTTGCGCAAGTGTCTCGCTAGGGCAGTCAGAAGTGACCGCCCCAGCGAAACCAGGGACATGCTCGAGGAAGCTTATTCGAGGACCTCTCGCTAGGGCGGTCAAAATATACCGCCCTAGCGAGAAGCGAGATTGAGAAAGATTTGTTTCCAAATTTCTAGGGACTCTATCCTACACCAAAACCTAACACACGAGATCAGCAGCCGTTTTTCATCTTTTGTCAGACTTTTTATCAGATTTTCATCACTTTTTCGTGGAGAGGAGGCTAGGAGCAAAGGAGATTTCGAAGACCTCGAGATTTCCACGCGTCGTGGCCGTCATCCATCGTCATCTTTAGTATTTTCATTATTCAGTATTTTATTTCTTACATTGATTGTTGGTTTTTATCATGAATTTCAGTAGCTAAACTCTAGATTTGTTGGGATTTGAGGGGATCCTACCCCGTACTCGGTTTTTAACATTATTTCTCGACATTTTTATTAGTGATTTGTTTATGCTATTGTTCGTTCTTGTTTCAACGAAGCCTAGCTAACTTCCTTTGATTATTTCATGTTGTTGATGATTTCGATAGAATAATTAACACTAGAATCAAATAGTATAAACCACGGATTTACAATTTTAGTAGATATACGGAATTGGGTACGTGTCGATAGTGATAGTTCACCCGAATGAAAGCTAGTGGATTCCAGAGAATGTAATGCAATCTTGAACTGTTAAATATTTGAGGACACTTGAGTACAGCATGTTTATGATTAGTATTAATATAGCTCGACAGAGTATATTAATTAGTCTAGGGAATTCCGTCGAATGCACGAGTAAAAGTCGAGTGTAATTATTTAAACACGAGTGGTAGGTGAACTGCTAATTCCCAACAAATTCATTTCTCATTTGATTTAATCCAAATTAATCATTGCTTTCTTGAATACGTTTTATTTGCATTTTAATTATTTTAGTGTTTAATTTACATTAGATTAATCATCAACTCATTTTATCGTTGCTAAAGAAATTTTACTTGAAAATAAAAATAATGTAACGCAGTCCTTGTGGAACGATACTCGTATTCACTTACGTTTATTATAACTTGACTATCGTGCACTTGCGATATTTAAATCGAGCTTTCATTTATAAAATAAATTTTGAGATTATTCACTATGCAAGTTTTGCTCGATCAGATATGCACTAAAAGATTTTGATCAATACAAAAGTTTGTACAGACCCACTTCAGTTTGGACTTAACACTGCCAAAAGTGAAACTCTTAGTTTACTAACTTTCTCACAGTTCTCAACTGGACTTAGCACAATTGATCTAGTTAAGATCAAATAAATGATACAACGATTTGCGCTAGTAAGCTCAAAAGGTAGCCTCAACTGCTCTCCTCAACTATTTATAGGCTTCTCTTCAACGGTAACATTAAATAATATTTGAATCTTTATATCCGTTGATTGCCACGTCAATATTCTTCTGACAATCGTACACTGTAGACTCTAAAATACGGCGTTCTACTATGAGTTGCATTCGGTTTTGTATTGTTGTCAGTTGAATGTCATTTTAAACTAATGACGTGTACAGCTGAGTGATCAGCTGATATGAAGACGCTGGTAAGCTCTCAACTGAATATATCAACTGATCAATTTCAAACTGATCAGTCAGTTGACTCTGTGAAATCAGTACGGCTGGTTTCAGTTGCCTTTAATAAACTGCGCATTTAATCTTCAATTAGGCAACAGTCAGTTTGTGATTAGTTAGTCCAATAAATTAATCTCTTAGTTTGTCAAACCACTGAAATTAAGTTTCCAACAATTTCTCACTTTTTGGTGTTTGAGAAAACTTGTAAATTATGAACTGATCAACTGAACTTAAAATAATCTCGATTTCATTGTAGATAAATAACTCTTCTAATTTACAGATTCGTACAAAGAATGAAGTAAGTATCTAATCTTATGTACAGATTCATACAAAGAATAAAGAATGAATAATTTTCAAATCTTCAAGTCTTCAACGAAGTCAGTTGATCTTCATACATTCTTCTTCTTTCCTTTGTCTTATCCTGTCTCTATAATAATTTCCAATTTTCTGTCAAGCACATCCACTTTCCTTGATAAAATGCGGACATCTGCTGCAATATCTGACACGGCATTAATCATAATGTTCTGCAGCAAGTTAATCCTTTTAGTGACTTTTTCTTCAAGAAAGTCAAATCTCCTGCCGACTAATGCTTGAGTTTGGAAGTGGGATTCAGTGGATAGTCTGTCTTTCTTGATTTCTTCAGTTTGGAGATAAAGGACAGTCACACTCTTGTTAAGTTGACTCAGACTGTCCGTTGTAGACTCATAGTTTGAGTTAGTGTCTGAAATTCCAGGAGACATGGCTCCAGAAGTTTCTGGAATCTATTCCCTTTCTTCTTGAGTAAATACAATCATCGCAGCGTCAGTTGGTTCTGTTTAATGCACTACTATTTCTGAAATACCTTCAGTTGTAGGTTCCTGGGAGGAGACGAGACAGATGGAAGAGCAGGAAATACCTTCAGTTGTAGGTTCCTGGGGAGGAAATGAGACAGATGGAAGAGCAGATGTAGACGAAGTTTCTTCGGTTGTTTCGACAACTGCTTCTTCAGTTGGTTCAACAGGTGGTTCTTCAGTTGTTTGGAGAACTACCTCTTCAGTTGGTTAGAGAACTGCCTTTTCAGTTGGTTGACAGACATGCTTGTACAGTTTGATCCAAAACTGTCTGTTGAGTCACAACGTTTGACTAAACTGGCTCTTCAGGTTGATCAAAAATGGGCTCCTCAGCTGGTTCTTCAAAATTGATAGCTTGAACAGCTGATTCTTCAGTCATAATCACATCTTCAACTGATCTAGAAATGTCCAGCTGAGTATCAGAGGTTACTGATTTGATGACCTCATCTAGGTTTGCTAGTGATAGTTCAGCTTCAGTATATGGCGTTGGATCAGTAGTTGAAGATTGAGGTGCTGAAGATGGAGATGGTTGAGCAACTGATGTGGGATGTTTAGTTGCCTTTTTAGTAGCTTCAGCAGCTGAGTCTTTGGATGGCTCTTGAACTGACTGTTCAACTAGCTCTTCTTCAGATGATGAGTCTTGGGGAGCCGCTTGAATGATCAGCTCTTGATCCATTTCTCAGTTTTTGATTTCCATCTGTAAAGAGAGATGATCCAAGTCCAATTTATCATGCACAGTTGTATCATTAAAAGCAGTTGGACTGGTAGGATCAAAAATTCCGTCGCAATTCAGCAACCATCTTCTAAAGTTTCTTGGCTCTCAGCTGATTCAAGAAGTAATTCTTGCGCTCTAGAGCCTGAACAACTGTTGATGCCTTGACTACTCTCATAACATACTCCATTTTAATAATTTCTGCAATTTAGATTTCTTCCGAAGTTGTTTGGCGAAGATTTCTATTCTAAACTTCACCAATTCAGTGTAGGCCTTGAGCTTATTTGCTGCAAATTCATTGATCTCTTGCCAGATGAGATCAATGTACGTTTGGATTGCATTAGTTGGCCTGGTCTCTTCTTGAATCTTTCCTTTGCCCTTAGAATCAGTTAGGGCATGAGGAATGCTTAGCCCTGAGGTAGTCGCATCAATATTCTCTCTGATCACTATTCCCTTAGGTCTTGTAGTAGGAAGGAAAGTGTATCCAGCAATGGTGAATAGTGGAGCCTTAACTCGAGCAAGCTTCTTATTTTCACTAGATTCAGTTACTTTCTTCTTTGGCATGATGGCAGATAATGGCAACTGATCCTTAGTTGAGGGTTCCGTTGGAATAGCCTTCAGTGGGATAGCCTTGATAGGCTGTTTAGCTCCTGATTGCATCAGTCGATCAGTTGGGATGGTTCCAACTGCAGCATTAGGCTTGGCCTTCAAAGTTCATGGCTTCTTCACAACTTTGGGAGAAGGAGTCTTCTTAGAATCGGTTTCGTTGACAATTTACTTGCGCTTGATTGTCTTCTTCTGAATAGTCTTCTTATTTTGAACTGATTTGGGAGCATCCTATGTTCCAATCTCCTTTTTGACTTTTAAAAATTGCCCAGGAGATAATTCCAGCTTTGGCTTTGGTAGCTGGATTGTTTTGGCATTGAAATATTCATCTTTGATGAATTTTCCGAGTCATCAGTCACCATTCCTTTAACCTTCAACACGTGGTTGAGCTGCACTGCAAAGCCCTTCGACTGCTTTGATTACTGAAACATATTCCTCATAATGTTGAAGATTATGTTTCTCCAGTTCATCTTCTTTTCAGCCATGATTGCAGTCATAGTTTGAAACTTCTCTAGAGTGAGGGCAGCAAATGATGCTGCCTTTGCCAAGAGGCCCTTGGCTACAATATCATCCAACAGTTGTACATCTGGCTTCAGTTCCTTCTTTGGATCAGAAACTTTGATCTTCTGACCAGCAGCAGAGAGGGTAGTTTGCATCTCCTCAATATCGGATCCCTTCACCTCAGAATGATTAGCTAGGCCATCAGCAGGCAGTTGGAAGATTTTGCATAACAACTCCTCCTCAATTATCAGCAACTGACCATTTACAGTCAACGCAATACTACCTTCTTTAGTGACATAGCTGGTGGCATAGAGTTATTGAACCTCTTTAACATAAATTTCTTGGGAAGATAATCCCAGAAATTTCTTCAAGCCGGCTGCTTCCAGTTTCAGAAAGACTTTCTTGACTCCATCATCCTTACACTGAGTCGAAGGCGATTGCCATAGCGTTCATGAGGTGAGCTGGAATCTGGTTTGTCATTTGATTGAGGAAAATCTGCGAAAAAGAGTGAAAGGATCGGTTAGTAGGTGATAAGTGTTTAGAAGGGGGGTTGAATAAACACTCACTGATTATGTATTCTTTTCGAATAATGGGTTCAGTTTAGTGACAAACTGACACTTGGTATCTCGTCAGTCGATAACAATCAGTTTAACTGAAAAACAGCTGCGGAAGTAAATTGACTGAAAGATAGAATAACTGATAGTAACTGAAGTAAAGTGCACACGATTTGTTTCTGGATGTTCGGAGAATAGAATAACTCTTACGTCACCCCTTCTATCACGAAGATAGGATTATCACTAAAATAATTTGATCGAATACAAATGTTGTACTAACCCACTTCAATTTGGATTTAAACACTACTAAACTGAAACTCTTAGTTCACAAAAGCTTTTATAGTGCGTGACTGAATATAAAGCAGCTGAATATAAATTAACAAAGATTTCAAAGTGCTAACAAGCTCGTAAAGGTAGCCTTGATTGCTACTGATAAATCTGATAAGAGTGAGCTCTTGATATTCAAATACAAGTGGAGATTTTAGCAGAGTAACAGCAAGTTTGAATAGAAAAGTAGTTCGCATGTTATTTTCTCATCTGCTCTCTTCACCTATTTATAGGCTTTCCTCTCACGGTAATATTAAATATCATTTGAATCTTTATATCTGTTGATTGCCACGTCGATATTCTCTGACATTCGTACACTGCAATCTCTGAAATGCGGCATTCCACTACTAGTTGCAGTTTGTTGTACTATTGGTCGATTGTCGTTCTCAACTGATGACGTGTTCAACTGGGAGATCAGCTGAAAGATACTTTGCTGGAAAACTCATAACTAATTGTACTGATCAGTTCCAACTGATCGGTCAGTTAGATTATGCTTCAACTGATGACGTGGATAATATTTAGCTGGGACGCATTAAGCTTCAGCTAACATGATGCAAACACGGATGGTCAAGCTCCAAGGAAAGCATGGGACCCTTTAGAGTTGCCGGAGGGACCAATCACGAGGGGACGATCGAAGAGATTCAAGGAAGCATTGCAGGGGCTTATGAGCAAGGAGGAAGGACCGCTAAGTGCTGGAGGGTTTTCGATGCATGAGAGTGAGTTTGGAAGTCACAAGAACATTATTCAAGTGATAAATGAAGAAGAGGCCAGAAGCATCAGGGCGCGAGCGGCCAAAGATTGCCGCTCGAGCGCCACATGTACTGCCCGCGGAGAAAACTTACAGAAAGCCTCGTGCCCGAGCGGTAATAATCTACCGCCCGAGCGCGAATAGTCCAGAGACCTCGGCGCTCGAGCGGTAATTTCCTACCGCCCGAACGCGCGTCTTTTTCGAGAATATTTTAATTTCCTACTTTAGAGTTTTATTTTGTGAGGTAACTAGATTCTAGTAATCTTTTTGATATGTAAACCATATTGGACGAAATTGTACACACAATTCAAATTTCATTATTTTGCTTTTTATCAAAGTTTAGAGTTTTTTCTCTCAAACGTTCAAAGCTTCGCTTTGTTATTCAGAAATCAAACTTATCAAAGTTTTTAACTTTGTGGCGTTTGTCGATCGTGCTTGTGCGGATTGTCGTCGACTAGTTCTTCGAAGGTTCGTTATAATTTCGATTGTTTATCACGTGATTATTTGTTGCTAGACTTTTCATAGTTTAGAGGTGAATATCACAACACACACACTTGATTCAAAAGATCGGGACAACAACGATTCTTTGTTTGATATTGAATTGAGGGCGCGATTCGTTTTTAATCGTGTTTGCTATTCATTCGTACAAAGATTCACATCATTTGGTATCAGAGCATAGGTTTATTGAAATCAAGTAAGTTATCTTGTTAAATTTCAGATCTGTGTTATTTCTTCAATCGTTTTCAGATCTGTTTCGTTCTATCGTTATTCAATTTTCGTGAAACAGTGTTTCTCGAAAATTAGGTCAATTTTCTTCATTTTTTTTGGGATTTTCGAGTTGTACTCAGCCAAAAAAAAAAGAGTACAAAATTTCGAAAATTTGCTTACACAATTGTTTTGGTATATTGTTCTATTCCCTTGAGAGAGTCATATTCAATTGTCTCTCACAGTCAAAATAAAAAAAAATATTCCCTATATTCGAATTTCTTGTGTACACAGTCCAAGTGAGTCGGTCGCATTTGTTCACAAGTTTGAACCTTGATTGTTTGATATACCCAGAATACAAAGCTTGAGCACTTCCAAGAGAGCTTTCAAAATTTGAGTGATACTGTGGGGACCCGGACGCTAATCATCTTTTCAATCATGATTGGGACTAATTAATCAATTATAATAAACAGGGTCTAATTTTTTTTAAAATGCGGAAGGTAATGGAATCAAACTCCTATACATATCAGTATGAAAGTATAAATCTGATAAAATATACAATCATACATACTCAGGTTCAACAACTAATATCAAGTGTTTAAACCCTATCTCTAGTCCAAGTCCAGAATCACCACTCTAATCTCGATCTGTCCTCATCTCTGTGACCCTGTACCTGTCCCACCTGTTGTCATGCACACATACAAACAAGACAACAGCCGGATAACTCCGGTGAGATATAAATATCCCAGTATAAACAATGTATTAAATGCAATCATATAAAACATATATAAAATCATAAACAAACATCAAAACATGTATCTAGTCTGACTACATGAATCAATGACTCGTGATCTAATCTTATCTTATCTCATCTCTAGGGATCCCAATCTAATTTAGACTTTGGTATGCTGTATCGAGTGTCTGAGATAGACATCGATCTACATCTAAGGCTCTTCGATACACCGTAAGTCTAGAGTCTTATCGTTTCTGAGAAAGACTCGGCGGTTCTGCCCTAGCTAGGTTGATCTGCCCTAGACTCGGACTCTGAATCTGTTCTAAGTCAATAGATTAACATATCAATCTGATAATCTGCAAATATCAATGCAATAAAATAAAGTATGTGATTTAGGGAAACTCAAGTCAAACCTAACTCGAGTTGTGCAATCCCGAATCAACATTTATTTATACCTTTCTTGCTGTCGATCTGATACAATCAAAGTCTTGATTCAAAGTCTGTCACTGTTCAATCTGGCAATGACAATACCAATATTCTGTATCAATATTCTAATCAAATCACAACATCTCTGTTTTATCAGATTCTGACAGTACAACAGTACAATCTTGCGATACTGATAATACTATGTCAGTCTATATCAATATTCTATTCTCAATTCAATACTGAATTTGATCAATCTGAATTTAATTCAAATCAACGACATAACGGCACAATCTCAATATCCCCGTCAACACAATACCACCAGATATCAATTACAAATCATAACCCATCTCTGATACAATACATAATCAATCAATAATCAAATCTGTCCGATTTTCAATCAATATAATCAAAAAATCATTACAATTCCATAATCAGTCTGTTCTTCGATCTGACTTCGATTCTACAATGTCTAACATGTCCAGAACACCATATCTGAATTATATCAAATTCCTACAACATCATATTTTCAAATGATACCAGAATTCCATAAAACTTACGTCCTATAGTAGTTGTCGACGAGAGGAGTATAGCATCGTGTCCGGATTCAAATTCTGATAAACGGTTGCGTCACAATCAAATTTTCTACAATATAATGAAGCTTAGGAATTTAAAAGATGGAGTTTCCGCTTTTTGCTTCTGAATCTCGTGAAGAATGAAGGAGATTTCAATTTTATATATGCATGGTGTGACAAGTGTCCTCCAATCCATAATTGCAATTTAGACCCTGAATTCTTCACTATTTGCAAATTGGCCCCCGCTCAATCTTTTAATTCAATTTCAATCCTAATTAAAAACAAAAACCGTGGAATCTAATTCATCATTCCAAAATTCGTAAATTAAATAATCTCGGATTAAAGCGATATAATCTCGGGCCTTACAGATACACTTGAGTGCGAGTGACTTTTCTTTGGAGTGAACGGTGAGTATTTGTTGTGAGCAAACAAAATTGTGAGAAAAGACGAGTGAATTTCTTTGGAGTGACCGTGAGCATTTGGGTGAGGATTATTTTATTTCTACTAACCTTTTCTTGCAGGTACAAATTTGACATTAAATGGAAAGGGAGGTAGGAGGTAGTTCGAATTCGGGGTTGTCTAAGGCCCAAATAGATGCGTTGTTTGGGGATTTTAGTAGGGTGATGACGACCAAAATGGAGTCGTTGCATGAGAGGTTGGATAAACTTGAGGTTAGTGTTAGTGGGGGTAAACCTAAGCCTAGGGATTTGGGTAGAGATGATGAGGAGTATGATCTGGGAGGAGGCGATGAGAGTCAAAATGAGAATTGGGGTAGAAATGGAGGAGGTAGAGGATTTGGTAGAGGAAAAATGGAAGCCATGCGGGGTAGATATGAGGAGACTAGGGAAGATGGTCACATGGGTAGCATTAAGATGAAAATTCCATCGTTCCATGGGAAATCTGACCCGGAGGCATACCTAGATTGGGAAAAGAGGGTAGAGTTCGTATTTGAATGTCACCACTACTCCGAACAAAAGAAGGTAAGGTTGGCGGTGGTTGAATTCTTAGACTATGCTCTCATTTGGTGGGATCAATTAGTGACCACTAAAAGGAAATATAATGAGAGACCCATTGAGTCTTGGGATGAGATTAAGAGGGTCATGAGGAAGAGGTTTGTGCCTAACCACTATTATAGAGAGATGTTTAAGAGGTTACAGACTTTGAGGCAAGGGTTGAAGAGTGTGGAGGACTACTATAAGGAGATGGAGGTAGTCATGATTAGGGCAAATACCGAGGAGGATAGTGAGGCGACCATGGCACGTTTTCTTTGTGGTTTGAACAGGGAGATTCAAGATCAGGTAGAGCTTAGGCACTACTTGGATCTAGACGAGATGGTGCAAATGGCCATAAAGGTGGAGCAACAACTCAAAAGGCGTGGAGTTGGCCGCGCCAATCAAGGTGGGAGTTCGTCAACTTCTTGGCGACCAAACGTGGCAAAACGTGATGAAAGAAAGTTGTGGACAAAGCCCAAGGTTGAGACTAAGCAAGAGGCGCCTAAACAAGGAGTGCAAGGTAAATCTGAAACTCCTCTTAATCGAGCTAGAGATACTAGATGTTTTAGGTGTCAAGGGTTGAGTCATATTGCTAGTGAGTGTCCTAATAAGAGGGTGATGATTTTAAATGAATATGGTGAGTATGAGTCGCATAGTGAGGGTGATGATGATGATGAGATGCCTGCGTTAGAGGATCCTGATGAGGAATATGAGGCGGTTGTAGGTGAAGCATTAGTGACTAGGCGTATCATGAGTGCCCAAGTCAAGGAGGAGGAGACTAACCGAAGGGAAAACTTGTTCCATACTAGGTGTTTTGTGAATGACAAGGTTTGCAATCTTATCATAGATGGGGGAAGTTGTACTAATGTGGCTAGTAGCGAGATGGTAGAAAAATTGGGTTTACCTACATTAAAGCATAGTCAACCATATAGGCTTCAATGGTTGAATGATTGTGCGGAGGTGAAGGTGAGTAAACAAGTTTTGGTGTCCTTTTCTATTGGGAAGCATGTTGATGAGGTCTTGTGTGACATTGTACCCATGCATGCATGTCATATTTTGTTGGGTAGACCTTGGCAATATGATAGGCGTGTGTCACATGATGGGTTTAAGAATAAGTACTCATTTGTCTTGAAGAAGGAAACCATTGTATTACTTCCTTTGTCTCCAAAGCAAGTGTTGGAGGACCATTTGAAAAAAAAAACAGAGAGATGAGGCCGAAAGAAAGAGTGAAATAAAAAGTGAGGTGGCCTTGGAGAATAAAAAAAGAAATGGCTGAAAAAAAAAGTGATCAAAAGAGTGAGATAGCCATACAAAAAAAGAATGAGAGGAAAGAAAATGAGAGGAAAGAGGCCAAAAAGAAAACATATGGCCCAAAAAGGTGAGTTGAAACACTTGATGCACACACATGAACCACTTGTGTTGATTCTTTATAAAGAGATCCTCTTTAACACAAGTGATATAGCCGGATCCCTTCCGAGCATTGTTGTTTCACTCTTGTAGGAATTTGATGATATATTTCTGGAGGAGCTACCTCAAGGACTACCACCATTGAGGGGGATCGAGCACCAAATTGATTTGGTACCCGAAAGTGCATTGCCAAATCGTCCAGCTTATAGGAGCAACCCGGAGGAGACCAAGGAGCTTCAACGGCAGGTAAGTGAGTTGTTAGATAGGGGTTTTGTGCGTGAGTCCATGTCACCTTGTGCCGTACCTGTTTTATTAGTTCCTAAGAAAGATGGCTCATGGTGTATGTGTGTAGATTGTAGGGCAATTAATAACATTACCATTAAGTATAGGCATCCCATACCTAGACTAGATGAATTGCATGGTGCTTGCATATTTAGCAAAATTGATTTGAAGAGTGGTTATCACCAAATTAGGATGAGGGAAGGTGATGAGTGGAAAACTGCTTTTAAAACCAAATACGGTTTATATTAGTGGATGGTCATGCCTTTCGGCTTAACTAACGCTCCTAGCACCTTTATGAGGTTAATGAACCATGTTTTGCGTGCGTACATAGGAAAATTTGTTGTTGTTTATTTTGATGATATCTTAGTATATAGCAAATACTTGGATGAGCATGTTGGCCCCTTGAAACTTGTGCTAATCACACTAAGGGCTGAAAATCTATATGCTAACTTAAAGAAATGTGATTTTTGTACAAACAAACTTGTCTTTCTTGGTTTTTTGGTAAGCTCACAGGGGATACAAGTTGATGAAGACAAGGTAAGTGCTATTCGAGATTGGCCAACGCCTACTACTGTTGGTCAAGTTCGAAGCTTCCATGGCCTTGCAAGCTTCTATAGGAGGTTTGTAAAGGATTTTAGCACATTGGCAGCACCAAGTGACAGCGGTGATTAAGAAGAACGTTCCATTCTGTTGGGGCGAGGAGCAAGAGAAGTCTTTTAATCTTATTAAGCAAAAATTAATTAATGCTCCTTTACTTGTTTTACCTGATTTTTCTAACACTTTTGAAATTGAATGTGATGCTTCAGGGATAGGTATCGGTGGAGTTTTGATGCAAGGCGGACGGCCGGTAGCATACTTTAGTGAGAAGCTCAATGGAGCAGCGCTGAATTATCCCACGTATGATAAGGAGTTCTACGCACTTGTGAGGACCTTAGAGACGTGGCAGCACTACTTGAGGGCTAAGGAGTTTGTGATTCACACAGATCATGAGTCTCTTAAGCACCTTAAGGGGCAGCAGAAGTTGAACAAGTGGCATGCCAAGTGGGTAGCATTCATTGAAATATTCCCCTACATCATAAAGTACAAACAAGGTAAGGAAAATGTAGTGGCCGACGCACTATCATGGAGGTACGTACTAATCTCTACCTTGGAGTCAAAAATTTTGGGGTTTGAGCATGTGAAGGAATTGTATATGCGAGATGAGGATTTTAAGAGCTTGTTTGAAACTTGTATGCATGGTCCACATGAAAAATTTTATTTGCATCATGGTTTCTTGTTTAGAGAAGATAGGTTGTGCATTCCTAAATCATCCATTCGTGAACTACTTGTTAGGGAGGCACATGGGGGTGGTTTGATGAGACATTTTGGTGTGGCTAAAACTTTAAGTGCACTGCATGAACATTTCTATTGGCCACACATGAAACGTGATGTTGAGCGTGTTTGTGAGAAGTGCATAACTTGTAGACAAGCTAAGTCTAGGACACTACCACATGGATTATATACACCACTTCCCGTCCCTAGTGAACCTTGGGTTGATATCTCTATGGGCTTTGTTTTGGGGTTGCCTAGGACAAAGAAGGGGAGGGACTCTATATTTGTTGTTGCGGATAGGTTTTCTAAGATGGTACACTTTATAGCTTGTCACAAGACTGATGATTCCTCTAACATTGCGGATTTGTTCTTTAGAGAAGTCGTTAGGTTGCATGGCATTCCTAGGACTATTGTGTCTGACCGTGATGTTAAATTCTTAAGTTACTTTTGGAAAACACTATGGCTAAACTTGGCACCAAATTACTGTTTTCTACTACCTATCATCCTCAAACTGATGGTCAAAATGGGGTAGTTAATAGGACGTTAGGAACTTTATTACGTGCTATTCTTAAAAAGAACTTAAAGAATTGGGAAAATTTCTTGCCATTTGTTGAATTTGCTTATAATCGTTGTGTGCATTCTACTACTAGCTATTCGTTTGAAATTGTATACGGTTTTAATCCTTTGACTCCGTTGGATTTGATGTCTTTACCTGTGAGTGAAAGGTTAAACTTGGACGGCAAAAGGAAGGCTGAATTTGTTAGGGGGTTGCATGAAAAGACCAAAGCCAACATTGAGAAGAAGAATGAACAATATGCTAAGCAAGCCAACAAAGGGAAGAAGAAGGTGATATTTGAGAAGGGGGATTGGGTGTGGCTACACTTGAGGAAGGAAAGGTTCCCTGAGAAGAAACGTTCAAAGCTATTACCTAGGGGTGATGGACCATTCCAAGTCCTTGAAAGGATCAATGACAACGCCTACAAACTCGATCTACCGGGTGAGTATAACGTGAGTTCTACTTTTAATGTTAGTGACTTTTCGTTGTTTGATATAGGTGACGAACTGGATTTGAGGACAAATCCTTTTCAAGAAGGGGAGGATGATGCAAACATGGATGGTCAAGCTCCAAGGAAAGCATGGGACCCTTTAGAGTTGCCGGAGGGACCAATCACGAGGGGACGATCGAAGAGATTCAAGGAAGCATTGCAGGGGCTTATGAGCAAGGAGGAAGGACCGCTAAGTGCTGGAGGGTTTTCGATGCATGGGAGTGAGTTTGGAAGTCACAAGAACATTATTCAAGTGATAAATGAAGAAGAGGCCAGAAGCATCGGCGCCCGAGCGGCCAAAGATTACCGCTCGAGCGCCACATGTACTGCCCGAGGAGAAAACTTACAGAAAGCCTCGCGCCCGAGCAGGTAATAATCTACCGCCCGAGCGTGTATAGTCCAGAGCCCTCGGCGCTCGAGCGGTAATTTCCTACCGCCCGAGCGCGTGTCTTTTTCGAGAATATTTTAATTTCCTACTTTAGAGTTTTATTTTGTGAAGTAACTAGATTCTAGTAATCTTTTTGATATGTAAACCATATTGGACGAAATTTTACACACAATTCAGATTTCATTATTTTGATTTTTATCAAAGTTTAGAGTTTTTTCTCTCAAACGTTCAAAGCTTCGCTTTGTTATTCAGAAATCAAACTTATCAAAGTTTTTAACTTTGTGGCGTTTGTCGATCGTGCTTGTGCAGATTGTCGTCGACTAGTTCTTCGAAGGTTCGTTATAATTTCGATTATTTATCTCGTGATTATTTGTTGCTAGACTTTTCATAGTTTAGAGGTGAATATCACAACACACACACTTGATTCAAAAGATCGGGACAACAATGATTCTTTGTTTGATATTGAATTGAGGGCGCGATTCGATTTTAATCGTGTTTGCTATTCATTCGTACAAAGATTCACATCATAACAGTTGTAATTATTTCAGTCGGTTAAGCTCGTTGCCTTTGATCAGTTATTCAAATACATTTCGAAGCTTAGTTTGTCAAATCACTGAAATTTAGTTTCCAACAATTTCCCCTTTTTTGGTGATTGAAAAAACTCATAATATAATAAACTGATCTTTTGAAGTAAAAGAATTCTTTGAATCATTGTAGATAAAATAATTTCTAATGTACAGATTCGTACAAAGAAAACAAATAATCTTCAACAAATAACTGACAAAAATTTCTCTTCAGCTGTATCCTCTCTTATTCTTTCATCAACCTTGCTGCTTCCCCTTTTTTGTCAAGCACATCGACCTTGAGAGATAGAATCCTAACATCAGCTGCAATGTCTTTGACAGCAGTCAATACAGTAGTCTGCAGCAAATCAATTTTCTTTGAGACAGATAGCTCCGTGGATTCAACTCTCTTGCTGATTGAGTCTTGAGTAAGAGAAAAACTTTCAGCTAGGCCTCTATTCTTTTTAAGCTCGTCAATTGCAGATGAGTTGGAAGTCACAGCTGTTTGAATAGATTTCAGTTTGCCTGAATTAAATTCACTGGAGGAGTTCAACTTCAGAGAATGAGAAAGCTGAGTGTTTTGAATCCCTTTATTTCTTGCATTATTTTGGACATGTTGAGTTGAATGTCCTGAATTTCTTCAAGGACCAAATCCATGTCTAATGATGGATGAGGAGATACTGGTACAGACGGCCCTAGTTCCTGTTCCTTGGTAGATTGATCAAATATCACCAAAGTCCGGTAAGAAACCTCTGTTTACTCATGTGTCAGCTCTGGCACGTCTTCCACACTGACTTCTTGTTGAACTGGAGGAGAATAAGATTGATTAGGAGCAGTAGATGGACTGCCCTGCTAATTCAGTTGCAGATCTGCGGTAGTTTCAGTTAGAGGGTCAGTGACTGATGGTTCTGACTGTTGGTCAACTGAATCTAGATGCGGTTCTTCAACATGCAACTGAGCTTCCTCAGTGACAACATTTTCTACAGTTGTCTCAACATTTGATTGAATAGGCACGTCAGTTTGAACCTCTTGTTCAGCAGACACAGGGATAAGAGCATCTGTAGCTGCTTGATCAGTTGAGAGATCAACTGATTCTGTTGAAGGCACATTTTCTTGAAATTCTCGGGCAACTGACTGAATGATCTCATCGATATTGGCAAGTGTCAAGTCAGCGTCCGAGTAAAGTTGATGATCAGCAGCAGAAGATGGTGGCACATCCTGAGTTGGCTCTACTGATGTAGCAGCAGCTTGTACAGGGGATGGCTCTCTGTGCTGATATGGCAATTCATCTTCTTCATCATCGGAAATACCTTCATGATTGATTAGTTCTTGATCCGTTTCCCAAAATATTATCTGCGATTGAAGAGCAATAAGATCGTTGTCCAACTGAGTGAGCACATCTCGATCATTATAGGCAGTTGGACTTGTGGGAATATAATTGGCTTTGAGCTTTTCAATCAGTTGGCCCAATTTCTCGGCTCTGATTTGATCAAAGAAATAGTTCTTTCTCCCCAATGCCTCAACTATTGTAGCAGCTTTGACCATTCTGAGAACACTTGCCTCCAGCTTGATGAATGTATTCAGCTTTGACTTCTATTTCAGCTGTTTAGCAAAAGTGTGCGTTCTGAACCTCGTCCATGCATCATAAACCTTGAGTTTTGATTCAGCAAAAGCATCGACATGTTCCCATATGAGGCCACAGTGAGTCTGAATGTCATTTGATGGAATGGGCTCTTCAATCAACTAGCCCTTTCCTTTCTCATCGGAAAGAATATGTGGAATGTTCAGTCATGAGTGAGTAGTGTCCACTCGTTCCTGAATTATGATTCCTTTTGGAAGAGCAGGAGCAAGTATTGTAGGTCGTTTGATTTGGATCAAAGGAGCTGAAGCTTTTCCTGATTCCTTTTTCTTATCATCTGGAATATATTTCAAGGGAATAGCCTGAATAGGCTGTTGAGCATTTGATGGCTTCAACCCCTCAGTAGTGAAAGATGCCAACATTGCTACTGGCTTTGTCTTCTGCGTCCTTTGTTTCTTGCTAATCAACTGATAAGGTGTTTTCTCAGAATCTGATCCACTGACGATCAGTTTTCTCTTGGTGGTCTTCAATTGTGCCAAAGTCTTGTCCTTTTTAACTGATTTGGGAGCAGCATGCTGAGTCTCAATATCCTTTTTTATCTTAACAAACTGATCAGGAGAGATGTCCAGTTTGGTCTTTGGTGGCTGAACATTCTTGGCATTGAAGATTTTGAATTTTGATGATCTCTCTGAATCATCAGCCACCAACCCTTTGACTTTCATCAAATAAAACAGCTGAACAGCAAATCCTTTGGACTGCTTGCTGGATTGAAACATATTCTTCAAGATGTTGAAGATAAGTTGTTTCCAGTTAAGTCTTCGTCCAGCCATGATGACAGTACTAGTTTGAAATTTCTCCAAAGTAAGTGCAGCAAAATATCCTGCTTTCGCCAATAGCCCCTTGGCTACAATATCGGCCAGCAACTGAATCTCATGCTTCAGTTCCTTCGTTGGATCAGAAAATTTGATTTTCTGTCCATCAGCAGAGAGTAGGATTTGCATCTCTTCGACATCAGATTCTTTGACTTCAGCAAGATGTGCAAGTCCATCAGAAGGCAACAAGAACATTTCTCCAAAAGAATCTTCAGAGATGGTCAACAACTGACCATTGACAATAGAAATGATGCTTCCATGAGAATTGATCTTTCCATTGGAGTAGAAGTCTTGAAGTTCCTTTGGGTAGATCTCCTGTGAAGATTGCCCCAAAAATGTCCTCAGCCCAGCTGATTCGAGCTTCAGAAATATGTTTTTGACATCGGCTTCTCCGATTGATAGAACTGATCCAAAGTTGATAGCCACAGCATTCAACATGTGAGCGAGAATTTGATTTGCCATTTGAAGTCAATGATTTCCTGAGAAAAAGAAAGCTTGAATTTTTTTTACCTTTGAGAATTTTTAGTAAGCGTAAGGAAGAAGAACTGAAATAGAGCAGGTAAAGTACTAATGTACATGACTGTTCGAATTATTGGACACGTTTCAGTCCAGGAAATACTGGAAAAAAAAACGTGTGTACGTGTGGTAAAATCGTGTTGAAAATACATGGTTTAAAAGGGTCCACGTTTCAACTTATCATTGCTGAAAGATAGCATTTAATGCTTGATAAACAGTCACGTCACTAAATTTGGAATAAAAAATGGTTAATTTGTTAACTTATGTGAGAAGATTAGTAAAATAATCAGCTGAACGATCAGTTGTGAAACTGTGTCTTTTCAGTTGAGAATTTACTAACTGTTGTCTTCTCAGTTAACCTTTTAAATCAATATTCCCCCTTAATAAATGCATATAAAGATTATGAGAAATTTAAGCAAGAAGAATTAAATAAAATCCTATTCTTAGAAGGTTAATCGTCTGCTGTAATGACTTTGTCCTTTCATCTTCCTCGACCATGTGCTATAAATAAGAGTAGCTCAGTTAGTCTTAAACATATCAGTAAATAATATTCAGCTGCTAGAATGGCAGGTGCAGGTAGCTCAAAGACTCCAGACATGGCTGAAGACTTCATGAGCTCAGCTTTGGAAAAACGAAAGTCTGAGATGGAACATGAAGTCTTCCATAAAATCCTTCGCTACTGGGAGGAGCTGCAAGGACTCCAGTTTCTCCAAGAGTGTGTGATGGCTACCACTCCCAGACTAATGGCAAAACTGGAGAAATATCGGGAACGCTTGCATTCTGTTAACACGGTGGACATCTTTGACGAAGACAATGTCTACCAGCTGATGCTCTACAAGGAAAGGAGGATCCTAGAGCGTATAGCTGACTCCGATAGCTTCCTTAAGACTTCCAACGGTGATTTAAACAGTTGGTTGAACAAGTGGAGGTTTTTGTTCAGGAAGAGTTGTATGATGTAATTCGCACCAATTTCTTCAAGTGAATAAAATGTTTATTTCGTTTATCTTTGTCTTTTATTTTCCTGCAATAGTTACTCTCATCAGTTGATAAGTAATTTATAAACTGAACATAATAACTGACAAATGATTAACTGACATCAGTTGAAACTCAAATGGATAAAAGAACAAACTGAATGAACAGTGACTGACAATAGAAATGATAGATGACACAAATTAATTAACAACTGATATATCAACAGCAAAACTGATTAGGATAAATCAATTAATCCAAGTATATTGCGAAAGTGAGAAAACTTAGTCTCGGGCAATGGTTTGGTGAAGATATCAGCTGCTTGCTGCTCAGTTGAGACATATTCCAGTCGTATGTCCTTCTTCAAGGCATGATCTCTGATGAAGTGATGCCTGACATCTATGTGCTTGGTCCTCGAGTGAAGAACTGGATTGTAGGTAATAGCAATCGTGCTTGTATTGTCATAGAATATGGGCGATACTTTAGCGTCAACTCCATAATCTCTCAGTTGTTGCTGAACCCATAGCAGTTGTGCACAGCAGCTTCCAGCAGCAAGGTATTATGCTTCAGTTGTGGAAGTTGCTATGGATGTTTGCTTCTTGCTGAACCAAGAGATCAATCTGTCTCCTAGAAACTGACATGATCCATTTGTACCTTTACGATCAAGTTTACATCCTGCATAATCTGCATATGAATATCCAACGAAATTGAAAGATGAGTCTTTAGAATACCATAACCCAACATTTTGTGTGCCCTTAAGATATTTTAAAATACGCTTGGCAGCTGAAAATGTGATTGCATAGGATTTGCCTGAAATCTAGCACACATACAGACAGCAAATACAATATCAGGACGACTAGCAGTTAGGTACAATAATGAACCTAATAAACCTCTGTAAAGTGTCGCCTCAACTGATATTCCCCCTTGATCAGTCAAGTTTTACTGATGAGCACATGGGAGTACTTGCAGCTGAACATGATTCCATGCCAAATTTCTTCAGCAACTCCTTCGTGTATTTAGTTTGACTAATAAAAGTGCCTGTCTCTAGTTGCTTCACTTGCAGTCCAAGAAAGAATGTCAGTTCACCCATCATGCTCGTTTAAAATTTTTCCTACATCAACTTAGAAAATTTCTCGTATAATTTGGGGTTAGTTGACCCAAATATGATGTCATCAACATAAATTTGAACGAGTAAAATGTGATCATTCTTTGAAAATTTGAACAATGTCTTATCAACTGATCCAACAGAAAAATCATGATCAATTAGGAATTTTGAAAGAGTTTCATACCAAGCTCTTGGAGTTTGTTTAAGACCATATAATGCTTTGTTCAAATAGTAGACATGATCATGGAAATGATGATTGACAAAACCGGGAGGTTGTTCAACATAGACTTCCTCTTGCAACTGTCCATTCAGTAATGCACTCATTACATCCATCTGGTACACTTTGAAGTTCTTGAATGATGCGTAGGCAAGGAATATTCTGATAGCTTCCAATCTTACAACTGGTGCATATGTTTCATCATAATCAATTCCTTCTTCTTGCCTATATCCTTGTGATACCAGTCTCGCCTTGTTGCGCACAACTGAACCATCTTCGTTCAGTTTATTCTTGTATACCTATTTTGTACCTATAACAGTTTTTGAAATTGGTCTTGGAACTAGGTTCCAGACATTGTTATGGGTAAACAGATTCAGGTCTTCTTGCATTGCATTTGTCCAGTTTGGATCAGCAAGAGCTTCATCAGTTTTCTTCAGTTCCAATTGTGATACAAAAGCTGAATGAATAAATAGATTGAGCATTTGATTCCTTGTTCTTATCGGGTCAGATGGATTACCTATCACCAATTCTGGAGGATGTGATTTCTTCCATCTGAGTTCAGCGTTTGTTGCTTCTGTATCAGCAATTTCTTAAGTAGGCAACTGAATGTTTTCAGTTTCAATTGGAGTTATTTTAGTTGGTAACTGAATATCATTTCTTTGCTCTTCCAACTGATTTTCAGGAACTATTTCCTGTTCAACTGTTTGATCAACTATTACAGGTTCAGGTGTTTGAAAGATGTTTCGATTGATATGATTTTCTTCTTCATGATCATCCTCCAAACTGATATCTGTAAATCAATCAACTAGCTCAACAGGATCAGTTGGCTTATCAGTTAGAACATTTTCATCAAAAACAACATGTATAGACTCTTCAACATTTAGTGTGCTTTTGTTCAAGACTCTATGTGACACCCTAAAAATAAAGGTGCATAAATGCATTTAGTATAAATTTTACTATTTTCACTTTTAAAATTTTATCACATTATTTTTCGGTACAAATTTTATTTGTCCAAAATATCTAGAATTACATTAAAATAAATCACAATACACTTAAAAATTCATCAAGCACTATGAGGTTCTCATTCCAAAATCAAATACCCAAAATATAATAAAATATTATAATTAAACTCAACATATATGTTAAGTAATTAATAAAAATAATTATTAAGTTCAATATAAGATAATTAGGTTCAATAATTAGATACACGAATATAATAATATTAAGTTTGGATAAACATAATATTTTTTTCATTTAATAAATAAATAAAAATAAAAAAATTAATAAAAGGATAAGCATGGAATCGGCTACATATATAGCTGCACTCTTCATTTTCAACCACCAAAGAAAGAAACAGAGGGTGAAAAAAAAGAAAGAAGAAAGGAAGAAGGGAAGAAGAGAAGAAAATAGAAGAAAGATCTACACCATTTTCCGAAAAATCCCAATAAATCACCAACTACTCACCACATATCGTAAAGCAACATAGCACTGGAGGTGACGTAAGAGAATCGAGCAAAAACAAGAAAATCAAACAATGATAGTCCGCAAAACGACAACGGTATCCCGTATTCAAGCTAGGTACTTTTCGCTCATTTTTCTTATAGCTACACACCAAACTAGAGGTCGGCTTGAACATAATAGTTGCACCTCTTGTTGCATAGATGAGGTACATACCGCCCGTCGTCCCAAAATATTTCCTGAACTAACATTTTCGGAATGCCGAAGTACATTAGTTAACCATACGATGATATTTAATTCTGGTATTGATCAGGTAGGAATTTGAAATTACTTTCAACGTAAGAATTCAAGATCATAAAAAGTTACATATGCTGGAAAAAAACAGGCCGCGCGTGGTCGCCGGAGGGCCACCTACGCTCCGTAACCGTTGGTGCGTGTATCTCACGCGCCGCCGTATCGCCGGTTTTCCGGCGGCCGAACTTTTCTGGTGATATTTCCGACTTTTTGGCCAACTTTCGTAATGTTTGGAGATACCTTCTGTAATGCCCGAAATTTTTATCTGTTAATCTACGAAATGATTTATTATGAATTGATATGATTAGGAGAGGATTAATCGGGACACGATTTGATTTGGCATGAAATGATGTATGTGCGAGGACAGTACACCTCGCGCATATGCGCGACCAGGAGGCGCGCATATGCGCGAGATGGGCAGAGGGCCTCGCGCATATGCGCGAAGTGAGTGCGCGCATATGCGCGAGTTTGTGCAAGGAAAATTGCGAGTCCAGAGAACCTCGCGCATATGCGCGGTGATGGGGTGCGCATATGCGCGAGCTGCCGAGAAGTTTATTGCGGAGACCAGTAGGTATTGCGCATATGCGCCGGTTGAGGTCGCGCATATGCGCGAGACGTGCAGCACATAGAATGAGCCACTTGTTCTTTCCCATGCAATTTATATGTTAAGCTATTCTTTTCCTTCGAGATTTAGCAGCAAAAATCGAGGATAGCTTCAGAGAAATTACGCCTTTTCATATTTTAGATTTGTGATTGTGCAAGATCCGTCCGTCAGAATTTCAATCCGACTTCAGTATTGTGTTCCGATCGACACCGGCTGTAACTGGACGTAAGTTTTACTACGTTTTGTTGTATTTTGAAATTATGGTATTTCCAGAATCAGATAGGATTTATATATGATGTTCTTGACATGTTAGACATCGTAGAATTGAAGCCAGATTGAGAAATAGATTGATTATGAAATTGTTATGATTTTTCAGAGTATATCGATCGATATTGAACATATTTGAATTATGAATGGATTACAAATTCTATTGGATATGAGTTATGGATTGTAATTATTATTTGTTGATATTGTATTGACGGGGATATCGGGATTGTTCCGTTATGCCGTTGGTTTTGAGTTAAATCCAGATTGATCGGATTGGTATTGATTTGAGCAGTATATTGATATGGTATTATTTATATTGTCATTTCCAGATTGAGTGTTGACAGACTTTGAATACCAGAGGAGAACGTCATCAGAACTGCAATAAAAGAAAGGTATAAGTCAATGTGGTACCGGGAGAACGACTCGAGTATAATATACTTGAGTTTCCCTAAATCACATACTTATTGTTATTGTGTGCATCGATTTTTGAATTGATATGCTTGTTCTATTGATTTATAGAAAGCATAAATTAGACGAGTGATCTTATGACATAGGTGCCGATAGTGATGGAATCGTCACTGGCACATTGCACATTGTCACAAGATAGTGAATTGGCGAAAGTGCCAAAGTCTGTGACGGATAGGTCAAGACATCGGATGTTTGGTTATATCGATGTTGAATAGAATTATAGTTTCTTCTATTACTGAAATTCAATATAGGAATGCCAACGTCTGAAAACCGGGATCCCTAGACTAGGATTGAGTCTAGTCTGAGACGTGGAGTCACGAGCCTGATTGACGATTTTATATTGGTTATGTTTCAGATTTTGATACATGTTACTGATATCTGTTACATGCTTTTACATTGTTTATATGATTGCAAGTTTTGTTGATTTATAATGGGATGTATTTCTCACCGGAGTTATCCGGCTTTTGTCGTGTTTGTATGTGTGCATGGCAACAGGTGGGACAGGATCGAGGTCGAGGAGATGAAGAGAGATTGTGATTAGAGTGGAGACTACGGACCTTTGTTAGAGATAGGGTTTGGACACTTGATATTTAGTTGTTAAACCTTAGTTTGAATGATTTCATATAGTACAAGACTTGTACTTTAATACTGACATGTATATTAGAATGTATTCCATTATGTTCCGCATTTAATACTGTATTTTTTAAAAAAAATTAGAACCTGTTTATTATAATTGATTAAATTATCCCAATAATGATTAAGAACATGATTAGCGTCTGGGTCCCCACACCTTCTAATTAATATGAATTTTGCAAACTTAAGTAAAATCAACCGGGTTAAATTTTGAATAAAAAAATAATCTAGAAATGATCAGCTAGTTACTTAAAAACTCTAACATATAAATATCATTCATAATATATTTTTAGGACTTGCTCCAACAACTCAAATTATTAATCAAGCCTAAACTGTAAGTTATTAGGTGAGGAAATTACTATTCATTCTTCTATTAAAACCTTTGGCATTTGGCCTGAAAATTTCAATAGCATTTATTTAATGTTCAAATATCATATACAATTCATTTCAATTACTGATATATTTTCTTGTATATTTATGAATGGATTGATATACCATTAATGAATGGAGTCATGGACAACGGATTTCGGTCCGGAAATTGAGTCCACTGGACAACGTGGCTTCGGCTCGGAAAATGAGTCCAATGAACAACGGGTCAAAAGTCCCGGGTATATGGTTCATCTAAACAACGCGCACCGAATATTTCGGTCCGGAGAATGGTTCACCCGGCTCGTAAAATGCTCAATTAGAGCCACCAATGTTAATTTATGGAATTTTCATTTATCTATTATTTTATTGCATATCATTCATAATATCTAAATTGTTATGCATATTATTTCATGCATAATTATGATGAAGTGTTATTTAAAAGCCATATACTAATTTAAACTCACTAAGTCCTCAAAGACTTAACCCTCTGTTTCTTTTCGTCTATTGTAATTTCCAGACACAGGAACCCCCGAATTGGAACAAGAGAAAAATAACTGAAGCTGAAATAAGAGCATTTGAAAGTTGGGATGATCTGTTTATAAATGAATGTTAAACTTCCGTTGTAACATAATTGTACATATAAATGTTAAACTTCCGCTGTAACATAATTGTACATATTTGAAATAAGAATGTAAATATTTGTAGATAATCTTTAAATTATAATAGAAAATATTTAAATTTTTATGTACAATATATTTCTAATAATAATAATGGTAAAAATAAAAATAGAAGTTCAATAAAGAAAGATTGTAAAAAAATGTGGCACTTAGGAAGGGAATAATTATGAATTCCTAAACCGGACGCCACAGATGTGGTATCAGAGCCTAGGTTTCTTAGAACATATATATAGGAGCCTAAGGTTTATTATAATGTCATACGTTAATCTTTATGTTGTCTTCATAATTGAAATGTTTTCCTTTCAGGATGACGGAGTCTAGTGGGACATCAAGAAATAAACAAACTATAATCATCAAACAATGGAGGAAGAATTAACAAAATTAAGCAAAGAAAACTCGGATTTGAAATGCCTAGTGAACATGTATCGGGAGCATTTTGAAACCTTTGGAACAACTGAAACTTTTCATGGATTTATTGAAGAATGGATGAGGACTGATAATCTAGCATATCAGGGAGAATTAAGTCATGTACTGTATGAAAGAGACCGCACTATTATATACTTACTAGACATGCATGAATTCTATGACCGAGGTTTGATTAGTTTCTTAAAGGGAGTATCACACCCTTCGATCCACATTGACCACTTAATCATGCATGGGCGTGAACTGGTTTATCAATCTAGAACCTGGTGTTATCGGTCCATCTTACACAAATCAAGCTAATCAGACCACAGCACCTCCCATCACTAACACATTTGAAATCGGAGGTAGTAGTATTCTAGAGTATGTACCAGCCTCTTTTGCAGAATATTCTGGAATCATAAACACAACAATAGATCAAGACCCTTTATGATAAAGATTATCTGTTGCAGTCACCGGAAGTTGAATTTCTTCCTGACCCCATGTGGGAAAACTTTGTATTCGGAGTAGATGAATTTATTCCAATGACTATCCTACCTGAAAGTGAAAATGAAAATGAGCTTAGTTATGAACCGGAACCATTTGAACCACATACATCACGGTCGAATACGGATCAAAATGTTACCATGGGAACCACAGGCACAAACGAAGGCTCGAGCCACACAACTTTTATAGATCTCTCCGACGACGAATGAAGAAAATGACTATTTGGCACTAGTATATAACTAGTATTAATAATCATCATCTTTTGTAGGCATGATGATTATCATGGTCATCATTTTTTGTAGGCATGATGACTCAGTTTGCTTGTTCTGATTGTATTTTGCTTGGATATTGTAAATATTTGAAACATGTCTTGTTTATAAATAAAACTAACTGTTTACCCTCTGACATAACTATGTACATTCATTGCAAGATATGTTCATATTTTATATTTATGTGTTTAGAATGACGTCTTCACAAAATAGTACTCAAGCCAGAATCGGACAAGACATCCCCCCACCAAATGACCACAACTCGGAAACTGGTGGAAATTCCAGAAACGCTCAACACAATCCCCCCCAAGAACAAAACATACAAAATATGTTTGAAATAATGCATCAATTTATGCAGTTTTGTCAGCAAAATCAACCACGACCTCATGATCAATCTCAAGAAAATCACATTGAGGCAAATGATCGAGCTCTTGAGAGATTTTTGAGATTCAAGCCGCCAAAGTTTGAAGGCAAACCAGATGCGTATCAAGCAGAATCTTGGCTAAGCAAAATCAACAAAATATTCTCTATTCTTAATTATTCTGAAGAACAAAAGGTAAATTTTTCCACTTACTTATTTGAAGAAGCGGCTCATAACTGGTGGCGTACGGTGGAACATAAATGGACAAAGAACCACACCCCAAAAATGTGGGACAATTTTCTGCAAGAATTCGAAGGTAAATATATAACTCAAGTTATATTAAATACCCGAGAACGTGAATTTATGGATTTAGTCCAAGGTGACATGACCGTAGCTCAATATGAGGCAGAATTTCACCGTCTTATACATTATGCACCACATTACATGGAAGATGAGGTAAGAAAAAGAAAAAAAATTTGTTCAAGGATTAAAGCTCAATATTCGTTGGGCAACACTGTCCACAGAAGTTACCAGTTATGTTCTTGCTGTTAATCAAGCCCTACAAGTGGAAGAAGACATCAAGGCACTTCTTAAAAAAGAGGAAGAAGAAAAGAAAATCAGGAAGCCCAACCTTTTTGAGGATAACCGGAAAAGAAAATTTGAAAAGAGAACACAACCAGTCAGGCAAGGAGAAGCTGTCAAAGGAAAAATTCCAAGAAACAACAATAAAAATTGTGGATATTGTGGATTACCAAATCATGAAGAAGAAAAGTGCTAGAGAAAAGGTGGGAAATGTCTTATTTGCGGAAGTGAGCAACACCGTATTCAAGATTGTCCAAAAAGAACGCAGAAGACCCAACCCACAACAAAGCCAAAGATACCTGCTCGAGCCTATGCCCTCTTAGGAAACCAAGAAGATGTTGACCCCACTGCAGTCGTTGAAGGTACTGTTACCATATTATCCAGTTCTGCAAAAACTTTATTTGACCCAGGAGCTACTCATTCTTTTATCTCAAAAGTTTTTGTACGTAAATTACCACTGTTATTTGAGCAGCTACCATATAGCTTCGAAATTTTTTCTCACCTTTAGGGACAACGATGATTACTGACATCATTTACAAAAACTGCCCCTTAAACTTCCAAGAAAAAGAATATCTAGTAGATTTGATTGAATTACCCATCAAGAACTATGATATTATTCGTGGAATGGACTGGTTATATAGACACCAAGCCCAACTCAATTGCTACACAAAAGAAGTTTATCTTCAAACTTCTCATCCAATCATTTCCAAAGCTAACCATACCATGGGAATAGTATCAACCGCAGAAGCTAGGGCTATATGAAAAGATAACGGACAAGGATTTCTAGCTTATTTGATAAATAAGTCAAAAGATCGAATCAAGATCTCAGAAAATCTCAATTGTACAAGAATTTCCAGAGGTTTTTCCTGAAGAGATCAATGCTTTACCTCCTCAGAGAGACGTAGAATTTTCCATTGATCTAATACCTGGAGCACAACCCAGATCTAAAACTCCGTACCGAATGGCACCTTCAGAGTAAAAAGAAATAAAACTTTAGTTACAAGAGCTCATGGACAAGAAATACGTCCGGCCTAGTACATCTCCATGGGGTGCTCCTATATTATTTGTCAAAAATAAAGATGGAACTATAAGGATGTGCATTTATTATCGAGAACTTAACAATGTTACATCAAAAACAAATATCCTCTCCCGCATATCGAAGAATTGTTTGATGTTTTACAAGGATCTCAAATATATTCAAAACTTGATTTGCGACAAAGATATTACCAATTGAGAATTTAAGGAGGATGAAATCTCCAAAACGGCTTTTAATACCCGTTATGGACACTATGAGTTTGTGGTAATGCCATTCGGATTAACCAACGCTCCTGCAACTTTCATGGATACGATGCATCGAATATTTCAACCATTTTTGGACAAATTCGTTGTCATATTCATAGATGACATTTTGATATTTTCAAGAAGTCATGAGGAACATGCTCAACATTTACGATTGATTCTCAAAACTTTGAAAGAGCATCAATTGTATGCCAAATTCAGTAAGTATGAATTTTGGCTAGAAAAAGTGTCATTTCTTGGCCACTTTATCTCTAAGAAAGGAGTGGAAGTAGATCCTGCAAAAATAGAAGCCATATCTCGTTGGAAACAATCAATCAACATCACAGAAATTAGAAATTTACTCGGTTTAGCAGGATACTACCGAAGATTCATTAAAGATTTTGCAAAAATTGATGTCCCCCTGACACAACTAACTCGCAAAGACAACCATTTCTTATGGAATGATGAGTGTGAGAAAATTTTTTGCAAATTAAAAAAAATGCTTACCAGTACACCTGTATTAGCTTTACCAGAAGGGACAGAAGGATTTGTGGTTTACACAGATGCCTCAAAAGAAGGCTTTGGATGTGTATTAATGAAAAACGATAAAGTTATTGCATATGCATCTAGAAAATTAAATAATAACCAGTTAAATTATCCAACTCATGATCTAGAATTATGAGCAATAGTGTTTGCATTAGCAAAATGGAGACACTACTTGTACGGTTCCACTTTTGATATTTATACAGACCACAGACGCCTGAAGTATTTATTTACTCAAAAAGAGCTGAACATGAGGCAAAAAAGATGGATTGAATTTTTGGAAGATTACGATTGTTCCATTCTTTATCAATCAAATAAAGCTAATGTAGTGGCTGATGCTTTAAGTAGAAAGATTAGCATGGCTTGTTTGAAAATGAAAGAAGAAAGAGAATGGGTACACATCCATTCTCGTGGGCACTTGGCTGGATTGATAATCGAACCTGAATTTCATACCAGAATTAAGCAAAATCAAGATTTGGACCAAGAAGTTTCAAAACTCCGTACTGATACCAATTTCGTCACCAATTCACAAGGAATACTATGCTATCATGACCGTATTTGTGTGCCTAGCTCAATGAAAAAGGAAATAATGGAAAAATCACATCAGTCTCGGATCAGCATTCATCCAGGAGGATCTAAGATGTACCAAGAAATGAAAAAACACTTCTGGTGGAAAGGAATGAAACGAGATATTGCATATTTCATTTCACAATGCCTATCTTGCCAAATGATAAAGGCTGAACATCAAAGACTAGCAGGTCTTTTGCAACCTCTTCCTATACCAGAATGGAAATGAGATCAAATAACTATGGACTTTGTGACCGGATTACCCCAGCTCCCAGGAGGTTTTAATAGCATATGGGTAATCGTTGATCTCTTGACCAAGTCAGCACATGTCATACCCATAAGTCACAAATATGGCGTGGAAAAACTGGCTGAACTCTATCAGAAGGAAATTATACGGTTACATGGTATCCCCACTACTAGGGATCTAAACGATCCAAACCAAACCAAACAGTATCAGGCTTGATCTTGGTTTGTTTAAAATTGTTTGAGGCTCGAGCTCAAGCTCGAGCTCGATTCGAGCTTCTATTATCAGGCTCGAGCTTGGTTTGTATTGAAATTACTGAGCTCGTTAAAAGCTCGAGCTTGGTTCGTTAAAAGCTCGTTTAGCATGTTAATCAAGCCAGGCTCGAGCTCGGCTCGTTAAAAGCTCGTTTAACATGTTAATCAAGCCAGGCTCGAGCTTGATTCATTAATAGCTCGTTTAACATGTTTAACAAGCCTGGCTTGAGCTCGTCTCGTTTTCGAGCTCGATAAGCATAGAATAGAGCTTGAGTTTGAGTTTGAATCGAGCTTGTTAAAAATTAAATATATCTATAAACTAATTTTAAATCGGACATAAAAATGTAAATTCATTCATAGATAACCAAAACGACACAAATAAGAGCAAAACAAAAACATAAATAAGTATATTATAGAACATTCCAAAATCATGTTTGCAAGCCACCTAAACGAGCCGAGCTCGAGCTCGAGCTCGCGAGCCTATTATCGAACATGTTTGCGAGCTCAAAAGCCGAATATCCTTAGGCTTGAGCTTGGTTTGATTAAATTTTCGAGCTCAAAATCGAGCTTGGGTTTGGTTTGATATGATTAACAAACAAACTCAAACGAGCTTTTTATCGAGCCGAGCTTCGAATAGCTCGTAAACTGTTTGGTTCATTTACATCCCTACACTACCATAGTATCTGATAGAGATCCGAAGTTTACGTCAAGATTATGGAAAAAACTTCAGGAATGCCTTGGTACCAAATTAAATTTTAGCACATGAGCACATCCGCAAACTGATGGTCAGTCTGAATGAACCATTCAAATATTAGAAGACATGCTTCGCGCATGTGTGCTGGATTTTGGGGAAAACTGGGGAAAACATTTGCTTCTAGTTGAATTTTCATACAACAATAGTTATCAATCCTAAAAAAAATGGCGCCATATAAAGCATTATATGGAAGAAAATGTCGCTCTCCTCTTAACTGGGATATGGATGAATGGAGAGGCAAAAAAGAATGGACAAGAACGAGCAATCAGGCCTGACATTATACAAGAATTTATCGACAAAATACAACTTATCAAGCAACAAATACAAACAGCTCAAAATCGACAAAAGAGTTATGCAGATAAGAGGCGGAAAGATTTGAAATTTGAAGTCGAAGATTTCGTATTACTAAAAGTATCACCAAGAAAATAAATCTAGCATACTAGAAAGAAAGGAAAGTTGCATCCTCGATTTGTTGGACCTTTTGAAGTAATAGAACGAATAGGCACTGTGGCTTATCGTCTATCTCTACCTGAAAATATATCTGGTATACATAACGTATTCCACGTATCACAATTAAGGAAATGCAAAGTAGACTCAGCCCAATTAGTTGACCACCAACAGATAGATCTGGAAGAAAATCTAACATATGAAGAACAAACTGCGAAGATTTTGGACCAAAGAATAAAGGAACTTCGTGGTCGACCAATTCAGTTGATAAAAGTCTTATGGAAAAACCACAACATTGAAGAAGCAACGTGGGAAACGGAGAAAGATATGAGATGTCAATATCTTCATTTATTCCAATAACTCTTAAATCTGGGGACCAGATTTTTAAAAGGAGGGGATATTGTGACAACCTAAAAACAAAGGTGCATAAATGCATTTAGTATAAATTTTACTATTTTCACTTTTAAAATTTTATCACATTATTTTTCGATAAAAATTTATTTGTCCAAAGTATCTAGAAATACATTAAAATACATCAAAATACACTTAAAAATTCATCAAGCACTATGAGGTTCCCATTCCAAAATCAAATACCCAAAATATAATAAAATATTATAATTAAAATCAACATATATGTTAAGTAATTAATAAAAATAATTATTAAGTTCAATATAAGATAATTAGGTTCAATAATTAGATACATGAATATAATAATATTAAGTTTGGATAAATATAACATTTTTTTCATTTAATAAATAAATAATAAAAATAAAAAAAATTAATAAAAGGATAAGCATGGAATCGGATATACATATATAGCTGCACTCTTCATTTTCAAACCACCGAAGAAAGAAACAGAGGGTGAAAAGAAAGAAAGAAGAAAGGAAGAAGGGAAGAAGAGAAAAAAATAGAAGAAAGATCTCTATCATTTTCCGAAAAATCCCAATAAATCACCAACTACTCACCTCATATCGTAAAGCAACATAACACTGGAGGTGACATAAGAGGATCAAGCAAAAACAAGAAAATCAAACAAAGATAGTCCGCAAAACGGCAACGGTATCCCGTATTCAAGCTAGGTACTTTTCGCTCATTTTTCTTATAGCTACACACCAAACTAGAGGTCGGCTTGAACATAAAATTTGTACCTCTTGTTGCATAGATGAGGTACATACCTCCCGTCGTCCCAAAATATTGCCGGAACTAACATTTTTTTTGGAATGCCGGAGTACCTTAATTAACCATACGACGATATTTAATTCTGGTATTGATCGGGTACAAATTTGAAAATACTTTCAACGTAAGAATTCAAGATCATAAAAAGTTACATATGCTGAAAAAAACCAGCTGCGCGTGGCCGTTGGAAGGCCACCTACGAGCCGGAACCGTCAGCGTGTGTATCTCACGCGCCGCCGTATCGCCGGTTTTCCGGCGGCCGAACTTTTCTGGTGATATTTCCGATTTTGTGGACAGCTTTCGTAATGTTTGGAGATACCTTCTAATTAATATGAACTTTGCAAACTTAAGTAAGATTAACCGGGTTAAATTTTGAACAAAAAAATAATCTAGAAATGATCAGCTAGTTACTTAAAAACTCTAACATATAAATATCATTCAAAATATATTTTTAGGACTTGCTCCAGCAACTCGGATTATTAATCAAGCTTAAACTGTAAGTTATCAAGTGAAAAAATTACTATTCATTCTTCTATAAAAACCTTTGGCATTTGGCTTGGAAATTTCAATAGCATTTATTTAATGTTCAAATATCATATACAATTCATTTCAATTACTGATATACTTTCTTGTATATTTATGAATGGATTGATATACCATTAATGAATGGAGTCATGGACAACGGATTTCGGTCCAGAAATTGAGTCCACTGGACAACGTGGCTTCGGCCCGGAAAATGAGTCCAATGAACAACGGGTCAAAAGTCCCGGGTATATGGTTCATCTGAACAACTCGCACCGAATATTTCGGTCCGCAGAATGGTTCACCCGGCTCGTAAAAATTGCTCAATTAGAGCCACCAATGTTAATTTATGGAATTTTCATTTGTCTATTATTTTATTGCATATCATTCATAATATCAAAATTGTTATGCCTATTATTTCATGCATAATTATGATGAAGTGTTATTTAAAAGCCATATACTAATTTAAACTCACTAAGTCCTCAAAGACTTAACCCTCTGTTTCTTTTCGTCTATTGTAATTTCCAGACACAGGAACCCCCGAATTGGAACAAGAGGAAAATAACTGAAGCTGAAATAAGAGTATTTGAAAGTTGGGAGGATCTGTTTATAAATGAATGTTAAACTTCCGCTGTAATATAATTGTACATATGAATGTTAACCTTCCGCTGTAAAATAATTGTACATATCTGAAATAAGAATGTAAATATTTGTAGATAATCTTTAAATTATGGTAGAAAATATTTATATTTTTATCTACAATATCTTTCTAATAATAATAATGGTAAAAATAAAAATAGAAGTTCAATAAAGAAAGATTGTAACAAATGTGGTATTAGTAAGCGAATAATTATGAATTCCTAAACCGGACGCCACACTCTATAAGCTTTGCTAACTGATGAATATCCCAGAAATATTCCCTATGTAGATTTAGCATCAAAGGCTTTTAAATTATTTTTGTCATTGTCAAGAATAAAACATCTGCAGCCGAATATTTTGAAGTAAGAAACCACACTTTTTCATCCATGCCAGATCTCGTAAGGTGTTTTCAAATGATTTTTATTAATCATCTATCTGTTCTGAGTATAACGCGCGGTGTTTACTGTCTCTACCCAAAACCTTTGAGAAATACCAGAATCAGCAAGCATTGTTCAAGCAGCTTCTTTAAGAGTTCGATTTCTCCTATCAGCTATACCATTTTGCTGAGGAGTTCTAGCTGCTGAGAGCTCATGCTTAATTCCAGCATTTTCTAAAAAATTTGAAAGAATTTGATTGATGAATTCAGTTCCTCGATTGGATATGATTCTATCAATTCCAACTGATTTCTCGTTTAATATTCTTTTCAAAAGCTTGATCAGTTGTGCAGCAGTTTGGTCTTTGGATTTGAGAAATATAACCCAAGTAAATCTTGAAAAATCATCTACAACCACCAAGGTTTATTTCATTCCCCCTAAACTCATGACTGGTATTTGACCAAATAGATCCATATGTAACATCTCTAAGCATCGGGAAGAAGATTTACGACCCTTGTTTTTAAAATAAGATTTAACTTGTTACCCAACTGACATGCTGAGCAAAATTTATCTTTGGTAAAATCCATTTTGGGCAAACCAGTGACAAGATCTTGATTACTCAAATATGCAATAAATTTAAAGTTCAGGTGGTTTAATCTCTTATGCCACAACCAGTTTTTAGAAGATTTTGAAGCAATAATACATACTGGTGCATAAGGTTGATCATTTCAACTGACTTTGTAAGTGTTTCCACACCGTTTGCCAGTTAGTATGACCTCATCAGTTGCATCTTTGACTGAACAAGAATGCTTGTCAAACTGAACTGAGAATCCATTATCGCATAACTGACTAATACTAATCAGCTTATACTTAAGATTCTCAACTAATAAAACATCATTATGATAAAGTTACCATGGATAAGCTTACCCTTACCCACAGTTTTACTTTTGGAATTATCTCCAAAACTGATGTTTGGTCCAGTGTACTTGATTAGTTGAGATAGAAAATTTGCATCTCCTGTCATGTGTCGTGAGCATCCACTATCCAAGTACCAGATTGATTCATTGCTTGTACCTGTTACATGCAATCACACACAAAATATAATATTGGTACCTTTTTCTATTTGGGTCCAAAATTGATACGTCCTTTAGGAATCCAGACTTGGATCAGTCTAACTGACTGTCCAGTTGCTGTATTCCAGATGGTCTTTCTCGATTTGTGTGTGCTTGGTGTGTAGTGTGCAGATGAGACAACATGTGATTTAGCTTTGTTCAACTGATTGTTCGGCCGTTATCTTTTCTGAACCGGCTTGTTGTTATAGTAATTGGAGTAGCCATTTGAATAATTCTTGCCGAATCTTTTTGACGACTGACTACATGAGTCAGTTAAAACTTTTGGGCTATAACCAATACCATATCTTTAAGCTTCTTGTTGTGCAATCTCCCTTTTCAGACTCGACAGTTCAATTGACTCATCGGTTTCTTTCTTGTTGTCATTGGGATCAGTTTGCTCAGTTCTGACCTTTTGAAATGATCGAAAAAGTTTGTGATATTCATTTACCATGTCATGCAAGGTGGTAATAAGCTCCTCACGAGTGAAATCAGTAGAGCTGAAGTCAAATACATGTTCACTTGCTGACTCCAGTTCAGCATCATCTGTCATTAAGCACTTGACTTCCTCTTTAGCATCACTTGAACTGCTTGGGCTTTCTGGTTCTAACTCATCACTGTCAGTTTCAGCCCACTTTAATTTGCTCTCTTCATTCAAAAGCACTTCATGCTTTTTCTTGAATGATTTCTTGTCATCCTTGGTCCTTCTTTTGAGCTCAAAGGGCTTCTTTTCCTTATCAGTTTATACTCGACTGTCCTTCTTTGGCTTAGGACAGTCTGATATGAAATGAACAGATTTGCCACAGTTGTAGCAAACATAGGATTTTTCTTTGGATTGTTTCTTCTGATATTGCTTCTGGAAGTTTCCTTGATTCCTCCTCATGAACCTCCCAAATTTCTTGAAAAGCAATGACATAGCATCATTGCTCAGTTGATCAGCAGATTTGTCAGCTGAACCAGTTGGTTCCAATCTGACAGCAGTTGTGGCAGTTGGTACAGAAGGCTCTCCTTATCTAGTTTGTAGTTCAAACTCGTAAGTTTTTAGATCAGCAAACAAGTCATGAAGTTTGAACTTATTAAGATCCTTTGACTCTCTCATTACCATGGTCTTGACATTCCACTCTTTGAGAAGACCTCTGATCACTTTCAGTGCTACTTCTTTGTTTGAAAACACATTTCCAAGTGCATTCAGTTCATTGACAATACCACTGATCCTCTCATCATAATCATGCATGGATTCACCAGCTTTCATCTTGACGTTGTCAAACTTTTGAACAGCAACTAATAGCTTGTTCTCTTTTGTTTGCTCATTTACTTCACACAGTTGGATCAGTTTTTCCCCTATTTCTTTGCCAGTTTTGCATATTTTGGTTTTGCTGAAAGTGACTTTATCCAGCATTTTGTATAAGATATCCTTAGCCACATTGTCTAGGTTGGCTTTCTTTTTGTCCTCAGTTGTCCATTCCTCTCTAGACTTTTCTATGCGATGAGGTGCCTCATCAATAATGGCAACTGCTGTAGCGCCCTTACCCGAGCCACTACTAAACAGACTAATAAACATGCAACATTAAACTTAATACCAACAGTTAAATAGCGGAAACCAAATACTTAATCATCTTACAACCCAAATGAAAACAAAACAATAACGACAGTCTTAAACATTAATACAACCATAACAAATACATGATTCTGAACGAGAAAACTATAAACCACAGAAAACCTCCATTGGATCACCATCGAAAACCCAACTGCTCTAGCCACTGCCCTGGTTGTCCGAACCGTCCAACCTAATACCTGCCCCGTGGAATGGGGTTCCCAAGATGAAAACAAGGACGTGAGCGACAATCGCCCAATACGAGAATGTATGAGTATACAAACTGATATGATTCATGCAAAATGCAATATGCTCGAATATCAAGGATCAAGTCAAGAATCTCATGCTCAGTCTAGAGGCGCCTGAGTGTGTAGTCTCTGATCTGCCCTAGGCATGTTTTGGCTCCCACACTCATCATCAAGACGTGGACCTGCAATGTCCAGGTCATCAGAGCCCGCGGGTCCCGTCGGACACTGTAGCTCTCGATGCCCCATCGTCCACAATACAGAATAGGGCTGAGCGGCACCAACAAATGAGGTATATCTCAAAAGATATCAGGCTCAACATGATATGTCATGCATAATATGCCAAAGCAGTAAAACATGTATCATGCAACAGATAAATATGCAGCATATAAGTGTGTATACTACGCTTGGATATCTCAGTCAGTACATCACGTACCTCACTAAAACAATCTGACAGAAAGCTCTGAACCTAGACAATACCAACATAAAGAAATCACTAACAAACCAGATCAAACATGCTACAAAGATCTCCCTAATGATCCTTAAATCACTATCTAAGGATTTAGGATTATACCTGCGTCCATCGTTAGCCCGCTGATGATGTCTCGATCTCAGTTCACCGACCCCTTCTCGAGTCGATACTAGCTCCGAAACTTCCCGACACCAAAGTGCCCTAGAAACTGGCTAGAAAATCTAAGGTACAACTAGAACTCTCTCTGAAGAATGTGGTGAAGGAAACAAAAGAATCGGCTTCCATTTATAGGCTGCATCCGCACTATTCCAGAAAATACGAACCAATCTTATCTGCCACGTGTCAGAATCTCATTGGTCTAATTGGATTTCTCGAGATAATGTAATCCGAAGTAGGTCGGGTTATCCATTTAAAATTCGGTGGATACCAACAGCTTAATCTCGAATTATCAATTCCTTAATAATACTTAATTAACAACTCATTAATTATGTCTTAATTAATACTTCAGTAAAAATAAGAATTCGGGTCATTACGTCCTCCCCTCCTTACAAAGATTTCGTCCTCGAAATCAAAACTGAAGTACAATACAACTGAATAAAATACAACTCAAAACAAATGAGGATACTCTGAGCGCATACGACTCTCTAACTCCCAAGTCACTTCTGCAGTACCTCGGCGTTGCCATTGCACTTGAACAAGTGGAATGGTCTTGTTTCTGAGCTTCTTCTCTTTCCTACCCAGGATTAAAAGCGGCTGCTCGGCATAAGTCAAGTCTTCTTCAAGTTGAACATCTGTCGGACTAAGAACGTGCGACTCATCTGCTACATACCGTCGTAGCAACGATACATGAAAGATATTATGAATGCTGGACAGATACGGCGGTAAAGCCAATCGGTACGCCAAATTTCCAACACATTCCAAGATCTCAAAAGGTCCGATGAATCTTGGGGCTAATTTTCCCTTGAGTCCAAATCTCATCACCCTGCGGAACGGTGAAAGTTTAAGGAAAAATTTTTCCCCTGACTGAAACTGTAGAGGTCTGCGCTTGGTATTCGCATAACTCGATTGACGATCTTGCGCAGTTTTAATTCTCTTCTTGACCAATTCCACTACGTCAATCGCTTATTGCACTAATTCAGGTCCTTGCACTTGTCGTTCTCCTACTTCGTCCCAAAACAATGGAGTACGACAACGTCTACCATACAATGCTTCGAACGGAGCCATACCAATGCTACTGTGGTAGCTATTGTTGAAAGGGGGTCGGTTACGGTGACCGGAAGCGCAACGGAAGTTCAAAAATCAAAATTTTGAATAGAAATTTTTGGCCACCTCATTTTGTGCAACAAATACAATAAAAACACATTATGACATTCATAGGGTGTTTGAGAGATATACCTATCAATCTTTAAGAGATTTATTGTGGCTCCAACTTTGTTGTTAAACAACAAAGCTCTTGAATGGATGACAAGTCTACAAGCTCTCCTTCCTTCAAAAATTAGGCCCACCACTTGCTTGGTAAATCCTCTCTTAATTTGCACTAGAATATCAAGAGGATTTTTCAAGGAGAAGATTATTTCTTCCTCAACACTTGAAGAAGAAAAAGAGAGAAAAACTTGGAGGAGGAGAGAACAAAATTTCGGCCAAGGTGAGTGAGGGAGGAAGAGTGAATGAGTTTTCTTGGTTTGTGAAAAAGTAGAGACCAACTTTTGCATGCCAAGCCTTGGAGACACAAAAAGTTGTCTCCAACCCTTCACCTCCCATGCATGCATATATTATATGGTTTTTAACAAATTAAAAACCGTGGACTAAATTTAATTATCTCAAGCATATTTGAGACAAATTAAACATTACTTGAATTTACCCAAGTCCCACTAGTTAAATAATTAATTTAAATTGAACTCTACAAGACTCAATATAATTTAATTAATTCAACACTTGAATTAATTTAATTATTTGGACTCTAATAGGTCCACTAGTGTTTAATTAATTCAACACTTGAATTAATTTAATTTAGTCCATAATAATGTTTATGAAAATCACAATTTTCAAATACATTATTCACTTGGCCAACTTTTAATTCAGGAACACATTCATAAATTAAAATTTACATTTCTCTCATAGAAGTCATACTTCTATTTTTCTTTACGCTTACAAACTCATTTATAAGCCGTTCAACACATTGAACTATTTTACTTCTCAACGGGATCTAGAAAGCAAGTACTTGTGTGGCCCTCAATGGTTCACTGATACAACTAGCCGTAGGTTCACATCTCCATGTGATTCGGACTAAACATGTCCTTATATGAGCATACCCCAATTGCTCCATTCTTATTTATCAACTCCTTAATAATAAGAACGTCAGAACTCAAGTCTGATAGTACCCAACCAATCATGTTCAACTCCTATCAGCATCGCTTACATGATTCCCTAGGTATCAAATGATAGTGCCTGCAAGAACCATTCAATTATGGTTAGCGTACAGTACGGTCCCTTCAACTCATATATCCCGACCGATTCGACAACCATTGGTATATCGAGAGTTGTCAATGAATCGATACTATGTGTCATGTCGTAGTTGCATCGATGGTGTAATCTATTAAACCCCTTTCATAATTACCACCATACTTTGATCAGAGATTTCAAACTACATATACATGAAAACACGTAGGATATCCATACCCGTAGGTAAGCGGTGAATCCCCGACTACAATGCATCGACTCCTATATGTTTCGACATAACACCTAACCTTGCCACCTGATGACTCCATGAGAGTCGGTAAACAAATCAAAGTGAAACGCTAGCATATAGAGTCTCAATGTTGTCCCGGGTCATAAGGACTAATGGTGTACAACCATAAACTAGGACGTTTCCACTCGATAAGTGAGAACCACTTGGAAAGTCCTTTTATGGAGGGTTGTTCAGTGCACTCTACCAGGAGCACCTATCTGCATGCTCGGACATCACAATGTCCCCTACCAATGAAACATGGTACTCACATCGCAGATACTAGTCTCGAGCTCTAGCGGCCTATATCCTTCTTGTGGCGGCAGAATCGACTAGGAACCGTTTAGAATATACAGTATTACAAATATGAGTTTCATGATACTCATCATATGAGCATCTCATATTCTTTCTACTATTTGTATATTCAAGGGCTTTATCTATGCAACTAGCATGGGTATACAGATAAAGAAGTTCCAAAACAATAAATTCAAATATTATTAAAATAAAGATCGTTTATACATAGAGTTTCATTGTGAACACTCGGCCAACACTTGGCTCGACGTGCACCTACTCTAACAATCTCCCGCTTGCACTAGAGCCAACTACCCATATGCTTTAAACCCATCGATTCGCGGTGCTTCTCGAATAATGGTCCAGGTAAAGGCTTAGTTAGCGGATCAGCAACATTATCTGCGGAGCCGACTTTGTCAATCATGACATCTCGTCTTTCCACGATCTCTAGGAGGATGTGGTACTTTCTCAGTATATGTTTGGAATTCTGATGAGACCTTGGCTCCTTCGCCTGAGCTATGGCTCCCGTGTTGTCACACATCACCAGGATAGGAGCAACTCCATTAGGAATGACGCCCAACTCTTGGACGAAATTCCTAATCCAAACAGCCTCCTTTGCTGCAGCCGATGCAGCAATGTATTCGGCCTCAGTGGTGGAATCCGCAGTGCTGTCTTGCTTGGAACTCTTCCAAGAGATAGCACCACCATTGATCATGAATACAAATCCAGAGGTTGACTTCGAGTCATCGATATCGCTTTGGAAGCTAGAGTCGGTATAGCCTTCCAATTTCAGTTCTCGACCCCCATAGACCAAGAACAACTTATTGGTCCTTCTCAAATACTTGAGGATGTCTTTCACAGCTTTCAAGTGTGGAAGACCAGGGTTAGATTGATATATACTCACTACACTTAGTGCAAAAGCCACGTCAGGACGTGTATATATCATCCCATACATGATGCTACCAATCGCAGATGCATAAGGAATGCTTGTCATCGCCGCTATCTCTGCATCAGTCTTGGGAGACATAGACTTGGATAGGGACACGCCATGACACATTGGTAGATGTCCTCTCTTGGACTCATCCATCGAGAACCGCTTCACGATGGTATCAATGTATGTGGACTGGGTGAGACCAAGCAATCTTTTTGATCTATCTCTATAGATCTGTATTCCCAACACGAAAGATGCTTCACCCAAGTCCTGCATCGAGAACTTGCTCGCTAACCATATCTTAGTTGATTGCAACATTCCTACATCATTCCCAATGAGTAAAATGTCATCAACATACAACACCAGGAATGTCACAGCACTCCCACTGACCTTCTTATACACACAGGATTCCTTAGGATTCTTAGCAAAACCAAACTCTTTGATTGTACTGTCGAATCTGAGGTTCCAACTCCTAGATGCCTGCTTTAGACCATAAATAGATCTTTGAAGTTTGCATACAATATGCTCACTTCCGATAGATGTAAACCCTTCAGGTTGAGACATGTAAATCTCTTCCTTAATATCCCCATTAAGAAAGGCTGCCTTAACATCCATCTGCCATATCTCATAGTCATTCCATGCAGCTATGGCTAGCAAAATCCTTATGGACTTGAACATTGCGACTGGGGAAAAGGTTTCCTCAAAGTCAAGTCCTTGTCTTTGAGTATATCCTTTTGCCACCAATCGCGCTTTGAAGGTCAATACCTTCCCATCCGCCCCAAGTTTCCTCTTGTAAATCCATTTACACCCTATGGGAACAATTACCTCAGGTGGATCCACGAGATTCCACACTTGGTTCGAATGCATGGAATTCATCTCAGATTCCATTGTTTAAAGCCACTTGGATGAATCGGCATCAGATAACGCTTCCTTGAAGGTCCTTGGATCACATTCAAGGTTAGGCTCATCATGGCCCTCTTCAAGAAGCAGACCATACCTCATAGGTGGTCTCGAGACTCTCTCGGATCTTCTAGGAGCTTGTATCTCCTCTCTTGTCTCTTCGGGTGTGGGTTCTATAATGGTGGATGTCTCTCGAACCTCTTCGAGTTCTATCATCTTGCCTTTTCTATCTAATAGAAATTCCTTTTCCAAAAAGGTTGCATTCCTAGAAACAAACACCTTTGTTTCTTGGGGATGATAGAAGTAGTATCCAACCGAATTCTTTGGATATCCCACAAAGTAACATAAAATGGATTGACTATCCAATTTATCTCCCACTACCTGCTTCACATAAGCAGGGCACCCCCATATTCTAAGATAAGAATACTTGGGAGGCTTACCCATCCATATCTCATATGGAGTTTTGTCAACTGCCTTTGAATGGACATTGTTCAACAACAGTGCCGCTGTCTCAAGCGCATATCCCCAAAAGGATGGCGGCAACTCCGTGAACCCCATCATAGACCGAACCATGTCCATCAAAGTCCGGTTTCGACGCTCCGAAACACCATTTAACTGTGGTGTAGCGGGCGGAGTCCACTATGAAAGAATCTCATTCTCTCTAAGATACTCTTGGAACTCGGCATTCAAGTACTTCACCACCTCGATCCGATCGAAGTGTCTTTATGCTTCGTCCCAATTGCTTCTCTACTTCACTTCTGAATTCTTTGAACCTTTCAAAGGCTTCAGACTTGTATTTCATCAAATACACATACCCATACCTCGAAAAGTCATCGGTAAAGGTGATGAAGTAGGCATGTCCATGCTTAGTGGTGATGCTAAGCGGACCACACACATCGGTATGGATCAAATCCAATAACCCTTTGGCTCACTCCACATGGCTCTTAAAGGGAATTTTGGTCATCTTTCCTTTTAGACAGGATTCACAAGTCGTGAGAGCATTAATATCAGACATATCAAACATGCCAACTCCCACTAGCTTGTTCATCCTTCTTAGGGAAATATGTCCTAATCGAGCGTGCCATAATTGTGCCGAATTTAGAGTATCTTGTTTGCGTTTGTTTGTTGTTGTTATATCTTGGACATTGTTAAGTGGAATATCTTTTAATTTTAAGGTGTAGAGATCGTTTTCAAGTTCTCCGGTACCAACTAAACATTCATTCTTGTAAATGTTGCAAACACCTTTGCTAAATAAACAAGAAAATCCATCTTTGTCCAACATAGAAATGGAAATAATGTTTATCACCAACTCAGGTACAAACAAATCGTCTCTTAACATTAACTTAAAATCATTGTTCAAAAGTAAAGTAACATCTCCAACAGCTTTGGCAGCAACCCTTGCCCCATTGCCCATCCTCAAGAAGGTCTCACCTTCCCTGAGCCTCCTACTTCTTCCCATCACCTGCAAATCATTACAGAGATGTGAGCCACAGCCGGTATCCAATATCCAAGAAGCAGAGTTAATTGAAATGTTTACTTCGATATAGAACATACCGTTTCCAGAACTCTTCTGGGCAAGATATTCCCTGCAGTTACGCCTCCAATGTCCAGGCTTCTTGCAGTGATGACAGATGTCAACAGTCTTGTCAGCCTTCACTGGTGTGGCTGCCACTACGGGACCCGGAGTCTGCCTCTTCAAGGGCACGCTCTTCTTGGGACGTTGGAAAGAACGCTTCTTTCCCTTCCCAGGTGGACCGGTCTTCGTACCAGATGAAGAGCCCACAAAAAGAACCGGCTTCTCTTTCTTGATGGTGGACTCAAAGGTCACAAGCATGTTCACCAACTCCTCAAGGGTCGGCTCCATCTTGTTCATATTGAAATTCACCACAAAAGGATCAAACGAGCTAGGCAGTGACAACAGCAACACGTCGGTGGTCAACTCCAAAGGCAAGATCAGATCCATGCCAACGAGCTTGTCTACGAGCCCAATCATCTTCAGGCCATGCTCATGGACCGAGGCCCCATCTCGCATGCACATAGTGATCAGCTCCTTGACGGTAGCATGCCTAAGAGGCCGAGTCTGCTCACCAAAGAGCTTCTTGAGGTGCATATGAATGTCAGCAGCATTCTTTGATCCTCAAAACGCTTCTGCAGCTCATCATTCATAGAAGCCTGCATATAACACCTACCTTCAAGTCATGGTCACACCAATCCTTGTAGGTTTGCAATTCCTCAGGAGTGCAGCTAGTCGGAGCCTCAGTAGGGGCGACTCAGTCAGTGTATATGCAATCTTTTCCGAGTTTAGGACGATTTTCAGATTTCTTAGCCAAGTGAGATAGTTAGGTCCGGTTAACACATGTTTTTCGAGTATGGCAGAAAGCGGATTGCGAATTGAAGACATTGTCAAATTTCGTACTGAAAAGTAAAACAGATAAATGTTAATGACTATTTTAAAATATTTAGTAAGATATAAAGTATGGACTTTTACTTTATAAATTTTTGCTCCCACTGTTTTGACATCTTTCACTACCCTCTAGTGAAAACGGGAAACTCCTTTCCTCAGTAGGTACGTAAGGTCCAATTAGCGAATTATGATCCCGAATAATATCAGCCAATCACAATTCCTAAAAGGTAGTTTCCAATTGCATCACAATGCAACCCTCTACGTAAAATTTTGTCTCACGTTTGATTAGGACCCAATAATATGACTTCGTTCATCTTCACGTGTCAAGCCTTACCCATCGATGTTGAACCTTAATGGACGGTCGCCATGAGTTCCCCAATAATATGAGCCGAAATCATGGGAGTTCCACGTAGTTCACATCACCATGTCAATGGATGTCACAGCTTTCCGGCACTCAAAGCTCCCCCAATAATATGAGCCGAGCCCCGAGTACGGGTAGCGTTCATCATGCACCCATTGTCGATGGAAGACAAGGAAATTATAAACAAATTTATAATTCCCCTTTTCGGGCTTGATATTAATTTTGAATCTTATTCAAAATGAGGGTTTTTAATTTTGAAACGTCTCATCATTAATTTTATTTAAAAGCTCGCCATGTTTGATCGTATGTTTGCCAGATTCATGCAACTTTGTTATTATCATAATAATAACGCACATACTCATTATTTATAACATATAATGCATATATTATAAACTGTAAACAAACAAGGATGATCAATCGCCCCAATACTAACGGACCGTGTGAGCTAAACACAGGCCTAGGTCCAATCCTAGGGAAATGCATAGGATGCAAATGCAACTGTTACATTAGCTTCCAATATTTACATGTCTTCGATCTTCATAATCACCATGGCCACCATCTTCCAATATTGATCATCCACTATACTAATATTTACAAATAAATATCCATGGCAAATAGGGATACATCTCATGGGGATGGGAACGGGCCATAAACCAAGCCTACTTTATAAATTGATAATTATTACAATCATTCAACACAAAATATCCTAACATACACCTAGCAAATTGGGCTTGGGCTTTTGATCATCCTTCATGCATAATATCACATATCATACACTATCAATTAATTATCACAATAATTAATTGATGCAATATTATATATCTTGATCCAATCACTAACCGCCACGATTATAAACTAAATTAACAAAGTATACAAACACCTTTGTCTACTTTCCAATTAATTTATTTATAACCGAATTTCTTATAAATCACAATTTACTATAAATAATTAAAGTCCAACTTCAATTATTTATTTTATGAGAAAAATTTGCAACTTTTGTAATTTTAAACTTAAGAGCCCAAAAACTTATTTTTCTCCAAAAACATTTTGGTCCATTTAAAATTCACAAATATGTTAGCCATCCAATGGCCCAACAACTCAAGGCACATAAAACTTTGATAATCCAAAACACTTTTGGAAACCCTAGACGTCATCAGTCGTCGCCGGAGCTCCGTCGCCGGATTCCGGCAACAACAAAAAAAAATTATTTTAAAAGACAACTTTCGGGCAGCCCCTCGGGCAACCCAAGGTGCCCGAAATGGGCAGCAACATGCTGCCGAAAAATGCTCCGAGATGGCCTCGATTTTTTATGCAAAAATTATCTCAAGCGGTTAGAAATCGATCTCAACATAATATTATGTAAATGCTACACAAAAAACGTAACCATAGCTCTGATACCACTTGAAAGGGGATCGGTTACGGTGACCGGAAGCGCAACGGAAGTTCAAAAATCAAAATTTTGAATAGAAATTTTCGGCCACCTCATTTTGTGCAACAAATACAATATAAACACATTATGACATTCATAGGGTATTTGAGAGATATACCTATCAATCTTTAAAAGATTGATTGTGGCTCCAACTTTGTTGTTAAACAACAAAGCTCTTGAATGGATGACAAGTCTACAAGCTCTCCTTCCTTCAAAAATTAGGCCCACCACTTGCTTGGTAAATCCCCTCTTAATTTGCACTAGAAAATCAAGAGAATTTTTCAAGGAGAAGATTATTTCTTCCTCAACACTTGAAGAAGAAAAAGAGAGAAAAACTTGGAGGAGGAGAGAACAAAATTTTGGCCAAGGTGAGTGAGGGAGGAAGAGTGAATGAGTTTTCTTGGTTTGTGAAAAAGTAGAGACCAACTTTTGCATGCCAAGCCTTGGAGACACAAAAAGTTGTCTCCAACCCTTCACCTCCCATGCATGCATATATTATATGGTTTTTAACAAATTAAAAACCATGGACTAAATTTAATTATCTCAAGCATATTTGAGACTAATTAAACATTACTTGAATTTACCCAAGTCCCACTAGTTAAATAATTAATTTAAATTGAACTCTACAAGACTCAATATAATTTAATTAATTCAACACTTGAATTAATTTAATTATTTGGACTCTAATAGGTCCACTAGTGTTTAATTAATTCAACACTTGAATTAATTTAATTTAGTCCATAATAATGTTTATGAAAATCACAATTTTCAAATACATTATTCACTTGGCCAACTTTTAATTCAGGAACACATTCATAAATTAAAATTTACATTTCTCTCATAGAAGTCATACTTCTATTTTTCTTTACGCTTACAAACTCATTTATAAGCCGTTCAACACATTGAACTATTTTACTTCTCAACGGGATCTAGAAAGCAAGTACTTGTGTGGCCCTCAATGGTTCACTGATACAACTAGCCGTAGGTTCACATCTCCAAGTGATTCGGACTAAACATGTCCTTATATGAGCATACCCCAATTGCTCCATTCTTATTTATCAACTCCTTGATAATAAGAACGTCAGAACTCAAGTCTGATAGTACCCAACCAATCATGTTCAACTCCTAGCAGCATCGCTTACATGATTCCCTACGTATCAAATGATAGTGCCTGCAAGAACCATTCAATTATGGTTAGCGTACAGTACGGTCCCTTCAACTCCTATATCCCGACCGATTCGACAACCATTGGTATATCGAGAGTTGTCAATGAATCGATACTATGTGTCATGTCGTAGTTGCATAGATGGTGTAATCTATGAAACCCCTTTCATAATTACCACCATACTCTGATCAGAGATTTCAAACTACATATACATGAAAACACGTAGGATATCCATACCCGTAGGTAAGCGGTGAATCCCCGACTACAATGCATCGACTCCTATATGTTTCGACATAACACCCAACCTTGCCACCTGATGACCCCATGAGAGTCGGTAAACAAATCAAAGTGAAACGCTAGCATATAGAGTCTCAATGTTGTCCCGGGTCATAGGGACTAATGGTGTACAACCATAAACTAGGACGTTTCCACTCGATAAGTGAGAACCACTTGGAAAGTCCTTTTATGGAGGGTTGTTCAGTGCACTCTACCAGGAGCACCTATCTGCATGCTCGGACATCACAATGTCCCCTACCAATGAAACATGGTACTCACATCGTAGATACTAGTCTCGAGCTCTAGCGGCCTATATCCTTCTTGTGGCGGCTGAATCGACTAGGAACCGTTTAGAATATACAGTATTACAAATATGAGTTTCATGATACTCATCATATGAGCATCTCATATTCTTTCTACTATTTGTATATTCAAGGGCTTTATCTATGCAACTAGCATGGGTATACAGATAAAGAAGTGCCAAAACAATAAATTCAAATATTATTAAAATAAAGATCGTTTATACATAGAGTTTCATTGAACAACTCGGCCAACACTTGGCTTGACGTGCACCTACTCTAACAATTGTCATATGAAAACTCCACAAGCGGCAGATGATCATGCCAAGCTGGTCCAAAATCCAAAGCAAAAGCACGCAACATATCCTCAAGCGTCTCAATAGTCCTCTCAGACTGACCATCGGTCTCTAGATGATAGGCAGTACTCAGACTCAATGTCGTTCCCAACGCTTTTTGAAAACTTCCCCAAAACCTTGAGGTAAAGCGTGGATCTCTATCACTGACTATACTTGTTGGCACACCATGATATTTAAGAATCTCTTGGATGTATAGTCTTGCCATGCGATCGAAACTATATTCCCGACTATACGGAATGAAATGTGCTGACTTAGTCATTCGGTCCACAACAACCCAAATTGCATCACAATTCTTAGAAGACAGCGGCAAGTGGGTGACAAAATCCATCGTTATATGCTCCCACTTCCACTCAGGAATAGGAAGATTCTGAAGTAATCCTCATGGTCGTCGATGTTCAGCTTTCACTTGCTGACAAACCAAACACTTGGCTACAAACTGGTAAACACTTCTCTTCATACCTTTCCACCAAAACCGGGTCTTCAAATCCTTATACATTTTCATGCTTCCAGGGTGGATACTCAACTTACTCCTACGAGCTTGAGATAAAATCTCGTCTCTCAATTTAGAATCTTCTGGAACTACGATTCTTCCTGACAACCACAAGGTTCCATATGTTTGGAATTCAAAGCCAGATGTGTTGTCTCCGTTAGCTAACCTTGCTAACATTTCCACCTTCGGATCAGAAATCTGAGCTTCTCTGATTTTGGCATACAACATCGGTTCAGATAAAATGCTCGTTACTCGAATGTATTCCATTCCTTTCTTATGACGGAAGTGAAATCCCAGAGAACAACAATCTTGGATTACACTTGATATGAAACTTGTCTGAAGTGCAAATAATCTCACCTTGCGACTAAGAGCATCAGCTGTAAGATTCGCTAATCTTGGATGATACTTGATTTCGCAATCATAATCCTTTAACAAATCCATCCATCTTCTTTGGCGCATATTCAACTCTGCTTGAGTGAAGATATACTTCAAACTCTTGTGATCTGTAAAAATCTCAAATCTCTCTCCGTAGAGATAATGTCGCCAAATCTTTAAAGCAAACACAATCGCTGCCAATTCCAGATCATGAACTGGATAATTCTCTTCATGATTCTTCAACTGTCTGGATGCATATGCAATCACATGACCATTCTGGGTTAAAACGCACCCAAGTCCTTGAAGTGATGCGTCAGTGTACACAATGTACCCTCCTGATCCAGATGCAGAGCTAAAACTGGTGCAGTTGTCAAACGTTGACGCAGTTCATTGAAACTATTTTCACAATCATGAGTCCATTCGAACTGCACATTCTTACACGTCAGTTGAGTCAATGGTTTGGCAATCTGAGAAAATCCTGAGATGAATCTCCGGTAATAACCTGCCAAACCTAGAAAACTTCTTATCTCTTGAGCTGATTTCGGTCGTGCCCAACTCAACACTGCTTCGATCTCGCTAGGATCCACTGATATCCCATCTTTGGATATAACATGTCCCAAGAAGACAACTCGGTCGAGCCAAAACTCGCACTTGTTCAACTTAGCATACAGTTGGTGATTCCTTAAGGTTAGCAACACAATCCTTAAATGTTGTGCATGCTCTTCAAGGCTACGAGAGTATACCACTATTTCATCAATAAAGACAATGACAAACTTGTCAAGATACTCCTGGAATACTAGGTTCATCAAATCCATAAATACTGCTGGAGCATTCGTCAAACCAAACGTCATCACTAGAAACTCGTAATGCCCATACCTTGTTCGAAATGCAGTCTTAGGGATATCACGTTGATGAACTCGAAGTTGATGATGTCCAGACCGTAAATCGATCTTCGAGTACACTGAAGTCTCTTGCAGTTGATCAAACAAATCATCAATCCGTGGTAACGGATATTTATTCTTGACTGTTACTCGGTTCAACTACCGATAATCTATGCAAAGCCGCATAGACCCATCCTTATTTTTAACGAACAACACTGGTGCTCCCCAGGGAGACACACTGGGTCTAATGTACCCTTTGTCAAGAAGATCTTGTAACTGTTGTTTCAACTCTTTCATCTCTGTTGGTGCCAATCTATAAGGCGCTCTGGAGATAGGTGCGGTTCCTGGTACCAACTCTATCTCCACTTCCACTTCCCTCCCTGGAGGAAATCCAGGAATTTCATCGGGAAAAACATCAGGAAATTCATCGATAACTGGAATGTTCTTCACATCGATTACATCATTTGATACGTCAACAGCATAAATTAGGTATCCTTCTCCTCTTTTTGCTAAAGCTCGTTGTGCCTTTACACCAGACACTACTGGCATTGGAGGTCGAGCTCCCTCACCAAAGAAGAACCAATTCTCGTCTCCTTTCATCATGATCTCGGTGACGCCTTCCGTCACGATCTCTACGACGATGTTCTCGGCCAGCCTCATCGTCGCCATAACCGCCATGTCCCACACTACCGTGACTGCTTCCATCTCCTGACATCTGAAAGGAAACTAAAATCAACCTCTAAATCCTCAAAACAAAATTACTAATGTCCCAAAAATCTTTGCATGCTCTGATACCACCAAATGTAGCGCCCTTACCCGAGCCACTACTAAACAGACTAATAAACATGCAACATTAAACTTAATACCAACAGTTAAACAGCGGAAAGCAAATACTTCATCATCTTACAACCCAAATGAAAACAAAACAATAACGACGGTCTTAAACATTAATTCAACCATAGCAAATACATGATTCTGAACGAGAAAACTATAAACCACAGAAAACCTCCACTGGATCACCACCGAAAACCCAACTGCTCTAGCCACTGCCCTGGTCGTCCGAACCGTCCAACCAAAGACCTGCCCCGTGGAATGGGGTGCCCAAGATGAAAACAAGGACGTGAGCGACAATCGCCCAATACGAGAATGTACAAGTATACAAACTGATATGATGCATGCAAAATGCAATATGCTCGGATATCAAGGATCAAGTCAAGAATCTCATGCTCAGTCTGGAGGCGCCTGAGTGTGTAGTCTCTGATCTGCCCTAGGCATGTTTTGGCTCCCACACTCATCATCAAGACGTGGACCTGCAATGTCCAGGTCATCAGAGCCCGTGGGTCCCGTCGGACACTGTAGCTCTCGATGCCCCTATCGTCCACAATACAGAATAGGGCTAAGCGGCCCCAAAAAACGAGGTATATCTCAAAAGATATCAGGCTCTACATGATATGTCATGCATAACATGCCAAAGCAGTAAAACATGTATCATGCAACAGATAAATATGCAGCATATAAGTGTGTATACTACGCTTGGATATCTCAGTCAGTAAATCACGTACCTCACTAAAACAATCTGACAGAAAGCTCTGAACCTAGACAATACCAACATAAAGAAATCACTAACAAACCAGATCAAACATGCTACAAAGATCTCCCTAATGATCCTTAAATCGCTATCTAAGGATTTAGGATTATACCTGGGTCCGTCGTTAGCCCGCTGATGATGTCTCGATCACAGTTCACCGACCCCTTCTCGAGTCGATACTAGCTCCGAAACTTCCCGACACCAAAGTGCCCTAGAAACTGGCTAGAAAATCTAAGGTACACCTAGAACTCTCTCTGAAGAATGCGGTGAAGGAAACAAAAGAATCGCCTTCCATTTAAAGGCTGCATCCGCACTATTCCAGAAAATCCGAACCAATCTTATCTGTCACGTGTCAGAATCTCATTGGTCTAGTTGGACTTCTCGAGAAAATGTAATCCGAAGTAGGTCGGTTATCCATTTAAAATTCGGTGGATACCAACAGCTTAATCCCGAATTATCAATTCCTTAATAATACTTAATTAACAACTCATTAATTATGTCTTAATTAATACTTCATTCAAAATAAGAATTCGGGTCATTATAACTGCAGTGTTTGCTTTTAAAATTTTCATAGGACCATCAGTGATGACATACCACATGTCGTCATCTTGTGCAACTAAATGAGCCTGCATTCTGATTTTACAGTCGTCAAAATCTTCTCTAGAAAACATTGGTATGTTGTTGAATGAAGACATGTTGATCAGTTAGTAAATAAGAATATTCTGAGACAAGCTTCAACTGCTCTGATACCACATGATAGGGCAGTCTCTGATCTGCCCTAGGCATGTTTTGGCTCCCACACTCATCATCAAGACGTGGACCTGCAATGTCCATGTCATCAGAGCCCGCGGGTCCCGTCGGACACTGTAGCTCTCAATGCCCCATCGTCCACAATACAGAATAGGGCTGAGCGGCCCCAACAAATGAGGTATATCTCAAAAGATATCAGGATCAACAATATTTCATGCATAATATGCCAAAGCAGTAAAACATGTATCATGCAATAGATAAATATGCAGCATATAAGTGTGTATACTACGCTTGGATATCTCAGTCAGTATATCACGTACCTCACTAAAACAATCTGACAGAAAGCTCTGAACCTAGACAATACCAACATAAATAAATCACTGACAAACCAGATCAAACATGCTACAAAGATCTCCCTAATGATCCTTAAATCACTATCTAAGGATTTAGGATTATACCTGCGTCCGTCGTTAGCCCGCTGATGATGTCTCGATCTCAGTTCACCGACCCCTTCTCGAGTCGATACTAGCTACGAAACTTCCCGACACCAAAGTGCCCTAGAAACTGGCTAGAAAATATAAGGTACAACTAGAACTCTCTCTGAAGAATGCGGTGAAGGAAACAAAATAATCGGCTTCCATTTATAGGCTGCATCCGCACTATTCCAGAAAATCCGAACCAATCTTATCTGCCACGTGTCAGAATCTCATTGGTCTAGTTGGATTTCTCGAGAAAATGTAATCCGAAGTAGGTCGGGTTATCCATTTAAAATTCGGTGGATACCAACAGCTTAATCCCGAATTATCAATTCCTTAATAATACTTAATTAACAACTCATTAATTATGTCTTAATTAATAGTTCATTCAAAATAAGAATTCGGGTCATTATAACTGCAGTGTTTGCTTTTAAAATTTTCATAGGACCATCAGTGATGACATACCACATGTCGTCATCTTGTGCAACTAAATGAGCCTGCATTCTGATTTTACAGTCGTCAAAATCTTCTCTAGAAAACATTGGTATGTTGTTGAATGAAGACATGTTGATCAGTTAGTAAATAAGAATATTCTGAGACAAGCTTCAACTGCTCTGATACCACATGATAGGATCGGTTGAAAGATTGAAATGTGTTTAGAAGGGATGCTTGAATAAAACACACATGACTTTTATAATCTTTTCGAATGAAGTGTCAGTTATGTGACAGATTGATACTAGGAATCTTGTCAGTCAATAACAATCAGTTTAACTGAATACAGTTGCGGAAATAAACTGACTGGAAGATAGAATAAATAGCTAAAAGAATAACACGAATATTTATGGATTTTTGGAGATTAAATAACCCTTACGTCACCCCTTCTATCACAAGGATAGGATATGCACTAAAAGACTTTGATCAATAAAAAAGCTTGTACAGACCCACTTCAGTTTGGACTTAACACTGCCAAAACTGAAACTCTTAGTTTACTAACTTTCTCACATTTCTCAACTGGACTTAGCACAACTGATCTAGTTAAGATCAAATAAATGATGCAACAATTTGTGCTAGTAAGCTCAAAAGGTAGTCTCAAATGCTACAAATAAATCGGATAAGAGTGAACTTTTGATTCTTGAATGATAGCTATAATTTTAGTAGGGTAACGACAAGCGTGAGAATAGATAGATCACTTAGTTGATTAAGAGTTATTTCTCAACTGCTCTCCTCACCAATTTATAGGCTTCTCTTCAACGGTAACATTAAATAATATTTGAATCTTTATATCCGTTGATTGCCACGTCAATATTCTTCTGACAATCGTACACTGAAAACTCTGAAATGCAGTGTTCCACTACGAGTTGCAGTCTGCTTTGTACTGTTTTCGGTTTAATGTCCTTTCCAACTGATGACGTGTACAGCTGAGTGATCAGCTGATATGAAGACGCTGGTAAGCTCTCAACTGAATATATCAACTGATCAGTTTCCAGCTGATCAGTCAGTTGACTCTGTAAAATCATTTCGGCTGGTTTCAGTTGCCTTTAATAAACTGCGCATTTAATCTTCAGTTAGGCAACTATCAGTTCGTGATCAGTTAGTCCAATAAATTAATCTCTTAGTTTTTCAAACCACCGAAATTAAGTTTCCAACAGGTGTGTCTTTGCGTGTTTCACGCACGAAAAACAATCCTTGACGCGAGGGACGTGGCGGAGGGGGAAGAATCTTGCTTCTTTTTTCCTTCAACCTCGTGTGAATTACCTTTGAAAAAGTGTGTGTGTGTGTGTGTGTGTGCGCGCACTAGACTGCTCTAGGAGTCCGAGGTGTGTGTGGCGTGAGTTTTTGTGTTTAGGTTTAAGAAATTCCAAAGCTTTGGTATATAATAATATGGTATAATTTTAGGCCCAATAACCTAGGTATAATAGGTTCATTTGATGGTAGTTAAAATATCTTGTTTAGGAATGTTTTTGAAAATATTAACCGAACATCCAAAAAGTCATTGTTTTCATCAAAAATCGATTACCAATTTAAAATACGACTCGGCGCGGAAAAACATCTCAGAAGCATCATTTAGAAAATACCACATAAAATATACCGTATATTAAATAATTAAAAATAATTATTTAGTAAAAATATTTTTCTTTTAAGGTCTCCGTTACTCGATCGCGTCTCGAATAACCCTTAAAAACATAGTTTTATACATCTAGTAGAAAATCATTTTTTAAACGTGAATACATGTTTATCACATTCAAATAGTGTAATTAAAAAAATTTAATTCGGTATTTTCCATTATTTATAGATTTGCATGCAGTTGGATTGTGTTATCGTATTTTGGACCTTACAGCTATTTATATAACGAAATGCATGATAGAGCTTCAGATTTATGGACAAGTGAATGCTTAATTTTTGGCACATTTTCTTGATTAAAATTAAAATTAATCTAAATGTGTCCTTCATGAATTTGGGTAGGGATGTAAACGAACTAAACCGTTTGTGAGCTATTCGAAGCTCGATTCGATAAAAGCTCGTTTGAGCTCGTTTAATGGGGCTCGTTATGATAAACAAACCAAACTCAAGCTTTACAGTATTCGGCTCGTTAGCTTGTGAACATGTTCGTTGGTAAGTTCATGAGTAATCTTTTAGATGAAAAATAATAATTTTGATATTTGATTTATTGATTTTACATATTATTTATGAAATATATAAAAAAAAATCTATTATATTTATTTATTATAATAAATTTACAAATTTTAATAAGAATAATATATTTTTCATTAAATATATAATTTACTTTTTAATTAATTTAGTGAAAATTTAAATGTATAATTCATATTTATTAAGCTTGTTGAGGCTCGATAAAGGCTTGAATAAACTCGTGAGCCATGCATATATTTGTTAAATAAAGCTCGAGCTCGGCTCGATTATAAATGAATCCAGCTCAAACATTCAATAGTTCGGCTTGGCTCGACTCGATTATATCCCTAAATTTGGGTATACTTAATTATATTAAATAATTTTCTGGAGTTAGATATCTGTTTTACAACTTTAGTTTACTGAATCTTACCATTTCGATAATTTCCTAGAATTTTACTGAGCAGTTTCAGTAAAAAAGAATAACTTATTCAATTCTTAATGGAATTTAACGATTCAAGTCTCATTTCAAAAATAACACATAGATTTACAATTGTTATTTTAACCAAAGGTCTTGAATACAACTGCACAAAGGCCATATATATGCTCGCATTACAGTACCAATTTTACACAGCTCAAACACAGAGTTTGATTTTGACACATTTTGGCAGAAAAATCATATAAAATCTGTTCTAATTGGAATTATATTTTCCCTATGGCTACAGAAAGCTAACAAATAGATCGACGAGTTCTATTTGGACTACAAGTCGAGATTCTTAGTGCACAATACACATAAACCCGAAAATCAGAAGCAAAAGCTGCAAACTCATAACAGAACCCAATAAGAATTCCATGAGCACAAATTGAACCTCTAGGCTTAGAGATTACCTTCAATAGCTTCCTATGAACTGAAATGAAGCTAGAAACGAACTCTACACACTCTAAGGGACCAAGAAAAATGGCAAGCAAGAAGCTAGAAAACGAAGCAACAGCTCGGCAGAACAAGGCAGCAGCAGGAACAAGCTTTTCTACAATGATTATGGGCAAGGAGAGATGAGAGAATACTGGACTAGCTTCAAGGAAGATGGTGCGGTGGTTCCCAGAGGCGAGGAGCTGGGCAGCGCTGGACGCCAAGTGAGGAAGCAAGGCGCAGGGGAAGAGAGGTGTGAGGTGAGGTTGGGGTGAAGGGTTTCCTCATTATCCAATAATACACACATATATAAACCCATACAAATTTATTTGGCTTAATTATTTTAGTTTCGCACATTAAAATAATTATTTCTAATTCTTGCCAAATAGTGGTTGATTAAATTCGGGTTCTTACAATCTCGATCTGTCAGTTCAGTTTAGCTGGTAACATAGTAGGTTGGTCATTGTAATTGTAGTTTTGTTTAGTTCAGTTTAATAGTTTGCATTAATATGAGCTTGAGCTATATCTGTTTAGTTTGTGATCACCAAAACTTAAATATAAATCTTGTCTTAACACTCAACTTCGGAATATTCACAAATTTCATGAAGTTTCCGAGCATATATCGGTGAAAACCAACTCATCACTTCGTAATATCTGGCTTAGTTGGCTTCTCTTTCGACGAATTGATCTAGACTTCCCCATTCGCAAGATGTCGATTACAATTTCATGGGGGTTCAGTGTATCAATTTTTCCTTTACTTCCTCGATTTTTACATAAAGTAGTTTGCTTACTTAGCGTTTGTGCAACAACTAGCAAGCAACCCTTTTACTAAGGGAACATAAAAAATAGACTTCAAAGGAAAGTCGGGAAGCATCTGGCTAGGAAAACTATTCTTCTTGAACTCAGATCGTATTTGAAATAAAGTCTATAGAGTTTGGGATAGTAATGGTTTAGATGTTAGCTTCTCATTTTGGGGCAATTTATGCTAATCATCTGAAAGATTTGAACGCTATTTATAGAAGGAAATGCATGGTAGAACTCAAAATCTTATTTGAAATAAGAAGAGTTTGGGATAGTAATGGTTTTGATTTTAGTTTCTCTTTTTGGGGCGATTTTTGCCAATCATCTGAAAGATTTGAACGCTATTTATATAAGGAAATGCATTGGAGAACTTCAGATTTATGGGCAAGTAAAAGCTTAATTTTCTTGGCAAATTTTCTTGATTAATATAAAAGTTTATCTAAATGTGTCGCTAATTCACGAATTTGGGTATACTTAATCATATTAAATAATTTTCTATCTGTTTTACAACTTTAGTTTACTAAATCTGACCATTTCGATAATTTCCTAGAATTTTATCTATAGTTTTATTTTTTAATATATAAATGTGCCAATACATACATCTTTAACATATTATTTTTTCTTTCTAAAAAACATATGGTAGACGCATATGATGCTTTCTGTTCTATATTTCAATTTTTTCTCACATGGTAGCATGTAAAAACATGGCTCCTTTGGATGGCAAGTGTATCTAGAAATTTAAGCATCATCATATAATAAAGATACACAACGAGTAGGTAAAATTTATATTTTGGTATTCATCCCAAAATTCGGAAGATGGGATTTCATATTTGAAAAATAAATGAAAACAAAAACCCTGCCCCGGCTTCAAGATGAAGGAAAATAGCACAAACCAACATGAATTATAAAAAAAACAATTAATAATTAATACAATCACTTCACATTTAGTCAGATTTTCTTTTCAATTTTGTAAGAGGCACACAGCACTTACCAAAATCAAATGAGTAACCAAAAAAAATTGAAACTTTAACCGCTGAGAATTCTAGTTATAAATTTTCATCTCGCATTGTAAAACAAATAACGGCTGAAAAATTACCAAAACAAAAAGCTAGACACCAAACATTAAGTCCATAACTTTTGACACCATTGATTTGGCAGGAGTTGCGATGGTCCCAGCAGAATGCCGAGCACTGGGATTGTCGCTATTCTGGGGATAGTATGGATAAGGCGAGACCTTGAGGCCATTTGATTCTGAAATCGTATTTGAAGGTGTATGCATAAATGTCATGAACCCTTGATTGTTGAGCCTCTCGTTCAGTACATGATGTTGCATCGGATCAACAGGCTTCACTCCAATGATAAGAACTCCATTTATTTCCGAGCCATTTTTTCTGAGTGCTTTCTGAGCATCGGAATGATTCTACATAAAAATTTGCAAGTTGTAACATTCATTGGCATGTTCAACTGTCAGTTGACCTGAGTATACGCCACTTTTTCAAGTACGAATATAAGCAGTCAGGCGAATCTCGACATGTTAAATGAAAAGGCAAAAACTAATGACAACTGACCAAAGATACGCCCGTCTTACTCATTGTAACAATATTTTTTACACACATCCATAGCATAGAATCTCGGAAATAAGGAAAGCTCACCACTGCTTAAATGCACTGGAGCACCATACACAAATACATTACTCGAGTGAAGTGTACTGGTCTTTTAAAATAAATCAGGATCTACATTTTAGTGGTTAACTACGATGCGTTGCACAATGTCAAAATGCAGAACACAACTCAGATACTTCGACCTCAAAACAATAAAAGTGACCCTTGTTTTTTTTAGAATAACTAGATATTTCTCATAACAGGTTTCAAGGTTGTGAATCAAATAAAAGCCATCTCATAAAATTAAGAATAGAACTCAAAATTACATGACAGCTCAAAGTTGTGTCAATTGGAATACTACTACAAGAGCAAATCCACCTACCTACACCATGTCTGAAGAGCCCAAAATCAACAACACGTAAACTCATATATTTATTAAATTGTTAAATTAATTATTTAATTTTAAAATGATTTTTAACGATCGTGATTTATGATTTGCATTATTTTAAATTTTTACATGTTTATTTTATGCACGTAGTTTATGTTTCAGGCGTATATTCGATGCGGGATCAGGAAAGAGATCGGTGACGATTTAGCGATTTATGAATAATGGGATATTTTATTTCAGTCAAATTGGTATATTAAATTATTTATGAAATTTTAAGCATTTTAAAGCCTAATTTAATTTATTAGGTGATTTTAAGGTTTAAACTTTTAAAATACTAATTTGAACAGTTGAGGATTTTAAATCTTAAAAATTTGACACACGTGTATTTTATTAAAATTAGGCGTACTAGTATAATTAGTGGTGGATTGATAGTATTGGATTAGTATTTTAATTAACATGTTAATTGATTTTTAGCTATTTTATTAGCCTAATTAAGCCCCTAGTTAAGCCCCTAATTAACCCCCTAATCACACACACTCACACGTTACACACACACACTCCCATCTACACACACACACATACACCTTGTGTTTTGTTCTTTTTGATAGGAAAACTAGGGTTCTTGAGTCCTCCAGCAGCCAACCCCTTACCCATACGATTGCTCAGCAGCCTCACGTTTGATTTGTAACAAGAAATGAGCCACAAGTCGTCCCGGATCGGTTCTCGCATCTCCTCACTTCGATATTTGTCGTATCGTGAGTATTAATTTTTAAGACTGTGCAGAGGCCTAACCCGAGGACCGCTTAAGTGTTTAAGAAATTCAAGCATGTTAAACTCATTCACTCTGATTTTAATGAAATTACATCATGTTGTCTAAACAAGTACTTTTGCAAGCTCGTTTTGATTGTAACATTGATGACACGGAAATAATTTGCACTTGTTTATATTCCAAATAATTAGTCAAACATTTTATTTATATTGCATTTTGAAATATTATTACTTATCCAAGAAAATTTTTATTTTCCGCAAATTTTTAAGCAGTTTTAATGTATGGTACGTCACAATGTCAACAAGAGGATATATTTTGATATGTGCACAACCAAGCTAAGTAGCCTTCGTTCACAGCAAACCAGGGAAGGGAAAGGGTAGAAGAAAGATAATTCATTCAAATAGAAAAGCGATCAGACTGACACCACCAAAGAGCTAATGATCCGAAACTAATAACATAAAGTGTCTGCAACGTCTCTGCAAACAGTTCAACACAATCACATCTCTTCCCCACTAGTTACCTAAGATAAGAAACTTGACATCGCCAATGAATTTAAAAATGTGATGGACAAAACACAACGTGCTCCTCTAACACCACAAAATGACTAATTTTGCTTCTAAAAACAGTCTCGAGGAAAATGTATAGAGTATGACAGCTGGAAAACAAAAAATTGTGTTAATAATAGTAGGACAATAACCTGATATAAAATGTGCATCCAGTTAGCTTCTCTTGGCCCAGGAATGTGCTTCAGAATCACCCCACACTTTTCGAACTCCCGAAGAACAAGATTGGTATCAGCAGGTGAAAATCTGGAAAACAACTTTTGGAACATGATCACAACTTCAAACACCAAAAAGCTATGACAGAAAAATTATATTCTGAAATCTTGAATTGTTTAAACAGCGAGCTAAGTTTTCTTGTATAAAATGGGGTGGACAGATTCATGCCATGCTAATTCATGACGATGAATGCTCTTTAAAAATTTGACAAGATCAAAACCGTACACATATATTATTTAAAAATTGAAATTTAATTAACATAAAGTCATAACAGGTTGAAGCTACTTTACAAGATATAAATAATTATAGTGACTCATTGTTAGTAGTGGAAGTTCAAAAACAAGGGGCCAAAAGGTTCCAGTTACCAGATTAACAATATCACATTAAAGCATAATTTGATCAATTAAGTTGGGCTTGGTCCCGGGAAAGACCGACAAGGAATATTGAACACAAAAATTCTCAACAAAATTTAACATAGAGCGTCTCAAACCACAAATACTAGCATATTATATTTATCGACTTAGAGAAAGCCTATAATAGAATGCTTAGAAAATTAATCTAGTATGTACTTAGAAGGAAACACATGTCTCAATGCTGCATCGAGATCATTAAACATATGTATGAAGATGACGTAACTAGTCTTAAGTCTGTTGGAGAGATCTCATGTGAATTTCCTGTGACAGTAGGACTTCATCAAGGATCGGTTTTAAGCTCTTACTTTTTTGCTTTGGTTACGGGTTAGCTGATGGTAAATATTCAGGATGAGGTACTTTGGTGTGTGTTGTTTGCAGATGATATTATTCTAATAGACGGAACTAAAGAAAGTGTAAATAAAAAATCAGATAGATGGCGCGAAGCTCTTGAGAGTAAAAGTTTTAAAATTAGTCGCTCAAAACGGAATATTTAACTTGTAACTTTGGTCTTAAATATAGACGAATGGGAAGCTCAATTGAGATTGAAGGTCGAGAAGTCCTAGAGTGTGAAACTTTCCGCTATCAAAGATCTATTATCCAAAAGACCGAGGACATTAGAGAAGATATAGACCATAAGATTAAAACAGGGTGGATGAAAAAGACGATGACATCAGGAGTATTATGAGATAGAAGGATGCCTACGAGATTAAAAGGAAAATAATACAAGAATACTGTTCGACCAACTATGCTTTATGGCTTGAAGTTTTGGGCCACTACAGGCCACATATGCATAAGATGGCGGTTGCAGAAACTAAGATTAGAAAGTGAGGTCTAACATGATTTGGTCTTGTGAAGAGCTCCAATCCGACATATCTTAGATTGGCAGGTTAATGGAAGGAGTGGGCCATTGAAAACTTGGATAAAGAAGGTGAAGGGCTGAGGAGGATATCTTAGATCTTGGTTTAAGATATGGCATGTTGGAAAATCGCTTAGTTTGGAAAAATAATATTCATGTAGCCGACCCCGCAACTAGCGGGAATGATGATGATGATGATGTCGACTAATTGATGTACAATTCATTGAAGATGTTAAAGCATTGCGATCATAAGTTGGCATCATAAGTAGATATTATCATATTCATTTGCATGAATCATGATAACTAAAGAGTATGATAAACTCCTCAACAACTGATGCATATAATGTAAATACCACTGAAACACGGAAAAAAGAACGGATCAAATCATACCCATAGACAGTAACCCAAACTTCCTCGTCCAAATTCCCTACAGATACCAAACTGTTATTTAGCTCCGGTCTTGCAACCTCCCTAGGCGGTGGCAGCACTAACAAGGCACCAGATTGAATCACACCTTCAACCGGAGAACCCTTCCCTTTGTCCTCGTGCTCTGCAATACCACCACTCTTTGGAGGTGACCACCAGCTAGAATTCATCACAGGACTCTGCTGCAGTGACTGCTTGCTGGTTCCAGCATATGAAGTGCTTACATCAGACTTGTTCTTCGGAGTTGAAAATTCCCTGCCCATATGTGGGGGTGTTCTAGGATCTGATTTTAATTCTGGTGACACTGCATATTCCAGAATCCCTGATTCGGGAGAAAAGTCATACCGGTCCTCGAGAGTAAAAACTGGTGGTGGAGGAAGATCGGAGTTGGCAAAATTTTCGTGCCATAGAGCAGAAACTGCAGCTGCCTGGCCAGGAGTAGTGAATTTTCCCCCAGATCGTCTAGAAGACGCAGGGGATGCTAAATCTTGAAAAAACAAAGATTGTCGCCCAGATCTGAAGGTTCTGTGGGCACTTGTGCTCATCTCTCTTTATGGACCCCTAGATATGCAAAAATTAAAAAAAAAATTAGACGGCCAAAAAATAAAATCACCATATACAAATATATATGATGTTCCATACCAGAATGTAAACCATGCATACTATCATCTTATATTTTTCATAACAAATTTAGGACACTTACGAATTCCTATCCAAAATAGTTGATTATATGTTGTTTAACATAGAACACCAATCGCCACAGATTCACTACAATAACACACGTGAGAATTCATAATAGTTACCTGTCACCTTACTTTACTCAAACAAAAGAGCAAGGAAAATTGACAAACTCGCATTCATAAACTCTTCTAAAGCAAGACTTTACCAAAACAGCTGCACAATCAGCTGAGTTGCTAACTCACTCAGTAATCCGAAATGACAAGAAAAGATTAAACGAAATTAAATTACCATTGGATATACAACATAAAATGTCAGTGTAACACACGCACAACACACACACACATATATATACAAAAATTAAAAAAAATTACGCCAAAAAAAAAGCTCAAATTGCTGAATTCCATAACCGACTCTAAAACCACATTAACGAAAAATTAATTCCAATACTTCATACGCAACAGTACTTAAATAAAGAGGTAGAGTACCTGCTCGTACACTAAGTCATTTCCCAATACCAGAAAGCAGAGTGGGAGGGAAATTTTAGAAGAACCCTAATTTCTAATTTTAACTTCGTAACAAAGTTAACGCGTGAGGTATGTCGGAAATTTTTCAAAATTCATCGAAATGACTAAATTAACCTTCAAGACATGGATCATTTAGGCCCAATAACAATTGGGCTTCTCCTTTACCTCAGTTTGGGCTCCACACCATTTTTTGTCATGAGTTCCACACGCACGCATACATCTGATTCTGATTAGATTGATCCCCAAATGTAATTTCACTATAATCTTATATATTTATTTTTATCTAATATAATTATTTATATTTTAGATTTTAAAAATATATATTTTGTTTTTAAAAAAATATTCAATATATATCATTATATTATTAAGTGTGAGACCCTTAGAGTAACTATCTTAAAAGACACCAAAATATTTAATTTCATAATTACATTTCTTACCCTACTAAAAACCTCATCAAGTCACACCATATTTTACATTAAAAATTCTAAACAAAACTTTCTTTTTAAATCGAACAACTCTTCTAAATGGAAAACTCCGATATTGTTTCAGAATAGACATATTCATAAAGTAAATATATACATTAAATTTTCATTGGACTTTGTAATTGAAGTTAATGTGTGAAATCCAAAATCGAAAACTTCCAAATTACTTATTTTTCCAGAAAAAATCTATAAAACACTGATTAAATCATAATTTTCCTGTAAATAAAATACTTATTAGCTGAAAATGAAGTACTTAAGAATAAACTCATTCTTCCTACATAATAATCTAGCGATCACATTGCGTCCATGCAAAAAATTAAAATCAAGATTTCAAAACCGAAAAAATGCGTCAATTTGTAGGAAAAAATGGTTGTTTAAAATTTTAGTTTAGACAAAATAATACAAATACACAATTTATTTATTTATCTTATATAAGTAAACTCGAATTAGGGGTTGGGTAGTACATGTACCCGACCCGACCTCGAACCCGATAGGCCCTCTACCCAATTGTAATATATCTAAGGAACGTGCGATAAAAAGTGTAAGTTATGACCAAAAATATAATATATATTTTTTTTCTTTTATTGTATCTGGTATATAAATAACATATATATTGAACTTGGTCTGCCCGGACTGTACCAAATGTAGTTTTTAAATAATTAAATTATTTAATTAACAAATCGTGTCGAAGATACGAGCGCAAAGATTCAAGCAAGTGAGATTAACAACTCACAACATTACCTCAATTGAAGCTGTCACCATGAAAATACACCTAATTGTGTACTTTGACCAACAACCTAATTCCATTTTACTCTTTTAATTTAATTTGTGAACCCCACGGGCCACGTGATCGGAGTGCGACCGAATAATTTGGTAAATTTATATATATGAAAAGTTTCATTAATTTTATATAGAAAAGGGCAGAGAAAAAAATAATAAAAAAATCCCATGTAATATATTTTTTTTAAAAAAAAATTAATTGGCACCATAATAACATAGTTGAAAAGTAAATGAATTTTTTTTATGAAATTTGAACCCGCATAGTAATAACTAATAAGTCTCCCAAGAGAGGAAGAAAATAAATAGATTCGATAATATTGATTGAATTCTACATATTATATAGTATTGTAACAAGGAAATCTCTCTATACTCTATTTCCAGAAGCGCTCTTTATATATATATGTGTGTTTGTCTTCGTGCTAAAATAAGATAAAAGTGATTCTAGTCATTTTACGAGCATAATCTTCTATAATATCAAATTTTAGTGTCAGCTTTGATCATTATTGTTTTTTTTTTTTGTGCTTATAGATATTTTTATTATGTTGTGTAGATATGATGTTACATGACTAATATTTAAATTTTACAAAAAAAAAAAACAAATATAGATAACTAAATGTCTGAAATAATACAAGATAAAATGGGAGACAGCAATAATAACTACCCTTGATCAATAACATGGAAAGATCCCAAATAGACAACAATGCCATGTCTTCTTAGGTACTTAGATATAAATTATCCAAAGCATCTTGGACATCACATAACCAACCGCATGTGCTACTTCACCCCCGCTCACTTCACATGCATGTAATTTCCTCCAACTAATAATATTCCAAATTAAAATAAAATAATATATATATTGTATGTAGAATACGATTTGGAATTTATATGTGCACATATATTGTACCGGAAAGTACATTTTTATAGTTTTAAGGGCTAATATTCTCTTTTGTTTTTGAAATTATAAGGTCACGCTTGACTGCATGCAATTTAGGATTTTTACTAAAATATGTGTTTAATTACTTTAATACAATAAGTGCATGTTTATTTCATGATTATGTGTGTTAGTTCCTGGGTTGTTCATAGTTTCATGCATTAAGGTTTTAAGTGGTATTTCGCGCTCGAACGAGGAACAGAGACCGGGGATAATCAGGAAAAATGTTTTTATTAAATAATTATTTTTAATTATTTAATATATGGTATAATTAAGTGTGACTTTGAAAATAGGCCTTGGTTGTGTATTTTTACTCGTCGGGTCATATTTTTAACGGGTATGCAAATTTCAGCGAGTCAGAGGATTTTTTGAGGGTTCGGAAAATATTTCAAAAACGTACCGAAACGGAATATTTTTCGAGAGTGTTATTGGATTTGATGGTTTATTTTATTACATAATGGACCTAAAACTTTTTAAAACTCCTTTAATAATTATTATTGGTCCATAAGTGTATCATTTTATTAATCTAAACACCCCTAATCTAACTCTAACCCTACTCCATACTTGGGTGCCGCCTCCCTCACATCAACAGCAGCCTCTCTTCGAAAATACAACAGCCATCTCAAAATTCTTTAAGGTTTTCAAGAAAAATCATTCCTCGTCTCTCCAGTGCTCGTCCTACGCATAGACCTTCAAGTTTTCGAGCGTTTAAACGCAAAGGTACGCCGTAAATCCTTCTTTTTCTCATCAATCACACTAATATACGCCGATACGTGTGTGTATGCATGAAGGGCATTTAAATTCTTTTGTTGTATCGTTTATGAATCGTTTATCATGAAATATGCGTGTTCTTTCTTGCAACCCACGGTTTTCATGGATTTTATTTAAGGGGCTGCCACGGCTGCATGTTTAAAGGCTTAACACATTGGGAGTCATGGTGTCAAGGGGCTGGAGTCGCTATGTAGTCAAGGGTGGTGAAGGTCGAGTGCTAGTTACCTTGGTGTTTGGATCGGCTGTGGCTAGATCTAAAGATTTGAGCGAGCCAGCTGTGCAAGGATGTTCCAAGCCTTGGACCAAAACCTGGTGGGTCTTTTTCGTGGCCTAGGATGGCTCAAAACCCTCTGGTCTTGGTCTTGGTCTTGGAGTCGATATAGGGAATTGTGTTGAAGGGAGTCTCGGTTGGGGCTTGTTCGGTTGGCTCATGGGTGGTTTCACTTCACAATATGCATGTGGCTGAGGGCTAGGGTTATGGCGGTCCAATAGGGTCCATAGGTGGGCTACGAGGGTTTGGATCAGGTCTGGTCCTCGTCGGCTTGGGCTAGAGTCAAGACACGAGGCTAGGGTAATACTAGGGTTTCGTGGTAGGTGCGCAGAATAATTCCAGCAACTTTTAGGCGTGGTTCGTACGTCCTAGACATAACTTCGAGCCTTTATTTTTGTGATCAAGGCGCCACAATGACTGCTAAATCGACCCAGGCTCAAAATGACTGTTTTGCTCCTAGAAAAACTTAATTGACCATTTTACACCTGAACCTCAAAATTTCGACCCGAAGCCAACCAAACTCCTTAAAACACCTCAAAAGATATTTATAAACATTTCTTAGACATAAATTCGAGCATGTAAGGCCAATGCTCAGTGGATGGGTAATATTGTCACTGATGTCCCCGCCGTCAGGTAATGCAGTTATACGTAGATGGATCCATCGACTAATACGATGATACGAAAGTCATAGCTAATAAAAGGAATTCAAATAAATAAAATGAATACATATATGTTGATATGTTGATGAATGTTTTTGAAAGGTTTATGTTTATGTTCATTCATTTAAGATCATGAAGTTCATGTTAAGTACATTACTTTTCATTGTTGCATGTTATGTATATGTATTTGTTATAACGATTTTGGTGTATTGAGTCTTTAAACTCATAGATGTGAATGATGCAGGTGAACGTTTTGATGAGGAGATTGGAGGCGCCGAAAACTGAGTAGGCGGGGCTGGATATGCGCACGATAACTCGAGGACCATATTTCCTGCACATTACGTTTTATGAGTTAGGAATGATATTGGATATTTTCTTACTCTTTCATTTTTATATGTTGATGGTTTTCAGGATTTTCGCATATTTTAGTTTTGAATACTTTTATTTTAAAATGTGTAAATTTCAGTTGTATCGTATGCATGCATGTAAAATGTATATTTAGAGATTTAGCCTTCAAAAATAAAAAATTCTAGTAGTTTAAGTAGTAGACGTCTCAGTTGGTATCAGAGCAGGGTCATGTATAGGGTTGTGCCACTGCCAGCTTCCGCAGCTCAGTCTTCGAGCTTCAAGTCTGTAAGTTTAAATGTTTTTAATGTTATCACCTGCATGTTTACATTATATATGTTTTATAGCAATTTACAATATACGTTTAGTTTTTTACATAATTTAAAGATTAAATGTTTTAAAAACTAGATCAAATTGCATGATAGGTGACGTTTAAATTTTGAACTATATTCAGATAATATGCCTCCCTGACGCGCCCCCGGCACTGAAAGATAGGACAATACTACTGGAGGAGATAAAGGTCTTCCACCACCACCGCCGTCGCCAGGAGATGCAGCTACTCGAGTCTTGGAGGGTATTGCTAGATTGATGTTGTAATGTCCGAGAATTAATCACTGTTAATCAAGGATTATTGACTTATAATTTAACGTGATTATGAAAGGGCCAACTGAGACACGATTTAAGATAATCTGCGTCCATTTATTTTGAATTTCAGAATGTGTTGCCGAAGCAACACCGCACCCGTGCTCAGGAAGACACCGCACCCGCGGTGCATGTCCAGTAGGGTAGCAATTTTTGAAAAACTGAGACCGCACCCGCGGTGAGAACAAGACCGCACCCGCGGTCGTCGAATTTCAGAAAATGAAAGTGCTGCCGAAGCATGAGCACACCCGCGGTCTAGCAGTTACCGCACCCACGGTGATAAGTGTTTTGCGAAAATTGTGACACCTCATGACATGCATGCAATGATATATATATATATATATATATATATATATATATATATATATAGTAGGATTCCTTCGAAATTCAGCAAAAAAATCAAGAAAGGTCTGAGGGAATTTGCTGAAAATCCTTACGCCTTCTACGAGAAATCCGTCCGTCTGATTTTGAATCCGACTTCGGTATTGAGTTCCTATCGACGTAGGCTACAACTGGACGTAAGTTTTACTACGTTTTGACATGTTTTAGAATTATGATATTGTCAGAATTGAATGGAACTCATATATGTTGTTCTTGACATATTAGACATCATAGAATCGAAGTCAGATTAAGAAACAGACTGATTATGGAATTGTTATGAATTTTTAGGGTATATTGATTTATACCAGACAGATTTGAATTGTGATTGGATTACGGATTGTATTGGATATGGGTTATGGATTGTAACTGTTATCTGGTGATATGGTATTGACGGGGATACTGAGTTTGTACCGTTATGCCGTGATTTTGAATTAAATCAAGATTGATCAGATTGTTATTGATTTGAAAGGTATATTGACATGAGATTATTGATATTGTCATTGCCAGACAGACTGTGAGTTCAGGACTTCGACTGAGCCAGAAACCGACGAAAGAAAGGTATAAGTCAATGTGGTATTGAGAGATCGACTTGAGTCGGATTAGATTTGAGTTTCCCTAAATCACATACTTTACTTTATTGCATTGATATTTGCATTGATTTGACTGATGTACTTGTTTTCTTGAATTATAGATAGCAGGTATCAGATGAGTAATCTTGTGACAGAAGTTCCTGATAGTGGTGGAATCGCCACGGGAACATTGCACGATGTCTCAAGATAATGATATTAGCGATAGAGCTACCGTCCATGACGGATAGGTCAGGACGCCGGATGTTGGTTATATCGAGTAATTAGGATTGGAATTCTTCTATTACGGAATTCGATATAGGAATACCATATTTGGTTATATCGAGTAATAGGAACAGAGTTCCTTCTATTACGGAATTCGATATAGGAACACCACATTTGGAAACCGGGATCCCTAGACTAGGATTGAGTCTAGTCTGAATTCTAGAATTGTAATTATGTTTCAGATTTTGATACATATTACTGTTACCTGATTACATGCTTTATATTTTTTTTTTTAATGAATGATTCATTAAAATAGGTAAAAGTTAGTACAGATACAAATACACTGGGCATCCCCAGGGACAAATCAATCTAGCATAATTAGTCTGTAATCATATGAACCATAGCCCAGAGTCCAAAATTAAATTACATTGTCAGCATTTGGTACGCTCCGCAGCACATGAATCTTGATCTTCATTATAGTTCGATCCATATCTAGTTGCTCATGTTCGAAGATTGTCCTGTTTCTTATGTTCCAAATCTGATAAACCGTAGCCCCTAGCGCGACACAGCGCATCTTATTCAATGCAGATGTACCTCGGTACACACTTCTAAACGCAGCAAGCACAGCAGACAACGATCTCATAAGTTTTCGCATGCCAAGCCAAGATCGAATACTGTTCCATATTGCTTGTGAGATTGGGCAATCAAAGAACAAGTGGTTAACAGATTCAACAGCAAAGTTGCAGAGTACACACGATCTATCATCAAGGTAACCTAGCCTATCTCTAGTAAGCAATTTACGATGAGCAACAAGCCATAAATTAAACCTGTGCTTCGACATTTTGCAAGATTTGGCGATTAGAGGTGGCCAATTGTTCCATCTGCCCACAAAGAAATCATATACCTTAGATAACCCCTTAATGCCCCCAAACCACTCCTCCAATTTTATAACCGCATCCGAGACTGATCCATGAGCAGCAGTCATTTCGTCTCTAATGGCAATAATTTGTTTTATAAGCGGTGATTGTTCTTTGTGCCAATCCCAACTCCAAACATTCTGAAAATGGCTGTATTCATGATTTACCCATTTTATCCAAAGACAATCTTTTTTGCTATGAATATTCCAAAGCGTTTTCGCAAGCAAAGATTTATTCCACGCTTTCAAATTTTTCAACCCCCAACCTCCTGCTTCAATTGGCTTGCAAAGTTCAACCCAAGCAATAGGTGGGTGTTTGGTTGGCCACACAAATTTCCGACACAATGAATAAATGTTATCAATAACGCACGAAGGAAGTGGAAGTATAGATAACCAATAACATTCAATTCCTTGGACAACTAACCTGATAAGCTCAAGTTTCCCTGCATGTGATAAAGAATTCCTTGGCCAGGAAGAGATCTTGTATGAGATTGCATCAACCAGGGCACTGTGTTAGAGTAGGTGCCCGTCGAGCCAAGTGTTGGCCGAGTGTTCACAATGAAACTCTATGTATAAGCAATCTTTATTTTAATAATATTTGAAATTATTATTATGGCACATCTTTATCTGTATACCCATGCTAGTTGCATAGATAAAGCCCTTGAATATACAAATAGTAGAAAGAATATGAGATGCTCATATGATGAGTATCATGAAACTCATATTTGTAATACTGTATATTCTAAACGGTTCCTAGTCGATTCAGCCGCCACTAAGAAGGATATAGGCCGCTAGAGTTCGAGACTAGTATCTGCGATGTGAGTACCATGTTTCATTGGTAGGGGACATTGTGATGTCCGAACATGCAGATAGGTGCTCCTTGTAGAGTGCACTGAACAACCCTCCATAAAAGGACTTTCCAAGTGGTTCTCACTTATCGAGTGGAAATGTCCTAGTTTATGGTTGTACAGAATTAGTCCTTATGACCCGGGACAACATTGAGACTCTATGTGCTAGAATTACACTTTGACTTGTTTACCGACTCTTATGGGGTCATCAGGTGGCAAGGTTGGGTGTTCTGTCGAAACACATAGGAGTCGATGCATTGTAGTCGGGGATTCACCGCTTACCTTCGGGTATGGATATCCTATGTGTTATCATGTGTATGTAGGTTGAAATCTCTGATCAGAGTATGGTGGTAATTATGAAAGGGTTTCATAGATTACACCATCGATGCAACTACGACATGACACATAGTATCGATTCATTGACAACTCTCGATAAACCAATGGTTGTCGAATCGATCGTGATATATGAGTTGAAGGGACCGTACTGTACGCTAACCATAATAGAATGGTTCTTGCAGGCACTATCATTTGATACCTAGGGAATCATGTAAGCGATGCTGCTAGGCGTTTAACATGATTGGTTGGGTACTATCAGACTTGAGTTCTGACGTTCTTGTTATCAAGGTGTTGATAAATAAGAATGGAGCAATTGGGGTATGCTCATATAAGGACATGTTTAGTCCGAATCACATTGAGATGTGAACCCACGGCTAGTTGTATCAATGAACCATTGAGGGCCACACAAGTACTAGCTTTCTAGATCCCGTTGAGAAGTAAAAATAGTTCAATGTGTTGAACGGCTTATAAAGGAGTTTATAAGCGTAAGGAAAATTAGAAGTATGACTTCTATAAAGGAGAAAATAGTTCAATGTGTTGAACGACTTATAAATGAGTTTATAAGTGTAAAGAAAAATAGAAGTATGACTTCTATGAGAGAAATGTAAATTTTGATTTATGGAAGTGTTCCTAAATTAAAATTTGGCCAAGTGAATAATGTATTTGAAAATTGTGATTTTCATAAACATTATTATGGACTAAATTAAATTAATTCAAGTGTTGAATTAATTAAACACTAGTGGACCTAGTAGAGTCCAAATAATTAAATTAATTCAAGTGTTGAATTAATTAAATTATATTGAGTCTTGTAGAGCTCAATTTAAATTAGTTATTTAACTAGTGGGACTTGGGTAAATTCAAGTAATGTTTAATTAGTCTCAAATATGTTTGAGATAATTAAAATTTAGTCCAAGGTTTTTAATTTGATTAAAAACCATATAATATGCATGCATGGGAGGTGAAAGGTTGGGAGACTACTTTTTGAGTTTTCAAGGCATGGCATGCACCTTTTTGACTCAACTTTTTCCACAACCAAGAAAGTTGTTCTCCCTTCACTCCTAACCTAGCATGGCCGAAATTCTCTTGCTTTTTCTCTCCATTTTTCTTCATTTTTGTGTTCTTCAATTTGTTGGAGAAAACACTATCTTCTCTTTGAAAATTCCTCACATTTTTCTAGTGCAAAATGTGAGGGGATCTACCTAGTTGGTGGTGGGCTTGATTGGAAGAAAGGAGTCCAAAAGAAAGGTGAAGCTTGTAGATTGTCTACCTTCAAGAGCTAAGGTGTTTACACCTTAGTTGGAGCCACAATCAATCTTTGAGATTGATAGGTAATTTCTAAAACACCCTATGTATGACATTTTGGTGTTTTATTGTATTTGTTGCACAAAATGAGGTGGTGGCCGAAATTTTTCCTCAAAATTTTGATTTTTTGAAACTTTCGTTGCGCTTCCGGTCACCGTAACCGATCCCCTTTCAAGTGGTATCAGAGCTATGGTTACGTTTTTGTGTAGCAAATACAAGATATTATGTTGAGATCGATTTCTAACCGCATGAGTGTATTTTTTGCAACAAAAATGAAGGCCGATTATTGGGCAATTTCGGGCAGCATGTTGCTGCCCGTGTCTGGCTGCTCGGGCTGCCCGAGGGGCTGCCCGTTTCGGGCAGCTAGGGCAGCCCGAGGGGCTGCCCGAACAGCCCCTTCGAAAAATTAAAAAAAAAATAAAAAATTTTTGTTCACCGGAATGTTGGCCGGAATCCGGCGACGGCGATGACGGCTAGGGTTTCCAAAAGTGTTTTGGAATATCAAAGTTTCATGGGCCTTGAGTTGTTGGGCCATGGGATGGCTAACATGTTTGTGATTTTAAATGGGCCAAAATGTTTTTGGTGGAAAATAAGTTTTTGGGCCCTTAAGTTTAAAATTACAAAAGTTGCAAATTTTTCTCATGAAATAAATAATTTAAGTTGGACTTTAATTATTTATAGTAAATGGTGATTTACAAGAAATTCGGTTATAAATAAATTAATTTGAAAGTAGACAAAGGTGTTTGTATACTTTGTTAATTTAGTTTATAATCGTGGCGGTTAGTGATTGGATCAAGATATATAATATTGGATCAATTAATTATTGTGATAATTAATTGATGGTGTATGATATGTGATATTATGCATGAAGGATGATCAAAAGCCCAAGCCCAATTTGCTAGGTGTATGCTAGGATATTTTGTGTTGAATGATTGTAATAATTATCAATTTATAAAGTGGGCTTGGTTTATGGCCCGTTCCCACCCCATGAGATGTATCCCTATTTTGCCATGGATATTTATTTGTAAATATTAGTATAGTGGATGATCAAGATTGGAAGATGGTGGCCATGATGATTATGAAGATCGAAGACATGTAAATATTGGAAGCTAATGTAATAGTTGCATTTGCATCCCGTGCATTTACCCTAGGATTAGACCTAGGCCCGTGTTTAGCTCACACGGTCCTTTAGTATTGGGGCGATTGATCATCCTTGTTTGTTTACTGTTTATAATATATGCATGATATGTTATAAATAATGAGTATGTGCGTTATTATTATGATAATAACAAAGTTGCATGAATCCGGCAAACATACGATCAAACATGGCGAGCTTTTAAAATAAAATTAATGATGAGACCTTTCAAAATTAAAAACCCTCATTTTGAATTAGATTCAAAATTAATATCAAGCCCGAAAAGGGGAATTATAAATTTGTTTATAATTTCCTTGTCTTCCATCGACAATGGTTGCATGATGAACGCTACCCGTACTCGGGGCTCGGCTCATATTATTGGGGGAGCTTTGGGTGCCGGAAAGCTGTGACATCCATTGACATGGTGATGTGAACTACGTGGAACTCCCATGATTTCGGCTCATATTATTGAGGGAACTCATGGCGACCGTCCATTAAGGTTCAACATCGATGGGTAAGGCTTGACACGTAGAGATGAACGACGTCATATTATTGGGTCCTAATCAAACGTGAGACAATAGTTTACGTAGAGGGTTGCATTGTGATGCAATTGGAAACTACCTTTTAGGAATTGTGGTTGGCTGATATTATTCGGGATCATAATTCGCTAATTGGACCTTACGTACCTACTGAGGAAAGGAATTTCCCGTTTTCACTAGAGGATAGTGAAAGATGTCAAAACAGTGGGAGCAAATATTTATGAAGTAAAAGTCCAAACTTCATATCTTACTAAATATTTTAAAATAGTCATCAACATTTATCTGTTTTTACTTTTCAGTACAAATTGACAATGTCTTCGATTCGCAATCCGATATCCATAATACTCGACAAACACATATTAACTGGACCTAATTACCTCACTTGGCTAAGAAACCTGAAAATCGTCTTGAATTCGGAAAGGGTAGCATATACACTGATTGAGTCGCCCCCTGTTGAGGCTCCGACTGAGTGCAATCCTGAGGAATTGCAGGCTTACAAGGAATGGTGTGACCATGACTTGATAGGCAGGTGTTATATGCTGACTTCTATGAATGATGAGCTGCAGAGGCGTTTTGAGGATGCAAAGAATGCTGCTGACATTCATAAGCACCTCAAAGAGCTCTTTGGTGAGCAGACTCGGCCTCTTAGGCATGCTACCGTCAAGGAGCTGATCACTATGCGCGTGCGAGATGGGGCCTCGGTCCATGAGCATGGCCTGACGTTGATTGGGCTCGTGGATAAGCTCGTTGGCATGGATATGATTTTGCCTTCGGAGTTGACCACCGACGTGTTGCTGTTATCATTGCCTAGCTCATTTGATCCTTTTGTGGTGAACTTCAACATGAACAAGATTGAACCGACCCTTGAGGAGTTGGTGAATATGCTTGTTACGTTTGAATCAACCATCAAGAAAGAGAAGTTGGTTCTTTATGTGGGTTCTTCATCTGGTACGAAGATTGATCCACATGGGAAGGGAAAGAATAGTTCTTTCCAACGTCCCAAGAAGAACGTGCCCTTGATGAGGCAATCTCCGGATCCCATTATGGCAGCCACACCAGTTAGGGCTGACAAGACTAGTGATGTTTGTCATCACTGCAAGAAGTCTGGACAGTGGAGGCGTAATTGCAAAGAATATCTTGCCCAGAAAAGTTCTGGAAATGGTATGTTCTACATTGAAGTAAACATTTCAATTAACTCTACTTCTTGGGTATTGGATACCAAATGTGGATCACATCTCTGTAATGTGTTACAGGTGATGGGAAGAAGTAGAAAGCTTAAGGAAGGTGTGACCTTCTAAAGGATGGGCAATGGAGCAAGAGTTGCTGCCAAGGCTGTTGAAGATGTTTACTTATTGTTGAACAATAGTTTTAAGTTAATTTTAAAGAGATGTTTTGTTTGTACCTTTTTTGGTGAAAAACATTGTTTCCATTTCTATTGTGATAAAAATGGATATTCTTGTCTATTTAGCAAAGGTGTTTGCTACATTTACAAGAATGAATGTTTAATTGGTACTTGAGAACTTGAAAACGATCTCTATAACTTAAAATTGAAAGATATTCCATTAAATGTCCATTCAAAGGCATACACCATATGAGATATGGATGGGTAAGCCTCCTAAGTATTCTTATCTGAGAATATGGGGTGCCCTGCTTATGAAGCAGGTAGTGGGAGATAAATTGGATAGTCGATCCATTTTATGTTACTTTGTGGAATATCCAAGGAATTAAGTTGGATATTATTTCTATCATCCCCAAGAAACAAAAGTGTTTGTTTCTAGGAATGCAACCTTTTTGGAAAAGGAATTTCTATTGGATAGAAAATAGGAGATGATAGAACTCGAAGAGGTTCGAGAGACACCCACAATTATAGAACCCACACCCGAAGAGCCAAGAGAGGAGATACAAGCTCCTAAAAGATCCGAGAAAGTCTCGAGACCACCTATGAGGTATGGTCAGCTTCTTGAAGAGGGCCATGATGAGCCTAACCATGGATGTGATCCAAGGACCTTCAAGGAAGCGTTATCTGATGCCGATTCATCCAAATGGCTTGAAGCGATGGAATCTGAGATGAATTCCATGCATTCGAACCAAGTGTGGAATCTCGTGGATCCACCTGAGGGAATTGTTCCCATAGGAACTTGGGGCGGATGGGAAGGTATTGACCTTCAAGACGCGATTGGTGGCAAAAGGATATACTCAAAGACAAGGAGTTGACTTTGAGGAAACCTTTTCTCCAGTTGCAATGTTCAAGTGCATAAGGATTTTGCTAGCCATAGCTGCATGGTATGACTATGAGATATGGCAGATGGATGTCAAGACAACCTTTCTTAATAGGGATATTAAGGAAGAGATTTACATGTCTCAAACCTGGAGGGTTTACATCTATCGGAAGTGAGCATATGGTATGCAAACTTCAAAGATCTATTTATGGTCTAAAGCAGGCATCTAGGAGTTGGAACCTCAGATTCGATAGTACAATCAAAGAGTTGATTTACTAAGAATCCTGAAGAACCCTATGTGTATAAGGAGGTCAGTGGGAGTGTTGTGACATTCCTGGTGTTGTATGTTGATGACATTCTACTCATTGGGAATGATGTAGGAATGCTGCAATCAACTAAGATATGGTTAGCGAGTAAGTTCTCGATGCAGGACTTGGGTGAAGCATCTTTTGTATTGTGATACAGATCTATAGAGATAGATCGAAAAGATTGCTTGGTCTCACCCAGTCCACATACATTGATACCATCGTGAAGAGGTTTTCGATGGATAAGTCCAAGAGAGGACATCTACCAATGTGTCATGGCGTGTCCCTATCCAAGTCTGTCTTTCAAGACTGATGCAGAGATAGCGGCGATGACAAAGCATTCCTTACGCATCTGCGATTGGTAGCATCATGTATGGGATGATATCTACACGTCTTGACGTGGCTTTCGCACTAAGTGTAGTGAGTAGATATCAATCGAACCCTGGTCTTCCACACTGGAAAGCTGTGAAAGACATCCTCAAGGAGTTGAGAAGGACCAATAAATTGTTCTTGGTCTATGGGGTGGATAACTGAGATTGGAAGGCTATACCGACTCTAGCTTCCAAAGCGATATCGATGACTCGAAGTCAACCTCTGGGTTTGTATTCATGCTCTATGGTGCTGCTGTCTCTTGGAAGAGTTCTAAGCAAGACAATACTGCGGATTCCAGCACAGAGGCCGAATACATTGTTGCATCGGATGCAGCAAGGGAGGCTGTTTGGATAAGGAATTGCGTCCAAGAGTTGGGCGTCATTCCTAATGGAGTTGCTCCTGTCCCGGTGTTGTGTGACAACACGGGAGCTATAGCTCAAGCAAAGGAGCCTAGGTCTCATCAGAAATCCAAACTAGTATTGAGAAAGTACCACATCCTCGGAGAGATTGTGGAAAGAGGAAAAGTGTCTTTTGACAAAGTCGGCTCCGCCGATAATGTTGTTGATCCACTATCTAAGCCTTTACCTGGACCATTATTCGACAAGCATCACGAATCAATGGGTTTAAATCATATGGGTAGTTGGCTCTAGTGCAAGTGGGAGATTGTTAGAGTAGGTGCCCGTCGAGCCAAGTGTTGGCCGAGTGTTCACAATGAAACTCTATGTATAAGCAATCTTTATTTTAATAATATTTGAAATTATTATTATGGCACATCTTTATCTGTATACCCATGCTAGTTTCATAGATAAAGCCCTTGAATATACAAATAGTAGAAAGAATATGAGATGCTCATATGATGAGTATCATGAAACTCATATTTGTAATACTGTATATTCTAAACGGTTCCTAGTCGATTCAGCCGCCACTAAGAAGGATATAGGCCGCTAGAGTTCGAGACTAGTATCTGCGATGTGAGTACCATGTTTCATTGGTAGGGGACATTGTGATGTCCGAACATGCAGATAGGTGCTCCTTGTAGAGTGCACTGAACAACCCTCCATAAAAGGACTTTCCAAGTGGTTCTCACTTATCGAGTGGAAATGTCCTAGTTTATGGTTGTACAGAATTAGTCCTTATGACCCGGGACAACATTGAGACTCTATGTGCTAGAATTACACTTTGACTTGTTTACCGACTCTTATGGGGTCATCAGGTGGCAAGGTTGGGTGTTCTGTCGAAACACATAGGAGTCGATGCATTGTAGTCGGGGATTCACCGCTTACCTTCGGGTATGGATATCCTATGTGTTATCATGTGTATGTAGGTTGAAATCTCTGATCAGAGTATGGTGGTAATTATGAAAGGGTTTCATAGATTACACCATCGATGCAACTACGACATGACACATAGTATCGATTCATTGACAACTCTCGATAAACCAATGGTTGTCGAATCGATCGGGATATATGAGTTGAAGGGACCGTACTGTACGCTAACCATAATAGAATGGTTCTTGCAGGCACTATCATTTGATACCTAGGGAATCATGTAAGCGATGCTGCTAGGCGTTTAACATGATTGGTTGGGTACTATCAGACTTGAGTTCTGACGTTCTTGTTATCAAGGTGTTGATAAATAAGAATGGAGCAATTGGGGTATGCTCATATAAGGACATGTTTAGTCCGAATTACATTGAGATGTGAACCCACGGCTAGTTGTATCAATGAACCATTGAGGGCCACACAAGTACTAGCTTTCTAGATCCCGTTGAGAAGTAAAAATAGTTCAATGTGTTGAACGGCTTATAAAGGAGTTTGTAAGCGTAAGGAAAATTAGAAGTATGACTTCTATAAAGGAGAAAATAGTTCAATGTGTTGAACGACTTATAAATGAGTTTATAAGTGTAAAGAAAAATAGAAGTATGACTTCTATGAGAGAAATGTAAATTTTGATTTATGGAAGTGTTCCTAAATTAAAATTTGGCCAAGTGAATAATGTATTTGAAAATTGTGATTTTCATAAACTTTATTATGGACTAAATTAAATTAATTCAACTGTTGAATTAATTAAACACTAGTGGACCTAGTAGAGTCCAAATAATTAAATTAATTCAAGTGTTGAATTAATTAAATTATATTTAGTCTTGTAGAGCTCAATTTAAATTAATTATTTAACTAGTGGGACTTGGGTAAATTCAAGTAATGTTTAATTAGTCTCAAATATGTTTGAGATAATTAAAATTTAGTCCAAGGTTTTTAATTTGATTAAAAACCATATAATATGCATGCATGGGAGGTGAAAGGTTGGTAGACTACTTTTTGAGTTTTCAAGGCATGGCATGCACCTTTTTGACTCAACTTTTTCCACAACCAAGAAAGTTGTTCTCCATTCACTCCTAACCTAGCATGGCCGAAATTCTCTTGCTTTTTCTCTCCATTTTTCTTCATTTTTGTGTTCTTCAATTTGTTGGAGAAAACACTATCTTCTCTTTGAAAAATCCTCACATTTTTCTAGTGCAAAATGTGAGGGGATCTACCTAGTTGGTGGTGGGCTTTATTGGAAGAAAGGAGTCCAAAAGAAATGTGAAGCTTGTAGATTGTCTACCTTCAAGAGCTAAGGTGTTTACACCTTAGTTGGAGCCACAATCAATCTTTGAGATTGATAGGTAATTTCTAAAACACCCTATGTATGACATTTTGGTGTTTTATTGTATTTGTTGCACAAAATGAGGTGGTGGCCGAAATTTTTCCTCAAAATTTTGATTTTTTGAAACTTTCGTTGCGCTTCCGGTCACCGTAACCGATCCCCTTTCACACTGTAATTCGATGCTGTCAATTTTCTTCCCGCAAGTGGAACACCCAAATACCGTAATGGTAGTTGCCCATGCGTGAATCCAGTGGCATCAATGATTTCCTGTCTAACAGTATCCGAAACACTTGCAGTGTAAACATCTGATTTCAAGAAGTTGATCCTTAATCCCGCCATATCCCAAAAGTTATTCAAACAACGCATAATCATAACAACACTACACACATCTCCTCTCGAAAGCAACAATAAATCATCAGCATAGGCTAAGTGCGTGATTGAAAATTTTTGGCACTTAGGATGAAATCCAAAATTATTATTACGTGACATGCGCTTCAAATCTCTTGCTAAAACTTCGGTGCACAAAGTGAACAAGTAGGGAGATAGAGGATCACCTTGACGAAGTCCTCTTTGCCCCTCAAAATGTCCATGAAAATGCCCATTTATCACAATTGAGTACGAAGTTGTTGACACACATTCCATGATCCAATCAACAAAGGTTGGAGGAAAATTCAAGAATGACAGAACATGTTTCAAGAAGCTCCAATTAACAGTGTCATACGCCTTCTTTAAGTCAACTTTGAGCATGCATCGTGGTGAGCCTCGTTTCCTAGCATATTTCCGTAGTAGTTCTTGTGCCAAATGAATGTTATCAACTATCGATCTACCTTCAATGAAGCCCGCTTGTGCACCATCAACCAAATTACCAATAACCTGTCTCAGTCTGTTAACAAGCATCTTTGAAATTATCTTGTAAAATACAGTACAACATGATATAGGCCTATAATCATTTACCGAAGAAGCAGCAGCCATTTTCGGTATCAAGGATATTATCGAATGATTCCATTGTTTCAGTAGTTTCCCATTTCTAAAGAATTCAAATACTGCCTTTGATACATCCGAGCCAATAATATGCCAAGTACTTTTGAAGAAGAATGCACCATACCCATCCGAACCAGGGGCTTTGTCATTATCAATATCAAAAAGTGCAGCATCGACTTCCGCTCTAGTTGGAACTCTAACAAGATTCTGCCATTCATCACTCTGAACTTTCAGCCCATCAAGTAGACTGTCGGAATGCAAGTTTGTTGTGGTTACTTTAGATCCCAAGAGACTCTTGTAGTGAATAATGAACTCATTTGCAATTTCAGCCATATCAGTAGTTGTGCAACCATCAGATTTTGTAAGAGCCACAATAGCATTACGCTTGTTGTTTCTCTTTATAAGATCATAAAAGAACTTAGTACATCGATCACCTTGCTTTGTGTATTGGATCTTCGCCTTCTGAGCAATGAATAATCTCTCCGCTTCCAACAATCTCTCTGCCTTGTGTCTGAAATCTTTGTAACCATCAGTCACAATATCATTATTCAGTAGTGATTCTTGCAAGGCAACAAGTTCCTGCTTAGCTTTACCTGCACGCACAGATATATGACTGAAATTATTTCGATTGAGCTCATGAAGTGGCTTCTTTAATCGTTTGAACATATGCTTGAGTCTAAACTGTTCTGTACCACGTTCTCTGCACTTCCAATTATTCCTGACCAATATCTCGAAATTATCACTTAGAGTCCACATATTGAAAAATTTGAATGGTCTTTTCTGCTGCCCAACATTATCAAGAAAAGATACAATAGAAAGAGTGTGATCAGAAACACATCCCGGAGCCAAAAACTCTGCCAAGCCCACGGTATTCAAGCTGAACCAATGACTATTAACAAGCACCCGATCTAACTTACAACGCACATGGGGGCTGAGCCATGTATAAAAACAACCAATATAGCGTAAATCAGTGAGATCAATAGAATTAATGCACTCAACAAAGTCCTTTGTTTCATAATTCTTAACTTTAAGTCCCCCAAGTTTCTCTTCCTGAGACAGGACATTATTGAAATCACCCAACAACATCCAAGGCTCACGGCAAGTAGTACCAAAAGAAATCAAATCATTCCATAACAATCTTCTTTGACAAATTGTATTAAGCCCATACACAAAAGTAGCATAAAATGTATGATGTGTTCTGCGACAAGTGATTCTAACATGGATATATTGTTCATGCAAGCCAATGACATCAAGATCAACCACCAAGGGGTTCCATAAAACAAAAATTCTGCCCTTTGGACTAAGATGAAAATTATTAACGACATGCATACCTTGGAATCTTACACGCAACATGTTGTTGAGAGCCATATCATCGAATTTCGATTCTAAAATACCAAATACATCAATCCTATGAGTGCTCATGAGAGATTGGGCACTCTTTTGTTTTAGAGGTTTATGGAAACCTCTAACATTCCAACAAGCCATTTTCATTGGGAACCAAAGGCAATTTTGGGTTGCCGCCCCTTTTCATTGTTCCCTCCATATCTTCGAAAAAATCTGTCATCTCTTTATTGTTACCACATCCCTGATTCTCCCCTTTATTCTTCTTCTTGATGTTCTTTTTATTATTCTTTTTGTTAGTGACTGTTTTGAAAGCAGGAGCACTTGCGCCATCTTTACAACTATTCGTTCCAACGTGATCACAGTCCATTGGCTTCTTACCTTTATCAATAACAGGAGACTCTTGTCCAGCACCTGTATCTGCAGTATTATGCAATACATCAGATTGAGTGACAGATTTATCAGCAACATCATTAGGTATGGCAGTAGTATTGTCACCCCCTATGTCTGTTGCTCTTGATGAATTATGCGAAGCACCAGTTCTCGATGTTTTCCTCGCAGCAGAACGCCCCCTAGAAGGGCCTGATCTCCAAGTGACACTCTTAGAACGAGCACGCTTTGAGTTTGTGCCATTTTGTTCCACATTACCATTCGTGCCATGATTGCCATGGTGATTTTGATGAACACAAGTTTCCCTAGTATGGCCTACCTTGTGGCAAATTGGGCAGATTTTCAGTTCTTGTTCATATTCAAAGGTAATGACCACATCACCAATTGGTAAAACAATTTTCATTTCAGTAGGTTTTGGCTTGGACGTTTCAGTTTCAATCAAAACTCGGGCATATCTAACTCTTTTCCGCTGATATGTGAGCATATCCATATGAATTGGAGTGCCTATTCGAGAAGCCACTTTACTCAATATCTTGAAATTCCAACAATCCGGTGGTAAACCATGTATTTGGACCCAAGATGGCACCGTATTCATGTCTTCCTCTCTAAATATGAAACATCTCGGCATTTCTTTAAGAAACAAATGAAACCCAAAAACCATGTAAGTTCCTCCATTCAAGATGCGCTCTTTAGCTTCCACATTTGGAAAAGTAAAGACAATCCAACCACTTTCATGAGTTTGGAACTTAACATCAGAGCCCCATCTTCTAACCAAATCAAATAAAGCTGCAGTAGGGGGTTTTCCACTAATCACATAACCAAGAAGGCATATACCATAAGTATCCTCAATAGAGTCGACATCATTAATGTCAAACGTGAGGATATCATTACCGGTTTCCACAAACTCAAGCTTGTAATTATCATTGGCCATTCTATTATTCTTAAACAAACTGGCATACGAGACTTTAATTCTCTTGGAAGGCATCTCAGATATAACAGGACGTGTGCTCATCTTTGATGGATTATTGGTATTATCAGAGATATGCGAAGTACCTTCATTAGCGTGCGTATTTCCATTCCCATCCGTAGTATGAGCAGCAATAATCTCTACGGTGTTCTGGCCATTGTTAGTTTCCAAGATATCATGAGCAGAAGATTGTTGTACTGTACGAGAACTAGTAGCAGTATTCTGATCAGTCATTGTGACAATTCGTCGAACACAAAGTCAGCACAATGGAAATAAGAGCACAAGACCAGTTATCAAGAACAATATGCAACAATCGAAAAACCCAGAAGTGTCACTCAAGCAAAATCAGTAATATGGTCTCCACAATAACAAGAACTACCCAAAATCAACAGAAGATAGAGAATCAGCGAAAAGCGAAAAGCCCTAGCAGTGACAGGGATTCGCGATTAGAAGGAGAAGTGCACAAAGCTAAGAGTAATGACGAATAACCAACAAGATTAAAAGTCAGCAGCAATACGTAACAATAGCAAGTCACAAGGAAAATATCAGAGAAAACGCAAGCAAGAACAATAGAAGCATTCCTTCCATTTTAGAAAGAAGGGAGAGCATTCTCTCTCTAAAACACTTCTCCTATGCTTAGTTGTCTTATTCGTTTTTTACATGCTTTATATTTGTTTATATGATTGCATGTTTCGTTGATTTATACTGGGATTTATTCTCACCGGATTTATCCGGCTGTTGTCTTGTCTGTATGTGTACATGACAACAGGTGGGACAGGATCAGGGTCCAGGAGATGAGGAGAGATCGTGATTAGAGTAGAGGCTCCGGACTTGAATTATGATGTATAATAGGGTTGGAACACTTGACATTATTTGTTAAACCTTAGTTTAGTTGAATGCATGCAGTACAGGACTTGTATTGTATTTTATACTGATATGTATATGAGTTTGATTTCACTACGTTCCGCATTTTAAAAAAAAAAATTTAGACCCTGTTTTATAATTGATTAATTCGTCCCAATGATGATTAAGAACTTGATTAGCGTCCGGGTCCCCACAGATGTAGCAGGCACGGCAGACTCCGAGACCCCAGACAGACATCTATGAGCAGTTTAGACGGCTCAACCTGAAGGAGTTCGGGGGTACTACTGATCCGTTCTTGGCAGAGGGTTGGATACGGTCTTTGGAGCTACATTTTCAGTATTTGGCGAAGAGGGATGACGACCATGTCAAGTACGCCACTTACATGCTGAGGGATGACACATCTCTATGGTGGGAGGGAGCTGGTCACGGGGTGGACTTGGCTACCCTTACTTAGGTTCAGTTCAAGGATATCTTCTACAACAAATATTTTCCAGCGTATGTCAGGGGATGTCTGACGAGAGAGTTAATGATCTCCAACAGGGGGACTCATTTGTGGCAGAGTTCATCAAGAAGTTCGACAGGGGCTGTCACTTAGTGCTCTTTTGAAACGTCTGCCCTTTTTATTGCTTTCAAAGTACTAGAAATTTTTTTTCCACTTCTATTTTCGGCCATGTACATATGCTACATAAAAATATTTTTATAAAATATTTTACCCATTATAATAAAACATCAACCCACTAGCATTTTAAAAGTCAATGAAATAGTCATAAAATGAAATCGTCAAATGTTTTACCAAACCTAAAAAGCAATAAATTTGAAAAGTATGGCTCATACTAAACCTCTCAAAATCTCTCAAAACATAAATAAATAGTCTAAAAATCTTTAACATAAATCATGAATCATAAATCATAAATGCGGAAAATGTTGAAGCGCTGGTCCTCGGATTGTGTGCACCTTCAGTCCAGTCAAATCATCCATCAAGACCTCCCTCAAACTCATATGCATCCATCACACCTAGTGAGTTTAAAGACTCAACACATCATAATCTTTATAACAAATAATACGTATAAAACCACATGCAACAGTGAAAATACTTTTACATAAAAATATCATTTTTATGACATGCAAACATAAACCTTAACTTTATCCATTCTTTTTCCTCAACATGACATAACATAAAACCTTTTTCATGATCATAAACATTTTTCCTTTTCCACTATTGAATTCAGATCGTTAATTGTGACTTTCCTCAAACCTCAAAAAGTTGATGGATCCATCTACATAAAACCGCAGTACTGGGCGGCATGGGACACCAGCAACACTCTCACCGATCAACTGGGCTCTGGCCTATCCTCTTTCGAATAGAATACAATCTTCGGGACTCTTTCTAAGGTCTTTTCCCATAAATGAGCTCCCTCTGGGGCCTTCTCCCCTCACGATATTCACATTCTAACCTCAAACCTCATACCTCAATAGTCACAATTACTTCACTTCCTTCAATGTTTACATTCTCATTACATTATAAAAATCATGCATAACATAACCTTTTTGTTTTTGAAACCAAGCATGCAACATGTCTTTTAAATGTCTTCCTTAAATCATTAAAATCAAATAGACATTTAAAACTCATAATTCAACATGAAAAATTTCGTAAACCTTTAGAAATAATCATAACAACGTAAAAACAACATTTAGAGCACTGTCATGACGTTTACTAATTTTTGGGTGTAAAAAGACCGTTTTACCCCTGAACTTGACATTTTACGTTTTTGACTTTGTCCTTGATTTATTGACTCTAACATTTTCCCAATAATAATTTAAGCTTAATTAAATTTTTCATAATTTTATTTAGCTTAAAAACTAGGCTTTTAAATTAATTCATGATTAATCGTTTTGACGGTGTTTTAATCCCGAAAAATCCCAAACTTTAATATAAAATTCAAAATTCAAAACTTAGTCCTTTTTATATTATTTTAAGCCTCTTGAACCACGACTCGACCCCCATGAGCCATATTTCAATTTATTTTAGCTATTAAAACCCTAACTTGACCCTTACTGGTTAGCACCGAGCCATCTTTCGATTTTCTCAAGCCACCCTCGAACCATGTTGAACCAAACCCTGACCAACCCCCTTAGACACCCTACTGGACCTTAGTAACCCCTAAGAACCAGCCCCAAACCAAAAACGTGACCCCCTTATCAATACCATGCAGTAGCCGAGAGATGCAATTTGTGTGGACTCTAGTTTTGTGGACTTAGGAACCTAGACGACGCCCTAGCACCCAAACCACCCTCTAGTACACCTACCTAGGACCCTAAGGACTTGCCCTAGCCCAGCCCTTGAGCCCTGGACAGAGCCCTTCCTTACCTGCAAGTTGCGCGACCCCTGCGCAAACCTGCATCAAGTTCTCGGAGGGAATCCTCCCAGCCCTCTAGCCCAAGTTCTAGCTTGTCTAGGACTCTCTCCTTGACTCAACCAGACCCCAGGACAGCCCTGGACCCAAGCCAAGGCCATCCCTCCCCTTAACCATGACACCGAACCCATAATCCTTGACAGCAAAAACGATTCCAGCATGTTGCTTATTTTCTTCGACTTTGAGGTGTTTTAGGCGTGAGTATATGACTCTAAAACAGGCGTAAACCACTCTTGATCTTAACTTACGTCATGGAAGCCCCTTAACCAAATAATATACAAGTTATTTGAATCATAAACCATGTTTTAAGATCACATATGCTTGAAAAACGAAATATAATCAAGTGCTCCTTGTTTATTCATGCAAAAATTTTTTAAATATTTACAATGGTGTGAAAGACGATTAAAAGAAGAAGTATGGCGTGCCTATGCGTTTTAAACGCACGATTATTCGTTGACGATTGGCGAAGAACGGGGCAAAACTTTTGGCTAGAGCTTCTCCTTGATATCCACGATTTTCTCCAACTTTTGGTTGTGTGTGTTGTCGTGTATGATGGGTAACTTTTCAGAAAGTGGGCGTGTGAAGTGTAGGGTTTTGGGAAGTGTTTGGTATAATATATACTAATTAAATCACTAACAAGGCTTTAGGCCTATTAAGCATAAGTTTAGGCCCATTAGTGCTTGATTAGGAATTAAAACAATATTATCAAAGTTTTTGTTTAAATAAATTTGTGAATGTATTAGCCGGGTTGCCAAAAAGTTTGCATTTTTGTTGAAAAACCAACACCGATAAAATTTACGTCCCGACATATAAAATCACTTCAAAACTCCTTATTTTCAAAATTATGAAAAACCAACACCCATATTTTAAATAAATAATTAAAAACAATTATTTAATAAAAACATTTTACGTTTTTCAGCCCTTGGTCCTGTTCTTCGATCGCAACTTGAATAATCCTTAAAAGTACAGTTTTATGCATAATGACAATAAAATCCTATTTAACGTATAAGCATGTATGCCACATAATCAATTAGCAATTAAAATCAATTAATTACTCATTTTTTCATATTTCTTAGACTTGCATGCAGTTGGATTACATCGTCTTAATTTTGGACCTTACACCTTTATTGCGAGGGATGCCACTCAGAAGTTGAGGCACTTTATGGATGGCCTCCGACCCACCTTGCGCCGGGATGTTATTTTGATGAGACCGGCTAGCTATGATGAGGCCACCGCCTGTGCATTTCAGGCGGAGCAGGCCTTGAGGGACATTGAAATGGAGATGCAGCGGAAGAGGCATCAGGCTCAGTCTAGCTCGCAGCCACAGAAGAGACAGTTTATTGGGTCACCGAGGCATCAAGGTCAGCAGAAGCCCCAAAGTCAGTTCAAGAAGCCCGGACAGCAGATGTCACCACAGGCTCCAGGGGATCCTAATCCAGAGGAAGGACAGCCGTGCAACAAATTACACTACATCAGATGTACGTGGGGAACCTTCAGGTGCTTCGTATGCAAATAGGAGGGCCATAAAGCAGCTGACTGTCCTAGGAACAATGGCCCCATGACCGACAGGGCCTATGTGATGCATGCAAAGGAGGCGGAGGCTGAGCCATACTCTACACTGATCACCGGTAACCTTTACGTTTAAGATTTTTATTTACCGCCTCAATTTCTTGAATTATTATGTTGGTTGTGGGAATTATTTTCGGGATTGATAAGCTAGAATAAATTAGGTTGCATGTTCTAATAGGTGGACTTAAGGTTGAATTGATGAAATTAAGAGCTTTAAGGATCAAAATGCAATAACCGAAATTGCAGGGACCTAACTTAAAAATTCAAAAGTAGAGGGACTGTTTTGCTTATTTCAAAAATTTTGGGGCCAAGGTAATAATTTTCAAGAATTTTAAGGTTTAAATTGACTAAATTCGACATTTCATGAGGATTAAGATGCAATTTTTGAAATTTTCAAGAGCCAAATTTTTAAGAAGTCGAAACTTTAGGGGTCAATTTGCAATTTCTGAAATTTTTGGGGTAAAATTCGAAATTTGGATTGGACAACATAAATAAATCAGTGATTGTCTGAGGATTTTGGGTTAATTACTAATAGAAAAGTTCTTAAGTTTCAACACGAACAGATTTGATGGTATATTTTGTCGCAGGAGGATATATATTTCAGGTGTAGCCACGTATGCATTGCTAGATTCCGGAGCTACAAATTCATTTATATCCGAGTCATTTGTCACTTGCTAGATTCCAGAGCTACACATTCATTTATATCTGAGTCATTGTCAAACGACTAGGAATCATACTAGAAGCTATGGATTTGGGATTCAGAGTTTTGGATTCGTCCAGAGATCATATGTTTACCTCACAGATAGTGAAGAGATTGGAGCTTCAGTTACAGAAAAATACGGTGCAAGAAGATTTGATAGTGCTACCGTTTCTGGAGTTCGATACTATTTTGGGTATGGACTAGCTTTCTTCGAACAAAGCCGCTACAGATTTTCGACGGAGGTCGGTATCTGTCCGACCGCCCAGCGAGAAGCCACTTATTTTTTAGGCAGCAAGACGTCAGCAAATGTCGCACATCATTTCTTACATATGTGCGAGTATGCTCATGAGAAGAGCTTGCCAAGCATTCCTGGCCAATATCGTGACAGTCAGTCAGAGGCTAGAGCTAGTCAGTCAGAGGCTAGAGAACGTCGAGGTGGTCAGGGATTTCCCCAGCGTTTTCCCGGACGATGTTTCATGTGTTCCACTAGACATGGAGGTTGATTTCTCTATCGAGCTGATGCCAGGTATAGTGCTGATTTCTAAGGCACCCTATCATCTAACACTTGTAGAGATAAAAGAGCTTAATGATCAGATACATGATTTGATAGATAAGGGTTTCATTCACCCGAGATTTTCTCCATGGAGCTCACCGGTACTGTTTGTTAAGAAGAAGGACGGCAGCATGCTGCTTTGCATTGATTACAGAGAGCTGAACAGGGTCACGGTAAAGAATAAGTATCCACTGCCCAGAATCGAAGATCTATTTGATCATCTTCAGGGAGCATCAGTATTCTCGAAAATAGATCTCCGATCAAGATACCACCAGCTGAAGGTGAGGGAGTCTTACGTGCATAAGATGAATTTCAGGACGCGTTAAGGCCAAGACTCAGGGATGGGTAATATTGTCATTGATGTCCCCGTTACCGGGTACCGCGGTTATAAGTATATGGATTCATCAACTAATACGATGATACGAAAGTCATAGCAAATGAACGAAATTCAAATAAAAAAAATAAATACGTATGCTAATATGTTGATGAATTTTTTTGACACGTTTATGTTTATGTTACGTTTTGTGTTCACGCTTTTAAGATCATGAAGTTCATGTTCAGTACAATACTTTTCAATGTTGCATATTATGTATATGTACTTTTTTATACCGATTTAGGTATGTTGAGTCTTTATACTCACTATGTGTGAATGATATATGTGAGCATATCGATGAGTAGATTGGAGGCGCCGAAGACCGAGTATGCGGGGCTGGATGTGCGCACGATAACCCGAAGACCATATTTCCGCTCATTACGTTTTATGAGTTAGGGTGATATTGGATATTTTCTTACTCTTTCATTTTTATATGTTGATGGTTGTCAGGATTTTCGCATGTTTTACTTTTGAATACTTTTATTTTAAAACGTGTAAATTTCAGCTGTTATCGCATGCATGTGTATAAAATGTATATTTCGAGATTTATCTTTAAAAAAAAATTCTAGTAGTTTAAGTAATAGACGTCTCAGAAATAGTCTCATTTCAGAAACCATATATATATTCACACACAAAAATATATGTGGAATTGTTTCACGGAAAAACTTTGAAGAACAGATCTCTGACTCAAACTATAAAAAAATATTATTTTCGCTTCAAAAGTATCATTTTTTTAGTTATGTTATTAATAAATATTGTATAATATATGTTGTTTTAAATGAAAATTAATAATTTTTATGTGAAAAGTATATTGTATCATATATGATGATTGAGTGAAAAATATTATAGATATAGATCCGTGATACTACAGCACATAAGATCTACTCATATATATATGTATGTATGTATGTATGTATATTTGTTGGATCTCGGTTTTTTTGTGCCCAAAACGTAGCGGAAGTTTTAAATTTTTTTTTTACAATCAAATATTTTTTTGAGCACTCGTATGGTTTAAATTGAATAAACATACAAATGATGCTTAGTAAGTTATACTTTTAGTGAATTAATTCATTCGGATTCAACTATTCTGGTATTGACGGATATAGCTCTTGTTGAATTCCCTACGGACTTTCTTCGATCTCCGAATCAAGTATACGACTGGAATATATGTTCTTCTTCTAATTTGCACTATAAAGTGTAGAAGATTTTTTACGTAGAGATTAAAAGAACAAAATTGGTTCAAAACGTTTTAGAGCACAACAACAAAAATGGCCGATTGATGATTTTGGAGACATTCTCCTTATCTTTTTTACCCAAGTTTCGGTCATCTTAAAATATAAGGTCCAAAATTAAGACGACGTAACGCAACTGCATACAAATCTAGGAAATATGAAAAATGAGTAATTAATTGATTTTAATTGCTAATTTATTATGTGACATACATGTGTATATGTTAAATAGGATTTTATTATCATCATGCATAAAATTATATTTTTTTAGGAATATTCAAGTTGCGATCGAGGAACAGAGATCGATGGCTGAAAAAACGTAAAATGTTTTATAATTATTTTTAATTGTTTAAAATATGGTTGATGGTTTTTCATATTTTTGAAAATAAGGGGTTTTGAGGTGATTTTATATGTCGGGACGTAAATTTTATCGGTGTTGTTTTTCAAAAAAAATGCGAGTTTTTTGGCAACTCGGCTATTAAATTCACATATTTATTTAAACAAAAAACTTTGATAATATTTATTAAATCCTAATTAAGACTAATGGGCTTAATTTAGAGGCTTAATAGGCCTAAAAGCTTGTTGGTATTTAATTATTATTTAAAGTGTACGTTAATCACCAAAACCCTACACCATGCCTCACGCCTCCCACTTTAAAATTCAGAATAAACTCTCCAAAAAAACCCTCAACCACACGGCTCACACACACACACACTTTGGAAGAAATTTTAAGGGTGCAAGGTAGAACAAGCCCAAGGTTTCACTCCGTTCTTCGATGTCAACGGTTTTTCGTGCGTTATATGGCACGCCGTACATCTCCTTTTCTCATCCATCATGTCATAATATAGTTTCAAAAGTGGCGTGTATGAAAATATGAAGTTCATATTGTTGTTTTCGTGTTTATATGCATGATTTATACACCATCGATTTTATGCCATGATTCACGTTTTTGTTTATACTAAGGGGCCGCCATGATGTTAAGACTTGATAAAGTGATGTCCTTACACGTTAAAAGAAGTCCCAGACACACACCGAACACCACACATCAAGGAACGAGAAGTTGGTTTTAATATTGCTGTCATGGGGTGTAGTGACCCGTTCCAGAATCACCTACTAATCAAGAACTAAGCATGCAATTAACTTAATTAATAACAATCAGAGATAATGGCGGAAAAGGTCAACAAATGAAAGTTATACAACCCAATCGAAAATCCAGAACAACTCAAATTAAAATGAAAGTATGCGGTACAACCATATCGAATCAAATGGTACTGAAGATCTAAACCAACCGGTTACTCCACGTCCTCAACATCCTCCTCCTGAGCCATCCAACCTGAGGCCTGCCCCGTGGGAATGGGGTGTCCAAGATAAACAAAACCGAGGACGTGAGCGATAAGAACGCCCAGTACAAAAGCATGAGTATACAAGCCTATATGAAATGCACATGCTATGATATGATACCAGGGTAGTCAAGAAACAAGAGTCACAAAAGATCTCAATATGCTCAGTCTAGAGGCGCCAAGTGGATAGTGCCGCGCGGTACTCCTCTGGGTCACTGCATCCACTACAAGATCAGACGTGGACCTAAAATGTCCCGGATCACCGAAGCCCTCCGGACCCGTCGGCCACTGTATACTCTCGGTGTCCATGCGTCCACAAGACAGGGCTGAGCGGCCCCACAAGATATAGCTTATCTCGAAAGAGATACAGCTCAACAATAAAGGCTATCTCGAAAGAGATACGGCTCAAGATGAAATGTAACATGCAGTAATAAACGTGACATAATAGCATGCATCATATGACATATATCAATGCACCAAATAATCATGCAACACATATAAGAATGTATACTCGACCAGGATATCTCGGATAGTACTTTCGTACCTCAAACCAGCAGATCCTAACGATCAGCTCTAGACTCACGTCTGCGTCCGCAGTCAGCCCACTGATGCCGCTAGCTCCCAACTAGAGCACAGCTCCGCTACAAAACCAGTAGCTCCCCGCTAGTGCCTGAACCTCGGGAAAAGACTAGAAACCAATCGGAAACGACTAAAACGCTCTGGAACGCTCGGAATTGGCGAGTAACAAATGAAGCCTCGCGCCTCTATTTATAGCCAACGTTCGGACGATCCGATCCACTTCGGAAGATCCGAACCGGTACACTTTGGATGATCCGAACCATGCATGTCTTCCACGAGTCCAGCCACCTGTCTCGGACGATCCGAACCCTGATCGGACGATCCGAATCCTGCATGTCTTCCACGGTTCCATCCACCTGTCTCGGACGATCCGAATCCTGATCGGACGATCCGAACCCTGATCGGACGATCCGAACCCTGTTCGGTCCTTCCGATCCCACCGAAATATAATTAATCCAATAATTAACTCAAATTAGGCATCGGGATACTACATGGGGTTTGAGGGTTCGGGTTTGTACACCATGACGGGCTTGGTGTTGGCTTCTGTCCAGAGGCTAGCCAAGGTCGTGGGGGAGTCAAGGGGAGAGTTCTAGCCATGCTAGGACTCGAGCTAAGGGGCTTGGGAGGAGTCTTTGACAGCAAGGACTCCTACCCGAGAAACTGTCAAGAGTTGCGCAGGGTTTGCGCAGCTTGCTGGGAGGGAAGGGCTCGGTCCAAGGCTCAGAGGCTGGGCTAGGGCGTGTCCTAAGGGTCTTAGGGAAGTGCACAATGTGTTGGTTCAGGGCTGGGCTCGTTGGTTAGGTCCTAAACACAAGAAACTAGAGTCCTTGCTATTGGTTCACGTTTTTCGATTTTGGGGTGGTTTCTAAGTGAACTTAGGGTCCAGTAGGGTACTCTAGGGTGTTGGTCAGGTGTTGGATCAACTTGGTTTGGGGGTGACTCGAGAAAATCGAAAGATGGCTCGAGGTCGAAGTTTATGTGTCATAATAGGGCTTCTAAAGAAAACGAGAATGGCCAAAGACTAAATTTTGAATTTAGGAATTTTATATGAAGATTTGGGATTTTTCGGGATAAAAACACCGTCAAAACAATTAATTAAAGATAAATGAAAAAGTTTAATATTTAAGCTAAATAAAATTATGAGAAAATTAATTTAGACTTAAATAATTATTTAGGACATGTTAGAGTCAATAAATTCAAGAAAAAGTCAAAATCGAGGAATTTTATGTCTAGGGATGAAACGATCTTTTTACACCTAAAATTAGTAAACGTCGTGGCAGTACCCTAAATGTTTTTTTTATGATAATATGATTAATTTTAAATTTTTATGAAATGTTCATGATTAAATTATGATTTTTAAATGTCTATGGATTTTTATTATTTAAGGAAGACATTTAAAAGACATGTTGCATGCTTGGTTTAAAAAAAAACAAAATTATATGTTATGCATGATTATTTTTAAAGTAATGAGAATGTAAACGTTGAAGAAAGTGAAGTAATTGTGACTAATTCGATAATGTTGGAGATATCGTGAGCGTGACGGTTTCAGTAGGAGCTCGACGATTGTGTTTCCATTATTACGAATATGAGGTAACAGTATGAGGTAATGGTAAGAATGGGAATGTCGTGAGAGGAAAAGGCCCCAGAGGGAGCCCATTTATGGGAGAAGGCCCCAGAGAGAACTCCGACGATCGTGTTTCTATTCGAAAGAGGATAGGTCAGGGCCCATTTGACCGATGAGAGTGTTGCTGGTGTCCCTCGCCGCCCAGTACTGCGGTTTCATGTAGATGGATCCATCGACTTTCGAGGTTTGAGGAAAGTCACACTTAACGATCTGAATTCAACAATAAGAAAAAAGAAAAAGAAAATATTTATGATCATGTTAAAAGGTTTTATGTTATGTCATGTTGAGGAAAAGGAAAGTTAAGGTTTATTTATGCATGTCATGAAAATGTTATTTTTACGTAAAAGTATTTTCACTGTTGATGTGGTTTTATACGTATTATTTGTTATAAAGATTATGGTGTGTCGAGTCTTTAGACTCACTAGGTGTGATGGATGCAGGTGAGTTTGAGGGAGGTCTTGATGGATGATTTGACTAGACTGAAGGTGCACACAACCCGAGGACCAGCGCACCCATTTTTTCGTATTTACGATTTATGATTCATGATTTACATTAATGATTTTAAGACTATTTATTTATGTTTTTGAGAGATTTTGAGAGGTTTAGTATGAGCTATACTTTTCAAGTTCATTTTTTTTAGGTTTGGTAAAACATGCGACGATTTCATTTTTATGACTATTTCACTTGATTTGTAAAATGCTAGTTGGTTAGTGTTTTATTTTAAAAGGGTAAAATATTTTGTTAGGATCGGGTAAGGGGAAAATCGATGAGCTACAATAGTTCGGTTCTTGAAATATTGAACACCGATGAATTAAATCAAGTTTGATATGAAATCAAGCGGAAAACACTCGAAATAATCCTTCGTAGAAACCGAATAAATATTTTGTAAACCATTTAAAATATATGCAAGTTGAATGAGTAAAAATATTTTAGTTGAAGCATTTTATCAAACACTTGGTATGCAATATTTTGGTATTTGAAGAACACATAAAACGCTTCAACAATGCATCCTTTAAAAACTACGAAAATGATAAGTAAATGCAATAAACAAATAGACACGAATTTGTTTATGGATGTTCGGAGACTTCAAATGCTCCTACGTCACCCCTTCTTCTCCTTAGGAAGGGTTCACTAGAAGATGTTGATTTATACAACACTTTGTACAAACCCATTCAGCTGGGACTTACCCACTGCCTAAACTGAACTCCTAGCACTCAAGATTGTAGGCAACACCTCACAATCAACATATTGTTTAATGTCTCATATGCAAAGACTACAAACACAAGTTTTACGTCTTTGTGCAAGACTCACTCAACTAATATTTGAACTTCAACTCTCTAGTATATGTGTGAGTGATCGTGTGTGAGGAATTTATCAGTTACAGTGTACATCTCAAATGTATCCTCACACAAGGGCTTGTGCTCTCAACTAGCTGATTTCTTCATGCTAACTGCCCATGCTTTGAATTCTCTTCAAAAGCTGTTGTTTGATCTTCAATATGTTGTATTTATAAGCCCCAACAATGATATATACGTTAGACACAAGAATATGACCGTTTGAAAAGTTTCTGTACTGTTTCCGAGATTGCAACGGTCAAATTCAGCTTGGTGGGCATTTTCCCGACTGGTCAACTCTGGTCAACTGGTCAACTCTGGTTAACTCAACTGGTCGTTCAGTTCAACTGATCAACAACTGGTTCAGTTCAGTTGGTCAACTGCTGGTTCAGTTCAGTTGGTTGGTCAGCAGGTCAGCAGCTGGTTCAGTTCAGTTGGTTGGTCAGCAGGTCAGCAGCTGGTTCAGTTGGTTCAGTTTCAGCTGGTGTGCTGAAATCAGCCCAGTTAGACCATTATAATGTCCGATTTTGCCCAACTTACGTGAAATAAGACTTGTTCCAAATTGAGTTTTCTGATCAGTCCTATTACCGGATGTCATTTGAATCATCCAGTTAAGATATATCATCAAAACACTGAAGCTTGCCAGAAATTCAGTTTGTGCAGAATTCAGTTTCAGCTTGCTTCTTGTGTTTGCAACTTCACACTTGAGTAAATATGTTAGAAACACAATAACAAGTTTTGTTAACATCAAAATCAAGATTGCGAACATGAAATATTCCAACAATCTCCTCCTTTTTAATGATCACAAAACTTGGATAAACAATCAACTCAACTAACATATTTCTCCCCCTTTTTGTGTGAATCAAAAAGTCATATTTCAAAACATTTTAAACAAAATTTTCTCTCCCTCAATATTTAAAAATAATCTACTCATTAAAGCTATAATGATTTCTCCCCCTATATTTTTGAAATTTTGAAAAATGTAAAAGAGGAGGGATAACTAACAAATTTTCTCGATGGCTCATTTTCTGCTGCAGCACATATGCTCTGTTTTCAACAAATAAACTGTATTTTCTCGGGCATAATTAGGCTGCAAATTTTATACCGATGTAAACCTCTACGAGTCTAGTTTGCAACGCAAAAAGCGCTTTGTCATTTGGACACTCGAGCCAGGTGATATGTCATTTTTCCCACGGTCGCTGCAAGCTGCGCGAAAATTCAGTTTTGCATATATATGTGTAAAAAATCTGAAATTTGAATTTTAAACATCAAAATCAGTTTCAATGTTCTTTCAAGAACAACCGGCTCTGATACCACTTGTTAGGATCGGGTAAGGGGAAAATCGATGGGCTACGATAGCTCGGTCTTGAAATATTGAACACCGATGAATTAAATAAAGTTTGATATGAAATCAAGCGGAAAACACTCGAAATAATCTTTCGTAGAAACCGAATAAATATTTTGTAAACCATTTAAAATATATGCAAGTTGAATGAGTAAAAATATTTTAGTTGAAGCATTTTATCAAACACTTGGTATGCAATATTTTGGTATTTGAAGAGCACATAAAATGCTTCAACAATGCATTCTTTAAAAACTACGAAAATGATAAGTAAATGCAATAAACAAATAGACACGAATTTGTTTATGGATGTTCAGAAACTTCAAATGCTCCTACGTCATCCCTTCTTCTCCTTGGGAAGGGTTCACTAGAAGATTTTGATTTATACAACACTTTTGTACAAACTCATTCAGCTAGGACTTACCCACTGCCTAAACTGAACTCCTAGCACTCAAAATTGTAGGCAGCACCTCACAATCAGCATATTGTTTAATGTCTCATATGCAAAGACTACATACACAAGTTTTACGTTTTTGTGCAAGACTCACTCAACTAATCTTTGAACTTCAACTCTCTCGTATATGTGTGAGTGATCGTGTGTGAGGAATTTATCAGTTACAGTGTACATCTCAAATGTATCCTCACACAAGGGCTTGTGCTCTCAACTAGCTGATTTCTTCATGCTAACTGCCCATGCTTTGAATCCTCTTCAAAAGCTGTTGTTTGATCTTCAATATGTTGTATTTATAAGCCCCAACAATGATATATACGTTAGACACAAGAATATGACCGTTTGAGAAGTTTCTGTACTGTTTCCGAGATTGCAACGGTCAAATTCAGCTTGCTGGGCATTTTCCCGACTGGTCAACTATGGTCAACTCAACTGGTCGTTCAGTTCAACTGGTCAGCAACTGGTTCAGTTCAGTTGGTCAACTGCTGGTTCAGTTAAGTTGGTTGGTCAGCAGGTCAGCAGATGGTTGGTCAGCAGGTCAGCATCGTCATTTATTAGCATCATAAGCTTCGATTCAGACTTTGACTTCTGAAGATGATTTGTAGATCTTCATCTTATCTTTCCAACGCATACTGAATCGTTTCGTTTCAATAACCGAGCTGAGAGATATGACCAAAATACCGCAGCTGCTCAAACCCAACTGATTGTTGTTTTCGTGTGATCAGTTTGATAGTTGAGCGATCAGTTAGACCATGATAACTTCCGATTTTACCCAACTTACGTGAAATAAGACTTGTTCTAAATTGAGTTTCTGATAAGTCAAATTGGCGGAATGTCATTTGAATCATCCAGTTAAGTTATATCATCAAAACACCGAAGCTTGCTAGAAATTCAGTTTGTGCAGAATTCAGTTTCAGCTTGCTTCTTGTGTTTGCAACTTCACACTTGAGTAAATATGTTAGAAACACAATAACAAGTTTTGTTAACATCAAAATCAAGATTGCGAACATGAAATATTCCAACATATTTTGTAAAATATTTTTAGGGGTTTATTCTCATGGCCGAAATTGAGTGTTTTTTTTAAAAAAATAAAAAATAAAAAAATCTAGTACTTTTAAGCAATAAAAAGGACATATGTTTCATAAAATCAATTAAAATAACAAGTATATAGTTAATTATTTTAACTAATAATTGTTTCCTTAATTAACCATATTAATCAAGTAATTAGATTTCAATAAATCTTTTGTCATTCTTTTAATTCTCGAATGAAATATCCTTGTGCTATAAGAATAATAAAATCCTTATTATTTTTCTAATCCATCCTTAACTTAATTAATCGTATTAATTGAGTTAATTATAGATTCTAATTTCATTCCATATCCAAGACCAATCTCGACTTTATGCATATATCTTTTCAAGAATATCATGCATTAACTTATTTTGTTTTTGTGTGCAAGTTTTAAACTATGGTATCATGAATATTTTCATATTACATAAATCAATATTATATTTTATAAAAACTTAATGGCTATATTTTAACTTAGTTAAAATATAATTAATTATTAAAGCTCATTTGAACTTTCATAAATTTGCATGATGAGCTTATACTCTTACAAGTCCATGATCCATGCTCAATTACATTAATCTCATCATAATCCGGATCAATGATTCAATATCATCGATGTGACATTTTCAACTTGTTTGTTATTATGATGCACACTTTAATTTCGAGATCACCAATGTCTAAATAAGGTAGGTGTACTCCTTTGATTGTCTTAACAGTTATGCTCTCAAAATTTTTATAAACTTTATTTATAAGCTTATCAATTGATCATATCAAAATTATCTCTTATAAATTCAACTCATTGAATTTATTATCTCAACGGGAACAAGTAAACCAATGCTTGTGTGAACTTCAATGATTCAAGGATACAGCTAGCTGTGGGTTCACAACTCTTTGTGATTCAGGATATAATCCTTTATTCGGGCTTACCTTAATTTCCTTCATTCTATGTATCAACTGTTGATCATGAGAATGTAAGGAATCATATTTCTGATTAAACCCATCGAATCATGGTAATAGCGTCTAGCAGCATCGCCCCATGATTCCCTAGGTATCACTGATAGTGTCTGCAAGAACCTGTCGTTTATGATTAATGTACACTACGGTCCCTTCATCTCATATATCCCGATCGAATTTGCAACCATTGGTTCATCGAGGGTTGCATAATAATTCGATAACTATGTGACACATATTTGAGAATAAATAGCGGCATCGCATGTAAAACTGGAGAACTCCTTCTCTAACCTACATCTCATACTCTGGCCAGAGATTCCATTTACTATTATTACATCAGATCACATAGGATATCCACACCCATAGATGAGCGGTGAATTCCCGACTACAATGCACTGGCTCCTACATGTATCACAACTGTACCCAATCTCGCCACCTGATGACTCTCCTGGAATTGGTAAACGAGTCAAAGCACAACCCTAGCATATAGAGCCTCAGTGTTGTCTCGAGTCGTAAGAACTAATGGTGTGCTATCATAACTACGGACTTATCATCTCGACGAATGATAACTACTTGGAAAGTCATAGGGAGAGTAGTTCGATATAATCATCATATTACTACCATCTGTATGTTTGGACATCTCTATACCCTAACCAAGAAACGCGGTACACAACATCACAGATGCTAGTCTCGAGCTCAAGCGACATTTATCCATGTTTTAGGCAGCTGAATCGACTAAGAACAAATTTAAATTATACAGTGTTTACAAATGAGTTTACATCGAATTACGATTCATTTGTATTGAGGTATAATCCATGACTTTATTTATGCTAATTACATGGGTACACAGATAAAGTAAAACAAGACCATAAAAAGTTAAATTATATTAAAATAAAGATTGTTTATTACACTTGAGTCAAATTAAAATTCCCTAGCTAACCGTTGGCTTGCTGAACATCAATTCTAACAGTATGTATGTATGCATAACTTCTAATAAAATAAAGTTTACTCTGTTGAGAAAATACATATTCATCGTTCAACCTTCCATGTATCATGTATGGTAGCAACTAGCAAATCAACTTCTTCAACACCGAGGAGTAATTAGTTTCTTTGGATCTAAACTTAGGGTTCGATCGATTCTATCAAAAAAAGTCGTCCCATTTATTGAAATTTGAAGTAAATTGTGGAGTACGTAGACTCATTTTCAATAATAATAATAATAATAATAATAATAATAATAATAATAATGATAATCGTATTCGTACGTGCACATAAATTAGTACTTGTGCTTAATAGAACACATTAATTATATCCATTTGACTTTAAGAATATAATTTATCGATAATTTTTATGACCTTTTAATAAAAATATCAAAAATGTGATTGAATATAATAAAATTTAAAGTTAAAAAAGTATTAGTCCGGCATATATATATATATATATATATATATATATATATATATATATAGTTTTGATATGCTGCACACCTACCGGGTACACCTATATGATCACCGATCAGGTGTCATTCACCCATTGGATGTGATGAAATATAGAAAAATTGCGCTTCCAATGGGTGAGTGACACCTCATCAGTGCCCACATTGGTGTGCACAGTAGGTGTGCAGCATATCAAAACTGATATATATATATATATATATATATATATATATATAGTAAGTACTTATGAATGATATTTAATAAACAAATATATGTTATATAGGTCGAGTTGGAACATTCATCATCATGTATGTTTGTTTAATTATTTTGTTATTAAATTTCAATCTTATTAATATATTTTTTAATTTTTGGTAATTTATTCTTTATTAATTAAGAGTCCTAATGTCATATTATACATGATATCGTTGTATTAATACATCATCGATGTCACAACAATATCAGATCAGATAAAAAGATAAATTATTAAAATTAAAACCAAAATTCAATAACTTAAAAAATAATAATCGCAAAGAACAAACACACATATATATATATACATATAATGATAAAATAAATAAATTTTCCTTTAATTGATATTTTAGTTATTTGAGGAAAAAGAAATGGAGTTTTCCCAAGTTGACTAGGATATTAATGGTGGGCCCCGAGGAAGGGTAAAATGTCTAGGATTGAGTAGACAGTTCTCTAGCTGACAAATAAGACCAATCTTAATTTACGCATAATTAAGATCTAAGCATTTTTATTTAGCGAGCTAATAATGAAATTTTGTTTGACCATTTTTTTCCGAAAATTCCCCACGTTGATTCTAAAGGCATTTCCATGCGAGCATGCTTCGTACACCACACGATGTTTTTTTTTTATTAATTTATATCTACGAACAACCACGTTAATTAAATATGATTAAGTAAATTAATCACTGAAATCCATGGTTTTGTTAATTTTTTACTTCTTATTATCTATATAACGAGTCAATGAATATTTAGAGATAAAAATAGTTTTTGATTCTCAGTTAAAATTTTATCCTCCTATTTTTAAAAATAGTTCAATCTAGAAGCTTATGCAATTTCCATTTTATCTAGGAATGAACATGAATTTATTCATTTATGTAACGTAATCTCTTAACTTGGAGCACGAAAATGATTTTTGTCCTAATTTTTGGTTGAGAGAGAGGCCCTCCATGTGCAAATTTCCAAACTTTGAAGAAATAGACACAATCTTCCCGTAATCCCATGGCCCATTGCTCATTGATAAAAGCTCTGCACCCATTCCCATGATTGTAAGCAACAACTTTCCAGCTTCATATTTCTTCATCTGCATCTTTTTTTTCTCCACCCTCCTATAATATTTTTCAATTTTACTTTGTCAACTAGCCAAAACACACACAGACACACACGAAAAAGAGAAGGAGCCCTATACTTTTTCCAACTAAGATCTATTTAAATTTGTACTTTTAATTAAAATAATGATTCGAATTAGAGACAACCTTTATTTGTTGGGTTATGGAGTAATTTTTTTTTTTTTTTCCATAATCGATAATGTTATATTTCAACTTTCTTTTATCATGATTTACATAAAAATTAAATAAAAAAACTAATGAATTGATTGCAAAAGCTAGGAATAAAATGCATTATAACTTCTACAATTGAATTGACCATCTTCTCCCTCCACTTCTACTTCAAAATTCAAATATCTAATGGTGAATTAGGGGAACAAAATTTGGGTTATGAATTAGGATAGTTTTTTTTTTTTTTACTTGGCAAAACTAGGGAGACTTGACTAATACGTGATTGCACACTCACTATATCATGTGCCTGTAATCACGACCGTTGATACTGTCACGATGGTGAATGAAGAACTCATCGCAGCCGTTGGATACGTTGAAAATGGAGACTTGACTAAGCAAATTCTGGTTCTGTTGCTGCTGCTGTCTTTGGAGATCCTTTTGCCTTCGGAGCTCCATCACCTTCCGGTGTGAATTCGAATGCCTCGTCGTGATAAAAGTCGGACTCGCGGCGGGTCGGTACTCGGGTACGAGGCGACCCGATTTGAAGCGGACCCCACAGGCGTTGCACAGGGTTTTCGGGCCCATCGGGCCAGTTCTCCATTGTGGGGTCTTCTCCGAAGCACAGTGAAGGCATCTCCGGCCATGGGTTTCTGCGGGTTGTTTTTTGTTTGCCGGTGTCGTTTTGAGGTTTGGGGAAGGGGAAACGAGGAGGAGGCGAGAAGACCAATCGCAGGGTGCGGCGCGTGAGCGTTTGCTTCGGGCTTTGCCTGGGACTGAGACATCGGTGGAGAAAATTGGTGGCGAGTGGGTGGTGGTGACGGAAGAAGAAGTGTCGGCGGCGGCGCTTTTGGCGGCGGGTGCTGTTGTGTTTGTGGGGATGAAATGTAGGTCCTCGGTCGAGAAGGATTCTTCCACGAAATTCGACAGCCATTCTAGCTCAGCTAAATCATCATACTGTAGAGGGGAAAAAATTAAAAAAAAAAATTAGTTAAACATGAATTTGTAATTGTGTGAAAAGAAATTCATCATTACTGTAATCCCAGCTACATCTTTTTGAAATTTCACACTTGGTATCAGGAAAAATCAATGTCGGCGCGCACAAAAAACTGTCAAAAACGCACGCGTGATACATACAGAACACATTCTCCATGCAGAGAATCGTAAAATACAGGAATAATAACGGAAAATTCTCGCCGAAATAAAATAAGTACAATTACCGGAACACAGAGTTCGTTGCTGCAAAACTGCGATTCGTTGAAGCTGCGGCAGCTGACATTACCGTTGAACTGGCCTTCGCCGGCGGAAACCGATGAATTACAGCTGTCAACCGCCGTGACGGTGGATGAGTAGCCGGAATTCCCTCCCAAGTTGTCGAGAAACGAGTCGGTCATAGTTTCATCCGCCTTGGAAAAATCCAGCAAATCATCCACCATGAAATGAGCGCCATTATTGTTCAAATTTCCATTTTCTACAGAAGAAAATTCTGCATAATTTCCCACGAAATACTCCATGAACGTATGAATTCAACCTCCCGGTTTTTGTTGAACTAATTTTAGGAAATTAAAATGGACAAAAACAGAGTAACGGTAGAGAGAAAAAGGGAAAGAGCTTCTTTTGTAGAAGAAGACTGTGCGTGTGTGATGAAAGTGAGGGTAAGAAGGATGGGCTTTTGATGAGTGAGAGTAGGGGCAAAACAGGAATTAAACAAATATTTACTTACATATTAAATGCACAAATAAATAAAAAAAACTTTTTTATTTTTTATTAATTAAAATGAATGCATGAATTCATTTAACCTTAGCCGTTTACATTGGTTCAAATATCTCACTTTCAAATCAATTTGATTTTTAAACTTAATCATAAAAGTAATCGCTGAATAACTAACTAAAATGTGTAAAAAATAATAATTAAAAATATTAATATTTTTCGATGTCGGTTTAGCTTATGATCTCATATGATTTAATTACCATCAAATTAAATTGTGTTTCATATGTAAAATGATTCATTATATATTTATTAAATAAACGAGAGACAATCCCACTTGGGTCGACGCCAACTCATTGGTAAAGTAAGTTTAGTTGATTGTCTTTCTTTTGGTCTAAAAAAAAAGTTACACGATTAATTTACTTTAATACCCTTTGGTTTTCTTTTCCTTGTTTTTCTCATTCTATCCCATTTGTTTTTTTTTTTACTCCTACTTTTTTTGCGAGAGACTAGCAAGCAAGGAATAATATTTGGGAATTATCTATGTTAGTTTATTTTATTTCTTTTTTTAGAAAAAGGATATTTTAATTCCACTTATACCAAGAATTAAAAAGAAAATGTATATTATATTCTACATTTTATCATAGCTAAACGTGATAATTTTTTAAAAAAACATGATTACACTTTACTCGTGTATTCTTTATGTAAAATAAAATAAATATTTTTATTTCGTTATACTTCTTATATGTCATGCACGTATAAGCAAGTAAATATTATTAAATTTTGAAAATTTTCAAGTGGTCGAAATATTATATTCCATTACACGTTAATTATGCAACAAAATCAATGGAAATTGATAAAGTAAATATTTATTTACTAAAAAAAATTCAACCCTTTACCCTTGAGAATCGATCTCTCGACGAGACTACACCACTAATGTCCAAGTTTACAGCTTGATTCTCTCTTTAATTATTTATCCTGAAGAAAAAAAAAAAGAGCGCTTTGGCCATTATGATTTTCTTTAGGTTGCATTTGAATCAATATATTTAAAATATACAGATTTTGATTATATTTTGTTGTCAACAATGAAATGATAGATGAAATTATAAATAATATCTTACTTATTGAAACAGTTATAACACAAATTTGAATAAATTTCAAATACTTCCATTATTGAGTAAATTTGAAACTCATCATAACTAATAAGAAGCATTATATAAACATGAAAGATGCGGATTTGAAGTTTATTGTCTTCTTTCTCTAAAAAACAAAAATACTCTCAGTATATTTGGAATCTATAGATTTGAAATCCATCAATCTAAACACAACTTTAATTAATTTTTGTTCTCCGGTAAGTTTTGAAATAAATCTACAATCAGTAAATTTAAATAAATATTTACGATATAGCAAGTGTTACACATGTTATTATATTCCTTGACCCACGTTTAAGCACGATGGGTACAGCTTGGACTTAATCTAATGATGATCACTATTGTTCCACTTGTATACTCATTAGGCTTAGAGGACTAATTAATTTTTACCATTTCTTATGTATGTATCATTTGTAACATTTTGTATCCTTTTTATGTATTCTTGCATCATTTTGTTCTATGCATAACATGTTAAAAGTTGCTCTAGATAAACCGATGGTAATAATGTTTCGAGAATTTGTTGAATGGAGCGATTTTCTTTACGCTCCATTTATTTTAATTTGTTGATGTTGAGCATCACGTGTCAACTTATTCATTAAAATGTTGGTTCCCATAATGGTAATGCCCCATCTTAAATTGAAATGAAAACAACATGAAAATGAAAGCTGGCTTTCGGCTTAGTTTTCAACAGTTGCAAGGTCTATTATTTTGGCCAATTTACATCACATGTTTCATTTAATATCATGTGCATTTACTATTACAAATCCCAAAGACATGACATATGCCCCCAAAGTAAAGATTAATCATCTGTTAACGTTATTTGCATATCATTGTATCAATATGAGATTTACTTAACGTGCATCGAACGAAAGTTCTCATATCATAAAAAATATCAATCTTTCAAATTTTTTTTTTATTACATCGGGAGGACTCAATCCTATAACCTAGGGAGAGGAGAAGGGTTGAGACCACCTGAGCCTCGATCTTTAAGTTTTATGAATGCATTTCATTTATGAAAAACTAATTAGCTTTTGAATATTCTTCAATTTTGTTTTACAAACTTTCCTCATCATTAGATACACAAGGCTCTCGATGAATAGTAATATATGCCATTTTTGGCGCGGCATTCTATACCGCGTGTCATCGTCTTTGTTCTTTTAGATTTGTTTGATCATTTTAATTAAATTTATATGTGTTTAAATATTTAATTATAATCACAAATAATGATATAAACGAACTGAACAAGTTTGCGAGCTTTTCGAGTCGGCTCGAAAAAATATTTGATTCATATTCGAGTTTATCGAATTCTACCCGAACTCAAATATGTTCGAATTTTTTTCGAGCCGAACGCGAACTCAAATTTTTTTGTTCGATAGTTCGCAAGTTGTTTGTGAGCTTTAATATTTTAATAATATAATATAATTATATATTAAATAAATACATTTCGAACTTTTGGAGTACTTATTTCGAGCAATAATTCAAATAGTTCGCGAATATGTTCTCGAATCTTTCGATCCGAACTCGAACTCAAGCTTTAATTCGAACCGAATTCGAGCCAAAAGTTTTAAAATTCTGGAACTTCGAATCGAGCTCGAGCAACCATTATCTTTATTTTAGACGACTAACTTGACTAAGAACTACTTTCGAATATAAAGTACATATTAATGAATTTCATTATAGACATGACTCGTAGACCTCATTGTATTATTGTATATTCAAAGATTTTATATATGCAACTTACACGTGTATATAGATAAAATAAATGTCATAATTGGATAAAATCGTAAAATGTTTAAGATTATTTTGACACAATAGTCAATAAAACTCAAACCATAATTTGGGTTGCTGAGCACCAATTTAACATGGCGCAGTATAAAAAAAAAAATTAATCTTTCAATTTTATGAATTCATTTTCATTTTCTGAAAACTTAACTGGCTTTTGAATATTCTTCAATTTTTTCACAAATTCTCCTGCATGATTAGATACACAAGGTATATGTGCCATTTTTTAGTGCGGCATTGTATGCTGCGTGTCATCCATCATCTTCATTCTTTTAAAATTGTTTGATTAATTTAATTTATTTAATATGTGTTTAAAATGTTTCACCATAATCACAATGTTATAAAAATAAGATAACATTGTTTTCACTTAAACATGGCTAATTACGTTGGGATGAATATAGTGATTCAAATAAAATAAACCGGTATCTAGACGGAAATTTAATTTAGCGCAACATGTTTAAGTTTTGCAATCAAGTTAATAATTTATCTATTTAATTTACTATAATCCATAATCGATTAGTTAAATACTTAAATTAACTTACAAAAACTACAATTAAATAGAGTTCTAGATTGAAGTTAAACGGCTTATCATTTATCTTTGGTATAAAAAATCCCTGTAAAAAGCAGTCACTTTTAAATAATTTTAATATTCTATATATAACAATAAAAAATATATCTTTTCAATTTTAGTTCGTGGGGTCCAACTAAGCACGTGACAAAGGTGAGGTTGCATTGTCAGCCATCATGTGATAGGCCTTTAAATAAATCAAATTGCTCTCAATTAATTTATTATAAACACACACAAAGATTATATATATATATGAGCGCCTGTCTACGTGGCACGCCCACAACCTCTTCCTTGCACACTTATGAGCGCCTGTCTACGTGGCACGCCCACAACCACACAAAATTTTTTGTTTTGTTTTTTTTTAAAAAAAGCTGACCAATCATGCACCGCCACGTAGGCGGTGCTCATGATACCCTGCACACCAGGTGTGCAGGGTAACAAATTCCTATATATATATATATGTGTGTATATATATGACCACTAAATAATATTAAAAAACGAGTCTTGTACATACACTTATTTAGCATTGAGTTTGTTCCTTAAAGGCCAACCTATCACCTTCAAGGGTGGGTAAAAGTCCAAATGCTCGCTCAATGTTGGAACCAAACACCAAAAAAGGAAAATGGCCATTCTCAATTATATTAACTAACCTTGTGGATAAAATAATAACTTAAGTAACACTCAAAGATCATCTCTTGAATTTGAAGACTTTAGGATAACTACCAAAAAGACACTTCCAAAAACAAGCCTCATGAATGAGTTGGAAAGACATAAACTTGGATGTATAAGGGCACCATGCAAGAAAAAGAGCGTGACATTTTCCAAAAAAGAGCGATTACTGGGTAATTTATTACTCATGTTTACATATAGAAAGAAAAAACATATACATATACGGTTACATTTTTTTACAAATAGGGCGTGGCACGAATCGAGATTTCTCTAACACATGAAGCTTAAACGAAATCATGATGATTTAGCAAGCTTCGGCCACTCGACAAAAACCATCTTTTTGTTGGATCTAGTTTTCTATACGCTCAAATGCAGCGGAAGTTTTAAAATTTTGTTTATTTTGACAATCAAAATATGATTTTCTTTGGACGCTCGTATGATTTTAACAAAAACATACATAGGGTGTTAGAAAATTCTACCTTTGTGAATTATTCACGTGGCACCAACTGATCCGGTATTACAGATCTAGCTCTTGATGAATCCCTACGAACTTTCTTCAAGAGACTCCTTTCTTTTCTTCTAATTAGGTCCACGACTGGATGATCTATACCTCTTCCAATTTGCACTAGAAAATAAGGAAGATATTTTGCGTAGGAGAAAAAATAATTGAGAGACGATTCAAACCCTTTCCCTACAAGAGGTGGCCGAAATTCTTAGGGTTTGAGAGAGTGATTTTCGAAATTTTTTGTCTTGGTAGGCTAGGGTTTTGACTTGCATCCCCTATTTATAATTAAGTCATAGCCTAATTACATAATTAACATTAATACGCTTGATTTAATTAATTGAGCTAGTCCAACTAATTTAATTAATTTAATCAAGGCCCATTAAAACTTTAATTAATTATTATGTTGGACTTGTACTCTTACAAGCCCATTAAACATATTACCCACAATATTTAATTTATTAATTAATCAACTCAACTTTTGAGCTTAATAAATTAAATACATTATAAATTCAACATTTGAATTTATTATTTAAATTATAAATTCAACTACTTGAATTTTCATCATCTCCAAAATTAATATTTAATAAACCCAACATTTGAGTTTAATAAATTAAAATTTCAAATTTTATAAATTCAATTCCTTGAATTTATTCTCTCAAAATTTAATTATCATAAATTCAACTCCTTGAATTTACTATATGATATAAATTCAATTTCTTGAATTTATTCTCTCAACGGGAACAAACGATCTAGTGCTTGTGTGATCTTCAATGGTTCAGGGATACAGTTAGCCGTGGGGTTCACAACTCTTTGTGATTCGGGACATAATCTTTTATTCGGGCTTACCCTAGTTAGCCAAATTCTTTTCATCAACACCTTGATCAAGAATGTCAGAACTCATTTCTGATTGCACCCATCGGATCATGGTAAGAGCGTCTAGTAGCATTGCCCCATGATCCTCTAGGTATCACTGATAGTGCCTGCAAGAACCAGTCGGTTATGATTAACGTACAATACGGTCCCTTCATCTCATATATCCCGATCGAATCTGCAACCATGGATTCATCGAGGGTTGCATATTAATTCGATAACTATGTGATAACTATAATAGTGGCATCGCGTGTACTATTTGAGAACTCCTTCTCTAACGTACATCTCATACTCTGGCCAGAGATTTCATGCACTATTATTTCATCAGATCACACAGGATATCCACACCCGTAGGTGAGCGGTGAATCCCCGACTACAATGCACTGGCTCCTATATCTGTCGCAACTGTACCCAACCTCGCCACCTGATGACTCTCCTGGAGCCGGTAAACGAGTCAAATCACAGCCCTAGCATATAGAGCCTCAGTGTTGTCCCGGGTCGTAAGGACTAATGATGTACAATCATAACCACGGACTTATCCTCTCGATGAATAATAACCACTTGGAAAGTCCGAGGGAGGGTTGTTCGGTATAATCATCATATGACTACCCATCTGCATGTTTGGACATCTCTATGCCCTTACCAAAAAACGCAGTACACAACATCATAGATGCTAGTCTGAAGCTCAAGCGACCTTTATCCATGTTTTAGGCAGCTGAATCGACTAGGAACGAACTTAGAATATGCAGTGTTTACAAATGAGTTTCAACATCGAATTACGATTCATTGTTTTAAAGCATAATCAAGGACTTTATCTATGCTGATTACATGGGTATACATATAAAGTATAACGAAACCATTAAAAGTTAAATTATATTAAAATAAAGATTGTCTATTTCACTTGAGTCAATAAATTCCCTAGCCAACCGTTGGCTTGCAGGACATCTACTCTAACAATCTCCCACTTGCCCTAGAGCCAACAACCCTTAATCACATTGCTTCGCGATGCTTTTCCAACAAGTTTTCCAACAATGGTCCTGGCAAGGGCTATGTAAGTGGATCAGCAACATTATCTACAGAGGGGACTCTTTCAACTGATATGTTTCCTCTTCCCACTATCTCCCTTATGATGTGGAACTTCCTCAGTACATGTTTTGATCGCTGATGAGACCTTGGTTCCTTTGCTTGCGCAATGGCATCAATGTTGTCCCAGTACAATGGTACTGGATCAACTCCATTAGAAATAACGCCCAACACTTGGACAAAATTCCTCATCCAAACTGCCTCTTTGGCTGCAGCAGATGCACCAATGTTCTCAGCTTCAGTGGTGGAATCCGCAAAGGTGTCTTGCTTGGAACTTTTCCAAGAGACAGCCGCACCATTAAGCATGAATACAAAACCAGAGGTCGATTTCGAATCATCTACATCACATTAGAAGCTAGAATCAGTGTAGCCTTCCAATTTTAATTCTCCACCCCCACAGACCATGAACAAGTTCTTAGTCCTTCTCAAGTACTTAAGAATGTCTTTCACGGCCTTCCAATGCATTGGACTAGGGTTCGCCTGATATCTGCTTGTAACACTCAAAGCGTAAGCAACATCAGGACGAGTCGATATCATACCAAACATAATACTACCAATAGCTGACGCATATGGAATACGTGTCATCATCTCTATCTCTTCATCAGTTTTGGGACACATAGCTTTAGATAGAGTAATACCATGACACATTGGTAAGTATCCTCTCTTGGACTCTTCCACAGAGCATCGTTTTATAATGGTATCGATATAGGTGGTTTGGGTGAGTCCGAGCATCCTCTTCGATCGATATCTATAGATTTGTATTCTCAATACGTAGGATGCTTCACCCATGTCTTTCATGGAGAATTTACTGGCTAACCACACTTTAGTTGATTGCAGTAATCCTACATCATTCCCAATGAGCAGGATATCATCAACATAAAGTACTAGGAATGTCACTGCACTCCCACTAACTTTCTTGTACACACACGGTTCCTCAGGATTCTTAGCAAAACCAAACTCTTTGATAGTACTATCAAATCCGAGGTTCCAACTCCTTGATGCCTGCTTGAGACCATATATTGATCTCTGAAGTTTGCATACCTTATGCTCAATTCCTACTGATGTGTATCCCCCGGGTTGAGACATATAAATTTCTTCTTTTATTTCTCCATTGAGGAATGCAGTCTTGACATCCATTTGTCATATCTCATAGTCATACCATGATGCTATGGCTAGTAGTATTATAATGGACTTAAACATAGCAACTGGTGAAAATGTTTTCTCATAGTCAACTCCTTGCCTTTGAGTATAATATTTTGCAACCAGCCTTGCTTTGAAGGTCACTACCTTCCCATTCCCTCCAAGATTTCTTTTGTAGATCCATTTGCACCCTATAGGAACGATTCCCTCAGGTTGATCCACCAATGTCCAGACTTGGTTTGAATATATAGAGTCCAATTTTTACTGCATGGCTTCAAGCCATTTGGTTGAATCAGTATCAGATATTGCTTCCTTAAAGTTCATTGGATTATATCCAACACAAGACTCATCATGGTCTTGTTCATGAAGACTATCAGACCTCCTAGAAGCTTGTACTTCAACTACTGGTTGTTGGAGATTAGGTTCAACTACTATAGTTGAGGGAGTATCTTGAATTTCTTCAAGTTCTATCATCTTGCCTTTTTCTATCTAATAGAAATTTCCTTTCCATAAAGGTGGCATTTCTTGAAACAAACAATTTTGCTTCATTAGGAAGATAGAAATAATATCCAACAGAATTCTTTGGATATCACACAAAGTAGCATAAAGTGGATCTACTATCTAATTTGTCTCCCACTGTCTGCTTCACGTAAGCAAGATATCTCCATATTCTCATGTAAGAATATTTGGGAGTTTTTCCCATCCATATCTCATATGGTGTTTTATCCACTGCTTTAGTATAGACATTATTCAACAACATTGTCGCAGTTTTAAGCGCAAAGCCCCAAACGATGTAGGCAATTCTGTAGTGACCCATTCCAGAATCACCTACTAATCAAAAACTAAGCATGCAAATAACCTAATTAACAATAATCAGAGATAACAGCGGAAAAGTCAACAACAATACCGATTATACAACCCAATCGAAGTCTAGAATAACTCAAAATAAAATATCCAATACAACCATATCGAATCAAAACAATACCGATAAACTAAACCACCCAGCTACTCAACGTCCTCCTCCTGCTCCTCCTGAGCTGTCCAACCTGAGGCCTGCCCCGTGGGAATGGGGTGTCCAAGAATAAACAAAACCGAGGACGTGAGCGATAAGAACGCCCAGTACAAAAGTATGAGTATACAGACCTATATGAAATGCACATGCTATGATCATGATACCGGGGTAGTCAAGAAACAGGAGTCACAAAAGGATCTCAACAATGCTCAGTCTAGAGGCGCCAAGTGGATAGTGCCGCGCGGTCCAACCTCTGGGTCACTGCATCCACTACAAGACAGACGTGGACCTAAAATGTCCCGGACCACCGAAGCCCTCCCGACCCGTCGGCCACTGTGTACTCTCGGTGTCCATGCGTCCACAAGACAGGGCTGAGCGGCCCCAAGATATAGCTTATCTCGAAAGAGATACAGCTCAACAGCAAAGGCTATCTCGAAGGAGATACGGCTCAACATGATATGCAATATGCATCATAACTCGTGACATAATAGCATGCATCATATGACATATAACAATGCAGCAAATACTCATGCAACACATATATGAATGTATACTCAACCAGGATATCTCGGATAGTACTTTCGTACCTCTATCACAGCAAGCCTAGCCTTACGCAACACCGCTAATCAGGTCTAGAACAAGCCTACGCATCAAAAGCACCCAATGAACAATACTACCATGCTAGACTAGCAAAACCAGCACTCCCTAGTACTACCAAAGGTTTAGGGTTTACCTTCGTCCGTCGACAGCCCTTTGATGTCGATTGCCTCGTAACTCAGGCGCCGCTACGCTACTACTCCTGGCAGCTCTTGGCTATCGCTCGACCAACAACTACCCTAGAACCTTCCAAATCTCTCACTAAAGACTCAATCTCAAGAAATGGCAAGTCAAAAATGAGAAATCCGAGCACTATTTATAGGCCATGTTCGGATCCTCCGAACAACACTTCGGAACGTCCGAACGCTACGTGTCCATTGGCTCTTGACAGCTCATGATCGGATCCTCCGATCATACACTTCGGACCGTCCGAACATGCACGTGTCCAGCTGCTCTTGACACCTCATGATCGGATCCACCGAACCTACACTTCGGAACGTCCGAACTCCCACGTGTCGATCAACTCTTGACACCTAATGGTCGGATCCACCGAACCCACTTCGGACCTTACGAACTCTTCGGTGCTTCCGAACCATCTTCGGTCCGTCCGATCATGACTCGGTCAAAATTACACCTTAAACCTTCTTAATCACCAATACTCCGTTAATTACCCAATTTGGAATTCGGGCTACTACATTCTCCCCCCCTTAAAAAGATTTCGTCCTCGAAATCTAGGCAAGAGAATAAAACACCATTGCAATACACTGCAAATATTCTTCATTACAACTGTATAACAATTACATCTCAGGCTGATCCTGGTTCAGCGCAAAAACCTGACCTTGGGCACGAGGTCGAAGATTCGAACTACCCACTGCCTGACCCTGTCTCCTCTGCTGAACAGTCGTCTGGGATCCAGAACCAGATCCTGCTCCACCTCGCAACTGACGACAATTCTTCTTAATATGACCCATCTCTCCGCACTGATAACAAGCTCCTGCGGCTACTCGACATTGCTCCGATGGATGGTTCTTCCCACAATGCGCACAAGAATCCTTCTTCTCACCAAAGCGAACAACACCGCTAGACCTTGATCCAGATCCAGAAGAAGAAGAACCAGATTTCTTGAAAGACTGAGGTCGAGGGCTCAAAACACTCGGAGGTCTAGAAGAAAGAATAGCCCTACCACGCTGGAGACTGATCTCTGCTTGACGACACCGGTTCACCAACCCATCGTACGAAGTAGGATTATCACAGACAGTGACTCGATCAAAGATCTCCTGGTTAAGGCCCTGAAGGAAATGATCGTACTTGGCTTCAGAACTGCCACTGATATGAGGCGCAAAGGGTAACAACTCGAAGAATTTCTGCTGATACTCATCAACAGACATACTCCCCTGCTTAAGGTTCAGGAGCTCAATCGTCTTGGCCTGGCGAAGGGCTGGAGGAAAGTACAGCTGCATGAACGCTGCACGGAAATCGACCCAAGTCGCTCTACCCTGCGACTGAACTATCGGCGCAGAAGTCGATCGCCACCACTTGCGAGCACGGCCCTCGAGGAGAAAACTAAGAGTCTCTATCTTCTGCTCCTCGGTGCACTGGAATGCACGGAAACAACTCTCCATGCGCTCTATCCAATCCTCAGCATCATCAGGAGTCTCTCCACCAACTAGAGGCTTAGGCCCCATCTGAATGAAACGATGCAAATCAAAACGCCTAGGACCATCCCGACGATGACGATGTTCACGATGACGCCTACGATCGTCCTGGTCACCCCAACGACCTACACTTCCCTGACTACTCTCATCACCAAAGTGGTCAGCCATCGCTACAACAATAGAATGGGGAACTAGTAAATTGGTCAACGGAAATCCTAAAACAGAAATCTATATCCCAAAATCGTACGCATGCTCTGATACCATAAATGTAGTGACCCATTCCAGAATCACCTACTAATCAAAAACTAAGCATGCAAATAACCTAATTAACAATAATCAGAGATAACAGCGGAAAAGTCAACAACAATACCGATTATACAACCCAATCGAAGTCTAGAATAACTCAAAATAAAATATCCAATACAACCATATCGAATCAAAACAATACCGATAAACTAAACCACCCAGCTACTCAACGTCCTCCTCCTGCTCCTCCTGAGCTGTCCAACCTGAGGCCTGCCCCGTGGGAATGGGGTGTCCAAGAATAAACAAAACCGAGGACGTGAGCGATAAGAACGCCCAGTACAAAAGTATGAGTATACAGACCTATATGAAATGCACATGCTATGATCATGATACCGGGGTAGTCAAGAAACAGGAGTCACAAAAGGATCTCAACAATGCTCAGTCTAGAGGCGCCAAGTGGATAGTGCCGCGCGGTCCAACCTCTGGGTCACTGCATCCACTACAAGACAGACGTGGACCTAAAATGTCCCGGACCACCGAAGCCCTCCCGACCCGTCGGCCACTGTGTACTCTCGGTGTCCATGCGTCCACAAGACAGGGCTGAGCGGCCCCAAGATATAGCTTATCTCGAAAGAGATACAGCTCAACAGCAAAGGCTATCTCGAAGGAGATACGGCTCAACATGATATGCAATATGCATCATAACTCGTGACATAATAGCATGCATCATATGACATATAACAATGCAGCAAATACTCATGCAACACATATATGAATGTATACTCAACCAGGATATCTCGGATAGTACTTTCGTACCTCTATCACAGCAAGCCTAGCCTTACGCAACACCGCTAATCAGGTCTAGAACAAGCCTACGCATCAAAAGCACCCAATGAACAATACTACCATGCTAGACTAGCAAAACCAGCACTCCCTAGTACTACCAAAGGTTTAGGGTTTACCTTCGTCCGTCGACAGCCCTTTGATGTCGATTGCCTCGTAACTCAGGCGCCGCTACGCTACTACTCCTGGCAGCTCTTGGCTATCGCTCGACCAACAACTACCCTAGAACCTTCCAAATCTCTCACTAAAGACTCAATCTCAAGAAATGGCAAGTCAAAAATGAGAAATCCGAGCACTATTATAGGCCATGTCGGATCCTCGAAAACACTTCGGAACGTCGAACGCACGTGTCATTGCTCTTGAAGTCAATCGGATCCTCCGATCATACACTCGACCGTCCAAAGCACGTGTCAGCTGCTCTTGACACTCATGTCTCACCGAACCTAACTTCGGACGTCCGAACTCCACAAGTCGATCAACTCTGAACCTAAGGTCGGATCACCGAACCACTTGACTTAGAATCTCGGGCTTCCGAACATCTTCGGGTGTTCATGACCGGTCAAAATTATTAACCTTCTTAACACCAAACTCCGTTACCAATTGGAATTCGGGCTACTACAAATTCAGTGAATCTCATAATTGATCGAACCATGTCCAAAAAGGTTCGCTTACAATGTTCAGAAACACCGTTCAATTGTGGTGTTGCTGGTGGAGTCCACTGTGAGAATCACATTCTTTTAGATAACCCAAAAATTCAGCACTCAAGTATTCTCCACTTCGATCAGATCGAAATGCCTTAATACTTCTTTCTAGCTGATTTTCTACTTCAGATCTGAATTCTTTGAACCTTTCAAATGCTTCAGATTTGTGTTTCATCATATAAACATACCAACACCTCGAATGGTCATCAGTAAAGGTAATGAAGTAGGATTGCCCATATTTTGTACTAACACTTAGCGGGCGACAAACGTCTGTGTGGATCAAATCCAGTAGACCATGTGCACGTTCCACGTTTCCATTGAATGGAGTCTTGGTCAATTTTCCTTTTAGACAGGACTTACAAGTAGGTAGAGAATTTATGTCTGACAAGTCAAACATGTTTTTTCCCACTAGCTTGTGCATCCTTCTTTGGGAAATATGACCTAGTCTAGCGTGCCATATTTGTGTGAGATTTGGGTCATCTAACTTTCTTTTGGTTTTTTTTGTTGAAATCATGTTTACTTGGACATTCACTTATCATTTCCAGAACATTTCTGGCACATATAATTTCTTATGTCCCGACTTCTTGCAGTGAAATAAATATGTTCTAACTTATCGGGCTTTGTAGGCCTTTTAAGTGTCTTTCAGAGTTTGCCTCTTCTTGGGATTGTTTTTCTTGTGAGGGGCAGAACAGTTCTTTCCCTTACCTTGTGGGCTATTTTTCGTCTGACGAGAGGCCAATTAGAAAAATTACAATTCCCTGTTTTATGGTGATCTCATAAGTTATAAGCGTATTGACTAGATCTTCAAGGCTATCATCTATCTTATTCAAATTGAAATTCACCATAACCCCGTCAAATGAGGAAGAGAAAGACAACAAATTCATGTTACCTAGTAACTCGTTAGGAATCACATATTCCAGGCCCACCACATCCTCAATAAGTCCAGTCCGTACACTACGCTCATGGACCAAAGCCCCATCTTGCATTTTTGTAGTCATGAGCTTTTAAAAGTGGTGTGCATCACTGTACGAGTTTCATGTACCATGCAACTCTTGCATGTGTATTCAAATGTCAGCAGCATTCAATATTTCCTCAAACTGTCCCTACAGTTCATTTGACGTAAAAGCGAGCATGTTACACTTTAGCTTGCATACTATGGTCCTACCATCTTGCATGCTTTGTCAGTTCAACAGGACTGACATTAGTGTGTATGTCATTTTCTCTGAATTCAGAACAATTTTCCCAACTAGTCTTGAAAATTAGATTCGGTTAGCTTTGTTAATAACAAAATTGGATTATGTGACGAAATCGAAATACTGATATGGAAACAGAATAATGGTTGCTGATTATTTTAAAATAATTTTAAGATATAAACTTTGGATTTTTATTTTATAAATCTCACTCCCACTATTTTGACATTTTCACCACCCTCTGATGAAAAAAATAAATCGTATTTCCTTAGTGGGCACGTAGAGTCCAATTAGCCAATTATAATCCCGAATAATATCAGCCAATTATAATTTCTAAAAGGTAGAATCCAATTGCATCCCTATGCAACCTCCGCGTGTTTTGCCTCACGTTTAATAAGGACCCAATAATATGACGTCGTTTATTTTCGCGTGTCAAACCAACCCGTCAATATTGAATTGTAGTAGATGGTCGCCATGAGTTCCCCCAATAATATGAGCCGAAGTTATGGGAGTTCCACTCAATTCACATCATATGTTCGGTGGAAGTCACAGCTTTCCGGCGTACAGGCCTCCCCAATAATATGTGCCAGACACTGTCCGCGGGTAGCGATCAACATGCAACCACGATTGATGGAAGGCAAGAAAAAATTAAACCCTTTTAGTTTTTACTTCTTCGGTTTGATATAAATTTTGAATCTTATTCAAAATGAGGGATTTTAAGTTTAAAAATTGTCTCATCATTTTAATTTAAAAATCGTGTGCCACGAGTTTGTATGTTTGCCGGATTCATGCAACTATATTATTTAATAATATACATACATGCATACTACTATATATCGCATATATCATAATATGACATTCAAGAATAAATAAGGATGATCGATCGCCAACACTAATAGATCCATGTGAGCCATACATGGATCCAGGTCCAAACCTAGGTGAATGCAGGGATGTAAATGCAACTATTACAAGAGCTTCCAATATTTTACATGTCTTCATCTCGTTCATCGGGCCCACCATCTTCCAGTCTTGATCTCCACTATTTCTAATAATTACATTTAAATAGCCATGGCACATAGGAGATACATATCATGGAGTGAGAACGAGTCATAAACCAGGCCCACTAATAATATCAAATATTAACAAAATGAATAAAAACAGTAAAATATCATAACATACACCTAACACATTGCTCAAAGCTCTCGATCATCCTTCATGCATTTAATATCAAATATTAACATCAATTTAATTAAACAATTTAATTAATTGATAAATCATATATCTAATAATTTATCACTAACCACCATAATTATTAAATGATTTAATAAATTAAATAAAATCTTTTATTTAATTCCAATTAAATCAATAATAATTGATTTCTTGTAAAAATTCATTTTTATCATAAATAATTAAAATCATATTCTAATTATTTATTTTACAAGAAAATTATAAATTTTAAAAAATTAATTTTCAAAAGAAAAATTGAACCAATTTACAAAAATATCAATTTTACCAAAATATTTGAAAAATCAGAAAATTGCACCTAGGCCCAAACAATTCAAGCCCATCATTCAGAACAGTTCCCGAGACTATCTCGAGCAGCCGCCCTCGCTGCCCGCCCGCTGCCCGAACGTTTCGGGAAGTGGCGGCACCCCTGTGCGCGTCCGCACGCTGCGCCGCGCATGGCTGCGCACAGCGGGCGGACGCTCCGCACGCTGTGCCGCAATGCGCGCGCGCGCACGCTGCGCGTCTCTACGCGCGGTCTGCCTGGAACAGTTCCGGGCAGATCCAAAAAATATTTTTTTTTTGTTTCGAAAATTTGAAAAAAAATAAATTTTCCTGGTGCTAAATTTTCTGAAAAATTTTCTTGTGTGGTTATAAATAAATTATTCAATATTAAACCATACGATTTAGAAAAAACTTGGCTCTGATACTACTGTTGGATCTGGTTTTCTACACGCCCAAACGCAGCGGAAGTTTTAAATATTTTGTTTATTTTGACAATCAAAATATGATTTGCTTTGGACGCTCGTATGATTTTAACAAAAACATACATAAGATGTTAGAAAATTATACTTTTGTACATTATTCACGTGGCACCAACTGATCCGGTATTACGGATCTAGCTTTTGATGAATCTCTACGAACTTTCTTCAAGAGACTCCTTTCTTTCCTTCTAATTAGGTCCACGACTGGATGATCTATACCTCTTCGAATTTGCACTAGAAAATGAGGAAAATATTTTGCGTAGGAGAGAAAATAATTGAGAGACGATTCAAACCCTTTCCCTACAAGAGGTGGCCGAAATTCTTAGGGTTTGAGAGAGTGATTTTCGAAATTTTTTGTTTTGGTAGGCTAGGGTTTTGACTTGCATCCCCTATTTATAATTAAGCCATAGCCTAATTACATAATTAACATTAATGAGCTTGATTTAATTAATTGAACTAGTCCAACTAATTTAATTAATTTAATCAAGGTCCATTAAAACTTTAATTAATTATTATGTTTGACTTGTACCCCTACAAGCCCATTAAACATATTACCCACAATATTTAGTTTATTAATTAATCAACTAAAATTTTGAGCTTAATAAATTAAATACATTATAAATTCAACATTTGAATTTATTATTTAAATTATAAATTCAACTACTTGAATTTTCATCACCTCCAAAATTTAATATTTAATAAACCCAACATTTGAGTTTAATAAATTAAATTTTCAAATTTTATAAATTCAATTCCTTGAATTTATTCTCTCAAAATTTAATTATCATAAATTCAACTCATTGAATTTACTATATGATATAAATTCAACTTCTTGAATTTATTCTCTCAACGGGAACAAACGTTCCGGTGCTTGTGTGACCGTCAATGGTTCAGGGATACAGCTAGCCGTGGGGTTCACAACTCTTTGTGATTCTGTACATAATCCTTTATTCGGCTTACCCTAGTTAGCCCCATTCTTTTCATCAACACCTTGATCAAGAATGTCAGAACTCATTTTTGATTGCACCCATCGGATCATGGTAAGAGCGTCTAGTAGCATTGCCCCATGATCCTCTAGGTATCAATGATAGTGCCTGCAAGAACCAGTCGACTATGATTAACGTACAGTATGGTCCCTTAATCTCATATATCCCGATCGAATCTGCAACCATTGGTTCATCGAGGGTTGCATATTAATTCGATAACTATGTGATAACTATAATAGTGGCATCACGTGTACTATTTGAGAACTCCTTCACTAACGTACATCTCATACTCTGGCCAGAGATTCCATGCGCTATTATTTCATTAGATCACACAGGATATCCACACCCGAAAGTGAGCGGTGAATCCCCGACTACAATGCACTGGCTCCTATATGTGTCGCAACTGTACCCAACCTCGCCACCTAATGACTCTCATAGAGCCGGTAAACGAGTCAAAGCACAACCCTAGCATATAGAGCCTCAGTGTTGTCCGGGGTCGTAAGGACTAATGGCGTACAATCATAACCACAGACTTATCCTCTCGATGAGTGATAACCACTTGGAAAGTCCGATGGAGGGTTGTTCGGTATAATCATCATATGACTACCCATCTGCATGTTTGCACATCTCTATGCCCTTACCAAGAAACGCATTACACAACATCACATATGCTAGTCTCAAGCTCAAGCGACCTTTATCCATGTTTTAGGCAGCTGAATCGACTAGGAACGAATTTAGAATATGCAGTGTTTACAAAAGAGTTTCAACATCGAATTAAGATTCATTTGTATTAAAGCATAATCAAGAACTTTATCTATGTTGATTGCATGGGTATACAGATAAAGTATAACGAAACCATTAAAAGTTAAATTATATTAAAATAAAGATTTTATTTCACTTGAGTCAATAAATTCCCTAGCCAACCGTTGGCTTGCAGGGCATCTACTCTAACACTTTTATGTCACTGAGAAAATATGGAACTTCAAAACAAAGAGAAGAGATAGCCTTGAAAATGGGCCAGACAAAGTGAATAAACAGTCTGAAAATGATGTCCCATAAATTTTCTAGTCAAAGGTGTTGCAGAAGTCTGCTTCTACATGTAAAATTAGTCAACAATAAGATCTCAGGTGAAATAGTCAGACCTTGGTCTCAAGCTAGTTGCAATAGGCTCCATAAAAGCAGTATATGGAAACACAATAAACCTCCTAAGCCTTAAAAAGATGATCATTGAGCTAAAAATTTCATGAGTAGACAGTGCTCACCTGCTGCCACTCTCCGTCCACTTCTTCTTTCCAGAGTGTCACAGACACAACGTTTTGCCCATCAGCCACAACAAAAATGTTTCCGGTGAGCGACCATGAGACCCTCCAAACTGGAGTCTCGAAATCCTTCAAAACTTTGCGATTCCATTGATCACGTTCCTTCAAAGTACTCCATATTATCACCTTTCCGTCTTGAGAAGCACTTGCAATTGTTGATTTGGGAAGTCCTAAGTTTGGTGCCCAAGAAACATCCCGCACCTAATCGCTATGCATGCTAAGAGCTGGGAAGCAATCCATTCTCCAAGTTCTATTGTCAAACTTCCACACTTTCACCGTATTATCACAGCCATAGGATGCTAGCTTCTGAACAGGATCGAGTAGGCCAGTGCCTACTACAACACCAGGGGCGGTTGATGGGGCCCATGAGATAGAGGTGACGGCAACTGGATGAGCCTGGTCTATACGTAATTTCTCCCATCCACCATCAGGACCTGCCATTTAGACCGATATATTACCATCCGAAGATCCACATTCGAGACATAGGCCAAGTTCATGAGGTGCCCATGATATTGAACTGATAGATGCTTTGTGATCATCAAAAACGTGAGCCCGGATCCACTCATTTTGATTTCCTTCTCTCCAAATGACAACTTTTCCATCATATGAACAAGAAGCAAGAAGTGACCCAAATTTCGGAGCCCATGCTACTTGCCAAACAGGCCCTTCCTGCCAGTTAAAGTAGAAAGATGCTGAGATCCAGAGTTCGTAACTCCAATTATCTTATCTTGATCATATTTTAGACGAGCCTGTAGCGAGATGTTTACCATAGTAATCCATTGCAACATCGTGAACAACATCTTGGTGGCCAGTCTCAATCTTTTGTCCAGGCATGCTTAATTTCCAAATAAGTGCCACCCACAAATTGGAGACCGGATCTTTTTGCTCCTACAACGCTGTCAGTTCTTTGGTTCAATGTCGCAGCACTTTGAAGTTTGAACAAAACAAAAGCAGTCAATTTCTATAATAGCAAATCCCTCAAAAGTCATGAAAATCCAATCCAACCAGAAGGGAGGGGAAAAGGTCACTCTAAAGCAATAAATTCATAACTGATTAATATGAAAAACAACAAAAACCAAAACTATCTGCTTAAACTATGGATAAAAAGAACATTAACAACACAAATTGAAAGTTTCTTTGATAATCCTAGTTCATTTTACTAATTCTAATTCTTTTTTTGATATAAACTAACTTTATTATAATAGTGAAAAGTTTTACAATAAACGCGAATGAGTAATCCGCAAAAAGCGTTACAAGAGCAGTTGCTAAAGCACTACGCTATGACACTATCACACTATCCTCATGACCATGCAAATTTCCAATCCCTAACTATGTCTGAAATACATAAATGATTGTACTCTGGCAACTTTGTCGTCCAATTGGCGACTCTGAATTTTATTTTCTCCAAAACTTCGTCCACGAACTCCGACACATCTTCAAATATTCTGTTATTTCTTTCCAACCATATCGACCAAAATATGCAATGAGTTATCATATACCAGAATCCGGAGAATCTTTTCGCTATGGGACACCTCGACTCCATAATAAATAGAAATGCCCACTGAAATCCCAGCTCTTTTAAAAATTTCGTCCAAATACCACTCGAGAATGAGCAATGCAGAAGTAGATGATCTTGATTATACTCTTGCTTTCGGCATAAACAACACCATTGCGGGCATAAAACGCAATCCGGCCACCTTCTCTGCACCGAGTCACATGTGGTCAATTTCCCCAAGGCCACGATGAATGAGAAAATTTGAACCTTTTGTGGGACGTGTACTTTCCAGATATTATGAAAATAGGAGAATAATGGGAAATTTGAGATCGGGAAGAAATAGTTGTAAAAAGATCTAACAGAAAACAACTCTGAAGGGTCCCTCAACCAAACTCTAAAATCCTCGATACCCACCTCCAGTCTGACTCTCTCTAAGACTCCTAAAAGATTAGTGAACTCACCAAACTCACCCTCGTTAAAATCTCTTCTAAACCTCACATCCCAAATGAAAGAAGTATTGACAATGCTATTGACAACATCTACGAAGTTACAAATAGATTTGTTGGTTGAAATGCAAATTCGAAACAAAGATGGAAATCGGTCTTTAAACGAGGCCCCCCTCCCAAACATCCTCCCAAAAACGAATGATATTACCCTGTTTGGGCACCACCCTAATCAGTTGATGAAAAGCCATGTAAGAACGATAGATAAATTTCGAAGGACTTCTGAATGTCACTTTACCCGCCAAACCCATGTCCCACCCGTTGTCATGAAGACCATAGATGCTCTTAATTACTTTTTTCCACAACGTCCCCCTTTCCACTGAACATCTCCATCATCATTTTCCAAGAAGAGCCTTGTTCCTGAAGCATATATTCCCCAATCCCAATCCTCATTTGTCCATCGGTTTACACACCTACTCCCCACCCGACAACATGACACTGTTTCTCCCCGTCTGTGCCATCCTACAAAAAATATCTCATCAATTTTTCCAATCTTTTAGCCACCCGAATAGGAACTTTAAAGAGAGACATGAAGTAAGATGGCATTGCACATAACACGGCCTTTATCAAAGTCAGTTGGCCCCCTCGATAGGAACAATTTTTTCCAACTTGCTAATTTCTTGGATATTTTAGATATCACAGGTTCCCAGAAGTCCATATTTGTAGGATTACCTTCCAAAGGTACCCCAAGAACTTAATCGGCCACCTTTTTTTTGCACCCGATTGTTAATGCCCATTCATCGAGTTTCTCTTCCAAACAATTCAATCCCAACACAACACTTTTTTTCCAGATTGATTTTCAACCCCGAATTGGTACCAAACAATTTGACTATCCACTATTGCCAACACATGACTTTGTGATTTTGGGAAAAACAAATTATCATTCGCAAATTAAATATGCAAAGTTTCATTTTTTTCTTTCCCTACTTCGAGCCCTCTTACTAAATTCACTGCCCTGGCATTGTCTACCATCCTCCCCAACCCATTGACGACGAGGTTAAAAAGGAACGGGGATAATGGATCCCCTTGTCTTCATCCTCTCTCTCCTCTGATTTTCCCACACGGCCTTCCATTAATAAAGATTGAAAAAGATACATTAGAAACACAACCCCTAATCCACCTCCTCCATCTATCATAAAGTCTAGAAATCTCCAATCGACGTTATCGTATGCCTTTTCAAAGTCAAATTTGAGCTCCCATCCTTTCATTTTCTTGCGTCGATATTCTTCCACAATTTCATCCGCGATAAGGCAATAGTCCAGAATCTGTCTTCCTCTAATAAAAGCACACTGATTCTCCGCAATGATATTACTCAAGACTTTCTTCAATCTACTTTTCAAGACCTTATCCAATATCTTATACAAACTCATTATCAAACTGATCGGTCTGAAGTCATTGATCTTACTAGCATCATTTTTCTTTGGAATGAGACAAATGTATATTTCGTTTGTGATTCCATTAACAATCCATCTTCAAAAAATTCAGCAAACATCTTTATTAGATCTGCTTTCACTGTATCCCAATTTTTTTTGAAAGAAAGCCAATGTGACCAGTCCGGCCCTGGTGCTTTGGAACCATCGGTGTCAAACACCGCCTTTTTAATCTCTTCCTCCACGAATGGTTTCTCCAACTCCTCTGCATCAATACTCTGTAAAGGACTCCAATCCAAACCATTAAGACCCCCCTCCCCCATCAAAAACCCCCTCTTCCCCGTCCGATTTCCTACACAGATTCTTGTAGAAATTAATAATTTTCTCTTCGATATATCTCTCCTCGGTAACCACAGATCCATTCTCCAACTCTACTTTGTCTGTCAATGCTCTGTTCCTTCTGTTGTTGAGTAACGAGTGAAAGAATTTAGAGTTCTGATCCCTTTCGTTGAGCCATGTGACTTTAGCTTTTTGACTTTCTATTTGGAATCTTCTAAATGACACATTTTCCAACTCACACCTTGCTTCCCTTCTTTCGTCGTTTAGCGATTCCGACCAAAAGCCATCGGCCTCTATCTCATCCAACCGCTTAATCTTATTGGTCAACTCTTTAAGTCTGACACCCACATCTCCAAACACTTCTCTGTTCCATTTGGAGACCTTATTTTGATCTCTTTCAATTTTTTCATAAAATTATATCCTTCCCACCTCTGAATTCTCCCATTGTTCCACCATGTCCGAACCAATTCTTTGAATTTAGGATGTGACAACCAAGCATTCTCAAATCTGAAGAGAGCATGATCCCACCTCAACTTAGCGGTATCAAGCAAGACAAGGCAATGGTCTGATGTAATTCTGGGTAGCACAGTTTGTATAAATGTGGGTAATATGTCCCTCCAACCCCCTGAAATGAGAAATCTGTCTAAGCGACAACAAATCGGCTCCATACTAAAATTTGATCACGTGTACTTGGCATTCAAAAGTGGGGGATCATGAAGCTCCAACTCGTCTATCAAACAGTCAAAACAGGACATGCTTGTAGTGTTTGATTGACTATTCAATTTTTCTCCCGAATTTCTTACCACATTAAAGTCACCTCCTAGGCACCAATTATCCCCACAAATCGAGTTCAATCCAGCTAGTTCATACCAGAATAGCTCTCTCTCTCGGCTTAGCTGGTCCGTAAATGGCTGAAAACCACCAATTTATCTCTCCATTCCAACGAATTTCAACTGACACCGATAATTCCCCAATCAAACTATTAGTGACTACCACCACTCTGGGATCCCACATAACCAGAATACCCCAGACTTCCAACCGATGGCAGGAAAACTCAATCAACAAATCTCGACTTCCATACACTTGCAACGAATTTTTTGTCCACTTGTTCACGTTTTGTTTCCAAAAGCACCATTACATCTGGTTTTTCATTACATATGACTGTCCGAACCAGTTGTCTTCTTCTCACTGCCCCTCCTCCTCTAGTATTCCAAGAACAAATTTTCATGACAATGCATTGGAACCCTTCGATGTGGAATCTCTCTCATAGTTGATATCACTCTTTAATCTGTAGAGTTATCTACTTAAGAGACCAATCGACTTCTTAGCCCTTTCCCCACATTTACCATCTGTAGCCTCAGCCCCTGTTGAAATAGCTCTCTCGGAACCCTAATTTTCATCAACCTTTGCTATCCCAGCTCCTATTAGACCACTAGACAAACCTAGGACTGAAAATGACGACGGTAAAATAGAATGAAGCAAGAAGGAGTGATTTAGAAAAGAAGATTGAATACCACTAAGTACCTGTCCCACGTTAGGTTTCGCATTTTCCGGTAGCAATGTACTTGTGATGATCGATTGCCCCTTCACTGGTGAGAACATCCCCTCCATAGCTACTATGTCTTCTTCAACAGTTACAAAATCTTCTGATCGGAGAGATACCTGACTATCAGACTTCGAGGAATCAATGTCCACCTCTAGCAAATAATCTTGTGAATCATCTAACTCGATCTCATCTCTGTCGTCCGAATAAAAAACCCCTAGATTCCTACATTTCCCCCTGCTAAGGGGGCATTAAATCGAGGTCCCGCCTTTGCCGCGATCTTCCATGCCCTCAACACCAATTCTCTTTAGTCTTCTGAAATAAGTTTTCCCATACTTAGTCATATTTTTGTTGTTGCTTGCAACACCCACCCTGCTATCTTGCTCCTCGGCCTATTTGCTATTCATGGAATCGATTGAATAACTTCTAAATTTTCTTACATCTTTTGGAACAATTTTTTCCTCAATATTTTTAACACCTTTCCCCCCACTGGTTGTATTGTTGTCTCGCTCCGCCCTTCTGAATTTGTATGTTGATTATTTGATATTATAGACCTATGCTTCTCTTCCATCTTGTCTCCCGTGTGACCCGATCCAATTCCTATTATCAAATTCGTGCTTGTTTCTTGATCTGATAAGACCCCCAAAACTTTCTTTCCTTTAATAGATTTGTTGCCGGATTCCCCCTTCCCTATTTGTGTCCTATAAATGTTGTTGTTGCCCTACCCCGCCAAAGTTCTCTTCCCATTCCCTACGAGTTGAGCGTAAGTCTGCCGTTCATACTGCTCATAAGCTTTAGGATCAAATGATTCTACCCGAATTCTGATCTTTCTATTTCACCCTTCCAATGGAATCTGCATCTAGGTGTGAATTAACCCTCATTTGTTGCCCTTCACCTTTATCTTAGCTGCTCCAATCTCTTGGAAGTGTAGTGTATCGGCGCTAATGTCCATCATTCCCCCACAATAATCACCAATAATTTTGAAGATAGCCGGCGACCATAAATCCAAATCCATTGTTACAACAATTCTCTACCGTATCCATCGTATAAAACCCTCAAAATCCAAAGACGCACCATAATAAAAAAAATCCTTTTTTCAGATTTAGGTAGAATGAAAATTCAGCCGCATTCAAAGGCCACCATAATGCTTTATTAGCTTGAAAAGGGAAAAGTTATACTTTCCTGTCTGTATATTTCACAAGAACACCTTCAATTATCCCCCAAGGGATGTTCACCCTGCCTCTGGTGTTGATGAGTGCTTCCACTTCTTCTGTAAACATAGCTTGTCACTGACCTCCTTAATTTTCATCATTCCTCGGTTAAGATTCCTCACAAATTTCCTCTCATCCCGATGAATTCTGTTGGACTTCATCTGAGCTGCTCAGTGCTTAAGGGTATGCTGTGTTATTCTCCTCTGATTGCACCCTGACATTAGCTTTTCCAATGCGATCGATATGTTTATCCACTCCTCTGAATTGAAACCGCTAGGCACGATGGTAGTTTTCTTTCTGCCCTGTTTTTTATATTTAGATATCTCAAGAAATCTTCCACGACTAAAATGAATAAGTGGGTATGAAAAGCTGAGAGGGAACAAGGAGATTTTGAACCTATCAGCTATTGTAAAGAGGAAGCTAATTGGGATAGTGATAAAGTTCAACGTTAATAGTTCCAGGAAAGATGAAAGGCATTCAACTAAAGGCGTGGCCAATTATCCCGTGAAGGGAAGTACCTTGTTGCTGGATTATATGCTCCAAGTTTAAGGATGCTGAAACAATGGACAATCACGGTCCAAGTTTCAGTCTTGACTCTCTAGGAAAAGACTGGTTTCAAGAGGGCGGTTTTTTTATAGACTCAAATACATTGTGCCGAGAAAACCTGGAAGGAGGTTTAATTTACCAGATTTTGCAAGAGAAGGATCAAGACCCAAGTCAGGGAGGCCCATGCCCCATAGTTTTTTGCAATGCAGGTGGATGAGGGAAGGAGAAGAATAGAATGTGAGGAGAGAGTTGCAGTTGTTCTCTGAGAGTTTTGTCCCCAGCACAGCTAGAGTGAGGGGAGAGGAACCATCGGAAAGTGTTAATCTCTGGGAAAGACAAATGACCACATATTAGATTTCATTCCAAGTATTTCATTTTATATTGAACTTTGATTTCTTTCATTGAACATTTGATAGGAAGATTGAGATTGCAACATTAATCTTGTTTCAACTAGGCTTAGTATTTGATGACCTTCTCACGAAGCTCATCAAAGTAAACAAGGGTTCACGATCTTTAACAGCAAAAACAAGTGGAGGGTATTTGTCATCAAGACCACTAAGAATTTTGAGAATAAGCTCATCAATATCATAGGTGGCATTAACAAGGATAATGATAATCTCATTTTTTCACATTTTAATGGTTTTCATGTACTGCATAAATAAATCTCTCAAAGCATAAATAAATAATCTTAAAAATCTTTAACTTAAATCATAAAGCATAATGCGGAAAATGTAGCGCTGGTCCTCGGGTTGTGTGCACCTTCAGTCCAATCTAATCATCCGTCGAGTCCTCTTACATCCTCACCTGCATCCATCACACCTAGTGAGTCTAAAGACTCAACACACCATAATCTTTATAACGAGTAATATATATAAAACCACATGCAACAGTGAAAATACTTTTAGGTGAAAATAACATTTCATGACATGCACATAAAATCTTGATCGTTTTCTTTATCATGACATAAAACATTTTAACTTGATCATAATCATTTTCCTTTTCCTTTTCCTTTTCCTTTTCCTTTGTTGAATTCAGATCGTTAATTGTGACTTTCCTGATCATGCTCATGAGGGTCGATGGATCCATCTACATAAAACCACAGTACTGGGCGGCGGGGGACACCGACAACACTCTCACCGGTTAACCGGGCCCTGGCCTATCATGATTCGAATAGAAATACGATCGTCGGGGCTCTCTATGGGGCCTTTTCCCATAAATGGGCTCCCTGTGGGGCCTTCTCCCCTCACGATATTCCCATTCTTCCGCTACCACAAAACCGTTACCACATATCCGTTACCACATATTCGCAATGATGGAAACACGATCGTCGGGCTCCCACTGGGACCATAACCCTCACGACGTCGCCACCATTAACGAATTAGTCACAAACACTTCACATCCTTCAACATTTTTCATTCACATCACTTTAGAAAAATCATGAATATCATCACATTTTTCATTTTTGAAATCAAGCATGCAACATGTATTTTAAATGTCTTCTTAAATCATGAAAATCCCTTAGACATTTAAAAATCATCAATTAATCATGAAAAATTCATAAACATTTAAAAATAATCATATTTTCATAAAAATAGCATTTAGGGCACTGCCATGACCTTTACTAATTTCCCGGTGTAAAAAGACTGTTTTACCCCTAGACTCGACCATTTACAATTTCGGATTTTTTCTTGATTTCATGACTCTAACATGTCCCAAATAATTATTTAAGCTTACGTGAATTTTTTCGTAATTTTATTTGGCTTAGAACTTAGACTTTTTCAAATATCTTTTCTTGATTGTTTTAACGGTGTTTTAATCCCGAAAAATACCAAACTTTAATATAAAATTCCTAAATTCTAAATTTAGTCTTTTTATATTATTTTAGCCCTTATGGACCATGACTCGACCCCACCGTGAGCCGTTTTCCAATTTTTCTTCTTTTTAAAACTCTATTTGACACCTAAACTTCGACCTCGAGCCATCTCTTAATTTTCACTGAGTTACTCCCGAACCATGTTGGTCCGAAACTTGACCAACATCTTAAATTACCCTACTGGACCCTTAACCCACTGAGATACTATACTCAAAGCCAAAAACGTGAGTCCTAATCCACGCCCATGCAGTGGCCGAGAATTTTATTTTGCGTGGAGTCTAATTTATGAACCTATGGACCAAGCCAACACTCCAGCCCTTGAACCGACACCTTGAGCACTTAACCACGACCCTGAGGACTCGCCCTAAACCTGCCCAGGAGCCTTGGGCCGAACTCCTTCCCGTACCCAATCCGTGAAACCCCAGCGCACCATCACACACTCTCGGGTAGGAGTCCTTGTTTACAAGGACTCCTCCCAGCCCTCACGAACCGAACCCTCACGTGGTTAGGGTCCCTTCCCCGACTAAACCATCCCATGGCCGAGCCCTGGCCCCAAGCCACGACCTAAACCAGCCACCCATGCAAAATACTGAACCCAATGACTCCATGACAGCAAAAACGCTTATTCCAGCGTGACACTTACGGTGCAGCGGCTGTGGTGTGTTTGGGACCTTTAAAACTCATGTAAAAACAACTCTAGATCATAACCTAACGTCATGGCATCCCCTTACATGTATAAAACAAGTTATGGAATTCAAAGTCATGAGTTTACAAAAATTATGTGCACAAATCCGAAAATTTCAGTGAGTTTCCTTGTGATCTTCATGCGTCCAATATTTAAAACACTAATATGATATGATGGATTAGAAAAGGAAGATTAAGGCGTGCCTTTGCGTAATATACGCTCGAATATACGTTGACGACGAAGAACGGGACGCAAACGTTGGCTTGACTCTTCTTGCTACCTTCGAAAACCCTCTCCCAAGTGAAGGTGTGTGCAGCCGTGAGTTATTTGAGAGGGGAGGGGAGTTTTCAGAATTTATTATGGGGTGGCCGATCTCTTGGTGAAAGGTAGACTAGGGTTTTGTAATTTTTTTTTACAAATTAAATACTAACTAAACACTAATCTAGACTTTAGGCCTAATAAGCCATTAAATTAGGCCCATTAGTCTATTTAGGATTTAAATAAAATAATGCCAAAGTTTTTATTTTAATTAAATGTGTGAATTTATTAGAAGGATAGCCAAAAAACTCGAATTTTATTTGAAAAACCAACACCGATAAAATTTACGCCCCGGCGTATAAAATCACCTCAAACCCTAATTTTCAAAGATACTTAAAAGCATCAACCATATTTTAAATAATTAAAAATAATCATTTTAAATTTTTTTTACATTTTCAGCCCTCGATCCCCGTTCCTCGATCGTCACTTGAATATTCCTAAAAATACCATTTTATGCATGATGACAATAAAATCTCATTTAGCATATAAACAAATATGTCACATAATTAATTAACAACTAAAATCAATTAATTATTCAATTTTCATAATTTCATAGATTCGCATGCAGTTGGATTACGTCGTCTAAGTTTTGGACCTTACATGGGCATTGCCTATGGGGATCAGGAAAATGTTTAAAATGTGGAGCCAGCGACCACATTCTTAGGGACTGCCCGCAATGGGTGCAGCCGACCCAAGGGAGGGTGTTCGCCATGCATGCTCAGGAGGCAAACCCAGACACGACATTGTTGACTAGTAATTTATTAATTCAGTACAGTATTCGATTTTTGCCTTGCATATTTGTTCTTGATTTGGGATTATTAGGATGCTAGTTGGCATTTTGGTGTCTTTCATTGCATAAGGTTTATTTTAGAATTTTGGGATATAAGCTAGTGTGGTGCTAATGTCTCTCAGGAAACATTTTCATAAAGAGATTATCCACGAAGGCCCTGATAGACTCAGGAGCTACTCAATCTTTTATCTCAGAAACATTTGCTAGTCACCTGGACGTCACTCTATTGGACTCGATGTGAGCTATTCTGTAATTGTCCCATCAGGGGAAGAGCTGTCAGCTACTAGCATGGTCAAGGACATTGATCTTGAACTGCAGGGCCACCTAGTGTATGCAGATTTGATTGTGTTGCCAATGCCGAAATTCGATATTATCTTGGGTATGGACTGGCTGACAAAGAACAGAGTTCTAATTGATTTTCAAAAAATGTCATTATTGATTAGGCCGTTGGACATGGAGCAGTTTCTATTTGAACCAGACAGATGGAGAAGTTTCTCTCGCATGATCTCTTGCATCCAGGCACAGAGAATTATTTATAAAGGGTTATTTCTGCACCTGACGTACCCACTCCGTCTCTATCTGAGGTAGTAGTAGCCAGAGATTTTCCTGACTGTCTTTCCAGATGATGTCACAGGCCTTCCACCAGAGAGAGAGGTGGAGTTTGCTATTGATCTCATTCCAGGCACCGTGATAATCTCTAAGCCACCGTACCGCATAGCTCCAGCTGAGATGTTAGAGATCAAGCAGCAGATTCAGGAGCTTCTTGACAAGGAATTCATTCACCCTAGTTTCTCACCGTGAGGTGCACTAGTGCTCTTTGTAAAGAAGAAGGATGGGAGTATGAGACTATGCATCGATTACCGAGAGTTGAACAAGGTAACGATCAAGAATAAATACCCACTCCCAAGGATCGATGAGTTGTTTGATCAGTTGCAGGGAGTCACAGTGTTCTCTAAGATAGATCTTCGATCGGGGTATCACCAGCTGATGGTGAAAGATTCAGATATTCACAAGACGGACTTCAGGACCAGGTATGGGCATTACGAGTTCTTAGTTATGCCGTTTGTAATGAAGAATGCTCCAGCAATATTCATGGACCTCATGAACCGAGTATTCCAGCTTTACCTTGATCAATTCGTCATCGTATTCATCGAAGATATTCTTATTTACTCGAAGAGCCATCAGGAGCACAGTCAGCACTTGAGTACAATTTTGCAGGTCTTGCAGAGCCGCAAATTATTTGCGCAGTTTAGAAAGTGTGAATTTTGGTTTGAGAAGGTAGCCTTTTTGGGTCACATAGTGTCAAGCAGTGGTATTGAGGTGGATCCAGCAAAGGTGGCAGCCGTTAAGGAATGGGTTGAGCCGAAGAATGCTTCAGAGATCCGCAGTTTTCTAGGTTTAGCAGGTTACTACCATAAGTTTATTCAGGGGTTTTCTTCGATAGCAGTGCCACTCACTTCACTTACCAATAAGAATGCTAAATTCGTGCGGAGTGATGAATGTCAAAAGAGCTTCGATACTTTGAAGCAAGCCCTTATTTCAGCGCCATTGTTAGCCATGCCATCAGGGCAAGGCAACTTTGTGTTATATACCGATGCATCTAAGCTCGGATTAGGCGCAGTGTTGATGCAGCAGGGTCGGGTCATAGCTTATGCTTCCAAAGGCAGTTGAAGGTGCATGAGAAGAACTATCCGACTCCTGATCTAGAAGTAGCTGCCGTTGTCTTTGCAGTTGAAGATTTGGAGACACTACTTGTACGGCGAGAAATGCCAGATATTTACTGGTCATAAGAGTCTCAAGTATTTCTTCATGCAGAAAGAGCTGAATATGAGACAGAGACGGTGGTTAGAATCGGTGAAAGACTAAGATTGCGAAATTAGCTACCATCCAGGGAAAGCTAACATCGTGGCAGATGCCTTGAGCCAAAAGGTTGCAGTCATCGCACAGTTGTCAGTACAGAGACCTCTTCAATATGAGATTCAGAGGTTTGAATTAGAGGTTTATCCCAAGGGCAGAGCTCCCAGAATATCTAATCTGACAGTAAAATCCGATTTGCTAGACCGAATCCGTAGAGGTCAGCCTTCAGATGAGCATTTGCAGAAATAGAGGCTGAAAGACGAAGCCAAGGACAGTGTACTCTACACAGTGTCCGATGGTATTGTGAGATACAAAGGTAGAATGTGGGTGCCTAGTGTTGATTCGATCATAGATGATATTTTGACAGAGGCACATACATCACCGTATTCCATTCATTTGGGAGGTACCAAGATGTACAAGGACTTTCAAATTTTGTATTGGTGGCCAGGGATGAAGAGAGACATCCGTCGATATGCATCAGAATGCCTCATTTGTCAGCAGATGAAGGCAGAACATCAGAGTCCAGCAGGAATATTTAAGCCACTACCTATCTCAGAATGGAAGTGGGAGAATATTACTATAGATTTCGTTATTGGGTTGTCTAGGTCAGTCAGAGGATCCAATGCTATTTGGGTTATAGTTGACCGCCTCACTAAGTCCACGCACTTCTTGCCAGTAAAGACGACTTTCTCCATGACGCAGTATGCAGAGCTCTATATCAAGCAGATAGTTCGTTTGCACTGAATTCCAGTTATTATTGTGTCCGACAGGGACCCGTGGTTTACATCGTCCAGCTTACCTGAAACCATGGGGACGAAGTTGCTATTCAGTACAGGTTTTCACCCGCAGACAGATGGCCAGTCTGAGCGAGTGATTCAGATCTTTAAGGATTTATTGGGAGCTTGTATAATCGATTTCAATGGGACTTGGAATATAAGCTACCCCTAGTGGAGTTTACCTACAACAACAGTTTCCAATCATCTATAGGTATGGCTCCATACGAAGCATTGTATGGAAGGAAGTGCAGATCTCCGATTCATTGAGATGAAGTCGGTGAAAGAGCAGAACTTGGTCCATAGATTGTTCAGCAGACTGTAGATGTGGTGGTCAAGATCCGAGACAGGATGAAGACCGCCCAGAGCCGCCAAAAGAGTTATGCTGATAAGAGAAGAAGAGATCTCGAGTTTGCCGTAGGTGATCATGTTTTTGAAAAGATAGCACCTATGAAGGGTGTTATGAGATTTGGGAAAAGAGGCAAGCTGAGTCCGAGGTTTATTGGACCGTTCGAGATTCTTGATAGATTTGGGACACTAGCCTATAGTGTTGCCCTTCCGTCGAATCTGGCCGGAGTATACAATGTGTTCCACATCTCAATGTTGAGGAAGTATGTAGCTAAGCCATCGCATGTTCTGAGCTACCAGCCGTTGCAGTTGACTCCAGATCTGTCATATAAGGAAAGAACATTCCAAATCCTAGACAGACAGGAGCGGAGACTTCGGAACAAAGCGACGAAGCTCGTCAAAGTCCGGTGACTAAACCAATCAGTGGAAGAGGCCACTTGGGAGACTGAAGCAGATATGAGAAGTCACTATCCAAATTTTTTTGGTAAGCTTTAATTTCGAGGACAAAATTTATATAAGTGGGGGAGGAATTGTAGAGCCCAAAATCAGTACACGTATCCCATGCATTTATTTAATTGTTAAATATTTTATTTAAGTTTAAAATGATTTTAGTGGTCATGATTCATTTAAATTGTATTATTTTAAATTATTTATATTTAAGTGACGCACGCTAAAATATTTTCTCTAGTTTCACGTTTTAGGCGATTATTCGATGCTGAATCGAGGAAAGGAGACCGGTGACGATTTTTGGGTAATTTTAAATACGGTATTTTATTTTAAATTGGAAAGGGGCATTTTAAATGGTTTATTAATTTTAAGCATTTTAATATCCTAATTAAATTATTAGGTAATTATATGATGTCAAACTTTTAAAGTTGTAGCACTGGTGCATTTTTATTTAAATTTAAGAAAAGCTAGTGAGGTTAATATGGAATTAACTTTAAATTAGCGTGTTAAATAATTGTTAGATATATTATAATCATATTAATTAGCCTTAATTGCCCCACTAATATGCACTCACACGTTACAATTGTTTTTTTTTTTTTTTTTTATCAAAACGCAAGCACACACCTACATGTATAAAACATACACACATCTCTCTTATTACCATTTCATCATTTTAAAATAAATTAGGGTTCTTGGCACAAGAGCAGCAGCCGCCCCTCCCGTATATCTTTCCAGCAAAATTTTGTTGATTTTATTGCAAGAAAACCGTTACACAAGCTTCCCGGATCAAACTCGCATCTTTCCCCGCTTCGGTATCGTCGGTTCAGTAAAGTTTATCATCAAAAAGCACGTATATTCTATTTTTCCTGCGTCGATCATGTCATAATATGTGTTTCATTGTTTTATTTGTAAAAAATCCATGTATGATGTGTAAGGTTTGAGCAGAAATATGTTGGATCGATTTTGAAACGTTTTTAGATGAAATTTTTTGAAATTTACTGTTCTTTTTAAAACTGTGATTTTTTAGTCGTGATTTTGAGAAAGCTTTCAACATGAAAATTGTAGAACTTTTTGATACCTTCGATTTGATATAAAATTAGAAATATTTAGATAGAAATTGAACGAGTTATGGTGTTTTTCGTGGGACTGCTCAAACTGCGTTTTTTGAAAAATATGTTATTGATGCATTCTTGAAGTTTTTGAGTTAAAGGCTTCGTTGGGCATCGCCGGGCCAGTAGTACTGAGTTTAGTCATGTTGTGGCGGATGGGTTTAGGCACCGTATGTTGCATTGTTTCGAGTCGGGGATGGCTTGGGAGACAATAGAATTCGTAGGAAGATAACGATGTCGAATCTTGGATTTTCATCGTTTTTTTGTTGCATTCGTGATTGGGCTAGTTTGGGTTGTTTGTATGTATGATAGTCAATACCGTAGCGTCCTAGGACAGGTCTCGAGGTATTGATTCTTAGTATATTTGGGTGAGTTGGGAGAAATAAGCACAATATAAGAATTTCCACAGGTTGGATTTCATCCAAGGCTAGCCGGACCCCTACACGGACTCTGGCACGGGATCCGCGCCTTTGTTTTCTTCGACGTGTCAATTTGCAGAGCCTACACGGACCCTTACACGGACCTATGCACGGGGTCCGTGCCTTCTCTTTTCTCCACACACATTTTACAGTACCTACGCGGACCCATAACCGGACCTGGGCACGTGGTCCGTGTACCTCCTGTTTGGGCAAAGTTTAGGCTTTCCTTTGAGAATTGTTTCGGGGTTCTATGCCATGGTTTAATACGATGATTAAATGAGGTCATGTCTCTAGTGATTTAGAATGTCATAAGCTATTTATTGACTTCGGTGGCGAGCCCGAGTACCTACGTCTAAGTTATGAAAAATAAGTGGTTGAACTCATGTTAGTATGTGCAGCAATGGCCCCAAGCGAGATTTAACGAATCCCTTAACGTCAAGTAAGTATGTCGGCGTGCGAAAAGAAAATATTTTAAGTTTTTGAGGTATGCTAAATGTCTGGTGACCAAATTATGAATGGGTTTGGAAGTCGGAGAACGTGGCGGAGGACCTCTCCACCCCTTTAAAGCATGAACGGGTTTAGATCAAGATTGTAAAGCGTTAAAGCATGAATGGTGACCAATCTACCCGTTAAAGAATGAAAGGGGATCTCATGTATGTGGCAGTTGATCTTCCCTATCATCCCAGTAATGTGGTTTAGTCTGATCAGGCGTATTTATGTATGGGTCACTTGCTTTGAAACATGCCTCTACGCAAAATGATGTTATGTATGCTCATGTATGTATGATATTTACAAAAAAGTTCTGCATTGATGTCACGTCTATGTATGAACGTATGTTCAAGTTTGATTGCATGTTTAGGTTTTAAGTATGTACGTCCTATTTTGAAGTTGCATGTGGTTTTATTACGTAGTACTTGCTACCTTCCAGTTTATACGTGTTGAGTCTTTAGAATCACTATACTTGATCGATGCAGGTGAGGATGCATTTGAGGAGACGAGGGGTGAGGACCAGTGAGCTGGCTTGGACTGAGCGGGAGGCTAAACCCGAGGACCGCCATGTTTTAAGTTTTTTTGAAAATTTAAAATACTTTGAGTTACGTTACTGGTTATGAGATTTTTAGCAAATATTTTTGTAAACGTTACTTTGAGATCTTTTGTTACAATGGTGGTGGGTGGAACATTTTACTTTATCAAAATTTTTGAAGGTTCACCTTTTATTTAAGAATTTTTTTAATTTTTCGGCAAATTTTAAGTAGTAAAAAGTACGGTACGTTACACGACCACTTGATACGATTACAGCTAGTCACTTTCAAGGATCAAACTTCACCCAAAAATGATATATGATGATGTAAAGCTTTACGATTAAATGATTTATAATATATTTATGCTTACAAAATTTACGCTAGCTATTTTATATAACTGTATTTTTTTTATGCATGTGCCTGTATATGTCATATTTGTTGCTCATTGTTAGATCATGCTGATTCATTAGACTCACTAGGTTTGAATTGTTGCAGGTGAGGATGAGATTGAGGGAGGCGCTGACGCTTGAGTGGATCGAGGCCGACAGACTTATTTTCCGTATTAGCTTGATAGTTGAAGTTTTGAAATAAATATTTTGAGAATGATTTATTTAGAGATTTTTATGCTTTATTTTGAAATTAGTTTTGATCATGTTAAAGGTTGACATATGATTTTTGTTAATTGACGATTTAGATATTTTTTATGCACTTGAGATTTTAAATGTTAACTTAATTTATGGATTTTGGAAATGCTGAGTTATTTTACATGGGATGTTTCGAATTTAGAAAAACATTTAGTAGAATTTTAAAGTTTAAAAGTAGTAGACGTTTCACTAGTCCTTCACCACTTAGACTTGTCTATGTAATATACTTCAGGTCAGATCTTAGCCGAAACTTTTTCTGAATTGTTTCTCTTTCTGGTTCGGGCATTCTTGGAAGATCTCTTCTGACCATCTTCCAGTGTAAGATATTCTACAGAATTTTCGGCGAGTCTCTTTGCTTCCCGAAAGCTTGCTATTTCATAGAATATATTTTTTTTCAAATATTTTTTTGCAAATACTATATTTTTTTATAATTGTAATTAACAAAAAAGATCCGTTAACTGAATTTTGATAAAATTCAAATGGAAACATGATTTTTCCATCTTTGTGGGACAAAATCATAATCCTCATGTTTTTATGTTGGAGATGTCATCTTTAGAAAATGAAACAATAAAAGATGTTTAATTTACTGGAGGATCCTTGATGAATTTCTGGACATTTATATCTTGGTTTCTGAATTTGATGAAATGAAAAGCCCGTGTGAGCCTTTCCTAGATATTTATGGTGTTACACTAAAAAAGTATTGTGGGGACCCGGACGCTAACTTATTCTCTTATCTCATCATTGGGATTAAGTGGATCAATTAAATAAATTAGGTCGAATTTTTTTTTTGTTTTTTTTTAAGGTGAACACTTCATGAGTAATTGTACAAGATGCTACAACAAGTTATGTCCCATCTTATTTAAACATCAAGATCAAGTTTAATATCTACAACATGATCTAGGATACAAAACTTGTTCAAATTACATGCATAACAAACTAGTGTTCATCAACTACATATCAAGTGTTGAAAACCAGTTCTACATCTAGGCCCAGATCTCCACTCTAATCTCGATCTTTTATCCTCTTCTCGACCCTGATCATGTCCCACCTGTTGTCATGCACACATAAAAACACAACAACAGCCGGATAACTCCAATGAGAAATATACATCCCTGTATAAACAATGTATACATGCATTTCATATAAGCATATAAAAAAGCATAAAACATTTATCAAATAGCATGTATCATAATCTGAGAAACATAAATCGATATAAAACTGTAAACCACACTCTTTAACTCTTAATCTTTGACTCGACTCTTATCTAGGGATCCCGGTTTGAATAAGAACGTAACAAGTCTCCCATCCACTCTCCTTTTCTAGATGGTGGTACGTTCTTATTCCTGAACTTCGGTACACTATATCGAGTATCTACAATAGGAGTCGATCTTCTCCTAAGCACATCGATATAAACCAAACGTCTAGTGACTTGGCACCTCTGCCAATGACTCTTTCACAATATCTATCTTCTATTCTATGTTTTTCTATAAATCAATAGAACAAGCATACACATTCAAAGAGTACAAATGTATCAAATCAATAATAATTAAGTATGTTGTCTTTGGGAACTCCAGTTACATCTTACTCGAGTTATCTATCCCAGTTTAACATTGATTTATACATTTCTTTTCTAAGGATTTGGCTTTGACTAGTTCTTCTACCGATTTCGAAGTTGAATTCTCGACTTCAAGTCTTCAATACCAATCTGGAATGACATGTTATGATAGACACTATCAACATACCACTAATGCAAGACTTGATTTGATCAATACTCAATCTAGTTAACTTTCGACGACATAACGACGCAATCTTGAGATACCCCGGCAACTCAATATCAATAGATACCAATCACAACTCGTAACCAATAACAAATACAAGCTAAAATTTTCAAAATCTGCATAGTCTCACTCAAATATAAGCTGGAAAATGATAACAATTTCATACAATGTCTGTTCTTCGATAAAATGATAACAATTTCATACGGTGTCCGTTTTTCGATCCAGTTTTGATTATACGATTGCTAAAATATCAAGAAAACATAATATCAATCAAATCATGATTCCTCCAACATCAAACTTTCGAACTATGGAGGAACTTAAATAAACTTGCATTCCTTTGAAGCCTTTGACGAGAGAAGCACATAACTATGCTTAGATTGAAAATCTAACTGGATCTTGCACTATCAAATTTCTAAGGGATGAAGAAACTTGAATATTCTTGCCATGGAGATTTTATCGATTTCTTGCTGTTCAATCTGAAGGAAATGAAATGAAGTTGCTTACATGCACAAATGCATGGCAAGACATGTGTCAAATTTCGCATCTAGCACCTCTTGCGGATATGCGCGTCCCATGCTCGCGCATATGCGCGAGACCTACTGTCTCGGCACATTAACATACACCAGCTCGTGCATATGCGCGTCCCATGCTCGCGCATATGCGCGAGACCTACTGTCTCAGCGCTTGAACATTTATCTGCTTGCGCATATGTGCGCCTCATCTCGCACATATGCGTGAGGTCTTCTGCCTCGGCATTGGCGTCTCGCGCATATGCGCGCCTCGTCTCGCGCATATGCACGAGGTGTTCTGCCCTCCACACAATCATATGTTTTTCCCACGTCTTCCTCGGTCTTTTCCTTCCATAATCACGTCAATTCATTAATCTCGGTTTATAATGATAACTCTCAGGCCTTACAAGTATAGCTCTAGAATATCTTATGTAGACAAATACTCGTTATTCACATGTTTCACGAACAACTTCTAGGAATCATTTTGGAACCACATATATTTCTATGAAACATTGTGGTATAGACCGAGGCAAGAGCCCCAAAATTATACCATGTCTTGACCTCCTTAGGATGAACATTGGGTTTCATTCACGTCCTTGGATATTTTTCTGCTATGTCAACCCGAACATGTATCTGGGTTAATTTTTTCTTTAGTTTTCAATTTATCCTAGTTTTTCTGATGTACCTGGAATGGAGAAACTGTAAACTCATTAGTACCAATCTTAGAGATTTTCTCTTGTCTTTTTTAGGTCTAAGGTTGATCTCTCTCTCTCTCTCTCTTCAATCATCTTGATGAAAAGTGAAACAACTCACCTCCCTCGACATTTAGGCTTAAAAGAAATAACATTTGCGGAAGCTTTTCATTGAAAAGGGGAAAACTAAATATTGCTTGCATAAAAAGAGTTTTAAACTTTTAACATCACATTTCACAAAATATCATCACCATATATTCAAAAGTCACCAACAAAATAGGATTCATTTGCTACAAAATACATACTATCCATAACCATTAATGTTCATCCCTCAAAATAGTGTTACACTTCAAAAGTTTTCCCCTTATCATGTGATATGACTTCTTCTCCCTTGGACAATCCATTTCATTTCTTCTTATCACCTGCATCACAAGATATTAACTGGAATGAGATAAAACTCAGTAAGTAGAAAGCTATAAATAACAAGTACATATACATAGGCTTGGCTTGGAACATAGCTATGACAACGACAATGAAAACTTAATAATACCATCTTCAATGAACAATAAAGATCAAGGAAATATAGATGGTATCTCGTAACATGAATTAAAGAAAGGAATTGATAGTTCTGTGACCTGTGATAAGTATCTCTTTAATATAAATATCAAAACTGTAAGAGATACTCTTAATCATAAAATTGGCCAATGACATGCATGCAATTACTATCAATCCTTAGCTTTAATCATAGGAACTTGGTTGAGGCAATTGGACAAACACTTGGTAAACAAAAATGTCTTACTAGCTCCTTTATCAATGAATTCAATGGTATTTCTAATACATAACAACAATTATATCAAGAACATAGCAATGAAAGGAGCTAGACATCAATAAACATGATTTTTATACATATATATATATCATGTGAGAAAAAGGAGAGCCTCTACTTATAACCCAACAAGCAAATGGTTTCTTTGATGATCTTGAAGCGAATCCTACAACAAAATACATGTAATCAACCATTAATCGTCACCAATAATAATAGGAGTCAACCAAACCATCATATACCTTCAACTTCTCAAACCCTACTAAACTCAAAAGATAGAGTTCTTACCTTGAAGCTTGAAAACTTAGTAAGAGAACCTAAGAAATTCACTAAAATCCTTGAACTTGAGGTGAGGTAATGAAGGAGAGAAAACTTGAGGGAGAAAGGAGCCTTAATCGATGGAGAAGAAAAGAGAAGCGAAGAAGTGCGTAGAATTGTCTAGAAGGGGTAATTATAGGAGTTCCCATCGCCCAAAACTATGAAAACCCGATTATACTGTTGGACAAAGCGGCACATATGCGCGACGCCACCCGGCGCATATGCGCGCACCATGCTGCCCCGCTCGCGGGGAAATCCGAATTGGCCAAAATGATCAACATGAAAGTTGTAGCCCTATGTATTTTTTTGCATCTCCAATTGGCCTCATGTCATTTGAAGGTATGAGTAAAACATTATGCTCATTCTCCTAACACATGTCAGTGCAGGAACAACGATACACACGACACACATCAAGCCACTTTTGGCTCGTCTTCCCTAACGATTTGAACAAAACTCAAACCCATCCAACAACCATCAATGAACTCATCCCCCTTCATAACCATCAACAACTATGAACACAACACCAAAAACAATAACCATACTTTACCATTCCAATAAACACAACCATAAACAATAACCATTCCTCATAATCTCAACCATCAAATCATTTAAAATATCCATTACCGTACCTTACCAGAATAAACCATGAATATCCAATAATCATATTCCCTAAACACCAAACCAAAGAATAAAATCACAAACAATAAAATGATAAAAGGTTGTGATATTACAAAAAGTTGAATTGATGGCTCAAGATAAAGATATGGAGCATCAAGTTTGGGCCGAATCATGTAAAAATGATCCCGACTTAGTACATGTGCTATGAATAGTTGAATCCCTTGCTCCAGTATAGATCCCTGTGCTCGAAAACTATCTTTTGAGAAGCCAGTGGTTTCTCAATAGCCTGGAGGATAGGCTTTTGCAATGCATACCATAACTGAGTACAAGACTTTAAGCAACTTGTAATGCGATCAGAGACAATGATCTTATAAAATTGTCGTAGCCTACAATTATTGCATTCAGGGCAAGTTTATTGAACTCGTTTTGAAGCATTTCAAGGTGTTCAGTTAAATATCTCTGCATTTTCATGATGACGCCGACATCAGCGTCGTCCATCTATTGTTAAAAATCTGTAAGAATATTTTCATGAGATTTAATATTAACAGTATCATAAATATAATTTTGACATAAAGCTTACCATCTTAATAATCAAGTATTCTCGAATTTATATTCAATTCTATATTTTTAAAAAACTTTAAACTATATATTATCAACTTTCAAAGTAAATTTCTTAGCAATTAAAAATATTGGCTATTTCTCAAAAACCATTTTTACTACATAAAATTCATTTCCATTGATGTGCCATCATATGACTTCTGCATCCGAGAATAATAAACTCAATATTTGCATAGTTGTTCTCCTTGAGATATGATCTTTGTAAGAATTGCTGCCAACCAATATTTCCTTACATTACAACTACATTGAGAGCCTTTCCTTCCGTTTTACGGAATGAATGGATACACAACGCTATTTTAGGATAAGTTTGCTCCTAACATGAAAGAATTAACTTATTAATAGAAACATACTTACGTATCCCAGGAACAACTCAAATTTAGAGTCTTATTGAGTTTCTTATCATGCTTGATCCCATACAGAGTAGGGGGGACTTAAGATGATGCAATGGGCGACATTAATTTTATATAATAAATGACCAATATTCTTGATGTTAATGTTAATACAACTCTTCTGTTGAATCATCACTGGCATCCTTGTATAATATCAGTTCATTTTCGTGTTGAGGAAAAACCGTTTTTGGAATATTTTTGCAAATATCTTTTAGTTGGCTTAGTTTCTTAGCGTATCCGTATGTCCATATGAATCTTGCATCTTCTTTAATAATGGACTAAACAATTTTTTGTCTTTTGGTAGATTCTTTATGAATATTTTAGCTAAGTTAAAAACTCCTAAGAAACTTTGAAGTTGTCTCTTGTCTTCAAGTATTTCTGCAGAATTCTGCATCTTTTACACAATATGTTATTGTAGAATTATTCATGACTATATATTTATAATGTAAGAAATTCAATTTTCCTTCTAGCAAGGCCTTCCTTGTTTTCAGATAGGACAAGTCCTTACAGCTTAGAAACTTTAGAGAAAATCTCTAAATGTTTAAAATGTTCATCCGTACTTTTAGATGCAATAAAAATATCATCAAAATAGAAAAACATAAACTCAAGATAATCTTGAAATATATTATCTATCTTTCTTTGAAATATATGAGATGCATTACTTAATCTCATTTATAATACTATCCAAATATAATAACCTTGTGGTGCGGAGAAAGCTGTGGATTTCTTCAAATCTGATAGAATCCAGACTTACAATGAAATTTAGAGAATATTTTGCTTTGCATATAAAACTAATTAAATGATCTATATGTATAAAATACCTATCAAACTCCAAGATTTTATTAATTTCTTGATAAGTAATTACTAACATGAGTTGTTTTCTTCACCATGATTTCTTACTAGAAAACCTGTGATGATAATATTCATGCTTTGATTAAACCAAGGTCCAAGTGTTCCTTAATAATAATATTCATATGTTTTTGATCAACTTTGTTCATGGGATAGGCTTGCATTTGAATAACTCATATTCTTTGTCTTCCTTTTTTTTAAGGTAGTGTTGGAGTTGGTTCCTTTTCCACCATGCAAAGGGATTCTCATTGTATTTTTCTTTGATCATTCTCTTGACATATTCTAAGATTACCTTTTATTCAAGCTCTACATCTTTCTGGTGTAAATCTATCTCGAGGAATTCCATTTCCTCTGGTTGGAGTTTCGCATTTTTCATATTTGGAGCATTGTTTTTTTCCAAAATTTCCAGAATCCTTTATTTTTTGGTGCAGAATTTTTCCTTCATCACCGCGCTTGCTGTAAAATTGGATTGACAATAATTTTCTGTAGAATGCATCTCTTAGCCTCTGTACTATGATTTTGTGATTACATGATGTTGTGAACATTAATTAGCTCTGGTGTGAGCTCATCTGAAAGTTTTTCTTGTTGGTGTTCGTCCCGAGCTTCTAGATGAGTTTGATGCCTAGGATGACATTCTACTTATTGATGGAAACATACTTACCTATCCACAGGAACAACTCAAATTTAGAGTCTTAGTGAGTTTCTTATCGTGCTTGATCGCTTACAGAGTAGGGGACTTAAGATGATGCAATGGGTGACATTAATTTTATAGAATAAATGACCAATTTTCTTGATGTTAACGTTAATACAACTCTTTTGTTGAATCATCACTGGCATATTTGTATAATATCAGTTCATTTTCGTGTTGAGGAAAAACCGTTTTTGGAATATTTTTGCAAATCTCTTTTAGTTGACTTAGTCTTTTAGTGTATCCTTATGTCTATACGAATCTTGCATCTTCTTTAATAATGGACTAAACATTTTTTTGTCTTTTGGAAGATTCTTTATGAATATTATAGCTATGTTAAAAACTCCTAAGAAACTTTGGAGTTATCTCTTGTCTTCAAGTCTTTCTGCAAAATTTTGCATCTTTTATGTAGAAGCCAGTATTTCGTATTTGTAATTTTGCGGAAATATTAAAAATTTTCCTCTTTAAATAAATAACATGCATCATTTATAAAACAAACTGATAAATAGATATAACTTAAAAGTAACACCGAAAGTAAATATTGTGTTTCCAAACAACAACTTAAAAATAATTCAATATGATAAAACTGAGTTTGAACATAAAATGTGAATAAACTTAAACATGAGGTCCTCGGGTTCTTACTACTGCTGACCCAAGCTAGCTCAGTGGTCCTCGCCCTCTGTCTCGACCTCATCAGTACCTACAACAATCAAGATTAGTGAGTCTAAAGACTCAGCATGCATATATCGTGAATAACAAGTAAATATATCATAGAGTTTCATGTTACGTAAAAATATCGTATCGTAAAGCGTAAGGTGAAATCCATGTCTTGAGTAATTATAAATTCGTGCATATCTAAAACTCATACGTAAAAGCTTTGCTAGATAGAGCTCTGTCATAACATATCATATCGTAATTTTTGGTAGAGATAATGTTTCTACGCAAGTGGCCCGTAACATAACATGAGTGTCTGATCAGACTAAACCACAGTATACTGGGCAGTATAGATCACCACAGCCCTTGGACTGGATGTCCGTACCCATACATGAACATGAACCGGTCGTAAGTCACCAGGTAGAGATCCCATAAGCGTGAGGTGGACACAAGACATATCGCATATATCTCAAAAATAAACATTTATATTTTATACACGTAATATAATTTATAACCCTGTTTTTACCGAATGAGTTTGATCGTTCCCAGGCTCACTGCGACCTAATCCTAACATGAGAACATGCAAATAGTCTCAACTTGACTAACACTTCATACCCGAACCAAAAAACGAGGCAATTACGCCCAACAACTTAGTATCCAACCATGGCTTCGTACCAACCCGAATCAACATTGAACCATCGTTTAGACACGATTAAAATACACCTAAAATGATGGAAAATATGTACCTGCGGCTTTAATACACGAAATATGTGAATGGTGAAACGCTCTTTCGAGAGTCATTTTGGCACATTGCACCGTAAATTCTCGTACGACTTATAAACTTAACCAAATCACAAACGGACAACAACATGACCTTTCTAACTCATTGAGGTGCTGTCCAGTCCAAGGCTATAGGCTAAAAGCCAACCAAGAAATCGAACACCACCTCTGAACCGAAGCCGTGCTGCTGTCATAACACAGTGGCATCAGCTATGCTTTTTTGATCATTTTATGAAACCAATGGCCATTGGGGCTTGAACCACCGACCAAAGTCTCTTAACAACATCCTATGGCATGGCTTGAACCATGGCTAAGGTCCATAGGCAAAAAAATACCAAGAAAATACCTAGGACAACACAAAGCTCAAACTGAGGTCACCTAAAATTTCGGTACTGTGGTGTCTCGAAAAGTCTGCTGGTTTGAATGGTTTCAATGGCCATATAATCAACCAAGGCTCCATCTAGACATAATAAAGTGTTGTATGAACTATGGCTATGGGCTAGAAGCCAACCAAAATCCACCCAACACGAAGGATCCGAAGCTTCACTCACGCAGGGAATTTAAAAAATCGAAGGGGCACTTGTGTTGTTGTCTAACAATTTTGAGGTATCCATGAACCAAGTCTTGAAAGGCCGTCTTGGTCACGTCCTAGACATGATACAGGAAGGTTCTAACCATGTTTATAGGCCTTAGACCAACCAAGATTCGAACCCTCGCCTTAGACAAACAAGAATCAAGAATCGAGACTCAAACTCGCAACTATGGAAGAAGTTGCTGTCAAGTCTCTTCTTTGCGTGAATGGCTGGAACCGATGAACCAACATGACTCTAACCCATCCTAGTACATGCCTAGATGAAGCTTGGAGCACCTGGAACTGATCGACTCCCTGTAATCATAAAAAACACACAAACCGTGAGGCACGAGGAAGTGGCCGAGAGGGGCTGTGCAGTTTTTATGAAATGTTGCTGTCATGTTTCGGTTTTGCTATTAAAATGATGAACATGTGATGTTTTAAAATACCTATAGGACTTTATTGAAGAGCAAAGAACAATATAAACATGCCTGAGATTTTTGTTTTGAAGAAAACAAACAACACGACGAACACTGCGCGACGGAGACGGAGTTTTCTTTCTTATTTTGTCTCTTGTTTCTCTTGTTGCTATTGACGATTTCAGCACCTATTTTCTACTGATATTTTTGAAGGAATGGGTGGGGAGAATGCTAAGGAAGTGAAGGGGAAGGTTGCAAGTTAAGTGGGTCAAGAATGCATTAAGAAGGAAGTTGCATAAGAGGAGGTGGAATGGTAAAGGAAATGTTTCATTTTCCTTCTAGTCTTGAATGAAATGAGTGGGGGAGTTGGGGAGTGTGATGACCGAAATTTTAAGTCTAGAGAAAGGTGAAATATTGCTTAATTCATGAATTTTAAATTCTTAAAGTTTTAATCATCCATTATATATTTTAGTTACTTTATAAATTAAATTAGAGTATCAATTTCTTGCATGGCGTGGCTTAGTCTAAAAGTTAATTAAAAAAATGGTAGGTTATAATTTCTTGAATATTTTAGGCCTAGATTAATTTATTCCAATTGGTTACACATTTTAATTTAGGCTTTTAATTAATTATTTGACATAAAAGAACTTATTTACTAACTTAAATCCACTTAATCTAAGTAAATCTTAAAAACTTTTTTATCATTAAAATAAATTATTCCTCGGCTTAAAATAAATTTAGGGATATTTTCTTATTATTAAACTTTATCTCAATACTCCAACTCCAATCCGGCCTTGTGTAATTAACCGAAAAGATAAAACTAAACTTCTGCGATTTAAAATAAATGAGCATGACTTAACAAATTTTAAAATTGCCTTAAACTTTCCATAAATATAAAAGAAATCATTTTTAATTTAAATAATAGTAATTATGCATGGCTTATACGTAGTCAGATTTACCGGGTTCTACAACTCTCCCCCCTTAAAAAAAATTTCGTCCTCGAAATTAAAACTTACCGAATAACTCGGGATACTGACTCCTCATTTCTGGCTCAGATTTCCACGTAGCTTCTTCCTTCGAATGATTAAGCCATTTGACTTTCACTAGCTTTACCTGTTTTTTACGAAGCTTCTTCTCCTGTCTGTCTAAGATTTGCACTGGTCTTTCTTCATAAGACATGCTCGGAGTGAGCTGCAACGGTTTGAAATTCAAGACATGCTAAGGATTCGCCATATACTTCCTCGGCATAGAGACATGGAACACATTTTGTACTCCGGCCAGATTCGGCAGAAGAGCAACACGATAAGCTAACGTCCCAACCTTGTCGAGGATCTCAAATGGTCCGATGCATCTCGGACTGAGCTTTCCTTTCTTCCCGAACCGCATGACACATTTCATAGGTGCTATCTTCACGAAAACATGGTCGTCAACGGCAAACTCTAGATCTCTCCTCCTCTGATCCGCATAACTCTTCTGTCGACTCTGAGCAGTCGTTAACCTACCACGGATCTTGACTACTACGTCGATAGTCTGCTGAAAAATCTCCGAACCCAATTTTGATCTCTCCCATACTTCATCCCAATGAATAGGCGATCTACACTTACAACCATACAGTGCTTCATATGGAGCCATATCTATAGACGACTGAAAACTGTTGTTATAGGTGAACTCCACCAATGGCAACTTTGACTCCCAACTCCCGGAGAAATCGATGACACAGGCACGCAGAAGATCCTCCAAACTCCGGATAACTCTCTCTGACTGACCATCCGTCTGAGGATGGAAGGCTCTGCTAAACATCAACTTCGTACCCACAGCTGAATGCAAACTCTTCCAAAAACAGGAAGTGAATCTAGGATCTCGGTCAGATACTATAGAAACGGGAATACCATGAAGTCTGACTATCTCTTGGATATACAACTTTGCATACTGAATCATGGTGAAAGTCGTCTCAATAGGCAAGAAGTGCGCTGATTTGGTAAGACGATCAACAATCATCCAGATAGCATTTGATCCTCTGACTGACTTCTGCAGACCGACAACGAAGTCCATGGCAACATTCTCCTACTTCCACTCGGAAATAGGAAGAGGCTTGAGCATACCTGCTGGTCTCTGATGTTCCGCTTTCACTAGCTGACACGTCAGACACTCGGATACAAAACGTTTGATATCCTTCTTCATCCCGGGCCACCAATACAACAACTGCAGGTCTTTGTACATCTTCGTACTCTTAGGATGAATAGAGTACGACGACATGTGTACCTCAGATAAAATATCTGCTCGAATAGAACTGCTGCTAGGAACCCACATTTTGTTTCGATATCTCACAATACCGTCGCTAACTGTATACAAAATACTGCCCTTGGCCTCATCTCTCTGCCTCCACTTCTCCAACTGTCATCTGCTGACTGTCCACTGCGAATACGGTCTAGAAGAGAAGACTGAATCGTTAACGTAGCTGGACGGAGAACTCTACCTCGAGGATATGTCTATAGATCAAACATCTGCATCTCAAACTGAAGAGGTCTCGGAATCGCCATATGAGCCATCACTGCGACTTTTCTGCTAAATGCATCCGCAACTACATTATCCTTGCCCAGGTGGTAGCTAATGTCACAGTCATAGTCCTTCACTAGCTCCAACCAACTCCTCCGACGCATATTTAGCTCCTTCTGCCTAAAGAAGTAATTGAGACTCTTATGGTCGGTAAAGATCTGGCACTTCTCTCCGTACAAATAATGCCTCCAAATCTTCAAGGAAAAAACTACGGTTGCCAACCCTAGATCATGGGTAGGGTAATTCTTCTCATGGATTTTCAACTGGCGAGAAGCATACGCTATCACCTTCCCATGCTACATCAAAACTGTGCCTAAACCGAGCTTCGAAGCATCGGTATACAAAACAAAGTCTCCGGGCCCTGATGGCATGGCCAATACTGGTGGTGAGATAAGAGCTTGCTTCAAAGTATCGAAGCTCTTTTAACACTCATCGCTCCACACAAATTTCGCATTCTTCTATGTCAATGACGTGATTGGAACTGCGATAGAGGAGAATCCTTGAATAAACTTCCGATAATATCCTGCTAGCCCAAGGAAACTACAGATCTCTAATGCATTCTGTGGTATTACCCAATCTCTGACTACTGCAACTTTCGCTGGGTCTACCTCGATACCGCTGCTAGAAACGATGTGGACTAAGAAAGCCACCTTCTCTAACCATAACTCGCACTTACTGAACTTTGCGAATAGCTTGTGCTTCTGTAAGGTCTGCAAAACTGCGGTCAGATGTCTGTTGTGCTCCTCATGATTATTTGAGTAGACGAGAATGTCGTCTATGAATACTATCACGAACTGATCAAGGTACGGCTGAAATACGTGATTCATGAGATCCATGAAGATCTCTGGCGTATTCGTCAAACCAACGGCATCACAAAGAACTCGAAGTGGCCGTGACGAGTCCTAAAAGCAGTCTTGAGAACATTGGCATCTTTCACCCTCAACTGGTGATAACCAGAAAGCAGATCAATCTTCGAGAATACTGAAGCTCCCTGCAACTGATCAAATAAATCTTCAATCCTCGGGAGTAGGTATTTGTTCTTTACTGTAACCTGTTCAACTCCCGGTAATCAATGCAGAGCCTAATCGAACCATCCTTCTTCATCACAAATAAGACTGGCGTGCCCCATGGTGAAAAACTCGGGCGAATGAACTCCTTGTCGAGAAGTTCCTGAATCTGCTTCTTGAGTTCTGCCATCTCTGTCGGTGCTAATCGGTACGGTGCTTTTGATATAGGTGTCGTACCTGGCATAAACTCAATAGAAAACTCCACCTCTCGCACAGGTGGCATACCAGAGACGTCGTCAGGAAAAATGTTTGAAAAGTCCCTAACAATCGCGACACCGGAGGCTGACTGACTGGGTGCTTCGGGAATAGACACAAAAGTCCCTAAAAACGCTCGACACCCTCTATGCATGAGCTTTCTAGCCTCAAGATATCATACGCGGTAAATGAAAGTACCTGTCGAGCTCGAATAAGAACTGTTCTCTCCCAAGCGGCCGGACTAGCACAGATCTCCGCTGGAAATCAATCTAAACCCTATTCTTTAATAGCCAGTCCATACCCAGAATGATATCAAACTCTGGCATCGGCAGTATGATCAGATATGCATAGAAAAGATTACCATGAAGTTCGAGGTCTATGTCTCGGACCACATTAGTAGCTGTCAGCTCCTCTCCAGAAGGCAGTACTACGGAATATTCTATGTCTAGCCCGATGGTGTTGACCTTGAGGAAAATTAAAAAGGTGATATTAAAAAATGAACGAATGAGTAGCCCCTGAATCTATCAAGGCATTCGTAGCTGAACCAATTATAAAAATTCTCCCTGAAAGGTTTGAACATCAAGCTGAACACAATAATTACAAGAACTAAACTTATAGACATGCGAAGGTCAAAGTTCTCCTCACCTAAATTCACGAAAATAACACTGATTAGAACATGTAATCCTTTCACAATTCCTAAGTTCAAGATCTCAACCCAAAACATTAAATTGCAAATACAACTTAAAGCCTTAAGATGCCTGTCATGAGCATTGTCTCTGGGTTCGTCTCCTCTGCATGGAGGGAAAAAAATCTACCTTGGGTAGGCAGACTCCCCTGAGGGCACTCCTTCAGTAAGTGGTCAGGACTACCACACTTGTAGCACTTCCCCGAACCATATCTACAAACTCTAGTATGGCGGAGTGAGCACATGGCACAAACGGGATACTCCGGGGCTCTCGGGACTACACGTCCCTGCTGCTGCTATCCTCGGTTCCTGGGTGGGCCGTGGAAAGGCTTCTTACTCTAATGCTGTTGATGAGGAGGGCGGTGCGGCACTTGGACTGGTCGCTTGCCCTGGCGGTCTCTCTCGATGTCATTCTGATCCTGCTATGCGGCTAGAGCTCTGGAGATAGCGACGTCATAGATAGTAGGGCCAGCCACCATAACATCACAGCGCAAGATCGGCCGTAGACCATCCAGAAAATGTCTCAACTTGGCACCAACATCATTGGCAATCAGAGGCACAAAATGGCAACCCCTCTCAAACTTACGGATAAACTCCGTAACAGTCATGTCTCCCTGCCTCAAGGTCATAAACTCCCTGGTCAACCTGGAACGAACCTCGTCAGTAAAATATTTAGAGTGGAATACCTCTGTAAAGCACGTCCAGCTCAGAGTTGCCAAATTCAAGGCTACGGATGCTCCTTCCCACCACAAGCGGGCGTCTCCTCCAAACAGATAGGTCGCACAACGAACCCTATCGTCATCTCCAAGCTCCATAAATTCGAAGATAACCTCAAGGGATTTAATCCAGCCCTCGGCAAGCATAGGATCTGCCGTCCCTGAGAACTCCTTCGGTCTCATCTTCAAGAACCGCTCATAGGTAGCCTCAGGCCCCGCCTGCCAGGCTGCCCCAGCATTGTTCTCCGCAAACTGTGCGAAGAACTGAGTCATTCCGGCTAACATCTGGGTGTTCATGTCCGGTGGAGGGGGTGGTGGTAAATCTCTCTTCTGCCTATGATCCTCACCGTCCTCATGACGATGCTCATCATCTCTCATGCGCTCAGGTATACGTCTAGGAGGGATACTGTTCCATACATACAACCCATACGTAACCAACATGCATAATTCCATTATTCCTTTAAATTTAGAGAAATACTGCATAATCATAATCGTGACATAAAACATTTCATGAAAACATACTGTTAAAATATTTCATGCTTTAAACGAAATGCGTAAACGTAAAACTTACAGACCGAAGACGTGACTTCAGGAGCTTCTCGAGGTCAGTAGTAGTACAACCCTTTACAAGAACATAGGCTCTGATACTAACTGTAGAGGCCCGTATTTCATTTTCGTAATTTTGCGGAATTATTAAAAATTTTCCTCTTTAAATAAATAACGTGCATCATTTATAAAATAAACTGATAAATAGATTTAACTTAAAAGTAACAGCGGAAGTAAATATTGTGTTTCAAAACAACAACTTAAAAATAATTCAACATAATAAAACTGATTTTGAACATAAAATGTGAATAAACTGAAATATGAGGCCCTCGGGTTCCTACTACTGCTGACCCAAGCAAGCTCACTGGTCCCCGCCCTCAGTCTCGACCTCATCAATACCTACAACAATCAAGTCTAGTGAGTCTAAAGACTCAGCATGCATATATCGTGAATAACAAGTAAATATATCATAAAGTTTCATGTAACGTAAAAATATCGTATCGTACGTGCATATCTGAAAATCATACGTAAAAGCTTTGCTCGATAGAGCTCTGTCATAACATATCATATCATAATTTTTGGTAGAGATAATGTTTCTACGCAAGTGGCCGGCAACATAACATGAGCGTTTGATCAGACTAAACCACAGTATACTGGACGGTATAGATCACCACAACCCTTGGACTGGATGTCCGTACCCATACATGAACCTGAACCGGTCGTAAGTCACCATGTAGAGATCCCATAAGCGTGATGTGGCCACAAGACATATCGCATATATCTCAAAAAACAAACATTTTATATTTTATGCACGTAATATAATTTATAACCCTGTTTTTACCGAATGAGTTGGATCGTTTCCAGGCTCGCTGCGACCTAATCCTAATATGAGAACATGCAAATACTCTCAACTTGACAAACACTTCATAACCGAACCAAAAAACGAGGCAATTACGGCCAACAACTTAGTATCCAACCATGACTTCGTACCAACCCGAACCAACATTGAACCATCATTTAGCCATGATTAAAATACAAATAAAACTATGGAAAATATATACCTAGGGCTGTAATACACGAAAATGTGAATGGAGGGCAAAATCATGAAACGCTCTTTCGAGAGTTATTTTGGCACATTGCACCGTAAATTCTCGTACGACTGCTAAACTTAACCAAATCATGAACGGCCAACAACATGAAAAAATTCCTAACTAATTGTGGTACTGTCAAGTCCAAGGCCATAGGCTAAAAGCCAACCAAGAAATCGAACACCACCTCTGAACCGTAGCCGTACTGCTGTCATAACACAGTGGCAGCAGCTGTGTTTGTTTGATCATTTTATGAAACCAATGGCCATTGGGGGCTTGAACCACCGACCAAAGTCTCTTACCAACATCCTAAGACATGGCTTGAACCATGGCTAAGGGCCATAGGCCAAACAAAATCGAAGCAAATCCCTAGGACAACACAAAACTCAAACCGAGATCACCTAAAATTTTGGTACTGTGGTGTCTCGAAAAGTCTGCTATTTTGCATCGTTCTAATGGCCATATAATCAACCAAGGGTCGATCTAGACATAAAGAAGTGTTGTATGAACTATGGCTATGGGCTAGAAGCCAACCACAATCCACCCAACACTAAGGAGCCGAAGCTTCACTCACGCAGGGAATAAAAAAATCGAAGGGGCACTTGTGTTATTGTCTAAACAATTTTGAGGTACCCGTAAACCAAGTCTTGAAAGGCCGTTTTGGTCATGTCCTCGACATGCTACGGGAAGGTTCTAACCATGGTTACAGGCTTTAGACCAACCAAGATTCGAACCCTCGCCTTAGACAAACAAGAATCAAGAATATAGACTCAAACTCGCAACTATGGAAGAAGTTGCTGTCAAGTCTCTTCCTTGCGTGCATGGGCTGGAAACGATGAACCAACATGACTCTAAACAACCCTAGTACATTCCTAGATGCAGCTTGGAGCGCCTGGAACCGATCGACTCCCTGTAATAATAAAAAACACACAAACCATGAAGCACAAGGAAGTGGCCGAGAGGGGCTGGGCAGTTTTTATGAAATGTTGCTGTCATGTTTCGCTTTTTCTATTAAAATCATGAACATGTGATGTTTTAAAATACCTATAGGACTTTATTGAAGAGCAAAGAACAATATAAACATGCCTGAGATTTTTGTTTTGAAGAAAACAAACAAGACGACGAACACGGCGCGACGGAGACGGAGTTTTCTTTCTTATTTTGTCTCTTGTTTCTCTTGTTGCTACTCACGATTTCAGCACCTGTTTTTTACTGATATTTTTGAAGGAATGGGTGGGGAGAATGCTAAGGAAGTGAAGGGGAAGGTTGCAAGTTAAGTGGGTCAAGAATGCATTAAGAAGGAAGTTGCATAAGAGGAGGTGGAATGGTAAAGGAAATGTTTCATTTTCCTTCTAGTCTTGAACGAAATGAGTGGGGGAATTGGAGAGTGTGATGACCGAAATTTTAAGTGTAGATGCAATGAATTTTAAATTCTTAAAGTTTTAATCACCCATTATATATTTTAGTTACTTAATAAATTAAATTAGAGTATCAATTTCTTGCATGGCGTGGCTTAGTCTAAAAGTTAATTAACAAAATGGTAGGTTATAATTTCTTGAATATTTTAGGCTTAGATTAATTTATTCCATTTGGTTACACATTTTAATTTAGGCTTTTAATTAATTATTTGACATAAAAGAACTTATTTACTAACTTAAATACACTTAATCTAAATAAATTTTAAAACCTTCTTTATCATTAAAATAAATTATTCCTTGGCTGAAATTAAATTTAGGGATATTTTCTTATCATTAAGTTTTATCTCAATACTGCAACTCCAGTCAGGCCTCGTGTAATTAACCGAAAATATAAAACTAAACTTCTGCAATTTAAAATAAATGATCATGACTTAAAATATTTTAAAATGCCTTAAACACTCCATAATATAAAATAAATAATTTTTAATTTAAATAATAGTTATTATGCATCGCTTATACGTAGTCTGATTTACCGGATTCTACATTTTACACAATATGTTATTGCATAATTATTCATGACTAATCTATTTATAATCTAAGAAAATAAATTTTCCTTCTAGCAAGGTCTGTCTTGTTTTCAGATAGTACAAGTCTTTACTGCTTAGAAACTTGAGAGAAAATCTCTAAATGTTTAATATGTTCATCCATACTTTTAGATGCAATAAAAATATCATCAAAATATACAAACATAAACTCAAGATAATCTTGAAATAGATTATCTATCTTTCTTTGAAATATATGAGATGCATTACTTAATCTAATTTATAATACTTTCCAAATATAATAACCTTGTGGTGTGGAGAAAGCTGTGGATTTCTTCAAATCTGATAGAATCCAGACTTACAATGAAATTTATAGAATATTTTGCTTTGCATATAAAACTAATTAAATGATCTATACTATGTATAAAATACCTATCAAACTCCAAGATTTTATTAATTTCTTGATAATTAATTACTAACATGAGTTGTTTTCTTCACCATGATTTCTTACTAAAAAACCTGTGATGATAATATTCATGCTTTGATTAAACCAAGGTCCAAGTGTTCCTTAATAATAATCTTCATATGTTTTTTATCAACTTTGTTCATGGGATAGGCTTGCATCTGAATAACTCATATTCTTTGTCTTCCTTTGTTTTAAGGCAGTGTTGGAGTTGGTTCCTTTTCCACCATGCAAAGGGATTCTCATTGTATTTTCTTTGATCATTCTCTTGATATATTCTAAGATTACCTTTTATTCAAGCTCTACATCTTTCTGGTGTAAATCTATCTCGAGGAATTCCATTTCCTTGGGTTGCAGTTTCGCATTTTTCTTATTTGGAGCATTGTTTTTTTCCAAAATTTCCAGAATCCTTTATTTTTTGGTGCAGAATTTTTCCTTCATCACCGTGCTTGCTGTAAATTTGGATTGACAATAATTTTCTGTAGAATGCATCTCTTAGCCTCTGTAATATGAATTTGTGATTACATGATGTTGTGAACATTAATTAGCTCTGGTGTGAGCTCATCTGAAAGTTTTTCTTGTTAGTGTTCGTCCCTTGCTTCTAGATGAGTTTGATGCCTAGGATGACATTCTACTTCTTGATGGAAACATACTTACCTATCCACAGGAACAACTCAAATTTAGAGTCTTAGTGAGTTTCTTATCATACTTGATGCATACAGAGTATGGGACTTAAGATGATGCAACGGGCGACATTAATTTTATAGAATAAATGACCAATTTTCTTGATGTTAATGTTAATACAACAATTCTGTTGAATCATCACTGGCGTTTTTGTACAATATCAGTTCATTTTCGTGTTGAGTAAAAACCGTTTTTGGAATATTTTTGCAAATATCTTTTAGTTAGCTTAGTCTCTTAGTGTATTCTTATGTTCATATGAATCTTGCATCTTCTTTAATAATGGACTAAACAATTTTTTTGTCTTTTGGTAGATTCTTTATGAATATTCTAGCTAAGTTAAAAACTCCTAAGAAAGTCTTTCTGCAAAATTATGCATCTTTTACATAATATGTTATTGCAGAATTATTCATGGCTAATCTATTTATAATCTAAGAAATTAAATTTTCCTTCTAGCAAGGTCTGCCTTGTTTTCAGATAGTACAAGTCTTTACTGCTTAGAAACTTTAGAGAAATCTCTAAATGTTTAATATGTTCATCCATACTTTTAGATGCAATAAAAAGATCATCAAGATAGACAAACATAAACTCAAGATAATCTTGAAATAGATTATCTATCTTTCTTTGAAATATATGAGATGCATTACTTAATCTCATTTATAATACTTTCCAAATATAATAACCTAGTGGTGTTGAGAAAACTGTGGATTTCTTCAAATCTTAGAGAATCCAGACTTACAATGAAATTTAGAGAATATTTTGCTTTGCATATAAAACTAATTAAATGATCTATACTATGTATAAAATACCTATCAAACTCCAATATTTTATTAATTTCTTCATAAGTAATTACTAACATGAGTTGTTTCTTTTGATTTCACCATGATTTCTTACTAGAAAACCTGTGGTAATGTATGATGATATTCATGCTTTGATTAAACCAAGGTCCAAGTGTTCCTTAATAATAATCTTCATATGTGTTTGATCAACTTTGTTCATGAGATAGACTTGCATCTGAATAACTCATATTCTTTGTCTTCCTTTGTTTTAAGGCAGTGTTGGAGTTGGTTCCTTTTCAACCATGCAAAGGGATTCTCATTGTATTTTTCTTTGATAATTCTCTTGACATAATCTTCTGGTTGGAGTTTCGCATTTTTCTTATTTGGAGAATTTTTTTTTCCAAAATTTCCAGAATCCTTTATTTTTGGTGCACAATTTTTCCTTCATCACCACGCTTGATGTAAATTGGATTGACATTAATTTTCTGTAGAATGCATCTCTTAGCGTCTGTACTATGATTTTGTGATTACATGATGTTGTGAACATTGATTAGCTCTGGTGTGAGCTCATCTGAAAGTTTTTCTTGTTGCGGTTTGTCCCGTGCTTCTAGATGAGTTTGATGCCTAGGATGACATTCTACTTCTTGATGGTGCAGTTCATTGTCCAGATTTTAATATCTGATTTTTTTAGACCAAATGTTCTTGTTTTTCAAGAACTTTTTCCACTTTTTCAAATTCAGGCATAAGGGTGAGAGATAAAGTTCTTCATTTTCTGCCTTTGTGGCTTTATTCTAATTATTGTTGGAAGATCATTTTCTTTATAACATAAAGGAGTACATTTTCTCTGGCAATAAGAAATTGGAAAAAAGTTATCACCATCTTTTGGTATCGAACCTGTAGGATCGAGTGCTTACCGCTTTACCAAAAGCTATAGCTAGTGGTAATGGTGTAACTCAAATCTTTTAAACCGCACAGCAGCACAAGCACCATGGTTCGATCGCTCTACCAAGCAAGGACAATTATTGCACCCAACAATCTCCCTCCCAATAATTGCACTCCTTGCAATCAATGGAAATCGAACCCATGACCTTGGCTCTGATACCACTTGAAGAACCTAAAGGGGGGGGGGGTGAATAGGTTCTTTAAGGCCCTTTAGCGTTTTTAAAACGAGTTTGCAAAAATTGCAAGCGGAAGACTTGAGGGACAATCACAAATAAAAATGAATGCGTAAAGTAAGTGCGTAAAATAAATGCGTAGTAAAGTAAATGCGTAAAGTAAAGAGGGATAGAGATGTTTATGGAAGTTCGACGAAGAATCGTCTACGTCTCCCCTTCTCGATGAGGATCGAGGTATCACTATAACGACTTGGCTTTAGGAGCTCCAAGCTAGCTTTTACAACCACGCCTCGATGCGTCTACTTGGCCTTGAGGGCTCCAAGGATAGCCACGAACTTTACAACCCACTCGAGAGTATTACTTTCACTCTTTTTCTACAACTCTTTTGATATTACAACTCTTTTAATCAACGCACACAAGAGATAGTAGAAAGCTTTGTAAGAGACAAGAGAGAATGGAGTGGGATGATTGAGAATGCATCCTCAAAGGCCTATTTATACTAGTCTTGGACGCCAAGGTTCGGATCTTCTGTTTATACTTCGGAACGTCCGATGTGATTGAAATCAATTTGCGTAATTCTGGAATGACTTCGGATCTTCCGATCTTGACTTCGTAGGGTCCGAACATATGCTTCGGAGGGACCGATCAAACTCCGTTTCTTCCGAACAATTCTTTCAGACAGTGTATGAACAGCTTCGGAAGGTCCGAACTCCAGTTCGTACCGTCCGAACATTCCCGCGTTTCCGGAGATTTGAAATCTTCAACACTTCGTAGCTTCCGATCATGTCCATCGTAGCGTCCGAAATCTACTCAATCAACAGTCAGATCAATTTGTCTCCGGATTGAAGCGATTTGATTTCTTATGTTCGGAACGTCCGATCACGTCTTCGGACCGTCCGAACTTGCTCCTCGCAGCTTCCGAACAGCTTCTAATTTGCTTCTGATTTGCACAAGTTCGGAACGTCCGAACCAAATTTCGGATCTTCCGAACGTAACCTTGTTCTTAATTTCCTGCATGCCTCAATATAAAACATTAGTAAATTTTTAATCCAAGTTTTGGTATCATCAAAACAAAAACTTTGGGATATGTTATAGCATTAAAAACTTTAATCTCATCCTCGAGATTTGTATGCGTTTAAGGCGTAACAATCTCCCCCTTTTTGATGATCACAAAACTTAGTTAAAAATTGAGAAAAAATAATCAACATAATCTAAATGTTATTAAATAACTCCCCCTTAATCAAATAACAAGTCTAAGAGGTTGAATTAAGGCGAATTTATTTAATAACCATTCAATAGCAATTTTAACCAAATAAATTCTCCCCCTTTTTGTGATAATAAAAAAGACATAAGCATAAAGAGAGACAAATAAACAGGTAAAATATCCACTAATAAATGCAAGATGAGGAACGGTGATTCCGAAGTAGCCAAGATGAGGAACACCTAAAATTTAAAATATTTAGCACATAAATGAATGTTGAGCCATAATTATGGATAAATACAATTAATTTGTATTATCCGACATTATAATGCTCACATTAATAATACTTCCCCTCAATTTAACAAATATGTACGAGATTATGTGACTAATGTTTACAACTCAATCATGTCAAGTTCACCACGCAAACGAGTAAAAGTAGATTCATCTAGTGGTTTTATAAAAATATCAGCAATTTGATTCTTGGTGTCAACATAGTGAAGTTCAACATCATTTTGCTCAATGTGATCACGAATAAAATGATGTCGAATGTCAATATGTTTTGTACGAGAATGTTGAACTGGATTCTTTGTTAGACATATGGTGCTTGTATTATCACAAAAGATTGGAATTTTTGAAAAAGTAACACCATAGTCGAGTAATTGATACTTCATCCAAAGAATTTGTGCACAACAACTACCGGCAGCCATATACTCGGCCTCGGTCGTTGAAAGTGCAACACAGTTTTGCTTTTTAGAAAACCAAGACACCAAGCAATTTCCCAAAAAGAAACAAGTACCACTAGTGCTCTTTCTATTCACCTTATATCCTCCAAAGTCGACATCACAGTAAGCTTTTAAATCGAAAAATGAGTTCTTAGAATACCATAATCCGAGATTTGGAGTATTTGAAAGATATTTGAAAATGCGTTTTAAGGCGAATAAGTGTGATTCCTTTGGACATGATTGAAATCGTGCACACAAGCAAACACTAAACATAATGTCAGGTCTACTAGCAGTCGCATAGAGTAGGGAGCCAATCATGCTACGAAATAATTTTTGGTCAACAGGTTTACCTCCCTCATCTTTGTCGAGTCTGACTGTCGTGCTCATAGGTGTGGATGAGGCTTTGGAAGACTCCATCCCAAACTTTTTGAGCATCTCCTTGATGTACTTCCCTTGGTTGACAAAGAAACCATCCTTGCATTGCTTGATTTGGAGACCAAGGAAGTAGTTGAGCTCGCCCATCATGCTCATCTCAAAGTGATCCTGCATAAGCTTAGAAAAATCTCTACACAAGTGTTCATTAGTAGCACCAAAAATAATATCATCTACATATATTTGTACTATCAGCAAATCATTATCTTTAGTCAAGGTAAACAAGGTAATATCAACTTTACCCCTACAAAAACCGTTAGACAGCAAGAAAGTAGACAATTTCTCATACCAAGCTCTAGGAGCTTGTTTCAAACCATACAAAGCCTTATCAAGTTTATACACATAATCAGATAAGTGCACATCTTCAAAACCAACAGGTTGCTCAACATACACTTCTTCTTTCAAATCACAATTAAGAAAAGCACTTTTAACATCCATTTGAAACAATTTAAAGTCTCTAGAGCAAGCAAAAGCAAGTAGCATGCGAATGGATTCTAGTCTAGCAACAGGGGCATAAGTCTCATCATAATCAATTCCCTCTTCTTGACTATATCCTTTAGCTACTAGCCTAGCTTTATTTCTAGTGATTGTACCATGCTCATCTAACTTGTTCCTAAATACCCATTTAGTTCCTATGACAGGTCTATCAGTGGGTCTAGGTACAAGATTCCAAACTTTATTCCTTCTAAATTCATTTAGTTCATCTTGCATAGCAATAATCCAAGAATCATCAAGTAAAGCTTCTTCTATGTTCTTAGGCTCTATGTGAGAAAGAAAAGCAAGATAATTGCACATATTAGAGGAGCGAGTAGATACTCCCTTCGATGGGCTACCAATGATGAGGTCCATGGGATGATCCTTGTGCGTAGTCCACTCCTTCGGAAGAGGTGCGTCCTCTTGATCTTTAGGAACATCATCTAGGCTTGTGGACTCCAACTCTTCGCCAAGGATATCTATATCATCATCATCAGAAACAACAGGTCTAGGCAGGCAAGGGTTAGTTTCATCAAATATGACATGAATAGATTCTTCAACTAGTAAAGTGCGTTTATTAAAGACTCTATATGCTTTGCTAGAAGTAGAGTAACCAAGAAAGATACCTTTGTCCGATTTAGCATCGAACTTACCCAGGTTGTCCTTACCATTGTTGTGGATGAAGCATTTTGATCCAAAAGCGCGGAGGTAAGAAATGTTAGGCTTTCTCCCTCTCCATAGTTCGTATGGAGTTTTCTTGAGAATTGGCCTTATTGATACGCGATTGATGATGTAACAAGCAGAACTCATTGCTTCAGCCCAAAAATATTTTGGTAGAGAATGCTCACATAGCATGGTCCTTGCAATCTCTACTAGGGTCCTATTCTTCCTCTCAACGACATCGTTTTGTTGAGGAGTTCTAGGACAAGAAAAGTTGTGACCAATGCCTTTGCTTTGACAAAAAATTGAAAAATTTTCATTTTGAAATCCGTTCCGTGGTCACTACGGATTTGTTTGATCAAAAGATTTTTCTCATTTTCAACCTTTTTGACAAAAATTTTGAAATGATCAAAGGCATCACTTTTGTGGGCTAAAAACAATGTCCAAGTAAAACGTGAAAAATCATCCACAATGACAAAAGCATAGGATTTACCTCCTAGACTAGTTGTCCTCGAGGGACCACATAAATCTAGGTGAAGTAATTCAAGGGGCATAGAAGTGGATACAAAAGTTTTATTTTTGAAAGATTCCTTTGTGTGTTTACCAAGTTGACAAGCATCACAAAAAGAATCTAATTTTAAATTCAGCTTTGGCATTCCGGAAACTAGGTCAAGTTTTAAAAGTTTTTCTATGGTGCTCATCCCAACATGACCAAGTCGTCTATGCCAAAGAATGTTGTCATCAACATTTAATGTTACAAGGCTTTTTATTTTTGAAAAAGATGATATCTTTAAATCGACCTTGTAAACATTTTCACTTCTATAACCTTTGAAACTAATGGATTTGTCAGTTGTGAGTGATATAGTGCAATCGTGTGGTGTGAATTTGACTTCATAACCCCTATCGCACAATTGACTAATGCTTAGGAGGTTATGTTTAAGCCTTTCACAAGAAGTACATCATCAATAATAGTAGAGTTAGATATACCTATTGAGCCGATGCCTTCTATGATCCCTTTGCTGTTGTCTCCAAAGGTCACCGATCCCTTTTCTTTTGGTCGAATGGATTGTAGCAGCTTCTTTTCTCCCGTCATGTGTCGAGAGCATCCACTGTCAAGATACCAAGTGCTCGATGACTTGTCTCCCCTTTGTCCCTACAAGATTGAGATACAGTTTGATAGTTGGTACCCGTTTCTTTGGGTCCTTTGAGGTTAGTAGTAGTTGGGGATTTGGGGATCCATTTCCAATAACTATTCTTGTTGTGTTGGTGTCTAAGTTTCTTGCATTTAGGTCTTATGTGGCCTATCTTACAACAGTAAGTGCATGTTGGTGGTGTTCTTGGTTTTGCCTTTGCGATAAGACTAGCGAAGTTGACTGATTTCTTTTCATATCCTAGACCTCCTTTGTCGAAGTTACACCTTTGCATGCTCAAGAGGTTTTCTAGTTTACCGCTACTCACATTGAACTTGTTGAAGGCTTTCTCTAAGTCTCTTAGGTTTGTCTTGAGCTTAGTGTTGTCATGCATCCTAGCTTCTAGTTCAGTTTTAAGTTGCTTATTCTCATTTCTAAGTGACTTAGCCTTATTGTACATACTAGTGTAAGCGGAGAGTAATTCATCGTAGGAGGGTACCTCGTCGTCATCCGAGTCTGTCAGATGATCTTCCTTCGCCATGAAGCATAGGGTAGACTCCTCTTCGTTGTCGCTGTCGCTCCACGTGGCTAGAAGGGCCTTCTTCTTGTCTTTGCCGGCCTTCTTCTTGGAGGGACAATCGTTTGCATAGTGACCCTTTTGTTGACAGTTGTAGCAGGTCACTTCCTTCTCAATCTTTTTGTCCTTCTTGTTGAAGTTGGAACTCCGCATGAATCTTTTGAACTTTCTAGTGAGGAGTGCCATTTCTTCATCGTCGCTATCTTCAAGTTGACTGGTCAAGGCGATCCCTTTTGCCTTTACTTTGTCGTCATCTTTCTTTGTCTCCTTTCGGGTAGATACTTCAAGTTCATGGGTCTTTAGGGTCCCATGAAGTTGATCAAGGTCGTAGGATGCCGCATCTCCCTTGTTGGATTCAATGATAGCCGTGCGCTTTGCATCCCATTCCGCCGGTAGTGCTCGAAGGGCTCTCCTCCACACTTGTTTAGTTGGGTAGTTCTCACCAAGTTGGGCAAGCTCATTGATGATTTGGGTGAGCCGCCGGAACATGGTGTCGATATCCTCCTTGGGTTCCATCTCAAAGGTCTCGTACTTGAGTTGGAGAAGATCTATCTTCGTTTCTTTGACTTGATTGGTTCCCTCGTGGCAAATCTCCAATTTGTCCCAAATCTCTTTGGCGGAGGTGCAAGCCGAGATTCGGTTGTATTCATTCATATCTAGGGAACAATGAAGAATATTCATAGCTTTAGCATTTTGAGAGATAAGTTTCATATCGTCCTTGGTGAAGTCATCCATTCCCTTAGGAATTTCCTTATCATCCACCGTTTTCATGGGGATATAGGGACCTTTCACCGTTATTTTCCAAAGGTCGTAATCGACGGATTGGATGTATAGAGATATTCTATTCTTCCAATATCCGTAATTAGTACCATTGAAAAGAGGGGGACGATTTGTGGATTGTCCTTGGGCATACTCGCTTGCTAGATTGGCCATTTAAAAGATTTTGAAAAATCTGGCTCTGATACCAATTGTAGGATCGAGTGCTTATCGCTTTACCAAAAGCTATAGCTAGTGGTAATGGTGCAACTCAAATCTTTTAAACCGCACAGCAGCACAAGCACCATGGTTCGATCGCTCTACCAAGCAAGGACAATTATTGCACCCAACAGAACCAATATTACATCAAAGCGAGAAAGCTAAATTAGTGCAAAAACCTTTAACTAACGATGAGAAAATGATCGATCTTAACAAAATTTTATCAAAATTTTTTTGATGACAACTATAAAAAGGATATATGTAAGGTCCATGAATTTAATTCACGTAACCTGAATGCATACAATACGTGTTTAATTATTTTTTTGCATAATTATTACATGATAGGATTTATTTCATGAAATTTTAAAAGTTCATGCATTAGGGTTTGTAGATGCATTTCGCGCTCGAACGAGGAACTAAGATTGGAGAATTATCAGGAAAAATATTTTTATTACCTGATTAATTTTATTAATTAATATAAGATGTTTTAAATGTATTTTTTCACGAAATGGGCTTTGTGGGGTATGTTTACCCGACAGGGCATATTTTCAGCGGTACGCAAATTTTATCGAATCGGGAGATTTTTTGAGGGTCTGGGTAATATTTTCAAAAACCTACAAAAACGAAATATTTTTCGGGAGTGTGTTTGGCTTTGATGGGCCTATTTTTCAGCTTAATGGGCTCCAAATCCATTTTGTACCCTTTAATTTATGCTAGGGCCCATTAACCATTTATTTAAACATAAACCTACCACCTAAGTAATCTTAAACCTAATCTAAACTCCATCAGCCGCCCACCCGCTCCACTCATCAGCCTCTTCGTGAGTTGCAACAAGAAGGAATTCAGTTTCTCCATTTCTTTCAAGCAAGAGCTTTTCCCTTCGCCTCGGTCGTGTGTTCATTTTATCTTTTGTTCACAAAAAAACATCAGGCACGCCACATACTATCATTCCTGCATCTTACACGTTATTTTTATGGTGTTATGTGTTCATTTGTTTAAGTCTTTTTCGATCCAACATCATGCATTGAGATCGCGTGGTTTGGTTTCAAGTTCTCTTATTTTGTTTTATTCTCCACTCACGTATCTTGTATCTTGTGTAATGGGGCTGCAATATCGATGGATTAAGGGGTCATCTACGTCAAGGATTCTAGTGGGATAGGTTTCTAGAGTCACAGTGGCCGAGGGTGTGAGGAAGCGTCGGGATCGTGATTTTCTTTTGTGAAGTCGGGGAGATCGAGCAGTGGGAAGAAAGTAGACAGTGAGTGGTTGTTTCCAGGCCTTGGAATTGTCTTTGTTAGGTAAAAACCACGACCTGGGAGGACCCTAACTCCGCTGGTCGGGCCCCTATAGCAGCACAATGGAGCTTAGAGCGAGGAAGTTGCGATTGGGGTGATATTGGTTCCTAGCGTGCGTGTTCGGTGTGCAGGCTTCATGGGGCTGAGGCCATGAGTTCTTTGGGTCCAGAGGCATCCTAGGGTGGTCTAGCGTAGGCTGTCTCGTGGCTGGATCTATCGACTGTAGGCTAGCATCGACTATTCGGAGGATGGCCGCACTAAGGGTCGAGTATGGAGAGGTGCTGAATTCCAGCAACTTGCAGGGCCTGTTCAAAACATTTAAGGTTCGGGTCTAGGTGGTTTTAGGGCCTTCTAGATGTTTTTATGGTGGGGTAAAAATTTGGGAAAATTTGGGTTAAAGTTTCGGTTCGATTCGGGTTAAAACCGGGACTCTGGTCCAAGTTTTAAAATGAATCGATTATGTTTTGAAACGGGCTCGAGATTACGTTTAATAAATATTTTAAATATGTTTTGGAATGTTTCAAGGATTTTGGTAAGCTTCGGGTCAAAATTTTAGAGGTCCAGGGGTAAAACGGTCATTTTGGGTTTCTAGGGCAAAATGGTCATTTTGCACCCATGGTCAGATTTTGGTCATGGCAGTGCCCTGAGCACATTTTATCATGTTTTAAATGTTTACGCATCATGTTTATCATTTTTATGAAATTATGATAAATACGGTGCATGCTTGGTTTTAAGAAAAAAGTTATGTACATGCATGTTTTTATTAAGTGATGAATATGTTGATGTCTTTGAAGGATGAGAAATGGTTGTGACTGACAGTGTATATGTATATGATGACATGAGATATGATGAGCTGATGCCAAGGCTCAGTGGATGGGTAATTCTGTCGTTGATGTCTCCGTCGCCCTGTACCGTGGTTATACGTAGATGGATCCATCGAATAGAGCTGTTACGATAGACATGATACGAAAGTCACAAATAATGAACTGCATTTAATTAAAAGAAAATGTATACGTATATGATGATATGATGAGACAAGCTTTGACACATTATGATTTTATACGACATGTTTATGTTCATGTTTTAAGTTCACGAAATATATGTTGATTATGGTACTTTTCACTGCTGTGTGCTATGTATAGATACTTTTTATCCCTGGTACATGTGTGTTGAGTCTTTAGACTCACTAGGCGTGTGTGACGCAGATGAGCTTGGTGATAAAGGGACTGGAGGTGCCGAACTCCGAGTAGGCAGACCTGGTGTGGTGACATGACCCGAGGACCGCATGTTTTCCGTATTATGATTTATGAGATTTGAGAGGAGATGAATATTTTCATATGTTAATGACTTTAAGATTTTTATTCGTTTATGTTGGCGTAAAATTTTGGATGAGTTTTGTTATTTTAAACTGCACTATTTTTACTGTCAAATATTTAAGGTCATTTTTAAGTGTTTTATTTTTTTGTAGAGCGCATGCATGCAAAACGTTTAAGCATTATTTCGAAAATATGAGCTTTAAAAAATGTGTTTCCACTTTTAAATCAGTAGTCGTTATAGTTGGTATCAGAGCAAGGATCCTTTATAGGGTTGTGACACTGACAGCTTCTGCCGCTCAGTCTTCAAACCTCAAGTCTGTAAGTTTTTAGCTATTAAATGTTTTTAATGCTATCACCTGAATGTTTACATGATAAATGTTTTACAGTACATGTGATAAACATAAAAATTGTACATTATTAAATGTTTTACAATTATAAATTCATAGTTTTTGTTTTATTAAATGTATAAATATTATATATTTTATAATAAAGTGTAAAAAAATAATAAGTTGTGTAATTATAAGTTTTTACTATTTTTACAAGTTCGATAAAACAAGAATAACCTTGACGTTGCAAATGAGATTAAGATGATTCTTGGACCTGTAGAAAGTTGATGATAATATCTACAATATTGGTGACAAGCATGATATAAAAATCTTCTCACAATTAAAATCAAATTAAGCAAAAAATAAAGTTATCAAAGAAGTGACAGTTTTACCATGCTCTAGCATTTTGACCATCATGCTCTAGCATTTTGACCATATCTCTCAAATTACTTGGTCAAATGGTGAAAAAAAATACCACAATTCAAACAACTCAATTATCTACATGTTTTGTTTTATGTGGAAAAGAAAATTCGGATGAGAAAATTTTCAAAAGTGATGTGTAAGATGACATAATTTCTTGGAACACCAATGTAGACTCATGTGTATAAAAATAATATTTTTTTTGTGGTTGTCTCTCCAAATTTGGCTATAAATAAGGGTGCATTGTAAGTTATTGAGATATCCCTAATTTTAGGAACTAACCTTTGAGTTCATAATATTTATCTCTTTGTTTTTCTTTTATTTCTTCATTTAAATATAATTAGCATGTTAATTTCATATTCAAAGTTTTACACTTTGAATAATGAGTAGCTAATTTCTCAAATTTGAGATGAAAAAGTGAAACTCTTGGCATGATAATAATGTTCTTAAAAGGTAAAAATTTATGTTTTATATTATTTAATCATTATTTATTGTTTATGTTATATTTATTTCTTTAAGCATTATTCTACCCTACTTATAAGTGTGAGTTTTGATTTATTGTTGCTATATATTACACTAAATTTTTGGAACCATTTAAATGTTAGTTTGATATTACCAACAATTTAAAGTGGATGTCTTGATTTATTAAATATGAATATATCATAATATTAATTTCTTGGTACCATTTATATATTTGTTTGGTTTTACCAACCATTTAAAGTGGATGTCTTGATTTATTATATATCAATATATCATAATATTAATTTCCTGGTACCATTTAATTGTTAGTTTGGTTTTACCAACCATTTAAAGTGAGAACCTTGATTTAGTGTTTACAAATATATATAGCACAATAAATACTTGACAATTTTTAGGATCGATTAGGGGGTAATCGTTGAGCTACAATAGCTCGAGCACCGATGAATTGAATCGAGTTTGGTTTTCAAATCAAGCGGAAGACACTCGAAATAATCCTTCGTAGAAACCGATTAAATATTTTGTAAATAATTTAAAATATATGCAAGTTGAATGAGTAAAAATATTTTAGTTGAAGCATTTTATCAAACACTTGGTATCCAATATTTGATATTTGAAGGACATATAAAATACTTCAATAATGCATATTTAAAATAATGGAAATGATAAGTAAATGCAATATAGACACGAGTTTGTTTATGGATGTTCGGAGGCTTCAAATGCTCCTACGTCACCCCTTCTTCTCTTGGGAATGATTCACTAGAAGACTTTGATTTATACAACTCTTTGTACAAACCCACTCAGCTAGGACTTACACTACTGCCTAAACTGAATTCCTAGCACTCAAGATTGTAAGCAGAGCACCTCACAATCAGCATATTGTTTAATGTCTCATATGCAAAGACTACAAACACATTGTTTTAAGTTTTTTTGTGAAGATTCACTCAACTAAACTTTGAAGTTCAACTCTCTTTTATATGTGTGAGTGATTGTGTGTGAGGAATTTATCCTTTATAGTGTACATCTCAAATGTATCCTCACACAAGGGCTTATGCTCTCAACTAGCTGATTTATTCATGTTAACTGCCCATGCTTTTAATCCTCTTGAAAAGCTCTTGTTTGATCTTCAAGATGTTGTATTTATAAGCTCCAAAAATTATATATACGCTAGACACAAGAATATGACCGTTTGGAAAGTTTCTCTACTGTTTCTGCAATTGTAACAGTCAAATTCGCCTTGCTGGACATTTTTTGACTTTTCAACTCTGGTCAACTCAAGGTCATTTAGTTCAACTGGTCAGCAGCTGGTTCAATTCAGTTCAGTTGGTCAGCTGCTGGTTCGGTTCAGTTCATCTGGTTCAGCTTGTCTGGTTCAGTTTCAATTGGTCAGCTGCTGGTTCAGTTCAGTTCAGCTGGTGTGCTGAAATGAGCATAGCTGATTTCAGTTTGTGCAGAACTAGTAGATTTATCATTATTTATCAGCATCTTAAGCTTCGATTCAGACTTTGACTTCTGAAGATGATTTATAAATCATCATCCTATCTTTCCAACGCATATTGAATCGCCTCATTTCGATAACCGAGCTGAGAGATATGATCAAAATACCACAACTGCTCAAACCCAACTGATTGCTGTCTTCGTGCGATCAGTTCGGTAATTCAGCCATCCGTTAGACCTTGATAACATCCGAATTTGCCCAACTGACATGAAATACGACTTGTTTCAAATTGAGTTTTCTAATCATTTCAATTAGCGAAATGTCATTTGAATCAACCAGTGGAGAGATATCATCAAAATACGAAAGCTTGCCAGAATTTCAGTTCGAGCACAATTCAGTTTCAACTTGCTTCTTGTTTTAATAACTTCACATTTGAGTAAATATGTTAGAAACACAATAACAAGTTTTGTTCACATCAAAATCAAGATTATTAACATGAAATGTTCCAACAACAATATTTATAAGTTTTGGTTTATATATACTTATAAGATAAAAATATATAACATAATATAAATATTATTATTTATTATATTGAACCATTTTATTAAGTGGATTTCAATAATATTCATTAACGTTGACTTTATTAAAATACCAAGAGTGGATCCTTTGATCTCAACTACTTAAATTAAAACTTGAACAATTAAAAATTACTAATTAAAGATTCAAACAATTAAAAGAAAAAAACAAAAATAAACAAAAATTTATTGTAGTGGACTTGTAATTACCTTAGCTTCACTGTGGATACGATATCGTACTCACCGAATTATAGTACTTGTGGACAACCAACTCTTGGGAGTGCAAAAATCAAAGTCGCATCAACATGTTGAGCTGTTTATAAGTTTTGGAGATTAAATGTTCTAAAAACTAAATTAATTGCATGATATGTTACGTTTATAAATTGGACTGTATTCAGATATGCCTCCCAGACGTGCTCCCAGTACAAATAGGCAGGATGAGATTCCTGGAGGAGGCAGAGAACCTCCACCACCACCTCCACCAGAGGATCCAGCTACCCGAGTACTTGATGGGACAGCGAGGCTCATGGAGCAGGCCAAACTAGGCCAGCAGGAACCCCGTTAGCAGACAAATGTTTTTGAGCAGTTCCGTAGGCTTAACTCGAAGGAGTTCGGGGGTACCACCGATCCATCCGTGGCGGAGGGATGGATTAGGTCTCTAGAGTTGCATTTTGAATACCTTCAGATGAGAGATGAAGACCGGGCCAGGTGCGCCATTTATATGCTGAGGGATGACGCGTCCCTTAGGTGGGAGGAAGATGCACATGCAGTGGATGTGGCTAATTTCATTTGGGCTAGATTTAGGGAGATTTTCTTCTGGAAGTATTTTCTAGCTGACGTCAGGGGCCGACTGACGAGGGAGTTCACGAGTCTCCGGCAGGGGGACTTAGCTGTGGCGGAGTTTATCCGCAAGTTTGACATAGGGCTGTCATTTTGTGCCCATGATAGCGAGAGATGCCACCCAGAAGCTGAGGCATTTCTTAGATGGACTGAGACCCATCCTTCGCCGAAACGTCATGCTGATGAGGTCGGCAGGTTATGATGAGGCCACCGCCTGTGCTTTTCAGGAGGAGCAGGCTCTGCGGGATATAGACCATGAGATGCATAGGAAGCAACATCAGACTCAGACCAGTTCCCAGCCGCATAAAATCAGTTTACTAGGCCGCCGAGGCAACAGGGGCAGCAGAAGCCCCAAGGGCAGTTTAGGAGGCCACAACAGCAGCAGCAGGTTTGATTTCGGCAAGTGCATGTGGGGCACCTTTAGATGCTTCATATGTGGATAGAAGGACCATAAAGTAGCGGATTGCCATAGGAGCTACGGGACCCACTACTAGCCGAGCTTATGTGTTGCATGTCGAGAAGGCCGAGGCAAAGACAGACTCGACACTGATTACTGGGGACCCTTTTGTTTAAGATTTTAGTCGCACGATTGCATGGATTTAATGCTTGCTTGAGGATTTATTTATTGTGTTTTATAACTTAAGATGAATTATGATGCATACTCTATCTAGTTGGGACTAATAATGTAATGGTTTGATTGGGAACCAATTTTATCAACCAATGATTTTTATGGGGTCAAGTTGCAATTTTTGAACATTGAGGGGTTAATTTGAAATTTTGATCTTTCTAAGGATTATTTCGGATTTTTGGCAACGATGTTTGGGTTAGGTTAATGATTTTTCGAAGATTTTGGATTAATTGCCGATAGGAAATTCCTTAAGTTTAACACTATTAGATTTGATGGTATCTTTTGTCGCAGAGAGGATATATTTTTCAGGTGTAGCCATACATGCATTGCTAGATTCACGGGCTACGCATTCGTTTATATCTGAATTATTCGTCAAGTGACTAAGAATCATACAAGTAGCGATGTATTCAGGGTTTAGAGTATACATTCCATCCAGGGATCACTCGTTCTGTTGGAACTTTTCAAATTCGCAAATTTGATTTTGATGATAACAAAACTTGTTAATTGTGTTACTAATGATCTACCTTAGTTGTGCATCATCTAGGATCACTCACGAGATGTTTACAACGCAAAACTGAAGACGCAACTGATCTCAAAAAATGAATCAGTCTAAATGGCTACGTCATTTGAGCAGTACAGCTGATTGACCAGTTGATAGGTGATTCAGCAGGAAAATCTCAGAAGCCTGGCCAGCCGAAGGAGTGTTCAACTGATGAAGAAACCCAGATGATCAGTCCAACTGAACGAGTGTGAAATCAATTCAACTGACGAGTCAACTGATTTCACCAGCTCAACAGAAAGATCAGTTCAAACTGATCAGTTCGAAGCATCAGTTAGAATCTTTCAGTTATAGATGAAGATAAACTCTTTCAAGTGGATTCCAGCTGTGCGAGAAGGTAAAAAGCCATTATCCAGTCAAAGGACAATAATGGACGTTGCGTCAGAGCATTAAAGACAAAACGCTTCAGAAGGACAGTCAAAAAAACGAGACACTAAGTCCAAGAAGTCGATTCAAATGCAACGGATACAATAAATGAGTCTCACGGTACGATCAGCTTCTTCCGCCTATATAAAGAGAAGATCGGTGAAGACTCAAACAAGAAGGGAGCACATATACAATACTAGAGAGAAAAGGGCACGCTCAGTTGAATATCAGCTTTCAGAAGCACTTAAGCCTAGAGGGAATTCTTTATAGTTTTATCAGCTTAGTTTAGAAGCCACTTTCCCTCAGTGTGTGAGAACATTCTTGTTCAGTTCTCATACACATACTTACTCTCAAAACCACCCAAAACACTCTTGCACAAAGACGTTAAACTTTTGTATGTAGTCATTCTCACATAGACATTAAAAAAGTGTTGATTGGAAGTTGCTGTTTTCAGTCGTAGCTAGGAGTTCAGTTTAGGCAGTGGATAAGTCCTAGCTGAGTGGGCTTGTACAAGTAGTTGTATGAATCAAAGTCTTCTAGTGGATCCTGTCCGTAGAGATAGAAGGGGTGACGTAGGAGAAGTTGAAGTCTCCGAATATCCATAAACATATCTAGTGTATTTAACTGATTAACTATCATTTTAATATTGTTTTGATCAGTTAGAGTGTTCGTGTGCTCAGTTGTTACCATAAGAAATACAAGAATACAAAAACTAATATGTGTTCTTTCAGTTAGTCAGTTTACACAAGTTAAAATATTTTCTAACATTTCAGCTCTCTTTACGAAGGATTACTTCGAGTTTCTTCCTCTTGGTTTAAAACCAAACTCGATTTAATTCATCGGTGTTAATATTCTTAGAACACGAGCTATTGAAGCTCATTGAAGATTGTTGTGTTTGAAATGCTTTCAAAGGCGCTAGCACACACGATCCATGTAGTAACCCGATTCCTAATTTGAGTTAATTATCGGATTAATTATATTTTCGGTGGGATCGGAAGGACCGAACAAGTTCGGATCGTCCGATGAGTTCGGATCGTCCGATGAGTTCGGATCGTCCGAGCCAGTGTCGGACCGTCCGAGACAGGTGGCTGGACACGTGGAAGGGTTCTGGACACGTGGTAAGGTTCGGATCATCCGATTGGGGTTCGGATCGTCCGAGACAGGTGGCTGTACTCGTGGAAGTCATGCAAGGATCGGATCGTCCGATCAGAGTTCGGACCGTCCGAAGTGTGCCGGATCGGAGCTTCCGAAATGGTTCGGATCGTCCGAACATTGGCTATAAATAGAGGCGCGAGGCTTCATTTGTGACTCGCCAATTCAGAGAGTTCCATAGCATTTCAGTCGTTTCTGTGAGATTCTAGTCTTTTTTCGAGATTCGGGCACTAGCGGGGCGCTGCTGGTCTTGTAGCGGAGCTGTGCTCTAGTTGGGAGCTAGCGGCATCAGTGGGCTAGCGACGGACGAAGGTTTGGAATTGTATCAGTATTATCTCAGGATTATCTAGTTAAGTCTGGTAGATAAGTTTTAGTGATGGTTTTCACTTGATGAATAGGCTTGGACTAGACCTGTTGTCTGGTTATTCCAGTGGATTAGGATTGCTGTGATAGAGGTACGAAAGTACTATCCGAGATATCCTGGTTGAGTATACATTCTTATATGTGTTGCATGATTATGTGGTGCATTGATATATGTCATATGATGCATGCTATTATGTCACGTTTATTACTGCATGTTGCATTTCATGTTGAGCCGTATCTCCTTCGAGATAGCCTTTACTGTTGAGCTGTATCTCTTTCGAGATAAGCTATATATCTTGTGGGGCCGCTCAGCCCTGTCTTGTCTTGTGGACACATGGACACCGAGAGTACACAGTGGCCGACGGGTCGGGAGGGCTTCGGTGATCCGGGACATTTTAGGTCCACGTCTGTTCTTGCAGTGGATGCAGTGACCCAGAGGTAGTACCGCGCGGCACTATCCACTTGGCGCCTCTAGACTGAGCATTTTGAGATCCTTTGTTACTCCTGTTTCTTGACTACCCTGGTATCATATCATAGCATGTGCATTTCATATAGGCTTGTATACTCATGCTTTTGTACTGGGCATTCTTATCGCTCACGTCCTCGGTTTTGTTTATCTTGGACACCCCATTTCCTCGGGGCAGGCCTCAGGTTGGATGGCTCAGGAGGAGGAGGACGTTGAGTAGCCGGTGGAATTATTTATTCAGTACTCTTTGATTCGATATGGTTGTACCGTATACTTTCTTTTCATTCTGAGTTGTTATGGATTTTCGATGGGGTTGTATAACTATCATTTGTTGACCTTTTCCGCTATTATCTCTGATTGTTATTAATTAAGTTAATTGCATGCTTAGTTCTCAACTAGTAGGTGATTCTGGAATGGGTCACTACATTTATGGTATCAGAGCATGCTTACGATTTTGGGATATAGATTCTGTTTTGGGATTTTCGTTGACCATTTTACCATTTTACCCCATTCTATCTTGTAGCGATGGCTGACCACTTTGGTGATGAGAGTAGTCAGGGAAGTGTAGGTCGTTGGGGTGACCAGGACTATCGTAGGCGTCATCGTGAACATCGTCATCGTCGGGATGGTCCTAGGCGTTTTGATTTGCACCGTTTTATTCAGATGGGGCCTAAGCCTCTAGTCGGTGGAGAGACTCCCGATGATGCTGAGGACTGGTTAGAGCGCATGGAGAGTTGTTTCCGTGCATTTCAGTGCACCGAGGAGCAGAATATAGAGACCCTTAGCTTTCTTCTCGAGGGCCGTGCGCGCAAGTGGTGGCGATCGACTTCTGCGCCGATAGTCCAGTCCCAGGGTAGGGTGACTTGGGCCGATTTCCGTGCAGCTTTCATGCAGCTGTATTTTCCTCCAGCCCTTCGCCAGGCGAAGACGATTGAGCTCCTGAACCTTAAGCAGGGGAGTATGTCTGTTGATGAGTATCAGCAGAAATTCTTCGAGTTGTTACCCTTCGCTCCTCATATCAGTGGCAGTTCTGAGGCCAAGTATGACCATTTCCTCCAGGGTCTTAACCAGGAGATCTTTGACCGAGTCACTGTCTGTGATAATCCTACTTCTTATGATGGGTTAGTGAATCGGTGTCGCCAGGCAGAGATCAGTCTCCAGCGTGGTAGGGCTATTCTTTCTTCTAGACCTCCGAGTACTTTGAGGCCTCGATCTCAGTCGTTCAAGAAATCTGGTTCGTCTTCTTCTGGATCTGGATCTCGATCTAGCGGTGTTTTCCGTTTTGGTAAGAAGAAGGAATCTTGTGCGCATTGTGGGAAGAACCATCCATCGGAGCAATGCCGAGCAGCCGCAGGAGCTTGTTATCAGTGCGGAGAGATGGGGCATATTAAGAAGAATTGTCCTCAGTTGCGAGGTGGAGCAGGATCCGGTTCTGGATCTCAGACGACTGTTCAGCAGAGGAGGCAGGGTCAGGCAGTGGGTAGTTCGAATCTTCGACCTCGTGCCCAAGGTCAGGTGTTTGCGCTGAACCAGGATCAGGCTGCAGATGAGACCGGGAGAGTCATAGCAGGTACTTTTCGTTTATGCGGTATTCCTGCTATTGTTCTTATTGATACCGGAGCATCGCATTCATTCATTTCTGCACGATTTGTTAAGCGTCATAAGTTACCGTATGTTTCTCTAGACGTTATTCTTTCTGTTTCTACCCCGATGGGTCATTCGGTTTTAGCCAAGCGTCTAGTGATGGGTTGTCCTTTAGATTTTGAGGGTAACGAGTTGACTGCGAATCTTATGATTCTGGAGATAGAAGACTTTGATTGTATTTTGGGTATAGACATTTTGACTACCTACCGAGCTACCGTGGATTGTTACCAGAAGCTTGTTCAGTTTCGTACGACTGAGAGCTCTAGTTGGTTTTTCTATGGTGAGGGAGCGCGACCTCCGATGCCAGTGGTATCTGCTCTGAAAGCCTGTCGTGCTTTAGAGGCGGGCGGGGAAGGCTACCTCATCTATGCGATTGATACGTCCACAGGTAGTGTTGGTATAGAGGATATTCCAGTGGTTTGTGAATTTCCTGATATTTTTCCAGATGAGATTCCTGGTTTTCCTCCGGTTAGAGAGGTGGAGTTTGGCATTGAGTTAATGCTAGGGACTGCACCGATTTCTCGTGCCCCTTATCGTCTTGCGCCGTCAGAGATGAGGGAACTGAAGCAGCAATTGCAGGATCTTCTTGATAAAGGTTATATTCGCCCGAGTGTTTCACCTTGGGGAGCTCCAGTTTTGTTTGTCAAGAAGAAGGATGGATCGATGCGATTGTGTATTGATTATCGCCAGCTGAATCGTGTGACGATCAAAAACAAGTATCCATTACCTCGTATCGATGACTTGTTCGATCAGCTTCAGGGTACCTCTGTTTACTCCAAGATTGACTTGCGATCGGGTTATCATCAGATGAGAGTCAGAGATGATGATATTTCCAAGACTGCATTTCGTACTCGTTACGGGCATTACGAGTTTCTAGTTATGCCATTCGGATTGACGAATGCGCCAGCGGTGTTCATGGATCTGATGAACCGAGTCTTTCGTGATTTTCTAGATCAGTTCGTTGTGGTTTTCATCGACGATATCTTGATTTATTCTCACAGTGTGGAGGAGCATGTCCAGCACTTGAGGATTTTGTTGCAGATTCTTCGCGAGAAGCAATTGTATGCTAAGCTGAGTAAGTGCGAGTTCTGGATTGATCGTGTAGTATTCCTTGGTCATGTGATTTCCAAGGAAGGAATTTCTGTGGATCCCAGCAAGATTGAAGCAGTGCTGAATTGGTCACGTCCTACGACGGTGGCCGAGATCCGTAGTTTTCTAGGTCTGGCAGGGTATTATCGTCGCTTCATCGTGAATTTCTCCCAGGTAGCTAGACCTTTGACGCAACTTACTCGGAAGGATGTTCCATTTGAGTGGTCATCTGAGTGCGAAGATAGTTTCAGAGAGCTTCGTCGACTTCTGACTTCTGCACCTGTTTTGGCGTTACCGTCAGGATCTGATGGTTTCAGTGTTTACACCGATGCCTCTTTTCAAGGCTTAGGGTGTGTGTTGACACAGAATGGTCATGTGATCGCTTACGCTTCCAGGCAGCTGAAATCTCACGAGGAGAAGTACCCTATTCATGATCTAGAGTTGGCAGCTATAGTGTTCGCACTGAAGATCTGGCGTCATTACTTGTACGGGGTTAAGTTTGAAATCTTTACTGATCACAAGAGTCTGAAGTATCTGTTCACTCAGGCTGAGTTGAACATGAGACAACGTCGTTGGATGGATCTACTGAAAGATTATGACTGCGAGATCAAATACCATCCAGGCTCTGCGAATCTCACAGCCGATGCTCTTAGTCGCAAGGTGAGAGTCTCTGCACTTCAGACCAGTGCTATGATTAGTACTATCCAGGATTGTTGTTCGTTGGGGTTTAATTTCAAACATCGGAAAGGTATGGAGAGCATTCGTGTTGCTACCATTTTATCTGAGCCAGCTTTGTTCGCTCGGATTCGAGATGCTCAGATGTCTGATCTGAAGACTCAGAGATTAGCTCGGTTAGCGGGTGGAGATAGCGGTTTCCATTATCAGTCTAATGGTCTTCTATGTTTGTCTAATCGGGTTGTAGTACCAGAGGATGATAATTTGAGGGAATAGATCTTGTCTCAGGCTCATCGAAGCAAGTTGAGTGTCCATCCAGGAAGCAATAAGATGTATAAAGACTTGAGGACACGATTTTGGTGGAAAGGGATGAAGCGCAGTGTTTATCAGTTTGTTTCCAAGTGTCTTGTTTGTCAGCAGGTTAAGGCAGAGCACCGTCGACCTGGAGGATTATTGTTGAATCTACCTATTCCTGAATGGAAGTGGGAGCATATCACGATGGATTTCATTACTCACTTGCCATTGTCTTCGAGGAATAGTGATGCTATTTGGGTAGTGGTGGATCGACTCACCAAGTCTGCTCATTTTCTGCCTTATAACCGTGACTTCACTTTCGATCGGATGGCTCGCTTGTACATTCAAGAGATTGTACGTTTGCATGGAGTGCCAGTCAGTATTGTTAGTGACAGGGATCCTCGTTTTACCTCACGATTTTGGGGTAGTTTCCAGTCAGCATTGGGCACTTCACTGAGTATGAGTACTGCTTATCATCCGGAGACTGACGGTCAGTCAGAGAGGACTATCCGTACGCTTGAGGATATGTTGCGAGCCTGTGTTATGGATTTCGGACCCGCTTGGCAGGATCATTTGCCTTTGATTGAGTTCGCGTACAACAACAGCTACCATCGTAGTATTGGTATGACACCATTTGAGGCGTTGTATGGGCGACGTTGTCGTACTCCATTATTCTGGGATGAAGTTGGGGAACGACATGTTGAGGGACCGGAGTTAGTCCAACAGGCTATTGATAAAGTTGCAGTAATCAAGAAGCGGATTAAGATTGCCCAGGATCGACAGGCTAGTTATGCGAACACCAAGCGGCGACCTCTTTATTTTCAGCCAGGTGAGAAAGTGTTTCTCCGAGTTTCGCCTTTTCGCAGGATTTTGAGATTTGGTCTTAAGGGTAAGCTATCTCCGAGATTTATTGGTCCTTTTGAGATTCTGGAATGTGTGGGAGATTTGGCTTACAGGTTAGCATTACCTCCGTATCTGTCTGGGATTCATGACGTGTTTCACGTATCCCTTTTGCGACGATATGTGGCAGATGAATCACACATTTTACATCCATCTGAAGTTCAACTTGAATCGGATTTGTCTTAAGTGGAGCGACCAGTTCAGATTCTCGATCGCAAATATAAGGTGTTGCGGAATAAGATCATTCCTCTTGTCTTAGTTCAGTGGCAGCGTAGAGGCACTGAAGAAGCCACTTGGGAGCTAGAGAGTCGTATGCGTTCGGAGCATCCAGAGCTCTTTTGAGTTGTACTGTAGTTGTACTATGGATGTATGTATGTTTTCCGTTGTAATCCAATTATCAGTTGTGTTTGGCAACAATTGAGATGTAATAACAATGTTGTTATTTCAGTTTTGTTCATCCTATAAACTTGATTTCGAGGACGAAATCTTTTAAGGGGGGGAGAATGTAGTAACCCGATTCCTAATTTGAGTTAATTATCGGATTAATTATATTTTCGGTGGGATCGGAAGGACCGAACAAGTTCGGATCGTCCGATGAGTTCGGATCGTCCGATGAGTTCGGATCGTCCGAGCCAGTGTCGGACCGTCCGAGACAGGTGGCTGGACACGTGGAAGGGTTCTGGACACGTGGTAAGGTTCGGATCATCCGATTGGGGTTCGGATCGTCCGAGACAGGTGGCTGTACTCGTGGAAGTCATGCAAGGATCGGATCGTCCGATCAGAGTTCGGACCGTCCGAAGTGTGCCGGATCGGAGCTTCCGAAATGGTTCGGATCGTCCGAACATTGGCTATAAATAGAGGCGCGAGGCTTCATTTGTGACTCGCCAATTCAGAGAGTTCCATAGCATTTCAGTCGTTTCTGTGAGATTCTAGTCTTTTTCCGAGATTCGGGCACTAGCGGGGAGCTGCTGGTCTTGTAGCGGAGCTGTGCTCTAGTTGGGAGCTAGCGGCATCAGTGGGCTAGCGACGGACGAAGGTTTGGAATTGTATCAGTATTATCTCAGGATTATCTAGTTAAGTCTGGTAGATAAGTTTTAGTGATGGTTTTCACTTGATGAATAGGCTTGGACTAGACCTGTTGTCTGGTTATTCCAGTGGATTAGGATTGCTGTGATAGAGGTACGAAAGTACTATCCGAGATATCCTGGTTGAGTATACATTCTTATATGTGTTGCATGATTATGTGGTGCATTGATATATGTCATATGATGCATGCTATTATGTCACGTTTATTACTGCATGTTGCATTTCATGTTGAGCCGTATCTCCTTCGAGATAGCCTTTACTGTTGAGCTGTATCTCTTTCGAGATAAGCTATATATCTTGTGGGGCCGCTCAGCCCTGTCTTGTCTTGTGGACGCATGGACACCGAGAGTACACAGTGGCCGACGGGTCGGGAGGGCTTCGGTGATCCGGGACATTTTAGGTCCACGTCTGTTCTTGCAGTGGATGCAGTGACCCAGAGGTAGTACCGCGCGGCACTATCCACTTGGCGCCTCTAGACTGAGCATTTTGAGATCCTTTGTTACTCCTGTTTCTTGACTACCCTGGTATCATATCATAGCATGTGCATTTCATATAGGCTTGTATACTCATACTTTTGTACTGGGCATTCTTATCGCTCACGTCCTCGGTTTTGTTTATCTTGGACACCCCATTTCCTCGGGGCAGGCCTCAGGTTGGATGGCTCAGGAGGAGGAGGACGTTGAGTAGCCGGTGGAATTATTTATTCAGTACTCTTTGATTCGATATGGTTGTACCGTATACTTTCTTTTCATTCTGAGTTGTTATGGATTTTCGATGGGGTTGTATAACTATCATTTGTTGACCTTTTCCGCTATTATCTCTGATTGTTATTAATTAAGTTAATTGCATGCTTAGTTCTCAACTAGTAGGTGATTCTGGAACGGGTCACTACAATCCATCAGTTGGTATCAGAGCAGGTTGTTCTAAGAAGAACATTTGAAGAAAACTGTGTTTTAAAAAGTATTAATCTGAAATAGTGTTAAAAGTTATTTGAAAATGTTTTATACGATTTTCAAAACTATTTGAAAATATTTATATATCGCTCTTTGGTAAAGAATTGAGAGGATTGGTCCTGCAATTTTTGTTATGGCCACTTCTCCAATTTCCTAACTTTGGAGCTTTTAATCAGCTTGCAGGGGACTGAGGAACATCTGCAAAGATGAACAACTGAATTGCTCACTGAACAAGAAATCAGTTGCAAACCTACCAAGTCAGTTGTTCTTCAGACGAAACTCATCTATGTTGGGATGTTGGTCGATTTAATCACCACCTGAACTCCACGTGAGCCTAGTCTGAGTCTTCTCCACCAGTTGGGTAAGCACAGAGGACAAGTTCAAAGCAGTTTTACTCGTTTCTCTAGCAAATTGAACTCACAACTGATGCAGCAGTTCAAGCAGTCAAGACAACTAGCTGATGGTATATCCAATTCTGTCACAAATACCAATTGATATCTGATGTTGTTTAAAATATGCTATTGTTGTAGCAGTTTTTCCTTTCCCAACTGATGTATGTACTCATCTGTAAATACATGGAAGTTTATTCAAATAAAACATCATGATTATTCAGATATGTCTCTTTGTGATTGAATGGATGCTTTCAGTTATCTTGCCTATGATGCTTGAATGATTCAATGACTAATTAAATAAATCTCAAATACGGGCTTTTATTCAGTTCCTGAGTGGGATCGTTCTTTTTAACTGAAAATATATATTAAAATCCAGTTACTCTCTCAGTCAACTGATAAATACGGTTTTAAATTCTCCCTTTCTTTCTACTCAGTTTTAAAAGAGGATTTTTCTTTTGTATTCAAAATCTCTTTGATTCAGTTGTTAAGGGGGAGCTTTCGACAATTTGAATGTACTAACTCTTAAACTGAATATATTGCGCTTAATTGCTCAAGTTTTGAAACCATCAAAAAGGAGGGGAGATTGTTGGAACTTTTCAAGTTCGCAATCTTGATTTTGAAGATAACAAAACTTGTTAATTGTGTTACTAATGATCTACCATAGTTGTTCAGCATCTAGGATCACTCACGAGATGTTAAACTGAAGACCCAACTGATCTCAAAAAATTAATCAGTCTAATTGGCTACGTCATTTGAGCAGTACAGCTCATTGTCCAGTTGATAGGTGATTCAGCAAGAAAACCTCGGAAGCCTGGCCAGCCGAAGGATTGTTCAACTGATGAAGAAACGCAACTGATCAGTCCAACTGAACGAGTGTGAAATCAGTTGCACTGACGAGTCAACCGATTTCACCAGCTCAACTGAAAGATCAGTTCCAACTTATCAGTTCGAAGCATCAGTTAGAATTTTTCAGTTATAGATGAAGATAAACTCTTTGAAGTGGATTCCAGCTATGCGAGAAGGTAAAAAGCCATTATCCAGTCAAAGGACAATAATGGACGTTGCATCAGAGCATTAAAGACAAAACGCTTCAGAAGGACAGTAAAAAAGACGAGACACTAAGTCCAAGAATTTGATTCAAATACAACGGATACAATAAATGAGTCTCACTGTACGATCAGCTTCTTCCGCCTATATAAAGAGAAGATCGGTGAAGACTCAAACAAGAAGGGAGCACATATATAATACTAGAGAGAAAAGGGCACGCTCAGTTGAATATCAGCTTTCAGAAGCACTTAAGCCTAGAAGGAATTCTTCATAGTTGTATCAGCTTAGTTTAGAAGCCACTTTCCCTCAGTGTTTGAGAACATTCTTCTTCAGTTCTCATACACATACTTACTCTCAAAACCACCCAAAACACTCTAGCACAAAGACGTTAAACTTTTGTATGTGGTCATTCTCACATAGACATTAAAAAAGTGTTGATTGGAAGTTGCTGTTTTCAGTCGTAACTAGGAGTTCAGTTTAGGCAGTGGATAAGTCCTAGCTGAGTGGGCTTGTACAAGTAGTTGTATGAATCAAAGTCTTCTAGTGGATCCTGTCCGTGGAGATAGAAGGGGTGACGTAGGAGAAGTTGAAGTCTCCGAAAATCCATAAACATATCTAGTGTATTTAACTGATTAACTATCATTTAATATTTTTTTGATCAGTCAAGAATGCAAAAACTATTATTTGTTCTTTTAGTTAGTCATTTTACACAATTTAAAATATTTTCTGACATTTCAGCTTTCTTTACAAAGGATTACTTCGAGTTTCTTCTGCTTGGTTTAAAACCAAACTCGATTTAATTCATCGGTGTTAATATTCTTAGAACACGAGCTATTGAAGCTCATTGAAGACTGTTGTGTGTGAAATTCCTTCAAAGGCGCTAGCACACACGATCCATCATGTTCTATTCTCAGATAGTGAAGAGATTGGAGCTTCGGTTATAGAAGTATACGAGGCACGCAGATTTGATAGTGCTACCATTACCGAAGTTCAACATCATCTTGCGGATGGACTGACTATCTTCTCATGGTGCAGTTATAGATTTTTGACAGAGGTCAATGTCTGTCAAACCGCCCAGTGGAAAGATGCTAATTTTTTAGGCATCTGGACATCAGCAGATGCCGCATGTCATTTCCTTCTTGTGTGCAAAGAATCTTATGAGGAGAGGCTGTCAGACGTTTTTTACCAGAATCGTGTCAGTGTCTGAGCCAGTCGAGCATAGGCTAGAGGACATTGATGTGGTCAGGGAGTTTTCCAGTGTTTTCCTTGACGATGTTTCAGGCATCCCACCAGACAGAGAGATGGACTTTTTGATTATGCTAGGCACATTGATATCTAAAGCACCCTACCAGTTAGCACCTGCAAAGATGAAGGAGCTCAAAGATCAGATTCAGGATATGTTAGATAAGGGTTTCATTCGCCCTAGTTTTTCTGCATGGGGCGCACCAGTTCTGTTTGTCAAAAAGAAGGATGGAATCATGCGACTGTGCATTGACTACCGAGAGCTGAACATGGTCACATTCAAGAATAATTATCTGTTGCCGAGGATCGAGGATTTGTTTGATTAGCTGCAGGGAGCATCATTGTTCTCAAAAATAGATCTTCGATCCGGTTACCATCAGCTGAAAGTTAGAGAGACTGACGTGCATAAGACAGCCTTCTGGACGCGTTACGGGCACTATGAGTTTATGGTGATGCCCTTCAGCCTGACGAACGTGCCATCGATCTTCATGGATCTCATGAATCACGTGTTTCAGCCATACTTGGATCAGTTCATCATAGTTTTCATTGACGATATCCCGATCTATTTGAAGAGCAAAGAGGAGCACAGTCAACACTTGAGGATAATATTGCAGACTCTACAGGACAGGCGACTGTATGCCAAGTTCAGTATGTGTGAGTTCTGGCTGGACAGAGTGGCATTCTTGGGCCATATTGTATCTAGATGGTATAGAGGTCGACCCCATTAGGATCGAGGTAGTCAAAAATTGGCTAGTGCCCAAGAGAGTGACAAAGATCCGTAGTTTCTTGGGATTAGCAGGTTACTACCCAAAATTCATCCAGGGTTTCTCTTCTATTGTGGTGCCTATAACCGCCTTGACGAAGAAGAATGCAAAGTTTATCTGAGGACCTGAGTGTCAGGAGAGCTTTGGCAGACTGAAGCTAGCGTTGACCACAACCCCAATACTAGCTGTTGGAACATTTCATGTTCGAAATCTTGATTTTGATGTTAACAAAAGTTGTTATTGTGTTTCTAACATATTTAATCAATTGTGAAGTTATTAACACAAGAAGCAAACTGAATACTGAATTCTGCACAAACTGAATTTCTGGAAAGCTTCAGTATTTTGATGATATCTCTCCACTGGATGATCTAAATGACAATCCGCCAACATTATTGATTAGAAAACGCAATTTGACAAGTCGTATTTCACGTCAATTGGACAAAACCAGATGTTATCAAGGTCTAATTGATCTCTGAATTACCAAAATGATTACACGAAAACAACAATCAGTTGGGTATGAGTAGTTGCGGTATTTTGGTCATATCTCTCCGCTCGGTTATTGGAATGAAGTGATTCAGTATGCTTTGGAAATATAAGAAAATGATCTACAAATCATGTTCATAAGTCAAAATCTGAATCAAAGCTTAAGGTGCTGATAAAGGACATTGAAGCTACTAGTTCTGCACAAACTGGAATCGGCAAGCCTGGTTTCAGCACACCAGCTGAAACTGAACTGAACCAGCAGCTGACCAAATGAACTGAACTGAACCAGCGGCTGACCAACTGAACTAAACCAATAGCGGACCAACTGAAACTGAACTAGACCAACTGAACCAGCTGAACTGAACCGAATCAGCAGCTGAACAACTGAACTGAACTGAACTAGCTGCTGACCAGTTGAACTGAACGACCAGTTGAGTTGACCTTAGTTGACGAGTCAGGAAAATTTCCAGCAAGACAAATTGGACCGTTGCAATTTCAGAAAAGGACAGAAACTTTCGAAACGATCATATTCTTGTGTCTAACGTATATATCATTATTGGGGCTTATTAATACAACATCTAGAAGATCAAACAAGAGCTTTTGAAGAGGTTTCAAAGCATGGGTAGTTAGCATGAAAAAATTAGCTAGTTGAGAGCACAATCCCTTGTGTGAGGATACATTTTATATGTAAACTGTAAAGGATAAATTCCTCACACACAATAACTCACACATACACAAGAGAGTTGAACTTTAAAGATTAGTTCAGTGAGTCTTTACACAAAGACGTAAAACAATGTGTTTGTAGTTTTTGCATATGAGACATTAAAAAATATGCTGATTGTGAGGCGCTGCCTACAATCTTGAGCGCTAGGAGTTCAGTTAGGCATTAGCGTAAGTCCTAAGCTCAGTGGGTTTGTACAAAGAGTTGTATAAATCAAAGTCTTTTAGTAAATCCTTCCCAAGGAGAAGAAGGGGTGACATAGGAGCATTTGAAGTCTCCTAATGTAGAGGCTCGGAATTCGTATTTGAAAATTTGCGAAAAAATATAAAATTTTCTCTTTAAATAAATAAAATTCCTCATTCATAAAATATAATGATAAAAAGATTCAATGTTTAAAATAGCAGCGGAAGTAAATAATGTTTTCAAAATAACAACTTAAAATAATTCAACGAACTAAAACTGAGTTTGGAATAGGTCCTCGGGTTCCTACTACTGTCAACCCAAGATGGCTCACTGCTCCCCGCCGTCGTGCCCGACCTCATCAGTACCTACAACAATCAAGTCTAGTTTGCCTAAAGACTCAGCATGAATATATAGTAGATAACAAGTAAATATATCATAAAAATTTCATGCCGTGTAAAGATATCATATCGTAAAGCGTAACCTGAAAATATCTTGTCATGAGTAATTATAAATACGTGAATAACTGAAAATCGTAACGTAAAATATTTGCTCAATAGAGCCCTGTCATGAAATATCATATCATAATTTTCTGTTGATAATATGTTCTACGCATGTGGCCCATAACATGAACTGAATCATCTGATCAGACTAAACCACAATATACTGGGCGGTAGATATCATCACAGCCTTTGGACTGGATATCCGTACCCATACATGAACATGAACCGGTAAGTAGCCACCGGATGAAGTGATAATCCCATAAGCTGCAATCCCATGAGTGTGAAGTGGCCACAAGACATATCGCATATATCTCAAAAAAAAACTTTTATATTTTATGCACGTAATATAATTAAATATCCTTTATTATTTTACCGAATGAGTTGGATCGTTCCTAGGCTCGCTGCGACCTAAATCTAACATGAGAAACATGCAAATAATTTCAACTTGACCAACATATCAAAAATCGAAATAAAAACGAGACAATTACGCCCAACTAACTTAGTATTCAACCATGGCTTCGTACCGACCCGAACCAACATTTAACCATCATTTAGCCATGATTAAAATACACCTAAAATGATAGAAAATAAATACCAAGGTTTGTAATTCACGAAAAACTGTGCATGGAGGCCAAAATCATGAAACACTTTTTCGAGAGTCACTTTGGCACATTGCACCGTAAATTCTCTTACGACCTCTAAACTTAACCTAATCACAAACGGCCAAAAACATGACCTTTCTAACTTGATGAGGTACTGTCCAGTACAAGGCCATAGGCTAAAGGCCAACCAAGAACTCGAACGAGCCTCTGAACCAAAGCACAAAGTTGCTGTCCAATAAAATACAGCACCAGCTGTTGTGCTTCCTTGAATTGTTTGCAAGGCTAAGGGCCATTGGGGCTTGAACCACCAACCAGAGCCTCTTTCCGACATCCTAAGGTGTGGCTTGAACCATGGTTAAGGGCCCTAGGAGAACCGTAATCCAAGCAACCACCCAAGGCAACCGAAACTGAAACCGAGAACATTCAGCTGGATATCAGCGGCAACTGATTGTATTACTTCTTCGATATTTGCTAGTGATAACTCAGCATCTGTGTATAGTTGAAGACCTTTGGAAGGAGATTGAAGAGCAGAAGGTTACTGTTGAGCATCCTTTGAAGAAGAAGCAGTTACTTGCTCAGTTTGTTCAGCAACTGCTTCCTGGGATGGCTCTGGTTGATGAGTTGTTGGTTCAGCCTACTCTTCTGAGGAAGAAATTTGGGAATTTGTTTGAATAATCAATTCTTGATATGTTTCTCAACTTTTTATCTTCATCTACAAAGATATAAGATCCATGTCCAACTGTTCACAAACTGCTTTGTCATTGAAGGCAGTTGGATAGAGAGGATCATAGTTTTTGCGTAGCTGAGCTATGACCAGAGCCAGATTCTTGGCATGCATTAGATCAAAGAAGTAATTTTTTCTCTCCAGTGCTTGAATAATTGTAGCAGCTTTGATTACTCTCAGGACTATAGTTTCCAAGGCGATGAATTTGTTCAAAATTGATTTCTTCTGCAATCCCTTTGCAAACACATCGGTCCTAAATATGACCCATTCATTGTAGGTTTTCAACTTCGATTCCGAAAACTCATTTACCTCTTCCCATATTAAATCAATATGAGTCTGAATCGGGTTGGTTGGTATGGGCTCTTCAATCATCTTGCCCTTACCTTTAGGGTCAGTGAGTGCGTGAGAAATGCACAGCCTTGAAACAGTTGCATCCACTTTCTCTCTTATCACCACTCCCTTTGGTCTGGAAAAAGGCAGTGCAGATAGGCCGACGATAGTGATTAGTGGTGCTTTGACTCCATCGTGTTTTTGTTTATCACCAGATTCGGTGATAGTCGTCTTTGTGGGAGCAGTTGGAGGCAGTAACTGCTGTTCTGTTGAGGATGAAACTGGAACTGCTGTGATTGGTATTGCACTGATAGGCAGTTCAGCTCAAGTTTGCCTCAATCTGTCAGCAGTGATGGTTTTCAAAGCAGCTACTGGTTTGGTTTTCTGGGTCCTTGGCTTCTTCAAAATTTTTGGAGATGGAGTTTTCTCCGATTCAGTCTGACTGACAATCAGTTTCCTTTTGATTGTCTTTTTCTGAGCCAAGACCTTGGTCTTCTTGACTGGTTTGGGAGCTGCCTGCGTCCTAATCTCCTTCTTGACTTTGAAAAACTGTTTGGATATATGCCCAGCTTGATCTTTGGTGCCCTGAACATTCTTATCAGTGAATACTTTGTATTTGGATGAATTTTCAGAAAAGTCATCACCAAACATCTGTTTTTTAGAATAAAGTTGATCGGCACAGCAAAGCATTTGGACTGTTTTGACTATTGAACCATGTTCTTCAAAATGTTGAACAATATGGTTGACCAGTTCAGCTTGCGTCCATTCCCCAGAGCAGCCATTATCTAAGATTTCTCGAGAGTAAGGACAGCAAAAGAACCTGCTTTAGCTAAAACACTTTTTTCCACTATAATTGCCAACAATTGATATTCATATTTTATCTCTTTCTTGGGGATCAGAAACTTTTATCTTCCTCCCATCGGCAGATAAAAGTGTGAGCATCTCCTCCACATCGGCAGCTTTCACTTTAGAGTAGTGAGAAAGGCCATCAGACGGTAGTTGGAAGATATCGCTAAATATTTCTTCATCAATATTCAGCAACTTGCCGTTGACAGTAGTTGTAATCTTCCCTTCAGCTGAGAGGAAGCCGTTGCTACTAGAAATCCTGAATTTCTTTGGAATAAATTTCTTGAGTAGATGTCCCAAGAAATTTCAGCAAACCAGCTGCTTCCAGCTTCAGAAAGATACTTTGTACGGCTTCGTCCTTAACAGAGAGGATGAAGTCAAAATCAATTGCCATAGCATTTAGCATGTAGGCCGGAACTTGGCTTGCCATTTCTGATTTGAATATCTGTGAAGAAGAAAGAACTTTGTATGTTTGATGAATTCTAAAAACTGAAATGCTCGTAAACAAACTAAAATGAGGCGGCACAATTACTTATGTTTGTGACTGTTCACCTTTTGGACACATGTCAGTACAAGATAAATTTGAATAAAAACGTGTTTACGTGCGGTGAAAACATGAAAAGAGGTCTAATAGACTACGTGAGGCCACATTTCATATTACTATTCAATGAATGACATAAATTAAATGCGTAAATACTTAATGAATAATGGTTTAACCTATTCGATAAGATCAGTTACGTCAGTAATTGAGTGATCAGTTGAAAACTGAATCAGTTCAGTTGAAGACCAATTTACGATTGTCTTATTAGTTAACGAATTATAATCGACATGTAAGGCTCGAGATTATTAGTCCACATTGACGTAACACTCTTAATATATGAGCATGCATGATATATATATATAATGAGGAGTGTTAATTGAAATAAGAATAGGAAATACATGGACAAGAGGGGAAAATCTTCAAATTTGGACAGAACAGTTGGCGCATATGCGCGAAGAGAAGTGGCGCATATGCGCGACTTCTACAGTAGCATCGGTGCATATGCGCGGAAAGAAGTGGCGCATATGCGCGACACCTCCAGCAGCTATGGCGCATATGCGCGAGTTTATTGGCACATATGCGCGGTTCGTCCAGAAGCTTGGGCGCATATGCGCGGAAGGAATGGCGCATATGCGCGAGCTAGTAAATTGTGGAGACCGAGTCTCGCGCATATGCGCGAGTGATTCCGCGCATATGCGCGATACGTGTACTTCAAAGGATTTGCCATGTGTGTGTAGGCATGCAATATATATATAAAATTGTACGAATTCCTTGCCATTTTATCAGCAAACCACCGAGAGAATTCAGAGAGAAGCTTCAAAGTTCTCCTTCACTTCAAATTGTGATTTTGTAAGATTTATACATCGAAACTTAAATCCGATTGCGGTCTTGAACTCCCCTCCGTATTAGCTACAAGGTGATGTAAGTTTTACTCAGTTTCTAGATGATTTGAGATTGAGATGTTTGGGAAATTATAATATGATAGTTATATTGTGTTTTGGATGTATTGAACATGATATATTCGCAAACGGATCAAAGAACGGATGTCATATGCTATTGTTGCGATTTTCTAGCATATTTAGAATTAAGTATGCAGATTTTCAATACTCTCTCATGCTTAGAATGATAATTAGTTATGAATTGTTGGTATATGTTGAGAATGGAATTGACCGGTATCGAGGAATTACGTTGTTATGCCGTCAACTTGTATCAAGACTAGATATAGATGGTATAAATGTCTTGGTTGAGTTAGAATTGATAAAATATGTATCCACATTGCCATTTCAGATTGATATCGGTAAGATTCGTCTTCGAGACTTCGACTACGACCGAGTTGGGCAACGAAAGGTATAAATCATGTTGTTTGGGAAGCCACAACTCAAATAAGACTTTATTTGAGTTTCCCAAACCAAAATCACATACTAGCATTGTTGTATTTGTTGAATCATGTTTATAAATTGTTTATAGAATTATATTCAAATGTTATAAAATGATTATGCTTTGATTATAGAATTGTATTAAGCATATGAGATTATTATGATATTCAGATATGAATATGAGCATGCTTTGTTTACAGACTGATAGGCATTGCATTTAAGATAGGAGAGTCGTTGACAGCCATTGTCAACTATCTAGATGTTCGGTGTATCTCAGCTTAGGAGCAGCCTCGACTCCTATTGCAGCCATAGATACAGCTCAGACCGAAGTCTAGGAATAAGACGTACAGTCACCCCGAGTGGGAGGGTAGGTGACAGCCATTGACGTCTTATTCACACGGGATCCCTAGAGTTATAGTCGAGTCGAGTCTAGACATGATTTGATTCGCATTGCATGTATATACGTTTGTCATTCATAATAGCATGTTTCATGTTTAGATTGATTATATGCATGTATACATGTTTATACTGGGATTTGTTCTCACCGGAGTTTCCGGCTGTTGTTATGTCTGTATGTGTGCATAACAACAGGTGGGGCAGGATCTGGGTCACGCAGAGGATGAGAGACGGACATAGCGTGGTGATCTCGGGCAGAGCAGAAGAAATAATAGTTTTACCAGTGCCTTGTACTATATTTACTTATTAGTTGTTGAGTAGAAATGGAACAAGACATGTTTACACTTTGTGTGTATATGGTTATTGTAAAATAAATAAAGAACTTATGCTTGTTTAATTACATTTGAGTAAACGTAAAAGCGAAAAATTTGACCCACTTTTTATGTTAACGATCCATTGAATCCCAAGAAAAAGAATTAGAGCCCGGGTCACCACAACAGGTGGTATCAGAGCTGTAGGTTCTGTAGACTGAAATAGAGTAGAATGAGCGGGGTAGATCGAGTCATCTTCCTTGCTTTTGTGTGCTAGCATGATTATTGCTTTCCCTATTATGTGTTATATTGTATCTGATGTGATTACAGCATGTAATAGACTGAATCAGAACCGATTCTGGATCAGAGGTAAATGATCCGAGGAGGGCTGAGACGGTTTGTATAGACTATATACTAATCTGTTTGAATATCAGATACATGCCTCCTCGAAGAGCAGCAGTTCCTCTACGACCATTAGCGCCAGAACAGGGGAGCACATCCGGAGATCCTATGGATGTTACGGCGACCCCTATGGAGACGTTACTGAAGCGATTTCAGTCTTTCCGACCACCGACCTTAAAGGGTACAGAAAATGCAATTGATTGTGAAAGCTGGTTGGAGGATATCGAAATGTTATTCGAGTCTCTAGGATACAACGATGAGAAACGAGTGAAACTCATTGGCCATCAACTGCAAGATGTGGCTAAGTATTGGTGGGTGAATATAAGGAAAGCACTAGAACAGCGTGGCACTGAGGTTACATGGAAAGCATTCAAGAGCGAGTTCTATCAGCGATTCTTTCCTGTATCCTACCGTAAAGATAAAGGCGCTGAATTTGCAAACCTGAGGCAAGGGCAATTGAACATTGAAGAGTACGTTGCTAAATTTTCTTCTTTGCTTCGCTTTGCACCCCATGTTTCAGGGAATGATGAGGCCATGGCAGATCAGTTTATAAATGGCCTGAATCCAGATATCTTTACGTTGGTCAATACTGGGAGACCCGATAATTTCTCGGATGCATTGAATCGTGCCAAAGGAGCTGAAGCAGGATTGCTTAGGCAACGGAGTGCTCCGTACGTTGCACCGAGTCCGAGACCGCCACTGCCTCCATCTCAAGTTCCTTCTCCTCGATTCGAAAGTGGTGGTAGCAGTAGTGGACGCAAAGATCAGTTGAAAGCAAAGGGCAAACAGTTTAAAAGGGCAGGGAGCAGTTCTTCGAGCTCCAGCGGGTCAAGACAGAGAGGTTTTGGCCAGAATTTAGAGGTGACGAGTGGATATTGCGGTACTTGTGGAGGTAAGCATGCCACAGAACAATGTCAGGGAGTATTGGGTAAATGTAATATATGTAAGCAACCGGGACATTATGCCAAGGTCTGTCCTCAGAAAAGTGGTGCATCGAGATTTCAGGCTGCAGGGTCGTCTGCCTCAGTGACTCAGCCTGAGAGGCAAGCTTCATCGGTCCATTCCTTTCAGCCACCACCAGCACAGAACCAGCCTCGAGCCAGAGGTGGTCATACTGGGAGTCAGCCTCAGAGACAACAGGCTCAGGTGTTTGCCTTGACTGAAGAGCAAGCACATGATGCCCCAGATGATGTCATTGCAGGTAACTGTTCCCTTTGCGGTTATCCTGCTTATATATTGATAGATACGGGTGCATCGCATACATTCATATCAGAACGATTTGCATTATCGCATTCATTGCCTGTTGAGTCTTTGTTAGATGTCGTGTCTATTACTTCTCCGTTAGGAAGTGGATTAATATCGGTGACTACGGTTAGACATTGCATCTTACAGTTTGAGGGTCATGAAATTGATCTAGATTGCATAGTACTTGGGCTAGCTGACTTTGACTGTATAGTGGGTATTGATATGTTAACAAAGTACAGAGCCACCGTGGATTGTTTTCACAAGATTGTCAGGTTCAGACCAGAAATGGCAGAGGAGTGGAAATTCTACGGTAAGGGTTCCAGATCTCGGATTCCCTTGATTTCGGCTTTGTCCATGAATAAATTATTGCAGAAAGGAGCAGATGGGTTCCTTGTGTATGCTGTAGATGTAAAAAAATCGAGCCCGACATTGGCAGATTTGCCAGTTGTACGGGAGTTTGCAGATGTATTTCCAGAGGAGATTCCGGGGTTACCTCCAGTGAGAGAGGTAGATTTTAGTATTGATTTGATTCCAGGTACCACTCCTATTTCGAGAGCTCCGTATAGGATGGCGCCGATAGAACTGAAGGAATTGAAAACACAGTTGGAAGATCTGCTAGCCAAGGGATATATCAGGCCTAGTGTATCTCCTTGGGGCGCTCCAGTGCTATTTGTGCGAAAGAAAGATGGATCGATGCGGCTGTGTATCGATTACAGGCAATTGAATAAGGCCACGATAAAGAATAAATACCCATTGCCGAGGATTGATGATTTATTTGATCAACTACAGGGATCGTCTGTATATTCCAAGATTGATTTACGATTCGGATATCATCAGCTTCGAGTTCGAGATGTAGACATACCGAAAACATCATTTCGAACCAGGTATGGACATTACGAATTCATTGTTATGCCTTTTGGTTTGACCAATGCTCCGGCGGTATTCATGGGCTTAATGAATCAAATCTTTCAGAGGTATTTGGATGATTTTGTTATTGTCTTTATCGATGATATTCTGGTGTATTCTAAGAACAGGAATGAGCATGCAGAACATCTCAGAATTGTGTTACAAACACTGAGAAATGAGAGATTGTATGCCAAATTGTCAAAGTGCGAATTTTGGTTGAACCAAGTTGTTTTTTTGGGACATATCATATCGGGAGATGGTATCTCCGTAGATCTGAGTAAAGTGGAAGCTGTGATTAGTTGGCCGAGACCGACTTCTGTACCTGAAATACGCAGTTTCATGGGTCTAGCGGGATACTATAGGCGATTCATCCAAGATTTCTCCCGTATGCGAAGCCAATTACACAATTGACACAGAAGAATGCACCATTCCTATGGTCTGAAGAGTGTGAGTCGAGCTTTCTGGAATTGAAGAAAAGGCTGACCAGCGCACCTGTCCTGATATTCCTTCAGGTACAGGTAATTTTGTTGTATATTGTGATGCTTCTCACAGAGGTTTGGGATGTATTCTTATGCAGCGAGGTCATGTGATTGCATATGCCTCAAGACAGTTGAAGACTCACGAGACTCGATATCCCATTCATGATCTTGAATTGGCCGCTATCGTATTTGCACTGAAGATTTGGCGCCATTATCTTTATGGCGAGAAATTCGAGATCTATTCTAACCATAAAAGCTTAAAGTACTTGTTTTCTCAGTCGGAGTTGAATATGCGACAGCGTAGATGGCTTGATCTGTTAAAAGATTTTGATTGTGAGATCAAATATTATCCGGGAAAGTCGAATGCAGCAGCTGATGCCTTGAGTCGAAAGGTATGTGCCTTATCCTTATCGACGATAGGTGTTACAAAACTCGTGGAAAATTGCTGTTTTTCTGGATTAGAATTTGATACAGATAGGAAGCCACTACGACTTGCTGCTATCCAAGTTGAACCAAATTTGATCAGGAGAATAAAAGAAGCACAAAGAACAGATCAGAATGTACAGAAATCGATTCAAATGGTCCGCACAGGACATGTATCAGAATATCAGCTGCGTGAGCATGTGTTGTACGTAAATAACCGTCTTGTTGTGCCGGATGTTTCAGATTTGAGACATCAGATTATGTCTGAAGCACACTGTAGTCGGTTTAGTATTCATCCTGGTGGCCGAAAGATGTACAATGATCTGAAGACACAGTTCTGGTGGAAGCAGATGAAGTCAGACATTGCGGAATTTGTATCTAAATGCTTGAATTGCCAACAAGTGAAGGCCGAGAGGAAGAAACCCGGAGGGTTACTTCAGAGTTTGTCTATTCCTGAATGGAAATGGGACCACATTTCCATGGATTTTGTGACGAAGTTACCCCGATCTTCTCGAGGCTGCGATGCGATTTGGGTCGTTATCGACCGACTGACCAAATCAGCTTGTTTCATTCCATATAGAATGACTTACAGACACGATCAGATGGCGGAGATATATGTTCGAGAGGTAGTCAAATTACATGGTGTGCCAAAGTCTATTGTATCAGATCGTGATCCACGATTTACTTCACACTTCTGGTACAGTTTACAGCAGGCTTTAGGTACGACATTACACCTGAGTACTGCTTACCATCCTCAGATAGACGGACAGTCAGAGCGGACTATCCAGACACTAGAGGATATGTTGAGAGCTGTAGTACTAGACTTTGGTACTAGTTGGCAAGATTCTTTACCTCTTTGTGAATTTTCTTACAATAATAGCTATCAGACGAGCATTGAGATGGCACCGTTTGAAGCTTTATATGGTAAGAAGTGCAGATCTCCGCTATACTGGGATGATATTTCAGAAGTGCAAGAACTGGGTCTAGATATGATTCGTGATATTACTGAGAAGGTGAAAGTTATTCAGAAAAGAATGAAGACAGCACAGGATAGGCAAGCCAAGTACGCCAATATCAGACGTAGACCGTTGGTATTTGAACAAGGAGATAGAGTGTTTTTGAAAATTTCCCCATTCAGAGGCGTTGTCAGATTTGGCAAGCGTGGGAAATTGTCTCCTAGATACATTGGTCCTTACGAGATTCTTGAAAAGATTGGCGATCTAGCTTATCGACTTGCTCTTCCTCCTTCTCTATATGGGATACATGACGTCTTTCATGTATCGATGTTGCGTAAATATATGCCAGATGTTTCTCATGTCATTCAACCTGACGAAGCAGAACTTGATCAGACTTTGAGCTATGTGGAACAACCCATACAGATTCTTGATCGAAAAGAAAAGAAGCTCAGAACGAAGATTATTCCACTTGTGAAAGTCCAATGGAGTCGTCATGGCATCGAGGAAGCGACGTGGGAGACAGAAGCAAATATGCGACAGAAACATCCCGAATTATTTACATGATGTAAGTAAATTTCAGTGTTGATTATATTACTTGTCATGTATGTTTAATAAATGCCTACGATTTCGAGGACGAAATCATTTCTTAGAGGGGGAGAAATGTAAGGCTCGAGATTATTAGTCCACATTGACGTAACACTCTTAATATATGAGCATGCATGATATATATATATAATGAGGAGTGTTAATTGAAATAAGAATAGGAAATACATGGACAAGAGGGGAAAATCTTCAAATTTGGACAGAACAGTTGGCGCATATGCGCGAAGAGAAGTGGCGCATATGCGCGACATCTACAGTAGCATCGGTGCATATGCGCGGAAAGAAGTGGCGCATATGCGCGACACCTCCAGCAGCTATGGCGCATATGCGCGAGTTTATTGGCGCATATGCGCGGTTCGTCCAGAAGCTTGGGCGCATATGCGCGGAAGGAATGGCGCATATGCGCGAGCTAGTAAATTGTGGAGACCGAGTCTCGCGCATATGCGCGAGTGATTCCGCGCATATGCGCGATACGTGTACTTCAAAGGATTTGCCATGTGTGTGTAGGCATGCAATATATATATATAATTGTACGAATTCCTTGCCATTTTATCAGCAAACCACCGAGAGAATTCAGAGAGAAGCTTCAAAGTTCTCCTTCACTTCAAATTGTGATTTTGTAAGATTTATACATCGAAACTTAAATCCGATTGCGGTCTTGAACTCCCCTCCGTATTAGCTACAAGGTGATGTAAGTTTTACTCAGTTTCTAGATGATTTGAGATTGAGATGTTTGGGAAATTATAATATGATAGTTATATTGTGTTTTGGATGTATTGAACATGATATATTCGCAAACGGATCAAAGAACGGATGTCATATGCTATTGTTGCGATTTTCTAGCATATTTAGAATTAAGTATGCAGATTTTCAATACTCTCTCATGCTTAGAATGATAATTAGTTATGAATTGTTGGTATATGTTGAGAACTGGAATTGACCGGTATCGAGGAATTACGTTGTTATGCCGTCAACTTGTATCAAGACTAGATATAGATGGTATAAATGTCTTGGTTGAGTTAGAATTGATAAAATATGTATCCACATTGCCATTTCAGATTGATATCGGTAAGATTCGTCTTCGAGACTTCGACTACGACCGAGTTGGGCAACGAAAGGTATAAATCATGTTGTTTGGGAAGCCACAACTCAAATAAGACTTTATTTGAGTTTCCCAAACCAAAATCACATACTAGCATTGTTGTATTTGTTGAATCATGTTTATAAATTGTTTATAGAATTATATTCAAATGTTATAAAATGATTATGCTTTGATTATAGAATTGTATTAAGCATATGAGATTATTATGATATTCAGATATGAATATTAGCATGCTTTGTTTACAGACTGATAGGCATTGCATTTAAGATAGGAGAGTCGTTGACAGCCATTGTCAACTATCTAGATGTTCGGTGTATCTCAGCTTAGGAGCAGCCTCGACTCCTATTGCAGCCATAGATACAGCTCAGACCGAAGTCTAGGAATAAGACGTACAGTCACCCCGAGTGGGAGGGTAGGTGACAGCCATTGACGTCTTATTCACACGGGATCCCTAGAGTTATAGTCGAGTCGAGTCTAGACATGATTTGATTCGCATTGCATGTATATACGTTTGTCATTCATAATAGCATGTTTCATGTTTAGATTGATTATATGCATGTATACATGTTTATACTGGGATTTGTTCTCACCGGAGTTTCCGGCTGTTGTTATGTCTGTATGTGTGCATAACAACAGGTGGGGCAGGATCTGGGTCACGCAGAGGATGAGAGACGGACATAGCATGGTGATCTCGGGCAGAGCAGAAGAAATAATAGTTTTACCAGTGCCTTGTACTATATTTACTTATTAGTTGTTGAGTAGAAATGGAACAAGACATGTTTACACTTTGTGTGTATATGGTTATTGTAAAATAAATAAAGAACTTATGCTTGTTTAATTACATTTGAGTAAACGTAAAAGCGAAAAATTTGACCCACTTTTTATGTTAACGATCCATTGAATCCCAAGAAAAAGAATTAGAGCCCGGGTCACCACACGACATCCCCCCTAAATAAGTGCATGTAAGAAAGAGAGAGTAAGAGAATCCCAGTCTAGATAAATTAATTACATTTTGTTTACTGATGTCTCTTCGTCTTCTTTTTTTCCTTAAGTTAAGAGTATGTCCATAAATAAGATCAACTTCATTAGATAATAACAGTTAAGCACAGATGGATAGACCAAGCAGTTCCAACAATCCTAATCCTGTAGCAAGACTTCCTCGCGTGGGGAGTTGGAAAAAATACATTGAAGGTTATGTCTTCGAAAGAGTCATCTCCACCTGGACTAAGACACATGATTACAGACTATACAAAAAGATAGATTAGTTGCTACTGAAAAACTGAAGGCAACTGAGATCAAATATAAGAAACGTCTCGACGTCATTCACACTTCAGACCTTGTAACTGATGAATGTCTTTACTACTTGACGCTTATGAAGGAGCAAATGGTGCTGGGAATAATTGCTTCATCAGAAGGCTACGGCAGAGTTGCCTGCAATGAGATGTCTAGTTGGATGTCCCTTTGGTTAGACGCCGTTGAAAGGGAACTGAATCGTGTAATAATAGAAAGATATTATCAATAATATTGCTATTCTGATTCATTGTTGTTTTCTTTCTGCATACTAAATAACTTAAAAGTTAATTAGTGACAGTTAAACAACTATTAACTGACACCTCAATCTGACATAACAATGCAAATAATATTAAGACAAATCAAATAATCCAAGAATATTACGAAAGTAAGTAAACTTAGTATCAGGTAATGGCTCGGTGAAGATGTCAGCTGCTTGTTGTTCAGTTGAAATATACTCCAGCCTGATTGCCTTCTTTAGAGCATGATCTCCAATGAAATGATGTCCGACGTCAATGTGTTTGGTTCTGGAGTGAAGAACTGGATTATAAGTAATTGTGCTTGTATTGTCACAGAAGATTGGTGATTCTTCTGCAATGACTCCATAATCCTTCAGTTGTTGCTGAATTTAGAGCGGTTGAGCGCAACAGCTTCCAGCAGCTAGATATTATGCTTCAGTTGTGGAAGTTGCTATGGATGTTTGCTTTTTGCTGAATCATGAAATCAGTATGTCTCATAGAAATTGACATGTTCCACTGGTGCTTTTACGATCAAGCTTACATCCTGCATAATCTGCATCTGAATAGCCAACTAAATTGAAAGACGAGTCGTTATTTTACCATAAGTACACATTTTGTGTGCCTTTAAGATATTTCAATATGCGTTTGGCAACTGAAAAATGCAATTGTATAGAATTTTCCTGAAATCTAGTACACATGCAAACAACAAATACAATATCAGGACGACTATCAGTTAGGTATAAAAAAGAAACTATTAAACCTCTGTAGAGAGCCATCTCAACTGATATTCCCCCTTCATCTTTATCTAATTTAATCGACGAGCTCATGGGAGTACTTGCAGCTGAACATATCTCCATGCCAAATTTCTTAAGAAGTTCCTTTGTGTATTTGGTCTGACTGATAAAAGTACCAATTTCCAGTTTCTTCACTTGCAAACCGAGAAAGAATGTCAGTTCACCCATCATACTCATCTCAAATTTTTCATGCATTAACTTGACAAATTTCTCACATAATTTGGGGTTAGTTGACCCAAAAATAATATCATCTATATTTGCACAAGTAAAATATGATCATTCTTTGAAAATTTGAACAGAGTCTTATCAACTGATCCAAAAGTAAAATCATAATCAATTAGAAATTTTGAAAGTGTTTCATACCAAGCTCTGGGAGCTTGTTTAAGACCATATAGAGCTTTTTTCAAATGATAAACATGATCAAGAAGAGAATGATTAACAAAACCTAGTGGTTGTTCAACATATACTTCTTCCTGCAACTGAACATTTAAAAATGCTCTGTTGACATCCATTTGATAGACTTAAAGTTTTTGAATGAGGCATAATCAAGGAATATTTTTATTGCTTCCAATCATGAAACTGTTGCATATGTCTTGTGGTAATCTATCCGTTCTTCTTGCCTATATCCTTGTGTTACAATCCTCGCCTTGTGGCGCACAACTGAACCTTCTTTCTTTAGTTTGTTCTTGTAGACTTACTTTGTATCTATAATGGTTTTAGAAATTGGTCTTGGAACTAAGTTCCAGACATTGTTATAGGTAAACTAATTTAGCTCTTCTTGCATAGAATTTATCCAATTAGGGTCAACAAGGGCTTCATCAGTTTTCTTTGGTTCCAGTTGGGAAACAAAAGCTGAATGAATAAATAGATTAATCATTTGATTCCGAGTTCTTACCGGATAAGATGAATTACCTATTACCAATTCTAGTGGATGTGATTTCTTCCATCTTTATTCAGCATAGGTTGGAACGATTTCAGCAACTGGTTCAGTTGGTAACTGAATGTTTTCTTCAGTTTCAGTTGCTGCTACTTCAGTTTGTAATTGAACGTCATCATTTTGCTCCACCAACTGATGATCAGGAACAATTTCTTGTTCAATTGATTGAACTTGTATCTTTGGTTCATGTGTTTGAATAAGATTTCAATTGATATGAACTTCTTCTTTACTATCATCCTCCAAAATTATATCTGTAAAGCAATCAACTGGATCAATTGGCTTATCAGCTAGTACAGATTCATCAAATATAATATGAATTGATTCTTCTACATTCAAAGTGCATTTGTGTTGGAAACTTAATTTCAGAAGTTTGACAAACCGAGTGTATAAAGATTGAACAGACTGATCAAGAAGGCTGAAAAGAACTGCTCTAAAAACACACAAACTATTGGTTGCCTAACTTAGGATTAGTGCGCAGATAAGGCAACTGAACTATGTAGTCGACTGGATGATCAGTTAAAACTGATCAGTTTTACTACAATCAGTTGATAGTTATCCACTACAACAAAAACGCCCTACGACAACGGATTTTATCCGTTGTCGTAGGCCATTTTCTACTGTTGTAACTGAGGGTGTTGTTGAAAGTGTCTTCAACGACAACGGTTTTAAACCGTTGTCTTTTCTTCCAACGACAACGGTTTCACAACGGTGTAAAACCGTTGTATTTTCAACCAAAGACAACGAAAAATGCTATTAAAATTTGCGACGGCATTGAAAACCGTCGCAAAAGAAATCCGTTGTCGTAGGTGCACTTTGCGACGGTTTTCAGAAACCGTCGCTAATATTTTGCGACGGTTATAAAAACCGTCGCCAATTACAGTTGCGACGGAAATCATAAAAAGCTGTCGCTAAATGTAGCGACAGTTGTCATGTGGAAATACCGTCGCTATATTGCGACAGTTTACAGGTCCGTCGCTAATATTTTAGGTAAAATAAAAAAAAATTTTAAGAATTTTATTAATTTGTGTTGTAAATTGGTACAATCTTGTAAGAGATAAAAACTTTATGTGTCGTGAAGTGATAAAATCGTGTGAAAGATAAAATTTTAATTGTTTTGAAATGGTAAAAAAACCGTGTAAGATATAAAAATTTTAAGTGTTGTGGAGTGATAAAATTGTGTAAGAAATAAAAATTTTAAGTGTTATGAAGGTGTAAATGAGAAAATTTTAAGTTTGGGGAAGTCTAGTGGAAGAAAATAGAGTGAATTTGTATGTATTTATAGAGAGTGGTGGAAAAAAATGGAGGGAGAAATAGGCGGGATCGAATTTTTGAAATTTGCGACAGGTATGTGCTAAACCGTCGCTAAATATAGCGACGGTATATTGTATACGTCGCTAATTGGCGACGGGTATTTGTTAAACCGTTGCTAAATACAGCGACATTATATTGTATACGTCGCTAATTTGCGACTGGTGTGTGCTAAACCGTCGCTAATGTGCGACGGCTTTTTCTAAACTGTCGCTATTTTGCGACGGGTATTTTCATAACCGTCGCTAGATATGAGGGACATTTAGGCGGGATTGAATTTTTGAATTTTGCAACGGGTTCGGCTAAACAGTCGCTAATAGCGACGGTTGTGTTTTCTAATACCGTCGCTAATTAACGTTGTGTTTTCTAAAACCCTTGTCCGTTGTTAAAAAATACACGCAAATACTACAAATTATTTTAAAAAAATTCTACGACAACGGTTTTTAAAAACCGTTGTCGTTGCCCAAAAAAAACAAGCTAATAGACAACGGTTATGAAAAACCGTTGTCGTAGGCCAAAAAAAACACGCTAATAGACAACGGTTTTTAAAAACCGTTGTCATAGGCCAAGAAAACACGCTAATAGACAACGGTTTTGATAAACCCGTCGCGAAATTTAGATCGGCGACGGTTTTATTTAAACATGTCGCAATATTTAGCGACGGATATAGAAATGCCGTCGCTAAATATGGATTTGTCTTTTGTTTTCTTGAAAACACGATACATTAGCGACGGGTTATATAAAAGCGTCGCCAAATGTAGATCGGCGACGGAATTTGAATAAAAACCGTCGCTAAATTTTGTTTTAATCCAAAAAAAAAACTCAAAGACAACGGTTTCTAAAAACCGTTGTCGTAGCCCAAAAAAAACACGCTCAACGACAACGGTTTTTAAAAACCGTTGTCGTAGCTAAGAAAAAACACGCACAACGACAACGGGTTTAAAAACCATTGTCGTTGAGCGTGTTTTTTTGTGGGCTACGACAACGGTTTTTAAAAACCGTTGTGGTAGACCATAAAAAACACGGTCATAGACAACGGTTTTTAAAAACCGTTGTCGTAGACATATCAACGACAACGGTTTTTAAGAAACTGTTGTCTTTTAGCGGGTTTTTTAAGCCTACGACAACGGTTTCAGGAGAAACCGTTGTTAAATGACATACCACAACGGTTTTTTGTAAAAACCGTTGTCTTTGATGTGTTGTTGAAAGCCATATTTCTTGTAGTGATCATCTAATTCTATCGGCTGTGTCAAACTGATAAATAGTTTGACACGTCATCAGTTAAGGAATGTAACTATCAACCGACAACTGTACAAAAGCATATTGCAACATGTAGTGAGAATGCCGCATTTCAGCAATGCTACAGTTTACGATTGTCAGAAGGATATTGACGTGGCAAACAACAAATAGAAAGATTCAAACGCATTCATTGTTACCGTTGGAAGCAAGGCCTATAATAGCCAAGAAGAGCAGCTGAGAAGATATAATGAACCAAACTACCAAGTTGTTATTATGCTGAAATCTCCTCATAAGCTTTCTGTTCATATTAAAAAGATTTCAAAAGCCCACACTTAGCATATACATTCATAGCATTCAAGGCTATACATTTGAGTTTACTAGCACAAACACATATCTTTGTAATATTCGATCTTATTAATATTAGTTGTGCCAAGTAGTTTCAGATCAGTTGAGAATAGATAGACTATATTGAAACTAAGAGTTTCAGTTTGGATTTGTTAAGTCCAAAACTAAGGAGATCTGTACAAGTCTTGTATTGATCGAAGTTTTTTAGTGAATATCCTATCTTCTAGATAGAAGGGGTGACGTAGGAGTGATTAAAATGTAACTCCCAATATTCGACGACTGTCCTAACTGTGTCAAGACGGGTCTTTCCAGCATGCTTAATCCTCACTCACATGCACCCCGGGGTAATTTTGTTAAGCGTCTTGACTTGGGGTAATTTTGGAATGGGTGACTCCCTGGGAAGTTTCCAGGGTACGTGGAGTGAGGATATAAGCACACTGGAAAGACCCGTCTTGATACAATGAGGACAGTCGTCGAATCTGGGGCATTACATGAAATCTCCGAACATCCATAAATCATGTGTCTCTTAATTTCGGTTTTATTATATCTGTCAGTCAGTTTATTTCCGCACTTTCATTAGTTAACTGATTGACATTGACATAACAAGATTCCCGAGTTCAATTTATCACTAAACTGACTCATTATTTGAAAAAGTGGTAAAATTGTCAAGTGTTTATTCAACCCCCCCTCTTCTAAACACTCTTTTACCTACCAACCGATCCTATCATATTGTTAAAAACTCTATAATCTTCACTAACTGAAGAATAACCCAAAAATAATCATTATGCAGATTTTACATCAAATGCTTTCAAATGATTTTTGCCAATATCGTGAATAAAACATCTGCAGCCGAATACTTTGAAGTAAGAAACCACACTTTTATCTCCATGTCAGATCTCATATGGCTTTTTTAAATGATTTTTGTTAATCATTAATCTGTTCTGAGTGTAAGATGATGTGTTTACTGCTTCTGCCCAAAATCTTTGAGAAATACCAGAATCAACAAGCATTGTTCTAGCAATTTCTTTAAGGGTTCGATTTCTTCTCTCAGCTACACCATTTTGCTGAGGAGTTCTTGTTGTTGAGAGCTCATTATTGATCCCAGTATTTTCTAAAAGTTGTGAAAGATTTTGATCGATGAATTCAGTCCTTCGATAAGACCTTATTCTGTCAATACCAACTGATTTTTCATTTAATAACCTTTTGAAAAGTTTAATCAGTTGTGCAGCAGTTTTGTCTTTTGATTTAAGAAATATAACCCAAGTAAATCCTGAAAGATCATCAACAATTACCGATGTGTATATCATTCCCCCTAAAATTATGATTGTAATTGGACCAAAAAGATCTATATGCAGAGTGGTTCAACCTTTTATGCCACAACCAGTTTTTAGAAGATTTTGAAGCTATAAAACAAACTGGTGCATTAGGTTGATCAATCCAACTGACTTTTTAAGTATTCCCACAATGATTGCCAGTTAAAATGTTCTCATCAGTTGTGTCTTTAACTGTACAAGTGTGCCTCTTGAACTGAACTGAGAAATTATTGTCGCATAATTGACTAATTCTAATCAAGTTATACTTAAAATTCTCAACTAATAAAACATCTTTAATAATAAAGTTACCATGAATAAACTTACCCTTACCCACAGTTCTACCTTTAAATTTGTCTCCAAAACTAATGTTTGGATCAGTGTATTTGATCAGTTGGGATAGCAAATTTGCATCTCCTATCATACGCCGCGAGCAGCCACTATCCAAATACTAAATTGATTCTTTTGTTGTACCTGTTAGCTGAAATCACACAATATATAATCTTGGTACCCATATGTATTTGGGTCCTAAACTGATTAGTCCTTTAGGAACACACACTTGGATCAGTCTAAATGACTTACCAGTTGTTGTGTTCCAAATTATTTTCCTGGATTGAAACAATATGATTGTTAACCTTTTTCAACTTCTTGTTCACCCCATATCTCTGTTGAACTGGCTTACAATTGTACTAATTGTAATAACCAATCCTAGAGTGCTGACTTTTGTAGCTGGGCCATTTAGATAACCATCTTCGTGAATCATTTGGACTCTCAGGGTTATATCCAATTCCAAACTGCTTAGCCTTGTTCTTATGTTCTATCGGTGTGGGGACCCAGGCTCTAACTCAATTCTTTTTGGGATTAATTGGATCTTTGCTAGAAAATGTGGGTCATAAAAAAAATATCTTTTAATAACATCCTAAACAAATGTATATAAACATGCACAAGGTTTTCATTCATTTTATTTCCAACAACATAAATCCATGTCTTGTTTCATTTCATATATACAAACTAGTGTTCAATACTAACTACAAACCACATGTAGTACATGTCTAGTAAGAAATCACTAGTAATCTTCTTCTACGCCCGTAATCTCCACGCTATCTCGATCTCTCATCTCTGTCGCGACCTAGATCCTGTCCCACCTGTCGTTATGCACACATACAGACACAACAACAGCCGGAAACTCCGGTGAGAACAAATCCCAGTATAAAACATGTATACATGCATGTCATGCAATTTCATAATAAATCATAACATGTTTCGGTAATTATAACACATTAGTGCATACAGATAAAACAATTCGACTCTTACTCTTTAACTCGACTCATATCTAAATCTAGGGATCCCGGTGTGAATAAGACGTCACAGTCTGCCACCTACCCTCCCAATCGGGTTGACGGTACGTCTTATTCCTAGACTTCGGTCCTGTCTGTATCGAATGTCTACAGTCGGAGTCAATTCTGCTCCTTTGCGTCGATACCACCGAACATCTAGAAATTTGGCAAATCTGCCAATGACTCTCCTATCTTAATGCTTGGATATAAATCTATAAACAAAGCATAAACATAACAAAATAAAAACAACAATCTTGTATGTGATTTTGGGAAACTCAAATAAAATCTAATTCGAGTTGTATCTTCCCGAATTCACATGAATTATACCTTCTTGTCGTTCAATCTTTGTCGATGTCGAAGTCTCGATGTCAAAGTTGTCAATACAAATCTGAAATGACATAGTCAATGTGCATTCTATCAATCTCTAGTACACAACAATACGCATAGGAATCAATATTTCATTTCAAGTCATTTCGACGGTATCACGGCGTAGTTTCTCGATACCGATCAACTTAATAACAATCGATACTAAATCACAACTCATAATTAATATCATAAACATTTCAAACTCTGAAAATCTGCAAAACCTCAATCACAATACATGCTTAAAATCATAGTAATAACATATCATATATGTTCTTCGATCCGGTTGTAAATCTACGATCACCATAATCACAAGAACACATAATAACCATCAAAATCTAATTTCCCCAATCTCTCACTTTCAAAACATGCTGAAACTTAATAATACTTTCATCCTTAGATAGTCCTTGATGAGAGGAGCAATAATCTAGCCTCGGATTGAATATCGGATGAATATATCTTGCACAAATCAATTTCTAAAAGAAATGAATCATGAATGAATTCTTGAGGGTCTATCTCGGTTCTTGCTTGGAAGATGCTGAAGAATGACAGCAATACAAAGTTTATATATCACATGCCATGTGTCAACATAATACTTCAAGGTGGATTTCTCGCACAGAGCACTGCGGGTGTGCTTCTTCTCGACCGTGGGTGCGCTTAGCTCTCGGCATACCCTTCCAAATTTTCAAGATCGACGACCGCGGGTGCGGTCCTGTTTTTACCGCGGGTGCAATAACCCTACTGTATCTCATCCAAAATTTTAGAAGCGCCGACCGCGGGTGCCCTACATCAGGGACCGCGGGTGCGGTGACCTTACAGTACCAATACCAAACCCTACTGCCTCCCAACCGCATGTGCGGTATAAAACGAAGCGCGGGTGCGGTCTCCTTTTATTTCTAACTCTAACTTTCTGCCCTTGCACCGCGGGTGCGCTAGAAAATGGAGTGCAGATGCGGTGATTCTTCCATGAAACACCTCATAATCTCGTCTTATCAACCTACAATTCTCGGGCATTACAATCGGCTGATCAATTGGTTTACTTACTTCAAAGATTTCATGTGCCACAGTTGATTTCAGAAAAGTAATGTACTTTCCTTTGTGCTCAGGCAAATTGGGCATTGTACTACTTGCAGAGGTTTCTTCAATTCTATTGAAGCCTAAAGCAGTTTTATCAGTAAATGATTTTTGCGAACTATACAGTTCATCAGAGTAACTGAAGACTTATTCAAAGCTTGAATCAAGTTAATTTGTTTTGAAATCTCATTTCTCAGTTGATGAATCAAGGATTTGTTCTTGATCATCTCAGTTTTTTTGCTTTGCAATCTCCCTTTGTAGACTCAACAGTTCAGCTTACTCATCAGTTTCTGTTTTATTGTCCTTGGGATCGGTTTGCTCAGCTTTGGCTTTTTCAAATAAGCGAGAAAGTTTGTGATACTCATTCTTCATGTCATGTAGACACTCTTTGTTTTCATTGATTCGATAGAAATTCATAATTTTTGGATAAGAAACGAGGGAGATGTGATTTTTATTGTAAACCCGCTCGAGCTGTGAAATTTCTGTATCACAAAACACATCACCCTCTGTTATATCATAATATGCTACTTATAGGTTTGTTTTCTGAAAATGTGTTCAACATATGATTTGTAGCACTCTTTGTTATCTTCAATTTGATAGAAAATTCGTAATTTGCTGATAAGAATTGAGGGAGATATGATTTTTATTGTAAACCTGCTCAAGCTGTGAAATTTCTGTGTCACAAAACCCATCACCCTCTATTATTTCAAATTCTGCAACTTATAGTTTGGTTTTATGGAAATGTGTTCAACTTATGGTTTGTATAAATCTTTGTTATCTTCAATTCGATAGAAAATTCGTAATTATCTGATAAGAAACGAGGGATATATGATTTTTATCGTAAACTTGCTCCAACTGTGAAATTTCTTTGTCACAAAACCCATCACCCTCTATTATTTCAAATTTTGCAACTTATAGTTTGGTTTTATGAAAATGTGTTCAACTTATGGTTTGTATAAATATTTGTTATCTTCAATTCGATAGAAAATTCGTAATTATCTGATAAGAAACGAGGGAGATATGATTTTTATCGTAAACCTGCTTGAGCTGTGAAATTTCTTTGTCACAAAACCCGTCACCCACTGTTATTTCACATTCTGAAACTTATAAGGTGGTTTTATGGAAATGTGTTCAACATATGATTTGTATCACTCCGTGTTATCTTCGATTCGATAGTAAATTCGTAATTTTCTGATAAGAATCGAGGGAGATATGATTTTTATCGTAAACCCGCTCGAGCTGTGAAATTTCTGTGTCACAAAACCCATCATCCTCTGTTATTTCAGATTTTGTTACTTATAGGTTGGTTTTCTGAGAATGTATTCAACTTATGCTTTGTATCAATCTTTGTTATCTTCGATTCGATAGAAAATTCGTAATTTTGTGATACGAAACAAGAGAGATATGATTTTTATCGTAAACCCGCTCGAGCTGTGAAATTTTTGTGTCACAAAACCCGTTACCCACTGTTATTTCACATTCTGCTACTTATAAGTTGGTTTTATGGAAATGTGTTCAACATATGATTTGTATCACTCCGTGTTATCTTCGATTCGATAGTAAATTCGTAATTTTCTGATAAGAATCGAGGGAGATATGATTTTTATCGTAAAATCACTCAAGCTGTTAAATTTGTGTGCATACGCTGGAGATTTCCAGCAACCTTTGGGATTGTTTCATGGGTCATAAGTGGTCTATAATGGGTGTTTTACAGGCTGGTCATGTAAGTTTAAGTCACAATTTAAGTTGGGAAAAATTTGGTTAAGTTTCGAGTTGATTCGGGCTAAAACCGGGACCCAGGTCCAAGTTTTAAAACGAATCGTTTAAGTTTTGAAGCGGGCTCTAGTTTACATCTATGAAATACTTCAAAATAATTTTTGGGATGTTTTTAGGAGTTCGGTAACTTCGGGTCGAAATTTAGAGGTCCAGGGATAAAATGGTCATTTTGGGTTTCGGTGAGATTTTACTCGTGGCAGCGCCCTACAAATTTTTCATGTTTTAAATGTTTATGCATCATGATCAAGATTTTTATGAATTTATGACATGTACGTTGCATGCTTAATTTTAAGGAAAAATTTGCATATGTGCATGATTTTGATAAGTGATAAAAATGACGATGTTTTGAATTATGGGAATTAGTTGTGGCTATCGAAGTATATGTAAATGCTTAAGACCTATATGTAAATGATGATGATGAGGCCTAAGCACAGTGGATGGGTAATCTTGTCACTGATGTCTGTCAGCCGCCGGGTACCGCGGTTCTACGTATGATGGATCCATCGTAAATGATGAAAGATGTATGATAGTCACAAATAATGAACTGAATTTGCTAAAGAAATGATGAATGATAAATGATGAATGATGAACGATGATTTATGATCAGTTGTTTGTCATGTAAGGATTTCAAATGACACGTTTTGTAACACCCTAACCCGTTTTCTTAAAAAAAATAAACTCTAAAATGTGGAAGCTTTAAAAAATAGACTTGGAGGAAAGTATATGCTTTAAAAAATTTAGCAGAGTTTCCCCCTAAAAAAGAACTCACCGCCTATCTCAAGCAATATAACCAATACATCATAAAGATTCCCATAAATAATACATATAGATATACAAAATCAAAAGTATTGCATTTGATTACCAAAATAATTGAGTCAAGTTTAAACTCCAAAAATATCAAGTGGGTTACAACAAAATATATTAGCCAACTCCAACCATTACAAAACAAAATACTTTCTTAACCATCCATAGACAAAATAATCATTTCACATTTCCTCCAAGCTTGGCACTTTTCTTTCTTCCATCTCGACACCCCGCCGTATCAATCTCGGTTACCTGCATCTGCATCTCATGAACATAACTGAAATGAGTTATAAAAACTCAGCAAATAGACCTTTAAATAACATGTACATATACAATAGTGTAAAGAAGGAATCCATACCATTTCTTAACCATAATATGTCATCAGTCAATAAAATGCTTATACAGCAATAATAAGATGGAATCTATAGAACAATTCATTTCTTTTCATTTGTATGGCATTGATAGGTCATCAGTCAATGGTACACATTTACGTCTCAGCCAAAATCAGTCATAGTACATGTCATTATGTTGATCAACTTCAATCAAGTGGGTTTATAATTACAATAGGTAACACCACAATACCATATAACCATCAAGCCATAAAAAAAATTCATTGAATCATTTTATCAAACACGTGGCGTGCGTGCTAAAGAGTTAGCTCATCTTGCTCTTGGCTTCAATTCCATTTCTTTTCAATATAACAATACATACAACATACAAAATCAATGATTTAAAGGAGCAAAAATCAATGGAATCTTCATTTGTCATATTACATAGCACATGAGATGCATTCAAAGAAAGAGTCTACTTACAACCAAATGAACAATGATAGCTCAGCTACTTGGTATACTCCTTAATCTTAGCTCTTGAGGAGAAGAAATTTATAATCTTCAATCAAATTTCAAAGCCTTGTTAAGAGTTGGATTGAGAAGAAAATTGAAGAAACCTAACTTAACAATGGAGAGAAGAGAAAAAGAAGGTAGAAAAATGAGGGAAAAAGTGATACAAAGCCTATTAAAAGCCTTCCAAATCCTCAAAACACGTTTTTGAACATGTGCTATGCGCTGATGCGTGAGTTCCGGCGCATATGCGCACCCCGTAATGCCCAAACACCAAGAACTTCAGCACCTGGCACGAGATCTGGCGCAGGTGCGCACCACATTCTGCCGTAAAATGTGTTTTTAACTTCCAAATTTGCAAAAGTGGTCAACATGAAGGTTTTAGCACTATGTCTTTTCTTGCATCTCAAATTGGCCTCATGTGATTTGAAGGATTGAGTAAAACGTTATGCTCATTCTCCCAACATGTGTCAGTGCAGGAACGGCCGTACACACGACACAGTTCGGGGCACTTTTGGCTCGTCTTCCCTAATGATTTGAACCAAACTCAAAACAAGAACGTTATACCCTTATATCATATCTTTCTAGTGGAAGTGACCTCACATCAATTGGATCAACATTATGCTAAAAACCACAACTACTGCCACATTTTTCCTACCATTTCTGCACTTCCATTAACTATTTAGGTCAAATTCAACCTTCTATTCTACACATCCTGTATCTATTTCATTCTATAACATTCATTACAAATCATAGCATAACGTAAAGCCATGAACCATCACCATAAGATACTGTAATTCGTAATAGAAGAAATGAACGATTGGATATTACAATTCTCCTCCCCTTAAAACAATTATGTCCCCAAAATTTCCTCACGACATAAACAAGTCAGGATAACGTTGCTTCATCTCTTCCTCTGGTTCCCATGTTGCTTCTTCGATGACATGATTACTCCATAACACCTTCACGATACCAATTTCTTTGTTTATAAGCACTTTAACCTTTCGATCCAGTATTTGTACCGGCCGTCCATGATAACTCAAATTTGGCATTAAGTCTAGTGGTTCGTGACGAAGTACACAAATTGGATTCGACACATATTTACGCAGAATTGAGACATTAAATACATTATGTACTTTATCCAAGTCCGGAGGCAAATCCAATCGATAAGCTCGCTCACCAATTCTATCAAGAATCTCGAAAGGTCCAATAAAATGAGGACTCAACTTCCCATTCTTTCCAAATCTCATAACCCCCTCGAGAGGAGCTGTCTTAACAAACACGTGATCACCTTCCTCGAATACCAAAGGCCTTCTTCGACCATCTGCATAGCTTTTCTGTCGAGACTGAGCAGTTTTCATTCTTTATCGAATCAATGCTACAACATCAACCATTTGTTTAACCAACTCTGGTCCTAACATCTTTCTTTCACTTACTTCATCCAAAAATAAAGTTGAACGACAATTTCTCCCATACAAAGCTTCATAGGGTGCCATGACAATCGAGGACTGATAGCTGTTATTATATGTGAATTCCACAAGAGGCATCTTCAAATCCCAACTTCCAGGAAAATCAATAATGTAGGCTTTTAACATGTACTCAAGAATCTGAATAACTCGTTCTGATTGTCCGTCACTGTGAGGATGATAAGCTATGCTTAAGGCCAACTTTGTACCCAAAGCTTTATGCAAACTCTTCCAGAATTCAGATGTAAATCTTGGATCACGATCAGAAACAATTGACACTGGTATCCCATGAAGTCTAACAATCTCTTGGACATAAGCCTCAGCATATTGATTCATCGAATAAGTTGTCTTGACAGGAAGTAAATGTAAAGACTTGGTTAAACGATCAACAATGACCCAAATTGAATTATAACCTTTTTTGCATCCTTGGAAGTCCGACATCAAAGTCCATTGTGGTGTGTTCCCATTTCCAATGAGGTATCGGTAATGACTACAACAATCCTGCAGGTCTTTGGTGCTCAATCTTAACCTGCTGACATGTTAGGTATTCAGAAATATACAATGCAATATCCTTCTTCATACCTGACCACCAGAAGAGTCAACGAAGATCTTGATACATCTTGATATTACTTGGATGTATCGAATATGGTGCGGTATGCGCCTCAATAAAAACATCTTGTCGAATATTATCGCCGGTAGGAACACAAATTCGACCTCTTAAGGTCATCACCCATCACATTTTAAACCAAACTCAGAATTTTGTTTCAGCTCAGCCTTAGATTTCATTTCCAGCAATTTTTTATCATTCTGTTGTCCATCTTTAATCATGTGAGTCAGAGTAGGTCGAATCACCAAATCTGAAAGTCGAGCTATCGTAACTTTCTCGACCAAAGCGATCTCATCCCTTTGAAAGTCCAACAATAAAGGTTTTTGAATCATAGAACTCAACAAAACTCTTGACTTCTGACTCCATGCTTCTACTACTACATTTGCCTTCCCAGGGTGGTAACTAATAGTGCAATCATAATTTTTAACAAGTTCCAACCATCTCCTCTGACGCATGTTCAATTCCTTTTGAGTAAGCAGATATTTAAGGTTTTTATGATCTGAGAAAATCTCACACTTCACTCCATACAAATAATGTCGCCAGATCTTCAAAGCGAATACCACAGCTGCCAACTCAAGATCGTGAGTCGGATAATTCTTTTCATAATCCTTAAGCTGACGGGAAGCATAAGCATTTACCTTAGCACGCTGCATCAATACAACACCAAGTCCTTTCTTAGAAGCATAGGTGAACACTACAAAGTCTTCAACTCCTTCAGGAAGTGACAACATTGGAGCCGATGTCAATTTATCCTTCAACTCCTGAAACTTTGTTGACATTCATTTGTCCATTCAAATTTAACTGTCTTTCTTGTCAATGTGGTCAATGGCAAGGCTATCTTTGAGAACTCGGCTATAAAACGACGATAGTAACCTGCCAAACCAAGAAACCTTCGTACCTCAGAAATTGTCGTAGGAATAATCCATTTCTTCACTGCTTCTATCTTTGTTGGATCTACGGTAATTCCATATTTAGAAACAGTATGGCCTAGGAAAGTCAATTGGTCCAACCAGAACTCGCATTTCTTTAACTTGGAATATAACTGGTTATCCCTCAATTACTGCAACACAGTTCTCAAATGTTCTCGATGAAGTTCTCGAGTCTTCGAATAAACCGGAATATCATCAATAAATTCAATGACGAAACTGTCCAATTAAGGCTTGAAGACTCGATTCATAAGATCCATAAAAACTGACAGCGCATTTGTTAATTCGAAAGACATTACCAGAAATTCATAATGACCATACCTAGTTCAAAAAACAGTCTTAGCTATGTCATCTTCTTTCACTTTAAATTAGTGATATCCCGAACGCATATCAATCTTAGAAAATACCGTTGCCCCTTGTAATTGATCAAAAAAATCATAAATTCGTGGCAAAGGATAATTGCTCTTAATTGTAACTTTGTTAATCTCCTGGAAGTCAATTCACAAACGTAGCTCTTTTTCACAAACAACACTGGTGCCACCATGGTGAAGAACTCGGTCTAATAAAGCCCTTATCTAATAGTTATTGCAATTGGTTCTTTAATTCTTTCATTTCAGTCGGTGCCATTCGATAAGGGGCTTTAGAAATAAGATCAGTATCAGGTACAACATCAATGACAAACTCGACTTCTCTATCGGGTGGCAACCACAGCACATCACCGGCGAAGACATCTGAATACTCTCGAACAATTTCAATATCATTAACATTCACATTATATTCCTTACTCACATCCATTACTGACGCAAGAAATCCTTGACACCCATAACCAACATTTTATTCACCTTCAAGCCAGAAATAAAATAAGTGTGCAGGTAAGTACCTGAACACTTGAAGACCCTGCTGTCACCTTCTTCTGTCGGAAATCACACCGTCTTTTAAACAGAATCTATTACTGCACGATACGATGATAGCCAATTCATTCCCAAAATCACATCAAACTCTATCATAGGAATCACAATCAGATATGTAGAGGCCCGTATTTCGTATTTGTAAATTTACGGAATTATTTAAATTTTTTTTCTAAATAAATAACCTGCCTCATTCATAAAATAAACTGATAAAAGATTTAATGTTTAATGTAACAGCGGAAGCAAATATTGTTTTCAAACCACAACTTAAAAATAATTCATCAAAGAAAAAACTGGAAAGTTTGAGCATAAATCGTAAATGATAAAAATGAGGTCCTCGGGTTCCTACTACTGCCGACCCAAGCTTGCTCACTTGTCCCCGCCCTCGGTCTCGACCTCATCAGTACCTACAACAATCAATTCTAGTGAGTCTAAAGACTCAGCATGTATATATCGTGAATAACAAATAAATATATCATAAAATTTCGCGTAACATAAAAATATCGTATCGTAAAGCGTAAGGTGAAAATCGTGTCATGGATAATTATAAATACGTGGATATCTGAAAATCATACGTAAAAGATTTGCTCAATAGAGCTCTGTCATAACATATCATATCGAAATTTTCTGTAGAGATAATGTTCTAAGCAAGTGGCCCATAACATAACATGAATCGTCTGATCAGACTAAACCACAGTATACTGGGTGGTAGAGATCAACACAACCCTTGGACTGGATGTCCGTCCCCATACATAAACATAAACCGGTCGTAAGTCACCGGGTGAAGCAATCCCATAAGCGTAAGTTGGCCACAAGACATATCGCATATATCTCAAAAATAAATATTTTATATTTTATGCACATAATATAATTATAACCCTGTTTTACCGAATGAGTTGGATCATTCTCAGGCTCGCTGTGACTTAATTCTAACATGAGAAACATGCAAATAATCTTGACTTGACAAAGACTTCATAACCGAACCAAAAACGAGACAATTACGCCCAACAAAGTTAGTATTCACCCATGGCTTCGTACCAACCCGAAACTACATTGAACCATCATTTAGCCATGATTAAGATACTCCAAAATTACAGGAAAACATTCCCCTAGGGCTGTAATACACGAAAATAGTGAATGGATGCCAAAATTGTAAAATGCTCCTTCGAGAGTCACTTTGGCACATTGCACCGTAAATTCTCGTACGACCTACAAACTTAACCAAATCACGAACGGGCAAAACCATGACCTTCCTAACTAAATGAGGTACTGTACAGTCCAAGGCCATGGACTAAAAGCCAACCAAGAACTCGCACGATACCTCTGAACCGCAGCATAGCTGCTGTCCAATTACAGTCGCGGCACTTGTGCTTGCATCGCTTTGTTTACAAGGCTATTGGCCATTGGGGCTTGAACCACCAACCAGAGCCTCTTCCCAACGTCCTAGGAGTTGGCTTGAACCATGGCTAAGGGCTCTAGGCCAACCACAATCCAAGCAACCACCCAAGACAACCCCACGTCCCAACCGAGAACCCATACTGCACGCGTGGGATGTCTTGCTTCATCTAGCTGTCTTGTCTCATTCCAATGGCCATATGATCGACCATGGCATGACATAGACATCATGAGTTATCGTGTGAACCATGGCTAAGGGCTAAAAATCCAACCAAGATTCACACAAACTTCAAAAGCCGAAGTTTCACTAGAAAATCAGAAATATGAAACCGAGGGATATGTGTTGTGTTGTTGAAAAATATCAATGGAACCATGAGCCAAGCCATTGAAAGGTCACTTGGTCACGTCCTAGACATGCTAAGGGAGGGTTCACACCATGGTTACAGGCCCTGGGCCAACCATGATCAAAACTCTCACCTTAGGCAACCAACAAGAAAAATCGAGACTCAAAAGTTGCAACCATGGAGAGTTGATGTCAAGTCTCTTCATCCAGCATGTAGGGGCTTGAAACAATGGACCAACATGAGTCTAACCCACCCTAGTACGTGCCTAGATGCAGCCTTGAGCGCTTGGAACAGAGCCAAACCCTGAAACCACAAAAACAACGCAAAAACCGTGAAGCATGAAGATGGCCGAGAAAACAAATCTGTGCAGAATTCTTCTTTTTCGAAAAGTTGCTATCATTTTCGGTTGTTTCATGAATCAAGGACGTATAATTGTTTCAAAATATATATAAGGACTTGATTGAAGAGAAAAGAAATGTATAAACATGCCTGGAATTTCTTTTCGAAAGAAACAAATAAATTACGACGAACGCGGCGCGGCGGAGACGGAGTTCCTTTTCTTTTCTTATTTTTCTCTCTTATCTCTTGTTGAAGGCTCGCGATTTTTGATACTGATTATGCTCTGAAATTTGAAGGTAAGGAGAGGAGAAATATGTTATGGAATGAAGAGGAGGCTACTAGGAAATAAAAGAGTCAAGAGTGCTTTGGAGGGAAGTTTCAATTGAGGACATGGAATGACAAAGGGAATGATTCTCTTCCCTTCTATGTTGCTCGATTTTTAGGGATTAGATAGGCTAATTTAGTGATTTAATTAGGTGTAAGAAAGTGCTTAATTAATAATTATTGATGAATTAAATTGAAGGAATTAATCATACCAAGGAAAGGAATAATGAATGATATCAAAATGGAGAGTTGCTAAACTTAATTAAGTCTACCATGGGGTGGCCGAAATCTTGAAATAAAATGGAGGTAAATATTGCTTAATTATTGAATTTTAACCCTTTAAAATTTTAAACACTTATTATGTATTTTAGTGAAATAATAAATTAATTTGGGATAGTAATTTTCTTGCATGCATGGCTAATTTTTAAAATAAATTACTAACATATTAAGTTACAATTTTTTTAAATAAAATAAGCCTAGATTAACTTATCTCAATTGGTCACACATTTTAATTTATACTTTTAATTAATTATTGGTCATAAAATAACTTATTTACTATTTAACTCCAATTAATTAAATAAATCTTTAAACATTCTTTTACTTAAAATAAATTATTCTTTAACTTAAATTAAGTTTAGGAATATTTTCTTATAATTAAATTTTATCTCAATACTCCAACTCCAGTCCGACCTCGTGTATTTAACTGAAAAGGTAAAACTAAACTTGTACGATTTAAAATAAATTATCATGACTTAACAAGTTTTAAAATGAATTAAACACTCCATAAATATATAAATTTTTTTTAATTTAAATAATAGCAATTATGCATGGCTTATACGTAGTCTGATTTATCGGGTTCTACAACTCTCCCCCCTTCAAAGAAATTTCGTCCTCGAAATTAAAACTTACCGAATAACTCAGGATACCGACTCCTCATCTCTGGCTCAGGTTCCCACTAGCTTCCTCCTCCGAATGATTAACCCATTTGACCTTCACTAGCTTGATCAGTTTGTTCCGAAGCTTCGTCTCCTGTCTGTCTAAGATCTGCTGTAATGCCCGAGAATTTAATTACCGTAATCTGAAATGATTTGGATATGATTCCTGTAATCGGAGATTAATTCGGAATGATTTATTGAATTAATCAAGATAATTATAGACGGGACGCGTTCTTGTTAGATTTTGAAAGGAAGAATATTGCGTGTGCGTGACTCGAAGGTCTCGCGCATATGCGCGAGAAGTGTACGCGCATATGCGCGAGCCATGCGAGAAGCCAAGGGAGAAATCCAGAAAGTTTGGCGCACATGCGCGGTGTAAGTGCGCGCACATGCGCGGCAAGGCCAGAACCAGTGGCGCATATGCGCGAGTAGAGTGGCGCATATGCGCGGGAGGGCCAGAAGGGGTGGCGCATATGCACGGAATTAATGGCGCATATGCGCGAGTAGCATTTTCGTCGAGACAGTAGGTCTCGCGCATATGCGCGAGTAGTGGCCGCGCATATGCGCGAGACGTGCTGCGTGAAGAAGTACGCCACTTGTCTTGCATGCATGAAACATATATATATATATATATATATATATATATATATATATATGTATGTAAAGAATCGACATTCTCAGAATTTCTGGAGAGAAGAAATCTGTTTTGAGGGAAAAAGCTTCGTTCTTATTTTCTTAAATTGATTTGCGAGTAAACCGTCTATCTGAATTGAAATCCGACTTCGGTACTGTGTTACTATCAACGCAGGATACACAAGGATGTAAGTTTCATTACGTTTAGACAAGATTTGAATTTATGATGTTGTTAGAATTGAATATAATTCAAATATGGTGTTTCTGCTACTGTAGACATCGTATAATTGAAGTCAGATTGAAGAACAAATTGTTTATGTATTTGTTATGATTTTCAGAGTTGATTTGACTGAGATTTTATATCAGATTCGTATTGTTATGGAGATTATCATTTGTATCAGTATTGATTTCGAAGTCTGGTATTATATTTGTGATGTTTAGACTGACGGGGTTATCGAGACAGTATTGTTATGCCGTCGAAACATCAGTTGGTACAGATTGATCAGATTCAGTATTGGTTTCTGTTATCTTGTGATATGGTTGATATGAATCAGATTGTAGCTTATTCAGATATTGACCAGACAGATTTTGAATTGGATTATACACTGATACAGTGTGTTGATTATTGCCATTTCAGATCAGATATGGACAAATTCGACTTCGAGACTTCGTCTTCATCAGACGGGGACGACAAAGGTATAATTCATGTGATATTCGGGAAGAACCACTCAATTGAGATCGCGTTGAGTTGCCCACTAAATCACATACTATACTCTTGTTATGTTTTTATATGATTATGCTATGATTATAGATTGTTATTCATGCATTAAGATAGGACAGTCTGGAGATCAGGCAGACTCTAGACGTTCGGCGATATCTCAGCTCTGGGGAAGATCACCGCCCCTTTGTAGATGTGGATACAGATCAGGCCGAAGTCTAGGAATAAGACGTACAGTCGCCCCGAGTGGTTGGGTAGGTGACAGCCAGTGACGTCTTATTCACCCCGGGATCCCTAGAGTTATAGTTGAGTCGAGTCTAGACATGATTTGATTAGGACTGCATGCTCATATGGATGTGGCTCCTAGATCATGGGACCCATCGTTATTGCTTCCAGTTGTGCTAGCATGTCTTTATGATTTAGATTGGTTATATGCATGTTTAGCTGATTTGAAGTGCATGCTTATTGTGATTAGATTTCATAGCTTATGAAATCTAATGTTTTGATTTTATTCGTGACAGCATGTTTCATGAATTATTTTATGTATATACATGTTTACCATGTTTTATACTGGGATTTATTCTCACTGGAGTTATCCGGCTGTTGTCTTGTTTTGTATGTGTGCATGACAACAGGTGGGGCTAGATCAGGGTCAAGATGATGATGAGAGAAGACGAGTGTAGCGCGGTGATTCCGGACTTACAGTAGACTTGGTTGTATTACTGGACTTTAGTAGTTGAACCTTAAATTAGCTTGTTGTACTTTAATACTGAAATGTATTTTATACAGACATGTATAGTAGTTAGATTCCATTACCTTCCGCAGTTATATCTTAATACGAAAAATTTTTAGACCCTGTTTTATCTTAATTGATAATTAAATCCCAAAGATGATTAGCGTCCGGGTCCCCACAACAGGTGGTATCAGAGCCGATAGTTCCTTTAGAGATAGATCCTTTAGATTGAGATAGTAAGAACTGATAGATCTTTTAGACTGACTTAGATTAAGATAGAAGAGAATGAGCGGGGTAGAGGAATTTTCTTTCCTTGCATGTCTGTGCTAGCATGATATTGATTTTCATGTTGATTGACATTGTGATGCTAGCATGAGACTATATGTTACTGCTTTAAGATACATGTTTACCTGATTATATGATTTGAATTGGTATTATGTATTCTTAAATATAAATCAGATCGGATTCATGATCAGCAGTAAGATGATCATGATCAGAAAAGATTGGCACAGATTTTTATTATTGGGTTACTAATGTGTGTGGTAATCAGATGTACCTCCCCGAAGGATTTTGGAAACAGGCAGTACTTCGTATGATCAGTCATACATACCAGAACCGCAGAGAGATATGTCAGCGACTCCGATGGAAACCAAGTTGGCAGAATTTCAGTTATTTCAGCCGCCGATTCTGAGTGGTACAGAGACGTCTGAAACGTGTCAGCACTGGGTTGAGGACATAGAGATATTGTTTGATCTACTGGATTGTACAGATGACCAAAGAGTTAAATTGGTATTTCACCAATTACAAGAGGCTGCTAGAAGTTGGTGGATTACAATCAAAAGAGTATTAGGACTACGTGGTACTGTGATCACGTGGGAAGTCTTCAAGACTGAATTCTATCAAATATTTTTCTCCGCCTCGTACCGAGAAGACAAGAAAGCAGAATTTGAGAATTTAAGTCAAGGTCAATTGAATATAGATGATTATGCTGCTAAATTTTCTACTCTGTTGCGTTTTGCTCCTCATATGGCTAGGGATGATGAAGCTGTAGTGAATCAATTCATTAGAGGATTGAATTCGGAGATAGTTGCATTCATGAATCTACAGCGACCCTATCACTTTGCTGATGTCTTGAGTAAAGCAAAGAGAGCAGAAAAGAGTTTGATTCGACAATTAACGAGGTTGTGTGTGAAGCAACCCCAGACACCACAATCCCCTTCGAGATTTGAACGTGGCAGCACGAGTGGAAAGCAAGATGTGCTGAAAGCTCGGAAGAAACAGTTCAAGAAGTTAGGCAGTGGTTCCTCCAGTTCCAGTGGTTCCAGTCCGAGTTATACTGGAGTCTATTGCGCTAGGTGTGGAGGGAGACATCCCACCGAACAATGCCAGGGAGTGACTGGTAGATGCAATATCTGCGGACAGCATGGGCATTTTGCTAGAATGTGTCCTCAGAAGGGTTCCCAAAGATTCCCGGGAGCAGGACCATCGGGTGGCAATGCGTGAAAAACAGACCCAGTAGTTACAACAGGTACCATTCTTTATGATTATATTGCATACGTATTGATATATACTAATGCATTCGTTATGAGTATCTGTGAATGAGTAGTATGGAGATATGCTGTATCTGTTGGGTCTGTGTATACTGTAGTATTGATTCCTTGGCTGTTGAGGAATATGTTGATATCAGAAATTCTGTGACATATTATATACTACAGGTAGATGAGGATGGGACTGGATTAGATTATAATGTACTTGTAACTATCTGATTGGATTGCATTATTGACATGAATATGCTGAACAAGTACCGAAATATTGTAGCATGTGTTCCAGAAATAGTAAGATTAAGACCAGATCTAGTTGATAAATGAGGATTTTCGATCCAGAAGTCCTCAGAAAATTGTAGGGTTTAGGACTCGATTATTACAGAAAGGAACAGATGGCATCCTTATGTATTCAGTAGATCCACTGAAATCAAGTCTAAAATTTGATAGTAAGATAATAGTTAACTGGTGTTGCTTAGATAAGATGTCAGATGGGTTCTCTATCAGAGAGAATTGAAAGAAGTGACAGATTAGAGTATGGGCTAAAGAATCCAGTTGATTGTGTATTTCTCTTGAAGACATTTTAGTTCTGTTTCTAGATTGACAGATTATGTGTTCAGGGGTATTTTGAAAGGATTATGCTTGTTATATCTATGATTCCGGGATATATCCACAGCATCTGATTGTTTATATTGAATATTTGAAGACTGGGTTAAATATTCCGAGAACTGTGATTATGGTATACAGCAATGGGTCAGGTAGGAATCCGGTATACAGTTATTGATACAGGTTTATATTCAGACTATGCGGTATCAGGAATGTCAAAATTAGCAGAATGTTAAAGATGTCAGAACTTTATTAGCTGGTTTGAGCAGATTGTCTTCTTCTGATTTTCTTATTCTTGTATTGATGTATATCTGCTGAGTATTGTTATTGTTCTAAATCAGTATTTGAGACATCTTATATTGTTTGGGAGTATATTCTATTGGCAGATGAAATATAGCAGTTGATCTGGACAGTATGAAGATTGGTCAGCCAGCTAGAATCTATTATGTTATGAGTTTCGTAAACTCACTAGATCAGCATAGGATATTTCTATTCTGAGTTTGATTTGATGTTATTGTAATTATTATTCAGTGTGTGATACTATGCAGTTCCAATTGTATCAGAGTTGTTTGTGGAAAATACTGTAGTTCCGAATGGTGATCAGAATTTTCAGACCTGTATTTTGTTGATCTGATCAATATAACATCTATATGATTTTGTGTTTGCTATGGGTTTGGTTATTGTGTGATATCAGAATGTTTCAGAATTGTTTTCAGCTTTTGATATGGATAGTCAGAGCCGAATGCAAGGTAGGTATTTTTCATTATTTTATATTAATAACTATTTGTTTATACCGGATAGTTCGAATCTGAAGTCTCAAGTAGTGTCAGAAATGCACCGTAGGGGATTCAGTTTTACTTCAGATGATTTAGAATGTATGATATTCGAACAGATAGTGTTGGTATAGACAGATGAGATCAGTTGGGACAGCAATTTATGTTGTAAGGTTGGTAGAAATGGTACTGATATGCCTGAATCGCTAACAAAAGAAGCCAGGAAGCTAGGAATCAGAAGATGATTACCGACATAGTATATTCCTGAATAGAAATGGGAGTACATTTCTATTACTTTTGTGATAAAAATTTCCGCTATTTTCTTCAGATAGAGATATGAGATAATTGTGATTGATAGATTGTTCAATCTATATCTAGTAGTTTGTATAAGATAATGTACAAATAGAACTATATGACAGAGATCACTGTCAAAGAAATAATTCGATTGATGTGATTGTGATGAAGTTTGCACTGGTAATAAATTATCTCATATCATAAGCGTTTGCTCTCAGACTTGTTACAGATTGACAGGTAGTCAGCATGTAGTAGTTAGATATTGAAAGATATTGATAGAACTCTAGTGCTGGATGTTAGCACTAGTTATCAAGATAATTCAAAATGGATAGATGTAGGAAACCAATGTCGGATGGTGACGATTGGTATTTGAAACCGAAGATGGAATAGGTCCTTGATTGGAATAAAAAGATGGAATAGCAACTACAGGTGGTATTGCTTTGTTATGGATTGCAATTGGCGTATACGGGTGTTGTATAGCCAGTAATATGGGATTGATTCGGTTAGTGAAATGAGTTGGATGTAAACTCTGTTTTACAGTTCTTCTGATAGATATGGTTTGATGATTGGTGAGTTCGAGGACGAACTCAGATCTAAGAGGGGGAGAAATGTAATGCCCGAGAATTTAATTACCGTAATCTGAAATGATTTGGATATGATTCTTGTACTCGGAGATTAATTCGGAATGATTTATTGAATTAATGAAGATAATTATAGACGGGACGCGTTCTTGTTAGATTTTGAAAGGAAGAATATTGCGTGTGCGTGACTCGAAGGTCTCGCGCATATGCGCGAGAAGTGTACGCGCATATGCGCGAGCCATGCGAGAAGCCAAGGGAGAAATCCAGAAAGTTTGGCGCACATGCGCGGTGTAAGTGCGTGCACATGCGCGGCAAGGCCAGAACCAGTGGCGCATATGCGCGAGTAGAGTGGCGCATATGCGCGGGAGGGCCAGAAGGGGTGGCGCATATGCGCGGAATTAATGGCGCATATGCGCGAGTAGCATTTTCGCCGAGACAGTAGGTCTCGCGCATATGCGCGAGTAGTGGCCGCGCATATGCGCGAGACGTGCTGCGTGAAGAAGTACGCCACTTGTCTTGCATGCATGAAACATATATATATATATATATATATATATATATATATATATATATATATATATATGTATGTATGTAAAGAATCGACATTCTCAGAATTTCTGGAGAGAAGAAATCGGTTTTGAGGGAAAAAGCTTCGTTCTTATTTTCTTAAATTGATTTGCGAGTAAACCGTCTATCTGAATTGAAATCCGACTTCGGTACTGTGTTACTATCAACGCAGGATACACAAGGATGTAAGTTTCATTACGTTTAGACAAGATTTGAATTTATGATGTTGTTAGAATTGAATATAATTCACATATGGTGTTTCTGCTACTGTAGACATCGTATAATTGAAGTCAGATTGAAGAACAGATTGTTTATGTATTTGTTATAATTTTCAGAGTTGATTTGACTGAGATTTTATATCAGATTCGTATTGTTATGGAGATTATCATTTGTATCAGTATTGATTTCGAAGTCTGGTATTATATTTGTGATGTTTAGACTGACGGGGTTATCGAGACAGTATTGTTATGCCGTCGAAACATCAGTTGGTACAGATTGATCAGATTCAGTATTGGTTTCTGTTATCTTGTGATATGGTTGATATGAATCAGATTGTAGCTTATTCAGATATTGACCAGACAGATTTTGAATTGGATTATACACTGATACAGTGTATTGATTATTGCCATTTCAGATCAGATATGGACAAATTCGACTTCGAGACTTCAGTCTTCATCAGACGGGGACGACAAAGGTATAATTCATGTGATATTCGGGAAGAACCACTCAATTGGGATCGCGTTGAGTTGCCCACTAAATCACATACTATACTCTTGTTATGTTTTTATATGATTATGCTATGATTATAGATTGTTATTCATGCATTAAGATAGGACAGTCTGGAGATCAGGCAGACTCTAGACGTTCGGCGATATCTCAGCTCTGGGGAAGATCACCGCCCCTTTGTAGATGTGGATACAGATCAGGCCGAAGTCTAGGAATAAGACGTACAGTCGCCCCGAGTGGTTGGGTAGGTGACAGCCAGTGACGTCTTATTCACCCCGGGATCCCTAGAGTTATAGTTGAGTCGAGTCTAGACATGATTTGATTAGGACTGCATGCTCATATGGATGTGGCTCCTAGATCATGGGACCCATCGTTATTGCTTCCAGTTGTGCTAGCATGTCTTTATGATTTAGATTGGTTATATGCATGTTTAGCTGATTTGAAGTGCATTCTTATTGTGATTAGATTTCATAGCTTATGAAATCTAATGTTTTGATTTTATTCGTGACAGCATGTTTCATGAATTATTTTATGTATATACATGTTTACCATGTTTTATACTGGGATTTATTCTCACCGGAGTTATCCGGCTGTTGTCTTGTTTTGTAAGTGTGCATGACAACAGGTGGGGCTAGATCAGGGTCAAGATGATGATGAGAGAAGACGAGTGTAGCGCGGTGATTCCGGACTTACAGTAGACTTGGTTGTATTACTGGACTTTAGTAGTTGAACCTTAAATTAGCTTGTTGTACTTTAATACTGAAATGTATTTTATACAGACATGTATAGTAGTTAGATTCCACTACCTTCCGCAGTTATTTCTTAAAACGAAAAATTTTTAGACCCTGTTTTATCTTAATTGATAATTAAATCCCAAAGATGATTAGCGTCCGGGTCCCCACATCTGCAATGGTCTTTCTTCATAAAACAGGTTTGGAGTGAGCTGCAACGGTTCGAAAATCAAGACATGCGAAGGGTTCGCCATATACTTACTCAGCATAGAGATGTGGAACACATTGTGTACTCCGGTCACATTCGGCGGAAGATCAACACGATAAACTAAGGAGTTGATAAATAAGAATGGAGTAACTATGGTATACTCATATGAGGACATGTTTAGTCCCGAATCACATAGAGATGTGAACCCACTACTAGTTGTATCAATGAACCATTGAGGGTCACACAAGTGCTAACTTTTTAGATCCCATTGAGAAGTAAAATAATTTGCATGGGGAGGTGAAGAGTTGTGAGACAAATTTTTCAATAAACATGGCATGTGTCTCACATACACTTTAACTTTTTTCATACACCAAGAAAAACTTACTCTTATCTCCTTCCCCATGTGATGACCAAAATTTTCATCCTCATTCTCTCAATTTTTTCTTCTACGATTATTGAGGAAAGTTAACCCTTCTCAAAGAAAAATGCTCTAAGTTTTGTAGTAATAAATTAGAGTTGATCTACCTTGTTAGTGGTGGACCTAATTTTGAAGGAAGGAGTCCATTTGAGCAAGAATTGGTGTTGGAAGCTTGTAGATTGTCTACCTTCAAGAGCTAAGTTGTTTACAACTTAGTTGGAGCCAAAACATCAATCTTAGTGATTGATAGATATATTTCTAAAACACTCTATTTATGAAATTTTTGTGTTTTATGGTATTTGTTACACACAATAATGGTGCTCGAATTTCTTGCTTGACAAATATGATTTTTCGAAAATTTTGTTGCGCGCACCCGTAATCGATCCCTTTCAAGTGGTATCATGAGCAATGGTTACTTTTTTGTGTAGCAAATACATGATATTATATTGAGGTCAATTTCTAACCGCATGAGATAATCGTCTCAACAAATCGAAGGCCAAATGGGGCTATTTTTTTCGGCCCTATGTTGTTGCCCATTTCGGGGAGCCCCAGTTTCAGGTAATGAGGCTGCCTGAACCCCCCCCCCCCCCCCCTTTTAGAAAAACATTTTTTTTGTGTGCATGTTGGCCGGAATCCGGTGACGGAGATCCGGCAATAACTGTGACGACTAAGGTTTCCAAAAGGTGTTTTGGAATATCAAACTGTCATGGGCCTTGAGTTGTTGGACCATTAGATGACTAACATAATTTGTGAAATTTAAATGAGTCAAAATATTTTTGGCGAAAATGTCTTATTGGACCCTTAAGTTTAAATCCACAAAATTTGTACATATTTTCTCATAAAATAAATAATTTAAGTTGGACTTTAATTATTTATAGTAAATGGTGATTTACAAGAAATTCTGTTATAAATAAATTAATTAGAAAGTAGACAAAGAAGTTTGTTTAATCGTGGCGGTTAGTGATTGAATCAAGATATATAATATTGGATCAATTTATTATTGTCATAACTACTTGATGATGATGATATGTGATATAATGCAAGAAGGATGATCAAAATCCCAAGCCCCATTTGCTAAGTGTATGCTAGGATATTTTGTGTTGAATGATTGTAATAATTATCAATTTATAATTGGACTTGGTTTATAGTTTGTTCCTACCCTGTAAGGTCCAAATTTAAGACGACGTAATCCAACGGCATGCAAATCTAGGAAATATGAAAAAAAAGGCTAATAAATTGATTTTAATTGCTTAATTGATTATGCGACATACATGATTACTTGTTAAATAGGATTCTATTATCATTATGCATAAAACTGTATTTTAGGGATTATTCAAGTTGTGATCGAGGAACAGAGACCGAGGGCTGAAAAATGTAAAATGTTTTTATTAAATAATTAATTTTAATTATTTAAAATATGAGTGATGCTTTTTCATATTTTTGAAATAAGGAGTTTTGAGGTGATTTTATACGCCGGGACGTAAATTTTATAGGAGTTGGTTTTTCAACAAAAATACGAACTTTTTGGTAACCCGGCTAATAAATTCACAAACTTATTTTAACAAAAATATTTTAATATTTTAATTAAACTCTAATTAAGCACTAAATGGCCTAATGTGTATGCTTAATAGGCCTAAGTTTAATTAAGGATTTAATTACTATTTAATATGTTAAAAATCACCCCAAACCATATACACTAGTCACGCCCCAATTCAGAATTTCGGCACACACAAATTCTCTCCACACTATACACAACACACATCAACAAAGCTTGGGAAGAAAAACTAGAAAAGCTTCAAGAGTTTATCACGCACATGCCCTCCTCGTCATCGTTCTTTGTCGTCAACGGATAATCGTGCGTTTAAAACGCAAAGGCAAGCCATACATCTCCTTTTCTCATCTATTGCATCGTATTATCATTTTAAATATCTTGTGCATTAAAAACATAAAGTTTTTTGGTTTATTTTCGGAATATTGAACATACATGTATTGAATTCATGAATTTTGATCCAAAAACTTGTTCTATACGTATAAACATACATGTATTGAATTCATGAATTTTGATCCAAAAACTTGTTCTATACGTATAAAGGGGCTTCCATGATGTTAAGTATGATCAAGTAAAGTTTTTGCATGATTTAGAGTGCTAGAGACACATCAAACTCACGGCAATCACAAAAGAATCAAACTGAAATCTTTTTTTTTTTTTGCTGTCATGGGGTTCGGTTTTCATGTCTTGGGGGCTTGTCTTGATTCGGCTAGGACTAGGACTAGCCAAGGTCATATGGAGTCATGGGGAGAGTCCTATCCAAGCTAGGAATCCCACCCGAGAAGAGGTGTGATGCGCTGGTGTTGTGCAGCAGCATGCAGGGAGTCAACGGCTGGTTTAAGGGCTCAGTGTGGGCTAGGTCAAGGTTTAAGGGTCCTAGGTGGGTGCACGGCATGCTGGTTCATGGGTTGGGTCGAAGGCTAGGGTCCTAGGCACACCAACTTAGAGTCCTTATGCACTAAGAGTCACGGCCAAGCTTGCAGCTAGAGTGAGGGCTTCTGTTCGAGCCAGGGCCTAGTTCAGGGGGTCACGTGGGTCCTGTAGGGTCCATAGAAGGGTTAGGAAGAGGTTGGCGCAAGGTGGTCGGGCGTGGCTCGACAAAACCGAGAGTTGACTAATGGTTGTCTAGGGTGTGGCTTAGGGTTTCCTTTTTGGGAAATTAATTGAAATATGGCTCACGGGTGTCGAGTCATGGTTCACGAGGGCCAAATAATTATTAAAAGACGAATTTTTAATTTGAGAATTTTATATTAAGATTTGGTTTAATTCGGGATTAAAACGCGTTAATATGTCTCATTTAAAGATTAATTTAAAAGTCATCGATTTATGCCAAATAAAAATATGAGAAAATTCATGTAAGCTTAAATAATTAGTTGGGACATTTTGGAGTCATTGAAATTAAGAAAAAGTCAAAATCGAGGAATTTTAGATCTAAGGGTAAAACTGTCTTTTTACACCTAAAAATTAGTAAACGTCATGACAGTTCTGTGAATGCTGTTTTATATGCTAATTATGATTATTTCAAATGGTTATGAGTTTTTATATGTTATATTATGATTTTTAAATGTCTGGATTTTGATGATTTAAGGTTGAAATTTAGAAGACATGTTGCATGCTTGGTTTAAAAAAAAAATGATATGTTATGCATGATTTTTGTAAAGTGATGAGAATATAAAACGAAGGAGGTGAGGTAATTGTGACTATTGAGGATATGAGGATTTGAGGTAAGAATGGGAATAACATGAGGGAAAAGGCCCCGGAGGGAGCCCATTTATGAGAAAAGGTCCCAGAGGGAGCCCGACGATAGTATTTCCATTCGAACGAGGATAGGCCAAGGCGCAGTTGACCGGTGAGAGTGTTGCTGGTGTCCTCGCTGCCTAGTACTATGCTTATATGTAGATGGATCCATCGACTTTTTGAGGATGAGGAAAGTCACAATTAACGATCTGAATATAACTAAGAAAAAGAAATAGGAAAAATGTTTATGTCATGATAATAGTTTTTATGTTATGTTGGGGAAAAAATGTTAAGGTTTATGTTGGAAACTAGATTCTGGAGTTTGACAACATGAATCAATCAACTGATATGCGCAAACTAGAGTTTGACAACTTGAATCAATCAACTGATATGCGCAAGCAAATTCGGCAACTGAACTGATCGACTGAAATCAACTGACACAATGATACAAAGTAAACTGATCAGTTGGAACTGACAGATAAAACATTCAGCCGAATGTTTTAAAGACTCTCAACTGAATACTTCTCAGGAAACAACAACCGACAAAAAGACATCAGACAGCAACCGAATATGGAAAGTCGCACCTCAATCATTACAGCATAAAACAACGTATTTCGGCTACTGCAATGAAGACGCCGTATTACAATAAATGAAGCAGACAATATCGAAGGAATAATCAAGTGGAAACCAACAGATACAAAGATTCAAATTTATCTCAAGATTACCGTTGGAAATGAAGAGTATAAATATGGCAGAAGAAAAAGAAGAAAGAAGTGACACGATCAAAAAACTTGCTATTACTCTGTCAAAATCTCAGCTCACTCTCACTTGATTTATTCGTAGCAATCAAGGCTACAAATTGAGCACACTAGCACTCTGCAATATTTGTTAATTCAATAGTGCTAAGATTAGTTACGCACAGAGATCATTTTGTAATACTAAGAGTTTCAGTATAGGCAGTGGGTAAGTCCTAACTGAAGTGGGTCTGTACAAGTTTTGTATTGGATCAAAGTCTTTTAGTGAATATCCTATCCTTGGAATAGAAGGGGTGACGTAGGAGTAATTGAATTATCCGAACATCCAGAAACAACTCTTGCATATTTCTTTCAGTTTTGTATTCTATCTTTCTGTCAGTTAATTTCCGCAACTACTCTAGTTTAACTGATTGTTATTGACCAATAAGATTCCGAGATTCAGTTTGTCACCAAACTGAACTCAAATATTCGAAAAGACCAATTTTAATTGGGAGTGTTTATTCAACCCCCCTTCTAAACACTCTTGTTACGACAACCGATCCTATCAAGTGGTATCAGAGCGGTTGAATCTTGTTCTTGAATACTTCTGATCTATAAATCTGCTAGTATGACTTCATTCAATAAAATTCCTATGTTCTCAAGAGAAGATTTCGATGACTGGAAAATCAGAATGCAGGCTCACTTAGCTGCACAGGATGATGACATGTGGTACGTCATAACAGACGGACCCATGAAGATTCTAAAAGCAAACACAACAATTGCCATAACTGAAGGGGCACCACAGAGAATTCAAAAGCCCAGAGAAGAATGGACAACTGAAGACAAAAGGAAAGCTAATCTTGACAATGTGGCCAAAAATACTCTATACAAAACACTGGACAAAGCAACCTTCAACAAAATAAAGATGTGCAGCAAAAGAAATTTGGGAGAACCTGATTCAGTTATATGAAAGGAAATGACCAAACAAAAGAAAATAAACTCTCAGTTGCTGTCCAAAAATTTGACAATATCAAAATGAAGGTTGGAGAATCAATGAATGAATATGATGAAAGGGTGAGCAGTATTGTAAATGAATTAAATGCACTCGGAAAGGTGCATACTAACAAAGAAGTTGCTCTGAAAGTGATGAGAGGTCTTCCAAAGGAATGAGATGTCAAAACTATGGCTATGAGAGAATCTAAAGACTTGAACCAGATCGAAATTCATGAACTATTTGTTGACTTAAAGGCTTATGAATTTGAATTGTAGAACAGAGAAGGGGAACCATCTACTCCTACAACTGCTTTAGCAGCTGTCAGAACTGAGCCAACTAGTTCAGCCGAGAAATCTGCTGATCAGCTAAGCAATGACGCCATGTCGTTATTCATCAAAAAGTTTGGGAGATTCATGAGAAAGAACCAAGGAAACTTTCAGAAGCAATACCAGAGAAATAATTCCAAAGAAGAAACAAATGCTTGCTACAATTGTGGCAAAACATATCATTACATTGCTGACTGTCCTAAACCTAAAAAGGATAGTCAAGGATCAACTGACAGAAGAAAGAAATCACATGAGCATAAGAGAAGACCCAGAGATGATAATAAAACCTACAGAAAGAAACATGAGGTTTTATTAGCTGAAGAGAACAAATCCAAATGGGCAGAAACAGATAGTGACGAATCAGAACCAGAAAGCTCATATAGCTCAAGCGATGAAGAGGAAGTCAAATGTCTAATGGCAAATGATACAGTAGCTGAATCTACAAGCCAACAGGTATTTGATTTCAGTTCAACTGATTTTACAAGAGAAGAACTCATTCTAACATTGCATGAAATGGTAAATGAGTATCAGAAACTTGCATCACTATTTGAAGAAATAAAGTCAAAGCAAAATGATCACATGGACAATAAAACCAAAACTGATGAATCAGTTAATGGGTTGAGTCTAAAAAGGGAAATTGCTGAGTTAAAAGCAGAGAGAAAGAAATATCAGTCACTGATCCAGAAACTGATCCTTGAAAATTCAAAACAGACTGAACTCATTCAATCTTGGAATAAGTCGTCTACAGCATTGAATGAAATGCAAAATTCACAAAAATCAGTTTCTGATAAAACTGGTTTAGGGTTCAGTAATCAAGTAGAAACGCTTTCAAATGATACTCAACCAAAGCTGACAATGAACAAAGGGAAGTACATTCACTTTGTCAAATCAGCAGTGGTACAAGAACAAATTGAGCCAAGTAAACTGATTGAACAACCTACTGAGAAGTTGAACAAAGCTAGAAGATATGGGATTGGCTATAGCCAAAAGCCTTCAACTGATTCACAAAGTGGGCCATCAAAAAGATTTTTCAAAAACTATTCGAATGGCTACGTCAATTACTATAACTGCAAGCCAGTTCAAAAGAGATACAGATTGAACAATCAGTTGAATAAGACTAAAACACAGACTGTATCATCTGTACATTACTCACCAAATACACAAAAGCCGAGAAAAACCATTTGGAATACAGCTACTGGAAAGTCAGTTAGACTAATCCAAGTATGGGTTCCAAAGGGACTAATAAGCTTTGGACCCAAATAGATATGGGTACCAAATCATATTATGTGTGTGATTGCAGGTAGCAGGTACCGATAAAAATTCAATATGGTACTTGGACAGCGGTTGCTCACGACATATGACAGGAGATGGAAGTATGCTATCTCAACTGATCAAATAAAGTGGTCCAAACATTAGTTTCGGAGATAACTCCAAAGGTAAAACCGTGGGTAAGGGTAAGATTATCCATGGTAACTTTACTATTAAAGATGTTCTATTAGTAGAAAATCTGAAGTATAACTTGATTAGTATCAGTCAGTTATGCGACAATGGATTCTCAGTACAATTTGATAAAAACTCATGCTTAGTTAAAACATCAACTGATGAAATCATACTAACTGGCAAACGATGTGGAAACACATATAAAGTTAGTTGGAATGAACAGCCTCATGCACCAGTCTGCTTCATTGCTTCAAAATCATCTCAAAACTGGTTATGGCATAAAAGGTTAAATCATTTAAACTTTAAATCCATCGCTTATCTGAGTAAAATGAACTTGTAACTGGTTTGCCCAAAATAAATTTTTCAAAAGAAAAACTTTGCTCAGCATGTCAGTATGGAAAACAAGTACGATCTTCTTTCAAAAACAAGGGCTGTAAATCTTCATCCAATGCTTAGAACTATTGCACATGAATCTCTTCGGTCCAATACCAGTCATGAGCTTAGGGGGAATGAAATACACCTTGGTGGTCGTAGATGATTTTTCAAGATTTACTTGGGTCATATTTCTTAAATCCAAAGACCATACGGCTGCACAACTGATTAAACTCTTCAAAAGACTTTTAAATGAAAAATCAGTTGGGATTGATCGAATCAGATCTGATCGAGGAACTGAATTCATCAATCAAACACTTTCAAGCTTTCTAGAAAATGCTAGAATCAAGCATGAGCTCTCAGCAGCAAGAACTCTTCAGCAAAACGGTGTTGCTGAGAGAAGAAATCGAACCCTTAAAGAAGCTGCTAGAACAATGCTTGCTGATTCTTGCATTTCTCAAAGATTTTGGGCAGAGGTAGTAAACAATGTATGTTATACTCAGAACAGATCAATGATTAATAAGAATCATATGAAAACACCATATGAGATCTGGCATGGAAGAAAAAGTATAATCACTTACTTCAAAATATTCTGCTGTAGATGTTTTATTCATGATAATGGTAAAAATTACTTAAAAGCATTTGATGCCAAATCTGCAGAAGGAATATTCCTTGGATATTCATCAGTTAGCATAGCTTATAGAGTCTTTAATAAGAAAACCTTAAATGTTGAAGAATCTACGCATGTTGATTTTGATGAAACTGTACTAACTGATAAGCCAACTGATCAAGTTGAGCTAGCCGATCGATTTACAGATATCAGTTTGGAAGGATGATGACAAAGATGAAAGTCATAACAATCAAGATATCCTTCAAACACCAGAACCAGAGATATTAGATCAACTAAATGAGCAGGAAGTGAATGCTGACAATCAGTTATTAAGGCAAACTGATAATATTCAAATACCAACTGACGAGGCATCAACTGAAGCTGAAAATTGCACTCAGATGCCAACTGAAGAAGTTGCCGATGCAACAAATACAGAGTACAGATGGAGAAAATCACATCCACCTCATCTGGTAATAGGAAATCCATCTGATCCAGTAAGAACTCGCAATCAAATGTTAAATTTATTTATTCATTCAGCCTTTGTCTCACAACTGGAACCAAAGAAAACTGATGAAGCTCTTGCTGATCCTAATTGGGTAAATGCTATGCAAGAAGAGCTAAATCAGTTCACTCACAATAACGTCTGGAACTTAGTTCCAAGACCAACTTCAAAAACCATTATAGGTACAAAATGGGTGTACAGGAATAAACTAAACGAGGATGGTTCAGTTATACGCAACAAAGCAAGACTAGTAGCACAAGGATATAAGCAAGAAGAAGGAATTGACTACGATGAGAGATATGCTCCAGTTGCAAGATTGGAAGCAATCAGAATATTTCTTGCTTACGCATCTCACAAAAACTTCAAAGTTTACCAGATGAATGTGAAGAGTGCATTATTAAACGGTCAGTTACAAGAAGAAGTATATATTGAACAACCTCCAGGTTTTGCAAATCATGAACTTCCTGATCATGTATACTATTTGAACAAAGCACTATATGGTCTTAAACAAGCTCCCAGGGCTTGGTACGAAACTCTTTCAAAATTCCTAACTGATCATGATTTTTCAGTCGGATCGGTTGATAAGACCTTGTTCAAATTCACTAAAAATAATCATATTCTATTAGTTCAAATTTATGTTGATGATATAATTTTTGGGTCAACTAACCCCAAATTGTGCGAAAAGTTTGCCAAGTTAATGCAGGATAAGTTTGAAATGAGCATGATGGGTGAACTGACATTCTTTCTTGGACTGCAAGTGAAGCAACTGGAAACTGGTATATTCATTAGTCAAACAAAATATACAACGGAGCTGCTAAAGAAATTTGGTATGGAATCATTTTCAGCCGCAACAACTCCCATGAGCTCATCAGTTAAACTAGATAGAGCTCTGTCATAACATATCATATCGTATCGAAATTTTCTGTAGAGATAATGTTCTAAGCAAATGGCCCATAACATAACATGAATCGTCTGATCAGACTAAACCACAGTATACTGGGTGGTAGAGATCACCACAACCCTTGGACTGGATGTCCGTCCCCATACATAAACATAAGTCGGTCGTAAGTCACCGGGTGAAGCAATCCCATAAGCGTAAGTTGGCCACAAGACATATCGCATATATCTCAAAAATAAATATTTTATATTTTATGCACATAATATAATTATAACCCTGTTTTACCGAATGAGTTGGATCATTCTCAGGCTCGTTGTGACTTAATTCTAACATGAGAAACATGCAAATAATCTTGACTTGACAAAGACTTCATAACCGAACCAAAAACGAGACAATTACGCCCAACAAAGTTAGTATTCACCCATGGCTTCGTACCAACCCGAAACTACATTGAACCATCATTTAGCCATGATTAAGATACTCCAAAATTACAGGAAAACATTCCCCTAGGGCTGTAATACACGAAAATAGTGAATGGATGCCAAAATTGTAAAATGCTCCTTCGAGAGTCACTTTGGCACATTGCACCGTAAATTCTCGTACGACCTACAAACTTAACCAAATCACGAACGGGCAAAACCATGACCTTCCTAACTAAATGAGGTACTGTACAGTCCAAGACCATGGACTAAAAGCCAACCAAGAACTCGCACGATACCTCTGAACCGCAGCATAGCTGCTGTCCAATTACAGTCGCGGCACTTGTGCTTGCATCGCTTTGTTTACGAGGCTATTGGCCATTGGGGCTTGAACCACCAACCAGAGCCTCTTCCCAACGTCCTAGGAGTTGGCTTGAACCATGGCTAAGGGCTCTAGGCCAACTACAATCCAAGCAACCACCCAAGACAACCCCACGTCCCAACCGAGAACCCATACTGCACGCGTGGGATGTCTTGCTTCATCTAGCTGTCTTGTCTCATTCCAATGGCCATATGATCGACCATGGCATGACATAGACATCATGAGTTATCGTGTGAACCATGGCTAAGGGCTAAAAATCCAACCAAGATTCACACAAACTTCAAAAGCCGAAGTTTCACTAGAAAATCAGAAATATGAAACCGAGGGATATGTGTTGTGTTGTTGAAAAATATCAATGGAACCATGAGCCAAGCCATTGAAAGGTCACTTGGTCACGTCCTAGACATGCTAAGGGAGGGTTCACACCATGGTTACAGGCCCTGGGCCAACCATGATCAAAACTCTTACCTTAGGCAACCAACAAGAAAAATCGAGACTCAAAAGTTGCAACCATGGAGAGTTGCTGTCAAGTCTCTTCGTCCAGCATGTAGGGGCTTGAAACAATGGACCAACATGAGTCTAACCCACCCTAGTACGTGCCTAGATGCAGCCTTGAGCGCTTGGAATAGAGCCAAACCCTGAAACCACAAAAACAACGCAAAAACCGTGAAGCATGAAGATGGCCGAGAAAAAAAATCTGTGCAGAATTCTTCTTTTTCGAAAAGTTGCTATCATTTTCGGTTGTTTCATGAATCAAGGACATATAATTGTTTCAAAATATATATAAGGACTTGATTGAAGAGAAAAGAAATGTATAAACATGCTTGGAATTTCTTTTCGAAAGAAACAAATAAATTACGACGAACGCGGCGCGGCGGAGACGGAGTTCCTTTTCTTTTCTTACTTTTCTCTCTTATCTCTTGTTGAAGGCTCGCTATTTTTGCTACTGATCATGCTCTGAAATTCGAAGGTAAGGAGGGGAGAAATATGTTATGGAATGAAGAGGAGGCTACTAGGAAATAAAAGAGTCAAGAATGCTTTGGAGGGAAGTTTCAATTGAGGACATGGAATGACAAAGGGAATGATTCTCTTCTCTTCTATGTTGCTCGATTTTTAGGGATTAGATAGGCTACTTTAGTGATTTAATTAGGTGTAATAAAGTGCTTAATTAATAATTATTGATGAATTAAATTGAAGGAATCAATCATACCAAGGAAAGGAATAATGAATGATATCAAAATGGAGAGTTTCTAAACTTAATTAAGTCTACCATGGGGTGGCCGAAATCTTGAAGTAAAATGGAGGTAAAATATTGCTTAATTATTGAATTTTAACCCTTTAAAATTTTAAACACTTATTATGTATTTTAGTGAAATAATAAATTAATTTGGGATAGTAATTTTCTTGCATGCATGGCTAATTTTTAAAATAAATTACTAACATATTAAGTTACAATTTTTTTAAATAAAATAAGCCTAGATTAACTTATCTCAATTGGTCACACATTTTAATTTAGACTTTTAATTAATTATTGGTCATAAAAGAACTTATTTACTACTTAACTCCAATTAATTAAATAAATCTTTAAACATTCTTTTACTTAAAATAAATTATTCTTTGACTTAAATTAAGTTTAGGAATATTTTCTTATAATTAAATTTTATCTCAATACTCCAACTCCAGTCCGACCTCGTGTATTTAACTGAAAAGGTAAAACTAAACCTCTACGATTTAAAATAAATGATCATGACTTAACAAGTTTTAAAATAAATTAAACACTCCATAAATATATAAAAATTATTTTTAATTTAAATAATAGCAATTATGCATGGCTTATACGTAGTCTGATTTATCGAGTTCTACGACTCTCCCCCCCTTAAAAGAAATTTCGTCCTCGAAATTAAAACTTACCGAATAACTCATGATACCGACTCCTCATCTCTGGCTCAGGTTCCCACGTAGCTTCCTCCTCCGAATGATTAACCCATTTGACCTTCACTAGCTTGATCAGTTTGTTCCGAAGCTTCTTCTCCTGTCTGTCTAAGATCTGCACTGGTCTTTCTTCATAAAACAGGTTTGGAGTGAGCTGCAACGGTTCGAAAATCAAGACATGCGAAGGGTTCGCCATATACTTACTCAGCATAGAGATGTGGAACACATTGTGTACTCCGGCCACATTCGGCGGAAGATCAACACGATAAACTAAGGAGTTGATAAATAAGAATGGAGCAACTATGGTATACTCATATGAGGACATGTTTAGTCCCGAATCACATAGAGATGTGAACCCACTACTAGTTGTATCAATGAACCATTGAGGGTCACACAAGTGCTAACTTTTTAGATCCCATTGAGAAGTAAAATATAATTTGCATGGGGAGGTGAAGAGTTGTGAGACAAATTTTTCAATAAACATGGCATGTGTCTCACATACACTTTAACTTTTTTCATACACAAAGAAAAACTTACTCTTATCTCCTTCCCCATGTGATGACCAAAATTTTCATCCTCATTCTCTCAATTTTTTCTTCTACGATTATTGAGGAAAGTAAACCCTTCTCAAAGAAAAATGCTCTAAGTTTTATAGTACAAAATTAGAGTTGATCTACCTTGTTAGTGGTGGACCTAATTTTGAAGGAAGGAGTCCATTTGAGCAAGAATTGGTGTTGGAAGCTTGTAGATTGTCTACCTTCAAGAGCTAAGTTGTTTACAACTTAGTTGGAGCCAAAACATCAATCTTAGTGATTGATAGTATATTTCTAAAACACTCTATGTATGAAATTTTTGTGTTTTATGGTATTTTTTACACACAATAATGGTGCTCGAATTTCTTGCTTGACAAATATGATTTTTCGATAATTTTGTTGCGCTACCGAGCACCCGTAATCGATCCCTTTCAAGTGGTATCATGAGCAATGGTTACTTTTTTGTGTAGCAAATACATGATATTATATTGAGGTCAATTTCTAACCGCATGAGATAATCGTCGCAACAAATCGAAGGCCAAATGGGGGCTATTTTTTTTGGCCCTATGTATTTGCCCATTTCGAGGAGCCCCAGTTTCAGGTAATGGGACTGCCTGAACCCCCCTCCCTTTTAAAAAAACATTTTTTTTTGTGTGCATGTTGGCCGAATCCGGTGACGGAGATCTGACAATAACTGTGACGACTAAGGTTTCCAAAAGGTGTTTTGGAATATCAAAGTGTCATGGGCCTTGAGTTGTTGGACCATATGATGACTAACATAATTTGTGAAATTTAAATGAGTCAAAATATTTTTGGTGAAAATGTCTTATTGGGCCCTTAAGTTTAAATCCACAAAATTTGTATATATTTTCTCATAAAATAAATAATTGAAGTTGGACTTTAATTATTTATAGTAAATGGTGATTTACAAGAAATTCTATTATAAATAAATTAATTAGAAAGTAGACAAAGAAGTTTGTTTAATCGTGGCGGTTAGTGATTGGATCAAGATATATAATATTGGATCAATTTATTATTGTCATAACTACTTGATGATGATGATATGTGATATAATACAAGAAGGATGATCAAAATCCCAAGCCCCATTTGCTAGGTGTATGCTAGGATATTTTGTGTTGAATGATTGTAATAATTATCAATTTATAATTGGACTTCGTTTATAGTCTGTTCCTACCCTGTAAGGTCCAAATTTAAGACGACGTAATCCAACGGCATGCAAATCTAGGAAATATGAAAAAAAAGGCTAATAAATTGATTTTAATTGCTTAATTGATTATGCAACATACATGATTACATGTTAAATAGGATTCTATTATCATTATGCATAAAACTGTATTTTAGGGATTATTCAAGTTGTGATCGAGGAACAGAGACCGATGACTGAAAAATATAAAATGTTTTTATTAAATAATTAATTTTAATTATTTAAAATATGAGTGATGCTTTTTCATATTTTTGAAAATAAGGAGTTTTGAGGTGATTTTATACGCCGGGACGTAAATTTTATCGGAGTTGGTTTTTCAACAAAAATACGAACTTTTTGGTAGCCCGGCTAATAAATTCACAAACTTATTTTAACAAAAATATTTTAATATTTTAATTAAACTCTAATTAAGCACTAAATGGCCTAATGTGCATGCTTAATAGGCCTAAGTTTAATTAAGGATTTAATTACTATTTAATATGTTAAAAATCACCCCAAACCCTATACACTAGTCACGCCCCAATTCAGAATTTCGGCACACACAAATTCTCTCCACACTATACACAACACACATCAACAAAGCTTGGGAAGAAAAACTAGAAAAGCTTCAAGAGTTTATCAAGCACATGCCCTCCTCGTCATCGTTCTTCGTCGTCAACGGATAATCGTGCGTTTAAAACGCAAAGGCAAGCCATACATATCCTTTTCTCATCTATTGCATCATATTATCATTTTAAATATCTTGTGCATTAAAAACATAAAGTTTTTTGGTTTATTTTCGGAATATTGAACATACATGTACTGAATTCATGAATTTTGATCCAAAAACTTGTTCTATACGTATAAACATACATGTATTGAATTCATGAATTTTGATCCAAAAACTTGTTCTATACGTATAAAGGGGCTTCCATGATGTTAAGTATGATCAAGTAAAGTTTTTGCATGATTTAGAGTCCTAGAGACACATCAAACTCACGGCAATCACAAAAGAATCAAACTGAAATCTTTTTTTTTTTTGCTGTCATGGGGTTCGGTTTCATTGTCTTGGGGGCTTGTCTTGATTCGGCTAGGACTAGGACTAGCCAAGGTCGTATGGAGTCATGGGGAGAGTCCTATCCAAGCTAGGACTCGAGTACAGGGCTCGGGAAGCTAGGAATCCCACCCGAGAAGAGGTGTGATGCGCTGGTGTTGTGTAGCAGCATGCAGGGAGTCAACGGCTGGTTTAAGGGCTCAGTGTGGGCTAGGTCAAGGTGTAAGGGTCCTATGTTGGTGCACGGCATGCTGGTTCATGGGTTGAGTCGAAGGCTAGGGTCCTAGGCACACCAACTTAGAGTCCTTATGCACTAGAAATCACGACCAAGCTTGTAGCTGGAGTGAGGGCTTCTGCTTCGAGCCAGGGCTAGTTCAGGGGGTCACGTGGGTCCTGTAGGGTCCATAGAAGGGTTATGAAGAGGTTGGCTCAAGGTGGTCGGGCGTGGCTCGACAAAACCGAGAGTTGACTAATGGTTGTCTAGGGTGTGGCTTAAGGTTTCCTTTTTGGGAAATTAATTGAAATATGGCTCACGGGTGTCGAGTCATGGTTCACGAGGGCCAAATAATTATTAAAAGACGAATTTTTAAATTTGAGAATTTTATATTAAGGTTTGGTTTAATTCGTGATTAAAACGCGTTAATATGTCTCATTTAAAGATTAATTTAAAAGTCATCGATTTTTGCCAAATAAAAATATGAGAAAATTCATGTCAGCTTAAATAATTAGTTGGGACATTTTGGAGTCTTGAAATTAAGAAAAAGTCAAAATCGAGGAATTTTACATCTAGGGGTAAAACTGTCTTTTTACACCTAAAAATTAGTAAACGTCATGACAGTTCTGTGAATGCTGTTTTATATGCTAATTATGATTATTTCAAATGGTTATGAGTTTTTATATGTTATATTATGATTTTTAAATGTCTGGATTTTGATGATTTAAGGTTGAAATTTAGAAGACATGTTGCATGCTTGGTTTAAAAAAAAAATGATATGTTATGCATGATTTTTGTAAAGTGATGAGAATATAAAACGAAGGAGGTGAGGTAATTGTGACTATTGAGGATATGAGGATTTGAGGTAAGAATGGGAATAACATGAGGGAAAAGGCCCCGGAGGGAGCCCATTTATGAGAAAAGGTCCCAGAGGGAGCCCGACGATAGTATTTCCATTCGAACGAGGATAGGCCAAGGCGCAGTTGACCGGTGAGAGTGTTTCTGGTGTCCCCGCTGCCTAGTTCTATGCTTATATGTAGATGGATCCATCGACTTTTTGAGGATGAGGAAAGTCACAATTAACGATCTAAATTCAACTAAGAAAAAAAAATAGGAAAAATGTTTATGTCATGATAAAAGTTTTTATGTTATGTTGGGAAAAAAATGTTAAGGTTTATGTTATGCATGTCATGAAAATGTTATTTTTACATAAAAGTATTTTCACTGTTGCTTGTAGTTTTATACGTATTATTTGTTATAAAGATTATGGTGTGTTAGAGTCTTTAGACTCACTAGGTGTGATGGATGCAGGTGAGTTTGAGGGAGGTCTTAATGGTTGATTTGGCTGGATTAAAGGTGCACATAACCTGAGAACCAGTGCTTCTACTTTTCCGCACTTATGATTTATGATTACGATTTATGTTGAAATATTTGTAAGACTATTTATTTAGGCTTTTGAGTGGTTTTTGAGAGGATGATACTTTTCATGTTTATTGCTTTTTAGGTTTGATGAAACGTTTGACGATTTCATGTTTTAACTATTGGAAGTTATTTCAAATACTAGTTGATTGATTTATTTTAAAAATAGTGTCATGGTATTTTAAGGTATTTATATACCTACTTTTCGAAAATTAGAGAATAAAACAATTAGTACTTTTAAAGCAATAAGATTAAGGGACATTTCACACCCCATGAGATGTAACCCTATTTGCCATTGATATTAACATTGGAGACTTATGTAATTATTGCATTCCATGCATTCCCTATGATTTGACCTAGGCCCGTGTTTGCCTCACACGGACCATTAGTTTTTGGAGCGATTGATCATCCTTGTTTAGTTTACTGTTTATAATATATGCATGATATATTATAAATAATGAGTATGTGCGTTATTATATATATATATATATATATATATATATATATATATATATATATATATATAAAATCAAAGTTGTCTGTTATTTTTACTAATTTCCCGCCCAAATAAACATTCTATAAAAGGAAATAATCGATACATGTTAATATAATAAATGATTATAGTTATTTAATTCATTATTATAACTACATATTAATGTATGTGTATGTATAATCCTTGAAATTTGAATATATTCTCGGAATAACAAACAAAATTAAATTACATTTGAATTTTCAAATACAAAAATTCAATTCCCTTCTGGGAATTACAAACTTAATACAAGTTGGAATTAAAAACCAAATTGTAAGGCCTGATATTTTATTACTGTAATTTGAGATTAATCTGAAATGATTTATTCATTAATCGAGATGATTATAAACGGAACGGATCAGATCGGGAGAGTCGAAAGAAGAAATCACATTATGTGTGAAGAGTAGGATTGGCGTACATGTGTGATGTGTTGGGCGCACATGCGCGAGGAAGACAGAACCATGCGCGCACATGCGCGACTTGAATGCGCGCACATGCGCGGAACGTCTAGAATGATCGGCGTATATGCGCGACGTAGATGGCGCACATGCGCGTGATGGGCAGAATGTTCGGCGCATATGCGCGGGATTGATTGGCGCATATGCGCGAGAAGACAAAATGTTGGTTCGAACAACCGGGGCATATGCGCGACTTTGTGAGCGCATATGTGCGCAACGTGCAGAACATGCACGACGCCACTTGCCTTGTTGTACGCCTGGTATGTGTATATATATATATATATATATATATATATATATATATATATATATATATATAACCATGCGAATTATCTTCAGAAAGGGGAAAGAAATCGAGAGTTGGGGAAGAATTTTGGTTCGTGATTTTAGAATTCAATTGCGAAGAATCCGTCCGTTCGATTTAAAATCCGACTTCAGTACTGTGTTCCTAGCAACGCAGGCTACAACTGGACGTAAGTTTTGTTACGTTTAGACATGATTTGAATTTATGATATTGTCAGAATTGAATACGAATCAGATATGATGTTTCTGCTACCGTAAACATTGTATAATTGAAGTCAGATTAAAGAATAGACGGTTTATACAATTGTTATGATTTTTGAAAGATATTGGTTGAGATTCTATATCAGAGTTGTGTTATTACTCAGATTATGAATTGTACTGATACTGATTATGAATTCTGGTATTATACTTGCGATGTTGAGATTGACGGGTTTATCGAAACTGTATTGTTATGCCGTCGAAACATCAGTTGATTTATATTGATCAGATTCGGTATTGCTTCAGATTGTATTGTTGTACCGTATGTCGATTAAAATTGATCAGATTATGTACTGATGTGAGTATTGATCAGAACAGGTTTTGAATTGAGTTATATACTGATATTGTAATTATACGATTGTCATTGCCAGACTGGGTATGGATAGATCAAAATACAAGACTTCGTCTTCGTCAGACCGGGAAGACAAAGGTATAAATAAATGTTGATTCGGGATTGCACAACTCGAGTTAGGTTGACTTGAGTTTCCCAAAATCACATACTTTATTTATTGCATTGATATTTGCAGATTATCAGATTGATATGTTTAGTCTATTGAATGATAGCAGAGCCAGAGTTTGAGTCTAGGACATATCAGCCTAGCTAAGGCAGAATCGTCGAGTCTTTGTCAGAACCGCTGAGACTCTAGACTTACGGTGTATCGATGAGCTTAGATGTAGATCAACGTCTATTGTAGACATTCGATACAGCATACCAAAATCTAAATTAGATCGGGATCCCTAGATTAGAATGAGAGATGAGTTGAGTCTTAGATATTGAGACTAGAATTTGATTTACAGATCCGTATTAATTTATGTACAAATTCGTATTGATTTATGTGTCGTAGATTACGATTCATGTTTTATTTACAGATTAATATTGATACATGTTGTTCGATTATGATACATGTGAAGAGATATAATTCATGCTTTTATGTTAATTCAGTTAATTGCATGTATACATTGTTTATACTGAGATATTTATATCTCACCGGAGTATCCGGCTGTTGTCTTGTTTGTATGTATGCATGACAACAGGTGGGGCAGGATCAGGGTCAAGAAGATGATGAAAGATCGAGATTAGAGTGGTGATTCCGGACTTGGACATAGATAGGTTTATTACTTGATTGTAGTAGTTGAACCTAGTTTTGAGCTAGATGCATGTTATACAGGATTTGTATTATTATACTGGTTTGTATAATAGAATAATTCTATTACCTTCTGCATTTTTTAAAAAAAAAATTTATACCCTGTTTATCTTAATTGATAATTAAATCTCATAGATGATTAAGAAGATGATTAGCTTCCGGTTCCCCACACAAGTACAAATTATTTTTAGTAAATTCCCGCCTAAATAAACATTCGATAAAAAGAAATAATCAAAACATGTTATTATAATAAATGATTAAAGTTAATTAATTCATTATTAAAACTACATATTAATGTATGTGTATGTATAATCCTTGAAAATGGAATATCTTCTCAAAATAATAAACAAAATTAAATTACATTTCAATTTTCAAATACAAAAATTCAATTCCCTTCTGGGAATTATAAATACCAAATAAAAATCTAAATTTAAATCTGAAATTTGAATCATGACACATGTTCCAAAAATTTTGCTCCGTTTGAAATCGTTTCATTTAAAACTAATGTTTTTTTAATCTATAAATACATATGTAAACGTTTCACCACACTCAACAGCCAAATCACAAATACTCTTTAAATTCCAGGATCGTGCTCACAATCGTTTTGTAGCCAATAAGTCTTTCATACCCTAATGGCCCCTTTATTCAGTTATGTTCGTCAATTGGAACTTTCAACCTGGCAGTGGGCATTCAAACTACGACTTATTCTTTGTTACGATCTTCCTCCATATGGAAACAGTGGACCTACTTTCGAATGCATCTTTCATGATCAGGAGGTAAAAAATTTTCTTATATTTGATATTGAAATCCTTTAAACACGTAAATATAATATATAGATTCTCTCTATTTTTTTAGGGTTCGCGCATACATGCAACAATAAAAGAAGGCCTCGTACAGAAAATGAAATCAATTCTCAAAGAAGGTCATCTTTTTGCAATTAAAAACGTAATTGTTGCAGACAGTCGTCTGTAATACAAGAAAACAACACATAAATAAAAACTCATGTTTATGAATACAACTAATGTCTGCGAGATTTTAGATGATTCATTTCCATCAAGTATGTTTGAATTCAAAAGCTTTAGAGATTTGAAGAATGCAGATGTCATTGATGAGAATGAAATTTTTGGTAAGATGTTTTTATTTATTTATTTAGTGATCTATCAAGTTTTTTATTAATTTTTTGTTTACTTATAAGTTTTTTTTTTTATTTCTAGATGTTATTGGAAAAATATAGCAAGAGACTCACCTCAAAATAAAGAAATTAGTGGCCGTGCTACAAAACTTCTCGATTTGGTCATTGAAGATTAGAGTAACCACCATTAATCTTATTTTCATATTTTATGTGCAAACTAATTTTTGACATTTCAAATCATATATTTATTGTTTGTTAGAAACAACAAATTACCATGTACTTTGTGAAGAAACTTTGTTGATGAAATCATGGCATATTTGGGCACTGTGGGCGATGAACCAGTTGTTGTGATTCTTCAAATGTGTCGTGTAATACGATTTAGAGGTGAAGTGCGAGTTCAAAGTACCTTTTTTGTCACCAAAATGATAACAAATGGAAACTTAGCTGAATTTCGAAACATGTATTTAAAATTTATTTCTTTTTGTTTATAATCAAATTTATCTTTTATCATAATTGATTTTTTTTATTAAATTTCAAATTTAGGATGAATTCTGATTGCAATACCCCAACAAATTCAATTAGCACCATTTCAGTGAAATCTGCCCCTAATATCATGGAAGAACTTTCGAATGCGAAGGACATTTTCAGGACCATAGAACAAGTTTCAGAAAATATTGATGTATATTTGTTCATATTCACTAAAATTTGTTTCGAAATTTCAGTTTATACAATGGATACTTGCTTAAATTGTTTTGTCTATTCCCAAGTGGGGAGTTTTTGGGTTTATGCAAGAATTGTATCTGTTGAATCTCATGGAAGTTGGTGGTATTTGTCTTGTAAAAAATGTCCCAAGAAGATGATTGTGGTGGGTGATAAATTTTATTGTGAAAAGTGTGACAAATTTGATACTACAGGAAATATTAGGTATGTTTTATGTACAAGGGACTTTACTTCTTTATTTTATTTTTTTATATATATTTACCTTACAAATAAAAAAAATTGTTTTCTAGGTTTAAGATTCAAGTTAGAGACAGTACTGGAAATGCAATTTTCTTACTTTGGGACAGAGAGTCTATTCAACTTATTGGAAAAACTGCATTGGAATTGAAGATTGAAAGGGAAACTCAGGTTTTCTTTCTTGGTTTTTTATGATATACTTAAATTTTTTTATATAAAATATTAATCATCCATATTATATTTCAAGGGAAGGAATCGGTAGAAATTCCGAAAGACTTGGAAAACTTAGTAGATCAAAATATTTTATTCAAAGATCAAGTTAGATCCAATCAGAGTCGCGGATATAATGGGACATACACTGTCATTAAACTGATTTCTGACCCTACTGTTGTTGAAAATTACTCTAGATATTTTCTTGATAGCCAGGTATTATATCGTCTATTACGTTGATGTCCTTATTTAAATTTTAATTTATGGTTGGTTTAAATTTATTGTTTACTACAGGAATCTGATTTGTTCTCAAAACTCAACAACATTGAAACATGAGAAGTTGATGTAAATATCATGAAATTAAATATTTATTCTATATGGATTTAGTACAAAACCAAATTAAATTATTCTTTTTAGGTTCTTTCGTCTGGAGATGAAGTCTCTACACCTATAAAGTCTACCAACAATGAAGTTTCATCAAAAGATGTATTAAATGATTCTACATTGAAGAGAACCCTTATTGATGAGTTCTCATCAACTGCACCAGATAAAAAGTTTAAAGCTGTCATCAAGCAAGAGAAAGACTGAAATATGTGTTCTATAACACTATGAGTTATATTATTCTAAGTATTATTTAAGAATTAAGTTTTCATGAGAAATTTTTATCTTGGTTTCAAACATTTGCTTTTGTTAAATTTTAATTATATTTTTATTGTCAACTTTATTAGTGCAATTAAGTTTCATTGTTCGAATGAGTGTGTTTCGAAATTTATCATTTTCATATTCAATATTTTAATTTTCTTCACAAAATTTACAAATATAATAATTAATGCATTTAAATAATTAATCTTTAAAATTATTTTATTAATGTGATTAAAAAATTGTGACTACAATCTATCAAAAGGCAATACAGTTCATAATCATATTTTTTGTTATATTAAAAATGCTAACTACTAAAATTTGGAGATACTTGAATATATATTGAAAAATGCAACATGAACTAAAAACATAAAATTGTGCATGCGTTTAAATTGAGATTGATGTCACCCAAAAAACATATATTAATATTTTTTTGGAAAATGGTTCCACGATCAACCTATTTTTGGAAAATGGTGCCACAATAAACCCATATTCCACCACATATTAAATACTTTTTTTCACATATAATCAAGAAATATATTACCAATTAAGGCATTAGGTAGATACTTAAACACACGTTAAAAAAACAAGGCGGGTAAAAATAAAATGGTAAACAAATTTCAATTAAGATTGATATCAAATAAATCGAACATCAATTTAAAAAATCAGGCCAAACAAGCAACTTTTTCCTTATTCCAAAAATTTGATTCTTGAAATTTAATTTACTGCATTAACTAATATTTGTCTTTTCAAATAGAGGCTTAAAAATTCAAAAATTAAAATATACAGCTGCTTTTAGAGTTTCAAAATAACTAATAATGATTAATATTTAATTAATGCCATTAAATTTTACTCGAAACAATTCTCTAAGACAAATATATTATTCTAACTTCTGTATAATATACTGCATTAAATTATGCTTATCTAAGATTATATTTTTTAATATCGATAATTAAAACAAAAAAATTAGTGAACAAATTTCAATTAAGATTGATATCAAATAAATCGTACTATATTTAAAAAATAAGGCCAAACAATCAAATTTTTCCTTATTCCAAAAATTTTATTATTGAAATTTAATGTACTGAATTAACTAATATTTGCCTTTTCAAAATAGAGGATTAAAAATTAAAAAATTAAAATATACAGCTGCCTTTATAGTTTCAAAATAGCCACTAATGATTAATTTTTAGTTAATGTCATTAAATTTTACTCGAAACAATTCTCTAGGACAAATATCATATTTTAACTTCTGTATAATACACAGCATTAAATTATGCTTATCAATGATTAAATTTTTTAATATCGATAATTAAAACAAAAAAATGACGAGTAAATGCAACTGTTTTTCATTATTAGCAAAAATAATTTCAAGTTTCAAAATATAGACATTAATAAGAGATGCTTGATTGCTGCTTTTATAATAAATTCAAAACTATACAACAAGATTTATTTTACAACATATTTTACTCATCTTCCTTTTTCTCTGAATTCACTCATTCTCAAAATCAAGTGTTTGAATTTCCCCACAGAATTCTAATTTGTTCAACATACAGTCACAAATCTCATCCACTCATAGTTTTAATTAACTTACACATACTTTCAAGATATTTCATTCAAAATTCAATTTCGAGGGCTCAAACCAACAATGAAGCGACTGACAACATCAAGTGTTCTAAGTGGCAAGCGACAGAAGAATGACGACCAAGAAAAAGGTATTTTTTTATCATGCTTTTACTTGGAAAGATTTATGCAATTGTGGCGAAGATGTAGTATATGTTAGGATCGGGAAAGAGTCTAGAGGGGGTGTGTGAATGAAATCTTTCAAAAATTTTATTTTAAAAGCTACAATAGCTCGTTTTTGAAAATTTGAACACCGATGAATTAAATCGAGTCTGGTTTTCAAACCAAGCGGAAGACACTCGAAATAATCCTTCGTAGAAACCAATTAAACATTTAGTAAAGTATTTAAAATATATGCAAGTTGAATGAGTACAAATATTTTGGTTGAATCATTTTATCAAACATTTGGTATGCAATATTTTGGTATTTGAAGAACACATAAAATGCTTCAATAATGCTTCTTTAAAAACAGTGGAAATGAAAAATAATGCAATAAACAAATAGACACAAATTTGTTTATGGATGTTCGGAGATTAACAACTCCTACGTCACCCCTTCTTCCCTTTGGGAGGGATCCACTAGAATACTTTGATTTATACAACACCTTGTACAAACTCATTTCAACTTAAGGCTTAACTCTTGCCTAATTGAAACTCCTAGCACACTCTCGATTATAGGCCGCAACCTTACAATCCGCATAATGTTTAACGTCTCTTATGCCAAGACTACAAACACAATCTTTAATGTCTTTGTGTGAAGACTCACTCAACTAAACATTGAATGAAACGTCTACTCGTTTTAAAAATGCGGAAATAAATTTTTTTTTTTTAAAGCTTGCATTTTCGGGATATCATTTAAACACTTCGCATGCATGCGCTCTACAGAAAATATAAGATTTAAAAATGATCTTAAATACTTGACAATAAAAATAGCGTCGTTTAAAAATAACTAAACTCATCCATAATCATACGAAAACATAAACTTATAAAAATCTTAAAATCATCAACATATGAAAATATTCATCTCCTCTCAATATCATAAATCGTAATGCGGAAAACATGTGTGGTCCTCGGGTCGTGTCACCACACCAGGTCTACATACTCAGAGTTCAGCACCTCCCGTCTCCTCATCATTAAGCTCACCTGCATCACACACGCCTAGTGAGTCTAAAGACTCAACACACCTGCACCGTTAATAGCAAATACATATACATAGCACACAACAGTGAAAAATATCATACTCAACTTACCTTTCATGAACTTTAAAACGTAACATAAACGTGTCGTGTAAAACCATGACGTGTCAAAACAGCTCATCGTTAATCATCTTTATCATTCATCATTCATCGTTTATCATTCATCGTTTATCATTTATCATTTCCTTTGGTGAATTCAGTTCATTAGAGGTGACTATCGTACATCATCGTTTACGATGGATCCATCATACATAGAACCGCGGTACCGGGCGGCTGTCGGACATCAGTGACAGGATTACCTATCCACTGTGCCTAGGCCTCATCATCATCATCATCTTCATTTACATATACATCTTAAACATTTACATATAATTCGATAGCCACAAATAATTCCCGTCATTCAAAACATTATCATTTTCATCACTTATAAAAATTATGCATCAATGCAATTTTTCTTAAATCCAAGCATGCGACGTATATCTTCATAAAATCTTAAAATCGTGATCATGATGCATAAACATTTAAAACATCATACATTTGTGCTCAGGGCGCTGCCACGACCAAAATCTCACCCCGGGTGCAAAATGACCATTTTGCCCTTGGAAACCCAAAAATTCTCGTTTCAACCCTGGACCTCTAAAATCGACCCGAAGCTTACCAAACTCCTTAAAATGTCCCAAAACATTTTTATAAGCGTTCTTAGACGTAAACTCGAGCCCATACTACAATTTAATCGATTCGTTTTTAAACTTGGACCGAGGTCCCGGTTTTAACCTGAATCGACTCGAAACTATATGTGAAGGCCCGAAAATCCTCGCTTTGAAAATTTGCGGAAAATTAAAAATTTTCTTTTTAAAAGAACTTAAACGGCCTCATTCATAAAATCATTGGTGAATCAAGTTCAATGTTTAAAATAAAAGCAGCGGAATAAAATAATTGTTTTCCCACAATAACAATTTAAAAATGTCCAATGACTGATAAAAATTTGGTTGCGGAATAAAATAAACACTGCTGCACTGAGGTCCTCGGGTGCCACTACTGCCGGCCAAGCTGACTCACTGGTCCCCGTCCTCGGCCCTGACCTCATCAGTACCTACAACAATCAAGTCTAGTGAGCCTAAAAACTCAGCATGCATATATCACAGGTAATGAGTAAAATCTGAAGTCAAATATGCATGAGATAAAATATCATGTCATGAGGCATGCTGAAAATAATCTGTACTGATGCTGAAAATAATCTGTACTGAGCAATTATAATACATGTATAACTGAACTGATAATCACAGTAAAAATGTTTGCTCCTTGGAGCCCTGTACTGAAATAACTGGTAAAATTTTCTGTTGAGATTATGTTTTACGCCTGTGGCCACTGAACTAAGCTGAAACTGATCGGTAACTGGCTACCGGGGAGGCTGAAACTGAACTGAGCTGTCCGATCACTGGCGACCGGGTGGTACCATACTGAACTGATCGGTCACTGGCGACCGTATAAAATAACCCTCCCACATAGTGAATGAACCACAAGCCATATCGCATAAATCTCAAAAATGAATATTTTCTATGCACGTAATATAATTAACCAACATAATTAAATATGAACAATTTCGATCTTCCTGCATTAAAATCATGTACTTGCGATATTTAAAAATACCTATATGACTTGATTGAGGTTTAGAAAAAGTATATACATGCCTTGGTTTGTTTTGACAGAAAACAAACGAAATAACGACGCGGCGCGGCGGAGACGGAGTGCTATTCCTTTTCTTACTTGTTCAAAGTTTATGATTCAGAGTTGATGGTATTTATGATTTCAAAGCTATGTTTTACAGAGCTCTTAGTTCCTCTAAACCAAGAATGCACCATAATTATTATAATAGCGTAAAAATCAAAAACGTGATGCATGAACATTTAAAAATATTATGATTTGTGCTCAGGGCGCTGCTAGGACTAAATTCTCACCCGGCCGAAAATTACCATTTTGCCCCTGGAAACCCGAAAATTACCATTTTACCCCTGGACATATAAAATTGACCCGAAGCTTACCAAACTCCTTAAAATATCCCAAAACATTTTTATAAGTATTCCTAGTCGTAAACTTGAGCCCATTTTACAACTTATCCAATTCGTTCTAAATCTTGAACCGAGGTCCCGGTTCTATCCCGAATCGACTCGAAACTTATCCAAATTTTTCCCAACTTTTTGTTATATCTTAAAAACACTCTAAAGGTCCTAACATCTTAAAATTAGCCTAAGCTAATACGTCTAAAAATTCCAGAATTCACCAAACCACTCGGTCCTTCCTTATTTGCCCTCCACTACCGTCACTTTCCCAAGAACTCACGTCCTAGCCTACCTCGACGACACCAGCACCGATCCAAGCCCTCTAAGACCTAGCCCCGACCCTAAAGAACACCCTGAACCAACGTCGCTGCCCCCATGCAAGCGGCTAACAGCTAGTAACCGAGGACAACCCCAAGCTCCCTACCGAGACCCATGCGCCTCTACTTGAACCGATCGAGCTCTCCGTCCCTCCAGCCAGCTTCAAGCCGCACCAGCCTTTAACCAGCCTACTAAGGACTTAGTCCAGACCCTAAGGCACCCAACATATCCAAGCCATCGACCCCATTCAAGCTCCTAACCGCTTGGAATCAAGAAAACTGTAACAGCCCCCCCTTACCGAGACCAACACGTCTCTCTCTCGCTCGGTCGCTCTTTCTCTTGTTTCAAGCATGGCTCGAGCCATTCCAGACCCTGACTCAGACCCACCAGGGTCTGGTCCAAGGCTGGAGAAAGCCCTTGCACGGCTGGTGTATAAGAAACAAGGACCTAACCCCTTGCACAAAAATCCCGATCTGCACAGCCCTCACGGCTTCGACCAACACTCGATCAACTTAACACCCCAGCGCCTACACCTCACACTCTCGATCTGAACATGCCCATGACAACCTTACACAGCAGCCTCTAGACACTTAATAACCACAGCCCTTTGCACCAATATATAGAAAACATGAGTAGTAATTGTGGAAATGCATGAAACAAAGCAAAACCGATACCTCCTCATGCATAGTGGCTGGATCGAAAGTTTCATGGGATGTATGCACATAAAGCCAAAGGGTAAGGCAGGGTAAAGCCTTGACAGTATCTACCATATTCTTGAATGGATAAATTAATACGATCTTTTACGAAGAATAAATCTTCAAGTAGTAATACTAAGAACAAAGAATTAATTATTTCTGAAAATTTCGAGAAAAATATTCAAAACTGGAAAATACCAGTATCTTCAAATATGAAGATCTATAGATCTAATGGATTTAATTTTAAATCCGACTATATTATTAAAACAATTGAAGAAGCAATTCCTCTAAAAGGAGGATACGACTCATTTAGTTTATTATCTCAAAGACTTGTAAATATTCACAAACAAAATTACAAATTTATGCATTTGGGAATGATACAAGTAGGTTTAAAACCTCTTACCAGATTAGGTTTAAATACTTCAGCTTTAATTTTGGTACGAGACCAAAGACATAATAAATTTGAAGATTCCTTATTAGGAATTGTAGAGTCTTCATTATGCGAAGGACCAATACATTTTAGTTGTTTCCCTAATTTTCCAATTTCTCTTTCTGATCCAAATATCATGAAAGCTCTCACTTTAAATATAAAAACTGAAGGTTTTGATATGATAGATGGAACAGAAAATGTTGTTCTATTATATAGAATTTGTTACAAAGTCATGAATTCAACGATATCTAATTTTAGAATCAATACTAATCAAATTAGTTCAAAAAGAGGAGAAACTACTCTTTTCATAACTGATATTACTAAAAGTAATATTATGATTCCTAAAACAATTAATTGGAGCCAAGTTACTCTGCCAGAAATCTGGAAAATGGAAAGTATAGCCCCTTCTTTAAAAGAAGAATCTAGAAAGCTAGAAAGTATAATTCAATATGTTGATGGAGATGTCGAAATAAAATTCTCATCTCAAAGACATTTACGAATTAAACTTCCTGAAGAAAGTAGGAATTCTACTTCTTCTATATCTGATTTTGAAAAAATTAGTATATCTGGTCTTCAAAAGACTAATGATAATGTATCTCATCCAGAATATAAAGTAGATATTCCTGAATCTAGTACGTCTAGATTTCAACGAAGTTATTCTGTTAATAACAAAAAATCAAAATCTCCTACTTTTTCTGATATGGGATATAATGTTATGGTTATTAATAATAACTCTATCCAAAAGAGTTTAGATAAGATTAAAAATCTTAATAAGAAAAAATGGTTTTTAAGCTGTTTAAATTCAAAACAACAAACATTATATGTTTCAAGATACTTAGAATGGATTGAAGAAACTAAATTAAATTTAGATTTTTTCAAATGGATGGAAAATTTATATTTTCCAGCAAGAAATAAAATATTTCCAAATTTTAAAGATGAGTCTTTTATAAATACTCTTGAATCAACATATAAATTATATGTTCATGAAACTGGAGAAGAATCTTTTGAGATTCATCCTCCTTTTACTACTTTACAAATTAAAAAGGGTAATAAAGAAATATATGCTGCCCCTATAAAATCAGAAATAGGGCATGGTAATTTTGACCATATTATTCAACAGAATAATTTTACCAATCTTACTTTACATTCTTTAAGAAATCAGACTACTAGAATAGAAGAGTTTTATCAAAATCCAAACAAGGAAATTCTAGTGGTGAAAGTTCAAAAACTTTGATGATAAAACCTCCTCCTAATCTTAAAAAAGAAAATTTTCTTTTAAGTTCTAAAAAAGATGATGATTTTATGGAAGGTTTAATAGATCGATTACAAAAAATTAATATTAAAGAAAAAGGTTCTATTTCGGTAATTACCAAATCTGAACAACTAGATAATATTTCTAGTTCGTCAGAAGATGAAATGCAGATTAATAAAATGCATAAAGTATCAATTGTAAAACCTTTTTATAAAAAGGCTACACCTGTTGATCTTCAAATTGAAGAGAAAAAAGATTACGTTCAGTTTAATGGAGAAGCCATTACTGAATGGAATATAGATGGAAAATCTGAATATCAGATTAAAACTATTATTAAACAAATGTTAATATATTCTTCTGCGGCAAAGATAAAAGTTAATAATGATAGGCAAATTGCTCAAGCCATTATTACTGGTTTCACAGGCCAACTTCTAGGTTGGTGGGATTTTTATCTTTCTAAAGAAGCAAAGAATAAAATTCTAAACTCTTCTATAGTAGATCTTAATGGAAGAGAAGAGTCAGATGCTGTAAATACACTTATTTATACAATTTTATCTAATTTTATTGGAGCTAATGAACTCCAATTAGATCGATCTCAAGAACAATTAATGAATTTGAGATGCCCAACACTATCTGAATTCAGATGGTATAAAGATGTTTTTATGACCAAGGTTTTAACTAGAAATGATTGCAATGCAAATTTCTGGAAAGAAAAATTTATTTCTGGACTTCCAGTTCTTTTTGCTGAAAGAGTAAAAAATAGATTAAAATCTAAATCTCCAACAAATTCCATAGATTGGAACATTCTTACTTACGGAGATTTATCTGCAGAAATAACTGCAGAAGGAATTAATCTTTGCAATGATATCAAGCTAAAAAGACAACTTGATATGCAAAAAGAAGAAAATAGAAATATTATTGGTGATTTTTGTGAGCAAATAGGCTTTCAACCAATACAATATCCTAAAAGGGATAAGAAAAAGAAAAGATTTCATTTTAAAAAGAAAACCCATTATATAAAAGATAAAGAAAAATCTAAAAGATATTCTAAGAAAAGGTTTAAAAAACCTATAAAAAATGACTCTACTAAAGTTCCAGTATGCTGGAAGTGTGGAAAGATTGGACATAAAGCTAATAAGTGTTATGTCAAGAAAAAGATTAATAATCTCAATATAAACAATGATTTAAAAGAATCATTGATAAATATTCTTCTTAATACAGAAGAAAATCTAAAGGAAAAAGATTTTTATATCAATATTATTGATAATGAATTATCTGAATATTCTAACAGTAGTACAGATAATGATTCTGAAATATCAGAAAAGAAAATTTGCAATCCAGATTGTGATTGTGATACATGTCTCATAAATTTTATGGGATTAGAAATCAATGTCATATCAAATGAAGAAACTTTCATTTTAGATCTCATAGATCAAATAAAGGACCCTATAGAAAAAAGAAAAGCTATAGAACATTATTTAAATATGGCAAATCACAAGCCGACTAAACTTGTACAAAATACTGTACAAGAACATGAATTATATTCTTATAATAAAATATTAGAAAAGGCTAAACAAAAAGAAAGAGAGCCTACTATTTCTGAATTAAAAGGAGAAATAGATCAGATAAAATCTGAGATAAAATATTTAAAAGAAAGAGTAAATACTCTTAGTATTAATAATAATACTTGGGACAAAGATTCTACTTCTGAGGAAGAAGAAGAAGAAGATATTTTACCAAAAAATGATAATGATCAAGAAATAAATCAAATGGTATGGATCAATAAAATTGATCAGATTATTTCTCAAAAATGGTACTCAAAAGTAACATTAATTATTAACAAAAAATTTAAAATTACTATTGAAGCATTATTAGATACAGGAGCTGATGTAAATTGCATCAGTGAAGGAATTGTACCATCTAAATATTATAAAAAGACTACTCAATTTATCACTGCTGCTAATAAGCAACCTCTTATAGTTAATTACAAATTGTCTGATGTGGCAATATGTAATTCTGGAGTTTGTTTAAATACAACTTTTATTCTCATCAAAAATATATCTACTCCTGTGATTTTAGGAACTCCATTTTTTCAAATGTTGTTTCCTATTAATAAAATTAATGAAAAGGGTTTATATACCAACATTAAAGGTAATGATTTATTTTTCCCATTCACAACAATACCAGTTTCAAAATCTATAAATATTTTACAAAAAATAGTTAGCAATAAAGAAAATTTTATTATTTCATTAAAAGATGAAATTCTTTTTAAAAATATTAAAGATAAGTTAAAATCTGATAAAATTCAGGAAAAAATAAAAATTATTTCAGAAATCATATCTAAAGAGATATGCGCTGATGTTCCTAATGCTTTTTGGAATAGGAAAAAACATCAAGTCAGTCTTCCTTATACAGATGATTTTTCTGAGGATAAAATTCCTACAAAAGCAAGGCCTATAGCCATGGGGCCTAGACTTTTAAATTACTGCAAAGAAGAAATTGATAGTCTTCTTAAAAAGGAGTTAATCAGACCAAGTAATAGTCCTTGGAGTTGTCCAGCTTTCTATGTTGAAAATGCAGCTGAAATTGAAAGAGGAGCTCCAAGACTTGTTATCAATTATAAACCGCTTAATAAAGCATTAAAATGGATAAAGCATCCATTACCAAATAAAAGAGACTTACTTAATAGATTATTTAAAGGAAAAGTATTCTCTTCTTTTGATTTAAAATCAGGATTTTATCAAATTCTTCTAAAAGAAGAAGATAAATATAAAACAGCTTTTACTGTACCATTTGGCCATTACGAATGGAATGTAATGCCATTTGGATTAAAAAATGCTCCAATGGAATTTCAAAATATAATGAATGAAATTTATAATTCTTATACAGATTATATTATTGTCTATATAGATGATGTCCTTATATATTCTGATAATATTGATCAGCATTTTAAACATTTAAATATATTTATTCAAATTACTAAAAAAGCTGGTTTGGCAGTAAATCAGAAAAAAGTAAAACTTTTCCAAACCAAAATAAAATTCTTAGGACATTATATTGAAAATGGAATAATAATTCCTATAGAAAGAGCAATTGTTTTTGCTGATAAATTTCCTGATAAAATCACTGATGTAAATCAATTACAAAGATTTCTTGGAAGTCTTAATTATATAGGAGATTTTTATAAAGATCTCGCTCAAGATTGTAAATTATTATTTCAAAGGTTAAAGAAAAATCCTCAACCATGGACTAATAGTCATACTCTTGCCATACAAAAAATAAAAGAAAGAGTTAAAGAACTCCCTTGTTTATCTATTGCTAATCCAGAAGCATTTAAAATAGTTGAAACAGACGCCTCTGATATTGGATATGGAGGAATACTTAAACAACAATTAGATAATACATCTAAAGAAATTCTTGTGAGATATACTTCTGGTACTTGGAATAATACTCAAAAGAATTACTCTACAATAAAGAAAGAAATCCTTTCAATTGTTAAATGTATTACAAAATTTGAAAGTGATCTTTTAAATAAGAAATTTTTATTAAGAGTTGATTGCAAATCTACCAAAGATATTCTTTTAAAAGATGTTAAAGTAATAGCATCTAAACAAATATTTGCTAGATGGCAAGCAATTTTAGCTTGTTTTGATTTTGATATTGAACATATTTCTGGAAAATCTAATTCTTTACCAGATTTTCTAACTAGAGAATTCTTGCAGGGATCAGCCTTGGAAGACAGTCTTAAAAAGACCAGCTACCGGGAAGAAGCCCATGAATAAGCCACCTTTCAAAAGAGGTGCTACTGTTCCTCAGCCAAATATGGCTAACACAGAGGAAGAAAAGTTTGATCCAATAAAAGAATTTGCAGATGATCCAACTGCATATGGCATTCATTATTATAATAATGCTATATTTGCTTTAAAGGGATCAAAAGAGGAATTAAAATATCCTTATCTAATTTCAGGATGTCTTAATTGCTGTCCTGTTGACAAAGATCTAAAAGGTCTATCCCCAATTCATATAGCTCAAAGCTATTTAATCAAAGATTTACAACCCATATTGGGGAGAAAAACTCGTGATTATTTTGAAACAATTCTAGTCGAAACTGGCTCAGTTGAAATCCAACATATGGATCGCAATCGCGATTACGCTTTTTCTAAAATGATAATAAAAAAGATTATCCCAGCTGCTAATTGGGGTTTACCCCTTGGTCAAGCACGACAATTAAACACCTTTCAGGCAATGCCTAATATGTTTAATTACCATGATTATATCATGGCCTGGGACATCATTGTTTTATATGAAAATTCTCAAAGAAAACATTCATGGTGGATAAAATTCCAATTAGATGATATTCATCAATTTATACCAAGTTGGTTTAAAACTTTTTTCTTCTCATGGGGGGTAATGCCTTCCATTCTTCCGAGAAATGTTAAAAACATATGGAATAAGTTTCTAAATGCAAACACGCAGTTTGATGGTTTAACAGCCATATTACAATTCGCCATTAATTATAATGTTCCTTGGATTATTCGATGGGAATATGGACTACAGGATATGGCTAAAGAGAAATTTGATCTCAAATATACCTCTACTTTCTTAATCAGAAAAGTTCTCATCAAATGGTGGGGTAAAGAAGATTTCTTTGCAGAAGGCAAAGTATATGACCGTCAAGGGGTAATAGCTCTGGGAGTTGCCAGAGAAACCATGAAGAATTTAAATCATGATACCCCAACACAGACAACACTATTAAAAGAACTTTTTCAACATCTGGACAAGGATACCATTACTTCTATGTTCACAGAAGTTTTTGGTGAAAAATCAAATTTACCCACTCAAGAATCAACCTCCTCAAAAGGAAAGGAAAAAATGGAGGATGATACACAGATGACCGATCAAGATGATCTACAAGATGCTCAGGACCCATATGAGGGTGACGACATATTTGCATTATTGAATGCATGAGCTGGAAGTCACTAATGTCAGTGGATGAAAAGGCAGGTCATCACGAGACTCATAGTCTTTGTAATAAAGTATGTATTATTGAGTGAGTGTTTTACTTTCCTCGTGTCATGTTTTTATTGGTATAAACATTGTAGCTAGTATGTATTGTTTTGCTATTTAAGGAGTGGTTGCCCTTTGTGAACCACACACCAAAAAATTCTCTACTACCTTCTAATAATAAGAGTTCGAAGTTTTCTCCAGTTCCAGAGTTCTCATTTTAGAGTTTCATCATTTTATCAATGTAAGTTTATGTCTTACAATTATATTTATGATCCTCCATTTGATTACATTATGCCATCTGCAAATTATATTGTAACTTTAAAAAAGAAAATTAAATTAATTAAAACTCAAATTGAGGTTCTTGAGAATCAGTTAAAAGACCCCGAAATCAATCCTGTTTATAAACAGTGGTTTACATATCCTCATCTGGAAAGATCCAGAATTACCTTAAAGGCTTACGAGAAACAAAGTTCACATTTAGCTGCTTAAAGCCAAAGATTTTAGCTGAAGATTTGAATCTTGAGTGGGTAAATTTGATTTTTCACCAAAAACTTCTGTGAACATAGAAGTAATGGTATCCTTGTCCAGATGTTGAAAAAGTTCTTTTAATAGTGTTGTCTGTGTTGGGGTATCATGAAATTTGATCTCAAATATACCTCTACTTTCTTAATCAGAAAAGTTCTCATCAAATGGTGGGGTAAAGAAGATTTCTTTGCAGAAGGCAAAGTATATGACCGTCAAGGGGTAATAGCTCTGGGAGTTGCCAGAGAAACCATGAAGAATTTAAATCATGATACCCCAACACAGACAACACTATTAAAAGAACTTTTTCAACATCTGGACAAGGATACCATTACTTCTATGTTCACAGAAGTTTTTGGTGAAAAATCAAATTTACCCACTCAAGAATCAACCTCCTCAAAAGGAAAGGAAAAAATGGAGGATGATACACAGATGACCGATCAAGATGATCTACAAGATGCTCAGGACCCATATGAGGGTGACGACATATTTGCATTATTGAATGCATGAGCTGGAAGTCACTAATGTCAGTGGATGAAAAGGCAGGTCATCACGAGACTCATAGTCTTTGTAATAAAGTATGTATTATTGAGTGAGTGTTTTACTTTCCTCGTGTCATGTTTTTATTGGTATAAACATTGTAGCTAGTATGTATTGTTTTGCTATTTAAGGAGTGGTTGCCCTTTGTGAACCACACACCAAAAAATTCTCTACTACCTTCTAATAATAAGAGTTCGAAGTTTTCTCCAGTTCCAGAGTTCTCATTTTAGAGTTTCATCATTTTATCAATGTAAGTTTATGTCTTACAATTATATTTATGATCCTCCATTTGATTACATTATGCCATCTGCAAATTATATTGTAACTTTAAAAAAGAAAATTAAATTAATTAAAACTCAAATTGAGGTTCTTGAGAATCAGTTAAAAGACCCCGAAATCAATCCTGTTTATAAACAGTGGTTTACATATCCTCATCTGGAAAGATCCAGAATTACCTTAAAGGCTTACGAGAAACAAAGTTCACATTTAGCTGCTTAAAGCCAAAGATTTTAGCTGAAGATTTGAATCTTGAGTGGGTAAATTTGATTTTTCACCAAAAACTTCTGTGAACATAGAAGTAATGGTATCCTTGTCCAGATGTTGAAAAAGTTCTTTTAATAGTGTTGTCTGTGTTGGGGTATCATGAAATTTGATCTCAAATATACCTCCACTTTCTTAATCAGAAAAGTTCTCATCAAATGGTGGGGTAAAGAAGATTTCTTTGCAGAAGGCAAAGTATATGACCGTCAAGGGGTAATAGCTCTGGGAGTTGCCAGAGAAACCATGAAGAATTTAAATCATGATACCCCAACACAGACAACACTATTAAAAGAACTTTTTCAACATCTGGACAAGGATACCATTACTTCTATGTTCACAGAAGTTTTTGGTGAAAAATCAAATTTACCCACTCAAGAATCAACCTCCTCAAAAGGAAAGGAAAAAATGGAGGATGATACACAGATGACCGATTAAGATTATCTACAAGATGCTCAGGACCCATATGAGGGTGACGACATATTTGCATTATTGAATGCATGAGCTGGAAGTCACTAATGTCAGTGGATGAAAAGGCAGGTCATCACGAGACTCATAGTCTTTGTAATAAAGTATGTATTATTGAGTGAGTGTTTTACTTTCCTCGTGTCATGTTTTTATTGGTATAAACATTGTAGCTAGTATGTATTGTTTTGCTATTTAAGGAGTGGTTGCCCTTTGTGAACCACACACCAAAAAATTCTCTACTACCTTCTAATAATAAGAGTTCGAAGTTTTCTCCAGTTCCAGAGTTCTCATTTAGAGTTTCATCATTTTATCAATGTAAGTTTATGTCTTACAATTATATTTATGATCCTCCATTTGATTACATTATGCCATCTGCAAATTATATTGTAACTTTAAAAAAGAAAATTAAATTAATTAAAACTCAAATTGAGGTTCTTGAGAATCAGTTAAAAGACCCCGAAATCAATCCTGTTTATAAACAGTGGTTTACATATCCTCATCTGGAAAGATCCAGAATTACCTTAAAGGCTTACGAGAAACAAAGTTCACATTTAGCTGCTTAAAGCCGAAGATTTTAGCTGAAGATTTGAAGATCTTCATTCAACCTAAATTAAGGTTGTAATTTAATCTAGTGTATTTGTAACAGTGGTTTTAATAGTGGTATCTAGTGGTATCAGAGCCATTGTAATTGAAGAAATTCTTCAGAAATTAATAAAAGTTATTCTTCTATTACGATCTTATTCTTTTATTCTGTAAGGAAGAAGGTAGTTATACCCGGGATAAATCCTTAAGTCGGGTTCCATAAGGCCTGTAAAGCCAAAGGGTAAGGCAGGGTAAAGCCTTGACAGTATCTACCATATTCTTGAATGGATAAATTAATACGATCTTTTACGAAGAATAAATCTTCAAGTAGTAATACTAAGAACAAAGAATTAATTATTTCTGAAAATTTCGAGAAAAATATTCAAAACTGGAAAATACCAGTATCTTCAAATATGAAGATCTATAGATCTAATGGATTTAATTTTAAATCCGACTATATTATTAAAACAATTGAAGAAGCAATTCCTCTAAAAGGAGGATACGACTCATTTAGTTTATTATCTCAAAGACTTGTAAATATTCACAAACAAAATTACAAATTTATGCATTTGGGAATGATACAAGTAGGTTTAAAACCTCTTACCAGATTAGGTTTAAATACTTCAGCTTTAATTTTGGTACGAGACCAAAGACATAATAAATTTTAAGATTCCTTATTAGGAATTGTAGAGTCTTCATTATGCGAAGGACCAATACATTTTAGTTGTTTCCCTAATTTTCCAATTTCTCTTTCTGATCCAAATATCATGAAAGCTCTCACTTTAAATATAAAAACTGAAGGTTTTGATATGATAGATGGAACAGAAAATGTTGTTCTATTATATAGAATTTGTTACAAAGTCATGAATTCAACGATATCTAATTTTAGAATCAATACTAATCAAATTAGTTCAAAAAGAGGAGAAACTACTCTTTTCATAACTGATATTACTAAAAGTAATATTATGATTCCTAAAACAATTAATTGGAGCCAAGTTACTCTGCCAGAAATCTGGAAAATGGAAAGTATAGCCCCTTCTTTAAAAGAAGAATCTAGAAAGCTAGAAAGTATAATTCAATATGTTGATGGAGATGTCGAAATAAAATTCTCATCTCAAAGACATTTACGAATTAAACTTCCTGAAGAAAGTAGGAATTCTACTTCTTCTATATCTGATTTTGAAAAAATTAGTATATCTGGTCTTCAAAAGACTAATGATAATGTATCTCATCCAGAATATAAAGTAGATATTCCTGAATCTAGTACGTCTAGATTTCAACGAAGTTATTCTGTTAATAACAAAAAATCAAATTCTCCTACTTTTTCTGATATGGGATATAATGTTATGGTTATTAATAATAACTCTATCCAAAAGAGTTTAGATAAGATTAAAAATCTTAATAAGAAAAAATGGTTTTTAAGCTATTTAAATTCAAAACAACAAACATTATATGTTTCAAGATACTTAGAATGGATTGAAGAAACTAAATTAAATTTAGATTTTTTCAAATGGATGGAAAATTTATATTTTCCAGCAAGAAATAAAATATTTCCAAATTTTAAAGATGAGTCTTTTATAAATACTCTTGAATCAACATATAAATTATATGTTCATGAAACTGGAGAAGAATCTTTTGAGATTCATCCTCCTTTTACTACTTTACAAATTAAAAAGGGTAATAAAGAAATATATGCTGCTCCTATAAAATCAGAAATAGGGCATGGTAATTTTGACCATATTATTCAACAGAATAATTTTACCAATCTTACTTTACATTCTTTAAGAAATCAGACTACTAGAATAGAAGAGATTTTATCAAAATCCAAACAAGGAAATTCTAGTGGTGAAAGTTCAAAAACTTTGATGATAAAACCTCCTCCTAATCTTAAAAAAGAAAATTTTCTTTTAAGTTCTAAAAAAGATGATGATTTTATGGAAGGTTTAATAGATCGATTACAAAAAATTAATATTAAAGAAAAAGGTTCTATTTCGGTAATTACCAAATCTGAACAACTAGATAATATTTCTAGTTCGTCAGAAGATGAAATGCAGATTAATAAAATGCATAAAGTATCAATTGTAAAACCTTTTTATAAAAAGGCTACACCTGTTGATCTTCAAATTGAAGAGAAAAAAGATTACGTTCAGTTTAATGGAGAAGCCATTACTGAATGGAATATAGATGGAAAATCTGAATATCAGATTAAAACTATTATTAAACAAATGTTAATATATTCTTCTGCGGCAAAGATAAAAGGTAATAATGATAGGCAAATTGCTCAAGCCATTATTACTGGTTTCACAGGCCAACTTCAAGGTTGGTGGGATTTTTATCTTTCTAAAGAAGCAAAGAATAAAATTCTAAACTCTTCTATAGTAGATCTTAATGGAAGAGAAGAGTCAGATGCTGTAAATACACTTATTTATACAATTTTATCTAATTTTATTGGAGCTAATGAACTCCAATTAGATCGATCTCAAGAACAATTAATGAATTTGAGATGCCCAACACTATCTGAATTCAGATGGTATAAAGATGTTTTTATGACCAAGGTTTTAACTAGAAATGATTGCAATGCAAATTTCTGGAAAGAAAAATTTATTTCTGGACTTACAGTTCTTTTTGCTGAAAGAGTAAAAAATAGATTAAAATCTAAATCTCCAACAAATTCCATAGATTGGAACATTCTTACTTACGGAGATTTATCTGCAGAAATAACTGCAGAAGGAATTAATCTTTGCAATGATATCAAGCTAAAAAGACAACTTGATATGCAAAAAGAAGAAAATAGAAATATTATTGGTGATTTTTGTGAGCAAATAGGCTTTCAACCAATACAATATCCTAAAAGGGATAAGAAAAAGAAAAGATTTCATTTTAAAAAGAAAACCCATTATATAAAAGATAAAGAAAAATCTAAAAGATATTCTAAGAAAAGGTTTAAAAAACCTATAAAAAATGACTCTACTAAAGTTCCAGTATGCTGGAAGTGTGGAAAGATTGGACATAAAGCTAATAAGTGTTATGTCAAGAAAAAGATTAATAATCTCAATATAAACAATGATTTAAAAGAATCATTGATAAATATTCTTCTTAATACAGAAGAAAATCTAAAGGAAAAAGATTTTTATATCAATATTATTGATAATGAATTATCTGAATATTCTAACAGTAGTACAGATAATGATTCTGAAATATCAGAAAATAAAATTTGCAATCCAGATTGTGATTGTGATACATGTCTCATAAATTTTATGGGATTAGAAATCAATGTCATATCAAATGAAGAAACTTTCATTTTAGATCTCATAGATCAAATAAAGGACCCTATAGAAAAAAGAAAAGCTATAGAACATTATTTAAATATGGCAAATCACAAGCCGACTAAACTTGTACAAAATACTGTACAAGAACATGAATTATATTCTTATAATAAAATATTAGAAAAGGCTAAACAAAAAGAAAGAGAGCCTACTATTTCTGAATTAAAAGGAGAAATAGATCAGATAAAATCTGAGATAAAATATTTAAAAGAAAGAGTAAATACTCTTAGTATTAATAATAATACTTGGGACAAAGATTCTACTTCTGAGGAAGAAGAAGAAGAAGATATTTTACCAAAAAATGATAATGATCAAGAAATAAATCAAATGGTATGGATCAATAAAATTGATCAGATTATTTCTCAAAAATGGTACTCAAAAGTAACATTAATTATTAACAAAAAATTTAAAATTACTATTGAAGCATTATTAGATACAGGAGCTGATGTAAATTGCATCAGTGAAGGAATTGTACCATCTAAATATTATAAAAAGACTACTCAATTTATCACTGCTGCTAATAAGCAACCTCTTATAGTTAATTACAAATTGTCTGATGTGGCAATATGTAATTCTGGAGTTTGTTTAAATACAACTTTTATTCTCATCAAAAATATATCTACTCCTGTGATTTTAGGAACTCCATTTTTTCAAATGTTGTTTCCTATTAATAAAATTAATGAAAAGAGTTTATATACCAACATTAAAGGTAATGATTTATTTTTCCCATTCACAACAATACCAGTTTCAAAATCTATAAATATTTTACAAAAAATAGTTAGCAATAAAGAAAATTTTATTATTTCATTAAAAGATGAAATTCTTTTTAAAAATATTAAAGATAAGTTAAAATCTGATAAAATTCAGGAAAAAATAAAAATTATTTCAGAAATCATATCTAATGAGATATGCGCCCAGCTGCTAATTGGGGTTTACCCCTTGGTCAAGCACGACAATTAAACACCTTTCAGGCAATGCCTAATATGTTTAATTACCATGATTATATCATGGCCTGGGACATCATTGTTTTATATGAAAATTCTCAAAGAAAACATTCATGGTGGATAAAATTCCAATTAGATGATATTCATCAATTTATACCAAGTTGGTTTAAAACTTTTTTCTTCTCATGGGGGGTAATGCCTTCCATTCTTCCGAGAAATGTTAAAAACATATGGAATAAGTTTCTAAATGCAAACACGCAGTTTGATGGTTTAACAGCCATATTACAATTCGCCATTAATTATAATGTTCCTTGGATTATTCGATAATTTTAAAAGAATATCTTTGGCAGATTTGCAATCAACTCTTAATAAAAATTTCTTATTTAAAAGATCACTTTCAAATTTTGTAATACATTTAACAATTGAAAGGATTTCTTTCTTTATTGTAGAGTAATTCTTTTGAGTATTATTCCAAGTACCAGAAGTATATCTCACAAGAATTTCTTTAGATGTATTATCTAATTGTTGTTTAAGTATTCCTCCATATCCAATATCAGAGGCGTCTGTTTCAACTATTTTAAATGCTTCTGGATTAGCAATAGATAAACAAGGGAGTTCTTTAACTCTTTCTTTTATTTTTTGTATGGCAAGAGTATGACTATTAGTCCATGGTTGAGGATTTTTCTTTAACCTTTGAAATAATAATTTACAATCTTGAGCGAGATCTTTATAAAAATCTCCTATATAATTAAGACTTCCAAGAAATCTTTGTAATTGATTTACATCAGTGATTTTATCAGGAAATTTATCAGCAAAAACAATTGCTCTTTCTATAGGAATTATTATTCCATTTTCAATATAATGTCCTAAGAATTTTATTTTGGTTTGGAAAAGTTTTACTTTTTTCTGATTTACTGCCAAACCAGCTTTTTTAGTAATTTGAATAAATATATTTAAGTGTTTAAAATGCTGATCAATATTATCAGAATATATAAGGACATCATCTATATAGACAATAATATAATCTGTATAAGAATTATAAATTTCATTCATTATATTTTGAAATTCCATTGGAGCATTTTTTAATCCAAATGGCATTACATTCCATTCGTAATGGCCAAATGGTACAGTAAAAGCTGTTTTATATTTATCTTCTTCTTTTAGAAGAATTTGATAAAATCCTGATTTTAAATCAAAAGAAGAGAATACTTTTCCTTTAAATAATCTATTAAGTAAGTCTCTTTTATTTGGTAATGGATGCTTTATCCATTTTAATGCTTTATTAAGCGGTTTATAATTGATAACAAGTCTTGGAGCTCCTCTTTCAATTTCAGCTGCATTTTCAACATAGAAAGCTGGACAACTCCAAGGACTATTACTTGGTCTGATTAACTCCTTTTTAAGAAGACTATCAATTTCTTCTTTGCAGTAATTTAAAAGTCTAGGCCCCATGGCTATAGGCCTTGCTTTTGTAGGAATTTTATCCTCAGAAAAATCATCTGTATAAGGAAGACTGACTTGATGTTTTTTCCTATTCCAAAAAGCATTAGGAACATCAGCGCATATCTCTTTAGATATGATTTCTGAAATAATTTTTATTTTTTCCTGAATTTTATCAGATTTTAACTTATCTTTAATATTTTTAAAAAGAATTTCATCTTTTAATGAAATAATAAAATTTTCTTTATTGCTAACTATTTTTTGTAAAATATTTATAGATTTTGAAACTGGTATTGTTGTGAATGGGAAAAATAAATCATTACCTTTAATGTTGGTATATAAACCCTTTTCTTTAATTTTATTAATAGGAAACAACATTTGAAAAAATGGAGTTCCTAAAATCACAGGAGTAGATATATTTTTGATGAGAATAAAAGTTGTATTTAAACAAACTCCAGAATTACATATTGCCACATCAGACAATTTGTAATTAACTATAAGAGGTTGCTTATTAGCAGCAGTGATAAATTGAGTAGTCTTTTTATAATATTTAGATGGTACAATTCCTTCACTGATGCAATTTACATCAGCTCCTGTATCTAATAATGCTTCAATAGTAATTTTAAATTTTTTGTTAATAATTAATGTTACTTTTGAGTACCATTTTTGAGAAATAATCTGATCAATTTTATTGATCCATACCATTTGATTTATTTCTTGATCATTATCATTTTTTGATAAAATATCTTCTTCTTCTTCTTCCTCAGAAGTAGAATCTTTGTCCCAAGTATTATTATTAATACTAAGAGTATTTACTCTTTCTTTTAAATATTTTATCTCAGATTTTATCTGATCTATTTCTCCTTTTAATTCAGAAATAGTAGGCTCTCTTTCTTTTTGTTTAGCCTTTTCTAATATTTTATTATAAGAATATAATTCATGTTCTTGTACAGTATTTTGTACAAGTTTAGTCGGCTTGTGATTTGCCATATTTAAATAATGTTCTATAGCTTTTCTTTTTTCTATAGGGTCCTTTATTTGATCTATGAGATCTAAAATGAAAGTTTCTTCATTTGATATGACATTGATTTCTAATCCCATAAAATTTATGAGACATGTATCACAATCACAATCTGGATTGCAAATTTTATTTTCTGATATTTCAGAATCATTATCTGTACTACTGTTAGAATATTCAGATAATTCATTATCAATAATATTGATATAAAAATCTTTTTCCTTTAGATTTTCTTCTGTATTAAGAAGAATATTTATCAATGATTCTTTTAAATCATTGTTTATATTGAGATTATTAATCTTTTTCTTGACATAACACTTATTAGCTTTATGTCCAATCTTTCCACACTTCCAGCATACTGGAACTTTAGTAGAGTCATTTTTTATAGGTTTTTTAAACCTTTTCTTAGAATATCTTTTAGACTTTTCTTTATCTTTTATATAATGGGTTTTCCTTTTAAAAGGAAATCTTTTCTTTTTCTTATCCCTTTTAGGATATTGTATTGGTTGAAAGCCTATTTGCTCACAAAAATCAACAATAATATTTCTATTTTCTTCTTTTTGCATATCAAGTTGTCTTTTTAGCTTGATATCATTGCAAAGATTAATTCCTTCTGCAGTTATTTCTGCAGATAAATCTCCGTAAGTAAGAATGTTCCAATCTATGGAATTTGTTGGAGATTTAGATTTTAATCTATTTTTTACTCTTTCAGCAAAAAGAACTGGAAATCCAGAAATAAATTTTTCTTTCCAGAAATTTGCATTGCAATCATTTCTATTTAAAACCTTGGTCATAAAAACATCTTTATACCATCTGAATTCAGATAGTGTTGGGCATCTCAAATTCATTAATTGTTCTTGAGATCGATCTAATTGGAGTTCATTAGCTCCAATAAAATTAGATAAAATTGTATAAATAAGTGTATTTACAGCGTCTGACTCTTCTCTTCCATTAAGATCTACTATAGAAGAGTTTAGAATTTTATTCTTTGCTTCTTTAGAAAGATAAAAATCCCACCGACCTTGAAGTTGGCCTGTGAAACCAGTAATAATGGCTTGAGCAATTTGCCTATCATTATTACCTTTTATCTTTGCCGCAGAAGAATATATTAACATTTGTTTAATAATAGTTTTAATCTGATATTCAGATTTTCCATCTATATTCCATTCAGTAATGGCTTCTCCATTAAACTGAACGTAATCTTTTTTCTCTTCAATTTGAAGATCAACAGGTGTAGCCTTTTTATAAAAAGGTTTTACAATTGATACTTTATGCATTTTATTAATCTGCATTTCATCTTCTGACGAACTAGAAATATTATCTAGTTGTTCAGATTTGGTAATTACCGAAATAGAACCTTTTTCTTTAATATTAATTTTTTGTAATCGATCTATTAAACCTTCCATAAAATCATCATCTTTTTTAGAACTTAAAAGAAAATTTTCTTTTTTAAGATTAGGAGGAGGTTTTATCATCAAAGTTTTTGAACTTTCACCACTAGAATTTCCTTGTTTGGATTTTGATAAAATCTCTTCTATTCTAGTAGTCTGATTTCTTAAAGAATGTAAAGTAAGATTGGTAAAATTATTCTGTTGAATAATATGGTCAAAATTACCATGCCCTATTTCTGATTTTATAGGGGCAGCATATATTTCTTTATTACCCTTTTTAATTTGTAAAGTAGTAAAAGGAGGATGAATCTCAAAAGATTCTTCTCCAGTTTCATGAACATATAATTTATATGTTGATTCAAGAGTATTTATAAAAGACTCATCTTTAAAATTTGGAAATATTTTATTTCTTGCTGGAAAATATAAATTTTCCATCCATTTGAAAAAATCTAAATTTAATTTAGTTTCTTCAATCCATTCTAAGTATCTTGAAACATATAATGTTTGTTGTTTTGAATTTAAACAGCTTAAAAACCATTTTTTCTTATTAAGATTTTTAATCTTATCTAAACTCTTTTGGATAGAGTTATTATTAATAACCATAACATTATATCCCATATCAGAAAAAGTAGGAGAATTTGATTTTTTGTTATTAACAGAATAACTTCGTTGAAATCTAGACGTACTAGATTCAGGAATATCTACTTTATATTCTGGATGAGATACATTATCATTAGTCTTTTGAAGACCAGATATACTAATTTTTTCAAAATCAGATATAGTAGAAGTAGAATTCCTACTTTCTTCAGGAAGTTTAATTCGTAAATGTCTTTGAGATGAGAATTTTATTTCGACATCTCCATCAACATATTGAATTATACTTTCTAGCTTTCTAGATTCTTCTTTTAAAGAAGGGGCTATACTTTCCATTTTCCAGATTTCTGGCAGAGTAACTTGGCTCCAATTAATTGTTTTAGGAATCATAATATTACTTTTAGTAATATCAGTTATGAAAAGAGTAGTTTCTCCTCTTTTTGAACTAATTTGATTAGTATTGATTCTAAAATTAGATATCGTTGAATTCATGACTTTGTAACAAATTCTATATAATAGAACAACATTTTCTGTTCCATCTATCATATCAAAACCTTCAGTTTTTATATTTAAAGTGAGAGCTTTCATGATATTTGGATCAGAAAGAGAAATTGGAAAATTAGGTAAACAACTAAAATGTATTGGTCCTTCGCATAATGAAGACTCTACAATTCCTAATAAGGAATCTTCAAATTTATTATGTCTTTGGTCTCGTACCAAAATTAAAGCTGAAGTATTTAAACCTAATCTGGTAAGAGGTTTTAAACCTACTTGTATCATTCCCAAATGCATAAATTTGTAATTTTGTTTGTGAATATTTACAAGTCTTTGAGATAATAAACTAAATGAGTCGTATCCTCCTTTTAGAGGAATTGCTTCTTCAATTGTTTTAATAATATAGTCGGATTTAAAATTAAATCCATTAGATCTATAGATCTTCATATTTGAAGATACTGGTATTTTCCAGTTTTGAATATTTTTCTCGAAATTTTCAGAAATAATTAATTCTTTGTTCTTAGTATTACTACTTGAAGATTTATTCTTCGTAAAAGATCGTATTAATTTATCCATTCAAGAATATGGTAGATACTGTCAAGGCTTTACCCTGCCTTACCCTTTGGCTTTACAGGCCTTATGGAACCCGACTTAAGGATTTCTCCCGGGTATAACTACCTTCTTCCTTACAGAATAAAAGAAGAAGATCGTAATAGAAGAATAACTTTTATTAATTTCTGAAGAATTTCTTCAATTACAATGGCTCTGATACCACTAGATACACACTGTTACAAATACACTAGATTAAATTACAACCTTAATTTAGGTTGAATGAAGATCTTCAAATCTTCAGCTAAAATCTTCGGCTTTAAGCAGCTAAATGTGAACTTTGTTTCTCGTAAGCCTTTAAGGTAATTCTGGATCTTTCCAGATGAGGATATGTAAACCACTGTTTATAAACAGGATTGATTTCGGGGTCTTTTAACTGATTCTCAAGAACCTCAATTTGAGTTTTAATTAATTTAATTTTCTTTTTTAAAGTTACAATATAATTTGCAGATGGCATAATGTAATCAAATGGAGGATCATAAATATAATTGTAAGACATAAACTTACATTGATAAAATGATGAAACTCTAAAATGAGAACTCTGGAACTGGAGAAAACTTCGAACTCTTATTATTAGAAGGTAGTAGAGAATTTTTTGGTGTGTGGTTCACAAAGGGCAACCACTCCTTAAATAGCAAAACAATACATACTAGCTACAATGTTTATACCAATAAAAACATGACACGAGGAAAGTAAAACACTCACTCAATAATACATACTTTATTACAAAGACTATGAGTCTCGTGATGACCTGCCTTTTCATCCACTGACATTAGTGACTTCCAGCTCATGCATTCAATAATGCAAATATGTCGTCACCCTCATATGGGTCCTGAGCATCTTGTAGATCATCTTGATCGGTCATCTGTGTATCATCCTCCATTTTTTCCTTTCCTTTTGAGGAGGTTGATTCTTGAGTGGGTAAATTTGATTTTTCACCAAAAACTTCTGTGAACATAGAAGTAATGGTATCCTTGTCCAGATGTTGAAAAAGTTCTTTTAATAGTGTTGTCTGTGTTGGGGTATCATGATTTAAATTCTTCATGGTTTCTCTGGCAACTCCCAGAGCTATTACCCCTTGACGGTCATATACTTTGCCTTCTGCAAAGAAATCTTCTTTACCCCACCATTTGATGAGAACTTTTCTGATTAAGAAAGTAGAGGTATATTTGAGATCAAATTTCTCTTTAGCCATATCCTGTAGTCCATATTCCCATCGAATAATCCAAGGAACATTATAATTAATGGCGAATTGTAATATGGCTGTTAAACCATCAAACTGCGTGTTTGCATTTAGAAACTTATTCCATATGTTTTTAACATTTCTCGGAAGAATGGAAGGCATTACCCCCCATGAGAAGAAAAAAGTTTTAAACCAACTTGGTATAAATTGATGAATATCATCTAATTGGAATTTTATCCACCATGAATGTTTTCTTTGAGAATTTTCATATAAAACAATGATGTCCCAGGCCATGATATAATCATGGTAATTAAACATATTAGGCATTGCCTGAAAGGTGTTTAATTGTCGTGCTTGACCAAGGGGTAAACCCCAATTAGCAGCTGGGATAATCTTTTTTATTATCATTTTAGAAAAAGCGTAATCGCGATTGCGATCCATATGTTGGATTTCAACTGAGCCAGTTTCGACTAGAATTGTTTCAAAATAATCACGAGTTTTTCTCCCCAATATGGGTTGTAAATCTTTGATTAAATAGCTTTGAGCTATATGAATTGGGGATAGACCTTTTAGATCTTTGTCAACAGGACAGCAATTAAGACATCCTGAAATTAGATAAGGATATTTTAATTCCTCTTTTGATCCCTTTAAAGCAAATATAGCATTATTATAATAATGAATGTCATATGCAGTTGGATCATCTGCAAATTCTTTTATTGGATCAAACTTTTCTTCCTCTGTGTTAGCCATATTTGGCTGAGGAACAGTAGCACCTCTTTTGAAAGGTGGCTTATTCATGGGCTTCTTCCCGGTAGCTGGTCTTTTTAAGACTGTCTTCCAAGGCTGATCCCTGCAAGAATTCTCTAGTTAGAAAATCTGGTAAAGAATTAGATTTTTCAGAAATATGTTCAATATCAAAATCAAAACAAGCTAAAATTGCTTGCCATCTAGCAAATATTTGTTTAGATGCTATTACTTTAACATCTTTTAAAAGAATATCTTTGGCAGATTTGCAATCAACTCTTAATAAAAATTTCTTATTTAAAAGATCACTTTCAAATTTTGTAATACATTTAACAATTGAAAGGATTTCTTTCTTTATTGTAGAGTAATTCTTTTGAGTATTATTCCAAGTACCAGAATTACATATTGCCACATCAGACAATTTGAATTCAACGATATCTAATTTTAGAATCAATACTAATCAAATTAGTTCAAAAAGAGGAGAAACTACTCTTTTCATAACTGATATTACTAAAAGTAATATTATGATTCCTAAAACAATTAATTGGAGCCAAGTTACTCTGCCAGAAATCTGGAAAATGGAAAGTATAGCCCCTTCTTTAAAAGAAGAATCTAGAAAGCTAGAAAGTATAATTCAATATGTTGATGGAGATGTCGAAATAAAATTCTCATCTCAAAGACATTTACGAATTAAACTTCCTGAAGAAAGTAGGAATTCTACTTCTTCTATATCTGATTTTGAAAAAATTAGTATATCTGGTCTTCAAAAGACTAATGATAATGTATCTCATCCAGAATATAAAGTAGATATTCCTGAATCTAGTACGTCTAGATTTCAACGAAGTTATTCTGTTAATAACAAAAAATCAAATTCTCCTACTTTTTCTGATATGGGATATAATGTTATGGTTATTAATAATAACTCTATCCAAAAGAGTTTAGATAAGATTAAAAATCTTAATAAGAAAAAATGGTTTTTAAGCTGTTTAAATTCAAAACAACAAACATTATATGTTTCAAGATACTTAGAATGGATTGAAGAAACTAAATTAAATTTAGATTTTTTCAAATGGATGGAAAATTTATATTTTCCAGCAAGAAATAAAATATTTCCAAATTTTAAAGATGAGTCTTTTATAAATACTCTTGAATCAACATATAAATTATATGTTCATGAAACTGGAGAAGAATCTTTTGAGATTCATCCTCCTTTTACTACTTTACAAATTAAAAAGGGTAATAAAGAAATATATGCTGCCCCTATAAAATCAGAAATAGGGCATGGTAATTTTGACCATATTATTCAACAGAATAATTTTACCAATCTTACTTTACATTCTTTAAGAAATCAGACTACTAGAATAGAAGAGATTTTATCAAAATCCAAACAAGGAAATTCTAGTGGTGAAAGTTCAAAAACTTTGATGATAAAACCTCCTCCTAATCTTAAAAAAGAAAATTTTCTTTTAAGTTCTAAAAAAGATGATGATTTTATGGAAGGTTTAATAGATCGACTACAAAAAATTAATATTAAAGAAAAAGGTTCTATTTCGGTAATTACCAAATCTGAACAACTAGATAATATTTCTAGTTCGTCAGAAGATGAAATGCAGATTAATAAAATGCATAAAGTATCAATTGTAAAACCTTTTTTATAAAAAGGCTACACCTGTTGATCTTCAAATTGAAGAGAAAAAAGATTACGTTCAGTTTAATGGAGAAGCCATTACTGAATGGAATATAGATGGAAAATCTGAATATCAGATTAAAACTATTATTAAACAAATGTTAATATATTCTTCTGCGGCAAAGATAAAAGGTAATAATGATAGGCAAATTGCTCAAGCCATTATTACTGGTTTCACAGGCCAACTTCAAGGTTGGTGGGATTTTTATCTTTCTAAAGAAGCAAAGAATAAAATTCTAAACTCTTCTATAGTAGATCTTAATGGAAGAGAAGAGTCAGATGCTGTAAATACACTTATTTATACAATTTTATCTAATTTTATTGGAGCTAATGAACTCCAATTAGATCGATCTCAAGAACAATTAATGAATTTGAGATGCCCAACACTATCTGAATTCAGATGGTATAAAGATGTTTTTATGACCAAGGTTTTAACTAGAAATGATTGCAATGCAAATTTCTGGAAAGAAAAATTTATTTCTGGACTTCCAGTTCTTTTTGCTGAAAGAGTAAAAAATAGATTAAAATCTAAATCTCCAACAAATTCCATAGATTGGAACATTCTTACTTACGGAGATTTATCTGCAGAAATAACTGCAGAAGGAATTAATCTTTGCAATGATATCAAGCTAAAAAGACAACTTGATATGCAAAAAGAAGAAAATAGAAATATTATTGGTGATTTTTGTGAGCAAATAGGCTTTCAACCAATACAATATCCTAAAAGGGATAAGAAAAAGAAAAGATTTCCTTTTAAAAGGAAAACCCATTATATAAAAGATAAAGAAAAATCTAAAAGATATTCTAAGAAAAGGTTTAAAAAACCTATAAAAAATGACTCTACTAAAGTTCCAGTATGCTGGAAGTGTGGAAAGATTGGACATAAAGCTAATAAGTGTTATGTCAAGAAAAAGATTAATAATCTCAATATAAACAATGATTTAAAAGAATCATTGATAAATATTCTTCTTAATACAGAAGAAAATCTAAAGGAAAAAGATTTTTATATCAATATTATTGATAATGAATTATCTGAATATTCTAACAGTAGTACAGATAATGATTCTGAAATATCAGAAAATAAAATTTGCAATCCAGATTGTGATTGTGATACATGTCTCATAAATTTTATGGGATTAGAAATCAATGTCATATCAAATGAAGAAACTTTCATTTTAGATCTCATAGATCAAATAAAGGACCCTATAGAAAAAAGAAAAGCTATAGAACATTATTTAAATATGACAAATCACAAGCCGACTAAACTTGTACAAAATACTGTACAAGAACATGAATTATATTCTTATAATAAAATATTAGAAAAGGCTAAACAAAAAGAAAGAGAGCCTACTATTTCTGAATTAAAAGGAGAAATAGATCAGATAAAATCTGAGATAAAATATTTAAAAGAAAGAGTAAATACTCTTAGTATTAATAATAATACTTGGGACAAAGATTCTACTTCTGAGGAAGAAGAAGAAGAAGATATTTTACCAAAAAATGATAATGATCAAGAAATAAATCAAATGGTATGGATCAATAAAATTGATCAGATTATTTCTCAAAAATGGTACTCAAAAGTAACATTAATTATTAACAAAAAATTTAAAATTACTATTGAAGCATTATTAGATACAGGAGCTGATGTAAATTGCATCAGTGAAGGAATTGTACCATCTAAATATTATAAAAAGACTACTCAATTTATCACTGCTGCTAATAAGCAACCTCTTATAGTTAATTACAAATTGTCTGATGTGGCAATATGTAATTCTGGAGTTTGTTTAAATACAACTTTTATTCTCATCAAAAATATATCTACTCCTGTGATTTTAGGAACTCCATTTTTTCAAATGTTGTTTCCTATTAATAAAATTAATGAAAAGGGTTTATATACCAACATTAAAGGTAATGATTTATTTTTCCCATTCACAACAATACCAGTTTCAAAATCTATAAATATTTTACAAAAAATAGTTAGCAATAAAGAAAATTTTATTATTTCATTAAAAGATGAAATTCTTTTTAAAAATATTAAAGATAAGTTAAAATCTGATAAAATTCAGGAAAAAATAAAAATTATTTCAGAAATCATATCTAAAGAGATATGCGCTGATGTTCCTAATGCTTTTTGGAATAGGAAAAAACATCAAGTCAGTCTTCCTTATACAGATGATTTTTCTGAGGATAAAATTCCTACAAAAGCAAGGCCTATAGCCATGGGGCCTAGACTTTTAAATTACTGCAAAGAAGAAATTGATAGTCTTCTTAAAAAGGAGTTAATCAGACCAAGTAATAGTCCTTGGAGTTGTCCAGCTTTCTATGTTGAAAATGCAGCTGAAATTGAAAGAGGAGCTCCAAGACTTGTTATCAATTATAAACCGCTTAATAAAGCATTAAAATGGATAAAGCATCCATTACCAAATAAAAGAGACTTACTTAATAGATTATTTAAAGGAAAAGTATTCTCTTCTTTTGATTTAAAATCAGGATTTTATCAAATTCTTCTAAAAGAAGAAGATAAATATAAAACAGCTTTTACTGTACCATTTGGCCATTACGAATGGAATGTAATGCCATTTGGATTAAAAAATGCTCCAATGGAATTTCAAAATATAATGAATGAAATTTATAATTCTTATACAGATTATATTATTGTCTATATAGATGATGTCCTTATATATTCTGATAATATTGATCAGCATTTTAAACATTTAAATATATTTATTCAAATTACTAAAAAAACTGGTTTGGCAGTAAATCAGAAAAAAGTAAAACTTTTCCAAACCAAAATAAAATTCTTAGGACATTATATTGAAAATGGAATAATAATTCCTATAGAAAGAGCAATTGTTTTTGCTGATAAATTTCCTGATAAAATCACTGATGTAAATCAATTACAAAGATTTCTTGGAAGTCTTAATTATATAGGAGATTTTTATAAAGATCTCGCTCAAGATTGTAAATTATTATTTCAAAGGTTAAAGAAAAATCCTCAACCATGGACTAATAGTCATACTCTTGCCATACAAAAAATAAAAGAAAGAGTTAAAGAACTCCCTTGTTTATCTATTGCTAATCCAGAAGCATTTAAAATAGTTGAAACAGACGCCTCTGATATTGGATATGGAGGAATACTTAAACAACAATTAGATAATACATCTAAAGAAATTCTTGTGAGATATACTTCTGGTACTTGGAATAATACTCAAAAGAATTACTCTACAATAAAGAAAGAAATCCTTTCAATTGTTAAATGTATTACAAAATTTGAAAGTGATCTTTTAAATAAGAAATTTTTATTAAGAGTTGATTGCAAATCTGCCAAAGATATTCTTTTAAAAGATGTTAAAGTAATAGCATCTAAACAAATATTTGCTAGATGGCAAGCAATTTTAGCTTGTTTTGATTTTGATATTGAACATATTTCTGAAAAATCTAATTCTTTACCAGATTTTCTAACTAGAGAATTCTTGCAGGGATCAGCCTTGGAAGACAGTCTTAAAAAGACCAGCTACCGGGAAGAAGCCCATGAATAAGCCACCTTTCAAAAGAGGTGCTACTGTTCCTCAGCCAAATATGGCTAACACAGAGGAAGAAAAGTTTGATCCAATAAAATAATTTGCAGATGATCCAACTGCATATGACATTCATTATTATAATAATGCTATATTTGCTTTAAAGGGATCAAAAGAGGAATTAAAATATCCTTATCTAATTTCAGGATGTCTTAATTGCTGTCCTGTTGACAAAGATCTAAAAGGTCTATCCCCAATTCATATAGCTCAAAGCTATTTAATCAAAGATTTACAACCCATATTGGAGAGAAAAACTCGTGATTATTTTGAAACAATTCTAGTCGAAACTGGCTCAGTTGAAATCCAACATATGGATCGCAATCGCGATTATGCTTTTTCTAAAATGATAATAAAAAAGATTATCCCAGCTGCTAATTGGGGTTTACCCCTTGGTCAAGCACGACAATTAAACACCTTTCAGGCAATGCCTAATATGTTTAATTACCATGATTATATCATGGCCTGGGACATCATTGTTTTATATGAAAATCCTCAAAGAAAACATTCATGGTGGATAAAATTCCAATTAGATGATATTCATCAATTTATACCAAGTTGGTTTAAAACTTTTTTCTTCTCATGGGGGGTAATGCCTTCCATTCTTCCGAGAAATGTTAAAAACATATGGAATAAGTTTCTAAATGCAAACACGCAGTTTGATGGTTTAACAGCCATATTACAATTCGCCATTAATTATAATGTTCCTTGGATTATTCGATGGGAATATGGACTACAGGATATGGCTAAAGAGAAATTTGATCTCAAATATACCTCTACTTTCTTAATCAGAAAAGTTCTCATCAAATGGTGGGGTAAAGAAGATTTCTTTGCAGAAGGCAAAGTATATGACCGTCAAGGGGTAATAGCTCTGGGAGTTGCCAGAGAAACCATGAAGAATTTAAATCATGATACCCCAACACAGACAACACTATTAAAAGAACTTTTTCAACATCTGGACAAGGATACCATTACTTCTATGTTCACAGAAGTTTTTGGTGAAAAATCAAATTTACCCACTCAAGAATCAACCTCCTCAAAAGGAAAGGAAAAAATGGAGGATGATACACAGATGACCGATCAAGATGATCTACAAGATGCTCAGGACCCATATGAGGGTGACGACATATTTGCATTATTGAATGCATGAGCTGGAAGTCACTAATGTCAGTGGATGAAAAGGCAGGTCATCACGAGACTCATAGTCTTTGTAATAAAGTATGTATTATTGAGTGAGTGTTTTACTTTCCTCGTGTCATGTTTTTATTGGTATAAACATTGTAGCTAGTATGTATTGTTTTGCTATTTAAGGAGTGGTTGCCCTTTGTGAACCACACACCAAAAATTCTCTACTACCTTCTAATAATAAGAGTTCGAAGTTTTCTCCAGTTCCAGAGTTCTCATTTTAGAGTTTCATCATTTTATCAATGTAAGTTTATGTCTTACAATTATATTTATGATCCTCCATTTGATTACATTATGCCATCTGCAAATTATATTGTAACTTTAAAAAAGAAAATTAAATTAATTAAAACTCAAATTGAGGTTCTTGAGAATCAGTTAAAAGACCCCGAAATCAATCCTGTTTATAAACAGTGGTTTACATATCCTCATCTGGAAAGATCCAGAATTACCTTAAAGGCTTACGAGAAACAAAGTTCACATTTAGCTGCTTAAAGCCGAAGATTTTAGCTGAAGATTTGAAGATCTTCATTCAACCTAAATTAAGGTTGTAATTTAATCTAGTGTATTTGTAACAGTGTGTATCTAGTGGTATCAGAGCCATTGTAATTGAAGAAATTCTTCAGAAATTAATAAAAGTTATTCTTCTATTACGATCTTATTCTTTTATTCTGTAAGGAAGAAGGTAGTTATACCCGGGAGAAATCCTTAAGTCGGGTTCCATAAGGCCTGTAAAGCCAAAGGGTAAGGCAGGGTAAAGCCTTGACAGTATCTACCATATTCTTGAATGGATAAATTAATACGATCTTTTACGAAGAATAAATCTTCAAGTAGTAATACTAAGAACAAAGAATTAATTATTTCTGAAAATTTCGAGAAAAATATTCAAAACTGGAAAATACCAGTATCTTCAAATATGAAGATCTATAGATCTAATGGATTTAATTTTAAATCCGACTATATTATTAAAACAATTGAATTAATAGTGGTATCTAGTGGTATCAGAGCCATTGTGAAGAAATTCTTCAGAAATTAATAAAAGTTATTCTTCTATTACGATCTTATTCTTTTATTCTGTAAGGAAGAAGGTAGTTATACCCGGGAGAAATCCTTAAGTCGGGTTCCATAAGGCCTGTAAAGCCAAAGGGTAAGGCAGGGTAAAGCCTTGACAGTATCTACCATATTCTTGAATGGATAAATTAATACGATCTTTTACGAAGAATAAATCTTCAAGTAGTAATACTAAGAACAAAGAATTAATTATTTCTGAAAATTTCGAGAAAAATATTCAAAACTGGAAAATACCAGTATCTTCAAATATGAAGATCTATAGATCTAATGGATTTAATTTTAAATCCGACTATATTATTAAAACAATTGAAGAAGCAATTCCTCTAAAAGGAGGATACGACTCATTTAGTTTATTATCTCAAAGACTTGTAAATATTCACAAACAAAATTACAAATTTATGCATTTGGGAATGATACAAGTAGGTTTAAAACCTCTTACCAGATTAGGTTTAAATACTTCAGCTTTAATTTTGGTACGAGACCAAAGACATAATAAATTTGAAGATTCCTTATTAGGAATTGTAGAGTCTTCATTATGCGAAGGACCAATACATTTTAGTTGTTTCCCTAATTTTCCAATTTCTCTTTCTGATCCAAATATCATGAAAGCTCTCACTTTAAATATAAAAACTGAAGGTTTTGATATGATAGATGGAACAGAAAATGTTGTTCTATTATATAGAATTTGTTACAAAGTCATGAATTCAACGATATCTAATTTTAGAATCAATACTAATCAAATTAGTTCAAAAAGAGGAGAAACTACTCTTTTCATAACTGATATTACTAAAAGTAATATTATGATTCCTAAAACAATTAATTGGAGCCAAGTTACTCTGCCAGAAATCTGGAAAATGGAAAGTATAGCCCCTTCTTTAAAAGAAGAATCTAGAAAGCTAGAAAGTATAATTCAATATGTTGATGGAGATGTCGAAATAAAATTCTCATCTCAAAGACATTTACGAATTAAACTTCCTGAAGAAAGTAGGAATTCTACTTCTTCTATATCTGATTTTGAAAAAATTAGTATATCTGGTCTTCAAAAGACTAATGATAATGTATCTCATCCAGAATATAAAGTAGATATTCCTGAATCTAGTACGTCTAGATTTCAACGAAGTTATTCTGTTAATAACAAAAAATCAAATTCTCCTACTTTTTCTGATATGGGATATAATGTTATGGTTATTAATAATAACTCTATCCAAAAGAGTTTAGATAAGATTAAAAATCTTAATAAGAAAAAATGGTTTTTAAGCTGTTTAAATTCAAAACAACAAACATTATATGTTTCAAGATACTTAGAATGGATTGAAGAAACTAAATTAAATTTAGATTTTTTCAAATGGATGGAAAATTTATATTTTCCAGCAAGGAATAAAATATTTCCAAATTTTAAAGATGAGTCTTTTATAAATACTCTTGAATCAACATATAAATTATATGTTCATGAAACTGGAGAAGAATCTTTTGAGATTCATCCTCCTTTTACTACTTTACAAATTAAAAAGGGTAATAAAGAAATATATGCTGCCCCTATAAAATCAGAAATAGGGCATGGTAATTTTGACCATATTATTCAACAGAATAATTTTACCAATCTTACTTTACATTCTTTAAGAAATCAGACTACTAGAATAGAAGAGATTTTATCAAAATCCAAACAAGGAAATTCTAGTGGTGAAAGTTCAAAAACTTTGATGATAAAACCTCCTCCTAATCTTAAAAAAGAAAATTTTCTTTTAAGTTCTAAAAAAGATGATGATTTTATGGAAGGTTTAATAGATCGATTACAAAAAATTAATATTAAAGAAAAAGGTTCTATTTCGGTAATTACCAAATCTGAACAACTAGATAATATTTCTAGTTCGTCAGAAGATGAAATGCAGATTAATAAAATGCATAAAGTATCAATTGTAAAACCTTTTTATAAAAAGGCTACACCTGTTGATCTTCAAATTGAAGAGAAAAAAGATTACGTTCAGTTTAATGGAGAAGCCATTACTGAATGGAATATAGATGGAAAATCTGAATATCAGATTAAAACTATTATTAAACAAATGTTAATATATTCTTCTGCGGCAAAGATAAAAGGTAATAATGATAGGCAAATTGCTCAAGCCATTATTACTGGTTTCACAGGCCAACTTCAAGGTTGGTGGGATTTTTATCTTTCTAAAGAAGCAAAGAATAAAATTCTAAACTCTTCTATAGTAGATCTTAATGGAAGAGAAGAGTCAGATGCTGTAAATACACTTATTTATACAATTTTATCTAATTTTATTGGAGCTAATGAACTCCAATTAGATCGATCTCAAGAACAATTAATGAATTTGAGATGCCCAACACTATCTGAATTCAGATGGTATAAAGATGTTTTTATGACCAAGGTTTTAACTAGAAATGATTGCAATGCAAATTTCTGGAAAGAAAAATTTATTTCTGGACTTCCAGTTCTTTTTGCTGAAAGAGTAAAAAATAGATTAAAATCTAAATCTCCAACAAATTCCATAGATTGGAACATTCTTACTTACGGAGATTTATCTGCAGAAATAACTGCAGAAGGAATTAATCTTTGCAATGATATCAAGCTAAAAAGACAACTTGATATGCAAAAAGAAGAAAATAGAAATATTATTGGTGATTTTTGTGAGCAAATAGGCTTTCAACCAATACAATATCCTAAAAGGGATAAGAAAAAGAAAAGATTTCCTTTTAAAAGGAAAACCCATTATATAAAAGATAAAGAAAAATCTAAAAGATATTCTAAGAAAAGGTTTAAAAAACCTATAAAAAATGACTCTACTAAAGTTCCAGTATGCTGGAAGTGTGGAAAGATTGGACATAAAGCTAATAAGTGTTATGTCAAGAAAAAGATTAATAATCTCAATATAAACAATGATTTAAAAGAATCATTGATAAATATTCTTCTTAATACAGAAGAAAATCTAAAGGAAAAAGATTTTTATATCAATATTATTGATAATGAATTATCTGAATATTCTAACAGTAGTACAGATAATGATTCTGAAATATCAGAAAATAAAATTTGCAATCCAGATTGTGATTGTGATACATGTCTCATAAATTTTATGGGATTAGAAATCAATGTCATATCAAATGAAGAAACTTTCATTTTAGATCTCATAGATCAAATAAAGGACCCTATAGAAAAAAGAAAAGCTATAGAACATTATTTAAATATGGCAAATCACAAGCCGACTAAACTTGTACAAAATACTGTACAAGAACATGAATTATATTCTTATAATAAAATATTAGAAAAGGCTAAACAAAAAGAAAGAGAGCCTACTATTTCTGAATTAAAAGGAGAAATAGATCAGATAAAATCTGAGATAAAATATTTAAAAGAAAGAGTAAATACTCTTAGTATTAATAATAATACTTGGGACAAAGATTCTACTTCTGAGGAAGAAGAAGAAGAAGATATTTTACCAAAAAATGATAATGATCAAGAAATAAATCAAATGGTATGGATCAATAAAATTGATCAGATTATTTCTCAAAAATGGTACTCAAAAGTAACATTAATTATTAACAAAAAATTTAAAATTACTATTGAAGCATTATTAGATACAGGAGCTGATGTAAATTGCATCAGTGAAGGAATTGTACCGTCTAAATATTATAAAAAGACTACTCAATTTATCACTGCTGCTAATAAGCAACCTCTTATAGTTAATTACAAATTGTCTGATGTGGCAATATGTAATTCTGGAGTTTGTTTAAATACAACTTTTATTCTCATCAAAAATATATCTACTCCTGTGATTTTAGGAACTCCATTTTTTCAAATGTTGTTTCCTATTAATAAAATTAATGAAAAGGGTTTATATACCAACATTAAAGGTAATGATTTATTTTTCCCATTCACAACAATACCAGTTTCAAAATCTATAAATATTTTACAAAAAATAGTTAGCAATAAAGAAAATTTTATTACTTCATTAAAAGATGAAATTCTTTTTAAAAATATTAAAGATAAGTTAAAATCTGATAAAATTCAGGAAAAAATAAAAATTATTTCAGAAATCATATCTAAAGAGATATGCGCTGATGTTCCTAATGCTTTTTGGAATAGGAAAAAACATCAAGTCAGTCTTCCTTATACAGATGATTTTTCTGAGGATAAAATTCCTACAAAAGCAAGGCCTATAGCCATGGGGCCTAGACTTTTAAATTACTGCAAAGAAGAAATTGATAGTCTTCTTAAAAAGGAGTTAATCAGACCAAGTAATAGTCCTTGGAGTTGTCCAGCTTTCTATGTTGAAAATGCAGCTGAAATTGAAAGAGGAGCTCCAAGACTTGTTATCAATTATAAACCGCTTAATAAAGCATTAAAATGGATAAAGCATCCATTACCAAATAAAAGAGACTTACTTAATAGATTATTTAAAGGAAAAGTATTCTCTTCTTTTGATTTAAAATCAGGATTTTATCAAATTCTTCTAAAAGAAGAAGATAAATATAAAACAGCTTTTACTGTACCATTTGGCCATTACGAATGGAATGTAATGCCATTTGGATTAAAAAATGCTCCAATGGAATTTCAAAATATAATGAATGAAATTTATAATTCTTATACAGATTATATTATTGTCTATATAGATGATGTCCTTATATATTCTGATAATATTGATCAGCATTTTAAACATTTAAATATATTTATTCAAATTACTAAAAAAGCTGGTTTGGCAGTAAATCAGAAAAAAGTAAAACTTTTTCAAACCAAAATAAAATTCTTAGGACATTATATTGAAAATGGAATAATAATTCCTATAGAAAGAGCAATTGTTTTTGCTGATAAATTTCCTGATAAAATCACTGATGTAAATCAATTACAAAGATTTCTTGGAAGTCTTAATTATATAGGAGATTTTTATAAAGATCTCGCTCAAGATTGTAAATTATTATTTCAAAGGTTAAAGAAAAATCCTCAACCATGGACTAATAGTCATACTCTTGCCATACAAAAAATAAAAGAAAGAGTTAAAGAACTCCCTTGTTTATCTATTGCTAATCCAGAAGCATTTAAAATAGTTGAAACAGACGCCTCTGATATTGGATATGGAGGAATACTTAAACAACAATTAGATAATACATCTAAAGAAATTCTTGTGAGATATACTTCTGGTACTTGGAATAATACTCAAAAGAATTACTCTACAATAAAGAAAGAAATCCTTTCAATTGTTAAATGTATTACAAAATTTGAAAGTGATCTTTTAAATAAGAAATTTTTATTAAGAGTTGATTGCAAATCTGCCAAAGATATTCTTTTAAAAGATGTTAAAGTAATAGCATCTAAACAAATATTTGCTAGATGGCAAGCAATTTTAGCTTGTTTTGATTTTGATATTGAACATATTTCTGGAAAATCTAATTCTTTACCAGATTTTCTAACTAGAGAATTCTTGCAGGGATCAGCCTTGGAAGACAGTCTTAAAAAGACCAGCTACCGGGAAGAAGCCCATGAATAAGCCACCTTTCAAAAGAGGTGCTACTGTTCCTCAGCCAAATATGGCTAACACAGAGGAAGAAAAGTTTGATCCAATAAAAGAATTTGCAGATGATCCAACTGCATATGACATTCATTATTATAATAATGCTATATTTGCCTTAAAGGGATCAAAAGAGGAATTAAAATATCCTTATCTAATTTCAGGATGTCTTAATTGCTGTCCTGTTGACAAAGATCTAAAAGGTCTATCCCCAATTCATATAGCTCAAAGCTATTTAATCAAAGATTTACAACCCATATTGGGGAGAAAAACTCGTGATTATTTTGAAACAATTCTAGTCGAAACTGGCTCAGTTGAAATCCAACATATGGATCGCAATCGCGATTACGCTTTTTCTAAAATGATAATAAAAAAGATTATCCCAGCTGCTAATTGGGGTTTACCCCTTGGTCAAGCACGACAATTAAACACCTTTCAGGCAATGCCTAATATGTTTAATTACCATGATTATATCATGGCCTGGGACATCATTGTTTTATATGAAAATTCTCAAAGAAAACATTCATGGTGGATAAAATTCCAATTAGATGATATTCATCAATTTATACCAAGTTGGTTTAAAACTTTTTTCTTCTCATGGGGGGTAATGCCTTCCATTCTTCCGAGAAATGTTAAAAACATATGGAATAAGTTTCTAAATGCAAACACGCAGTTTGATGGTTTAACAGCCATATTACAATTCGCCATTAATTATAATGTTCCTTGGATTATTCGATGGGAATATGGACTACAGGATATGGCTAAAGAGAAATTTGATCTCAAATATACCTCTACTTTCTTAATCAGAAAAGTTCTCATCAAATGGTGGGGTAAAGAAGATTTCTTTGCAGAAGGCAAAGTATATGACCGTCAAGGGGTAATAGCTCTGGGAGTTGCCAGAGAAACCATGAAGAATTTAAATCATGATACCCCAACACAGACAACACTATTAAAAGAACTTTTTCAACATCTGGACAAGGATACCATTACTTCTATGTTCACAGAAGTTTTTGGTGAAAAATCAAATTTACCCACTCAAGAATCAACCTCCTCAAAAGGAAAGGAAAAAATGGAGGATGATACACAGATGACCGATCAAGATGATCTACAAGATGCTCAGGACCCATATGAGGGTGACGACATATTTGCATTATTGAATGCATGAGCTGGAAGTCACTAATGTCAGTGGAAGAAAAGGCAGGTCATCACGAGACTCATAGTCTTTGTAATAAAGTATGTATTATTGAGTGAGTGTTTTACTTTCCTCGTGTCATGTTTTTATTGGTATAAACACTGTAGCTAGTATGTATTGTTTTGCTATTTAAGGAGTGGTTGCCCTTTGTGAACCACACACCAAAAATTCTCTACTACCTTCTAATAATAAGAGTTCGAAGTTTTCTCCAGTTCCAGAGTTCTCATTTTAGAGTTTCATCATTTTATCAATGTAAGTTTATGTCTTACAATTATATTTATGATCCTCCATTTGATTACATTATGCCATCTGCAAATTATATTGTAACTTTAAAAAAGAAAATTAAATTAATTAAAACTCAAATTGAGGTTCTTGAGAATCAGTTAAAAGACCCCGAAATCAATCCTGTTTATAAACAGTGGTTTACATATCCTCATCTGGAAAGATCCAGAATTACCTTAAAGGCTTACGAGAAACAAAGTTCACATTTAGCTGCTTAAAGCCGAAGATTTTAGCTGAAGATTTGAAGATCTTCATTCAACCTAAATTAAGGTTGTAATTTAATCTAGTGTATTTGTAACAGTGTGTATCTAGTGGTATCAGAGCCATTGTAATTGAAGAAATTCTTCAGAAATTAATAAAAGTTATTCTTCTATTACGATCTTATTCTTTTATTCTGTAAGGAAGAAGGTAGTTATACCCGGGAGAAATCCTTAAGTCGGGTTCCATAAGGCCTGTATAGCCAAAGGGTAAGGCAGGGTAAAGCCTTGACAGTATCTACCATATTCTTGAATGGATAAATTAATACGATCTTTTACGAAGAATAAATCTTCAAGTAGTAATACTAAGAACAAAGAATTAATTATTTCTGAAAATTTCGAGAAAAATATTCAAAACTGGAAAATACCAGTATCTTCAAATATGAAGATCTATAGATCTAATGGATTTAATTTTAAATCCGACTATATTATTAAAACAATTGAAGAAGCAATTCCTCTAAAAGGAGGATACGACTCATTTAGTTTATTATCTCAAAGACTTGTAAATATTCACAAACAAAATTACAAATTTATGCATTTGGGAATGATACAAGTAGGTTTAAAACCTCTTACCAGATTAGGCTTAAATACTTCAGCTTTAATTTTGGTACGAGACCAAAGGACATAATAAATTTGAAGATTCCTTATTAGGAATTGTAGAGTCCTCATTATGCGAAGGACCAATACATTTTAGTTGTTTCCCTAATTTTCCAATTTCTCTTTCTGATCCAAATATCATGAAAGCTCTCACTTTAAATATAAAAACTGAAGGTTTTGATATGATAGATGGAACAGAAAATGTTGTTCTATTATATAGAATTTGTTACAAAGTCATGAATTCAACGATATCTAATTTTAGAATCAATACTAATCAAATTAGTTCAAAAAGAGGAGAAACTACTCTTTTCATAACTGATATTACTAAAAGTAATATTATGATTCCTAAAACAATTAATTGGAGCCAAGTTACTCTGCCAGAAATCTGGAAAATGGAAAGTATAGCCCCTTCTTTAAAAGAAGAATCTAGAAAGCTAGAAAGTATAATTCAATATGTTGATGGAGATGTCGAAATAAAATTCTCATCTCAAAGACATTTACGAATTAAACTTCCTGAAGAAAGTAGGAATTCTACTTCTTCTATATCTGATTTTGAAAAAATTAGTATATCTGGTCTTCAAAAGACTAATGATAATGTATCTCATCCAGAATATAAAGTAGATATTCCTGAATCTAGTACGTCTAGATTTCAACGAAGTTATTCTGTTAATAACAAAAAATCAAATTCTCCTACTTTTTCTGATATGGGATATAATGTTATGGTTATTAATAATAACTCTATCCAAAAGAGTTTAGATAAGATTAAAAATCTTAATAAGAAAAAATGGTTTTTAAGCTGTTTAAATTCAAAACAACAAACATTATATGTTTCAAGATACTTAGAATGGATTGAAGAAACTAAATTAAATTTAGATTTTTTCAAATGGATGGAAAATTTATATTTTCCAGCAAGGAATAAAATATTTCCAAATTTTAAAGATGAGTCTTTTATAAATACTCTTGAATCAACATATAAATTATATGTTCATGAAACTGGAGAAGAATCTTTTGAGATTCATCCTCCTTTTACTACTTTACAAATTAAAAAGGGTAATAAAGAAATATATGCTGCCCCTATAAAATCAGAAATAGGGCATGGTAATTTTGACCATATTATTCAACAGAATAATTTTACCAATCTTACTTTACATTCTTTAAGAAATCAGACTACTAGAATAGAAGAGATTTTATCAAATTCCAAACAAGGAAATTCTAGTGGTGAAAGTTCAAAAACTTTGATGATAAAACCTCCTCCTAATCTTAAAAAAGAAAATTTTCTTTTAAGTTCTAAAAAAGATGATGATTTTATGGAAGGTTTAATAGATCGATTACAAAAAATTAATATTAAAGAAAAAGGTTCTATTTCGGTAATTACCAAATCTGAACAACTAGATAATATTTCTAGTTCGTCAGAAGATGAAATGCAGATTAATAAAATGCATAAAGTATCAATTGTAAAACCTTTTTATAAAAAGGCTACACCTGTTGATCTTCAAATTGAAGAGAAAAAAGATTACGTTCAGTTTAATGGAGAAGCCATTACTGAATGGAATATAGATGGAAAATCTGAATATCAGATTAAAACTATTATTAAACAAATGTTAATATATTCTTCTGCGGCAAAGATAAAAGGTAATAATGATAGGCAAATTGCTCAAGCCATTATTACTGGTTTCACAGGCCAACTTCAAGGTTGGTGGGATTTTTATCTTTCTAAAGAAGCAAAGAATAAAATTCTAAACTCTTCTATAGTAGATCTTAATGGAAGAGAAGAGTCAGATGCTGTAAATACACTTATTTATACAATTTTATCTAATTTTATTGGAGCTAATGAACTCCAATTAGATCGATCTCAAGAACAATTAATGAATTTGAGATGCCCAACACTATCTGAATTCAGATGGTATAAAGATGTTTTTATGACCAAGGTTTTAACTAGAAATGATTGCAATGCAAATTTCTGGAAAGAAAAATTTATTTCTGGACTTCCAGTTCTTTTTGCTGAAAGAGTAAAAAATAGATTAAAATCTAAATCTCCAACAAATTCCATAGATTGGAACATTCTTACTTACGGAGATTTATCTGCAGAAATAACTGCAGAAGGAATTAATCTTTGCAATGATATCAAGCTAAAAAGACAACTTGATATGCAAAAAGAAGAAAATAGAAATATTATTGGTGATTTTTGTGAGCAAATAGGCTTTCAACCAATACAATATCCTAAAAGGGATAAGAAAAAGAAAAGATTTCCTTTTAAAAGGAAAACCCATTATATAAAAGATAAAGAAAAATCTAAAAGATATTCTAAGAAAAGGTTTAAAAAACCTATAAAAAATGACTCTACTAAAGTTCCAGTATGCTGGAAGTGTGGAAAGATTGGACATAAAGCTAATAAGTGTTATGTCAAGAAAAAGATTAATAATCTCAATATAAACAATGATTTAAAAGAATCATTGATAAATATTCTTCTTAATACAGAAGAAAATCTAAAGGAAAAAGATTTTTATATCAATATTATTGATAATGAATTATCTGAATATTCTAACAGTAGTACAGATAATGATTCTGAAATATCAGAAAATAAAATTTGCAATCCAGATTGTGATTGTGATACATGTCTCATAAATTTTATGGGATTAGAAATCAATGTCATATCAAATGAAGAAACTTTCATTTTAGATCTCATAGATCAAATAAAGGACCCTATAGAAAAAAGAAAAGCTATAGAACATTATTTAAATATGGCAAATCACAAGCCGACTAAACTTGTACAAAATACTGTACAAGAACATGAATTATATTCTTATAATAAAATATTAGAAAAGGCTAAACAAAAAGAAAGAGAGCCTACTATTTCTGAATTAAAAGGAGAAATAGATCAGATAAAATCTGAGATAAAATATTTAAAAGAAAGAGTAAATACTCTTAGTATTAATAATAATACTTGGGACAAAGATTCTACTTCTGAGGAAGAAGAAGAAGAAGATATTTTACCAAAAAATGATAATGATCAAGAAATAAATCAAATGGTATGGATCAATAAAATTGATCAGATTATTTCTCAAAAATGGTACTCAAAAGTAACATTAATTATTAACAAAAAATTTAAAATTACTATTGAAGCATTATTAGATACAGGAGCTGATGTAAATTGCATCAGTGAAGGAATTGTACCATCTAAATATTATAAAAAGACTACTCAATTTATCACTGCTGCTAATAAGCAACCTCTTATAGTTAATTACAAATTGTCTGATGTGGCAATATGTAATTCTGGAGTTTGTTTAAATACAACTTTTATTCTCATCAAAAATATATCTACTCCTGTGATTTTAGGAACTCCATTTTTTCAAATGTTGTTTCCTATTAATAAAATTAATGAAAAGGGTTTATATACCAACATTAAAGGTAATGATTTATTTTTCCCATTCACAACAATACCAGTTTCAAAATCTATAAATATTTTACAAAAAATAGTTAGCAATAAAGAAAATTTTATTATTTCATTAAAAGATGAAATTCTTTTTAAAAATATTAAAGATAAGTTAAAATCTGATAAAATTCAGGAAAAAATAAAAATTATTTCAGAAATCATATCTAAAGAGATATGCGCTGATGTTCCTAATGCTTTTTGGAATAGGAAAAAACATCAAGTCAGTCTTCCTTATACAGATGATTTTTCTGAGGATAAAATTCCTACAAAAGCAAGGCCTATAGCCATGGGGCCTAGACTTTTAAATTACTGCAAAGAAGAAATTGATAGTCTTCTTAAAAAGGAGTTAATCAGACCAAGTAATAGTCCTTGGAGTTGTCCAGCTTTCTATGTTGAAAATGCAGCTGAAATTGAAAGAGGAGCTCCAAGACTTGTTATCAATTATAAACCGCTTAATAAAGCATTAAAATGGATAAAGCATCCATTACCAAATAAAAGAGACTTACTTAATAGATTATTTAAAGGAAAAGTATTCTCTTCTTTTGATTTAAAATCAGGATTTTATCAAATTCTTCTAAAAGAAGAAGATAAATATAAAACAGCTTTTACTGTACCATTTGGCCATTACGAATGGAATGTAATGCCATTTGGATTAAAAAATGCTCCAATGGAATTTCAAAATATAATGAATGAAATTTATAATTCTTATACAGATTATATTATTGTCTATATAGATGATGTCCTTATATATTCTGATAATATTGATCAGCATTTTAAACATTTAAATATATTTATTCAAATTACTAAAAAAGCTGGTTTGGCAGTAAATCAGAAAAAAGTAAAACTTTTCCAAACCAAAATAAAATTCTTAGGACATTATATTGAAAATGGAATAATAATTCCTATAGAAAGAGCAATTGTTTTTGCTGATAAATTTCCTGATAAAATCACTGATGTAAATCAATTACAAAGATTTCTTGGAAGTCTTAATTATATAGGAGATTTTTATAAAGATCTCGCTCAAGATTGTAAATTATTATTTCAAAGGTTAAAGAAAAATCCTCAACCATGGACTAATAGTCATACTCTTGCCATACAAAAAATAAAAGAAAGAGTTAAAGAACTCCCTTGTTTATCTATTGCTAATCCAGAAGCATTTAAAATAGTTGAAACAGACGCCTCTGATATTGGATATGGAGGAATACTTAAACAACAATTAGATAATACATCTAAAGAAATTCTTGTGAGATATACTTCTGGTACTTGGAATAATACTCAAAAGAATTACTCTACAATAAAGAAAGAAATCCTTTCAATTGTTAAATGTATTACAAAATTTGAAAGTGATCTTTTAAATAAGAAATTTTTATTAAGAGTTGATTGCAAATCTACCAAAGATATTCTTTTAAAAGATGTTAAAGTAATAGCATCTAAACAAATATTTGCTAGATGGCAAGCAATTTTAGCTTGTTTTGATTTTGATATTGAACATATTTCTGGAAAATCTAATTCTTTACCAGATTTTCTAACTAGAGAATTCTTGCAGGGATCAGCCTTGGAAGACAGTCTTAAAAAGACCAGCTACCGGGAAGAAGCCCATGAATAAGCCACCTTTCAAAAGAGGTGCTACTGTTCCTCAGCCAAATATGGCTAACACAGAGGAAGAAAAGTTTGATCCAATAAAAGAATTTGCAGATGATCCAACTGCATATGGCATTCATTATTATAATAATGCTATATTTGCTTTAAAGGGATCAAAAGAGGAATTAAAATATCCTTATCTAATTTCAGGATGTCTTAATTGCTGTCCTGTTGACAAAGATCTAAAAGGTCTATCCCCAATTCATATAGCTCAAAGCTATTTAATCAAAGATTTACAACCCATATTGGGGAGAAAAACTCGTGATTATTTTGAAACAATTCTAGTCGAAACTGGCTCAGTTGAAATCCAACATATGGATCGCAATCGCGATTACGCTTTTTCTAAAATGATAATAAAAAAGATTATCCCAGCTGCTAATTGGGGTTTACCCCTTGGTCAAGCACGACAATTAAACACCTTTCAGGCAATGCCTAATATGTTTAATTACCATGATTATATCATGGCCTGGGACATCATTGTTTTATATGAAAATTCTCAAAGAAAACATTCATGGTGGATAAAATTCCAATTAGATGATATTCATCAATTTATACCAAGTTGGTTTAAAACTTTTTTCTTCTCATGGGGGGTAATGCCTTCCATTCTTCCGAGAAATGTTAAAAACATATGGAATAAGTTTCTAAATGCAAACACGCAGTTTGATGGTTTAACAGCCATATTACAATTCACCATTAATTATAATGTTCCTTGGATTATTCGATGGGAATATGGACTACAGGATATGGCTAAAGAGAAATTTGATCTCAAATATACCTCTACTTTCTTAATCAGAAAAGTTCTCATCAAATGGTGGGGTAAAGAAGATTTCTTTGCAGAAGGCAAAGTATATGACCGTCAAGGGGTAATAGCTCTGGGAGTTGCCAGAGAAACCATGAAGAATTTAAATCATGATACCCCAACACAGACAACACTATTAAAAGAACTTTTTCAACATCTGGACAAGGATACCATTACTTCTATGTTCACAGAAGTTTTTGGTGAAAAATCAAATTTACCCACTCAAGAATCAACCTCCTCAAAAGGAAAGGAAAAAATGGAGGATGATACACAGATGACCGATCAAGATGATCTACAAGATGCTCAGGACCCATATGAGGGTGACGACATATTTGCATTATTGAATGCATGAGCTGGAAGTCACTAATGTCAGTGGATGAAAAGGCAGGTCATCACGAGACTCATAGTCTTTGTAATAAAGTATGTATTATTGAGTGAGTGTTTTACTTTCCTCGTGTCATGTTTTTATTGGTATAAACATTGTAGCTAGTATGTATTGTTTTGCTATTTAAGGAGTGGTTGCCCTTTGTGAACCACACACCAAAAATTCTCTACTACCTTCTAATAATAAGAGTTCGAAGTTTTCTCCAGTTCCAGAGTTCTCATTTTAGAGTTTCATCATTTTATCAATGTAAGTTTATGTCTTACAATTATATTTATGATCCTCCATTTGATTACATTATGCCATCTGCAAACTATATTGTAACTTTAAAAAAGAAAATTAAATTAATTAAAACTCAAATTGAGGTTCTTGAGAATCAGTTAAAAGACCCCGAAATCAATCCTGTTTATAAACAGTGGTTTACATATCCTCATCTGGAAAGATCCAGAATTACCTTAAAGGCTTACGAGAAACAAAGTTCACATTTAGCTGCTTAAAGCCGAAGATTTTAGCTGAAGATTTGAAGATCTTCATTCAACCTAAATTAAGGTAGTAATTTAATCTAGTGTATTTGTAAATGGAATAATAATTCCTATAGAAAGAGCAATTGTTTTTGCTGATAAATTTCCTGATAAAATCACTGATGTAAATCAATTACAAAGATTTCTTGGAAGTCTTAATTATATAGGAGATTTTTATAAAGATCTCGCTCAAGATTGTAAATTATTATTTCAAAGGTTAAAGAAAAATCCTCAACCATGGACTAATAGTCATACTCTTGCCATACAAAAAATAAAAGAAAGAGTTAAAGAACTCCCTTGTTTATCTATTGCTAATCCAGAAGCATTTAAAATAGTTGAAACAGACGCCTCTGATATTGGATATGGAGGAATACTTAAACAACAATTAGATAATACATCTAAAGAAATTCTTGTGAGATATACTTCTGGTACTTGGAATAATACTCAAAAGAATTACTCTACAATAAAGAAAGAAATCCTTTCAATTGTTAAATGTATTACAAAATTTGAAAGTGATCTTTTAAATAAGAAATTTTTATTAAGAGTTGATTGCAAATCTGCCAAAGATATTCTTTTAAAAGATGTTAAAGTAATAGCATCTAAACAAATATTTGCTAGATGGCAAGCAATTTTAGCTTGTTTTGATTTTGATATTGAACATATTTCTGGAAAATCTAATTCCTTACCAGATTTTCTAACTAGAGAATTCTTGCAGGGATCAGCCTTGGAAGACAGTCTTAAAAAGACCAGCTACCGGGAAGAAGCCCATGAATAAGCCACCTTTCAAAAGAGGTGCTACTGTTCCTCAGCCAAATATGGCTAACACAGAGGAAGAAAAGTTTGATCCAATAAAAGAATTTGCAGATGATCCAACTGCATATGACATTCATTATTATAATAATGCTATATTTGCTTTAAAGGGATCAAAAGAGGAATTAAAATATCCTTATCTAATTTCAGGATGTCTTAATTGCTGTCCTGTTGACAAAGATCTAAAAGGTCTATCCCCAATTCATATAGCTCAAAGCTATTTAATCAAAGATTTACAACCCATATTGGGGAGAAAAACTCGTGATTATTTTGAAACAATTCTAGTCGAAACTGGCTCAGTTGAAATCCAACATATGGATCGCAATCGCGATTACGCTTTTCTAAAAATGATAATAAAAAAGATTATCCCAGCTGCTAATTGGGGTTTACCCCTTGGTCAAGCACGACAATAAACACCTTTCAGGCAATGCATAATATGTTTAATTACCATGATTATATCATGGCCTGGGACATCATTGTTTTATATGAAAATTCTCAAAGAAAACATTCATGGTGGATAAAATTCCAATTAGATGATATTCATCAATTTATACCAAGTTGGTTTAAAACTTTTTTCTTCTCATGGGGGGTAATGCCTTCCATTCTTCCGAGAAATGTTAAAACATATGGAATAAGTTTCTAAATGCAAACACGCAGTTTGATGGTTTAACAGCCATATTACAATTCGCCATTAATTATAATGTTCCTTGGATTATTCGATGGGAATATGGACTACAGGATATGGCTAAAGAGAAATTTGATCTCAAATATACCTCTACTTTCTTAATCAGAAAAGTTCTCATCAAATGGTGGGGTAAAGAAGATTTCTTTGCAGAAGGCAAAGTATATGACCGTCAAGGGGTAATAGCTCTGGGAGTTGCCAGAGAAACCATGAAGAATTTAAATCATGATACCCCAACACAGACAACACTATTAAAAGAACTTTTTCAACATCTGGACAAGGATACCATTACTTCTATGTTCACAGAAGTTTTTGGTGAAAAATCAAATTTACCCACTCAAGAATCAACCTCCTCAAAAGGAAAGGAAAAAATGGAGGATGATACACAGATGACCGATCAAGATGATCTACAAGATGCTCAGGACCCATATGAGGGTGACGACATATTTGCATTATTGAATGCATGAGCTGGAAGTCACTAATGTCAGTGGATGAAAAGGCAGGTCATCACGAGACTCATAGTCTTTGTAATAAAGTATGTATTATTGAGTGAGTGTTTTACTTTCCTCGTGTCATGTTTTTATTGGTATAAACATTGTAGCTAGTATGTATTGTTTTGCTATTTAAGGAGTGGTTGTCCTTTGTGAACCACACACCAAAAAATTCTCTACTACCTTCTAATAATAAGAGTTCGAAGTTTTCTCCAGTTCCAGAGTTCTCATTTTAGAGTTTCATCATTTTATCAATGTAAGTTTATGTCTTACAATTATATTTATGATCCTCCATTTGATTACATTATGCCATCTGCAAATTATATTGTAACTTTAAAAAAGAAAATTAAATTAATTAAAACTCAAATTGAGGTTCTTGAGAATCAGTTAAAAGACCCCGAAATCAATCCTGTTTATAAACAGTGGTTTACATATCCTCATCTGGAAAGATCCAGAATTACCTTAAAGGCTTACGAGAAACAAAGTTCACATTTAGCTGCTTAAAGCCGAAGATTTTAGCTGAAGATTTGAAGATCTTCATTCAACCTAAATTAAGGTTGTAATTTAATCTAGTGTATTTGTAACAGTGGTTTTAATAGTGGTATCTAGTGGTATCAGAGCCATTGTAATTGAAGAAATTCTTCAGAAATTAATAAAAGTTATTCTTCTATTACGATCTTATTCTTTTATTCTGTAAGGAAGAAGGTAGTTATACCCGGGAGAAATCCTTAAGTCGGGTTCCATAAGGCCTGTAAAGCCAAAGGGTAAGGCAGGGTAAAGCCTTGACAGTATCTACCATATTCTTGAATGGATAAATTAATACGATCTTTTACGAAGAATAAATCTTCAAGTAGTAATACTAAGAACAAAGAATTAATTATTTCTGAAAATTTCGAGAAAAATATTCAAAACTGGAAAATACCAGTATCTTCAAATATGAAGATCTATAGATCTAATGGATTTAATTTTAAATCCGACTATATTATTAAAACAATTGAAGAAGCAATTCCTCTAAAAGGAGGATACGACTCATTTAGTTTATTATCTCAAAGACTTGTAAATATTCACAAACAAAATTACAAATTTATGCATTTGGGAATGATACAAGTAGGTTTAAAACCTCTTACCAGATTAGGTTTAAATACTTCAGCTTTAATTTTGGTACGAGACCAAAGACATAATAAATTTGAAGATTCCTTATTAGGAATTGTAGAGTCTTCATTATGCGAAGGACCAATACATTTTAGTTGTTTCCCTAATTTTCCAATTTCTCTTTCTGATCCAAATATCATGAAAGCTCTCACTTTAAATATAAAAACTGAAGGTTTTGATATGATAGATGGAACAGAAAATGTTGTTCTATTATATAGAATTTGTTACAAAGTCATGAATTCAACGATATCTAATTTTAGAATCAATACTAATCAAATTAGTTCAAAAAGAGGAGAAACTACTCTTTTCATAACTGATATTACTAAAAGTAATATTATGATTCCTAAAACAATTAATTGGAGCCAAGTTACTCTGCCAGAAATCTGGAAAATGGAAAGTATAGCCCCTTCTTTAAAAGAAGAATCTAGAAAGCTAGAAAGTATAATTCAATATGTTGATGGAGATGTCGAAATAAAATTCTCATCTCAAAGACATTTACGAATTAAACTTCCTGAAGAAAGTAGGAATTCTACTTCTTCTATATCTGATTTTGAAAAAATTAGTATATCTGGTCTTCAAAAGACTAATGATAATGTATCTCATCCAGAATATAAAGTAGATATTCCTGAATCTAGTACGTCTAGATTTCAACGAAGTTATTCTGTTAATAACAAAAAATCAAATTCTCCTACTTTTTCTGATATGGGATATAATGTTATGGTTATTAATAATAACTCTATCCAAAAGAGTTTAGATAAGATTAAAAATCTTAATAAGAAAAAATGGTTTTTAAGCTGTTTAAATTCAAAACAACAAACATTATATGTTTCAAGATACTTAGAATGGATTGAAGAAACTAAATTAAATTTAGATTTTTTCAAATGGATGGAAAATTTATATTTTCCAGCAAGGAATAAAATATTTCCAAATTTTAAAGATGAGTCTTTTATAAATACTCTTGAATCAACATATAAATTATATGTTCATGAAACTGGAGAAGAATCTTTTGAGATTCATCCTCCTTTTACTACTTTACAAATTAAAAAGGGTAATAAAGAAATATATGCTGCCCCTATAAAATCAGAAATAGGGCATGGTAATTTTGACCATATTATTCAACAGAATAATTTTACCAATCTTACTTTACATTCTTTAAGAAATCAGACTACTAGAATAGAAGAGATTTTATCAAATCCAAACAAGGAAATTCTAGTGGTGAAAGTTCAAAAACTTTGATGATAAAACCTCCTCCTAATCTTAAAAAAGAAAATTTTCTTTTAAGTTCTAAAAAAGATGATGATTTTATGGAAGGTTTAATAGATCGATTACAAAAAATTAATATTAAAGAAAAAGGTTCTATTTCGGTAATTACCAAATCTGAACAACTAGATAATATTTCTAGTTCGTCAGAAGATGAAATGCAGATTAATAAAATGCATAAAGTATCAATTGTAAAACCTTTTTATAAAAAGGCTACACCTGTTGATCTTCAAATTGAAGAGAAAAAAGATTACGTTCAGTTTAATGGAGAAGCCATTACTGAATGGAATATAGATGGAAAATCTGAATATCAGATTAAAACTATTATTAAACAAATGTTAATATATTTTTCTGCGGCAAAGATAAAAGGTAATAATGATAGGCAAATTGCTCAAGCCATTATTACTGGTTTCACAGGCCAACTTCAAGGTTGGTGGGATTTTTATCTTTCTAAAGAAGCAAAGAATAAAATTCTAAACTCTTCTATAGTAGATCTTAATGGAAGAGAAGAGTCAGATGCTGTAAATACACTTATTTATACAATTTTATCTAATTTTATTGGAGCTAATGAACTCCAATTAGATCGATCTCAAGAACAATTAATGAATTTGAGATGCCCAACACTATCTGAATTCAGATGGTATAAAGATGTTTTTATGACCAAGGTTTTAACTAGAAATGATTGCAATGCAAATTTCTGGAAAGAAAAATTTATTTCTGGACTTCCAGTTCTTTTTGCTGAAAGAGTAAAAAATAGATTAAAATCTAAATCTCCAACAAATTCCATAGATTGGAACATTCTTACTTACGGAGATTTATCTGCAGAAATAACTGCAGAAGGAATTAATCTTTGCAATGATATCAAGCTAAAAAGACAACTTGATATGCAAAAAGAAGAAAATAGAAATATTATTGGTGATTTTTGTGAGCAAATAGGCTTTCAACCAATACAATATCCTAAAAGGGATAAGAAAAAGAAAAGATTTCCTTTTAAAAGGAAAACCCATTATATAAAAGATAAAGAAAAATCTAAAAGATATTCTAAGAAAAGGTTTAAAAAACCTATAAAAAATGACTCTACTAAAGTTCCAGTATGCTGGAAGTGTGGAAAGATTGGACATAAAGCTAATAAGTGTTATGTCAAGAAAAAGATTAATAATCTCAATATAAACAATGATTTAAAAGAATCATTGATAAATATTCTTCTTAATACAGAAGAAAATCTAAAGGAAAAAGATTTTTATATCAATATTATTGATAATGAATTATCTGAATATTCTAACAGTAGTACAGATAATGATTCTGAAATATCAGAAAATAAAATTTGCAATCCAGATTGTGATTGTGATACATGTCTCATAAATTTTATGGGATTAGAAATCAATGTCATATCAAATGAAGAAACTTTCATTTTAGATCTCATAGATCAAATAAAGGACCCTATAGAAAAAAGAAAAGCTATAGAACATTATTTAAATATGGCAAATCACAAGCCGACTAAACTTGTACAAAATACTGTACAAGAACATGAATTATATTCTTATAATAAAATATTAGAAAAGGCTAAACAAAAAGAAAGAGAGCCTACTATTTCTGAATTAAAAGGAGAAATAGATCAGATAAAATCTGAGATAAAATATTTAAAAGAAAGAGTAAATACTCTTAGTATTAATAATAATACTTGGGACAAAGATTCTACTTCTGAGGAAGAAGAAGAAGAAGATATTTTACCAAAAAATGATAATGATCAAGAAATAAATCAAATGGTATGGATCAATAAAATTGATCAGATTATTTCTCAAAAATGGTACTCAAAAGTAACATTAATTATTAACAAAAAATTTAAAATTACTATTGAAGCATTATTAGATACAGGAGCTGATGTAAATTGCATCAGTGAAGGAATTGTACCATCTAAATATTATAAAAAGACTACTCAATTTATCACTGCTGCTAATAAGCAACCTCTTATAGTTAATTACAAATTGTCTGATGTGGCAATATGTAATTCTGGAGTTTGTTTAAATACAACTTTTATTCTCATCAAAAATATATCTACTCCTGTGATTTTAGGAACTCCATTTTTTCAAATGTTGTTTCCTATTAATAAAATTAATGAAAAGGGTTTATATACCAACATTAAAGGTAATGATTTATTTTTCCCATTCACAACAATACCAGTTTCAAAATCTATAAATATTTTACAAAAAATAGTTAGCAATAAAGAAAATTTTATTATTTCATTAAAAGATGAAATTCTTTTTAAAAATATTAAAGATAAGTTAAAATCTGATAAAATTCAGGAAAAAATAAAAATTATTTCAGAAATCATATCTAAAGAGATATGCGCTGATGTTCCTAATGCTTTTTGGAATAGGAAAAAACATCAAGTCAGTCTTCCTTATACAGATGATTTTTCTGAGGATAAAATTCCTACAAAAGCAAGGCCTATAGCCATGGGGCCTAGACTTTTAAATTACTGCAAAGAAGAAATTGATAGTCTTCTTAAAAAGGAGTTAATCAGACCAAGTAATAGTCCTTGGAGTTGTCCAGCTTTCTATGTTGAAAATGCAGCTGAAATTGAAAGAGGAGCTCCAAGACTTGTTATCAATTATAAACCGCTTAATAAAGCATTAAAATGGATAAAGCATCCATTACCAAATAAAAGAGACTTACTTAATAGATTATTTAAAGGAAAAGTATTCTCTTCTTTTGATTTAAAATCAGGATTTTATCAAATTCTTCTAAAAGAAGAAGATAAATATAAAACAGCTTTTACTGTACCATTTGGCCATTACGAATGGAATGTAATGCCATTTGGATTAAAAAATGCTCCAATGGAATTTCAAAATATAATGAATGAAATTTATAATTCTTATACAGATTATATTATTGTCTATATAGATGATGTCCTTATATATTCTGATAATATTGATCAGCATTTTAAACATTTAAATATATTTATTCAAATTACTAAAAAAGCTGGTTTGGCAGTAAATCAGAAAAAAGTAAAACTTTTCCAAACCAAAATAAAATTCTTAGGACATTATATTGAAAATGGAATAATAATTCCTATAGAAAGAGCAATTGTTTTTGCTGATAAATTTCCTGATAAAATCACTGATGTAAATCAATTACAAAGATTTCTTGGAAGTCTTAATTATATAGGAGATTTTTATAAAGATCTCGCTCAAGATTGTAAATTATTATTTCAAAGGTTAAAGAAAAATCCTCAACCATGGACTAATAGTCATACTCTTGCCATACAAAAAATAAAAGAAAGAGTTAAAGAACTCCCTTGTTTATCTATTGCTAATCCAGAAGCATTTAAAATAGTTGAAACAGACGCCTCTGATATTGGATATGGAGGAATACTTAAACAACAATTAGATAATACATCTAAAGAAATTCTTGTGAGATATACTTCTGGTACTTGGAATAATACTCAAAAGAATTACTCTACAATAAAGAAAGAAATCCTTTCAATTGTTAAATGTATTACAAAATTTGAAAGTGATCTTTTAAATAAGAAATTTTTATTAAGAGTTGATTGCAAATCTACCAAAGATATTCTTTTAAAAGATGTTAAAGTAATAGCATCTAAACAAATATTTGCTAGATGGCAAGCAATTTTAGCTTGTTTTGATTTTGATATTGAACATATTTCTGGAAAATCTAATTCTTTACCAGATTTTCTAACTAGAGAATTCTTGCAGGGATCAGCCTTGGAAGACAGTCTTAAAAAGACCAGCTACCGGGAAGAAGCCCATGAATAAGCCACCTTTCAAAAGAGGTGCTACTGTTCCTCAGCCAAATATGGCTAACACAGAGGAAGAAAAGTTTGATCCAATAAAAGAATTTGCAGATGATCCAACTGCATATGGCATTCATTATTATAATAATGCTATATTTGCTTTAAAGGGATCAAAAGAGGAATTAAAATATCCTTATCTAATTTCAGGATGTCTTAATTGCTGTCCTGTTGACAAAGATCTAAAAGGTCTATCCCCAATTCATATAGCTCAAAGCTATTTAATCAAAGATTTACAACCCATATTGGGGAGAAAAACTCGTGATTATTTTGAAACAATTCTAGTCGAAACTGGCTCAGTTGAAATCCAACATATGGATCGCAATCGCGATTACGCTTTTTCTAAAATGATAATAAAAAAGATTATCCCAGCTGCTAATTGGGGTTTACCCCTTGGTCAAGCACGACAATTAAACACCTTTCAGGCAATGCCTAATATGTTTAATTACCATGATTATATCATGGCCTGGGACATCATTGTTTTATATGAAAATTCTCAAAGAAAACATTCATGGTGGATAAAATTCCAATTAGATGATATTCATCAATTTATACCAAGTTGGTTTAAAACTTTTTTCTTCTCATGGGGGGTAATGCCTTCCATTCTTCCGAGAAATGTTAAAAACATATGGAATAAGTTTCTAAATGCAAACACGCAGTTTGATGGTTTAACAGCCATATTACAATTCGCCATTAATTATAATGTTCCTTGGATTATTCGATGGGAATATGGACTACAGGATATGGCTAAAGAGAAATTTGATCTCAAATATACCTCTACTTTCTTAATCAGAAAAGTTCTCATCAAATGGTGGGGTAAAGAAGATTTCTTTGCAGAAGGCAAAGTATATGACCGTCAAGGGGTAATAGCTCTGGGAGTTGCCAGAGAAACCATGAAGAATTTAAATCATGATACCCCAACACAGACAACACTATTAAAAGAACTTTTTCAACATCTGGACAAGGATACCATTACTTCTATGTTCACAGAAGTTTTTGGTGAAAAATCAAATTTACCCACTCAAGAATCAACCTCCTCAAAAGGAAAGGAAAAAATGGAGGATGATACACAGATGACCGATCAAGATGATCTACAAGATGCTCAGGACCCATATGAGGGTGACGACATATTTGCATTATTGAATGCATGAGCTGGAAGTCACTAATGTCAGTGGATGAAAAGGCAGGTCATCACGAGACTCATAGTCTTTGTAATAAAGTATGTATTATTGAGTGAGTGTTTTACTTTCCTCGTGTCATGTTTTTATTGGTATAAACATTGTAGCTAGTATGTATTGTTTTGCTATTTAAGGAGTGGTTGCCCTTTGTGAACCACACACCAAAAAATTCTCTACTACCTTCTAATAATAAGAGTTCGAAGTTTTCTCCAGTTCCAGAGTTCTCATTTTAGAGTTTCATCATTTTATCAATGTAAGTTTATGTCTTACAATTATATTTATGATCCTCCATTTGATTACATTATGCCATCTGCAAATTATATTGTAACTTTAAAAAAGAAAATTAAATTAATTAAAACTCAAATTGAGGTTCTTGAGAATCAGTTAAAAGACCCCGAAATCAATCCTGTTTATAAACAGTGGTTTACATATCCTCATCTGGAAAGATCCAGAATTACCTTAAAGGCTTACGAGAAACAAAGTTCACATTTAGCTGCTTAAAGCCGAAGATTTTAGCTGAAGATTTGAAGATCTTCATTCAACCTAAATTAAGGTTGTAATTTAATCTAGTGTATTTGTAACAGTGGTTTTAATAGTGGTATCTAGTGGTATCAGAGCCATTGTAATTGAAGAAATTCTTCAGAAATTAATAAAAGTTATTCTTCTATTACGATCTTATTCTTTTATTCTGTAAGGAAGAAGGTAGTTATACCCGGGAGAAATCCTTAAGTCGGGTTCCATAAGGCCTGTAAAGCCAAAGGGTAAGGCAGGGTAAAGCCTTGACAGTATCTACCATATTCTTGAATGGATAAATTAATACGATCTTTTACGAAGAATAAATCTTCAAGTAGTAATACTAAGAACAAAGAATTAATTATTTCTGAAAATTTCGAGAAAAATATTCAAAACTGGAAAATACCAGTATCTTCAAATATGAAGATCTATAGATCTAATGGATTTAATTTTAAATCCGACTATATTATTAAAACAATTGAAGAAGCAATTCCTCTAAAAGGAGGATACGACTCATTTAGTTTATTATCTCAAAGACTTGTAAATATTCACAAACAAAATTACAAATTTATGCATTTGGGAATGATACAAGTAGGTTTAAAACCTCTTACCAGATTAGGTTTAAATACTTCAGCTTTAATTTTGGTACGAGACCAAAGACATAATAAATTTGAAGATTCCTTATTAGGAATTGTAGAGTCTTCATTATGCGAAGGACCAATACATTTTAGTTGTTTCCCTAATTTTCCAATTTCTCTTTCTGATCCAAATATCATGAAAGCTCTCACTTTAAATATAAAAACTGAAGGTTTTGATATGATAGATGGAACAGAAAATGTTGTTCTATTATATAGAATTTGTTACAAAGTCATGAATTCAACGATATCTAATTTTAGAATCAATACTAATCAAATTAGTTCAAAAAGAGGAGAAACTACTCTTTTCATAACTGATATTACTAAAAGTAATATTAATGATTCCTAAAACAATTAATTGGAGCCAAGTTACTCTGCCAGAAATCTGGAAAATGGAAAGTATAGCCCCTTCTTTAAAAGAAGAATCTAGAAAGCTAGAAAGTATAATTCAATATGTTGATGGAGATGTCGAAATAAAATTCTCATCTCAAAGACATTTACGAATTAAACTTCCTGAAGAAAGTAGGAATTCTACTTCTTCTATATCTGATTTTGAAAAAATTAGTATATCTGGTCTTCAAAAGACTAATGATAATGTATCTCATCCAGAATATAAAGTAGATATTCCTGAATCTAGTACGTCTAGATTTCAACGAAGTTATTCTGTTAATAACAAAAAATCAAATTCTCCTACTTTTTCTGATATGGGATATAATGTTATGGTTATTAATAATAACTCTATCCAAAAGAGTTTAGATAAGATTAAAAATCTTAATAAGAAAAAATGGTTTTTAAGATGTTTAAATTCAAAACAACAAACATTATATGTTCATGAAACTGGAGAAGAATCTTTTGAGATTCATCCTCCTTTTACTACTTTACAAATTAAAAAGGGTAATAAAGAAATATATGATGCCCCTATAAAATCAGAAATAGGGCATGGTAATTTTGACCATATTATTCAACAGAATAATTTTACCAATCTTACTTTACATTCTTTAAGAAATCAGACTACTAGAATAGAAGAGATTTTATCAAAATCCAAACAAGGAAATTCTAGTGGTGAAAGTTCAAAAACTTTGATGATAAAACCTCCTCCTAATCTTAAAAAAGAAAATTTTCTTTTAAGTTCTAAAAAAGATGATGATTTTATGGAAGGTTTAATAGATCGATTACAAAAAATTAATATTAAAGAAAAAGGTTCTATTTCGGTAATTACCAAATCTGAACAACTAGATAATATTTCTAGTTCGTCAGAAGATGAAATGCAGATTAATAAAATGCATAAAGTATCAATTGTAAAACCTTTTTATAAAAAGGCTACACCTGTTGATCTTCAAATTGAAGAGAAAAAAGATTACGTTCAGTTTAATGGAGAAGCCATTACTGAATGGAATATAGATGGAAAATCTGAATATCAGATTAAAACTATTATTAAACAAATGTTAATATATTCTTCTGCGGCAAAGATAAAAGGTAATAATGATAGGCAAATTGCTCAAGCCATTATTACTGGTTTCACAGGCCAACTTCAAGGTTGGTGGGATTTTTATCTTTCTAAAGAAGCAAAGAATAAAATTCTAAACTCTTCTATAGTAGATCTTAATGGAAGAGAAGAGTCAGATGCTGTAAATACACTTATTTATACAATTTTATCTAATTTTATTGGAGCTAATGAACTCCAATTAGATCGATCTCAAGAACAATTAATGAATTTGAGATGCCCAACACTATCTGAATTCAGATGGTATAAAGATGTTTTTATGACCAAGGTTTTAACTAGAAATGATTGCAATGCAAATTTCTGGAAAGAAAAATTTATTTCTGGACTTCCAGTTCTTTTTGCTGAAAGAGTAAAAAATAGATTAAAATCTAAATCTCCAACAAATTCCATAGATTGGAACATTCTTACTTACGGAGATTTATCTGCAGAAATAACTGCAGAAGGAATTAATCTTTGCAATGATATCAAGCTAAAAAGACAACTTGATATGCAAAAAGAAGAAAATAGAAATATTATTGGTGATTTTTGTGAGCAAATAGGCTTTCAACCAATACAATATCCTAAAAGGGATAAGAAAAAGAAAAGATTTCCTTTTAAAATGAAAACCCATTATATAAAAGATAAAGAAAAATCTAAAAGATATTCTAAGAAAAGGTTTAAAAAACCTATAAAAAATGACTCTACTAAAGTTCCAGTATGCTGGAAGTGTGGAAAGATTGGACATAAAGCTAATAAGTGTTATGTCAAGAAAAAGATTAATAATCTCAATATAAACAATGATTTAAAAGAATCATTGATAAATATTCTTCTTAATATAGAAGAAAATCTAAAGGAAAAAGATTTTTATATCAATATTATTGATAATGAATTATCTGAATATTCTAACAGTAGTACAGATAATGATTCTGAAATATCAGAAAATAAAATTTACAATCCAGATTGTGATTGTGATACATGTCTCATAAATTTTATGGGATTAGAAATCAATGTCATATCAAATGAAGAAACTTTCATTTTAGATCTCATAGATCAAATAAAGGACCCTATAGAAAAAAGAAAAGCTATAGAACATTATTTAAATATGGCAAATCACAAGCCGACTAAACTTGTACAAAATACTGTACAAGAACATGAATTATATTCTTATAATAAAATATTAGAAAAGGCTAAACAAAAAGAAAGAGAGCCTACTATTTCTGAATTAAAAGGAGAAATAGATCAGATAAAATCTGAGATAAAATATTTAAAAGAAAGAGTAAATACTCTTAGTATTAATAATAATACTTGGGACAAAGATTCTACTTCTGAGGAAGAAGAAGAAGAAGATATTTTACCAAAAAATGATAATGATCAAGAAATAAATCAAATGGTATGGATCAATAAAATTGATCAGATTATTTCTCAAAAATGGTACTCAAAAGTAACATTAATTATTAACAAAAAATTTAAAATTACTATTGAAGCATTATTAGATACAGGAGCTGATGTAAATTGCATCAGTGAAGGAATTGTACCATCTAAATATTATAAAAAGACTACTCAATTTATCACTGCTGCTAATAAGCAACCTCTTATAGTTAATTACAAATTGTCTGATGTGGCAATATGTAATTCTGGAGTTTGTTTAAATACAACTTTTATTCTCATCAAAAATATATCTACTCCTGTGATTTTAGGAACTCCATTTTTTCAAATGTTGTTTCCTATTAATAAAATTAATGAAAAGGGTTTATATACCAACATTAAAGGTAATGATTTATTTTTCCCATTCACAACAATACCAGTTTCAAAATCTATAAATATTTTACAAAAAATAGTTAGCAATAAAGAAAATTTTATTATTTCATTAAAAGATGAAATTCTTTTTAAAAATATTAAAGATAAGTTAAAATCTGATAAAATTCAGGAAAAAATAAAAATTATTTCAGAAATCATATCTAAAGAGATATGCGCTGATGTTCCTAATGCTTTTTGGAATAGGAAAAAACATCAAGTCAGTCTTCCTTATACAGATGATTTTTCTGAGGATAAAATTCCTACAAAAGCAAGGCCTATAGCCATGGGGCCTAGACTTTTAAATTACTGCAAAGAAGAAATTGATAGTCTTCTTAAAAAGGAGTTAATCAGACCAAGTAATAGTCCTTGGAGTTGTCCAGCTTTCTATGTTGAAAATGCAGCTGAAATTGAAAGAGGAGCTCCAAGACTTGTTATCAATTATAAACCGCTTAATAAAGCATTAAAATGGATAAAGCATCCATTACCAAATAAAAGAGACTTACTTAATAGATTATTTAAAGGAAAAGTATTCTCTTCTTTTGATTTAAAATCAGGATTTTATCAAATTCTTCTAAAAGAAGAAGATAAATATAAAACAGCTTTTACTGTACCATTTGGCCATTACGAATGGAATGTAATGCCATTTGGATTAAAAAATGCTCCAATGGAATTTCAAAATATAATGAATGAAATTTATAATTCTTATACAGATTATATTATTGTCTATATAGATGATGTCCTTATATATTCTGATAATATTGATCAGCATTTTAAACATTTAAATATATTTATTCAAATTACTAAAAAAGCTGGTTTGGCAGTAAATCAGAAAAAAGTAAAACTTTTCCAAACCAAAATAAAATTCTTAGGAAGAATGGAAGGCATTACCCCCCATGAGAAGAAAAAAGTTTTAAACCAACTTGGTATAAATTGATGAATATCATCTAATTGGAATTTTATCCACCATGAATGTTTTCTTTGAGAATTTTCATATAAAACAATGATGTCCCAGGCCATTCTTTAAGTTTAACTTATAGTCCATAAGTAGAACATCAGTACTACTAACCCAAAAATTAATATAGTCAAATATTTTACGACCTCTCCTAATGCCCAATAGAAAATTTCTTATTTATGTCCGGTGGGGGTAGAGGTGCATTTCCCTCCTACCTCTGATGCTCACCGTCCTCATGACGGCGCTCATCATCCCTCGTGCGCTAAACAAGTCTTCTAGAAGGCATATTGTTCCATACATAACCCATACGTAACCAACATGCATAATTCCATAATTTATTGAAATTTAAATACTGAACGATAAAAAAAATCTGGACGTAATATATATTTCATGAAGACATACTGTTAAATAATCCATGCTTTAAATAAAATGCTGTAATGTAAAACTTACAGACCGAAGACGTGACTTCGTGAGCTTCTCGTGGTCAATAGTAGTGTAACCCTTTACAAGAACATAGGCTCTGATAACAACTGTGAAGGCCCGAAAATCCTCGCTTTGAAAATTTGCGGAAAATTAAAAATTTTCTTTTTAAAAGAACTTAAACGGCCTCATTCATAAAATCATTGGTGAATCAAGTTCAATGTTTAAAATAAAAGCAGCGGAATAAAATAATTGTTTTCCCACAATAACAATTTAAAAATGTCCAATGACTGATAAAAATTTGGTTGCGGAATAAAATAAACACTGCTGCACTGAGGTCCTCGGGTGCCACTACTGCCGGCCCTAGCTGACTCACTGGTCCCCGTCCTCGGCCCTGACCTCATCAGTACCTACAACAATCAAGTCTAGTGAGCCTAAAGACTCAGCATGCATATATCACAGGTAATGAGTAAAATCTGAAGTCAAATATGCATGGGATAAAATATCATGTCATGAGGCATTCTGAAAATAATCTGTACTCATGCTGAAAATGATCTGTACTGATGCTGAAAATAATCTGTACTGATGCTGAAAATAATCTGTACTGAGCAATTATAATACGTGCATAACTGAACTGATAATCACAGTAAAAATGTTTGCTCCTTGGAGCCCTGTACTGAAATAACTGGTAAAATTTTCTGTTGAGATTATGTTTTACGCCTGTGGCCACTGCACTAAGCTGAAACTGATCGGTAACTGGCTACCGGGGAGGCTGAAACTGAACTGAGCTGTCCGATCACTGGCGACCGGGTGGTACCATACTGAACTGATCGGTCACTGGCGACCGTATAAAATAACCCTCCCACATAGTGAATTGACCACAAGCCATATCGCATAAATCTCAAAAATGAATATTTTCTATGCACGTAATATAATTAACCAACATAATTAAATATGAACAATTTCGATCTTCCTGCATTAAAATCATGTACTTGCGATATTTAAAAATACCTATATGACTTGATTGAGGTTTAGAAAAAGTATATACATGCCTTGGTTTGTTTTGACAAAAAACAAACGAAATAACGACGCGGCGCGGCGGAGACGGAGTGCTATTCCTTTTCTTACTTTTCTCTCTTAGTTCCTCTAAACCAAGAATGCACCATAATTATTATAATAGCGTAAAAATCGAAAACGTGATGCATGAACATTTAAAAATATTATGATTTGTGCTCAGGGCGCTGCTAGGACTAAATTCTCACCAGGGTGAAAATTACCATTTTGCCCCTGGAAACCCGAAAATTACCATTTTACCCCTGGACATCTAAAATTGACTCGCAGCTTACCAAACTCCTTAAAATATCCCAATACATTTTTATAAGTATTCTTAGTCGTAAACTTGAGCCCATTTTACAACTTATCCAATTCGTTCTAAATCTTGAACCGAGGTCCTGGTTCTATCCCGAATCGACTCGAAACTTATCCAAATTTTTCCCAACTTTTTGTTATATCTTAAAAACACTCTAAAGGTCCTAACATCTTAAATTAGCCTAAGCTAATACGTCTAAAAATTCCAGAATTCACCAAACCACTCGGTCCTTCCTTATTTGCCCTCCACTACCGTCACTTTCCCAAGAACTCACGTCCTAGCCTACCTCGACGACACCAGCCCCGATCCAAGCCCTCTAAGACCTAGCCCCGACCCTAAAGAACACCCTAAACCAACGTCGCTGCCCCCATGCAAGCGGCTAACAGCTAGTAACCGAGGACAACCCCAAGCTCCATACCGAGACCCATGCGCCTCTACTTGAACCGATCGAGCTCTCCGTCCCTCCAGCCAGCTTCAAGCCGCACCAGCCTTTAACCAGCCTACTAAGGACTTAGTCCAGACCCTAAGGCACCCAACATATCCAAGCCATCGACCCCATTCAAGCTCCTAACCGCTTGGAATCAAGAAAACTGTAACAGCCCCCCCCTTACCGAGACCAACACGTCTCTCTCTCGCTCGGTCGCTCTTTCTCTTGTTTCAAGCATGGCTCGAGCCATTCCAAACCCTGCCTCAGACCCACCAGGGTCTGGTCCAAGGCTGGAGAAAGCCCTTGCACGGCTGGTGTATAAGAAACAAGGACCGAACCCCTTGCACAAAAATCCCGATCTGCACAGCCCTCATGGCTTCGACCAACACTCGATCAACTTAACACCCCAGCGCCTACACCTCACACTCTCGATCTGAACATGCCCATGACAACCTTACACAGCAGCCTCTAGACACTTAATAACCGCAGCCCTTTGCACCAATATACAGAAAACATGAGTAGTAATTGTGGAAATGCATGAAACAAAGCAAAACCGATACCTCCTCATGCATAGTGGCTGGATCGAAAGTTTCATGGGATGTATGCACATAAATCAGTAATATATGACAGGTGGGATGCACAAATAATGGTGTAAGGCATGCCATGTGATTGGAGGAGCAAGAACAAGACAAAAAGGGCTCGAGAGAATTCATAGATAAGAGAAAGCCGATGGGTCCTCTAGTTGCAAATGGTGAAAACGAGAGGGAGGTGGTGAAATGAATGGTTGTCGGCTACTTGGGCTAATTAGGTGTAGGGTAAATGGCATTTAAGGGTTAATTAAGTAGATAAAAAATTAGTTTATGGGCTTAAATTGTTTAATTAAAAGATTAAAAAGATAATTAATCCCTATAAACTCGAAAGTAAGTTCATTAAGCTCAAACTCACTAACGAAAAATATTTCGAGTTGAAAAGATTTTGAAATGATTAGTCGAACCCTTAAAAAGTCCCCCGATTCGATAAAATTTGAGTACCGAAAAAAAAATAAAATCTTACGGGTAAAAATACCCAAAAATTCTCATTTTTGTAAAAATACACTTAAAAATGCTTTACCTTAATTTATAAAAATAAATCATGTAATAAAATAATTTTCTGAAAATTTCCCGGTCTCCGATCCTCGTTCGAACGTGAAATGCACCTAAAAATCTAACGCGTGAGCTTTTAAAATTTCATGAACTAAATTCCATCATGCATTAATTATGCATAAAATACATAAAATAATTAAACATAATTTAATGAAATGAACATGCTAAATTACCACTTCTTAAATAGGTTTTTATTAACTTATCTCAATACTCCATCTCCAGTCCGGCCTCACTGAAATAACTGAAATGCTAAAAAAATCAACTACTGAACTGAACTAATAAAATAATTAACTTCAAAGAAGTGGATTTAAAAAAAATCATGCAATGAAGTTAATTAAATTTTAAAATCTAGAATTATGCATGACTTATACGTAGACTGATTTACGGGTTCTACACTATACCAAATTTTTCCCAACCTTTTTACCATCCTTAAAAACACTAAAATGTTCCTAAAGCCATGTCTTTAACCCCTAACCACACGGCTGAAATTTCCAGAACTCCACCTAACTCTCGGCCACCCCTTTTCTAAAATCCCATTTCAACACATGGCCCCCAATCCCATTACCTTTCGGTCCCCTCCAATCTCCCCACCTGTCCAGCATTTTAATCTCATTCTTAAGGCTCTAAGAGACCTCCTAAACCAAGCTTAGCCGACACATAAAGCTGCCGAGCAAACCAATGTAGAAATTATCGCTTACACCATGGCAACCGAAGACCCTATTCCCTTGGCTCGCAAGTTTCGATCCTAGCAACCCGACGGAATCAACCACTAACCAAGCTCAAGTAGACCACCCTCAGATCCCTCTAGAGCCACAAGAGTCACAACCACGGCCCCATACAACCCATAGCCACCCACATGATCGCTGGCACGCCCGAAGCTCGGCCGAAGCGAAATCACCTAGAACCCGACGGCTACCTGCTCTCATACTCGACTCTAGCATCAAGTTCCTTAAACCGAGACATGGTTCAACCCTCTAGCATCAGCAACCCACAGACCCTTGCACAGAAATATATGAAACGTGAACAACCATCACAATAATACAATAATTTCATGGAAAATCGAAAGGTTCTTCATGTACTAGGATAGATCGAAAATTTTCATGCATAAATACAACCACCAGCATATAAAACGTGTAGGATGCAGAAAAAAAACGATACAAAGCGTGCCTTAGGTAGTTGATGAACGAAACGAGACGGAGGAGACACCGGGGAAACTTTTCTTTGGAAGAATGGTGAAGAAATCCACTCCTTTCAGCTGCTGGGGGTGAAGCCGAGGGGAGGGGTTCTGAAAACGATGGTGTCGGCTGGTGGAAACTATTAGTTTTAGGTTAAGGTGTGTTTAGGGTAAATTATATAATATAAAAATGGTTAACAAACCAACTAATGTGCTCTTAAATTTATTTTAAAGGTTTAAAAAGATATTTAAGCTCAACAAACTTTAAAGTAGGCTTAAAAAGATATTTAAGCTCAACAAACTTTATTTCGTGTTGGAAAGATTTTGAAAATATTAGCCGAACCCTTAAAAAGTCACCCGATTCGATAAAATTTGCGTACCGTTAAAAATTAAAATCATGCGGGTAAAAATACCCAGAAAAATACCATTTTTGAAAAGTAGCCTTAAAAACACCTTATATCAGTTAATAAAAATTAATCATTAAATAAAATAATTTCTCTGAAAATTCTCCGGTCTCCGATCCTCGTTCGAACGTGAAATGCACCTAGAAACCCTAATGCGTGAACTTTAAAATAAATCATGAATTAAATCCTAGCATGCATGAATTATGCATAAAATGCATAAAATAGTTAAACACGATTTAATGAAATAAATAAATTCTACCATGCAATAATTATGCATAAAATGCATAAAAATAATTAAACATAATTTAATGAAATAAACAAGCATTTAATGCTTTAAAACAATTTAATAAAATATCAAAGAAATTTAATAACTTGCATGCATGTGGTTCACGTGGACCTTCAGATTTTTGGGACGTTACAATCTTCTCCCCTTAAATTGAATTTCGTCCTCGAAATTCGCTTATCCTTGTTAATCGAAAAGTTTAAACTTAGTTTTAGTATCCCAATAGTACACGCTTCCGCGGCGCTACTCTGATGGAATAATAAATATTAAGGTGTCCTTATGTCTCCTCAATCCTAATTAAGTTTGCCTACCAAAATCCTCGTTTGCGAATCGTAACTTAGAACAACTTATGGTAACTTAGTTTTATTCTACTATGGCCTCAAATTTTGACTTATCTCACAATTTCTCATACTAGAGATGGGTGTACAAACTTGTCGCACCTTACTTTTCTTATACTATGCCCATATTGTTCATCAATCTATTACATTAGCATTTATGTAGTTCAACTCAAGAAACCTTAGCACCAAAATTTACTGAGTGACTTCTATCCTTGGTAATACACTTAAATGTTAAACCTTACCTCAACCCCATAATAATATTAGTCTAAGATCCTTGAATCGAATCTTTATCTTACGGCACCAAACTTACATAACTTAATTATTTACAAGTACATCCCAAATATTAAATTGTCGCAAATCTTAAACTTCGAGTAGTGATAATCCATAAAACCCAAAATATACAATATCCATCTTCTATCTTAATAATAAAACTCTTCTAGCATCAATTACATACTTAAACTATTATCTTCCCAATTACAATAAGGTTGAGGCCTAAGACCCTTGGACTTTCCTCATTGGAATGAATGTCTCATACTTATGTATCCTCAATGCTTAATTAATTCCAGCGTATAAAACTTACTAAGTTATCCCATGTTAATGTTGGACTAACTCTAGTAATCAACTATACTTATAACCCCTAGAATTCTAGAATTCCAATATCAAGATTTTAGGTTGATTACTCGATAAAAATCTTAACATTCGTCCATTGGTAACCTATGTTGAACACAACTCATTCTTTTTTTTTTTCACCCAAAATTTCCGTATAAACACTTATCTCAAAAACTTGAAATTCAAACTTACTCAACCCAAATAATAATGAATAGTATCACTCCAACACACATATTCACTTATTCTCATGTTCCTTAATGGCTTTCAAAAACTTCTTAAAACCAGATGTCTACCTCAATTCTTATATGCGTCTATCAAGTAATCTAACCATCGATCATACCCAAATTTCTAGAAATATTAAATTCCAACAAAGATATTATTTTAACTCTTAATGTCATGATTAAAACTTAAGTTCCCAAAATTTTGCTAACTGAATATTTTTTCTTATAACTTAACTAACCGATCAACTTTACCTTAGATAGCCATCACTTTAAATTCTTAATTTGTCACAACATTATTTCACTAACACTTAAATTCTCAAGCACAAGATTGACTCATTCTACAATGTCCTTGAATATCATTTCTTATAACATTATCACCCAGATATCTCAAGGTTCCAAATATTCCTTCAAATCTAAATCATCAATATTTCGGTCAATTAAACCATTCGCTTTTCACTTACTGCTAAACAAATCCCCCAAATTTCTTAAAATTGTAAAATTAGTTCTTAGTTTCCTCGAATATTTTCCGATTTTTCCTTAATCTCAAGAATCCAACAATTACCCATAAGTTCTTGGCGTTTCTTATTCCATTTTATAGGTTCTCCGTATCATAAAGTTCAATAATTTTAATCTTATTAAACCCATAATTAATTCTCATAACCAATCTTACATTTCCATAAATATTTAACATCCCAAATGTTTCTCAGAATTTCGAGATTTGCAATTTGGCCCTTATTGTTCTCGAAAATTACATTCTTAACCCTACAACTCTTCGAAATTTGCATTTTTGGTCCCCATAAAATTTTCGATTTTTGCCTCATTAAACCTTAAAATTCTCAAAACTCAGAATTTAATCCCAAAATTCGGAAATTTGAAAATAGTCCCTTAAATTTTATTTTTGCACTTAAGTCCTCAATTATTGGTTATTACAATTAGGTCCTTAAAATTCTCAATTCATGCAATTCAATCCTTAAATCCCACTATATAGAGCATGCATCCTAAATAAATTCCACGTTTTTATACTTCAAAAAATCTTCGTAGTCTTCGATTCGTCATTCATTACATGAAATCCTAAAAATTAATTCAACTAGTAACCATGAACCATCATATTTTTCTTAGAAAACCTACATGCCACCAAAAGCATTCATAATCTTCACAATTAACTTATGATCCCGAATTAGAACATCAGTACTACTAACCAAAATCAATATAGACAAATCATTTCCAACTTTTCCTGGTGCCCAATAGCAAAATTATTATTCATGTCCAATTCCACCACAAAGCCAGCATGCATGAAAATCATATAATTTCTCATTTCATATCGTAACATGCATAAAATTTTTAAAGCATCTAATCTTAAAGACAGATTAACATGTACCGTAAAACATATATCATGTAAACATGCAGGTGATAGCATTAAAAACATTAAAACATTTAAATCATAAAAGCTTACAGACTTGAGGCTTGAAGACTGAGCAGCAGAAGCTGGCGGTGGCACAACCCTTTACAAGACACTTGCTCTGATACCAACTGAAACGTCTACTCGTTTTAAAAATGCGGAAATAAATTTTTTTTTTTTTAAAGCTTGCATTTTCGAGATATCATTTAAACACTTCGCATGCATGCGCTCTACAGAAAATATAAGATTTAAAAATGATCTTAAATTCTTGACAATAAAAATAGCGTCGTTTAAAAATAACTAAACTCATCCATAATCATACGAAAACATAAACTTATAAAAATCTTAAAATCATCAACATATGAAAATATTCATCTCCGCTCAATATCATAAATCGTAATGCGGAAAACATGTGTGGTCCTCGGGTCGTGTCACCACACCAGGTCTACCTACTCAGAGTTCAGCACCTCCCGTCTCCTCATCATTAAGCTCACCTGCATCACACACGCCTAGTGAGTCTAAAGACTCAACACACCTGCACCGTTAATAGCAAATACATATACATAGCAAACAACAGTGAAAAATATCATACTCAACTTACCTTTCATGAACTTTAAAACGTAACATAAACGTGTCGTGTAAAACCATGACGTGTCAAAAAAGCTCATCGTTAATCATCTTTATCATTCATCATTCATCGTTTATCATTCATCGTTTATCATTTATCATTTCCTTTGGCGAATTCAGTTCATTAGAGGTGACTATCGTACATCATCGTTTACGATGGATCCATCATACATAGAACCGTGGTACCGGGCGGCTGTCGGACATCAGTGACAGGATTACCTATCCACTGTGCCTAGGCCTCATCATCATCATTTACATATACATCTTAAACATTTACATATAATTCGATAGCCACAACTAATTCCCGTCATTCAAAACATTATCATTTTCATCACTTATAAAAATTATGCATCAATGCAATTTTTCTTAAATCCAAGCATGCGACGTATATCTTCATAAAATCTTAAAATCGTGATCATGATGCATAAACATTTAAAACATCATACATTTGTGCTCAGGGCGCTGCCACGACCAAAATCTCACCCCGGGTGCAAAATGACCATTTTGCCCTTGGAAACCCAAAAATTCTCCTTTCAACCCTGGACCTCTAAAATTGACCCGAAGCTTACCAAACTCCTTAAAATAACCCAAAACATTTTTATAAGCGTTCTTAGACGTAAACTCGAGCCCATACTACAATTTAATCGATTCGTTTTTAAACTTGGACCGGGGTCCCGGTTTTAACCCGAATCGACTCGAAACTGTACCAAATTTTTCCCAACCTTTTTACCATCCTTAAAAACACTAAAATGTTACTAAAACCATGTCTTTAACCCTAACCACACGGCTGAAATTTCCAGAACTCCACCTAACTCTCGGCCACCCCTTTTCTAAAATCCCATTTCAACACATGGCCCCCATGTTAGAGTAGATGCCCTGCAAGCCAACGGTTGGCTAGGGAATTTATTGACTCAAGTGAAATAAACAATCTTTATTTTAATATAATTTAACTTTTTATGGTCTTGTTATACTTTATCTGTATACCCATGCATACAACATAGATAAAGTCCTTGATTACGCTTTAATACAAATGAATCGTAATTCGATGTTGAAACTCATTTGTAAACACTGCATATTCTAAATTTGTTCCTAGTCGATTCAGCCGCCTAAAACAGGGATAAAGGCCGCTTGAGCTCGAGACTAGCATCTGTGATGTTGTGTACAGCGTTTTTTGGTAAGGGCATAGAGATGTCCAAATATGCAGATGGGTAGTCATATGATGATTATACCGAACAACCCTCCCTCGGACTTTCCAAGTGGTTATCATTCATCGAGAGGATAAGTCCGTGGTTATGATTGTACACCATTAGTCCTTATGACCCGGGACAACACTGAGGCTCTATATGCTAGGGCTGTGCTTTGACTCGTTTACCGACTCCAGGAGAGTCATCAGGTGGTGAGGTTGGGTACAGTCGCGACACATATAGGAGCCAGTGCATTGTAGTCGGGGATTCACCGCTCACCTACGGGTGTGCATATCCTGTGTGATCTAATGAAATAATAGTGCATGGAATCTCTGGCCAGAGTATGAGATGTACGTTAGAGAAAGAGTTCTCAAATAGTACACGCGATGCCACTATTGTAGTTATCACATAGTTATCGAATTAATATGCAACCCTCGATGAACCAATGGTTGCAGATTCGATCGGGATATATGAGATGAAGAGACCGTACTGTACGTTAATCATAATCGACTGGTTCTTGCAGGCACTATCAGTGATACCTAGGGGATCATGGGGCGATGCTACTAGACGCTCTTACCATGATCTGATGGGTGCAATCAGAAATGAGTTCTGACATTCTTAATCAAGGTGTTGATGAAAAGAATGGGGCTAACTAGGGTAAGCCCGAATAAAGGATTATGTCCTGAATCACAAAGAGTTGTGAACCCACGGCTAGCTGTATCCCTGAACCATTGAGGGTCACACAAGCACTGGATCGTTTATTTCCGTTGAAAGAATAAATTCAAGGAGTTGAATTTATATTATGATATAGTAAATTCAAGAAGTTGAATTTATAATAATTAAATTTTGAGAAAATAAATTCAAAGAGTTGGATTTATGAGATAGTAAATTCAAGAAGTTGAATTTATGAAATTTGGAGAGAATAAATTCAAGGAGTTGAATTTATAAAATTTGAGGATTTAATTTATTAAGCTCAAAAGTTGAGTTTATTAAATATTAAATTTTGGAAGGTGAAAAATTCAAGGAGTTGAATTTATAATTTAAATATTAAATTCAAATGTTGAATTTATAAAAGAATTAAATTAAATGTAATGGGTATACGTATAATGAGCTTGTAGGAGTACTAGATCAACATACATATTATTAAGGTTCTTAATTGGACTTTAAAAGATTAATGAATTAATTAAACTAGTTGGACTAGAATAATTAATTGATTAAGCCCATTAAGTATTTAATTAAGTTAATGGGCCCTAAGCTTATATATATGTGTATTAGGCTTAGAGTTTAATTTAATTCATTCATAATTTTTGAAAACCCTAGCCTCCATCTCCTAAGGATTTTCGAAAACTCTCCCCTCTCCTATCAAAGAATTTCGGCCACTTTCTTTTGAAGAAAAGTTTGAGCCGTCTCTCGTTTTTATCTCAACGTAAAATATCTTCTAATTTTCTAGTGCAAATTGGAAGAGGAATAAACCATCTAGTCGTGGACCAAATTCGAAGTAGATCGAAGAACGTTCGTATCGATTCACGAAGAGCTATCTCCGTTAACCCCGGAATAGTTGGAGCCAAGTGATTTAATTCACAAAGGTATAATCTTTAACATCCTATGTATGTTTGTTTTTATGATAAAATCATACGAGCGCCCAAAATATATTTTGATTGTCAAAATAAATAAAATTTTTAAAACTTCCGCTGTGTTTGGGCGTGTAGAAACCGAGATCCAACAGTGGTATCAGAGCCAGGTTTTTTCTAAATCGTATGGTTTTGATATTGAATAATTTTTTTTTCTAACCACACAAGAAAATTTTTCAGAAAATTTAGCACCACGAAAATTTATTTTTTTTCCAGATTTTCGAAATAAAAAAAAAAATTTAAATCTGCCCGGAACTATTCCGGGCAGTCGTGTGCGCAGGGACGCGCACAAGGCGTCGGACGCCCGCGCGCAGCACGGCGGCGCGCGCGGCGTAGGACGCCCGCGCGCAGCACAGCAGCGCGCACGGCGTCCTGCCCGCCAGCGCGCGCGCCCTGCGCGCACAAGGGCTGCCGCCACTGCCCGAAACGTTCGGGCAGCGGGCGGGCAGCGCGGGCGGTTGCCCGGGATCGTCTTGGGAAGCGTGCTGGATGATGGGCCTGAATTGTTTGGGCCTAGGGTGCAATTTTCGGATTTTTCAAATTTTTGGGTAAAATTGATATTTTTGGAAAATTGGTTCAATTTTTATTTTGGAAATTAATTTTTGGAAAATAATAATTTTCTTGTGAAATAAATAATTAGAATATGATTTTAATTATTTATGGTAAAAATAAGTTTTTACAAGAAATCAATTATTATTGATTTAATTAGAAATTAAATAAAGGAGTTTATTTAATTTATTAAATCTTTTAATAATTGTGGTGGTTAGTGATAAAATTATTAGATATATGATTTATCAATTAATTAAATTGTTTAATTAAATTGATGTTAATATTTGATATTAAATGCATGAAGGATGATCGAGAGCCTTGACTAATGTGTTAGGTGTATGTTAGGATATTTTACTGTTTTATTCGTTTTTAATATTTGATATTATTAAAGTGAGCCTGGTTTATGCCCGTTCCCACCCCATGAGATGTATCCCTTATGTACCATGGCTATTTAAATGTAATATTAGAAATAGTGGGAGATCAAGACTGGAAGATGGTGGGCCCGATGATCAAGATAAAGACATGTAAAATATTGGAAGCTCTTGTAATTGTTGCATTTGCATCCCTGCATTCACATAGGTTTTGGACCTGGATCCATGTCTGGCTCACATGGATCTAATAGTGTTGGCGATCGATCATCCTTATTTATTGTTGAATGTCATATTATGATATATATGCGATATATAGTAGTATGCATGTATGTATATTATTATATAATATAGTTGCATGAATCCGGCAAACATACAAATTCATGGCACACGATTTTTAAAATAAAATGATGAGACAATTTTAAAATTAAAATCCCTCATTTTGAATAAGATTCAAAATTTATATCAAACCGAAAAAGTAAAAATTAAAGGAGTTTAATTTTTCCTTGCCTTCCATCAACCGTGGTTGCATGTTGATCGCTACCCGCGGACAGTGTCTGGCTCATATTATTGGGGAGGCCTGTACGCCGGAAAGCTGTGACTTCCACCGGACATATGATGTGAATTGAGTGGAACTCCCATGACTTCGGCTCATATTATTGGGGGAACTCATGGCGACCGTCTACTATAATTCAATATTGATGGGTTGGTTTGACACGCGAAAATAAACGACGTCATATTATTGGGTCCTTATTAAACGTGAGGCAAAACACGCGGAGGTTGCATAGGGATGCAATTGGACTCTACCTTTTAGAAATTATAATTGGCTGATATTATTCGAGATTATAATTGGCTAATTGGACTCTACGTGCCCACTAAGTAAATACGATTTCCCTTTTTCATCAGAGGGTGGTGGAAATGTCAAAATAGTAGGAGGGAATTTATAAAATAAAAATCCATATTTTATATCTTAAAATTATTTTAAAATAATCAGCAACAATTATTCTGTTTCCATATCAGTATATTTTTCGATTTCGTCACATAATCCAATTTTGTTATTAACAAGCTAACCGAATCTAATTTTCAAGACTGGTTGGGAAAATTGTTCTGAATTCGGAGAAAATGACATACACACTAATGTCAGTCTTGATGAACTGACAATGCATGCAAGATGGTGGGACCATATTATTCAAGCTAAAGTGTAACATGCTCGCTTTTACGTCAAATGAACTGTAGGGACAGTTTGAGGAAAATTTGAATGCTGCTGACATTCGAATGCTCATGCAAGAGTTGCATGGTGCATAAAACTCGTACAATGAGGCACACCACTTTGAAAAGCTCATGACTACACATATGCAAGATGGGGCTTTGGCCCATGAGCGTGGTGTACATATGACTGGGCTTATTGAGGATGTGGTGGGCCTGGAATATGTGATTCCTAACGAGTTACTAGATAACATCAATTTGTTGTTTTTCTCTTCCTCATTTGACGAGGTTATGGTGAACTTCAATTTGAATAAGATAGATGATAGCCTTGAAGAGCTAGTCAATATACTTATGACTTATGAGATCACCATAAAACAAGTAATTGTTGTTTTTCTAATGGGCCTTTCGTCAGACGGAAAATGGCCCACAAGGTAAGGAAAAGAAATGTTCTGCCCCTCACAAGAAAAACAAACTCAATAAAAGGCAAACTCTGAAGGACACTTAAAAGGCCTACAATGCCCGATAAGGCAGAACATATTTATTTCACTGCAAGAAGTTCGGACATAAGAAATTATATGCGCCAGAAATGTTCTGGAAATGATAAGTGAATGTCCAAATAAACATGATTTCAACAACAAACAAAAAATGAAAGTTAGATGATCCAAATCTCGCACAAATATGGCACGCTAGACTATGTCACATTTCCCAAAGACGGATGCACAAACTAGTGGGAGAAGGCATGTTTGATTTGTCAGACATAAATTCTCTACTTTCTTGTAAATCTGTCTAAAAAGAAAAAATGACAAAGACTCCATTCGATGGAAACGTAGAACGTGCACATGGTCTACTGGATTTGATCCACACAGACGTTTGTGGCCCGCTAAGTGTTAGCACAAAATATGGGCAATCCTACTTCATTACCTTTACTGATGACCATTCGAGGTATTGGTATGTTTGTATGATGAAACACAAATCTGAAACATTTGAAAGGTTCAAAGAATTCAGATCTGAAGTAGAAAACCAGCTAGAAAGAAGTATTAAGGCATTTCGATCTGATCGAAGTGGAGAATACTTGAGTGCTGAATTTTTGGGTTATCTAAAAGGGAATGTGATTCTCACAGTGGACTCCACCAGCAATACCACAATTGAACGGTGTTTCTGAATATTGTAAGCGAACCTTGTTGGACATGGTTCGATCAATGATGAGATTCACTGAATTGCCTACATCGTTTTGGGGCTTTGCGATTGAAACTGCGACAATGTTGTTGAATAATGTTTATACTAAAGCAGTGGATAAAACATCATATGAGATATGGATGGGAAAAACTCCCAAGTATTCTTACATGAGAATATGGGGATGTCCTGCTTACGAAAGAAACAGTAGCACAAAATGATCTCAATAGATCAGATATCTGCTATGAAGCGTGTGCTACTTTTCTTTATCTTGAACTCGAAGATATCAAAGATTCGTGGTTTTCTTGTTTTGTGAAATACAATTGATTCTTGAGAAAGATTCAGCGCCTTCTTCTATATGGGTTTGTTCCATATATATAGGTGACTGAGTTCAACGTCTATAATCAGAAAATGATTTCTGATTTCTGATAGAATCAGCTTTATTACCGAAATAGGTTCCTGCAGAAAAGCTATAAAACAATCAGTCCTCTTTTATACTAAAATCGGCAAAGCGAATTAAATGACTTCGTACATTAATTAATGCTACAATTAATACTAGTACTAGGTGGCCCTTAACGGTAACATTTAAGATTAGTTCCGTTCGAAAACATCTTCCCCTGTTTTGATATTCTATCCGTTCTACTGCTTCTGCTTTTGACACAGTGCTTTTCATATTGTCTACCGTTCTTAACGAATGCTGCTGGTTTTTATTTTCATCGCCACAATTAATTTAGGCCTATCAATTTCCCCCTTTGTGGTGATGCCAAAACCTGAAGGATATAAAAGCATAAAAGCATTATAAAACAGATAACAATCAGAAGATAATATTAGTGAAATTAAAGAACAAAGATTGTCAATCATTAGTTTCAATATCCTGATCTCTTCTATGTGATGATTCCGTATGGTCTCCTGTTCTTCTTTGTTCTGCTCCTGTTTGATTTCTTCCTCTTCATTGTTCTACTTTCCCCTTTTTGGCATCAGTGGCAAAAACACGAGCAATGAAATCATCCATTCGTCCAGACAAGTTTTGAATGCCATTAGTCAAGATCTCCAGATATGGAGCCTGAGTAGAAACTCGATCATTAAGAATGGTGAGAGATTGAGATTGAGACTAAATCTTGGCATCCATTAATTCCATGGTGGTGGAAACTGAGGGAATAAGGTCATCATGCTAAGTGAGTCAGTCAAGTATGTCAGATTGAGCAAGCACGAGTTTACTAGAACTTCTGGATATAGCTTGTCAAAAAACAATGGTTTCAGCATACATTTTATGCATAGATTCCGCCCTTTTATATATTTCCTTGGACATACATTCTCGGAAGAACTGAGCACCACTGATTTCTAAGGCATTTTCAAGAGATAACCGCTTGACTATATCAGAAAGATTCTAGAGCTCCTTTTGTAGGACATCAATCTGAAATTCTAAATTAAATGGTTCCGATTCTGGTGATGGAGTTCGTGCAAGCTAGCGTTGTCTTATCTCGGCAAGTCTGGTATCAGTGTTAGTTGGTACAGGATTGGCAACAACCAATGCAGTAGAGTCTTGAAATTTTGTAGGAGGAATAGCATACGTTGGATCAGTAGAGTGGCCAGGTTCAGCAGAGCTTGCGTCTGGAACAGTAGTAACAAGTGGTTCTGCAGTAGTGTTCTTAGGAACAATCTCTTCAACATGAGCAATAGATGCATGAACCATATTCTCTTCAGATGGAACAGCTTCAGTAGTTCCAAATGGTTTTTCCGCAGACACAGGTTCAGATTGCTGTTTCAAAAGAGCTTCCATTTGTGCTTGATGTTCAGCAGAAAAGTTCTCTAGATTTGGCAACAAAGAGGATGGGGCAGCATCTGAGTCTGGTATGGGTTGGTCTGCTGTTGGAGAAGATGATTGATCTTAAAGCAGTATTTAGATCGGTTTCTGGAGCAGTAGAGAGTGTAAGAACGATTGATTCAATGAATTCTTCCACCGAACCTAATTCACGCACAGATAGGAGAGATGAGGATTGAATAAGCTTCTTTGGTGATGCAGGAGTACTGAGAGCAGGAGCTTTTGGTGAAGTTGGAGTCTGTTCCTCAACTGTTTGAATCTGAGTAAAGTCTGGAACAAAGCCTACATGATATTGAATGGGCTCTCCAAAGGCTTGTTCTTGAGCAAGAAGTTACTCGCTCATCTGTCTCAATTTTTCAGTCAGAATATGAATAACATGTTTATCTTGAGCAGCAGTAGGAATTGTAAGATCAAAATTTGATTCGAGAGTTTTCATAACAGATTCTAACTTCAAAAATTGTAGCTGTTCAAAGATGTAGCCTCATCTACGCATGGCTTCAATCACATTTTCAGTTTTGGCAAACTTAAAAACTTTCCTTTCAGTGTTCATCATTTTCGCATAAGAGCCTTTCTTCTTGAAGTATGAGAAAGAATGAAAAACTCGAACTTCGTGCCATTCATCAAAGAAATTTATGTCGTCACTAGCAAAACTTTCTATTTCTGCTAAAAGAAGATCAACACCAGTTGTCACAAATGTCTTGGGTCCAAGAGATTGTGGTTCTTCAGTCAGTTTTTCTTTCCCTTTAGCGGATGATGAGACAGGAGATACGGGTCGAAAAGCAGAAGACCCCGTAGTTGATTCTCGAATAACAATTCCAGACACAGGTCTGAAAGTTGGAGCAGTTGATGTTGTTGGAACAAAGATAACAGTTGGTAGTGAAATAGGAGCAGTGGGTCGTGCAGAAGAAACAACTTCTGGAAACACTTGCCTTATCGAACACTATCTAATTCAGAGATTGCTGTTGTCTTCTTGATCCGAAGAACAGTTCGAGCTTTCTTTTTGTTGGGAGTAGGGGGCAGAGATGGTTGAATGGGAGAAGCAAACTCCTCGGACACTGTCTTGTCAAAATCAGTAGAGATAACCACTCTCTTTCTTTTAATCTTCTTTTGAAATCCTTGATCCTTAGAAATAGTGTCTCCAATCTCCAATTTTAAATCAACAAATTCAGCCACAAATGGCTTGGGCCTTAAAGCGAGTACATTTTCAGCGTCAATCATTGTCACAGAAGCAGCATCCTGTTCACTTATAAAGGCAAAACCAACATCTTTTAGCATTGTGATGATCTGAACAGCAAATCCAGAGCTTTTCCTTGTAACCATATCTTTCATCTTTCGAAACAAGAAACGACTCCAATCCATTTTAATTCCTGAAGTGATTGCAACCATCACTTGGACTTTCTTCTTTGTCAGTTTATCAAACGTGCCAGCTTTGACCAATAAGGCCTTTGCCAAAATGTCAGCAAGCACTTGATACTCTATTTTGATAAGCTTCTTGAAGCAAGATGGAGACAGTTCGTCTCCAGAAGCTGAGAAGGTGCTGAGAGCAGTAGACATATCTTGCTTAGAAATATCGGAGAGTTCAGAAATACCTGAACATGGGAGGAAAAAGATTGATCCCAATAGTGAGGCATCAATGGAGATGGATGCATCTCCTTGAGAATGAATGATCTTTCCTTCTTGAATAGTTGCCCTAGCATAGAAATCCAGAAGGGCAGTTTGGTAAATCGCTGCAGGTGCTTCCAAGAATTTTCAGAGCCCTGATTTTTCTAGGGCTTGGAACATTTTAACAAGATTCTCATTTTTTATTGAGAACTGAAGTAAAGTTGACTTGATAAGCATTAAGAGTATATGCTCCGGCCATTTTTGTAGAATTGAATCAGATATATTTTGCAGTAGAGAAGAAATATTTAAGAGAAAGCAGTAGCTGAATACAAAAGTTTTGAAGCAGTAACGGTGAAAAGTAAGAAACTGATATATTAAAAGAATGTACAGCCGTCAATGTAAACACAAGGACACGTGTAAATATGTTTACAGTTGAGTATTTTGAAATGATAGCCAGATCATGTCAGACTGACCAATGATTTTAAAAATTTTGAATCTTAGTGAAAATAGCGGGCTGTCCAAGCGGTTACTTTTGAAATAATCAGAAGAGAAGTTGTCGTTTTATCATAACGTCTACTGGAAGTTTTTAAAGTACTGAAATAATTGAGCACTTTGATAAAACAAGTAAACTTGTTGTTTTATCAAAAAGACAGACATTCTATCTGTTTTCGAAAAAGATACGAAAATCTTAGTCTGACTAAGATACTGTTCCCCCTCGATAAATGCAACCAATAAATGCAGAGATGTGATATCTGAGGACAAGAGGGATGAATCTTGGTATTCGTGTAACCAAATTGCCATCTCTTCAGCTTCCTGAGACTCTATATAAGTGCCTGCAAGTTCACAAACTAATTCATTTAGGCTGCGTTTGGTTGGAAGGATAGGATAAACTAATGATTAGTACGTAAATGATAAAGAAAATGATTTTTGTAGGATTGTAATATATGGTGTAAAATAATATTATGTTTGGTAAGATTTTTAAGTGTAGGATAATTTTGAATTTTTGGATGAAAAGACGAAATTGCCCTTCCCCTTCGCGACGGCGGCGGCCGGTCGGAAATGGTGGCAGTTTCCGGAAAATTAGCGACGGATTTTAAAAACCGTCGCTAATAGCGACGGTTTTTGAGAAACCGTCGTCGATCTAGTTTTTATTTATTTTAGTTACTAAAAAATTTGACATTTAGCGACCGTTTGAAAAAAAACCGTCGCTATTTGCGACGGTTTTTTACAAACCGTCGCTAAACAGCTGTCGGCCGGCGGTCCATCGCCTGTCGGCCGGTGCTCGGCCGCGGTTAGCGGTCCTTCGGCGGTCGACCGGTGGTCGGCCGGCGGCGGTTGTGGAGGCGGCAGTCGGTGGCGGGAAGTGGTGGTAAGTTTGATTTTAGGCGGGAAGTGGTGGTGAGTTTGAATTTAAGAGAAGGGTAAAATTGGAAAAATAGGAGGTATTAAGAGTGGGATAAATAATCCTAGGGGGTGAGGAGGTATTATTTTAACCTACCTAATATAACCTAATCATTCATAGGAGAGATTGACTTGGTTAAATAATCACCCCAACCAAACGCCGGATAGAGTAGGATAAAATTATCTATCCTACCCAATCACCCCAACCAAAAGTTACCTTAAGATTTCTTTTATCAAACCAATACACATGATAGGTACAAGTGATCTCTCGGAGTCTTCTCCAGAGTCAGAATCAGCAGAAGAATTCCAAAAAGACAACTTTCAGTCTCTCGTAAGCAGATGTTTGAAGACATCTTTTTCAAATAAGTTAGTGCTGACAAGACCCAAGCTTGCCGGAGTCTTATAAGACCCAAGCTTGCTGGAATCTTTTCGAGGAAGACCATCTTTTTCCTGCTGAAGTACTTTGCAACAAGAAAAGTACTTCAAGCTGCTGATATCAACAAATGTAGTAGATAAACTCAATGTAAAGCTTCTGGTTAAAGAATATTTTGACAAATTTTGTTTATCTACTGCTTTCATTGAATAATAAAATAGTTTGAGTGAGAAAAGCTTAGTCTAGTAAATCAGAAGATGTCTCGGTTGACTTGAGACTTTTCCACTTCTTCATCGTTTAATGTACCGAAATGGTTCCTTAATAAAATTTCAGTTGAAGTACTTGATGTTTCTTTATATATTTTTTTTTCTGCAAATAACTCAATGTCAACAGAATAATATATAACTGATAAAAAAAAAATTCAGAAGGGAATTTGTCGTCTCATGATAGCTTTTACTGGAAGAAAGAAAAGAAAGTCTTTTTTTATCGAAAAGACAAATCACCTTCTGCATCTGACATAAAATCAAATATAATCATAATAAAGTTCCCCCTAAATTAATGCAATTATTAAATGATAATTCTTGGTAATTGAACCGTCGATAGCTTGACACAGAACGCTTCACATTTCCTACTGTAGTCATGATTACCTCGATCTTTGGTACCTGGTTTGTCATCTATAAATACAGGCATACAGGTTAGCCATATAGTCACTTTTAAACAGAAAGAATATGGCAAGAGAGAATAGTCCTGATTTGGCCGAGGAGTTCATGAAGGAAGTGATAGCTGCAAGGAAGAAGGCAATTGAAGACAAGGTACTGGAAAAGGCACTTGCTACCTGGACTAAGGTCCAGGAGCTTCAGTCCTCCTTTGAAGGTGGGCTGGTGTCTTCTTCCAAGGAGCTGTTAGCAATGGAGAAGTATTATCGACGTCTTCTTTGAAGATGGTGTCTACCTCCTCATGCTCTTAAAGGAGCAGAGGACTCTGAAAAATATTGGTTTTTCAGAGGAGTTTCTGCGTACCTCTACCGGAGAGCTGTCCACTTGGTTGGAAATCTGGAGAGCGTACGTTAAAAAAGAAAGAAAGAATGCACGCCCCCGCTTCTATCATTAATGAAATTCTTATATTCTGTTTACTGATTGTCTCTTTCGCTTAGCTTTTATTGTCTGAAAACTAAAACTGAACAATCACAAGAGAGGACTAAATCACAATACATCAATGGAATTAAGATAACAAACAATTAATTTAAGTCTATCAATCCAAGTGTATTTCAAAAATAAGAAAACTTATTCTGAGGCAGAGGTTTCGTAAAGATATCTGCTGTTTGTTGATCAGTAGGGACATATTCCAGACGAATTTCCTTCTTCTGCACGTGATCTCTGATGAAATGATGTCTGATATTTATGTGCTTTGTTCTGGAATGAAATACTGGATTTTGTGTGATTGCAATGAAACTGGTATTGTCACAGAAGATAGGTGATTTGTAGGCCTGAATTCCGTAGTCTTTTAATTGTTGTTGCATCCATAGTATTTGAGAACAGCAGCTTCCAGCAGCCAGATATTCTTCTTCTGCAGTAGATGTGGCTATAGAAGTCCGCTTTTTACTAAACCAGGAGATCAGCCTAGCACCAAGGAATTGACAGAAACCACTTGTGCATTTCCTGTCTAATTTGCAACCTGCATAATCAGCATCTGAATATCCAATAAGATTGAACGATTGAATTATTGGGATACCATAAGCCGACATTTTGAGTTCCTTTCAAGTACTTCAAAATACGTTTAGCAGCAGTATAATGAGATTGTTTAGGGTTAGATTGAAATCTTGCACTAATACAAACAACAAACATAATATCTGGTCTACTGGCAGTAAGATATAACAATGAGCCAATAAGACCACGATACTGAGTTACCTCTACTGGAATTCCACTTTCATCTTTATTAAGTTTGTTATATGAGCTCATTGGAGTGAAAGCAGCAGAGCATGCTTCCATACCAAACTTTTTCAGAAGCTCTTTAGTATACTTGGCTTGATTTATGAAAATTCTAGTATCAAGTTGTTTGATCTGTAATCCTAGGAAGAATGTTAATTCTCCCATCATGCTCATTTCGAATTGACCCTATATCAACTTAGCAAACTTTGCACATAGTTTGGGGTTAGTTGACCCAAAAATAATATCATCAACGTAAATCTGTACTAATAGGATATGTTTATTCTTGACTAGAGTGAACAAAGTTTTGTCTACTGTCCCAATTGTAAAATCATGATTGACAAGAAATTGTGATAGAGTATCATACCACGCTCTAGGTGCCTGTTTTAGACCATACAAGGCTTTGTGTAATTTGAATACATGATGAGCTGAGAAATGATCAATAAAACATGGAGGTTGTTCGACGTAGACCTCTTCTTGTAGTAGATCATTTAGAAAAGCACTCTTTACATCCATTTGATAGACTTTGAAACTTTTGAAAGCAGCAAAGGCAAAAAATATTCTGATAGCTTCGAGCCTTGCTACTGGTGCGTAGGTTTCATCATAGTCTATTCCTTCTTCTTGTCTAAAACCTTGAGCCACCAGTCTTGCTTCATTTCTGATCACCGTGCCTTCTTCATTTAGTTTGTTTCTGAATACCCACCGGGTTCCAATGACAGCTTGGTGAGATGGTCTAGGTACTAGAAACCAAACTTCGTTTCTTTTGAATTGGTTCAGCTATTCTTGCATAGCTTCAATCCAACTAGGATCCAGAAGGGCTTCTTCAATTTTCTTTGGTTCATCCTAAGAAATGAAAGCAGCATGAATATACTCATTAATCATTTGCCTTCTGGTTCTCAAAGGCGCTGCTGGATTTCCAATAAGCAAAGAGGGAGGATGAAATTTTCTCTAAATAAAAGGGTTTAAAGGGATTTCTTCCTGATTTGATATATTTGGATTGATCTCTTCTGAACCAGTAGCAGGTTATGGATTATCAGCTGCTGGTACTGGTATGTCTAATATTTGTACTTCTGGTTCTGGATTTTGAACATCTTTTATACTAGCTTCTGCATTATCTTCACTATCCAGTTCCAAGTGAATTTTGTCTAACCTATTGCTCAAATTTGACATATTAGATATTTCAGGAGCACTGTTGTCCTCGTCAAAGACAACATGAACCAATTCTTCAACAGTAAGAGTTCTATTACTGAAGATTCTGAAAGCTTTGCTCACAGCAGAGTAACCAAGGAATATTCAGCATCTGATTTTGAATCAAATGCAGTTAAATAATTTTTGCCATTATTGAGCACAAAGAATTTGCAGCCGAAAACATGAAAATAAGATATATTAGGCTTACTCCCTTTCCATATCTCATAAGGAGTCTGGTTATGCCTTTTGTTGATCATTGTTCTGTTTTACGTATACCATGCAGTGTTGATTGCTTCTGCCCAGAAGCGCTGAGAAATGTCCGCATCTGCTGGCATTGTTCTAGCAGCTTCTTTAAGGGTTCTGTTTCTCCTCTCAGCTACTCCGTTTTGTTGAGGCGTTCTGGCAGCTGAATATTCATGATGAATCCCCTGTTCATCTAAGTACAACTCAAGAATTCTGTTAGTGAACTCAGTACCTCGATCACTTTTGATTTTAATGATAGAAAAGGATTTTTCATTTTGAATCCAGAAGCTTGATCAGGAGGCTACTGGTTTGATCTTTTCAAGCAAGAAATATTACCCAAGTAAATTTAGAAAAATCATCAATAACAACAAGGGTATATTTCATTCCCCCTAAGCTCATGATAGGGATTGGACCAAATAAGTCCATATGCAGCAATTCCAAACATCTTGACAGGCAGAACAAACACGATTCTTAGCAAAATTAATGTCAGGCAAACCATCGACTATATTATGCTTTTTGAGATTGTTGATAGATTTGAAATTCAAATGATTCAACCTCTTGTGCCAGAGCCAGTGTTTATCACTAAGAGAGGCAACTAAACATGTAGGAGCATTAACATGATCTAAGTTCCAAGAAACTCTGTAGGTGTTGTCTTCTCTCTTTCCAGTTAATACAGTAGAATCTTTAACTATGCATGTGTGCTTCTGTAAAACTACAGAATAACCATTGTCACACAGTTGACTAATGCTGATTAAATTATAACAGAGATTCTCAACCAGTGTTACCATGGATAATCTTTCCCTTACCCACGGTTTTACCTTTTGAGTTGTGCCCAAAAGTTATCTTTGGTCCAGTACAACTCATTACTTATGAAAGTAGATTTTTCTGTCCAGTCATGTGTCTGGAATATCCACTGTCCAGATACCATGTGGAGCTGCTTACTTTAGCTTTCTTTATCTGTTCCTGCAAACAAAAATTTTAGTATCTGGTACCCAATCTACTTGGGTCCAACCTTATTAGTCCCTTAGGAACCCACTTTTGTACAATTTTTGGTGATTTTGTACTTCGGGTATCCATAGAGGTGTGTGCAGCAGAGGGTCTATTATTTCTATGCATCTCAGAAAGTTGTTCTTCCCTTCTGTTCCTGTTGTCTAGCCTGTATCGCTTCTGAACAGGTCTAGAATTATAGTACTGATAGTTTTTAACCTTCATAGGGGGTTGTCTTCCTTAGTCTACTCCTCTACTGGATCCAGAACTTAGGTCAACTCTTCCCCTGGGTTCAATATAAACAAGACCGTAATTCTTTCTTCTGTTCATCTGATTTAAATTTATTTCAACTTGAACAGTCAGTACTTCCGGTTCATATGCCACACTGGATTTAACAAATCGAATGTATTTTGTTTTGCTGGTATCCAGTTCTGGCTGAGTACTGATTTCAGAAGTGCTTTCATCATTGTTGAATCCGATACCACTTCTACTCCGGATTGCTTCTGCAATTCTTGCATCTTTTCCAATGAAATGGAAGACTTATTCCAAGCATTTACCAGAACAGACTGCTTCTGATTTTTAGATTTCATTGTCTGGTAATCTGCTTTTAATTTCCATTCTCGGTTTTCAACTTACTCATCTCCACTTTCAAATCATCGCAGCTATTCTCTTGCAAGCAAGTGAATTTACTGACTTGATTTCTTAAGTTTAGATTTTCAATCTTAACTTCCTCGAATGATTGAGAAAGTTTTGAGTATTCCCCTACCATGTCATGTAATGCTTTAATTAAATCAATTCGTGTAAATTCCTCAAAGTCGAAGTCGAATACCTCTTCAGATGTTGAGTTTGATTCAACATCTGCCATAAGACATTTAATCTCTTCTGCATCACTTTCACTAGAATGACTTTTTGAGTCAGATGACTCAGAGCTGGAATCCGCCCATTTAGATTTTCTTTCTTCAGCAATCATCGGTTTGTGGTCTTTTCTGAACTTTTTGTCATTCCTTTTGTACTCTTTCTTCTTCTGGTCATCTTTCTTGGGCTTTGGACAGTCAGCAATAAAGTGACCAATCTTTCCACAGTTGAAGCACGCCATATCACCAGATGGTGAATATTTTTTGAAGTTGCGATTAGGGTTTTGGTAGACTCGATGATTCTTTCTCATGAATCTAGAGAACTTTTTCATAAATAAGGACATAGCTTCATTGCTGATTTTTTCAGCAGTCTTTTCAGAATTACTTTCAGTAAGGGTAACAGGTACTGCTTGTGAAATGACTGCAGCAGCGGCAGTAAAAGTAATAGCAGTAGTAGCAGCAAGGGCCTTGGTTGGCAAATTTGTTGAGGGCTCTTCTCCACCTCTTACTTCTAGTTCGAACTCATAGGCTTTTAAGTCAGCAAACAAGTCATGTAATTCCAACTTGTTTAGATCTTTAGAGACTCTCATAGCCATTGTTTTCACGTCCCATTCTCTGGGTAATGCTCTCATTACTTTGAGCGCTATTTCTCGATTCTCGTGCTCTTTGCCCAGAGCTGCTAGCTCATTGACAATGCTACTAAAACGTTCAACAAACTCATTTAGAGTTTCACCAGCCTTCATCTTTAAATTTTCAAACTTCTGCATTGCTACAGACAGTTTATTTTCTTTTGTTTGCTCAATTTCTTCACATATCTGAATGAGATTTTCCCATATTTCTTTAGCAGTAGAACACATCTTGATTTTGCTGAATGTGTTCTTATCAAGAGTTATGTAAAGAATGTCCTTCGCGACATTATCAAGATTGGCTTTCTTCTTATCTTCACCAGTCCATTCGTTTCGTGGTTTTTCAACCATTTGAGGTGCACCCTCAGTAACAGCAATAGCTGTATTTGGCTTTAAGATCTTTAATGGTCCGTCTGCGATGACATACCACATGTCATCATCCTGTGCTGCAAGGTGAGCTTGCATACGGATCTTCCAATCATCAAAATCTTCTTTCGAAAACATGGGAACCTTACTGAAGTGTGCCATCTGTATGTATTTTCAGGGACAAGAATAACCTGCTCTAATATCAATTGTTGGGGATCGAGGAAGAGTTTAGAGGGGGGGGGGGGGTGAATGAACTCTTCTCGAATTTCTTCTTTCCTTTCTTGGATAAAGAAGGTGCTAGAATCCTGTTAGAGATAGTAGCTGATCTTGTCGTGAATACTTCCAACAGATTACAATATTAAGTGCGGAAACAATCTGATGGAGTGAATGAAAATAGTAATATCAGTAGACATCAATTGTTTATGGAAGTTCGAAGATAAAGTCTTCTACGTCTCCCTTTCTTATGTTTCCAGAAGGTATTAGTAAAAAACTTTGGATTTTACAGTACAACTCTTGTACACACCCACTTCAGCAGGGCTTACCCTTTGCCTACTGAAACTCTTAGTTACTCAACACAGTGAAAATACGACACAACAAAGTTCTGAAAAGAATCTTTTCAGATTACAAACTATTCTTGATAAAATACGAGTACTGTGAATAATTATGAAGAGTGTAAGAAACAGTAGCACAAAATGATCTCAATAGATCAGATATCTGCTATGAAGCGTGTGCTACTTTTCTTTATGTTTAACTCGAAGATATCAAAGATTCGTGGTTTTCTTGTTTTGTGAAATACAATTGATTCTTGAGAAAGATTCAGCGCCTTCTTCTATATGGGTTTGTTCCATATATATAGGTGACTGAGTTCAACGTCTATAATCAGAAAATGTCTTCGGACTTCTGATAGAATCAGCTTTATTACCGAAATAGGTTCCTGCAGAAAAGCTATAAAACAATCAGTCATCTTTTATACTAAAATCGACAAAGCGAATTAAATGACTTCGTACAGTAATTAATCGTACAATTAATACTAGTACTTGGTGGCCCTTAACGTAACATTTAAGATTAGTTCCGTTAGAAAACATCTTCTTCTGTTTCTGATATTCTATCAGTTCGACTGCTTCTGTTTTTGACACAGTGCTTTTCATATTGTCTACTTTTCTTAACGAATGCTGCTGGTTTTTATTTTCATCGCCACAATTAATTTAGGTCTATCAGTTTCAGTATGTAAGCTCTATTTTAAAGATGCATGTGATTTTATTATAAATATTACTCGTTACTCCCAGTTTATACATGTTGAGTCTTTAGACTCACTAGACTTGATCGATGCAGGTGATGATGACTTTGAGGAGATGAGGGGTGGGGATCAATGAGCTGGCTTGGACTGCGCAGGAGGCTAAACCCGAGGACCGCCCAGGTTTTAAGATTTTATGCATGACGATTTTTAATACTCTGATTTCACGTTTTGGTTTACGATGTTTAAACAAGTATTTTTCTTTAGCAAACTTTATTTGTGATCTCTATTATTGCAAATATTTTTGGATGGACAGTTGTTTTAATGCAAATTTGAAAGTTTATTTTGTATTTTTTCCGCAAATTTCAAGTAGTTCAAAATACGGTACGTTACAACTGTAGTAACACCTTCAATATAAATAAACTTTACTATCAAAACTTTAATATGTAGAAATAACAAAAATATAGAATATGTTAAAACTTCTTAAGTCATAGGTCTATTTCGGAAAAAAATATTTTCCTATAACACTTTTCGGATTTAAACGATTTCTTTATCGCTATGACTTGATATGAAAAATTGTAATTCCAAACTTTATGGAATCTTAAGAAGTAACGTCAAAATATGGTATTCCATGAACCAGATTTATAGATTTTAACAAAAAAATAATGTTATTTGACAAAAAAAACTTTTCAGATCTATGCGCTTTTTATCAATATTGCGAGATCTAAAAATAATTATTCCCGAAAAAAAAAATTTCGAAGGCATGTCAAAAGTTAAGAATAAATTCATAAAATTATAGTGAATAATTTTTCAAAAGACTGATAGTAGATCTAAATAAATTAGTTACCGTATCCATTTTTTCTTAAGTATAGAAATAAAAACCATGAAAATCTATTGAAAAATGGTTAGATCTTGTGCCCCAGAAACAGATCTTTAGGTCCTTTTCGAAAAAAAGATGAATAATGCTTTGAAACAAGTTTTAAAGCATTCCTATTTCGGATAAACAAAGTTTTTAATATAACTATTTTCGGATTTAAAGCTTTCTTTAACAAATCCGAAATTTCTTATTTCGAAAATAATATAATCCTACGCAAAGAATCAAAATAATTAAAAAAAATTCACATTAAATCTTTTCTCAGAAATATCGATGGTAAATTTATATTAGACCCCATAAAGATTTTTTTTTGAGATAAAAAAATCGAGTATTCATCTGTACACGCCATGAGATTCGGCGACATGTTTAAACACTCGAAAAGATGAAAAAAATTAGATCTGAGTGTGCATCTGTGCACGCCATGAGTTTTGGCGTGAAGATTAAACACTCGAAAAAGATGCAAAAATTTTAGATCTAAAATTACATGTCCATCAATAGATCTATTATCTCGAAATCCTGAAAAAAAAAATCCATCACTGTAAAACAAAAATCACATTAAATATTTTCTAAGAAATATCGATGGTAAATCTAATTATATTAGATCCCATACAGATTTTTTCTGAGATAAAAAAATCGAGTATTCATCTGTACACACTATGAGATTCGGCTACCTGTTTAAACAATCGAAAAATATGAAAAAAAATTTAGATCCGAGTGTGCATCTGTGCACGCCATGAGTTTCGGCGTGAAGATTAAAGACTCGAAAAAGATGAAAAAAATTTAGATCTAAAATGACATGTCCATCAATAGATTTATTATCTCGAAATCCTGAAAAAAAAATTCCATGACTGAAATTTTCATATTAGAATGTTAAATATTCTCAAGATCTATAGAGAAAAACGAATATGAAGTGAAATATACATCAAAAAACAAAACGAAAAAAATTCAAAACGTAAACATTCTTCAAAAATAAATAAAAAAAAAACCCAAAAAACAAAAACCATGTTTTTCAATGCAAAACAAAAACTAAATAGAAAGAAACAATAATATTTTGGTTTGAGAGAAAAAAGATTTTCGGTGAATTGTGTGTGGAAAAGTTAGTGCAAGTCTAGAAACATCCCCATATATATTGAATCGATTTAGGGTTTACTTAGTTGGGTCGGACCACTTTATTGTTTATTTAGTTGGGTTGAGCTACTTCAATATTTATTTTGTTGGGTTGTTTATTTCTTGGGCTACTATACAACCGTTTTTTGTTGTCTTCAAAATTGGTTTGATGGACTACTTTATTGTTTATTTGTTGTCTTCAAAATTGTCTTTAAAAAAGATTTTATTAAATGGGCTACCTGAACACTTATATATTGATGTAACTTTATTATAATACAAATACTCCATCTATATTTTAAATGAACTTATTTAAATTTTTATTTTATTTTTTAGGTCTAATATATTTAATTCAATGACATAGTATAACATCATAATTTTCTCTTCAATTTATCAATTTTAATGTTTTACAAAAAAATTCACCAATTAATTTATATGAATAAAAACTAATCGTACGTCAAAGAACTATAAACTACCATTTTTAGAATTTTTTTTATTCATGCAAAATAATATAAACAAGGAAAAACGGTTAATTAACATATTTATAATTAACTTATATGAATGAAATTTAACTTACCCAAAAGTCTAATTTTTTTAGTTAAATTAATTCAAGGCCAAATTTGATTATGGTGTTGTATAGTAGGCTATTGTTAATAATCCAAATTAAATAAATTTATATTAAATACCAATTACTATTGTTGTTAAATTTGAATACATTTATCTTATGAATTATCATTATGATCGTTTTTTTTAGAATTCCATTTTTGTAAAAATATTTTATGTTGTAAATATTTAAACAGAAAATATAGATTTGAAAGCCAGAGTATCTCAACAATTTAGTTTACATGGTTCAGTCAAGATGCTGATTCCAACATCAATATCTCCGTTAAGTGATATTACAAATGGTATGAATATTTTAATTCAATGAAGTACTTTTTTTTATTTTTTTTCTAATATATAAATTATTGTATTTAATATTTATCATTTTTTTGTGCAGTTAATCAATCAAACCGAATGGTCAGAAATGTTTCTTTTGAAATACCTAGCAGCTCCACTACAAATCTCTCAGAGATCATTAATCTAACAAATGGTGATGATTTTCCTATCACTTATGTTAGGATTGTTCATAAATTGAAGTATGTTTGTCAATGTAGATATTTAATGTGAATATTTTGAACATTTTTATTAATGTTTATCTTTAATTAAAAATTTGTGAAAATATACGTTAAGTTGTTATAATTAAATACTTTTTTATTTTTTAAATTCACATTATCATTCTAGTTATAATAAAATTTGAGTATTAAATTATAATTTTTAACATGCTTATTGCATTATGTCAATAATATTTTTTTATTTATTTTTTTGCAGTTGAAGAATCTGGTTCAATTCATATTAACTCAATTTCCATATCGGATAGTCAACACGATTTCAATAATCATGACAAAAGAAACTCAATGACATCGATCGGTATAATTAAAATTTATGTTTTATATCATTTTCAATGAGACTAAAATAAATTTTGTTATGTTATTATATAATTTTTTCTCATTCAATTTATATATATATATATATATATATATATATATATATATATATATATATATATATATATATATATATTAACAATGTTCTTTTATATGTAGATTATCGAGATATAGAGGATGTAATGTCCCGAAAATTTAAAGGGTCACGTAAACCACATGCATGCAAGTTATTAAATTTCTTTGGTATTTTATTAAATTGTTTTAAAGTTTTAAATGCATTTTTATTTCGTTAATTTGGGTTTAAATATTTTTATGCATTTTATGCATAATTCATGCATGGTAGAATTTAATTAATGAAATTTTAAAGGATCATGCATTAAAGATTTTTAAGTTTTATTTTGCGCTCGAACGAGGAACGGAGACCGGAGAATTTTCAGGAAAAACTATTTTATTACATGATTAATTTTTATTAATTAAAATAAGATGTTTTAAAGGTATTTTTCAAGAATTAGGATTTATTGGGTATTTTTACCCGCATGATTTTAATTTTTAACGATACGCAAAATTTATATATATATATATATATATATATATATATATATATATATATATATATATATATATATATATTAACAATGTTCTTTTATATGTAGATTATCGAGATATAGAGGATGTAATGTCCCGAAAATTTAAAGGGTCACGTAAACCACATGCATGCAAGTTATTAAATTTCTTTGGTATTTTATTAAATTGTTTTAAAGTTTTAAATGCATTTTTATTTCGTTAATTTGGGTTTAAATATTTTTATGCATTTTATGCATAATTCATGCATGGTAGAATTTAATTAATGAAATTTTAAAGGATCATGCATTAAAGATTTTTAAGTTTTATTTTGCGCTCGAACGAGGAACGGAGACCGGAGAATTTTCAGGAAAAACTATTTTATTACATGATTAATTTTTATTAATTAAAATAAGATGTTTTAAAGGTATTTTTCAAGAATTAGGATTTATTGGGTATTTTTACCCGCATGATTTTAATTTTTAACGATACGCAAAATTTATCGTATCGGGGGACTTTTTGAGTGTTCGGCTAATAATTTCAAAATATTTCCAATACGAAATATTTTTCGAGAGTGTGTTTAGAATTAACGGGCCTATTTTTAAGCTTATTGGACTTAAAATCCTTTTTATTTTAATTGAGGCTCATTAGTACACATTTTAATTAACCTAAACTATACTCAAACTAAACCTACATTTAATTTTCCACCCACCCATTTAAATTCAGCAGCCCCTCCACGTGAAGATAGCAGACTTTATCCCCTCCCTCAACCTCTTCTCTCAGTTTCAGCAACTTAGCAACTAGTTCCCTCGGCCATAGCATTTCCTTCAAAGAAATTTGTCTCCGGCGCTCGTTCTTCGATCTCCTCGCTTCTATAACATCTAAGGCATGCATTGTATCATTATTTCTGCATCATTCACGTCATATATGTGCTGTCATGTGTGTTATGTTTATGCATTTTTCGGTATTGGCACGGCAAAGCTTTTATGCTCTTGGTTTGGCACGAAATCCGTATTTTGTTGCATACATCTCACGTTTTTGTTACTATGGTGCAAGGGCTGTCGAATTAAGGTCCTAAGGTGCTGAACATGTTGAGGATCGAGATGGCTATAAGCTGGAGTCGAGACATTGAGAGCTGGTTGTAGGCCGAGAGTTGAGGTTTGAGGCGCTGTGTTGGTTGTGGGACTCGGTCTGGTGTATGGATCGGCGGAGGGCCTGGGGCTATGGTCTGGTGCGTGTCTACGGGTCCTAGGATGAGTCTCTTTATGGTGGTTCATGGCCTGGAGCGGCAGCCAAGAGGCTGAACAAAGAAAGCTGCGGCTGTGCAATTTGGGTTCACGTAGAGCAAGTCACGGCTGTGGGGTTTGGGGTGGCTGCTGGACGGGGCCAGGGCATGGGACAGTGTCTTGGGTCGTTCCTTATGGTCCTAGGGAGGGCCTGGTGGTGTTGGTTCAGGGCTGGGTTGGCTAGGGAAGGTGGCTGGACCAGCAAGCAACCAGCTGCACCAATGGGAGACGGGTTAGGCTAGTTACGGCTCTTGTTTGCTTTGGGGCTCAAGCATTAGTTCTGAGTTTGAAAGAGGTGTATCATGGTCTTAAGTTATGCCTAAGGGTTGGGTCTAGGGCCTGGTTCGGGTCCGGTTCGAGTCGGTTTAAGCATGAGAGTTGAATTAAGGAAAGATGGTGGCTAAGGCTTTCGGGTTAGCACATGCTGGAAATTCCAGCAGCTTGCTGGCCTATTATTCGAGTGTCTAAAGGTCTGGTTTTGAGGACCTTTTAGATGTTTTTAAGATATGACAAAAAGTTGGGAAAAATTCGGTTAAGTTTTGAGTCGATTCGGGTTAAAACCGGGACCCTGGTCGAAGTTTTAAAACGAATCGGTTAAGTTGTAAAATAAGCTCGAATTTACGTCTAGGAATGCTTATAAATATGTTTTGGGATATTTTTAGGAGTTTGGTAAGATTCAGATCAAAATAATGAGTTTTGGATTTATCCAGGATTTAGACGCCGCACGAAACGTTAATTAAAGAATTAATTGAAACGCCAAGATTTAGGCTTAGTAAAATTATAGAAAATTATATTTAAGCTTAAATAATTATTAGAAGTCTATGTTTTTAATTTGGGAATTTTATGTTAAAGTTTGATTTAATTCGGGATTAAAGCGCATTATTATGTTATAATTAAGGATAAATTTAAAGGTCATCGATTTAAGCCAAATAAAAATATGAGAAAATTCTTGTAGGCTTAAATAATTATTTGGGAAACGTTAGAGTCGTTGGAATTGAGAAAAGGTCACAAACGTGAAATTTTACGTCTAGGGGTGAAACAATAATTTTTGGGTTTTCAGGGGCAAAATGGTCATTTTGCATCCGGTGTGAGATTTTGGACCGGCAGCGCCCTGAGCACATTTTATCATGATTTAAATGTTTATGCATCACATTTATGAGTTTTACGCAATTATGATAAATACGGTGCATGCTTGGTTTAAAGGAAAAAGTTACGTATATGCATGTTTTTATTAAGTGATGATTATGATGCTCTTTTTGAAGGATGTGATTTGGTTGTGACTGACGATGTATATGTATACGATGATATGAGTTATGATGAGCTGAGGCCCGGGCTCAGTGGACGGGTAATGCGGTCGCTGATGTCCCTCGTCGCCGGGTACCACGGTTACATGTAGATGGATCCATCGATAGAGCTGATACGAAAGTCACAACTAATGAACTGAATTCAATTAAAAATGAAATGTTTACGTATATGATGACATGAGATGACATGCTTTAACACGTATATGTTGATACGATGATACATGCTATGATTATTATCATGTTTTGAAAGGATACGACACGTATACATATATGATGACATGAGATGACATGATTTTAATACGATATGGTTTTACATGACACGTATACGTATATGATGACATGAGATGTCATGATTTTAGTACGATATTATTTTACACGACACGTTTACGTTATGCTTTTAAGTTCATGAAAGATATGTTGAGTATGATATTTTTCACTGATGTGTGCTATGTATATGTACTTGTTATTCCTGGTACAGGTGTGTTGAGTCTTTAGACTCACTAGGCATGTGTGATGAAGGTGAGCTTAATGATGAGGAGAGTGGAGGTGCCGTACTCTGAGTAGGCAGACCTGGTAAGGTGACACGACCCGAGGACCACATGTTTTCCGCATTACGATTTATGAGATTGAGAAAAGATGAATATTTTCATACGTTGATGATTTTAAGAATTTTATACGTTTATGTTTACGTATGGTTTTAGACGAGTTGGGTTATTTTAAACTGCGCTATTTTTAATGACAAATAAAAGAACATTTTTAAATATTATATTTTTCTATTACGATTTTTACTCCTTTACGTTTACGTTTGATGTTAGTCATTTTAAACTGTGATATTTTTACGGTCAGATAATTACGATTATTTTAAATGTTATTTCGAAAATACGAACTTTTATTAAAAAAAAAATTTATTCCGCACTTTTTAAAACGAGTGAGAAGTTACAGAGGATCCAATGTACATATGTGATTTTTGTGGTGCGATGTTCTGGTATAAAGAAAGGTTATGTCGAAGTTATAAATCAAGAATTCCTAAGTACTCTCTATGTTGTATGCAAGGAAAAATACAACTTCCTTCTTCAAAAAAACCTCCTCAAGTATTGCATGATTTATTGAACGGAGTGGGTGATAAGAGCAAACATTTTCTTGAGAGCATCCGATCATACAATAATATGTTTTGCTTCACGTCGATGGGTGGGAAGATAGATTCAAGTTTAAATCGCGGCGGCTCCCCTCCAATTTTTAAACTTCATGGTCAGAATTATCATTTAATTGGAAGCCTGCTTCCATGTGAAGGTACATCCCGAAGTTTGCTTAGCTGTATATTTACGACACAGAAAACAAAATTCCAAATCGGATTTATGTTGTTAGGTATATCTTATAATCTATTTATTATATTAAATATACCATATTTTCTATTTTTTGTTCTAGAATTTAATTTTTATTTAATCGAAATAATTTTTCAGACAAAATAACGACACAACAAATCTGCATTTAGAGATTATTTAGAGATTGTTTCTAATTTGAGGGCAATGTTAGATTAAAACAATGTTTTGGTCGAGTGTTTTAGGATGACCAAAGAAAAAATGATGGTAGAAGGACGATCTGATGTGAAATTAAAGTTGATTGATAGAAGAAGTGGGGACGGAAGGAGATATAATCTTCCATCTGCTTCTGAGGTTGCTGCATTAATTGTGGGAGATTTCGATGAGTCTTTGGGCAACCGAGATATTTTAGTAGAAACTAAAACGAGGCAACTTAAACGTATAAACGAGTTGAATCCTGCGTATCTTGCTCTCCAATATCCTATACTTTTTCCATATGGTGAGGATGGTTATAGAGAAGATATTCCGTTTTCAGAATCTAAGTCAAGTGTTGGAGGAAGAAAAAAGGTGAGTCTAAGAGAATTTCTTGCTTATCGACTGCATGATAGAGATTTTGAATTTTCGAGAAGGCTATTTCAACAATTCATTGTTGATGCATACACAATGGTTGAATTTGCAAGGTTGACATATATTCGGATGCATAAAAAACAATTGAGATGTGAAATGTACAAAGGTCTTCATGATGCGCTTTTGCATGGTGAAACAAATGCATCTACACAAGGAAGACGTAGTATCTTGCCTTCTTCTTTTACTGGATGGGCAAGATATATGATTTAGAACTATCAAGATGCAATGGCTAAATGTAAATGGGCCGGTTACCCAGATTTGTTTATCACATGAAATCCAAAATGGCCATAAATTGTGAGATTTATCGATCACTATGGGTTGAGGGCTGAATACCGTCCAGATTTTGTTTGAAAAATCTTTAAAATGAAGCTGGATGCCTTGATTAAAGATCTTCGAAAGAATAAAATATTTCGAAATGTTAAAGCAGGTAAAAAAAATAATTTCTTTGTAATTATATATAATGTACTACTATTTAGGATTTTAACAAAATTAATATATTTTATAAAATATAATTGATTCTTATTCTCATATTGTTAGCAATATACACTGTGGAATTCCAAAAGCGAGGATTAATGCACGCCCACATTTTGCTTTTCCTCTGTAAAGAAGACAAATATACAGCAGCAGAGGCAATAGATCATATCATTTCTGCTAAAATTCTTGATGAAAAAATGATCATGTTTATTATGGTGCAGTACGGGATCTAATGATGCATGATCCATGTGGCGAAACAAGAAAGAACTCTCCATGCATGTCTAGCGGTCGTTGTACAAAGCATTTTCCTAAAAAGTTCATTGAAGTGACATCAATTGACGAGGATGGATACCCAAGTTATAGACGCAAAGATAATGGGCGAACATTTATCAAGAATGGTGTTAATCTGGATAACATATTTGTTGTTCCCCATATTCGTTATTTGTTAATTCGGTACGGAGCCCATATGAATGTAGAATGGTGCAATCAATCTCGAGCTATCAAATATTTGTTCAAGTACATAAATAAAGGACATGATCGTGTGACTGCCTCATTATATAAGAGCTCGGATGATGATAGTTTAGGGAAAAATGTTGATGAAGTTAATATGTACTACGACTGCAGATATATTTCACCGAGTGAGGCTGCATGGAGAATTTTTTGATTTGATATTCAATACAGAGATCCACCTGTCGAGCGTCTGAGCTTTCATCTTCCGAATAAACAAAATATTAATTTTTCAGATTCAAATGAAATCAGTACTGTTCACCAGAGCAGGTTTCTTGCTTGGATGGAAGCTAATAAGAAATATTCAGAGGCAAGAGAATTAACATATGCTGAATTACCAATGAAGTTTGTTTGGAAGAAAGAAACACGAGAATTCGTTCCCCGAAAACAGAGATTTTCAATCGGACGCATATTTTACGTTCCTCCCGGTTGTGGGGAAATGTAAAATTTAAGATGTCTTCTCAATGTAAACTGTGGCGCCACGTGCTATGATGATATAACTTTTGTTAATGGTGTTCAATACAGTTCATTTCGCGATGCTTGATATGCATTAGGATTGTTGAATGATGACAAGGAATATATCGACGGCATTATTGAGGAAAGTCATTGGGCTTCAGCACAATCTTTGAGAGTTTTAATTGCTACTCTATTATCATCGAATTGTATCAGCCAACCTGAAGTTGTTTGGGAGTCATGTTAATGATATTTTATAAAAACGACGTAACTTGCTGCAACACCAAGGTATGCATGAATTAATAAATTTTTTATATATGTGTTTTTTTCAATATATAGAGATATATATATATATATATATATATATATATCTATTTTTCTTTTGTAGAATTGGAATTAAACGAGGATGAAATTAGAAGTTATGCATTGGTTGATATTGAAAAACTATTGCAAAGCTATGGAAAGAGTTTACGTGAATTCCAATCAATGCTTTTTCCCAGTGATCAATATTTTTGGTTTTCACCAAATAGACTAATATATGATGAGTTGCGGTTTGACAGAAGATCTTTGTCGCAACAACATGATAAACTCATTAATAATTTGAACTCCGAGAAACATGATACAATAATGAAAGCAGTTGTTTCAAATAAGGGAGGAGTATTCTTTGTATATGGATATGGAGGTACTGGAAAAACATTTTTCTGGAAGACTCTGTCTGCATACTTGAGATCGAAGGGGGAAATTGTCTTGAATGTGGCATCCAGTGGTATAGCATCTCTTCTACTGCCTAGTGGAAGAACTGCTCATTCCCGTTTTGCAATTCCATTTAATCCCAATGAAGAATCAACATGCAATATAAAACAAGGGAGTAATTTTGCAGAGCTTATTGTAAAATCTAAACTTATCATTTGGGATGAGGCTCCAATGACGCATAAGTTTTGTTTTGAAGCTTTGGATAAAAACATGAAAGATATAATGAGATTTGTCAATCCTTCAAGTCATCATTTGCCTTTTGGAGGCAAAACAGATGTTTTTGGTGGCGATCTTCGACAAACATTGCATGTTATTCCAAAAGGCAGTAGGCAAGATATTGTTCACGCCACTATCAATTCTTCATATCTTTGGAGACATTGTATAGTTTTGAGATTGACGAAAAATATGCGATTACAGAATTTAGGTTCTGATGAAGAATGTGCTAAAATCAAAAAAATTTCAGATTGGATCGCTAATTTAGGAGATGGAAAAATTGGAGAACAGAATGACTGTTATGCGACCATAGATATTCCTGATGAACTTTTGATCAAAGATTGCAATGATTCTATTGCAGCAATAGTTGAGAGTACGTATCCGTCTTTAGACAACAATTTCAACAATACTGCATATTTTCAGCAAAGAGCTATTTTGGCACCAACACTTGATGTCGTTCAGTCCATAAATGAATACATGATATCTCTAAACCATTTAGAAGGAAGGTTGTATTTAAGTTCTGATATGACGTGTCAGTCAGATAGAAATGTTGATCTGCTGAATGATTTGCATACCCTTGAATTCTTAAACGGAATAAGATGTTCTGGAGTACCGAAACATGAGTTAAATTTGAAGGTTGGAACTCCGGTTATGTTGCTGCGGAACATAGATCATTCTCTTGGATTATGCAATGGCACTAGATTGATCGTGACAAGGCTCGGAAACCATGTTTGGGAAGGACAAATTCTAACTGGAAGTAATGCAGGCCATAAAGTGCTTATTTCAATAATGTCATTGACGCCTTCTGATCCAAGACTTATTTTTAAATTTCAACGAAGACAGTGTCCTTTGTGTAACGATCATGGGCCATTAGGCTGAACCAAAAAAGGCATCGGCCCATACCCACGCACCACTACTGGTCATGGGTCGTTAGGATGGTCCAGCATGGGCCCACCGAAAGTGGTTCCTTTCGCCTTCCCCAACACTTGAACCCAGGACCTCCAGGCTTAAGTACCTAGATTCGTAAATGTTGGTACCAGTTGGGCTAGTAGAAAGTGAAATAGATTATGTAGGACTTTTCTAATGGCCCATGATCGTTACAAAAAAATTATATCATACGCAATGACAATAAACAAAAGTCAGGGGCAATTATTGTCTCATGTAGGACTTTTTTTGAAGAACCATATTTTTAATCATGGTCAGTTGTACGTTGCTGTATCCAGAGTTACGAATCATAAGGGTCTAAAAATTTTGATATGTGATGGTGATAGCAACCCAAAAAAATTAACAACAAATGTTGTATTTAAAGAAGTTTTTCAAAATTTATAATTTGTTTTTATTTTCTAATTGTATGATCTATATTCATTTAGTTTATTGTTATTTTAATTTTAATTATTTATTCAAATGTGCATTCTTAAAAATTTTAATATTTAATAATATAAACTAAATATCTATACACAAGCAAATTTGTATGCTCAATTTAGTAAAATCACCCAAAATGAATTTGCTAAATGAGAAAATTATATATAATCTAAGTAACCTTTTAACATAATTAATTGTTATTGTATCATGTCAATTCGAGGCATTTTCAAATTTCAAATTAGATTATGACCCATTATTTAAATTAAAACCACATTATTTTTATTCTAGTTACTGTTTTGTATATAATACATAAATTTATATGTGTATATGATATAACTGATAAACACATTATTCCATTCATTGTTTAATATAAGTGTGATATTATTTTTCAGCCAAAATACAAAAATGGCTCTTTTATTCATGTTTCATTGTTAAGATCTATATGCATATAAAAACAATAGACATTTCAGTTTGTTAAACCGTCATTTTTATGTAGAAAGGAAACAAATTATCATACTTACTAATTTGTTCATTAATTAGAAAAAATAAATGTCTGTGCATCGCACGGGTGAAAAACTAGTTATGATAATAACAAAGTTGCATGAATCCGGCAAACATACGATCAAACATGGCGAGATTTTAAACAAAACTAATGATGAGACCTTTCAAAATTAAAAACCCTCATTTTGAATAAGATTCAAAACTAATATCAAGCCCGAAAAGGGGAATTAGAAAGGTGTTAATAATTTTCATGTCTTTCATCGGCAATGGGTGCATGATGAACGCTACCCGTGCCCGAGGCTCGGCTCATATTTTTGGGAGAGCCTTGGACACTTGAAAGTTGTGACATCCATTGATATAGTGATGTGAACTACGTGAAACTCCCATGATTTCGGCTCATATTATTGAGGGAACTCATGGCGACCATCCATTAAGGTTCAACATCGATGGGTAAGGCTTGACACGTAAAGATGAACGATGTCATATTATTGGATCCTAATCAAACGTGGGACAAAAGTTTACGTAAAGAGTTGCATGGAAATGCAATTGGAAACTATATTTTAGAAAATATGATTGTCTGATATTATTCGGGATCATAATTTGCTAATTGGACCTTACGTACTTATTGAGGAAAAGAGTTTCCCGTTTTCACTAGAGGGGGTAGTGAAAGATGTCAAAACAGTGGGAGTGAAAATTTATGAAGTAAAAGTCCATATTTTATATCTTACTAAATATTTTAAAATAGTAATTAACATTTATCTGTTCTTACTTTTCAGTACAAATTTTGACAATATCTTCGATTCGCAACCTGTTATCTGCAATACTCGATAAACACGTTTTAACTGGACCTAATTACCTCAATTGGCTAAGAAATATGAAGATCGTCTTGAATTCGGAAAGGATAGCATATACACTTACTGAGTCGCCCCCTGTTGAGGCTCCGACTAGCTGCACTCCTGAGGAATTGTAGACTTACAAGGATAAATGTGACCATGACTTGCGAGCAAAGTGTTATATGCACGCTTTGATGAATGATGAGCTGCAGAGGCGTTTTGAGGATGTTAGAACTCAAACAACAAATTCAGGAGCTCCTAGATAAAGAGTTCATCTGCCCTAGTTTCTCACCATGGGGCGCACTAGTACTATTCGTAAAGAAGAAAGATGGGAGCATGAGACTGTGTATCGATTACCGAGAACTTAACAAGGTAACGATAAAAAACAAATACCCACTCCCAAGGATCGAGGACTTGTTGATCAGTTTCAGGGAGCTACAGTGTTCTCCAAGATAGATCTACAATCAGGGTATCATCAGCTGAAGGTAAAAGATACAGATGTTTATAAGACAGCCTTCAGAACTAGCTCAACTGGTACCAAAGTTGTGCCAAGTATCTATATGTCCAGGAGATCTTGGGTTCGACTCTGGGGAGGCACAAGCTCCAGTTCCTGGGCTAGAGAGTTCTATGAGTAATGACGCATGGGAAAGCCCATGAGAGAAAAGGCCCCAGTGGGAACCCAAGATGGGACAAGGCCCCCGAGGGAGCCCAAGATCGGGATAGCCCATGGTCGTTACAAAAAAAGACGCCTTTTTTTGTAATGCACATGGGCTGTTCCCGGTTGGACTGATGCAACACGGTTATCCCATTACCCATTACTCATAGAACTTCTCCAGCCCAGGCACTGGAGTTTTTGCCTTCCCCAGGATTAGAACCCAAGACCTCCTGGACTTATATAGATCTTGGCAGCAATCTTGGTACCAGTTGAGCTAGTAGTAGTTTGATATTTCAGTTATTTCAGTGAGGCCGGACTGGATTTGGAGTTTTGAGATAGAATTTAAGATTCGAGCAATATTTCCAGAAGTTAATTTAGCTAGCAAGTAAGTTCATTTAAGTTAGTAAGAAGGTTTGAGGATTTAATTTAAGTTACTTGAGGTGAGTAGAAAATAAGCTCATTTAAGTTGCATAATTAAGGGGTTAGCTCACTAAATTAATTATAGGATTAGTAAAGTTTTTAAGGGTTATTAATTCAATAGATAATTATTTTTCCTTTCCTTTTATTTAGTGAATTTCGGCCACCCCCTTAGACTATTAAACAATTCATTTTCCTTGCCACATTTGACCCTTTCTTGTATTTAATTAGGAAGATAATTCTTTGATCTTTCTAGCACCATTTAATGATCTAATTAGCATTATCCTATCCTAGTCTAGCATGTAAAAATCGGCCATCACCATTCTAGAAACACCCAACATAGACTTGATATCAAACAACCATTCAAAATTCAAAAAAAAGGGAGACTTGGTCAAACATTGAACCCCTTTATTATTGGATCTCCCCCTCACTCTCCTAACCATCATTCCCCCTCCCTCATTCAAGAAATTCAGAGTATTTTTCAGTAGAAAAACCGTGGGACTTCAGTAGGAAGCAAGGGAGGAAAATCGAGAGTAAAGAAAACAAGAGAAGCGCTCCACCTCCTCCGTGCCGCGTCGTCTTCGTTTCGTTCGTTTTCTTTCGAAACGAAACCAGGCATGTCTAGATTTCTTTCAAACCTCAATCAAGTCATATTATCAATTATTTTTCAGTATATGATCATGTTTTATCAAGCAAAAACCGAGATACATGTCAAAACATTTTGAAACAACACATGCAGAATTTTGGATTTTTCCTTGGCAAGCTTCACGGTTTCTTTTGGTTTGTGAGTTTCGGGTATTGGATCGACTCCAGGCTCCCAAGGCGACTTATATACATGTAATAGGATGCATTAGGACCACATTTGTCCATCGGTTTCACCCCATGCTCGCTGGAAAGCAAGAAATGACAGCAACACCATTTGTGTCCCTTTTTGAGTTCGAAAATTTCAGTTTTGCTGTGAAGGAGAAAGGATCTGATCTTGGCTGCCCCAAGGGCCTATAGCCATGGTTAGATCACTCCCCTAGCTTGTCTAAGACGAGACTAAGTCACCCTTTTGGTGGCTTGGTCCAGGGCTCATCGATTTTTACGCAAAACATCAAAACAGCCCCCTCCCCTTCTCGCCCCTTCGGTTGGACAGCACTTGTGCTTCGGGTTTGGTTGGTTTGGTGTGGATCTTGGTTGGCCTATGGCCCTTAGCCACGGTTCATACCATGCCGAGCGACACAAGACATCGATCAAAGCAAGACACTACACACGCATGCACGCAAGTCTCGGTTGGACCCTTCGAGTGGGTGCTGGAATGATTCGAGTTGTGGCTGGCCTAGGGCCCTTAGCCATGGTTCAACTCATTCCTTGGGATGTTGGTAAGAGTCTCTGGTCGGTGGTTCACGCCCCCAATGGCCGATAGTCTCGAAAACAACACAAGATTCGCGATTGTACAGCTGCTGGAAATTACAGCAAGTTGTTGTGTCGGTTAGGATGCTCGTTTGAGTTCTTGGTTGGCTTTTAGCCTATGGTCTTGAACTGGACAGTGCCTCATCGAGTTAGGAAGGTCGTGTTTTTGACCGTTCGTGATTCGGATCATTTTTGAGGTCGTACGAGAATTTACGGTGCGATGTGCCAAATTGACTCTCGAAAGAGCGTTTCATGTTTTGGCCTCCATTTCACTTAGATTTTGACCCTCATCATTTTAGAAGCATTACTTCAGTATTTTAATCGTATTTTAATCATGACTATACGTCGGTTCAGTGTCGGTTCAGGTTGGTTCGTTGTCATGATTAAATACGAAGTCATTAGGCATCATAGTCGCATTTTTGAAATTTAAAGCGCATAGTTGGCCAAGTCTAAGCTATTGCATAATTTTCATGACATATTTAGGTTGCAGCGAGCCTGGGAGCAATCCAATCCAGTTGGTAAAATTACAGGATTTTTTCATTATGCCATTTAATTATATTACGTGCATGAAATAGGAAAAATGCTTATTTTTTAGATTTATGCGATATTGCTTGTGGTCAATTCACTGTTATGGGAGCACTATTATACTCGGTCGCCAGTGACCGATCAGTTCAGTTTGGTACCACCCGGTCGCCAGTGACCGGCCATCTCAGTTCAGTTTTATACTCCCCGGTAGCCAGTTACCGATCAGTTCAGTTCAGTGCAGGGGCCACAGGCGTAGACCATAAACTCAACAGAAAATTTTTACCAGTTATTTCAGTACAGGGCTCCAAGGAGCAAACATTTTTACTATGATTTCAGTTCAGTTATGCACGTAATATAATTGCTCAGTACAAGTTATTTTCAGTATGCCTCATGACATGATATTTTATCCATGCAAGTTATATTTTACTCGTTACCTACGATATATGCATGCTGAGTCTTTAGGCTCACTAGACTTGATTGTTGTAGGTAACGATGAGGTCAGGGCCGAGGGCGGGGACCGATGAGCCAGCTTGGGTCGGCAGTAGTGGCACCCGAGGACCTCAGTTCAGCATTTATTATTTTATTCCGCAAACAATTTTTATCAGTTGTTGGATATTCTTAAATTGTTATTTCGCAAACAAATATTTTCTTCCGCTGTCATCTTGGATATCAAACTTTGTTTATCAGTTTAATTATGAACGAGACATTTTAATTATTTAAAAAGAAAATTTTTAATTTTCCCCAAATTTTCAAGCGAGGATTTTAGGGCCTTTACAGTTGGTATCAGAGCGGTGGTTCTGTATAAGGTTACACTACTACTGACCACGAGAAGCTCACGAAGCCACGTCCTCGGTCTGTAAGTTTTATATTTCAGCATTTTATTTAAAGCATGAATTATTTTGAAAGCATGCTTCAATGAAATAATTTCGACCAGATTTTCAGTATTTCAGTGTTCATTTAAAATAAATTATGGAATTATGCATGTTAGTTACGTATGGGTTATGTTGGAACAGTATGCCCCCTAGACGTCAAGTAGGACGCCCGAGAGGTGGTGGCGAGCACCGTCGCGAGGACGATGACGATCAGAGACAAGAGAGGCAAACACCTCCTCCTCCTCCTCCACCTCCACCACCGCCCCCACCTGACATGAGTGCCCAGATGCTAGCTGGGATGACACAGTTCTTCGCACAGTTTGCGGGGAACAATGCTGTGGTGACTAGGCCGACAGGGCCAGAGGCTGTTTACGAGCGATTCATGAAGATGCGTCCAAAGGAGTTTTCTGGGACGTCTGACCCCATGATCGCCGAGGGATGGATCAAATCCCTCGAGGTCATCTTCGAGTTTATGGAACTGGGAGACGCAGATCGAGTCCGATGTGCCACCTATCTGTTCACTGGAGACGCCCGCTTATGGTGGGAATGAGCGTCAGTAGCCCTGAACTTGGCTACACTTTCATGGACACGCTTTACGGAGGTTTTCTACTTCAAGTATTTTGCGGAGGAAGTTCGCACCAGGTTGACCACCGAGTTCATGAGTTTGAGACAGGGGGATATGACGGTTACGGAGTTCATCCGTAAGTTCGAGAGGGGCTGCCACTTTGTGCCCCTGATCGCGAATGATGCCAAGGCCAAGTTGATGCATTTCCTGGTGGGTTTACGGCCGATCTTGCACCGGGATGTTAGGGTGTCTGACCCTGCTACTTATGAGATTGTTGTCTCCAAAGCCCTAGCCGCAGATCAGGATCTGCGGGATATTGAGAGGGATCGCCAGGGCAAGCGCCAGTCCAGGTACTACACCGCCCCCCTCCTCATCAGCATCAGCAGCAGAATAAGAGGCGTTTTCATGGACCGCCGAGAAACAGAGGCCAGCAGCAGCGGGGACGCCCAGCCCCGAGGACTTATGAGCACCCAGTCTGTCCCAGGTGCTCACGCCGCCATCCTGGAGCATGTATGTCTGCCTCAAGAAAGTGCTTCAAGTGTGGCAGTCCAGACCACATGTTGCTGCAGTGCCCCCAGAGGAATCTGCCTACTCAAGGCAGAGTTTTTGCTCTTCATTCCGCGGAAACAAACCCGGAGACTATGTTATTGACAGGGAGAATTTTTATATCTGGTTCCGCTACCAAGGCCTTGATAGATTCAGGGCCCACTCACTCGTTTATTTCGGAGGTCTTTGCAAATTTTCTCAAGATCAAGACCATTGGGCTAGACATAGCATTTTCAGTAGTGTTGCCGTCAGGCGAGGAGATGGCAGCTACCAATGTTATCCAAGATATAGACCTGGAGCTGCACGTTGTTTATGCGGATCTGATCGTGCTACCGATGCCGGAATTTGACATTATCCTAGGGATGGACTGGCTATTGAAGAACAGAGTGTTGATAGACTTCCAGCGGAGATCTGTCCTCGTCCGACCGCCTAGAATGGAGCAGTTCTTATTTGAGTCGGACATGTACTTTCCTTTACCGCGCATTATTCCATATATTCAAGCTAGGAAGCTCATGCATAGAGGGTGTCGGTCATTTCTAGCGACCTTTTTATCTGTCCCCGAGGAACCCAGCCAGTCAGCCTCCGATGTTCCGATTGTCAGAGATTTCTTAGACGTTTTTCCCGAAGACGTCTCTGGTATGCCACCTGAGAGAGAGGTGGAGTTCTCCATTGAGCTTATGCCAGGTACGGCTCCGTTATCAAAAGCGCCGTACCGATTAGCACTGACAGAGATGGCAGAGCTTAAGAAGCAGATTCAGGAACTACTCGACAAGGAGTTCATTCGCCCGAGTTTTTCACCATGGGGCGCGCCAGTCTTGTTTGTTAAGAAGAAAGATGGTTCTATGAGGCTTTGCATTGACTACCGGGAGTTGAACAGGGTTACAGTGAAGAACAAGTACCCACTTCCGAGGATTGATGATCTGTTTGACCAGTTGCAGGGAGCTTCGATTTTCTCCAAGATAGATCTGCGTTCCGGTTATCACCAGTTGAGGGTGAGAGATGCAGATGTTTCCAAGACAGCTTTCAGGACTCGTTGTGGTCACTACGAGTTCCTTGTGATGCCGTTCGGTCTGACGAATGCGCCCGCGATCTTCATGGATCTCATGAATCGCGTATTTCAACCGTATCTTGATCAATTTGTGATAGTGTTCATAGATGACATTCTCGTCTACTCCAAGAGTCGGGAGGAGCACGGCAGTCATCTGACCACAGTGTTGCAGATATTGCAGAAGCACAAACTATTCGCAAAGCTCAGTAAATGCGAATTCTGGTTAGAGAAGGTGGCGTTCTTAGGCCACATTGTTTCTAGCAGTGGTATTGAGGTAGACCCAGCAAAAGTTGCAGCAGTCAGAGATTATGTTGTGCCTCAGAATGCATCCGAGATCCGCAGTTTTCTTGGGCTAGCAGGATATTACAGAAAGTTCATTCAGGGATTCTCCTCCATTGCCGTTCCACTCACAGCACTGACCAAGAAAAATGTGAATTTTGTGTGAAGCGATGACTGTCAGAAGATCTTCGATACTTTGAAGCAAGCTCTTATTTCAGCACCAGTTTTGGCCACACCGTCAGGACCCGGCGAGTTTGTTCTGTATACCGATGTTTCGAAGCTCGGTCTTGGCGCAGTATTGATGCAGCATGGGAGAGTGATAGCATATGCTTCTTGACAGCTGAAAATCCACGAGAAGAACTACCCCACCCATGATCTAGAGTTGGCCGTAGTAGTTTTTGCCTTGAAGATTTGGAGGCACTATTTGTATGGGGAGAAGTGCCAGATCTTTACCAACCACAAGAGCCTCAAGTATTTCTTTACGCAGAAGGAGCTGAACATGCGTCAGAGGCTTTGGTTGGAGATTGTGAAAGACTACGATTGTGACATTAGCTACCACCCGGGTAATGCTAATGTAGTTGCGGATGCTTTGAGCAGAAAAATCGCAGTGATGGCCCATTTGACGATTCAGAAACCTCTTCAGTTTGAGATGCAGTGGTTTGATCTTGAGACTTATCCTCGAGGTAGAGTTCCTCGTCTATCTACCTTGACCATTCAGTCTTTCCTTATGGACCGTATTCTCAGTGGACAGTCAGCAGATGAGCAATTGGCACAGTGGAAGAAGAGAGATGAAGCCAAGGGCAGTGTCTTGTATACAGTCATCGACGGTATTGTGAGATACCGAGACAGGATATGGGTTCCTAGCAGTGATTGTATCCGAGCAGACATCTTATCAGAGGCCCATATGTCCCCGTACTCCATTCACCCTGGGAGTACGAAGATGTACAAAGATCTGCAGTTATTGTATTGGTGGCCTGGTATGAAAAAGGACATCAGACGATTTGTGTCCAAGTGTCTGACCTGTCAGTTAGTGAAGGCCGAGTATCAGAGACCAGCAGGTTTGCTCAAGCCTCTTCCTATTCTTGAGTGGAAGTGGGAGAACATTACCATGGATTTTGTGACCGGATTGCCGAAGTCAGCCAGGGGATCGAATGCTATTTGGGTGATTGTAGATCTTCTTAACAAATCAGCGCACTTCTTGCCTATTAAGACAACATTCACCATGATTCAGTATGCAGAGCTGTATAACCGGGAGATAGTCCGACTTCATGGTGTTCCAGTTTTGATCGTATCCGATAGAGATCCCAGATTCACTTCCTCATTTTGGAAGAGTTTGCATTCGACTTTGGGTATGAAATTGCTGTTTAGCACAGCTTTCCATCCGCAGACAGATGGGCAGTCGGAGCGAGTTATTCAGATTTTGGAGGATCTTCTTCGCGCTTGCGTCATTGATTTCTCTGGGAGTTGGGAGTCGAACTTACCGTTGGTAGAGTTCACCTATAATAACAGCTTCCAGTCTTCTATTGGTATGGCTCCGTATGAAGCACTGTATGGCCGCAAGTGTAGATCTCCGGTTCATTGGGATGAAGTAGGAGAGAGAGCAGAGTTGGGTCCAGAGATTGTTCAGCAGGCAGCGGATGTAGTAGTCAAGATCCGTGATGGGATGAGGACTGCTCAGAGCCGACAGAAGAGTTATGCTGATCAGCGAAGGAGAGATTTAGAGTTTGCAGTGGGCGATCATGTCTTTGTGAAAGTGGCACCTATGAAGGGTGTCATGCGATTTGGGAAGAAAGGGAAGCTCAGTCCGAGATTCATTGGACCGTTTGAGATCCTCGACAGAGTTGGGACTCTAGCTTATCGTGTAGCTCTTCCGCCGAATCTGGCCGGAGTACACAATGTCTTTCACGTCTCCATGTTGAGGAAGTACATGGCAAATCCTTCGCATGCGCTGAACTTTGAGCCGTTGCAGCTTACTCTGAACTTATCTTATGAGGAGAGACCAGTGCAGATCCTAGACAGACATGAGAAGAAGCTTCGGAACAAGCTTGTTAAGCGAGTCAAAGTCAAATGGCTCAACCATTCTGAGGAGGAAGCTACGTGGGAGTCTGAGCCGGAGATGAGAGATCGTTACCCTGAGTTATTCGGTGAGTTCTAATTTCGAGGACGAAATTTCTTTTAAGGGGGGAGGATTGTTGTAATGCCCGAGAATTAATCACTGTTAATCAAGGATTATTGATTTATAATTTAACGTGATTACGAAAGGGCCAACTGAGACACGATTTAAGATAATGTGTGGCCATTTATTTTGAATTTCAGAGTGTGTTGCCGAAGCAACACCGCACCTGCAGCCTTGCATGTACCGCACCCGCGGTGCATGGACAGAAACTTGGTCAGTTTTATCGAAGCAGGACCGCACCCGCGGTGCGAACAAGACCGCACCCGCGGTGCAGGACCGCACCCACGGTGCCAACAAGACCGCACCCGCGGTCGTGCAATTTCAGAATAGATAAGATTGCCGAAGCTTGAGCGCACCCGCGGTCTTACACCTACCGCACCCGCGGTGCGACGTGTTGCGCAGAAATGAGGACATCTCATGATATGCATGCACTGATATATATAGTGCTGTAATTCCTTCGAAAATAATTCAGAATTGAGGAAAAGGGTCTGAAGAAGAAAGGAGAAAATCCTTACGTCTTTTGCGAGAAATCCGTCCATCTGATTTTGAATCCGACTTCGGTATCGAGTTCCTAGCGACGTAGGCTACAACTGGACGTAAGTTTTACTACGTTTTGACATGTCTTGAAATTATGATGTTGTTAGAATTGAATACACGTCATATATGTTGTTCTTGACATGTTAGACAGTGTAGAATCGAAGTCAGATTAAGAAACAGACTGAATATGAACTTGTTATGATTTTCAGAATGAGATTGAATAAGAATTGATATCCAGATTGAGTGATTATCGATTATGAGATATTAGAATTGATATCTGCCTGATATGGTATTGCTGGATATATTGAGATTATGATGTTATGCCGTTGAAACAGAATTTGATTGGATTCTGATTATATCCAGTATTGATTGAGTGGTGTATTGATACCATACCCTCGATATTGTTATTGTCAGACTGAGTATTGACAGGCTTGGGGTTCGAGACTTCGACAGAGCCAGGGTATCAGAAAGAAAGGTATAAATTAATGTTGTGTTGGGATTGCACAACCCGAGGAAGGTTTGACTCGAGTTTCCCTAAATCATATACTTAGTTTATTACATTGATTCTTGTAATTGATGAGATTGATGATTGTAGTCTATTGATTTATAGCCAATGCATATAATGACTGCTGATTCGCTAGTCATTGATTGAGTTGCTTAGATACTAAATGTATGTATTGATTACTGAGTCGTTGAGTCATAGGCTGATTCGCCTAGTCACCGGCTGATTCGTCAGGTTATTGACTGATTCGTCTTATTATAGGCTGATTCGCCTAGTCACCGGCTGATTCGTCTGGTGATTGACTGATTCGTCTAAACTTAAGCTGATTCGCTTAAATACAGGATGAGTTGTCTAATTATTGGCTGATTCGCCTAATTACCGACTGATTCGTCGGGTTATTGACTGAGTCATCAATTCGGCGGCTGATTCGCCCAGACACTGATATATGAATTATATCGATGCCGTGTAGGGATTGATTCATTCCTATCGACTGAGATTCGATATAATTACCTATATCCAGACATCGGGATCCCTAGGTTAGAGTGAGTCGAGTCTGAGACGACGCGTCAGTGGAGTCGAGTCTGAGACGACATGTCGGTTGAGTTGTGTTTGATACGACATGTTGATCTACATTGTTTATATCATTCATGATTATTGAATGCTTGATATTGATTTATGTATTCTGATTTGATACAGGTGAAGAATATTTCTTATATATGCTTTTGTATATGCTTTTGTATATGCTTTTATATGATCGCATGTTTACATTGTTTATACTGGGATATTTATATCTCACCGGAGTTATCCGGCTGTTGTCTTGTTTTGTATGTGTGCATGACAACAGGTGGGGGCTGGATCGGAGTCAAGAAGAGGATGAGAGAAGATTAGATAGCATGGAGATCCGGGCTTCGAAGCAACATATGATTCAGCACTGATATGTAGTTGAATCTAGTTGAATTCTTGTAGATAACACAAGATTTGTATGTTCATGTTTAATATATAATTTGAGTAAATTACATTATGTTTCCGCTTTGTATTTAAAAAAAAAAAATTTAGACCCAGTATTATAATTGAGTAATTAGTCCCAATAACGATTAAGAACTGGATTAGCGTCCGGGTCCCCACAATTGTAGAACCCGTAAATCAGTCTACGTATAAGCCATGCATAATTCTCGATTTTTAAAATTAAATTGACTTCATTGCATGATTATTTTAATGCATTTCTTTGAATTTAATTATTTTATTATTTCATTTCAGTAGTTTGATTTTTCAGTTATTTCAGTGAGGCCGGACTGGAGTTGGAGTTTTGAGATAGAATTTAAGATTCGAGAAATATTTCCAGAAGTTAATTTAGCTAGCAAGTAAGTTCATTTAAGTTAGTAAGAAGGTTTGAGGATTTAATTTAAGTTACTTGAGGTGAGTAGAAAATAAGATCATTTAAGTTGCATAATTAAGGGGTTGGCTCACTAAATTAATTAAAGGATTAGTAAAGTTTTTAAGGGTTATTAATTCACTAGATAATTATTTTTCCCTTCATTTTATTTAGTGAATTTCGGCCACCCCCTTATACTATTAAACAATTTATTTGCCTTGCCACCTTTGACCCTTTCTTGTATTTAATTAGGAAGATAATTCTTTGATCTTTCTAGCACCATTTAATGATCTAATTAGCATTATCCTATCCTAGTCTAGCATGTAAAAATCGGCCATCACCATTCTAGAAACACCCAACATAGACTTGATATCAAACAACCATTCAAAATTCAAAAAAAAGGGAGACTTGGTCATACATTGAACCCCTTTATTATTGGATCTCCCCCTCACTCTCCTAACCATAATTCCCCCTCCCTCATTCACGAAATTCAGAGTATTTTTCAGTAGAAAAACCGTGGGAATTCAGTAGGAAGCAAGGGAGGAAAATCGAGAGTAAATAAAACAAGAGAAGCGCTCCACCTCCTCCGTGCCGCGTCGTCGTCGTTTCGTTCGTTTTCTTTCGAAACGAAACCAGGCATGTCTAGATTTCTTTCAAACCTCAATCAAGTCATATTATCAATTATTTTTCAGTATATGATCATGTTTTATCAAGCAAAAACCGAGATACATGTCAAAACATTTTGAAACAACACATGCAGAATTTTGGATTTTTCCTTGGCAAGCTTCACGGTTTCTTTTGGTTTGTGAGTTTCAGGTATTGGATCGACTCCAGGCTCCCAAGGCAACTTATATACATGTAATAGGATGCATTAGGACCACATTTGTCCATCGGTTTCACCCCATGCTCGCTGGAAATCAAGAAATGACAGAAACACCATTTGTGTCCCTTTTTGAGTTCGAAAATTTCAGTTTTGCTGTGAAGGAGAAAGGATCTGATCTTGGCTGCCCCAAGGGCCTATAGCCATGGTTAGATCACTCCCCTAGCATGTCTAAGACGAGACTAAGTCGCCCTTTTGGTGTCTTGGTCCATGGCTCATCGATTTTTACGCTAAACATCAAAACAGCCCCCTCCCCTTATCGCCCCTTCGGTTGGACAGCACTTGTGCTTCGGGTTTGGTTGGTTTGGTGTGGATCTTGGTTGGCCTATGGCCCTTAGCCACGGTTCATACCATGCCCCTAGATGCCTAGATCGTGACATGGTCAATCAAATGGCCACTGGAACGACACGAGACATCGATCAAAGCAAGACACTACACACGCATGCACGCAAGTCTCGGTTGGACCCTTCGAGTGGGTGCTGGAATGATTCGAGTTGTGGCTGGCCTAGGGCCCTTAGCCATGGTTCAACTCATTCCTTGGGATGTTGGTAAGAGTCTCTGGTCAGTAGTTCACGCCCCCAATGGCCGGTAGTCTCAAAAACAACACAAGATTCGCGATTGTACAGCTGCTGGAAATTACAGCAAGTTGCTGTGCCAGTTCGGAGGCTCGTTTGAGTTCTTGGTTGGCTTTTAGCCTATGGCCTTAGACTGGACAGTGCCTCATTGAGTTAGGAAGGTCGTGTTTTTGACCGTTTGTGATTCGGATCATTTTTGAGGTCGTACGAGAATTTACGGTGCGATTTCATGTTTTGGCATCCATTTCACTTAGATTTCGACCCTCATCATTTTAGATGCATTACTTCAGTATTTTAAGCGTATTTTAATCATGACTATACATCGGTTCAGTGTTGGTTCAGGTTGGTTCGGAGTCATGATTAAATACGAAGTCATTAGGCGTTATAGTCGCATTTTTGAAATTTAAAGCGCATAGTTGGCCAAGTCTAAGCTGTTGCATATTTTTCTTGACATATTTAGGTTGCAGTGAGCCTGGGAGCAATCCAATCCAGTTGGTAAAATTACAGGATTTTTCATTATGCCATTTAATTATATTACGTGCATGAAATAGGAAAAATGCTTATTTTTGAGATTTATGCGATATTGCTTGTGGTCAATTCATTGTTATGGGAGCACTATTATACTCGGTCGCCAGTGACCGATCAGTTCAGTTTGGTACCACCCGGTCGCCAGTGACCGGCCAGCTCAGTTTCAGTTTTATACTCCCCGGTAGCCAGTTACCGATCAGTTCAGTTCAGTGCAGGGGCCACAGGCGTAGACCATAAACTCAACAGAAAATTTTTACCAGTTATTTCAGTACAGGGCTCCAAGGAGCAAACATTTTTACTATGATTTCAGTTCAGTTATGCACGTAATATAATTGCTCAGTACAAGTTATTTTCAGTATGCCTCATGACATGATATTTTATCCATGCAAGTTATATTTTACTCGTTACCTACGATATATGCATGCTGAGTCTTTAGGCTCACTAGACTTGATTGTTGTAGGTACAGATGAGGTCAGGGCCGAGGGCGGGGACCAGTGAGCCAGCTTGGGTCGGCAGGACCTCAGTTCAGCATTTATTATTTTATTCCGCAAACAATTTTTATCAGTTGTTAGATATTCTTAAATTGTTATTTCGCAAACAAATATTTTCTTCCGCTGTCATCTTGGATATCAAACTTTGTTTATCAGTTTAATTATGAACGAGGCATTTTAATTATTTAAAAATAAATTTTTTAATTTTCCCCAAATTTTCAAGCGAGGATTTTAGGGCCTTTACAACAGTGTTCTCCAAGATAGATCTACAATCAGGGTCATCAGCTGAAGGTAAAAGATATAGATGTTTATAAGACAGCCTTCAGAACTAGATATGGGCACTGCGAGTTCTTAGTGATGCCATTTGGACTGACGAATGACCCAATGATATTTATGGACCTCATGAACCGAGTATTTCAGCCCTACCCAGATTAGTTCCTCATAGTGTTCATTGACAACATTCTCATATACTAGAACAGTCATGAGGAGCACCGTCAGCATTCGGGTATAGTTTTGCAGGTCTTGCAGAGTCGCAAGCTATTTGCAAAATTCAGTAAGTTTTAATTTTGTTTGGAGAAGGTAGTGTTTTTGGGTCATATAATATCTAGCAGTGGTATCGAGGTGGATCCAGCTAAGGTAGCAGCAGTTAAGGAATGGGTTGAACCGAAGAATGCTTCAGAGATCCGCAGTATCCTAGGCCTAGCAGGCTAATACAGGAAATTTATTCAGGGATTTTTTGCGATAGCAGTGCCATTCACTTCATTGACTAAGAAGAATGCTAAATTCATTTGGAGTGACGAGCGCCAGAAGAGCTTTGATACTTTGAAGCAAGCTCTTATCACAGCACCATTGTTAGCCGTGCCATCAGGGTAAGGTAATTTTGTGTTGTACACTGATGCATATAAGTTCAGTCTAGGCGCAATTTTGATGCAGCACGGTCGGGTTATAGCTTATGCCTCCAGACAATTGAAGGTGCATGAGAAGAACTACCCGACTCATGATCTCGAGTTAGTTGCAGTTGTCTTTGCGTTGAAGATTTGGAGACATTATTTGTACGCCAAGAAATGCCAGATATTCACTGATCACAAGAGTCTCAAGTACTTCTTCACGCTGAAAGAATTGAATAGGAGACAAAGACGGTGGTTAGAGTTAGTGAAAGACTACGATTGTGAAATTAGCTACCATCCAGGGACTAATGTTGTGGCAGATGCTTTGAGCAGAAAAGTTGCAGTCGTAGCACAGCTGTCAGTGTAGAGATCTCTCTAATCAGAGATTCAAAGGTTTGATTTAGAAGTTTATCTTAAGGGCAGTGCTCCTAAGTGTCTAATCTAACAGTCCAGTCTTCTTTGTTTGACCAAATCTATAGAGGTCAACCTTCAGATGAGCAGTTGCAGAAATGGAGACGGAATGCTGAGGCCAAGGACAGTGTACCCTACACATTGTCTAATGATATTGTGAAGTACAGAGGAAGGATGTGGGTGCCTAGTGTCGACTCGATCAGAGATGATATTTTGACAGAGGCACATACATCTCCGTATTCTATCCATCCAGGAGCTACCAAGATGTACCGAGATTTGCAAATTTTGTATTGGTGGCCAGGTATGAAACGAGACATCCACCGATTTTTGTCTGAATGCCTCACTTGTCAGCAGGTGAAAGCAGAGCATCAGAGGCCAGCAGGGATGCATAAGCCACTCCCTATCCCCGAGTTGAAGTGGGAGAATATCACCATGGACTTCGTTGTTGTTTTGCCGAGGTCAGTCAGTGGATCCAATGTCATTTGGGTTATAGTGGATCGACTTGCTAAGTCGGCACACTTCTTGTCGGTGAAGACGACTTTCTCCATTACGCAATATGCAGAGCTCTAAATCAGTGAAATAGTTCGATTGAATGGAATCCCAGTTTCTATTGTGTCCGACAGAGAACCGAGGTTTAAATCGTCCTTTTGGAAGAGTTTACATGCAGCCATGGGGACGAAGTTGCTATTCAGTACAACATTCTACCCACAGACAGACAGACAGTCTGAGCATGTGATTCAGATTTTGGAGGATTTTCTAAGAGCTTGTGTGATCGATTTCCATGGGAATTGGGAATCAAAGTTACATCTAGTGGAGTTTACCTACAACAATATTTTCCAATCATCTATAGGTATGGCTCCCTATGAGGCATTGTATGAAAGAAGTGCAGATCGTCGATTCATTGGGATGAAGTCGATGAGAGGTCAGAACTTTGTCAAGAGATTGTTCAGCAGACTGCCGATGTAGTGGTCAGAATCCGAGATAGGATGAAGACCGCACAGATTCGTCAAAAGAGTTATGCTGACAAGAGAAGCAGAGATCTCGAGTTTTCCTTAGGAGATCACGTCTTCGTAAAGATAGCACCCATGAAGGGTGTTATGAGGTTTGGGAAGAGAGGCAAGCTCAGTCCGATATTTATTGGACCGTTCTAGATTCTTGACAGAGTTGGGACACTAGCTTATCTTGTAGCCCTACCACCAAATCTAGCTGGTGTACACAGTGTTCCACGTCTCGATGCTGAGGAAGTACCTAGCTAATCATTCGCATGTCTTGAGCTATGAGCCGTTGCAGCTTGCTCTAGATTTGTCGTATGAGAAAAGACCTATTCAAGTCCTAGACCGATGGGATCGGAGACTTCGGAACAAAGTAACCAAGCTAGTCAAAGTCCGGTGGCTAAATCAATCAATGCAGGAGGCCACTTGGGAGACCGAGACAGATATAAGGAATCGCTACTCGGAACTGTTTGATAAGACTTAATTTCGAGGACGAAATTTATTTAAGTGGGGGAGGAACTGTAGAGCCAAATTCAGTACACGTAAAACTCATGCATATATTAAATTGTTTATTTAAGTTTAAAATGATTTATAGTGATGCATGATCTATTTATTTTTCATCATTTTAAATTATTTATGTTTATGTGATGTACGTTAAAATGTTTTTTTGATTTTCATGTTTCAGACGTTTATTCGATGTCGGATCGAAGAAAAGAGACCGCGACGATTTTGGAAATTTTAAAATGTGGTATTTTATTTTAAGTTGGGTTTGGGGCATTTTAAAAGGTTTATTTAAGTTTTAACATTTTAAAAGCCTAATTTAATTTATTAGGTAATTTTGAGATATTAAGCTTTTCAAAATTCAAAGTTTAGTAATGGGAATTTTAGGTCTTAAAAATGATTTTTTTTTAAAAAAAAACTTTGATTGGAGTTAAATAAGTAGATTAATATTATTTCATTACTAAATACCTAATCAACCCATTTATTAGCCCCTAATTATTCCCCCCACTAACTCACACTCACATGTTACAATTTTTACACTAAACTCACGCACACACCATTTCACACACACACATTCACGTTAATTACACACACCTTTCATTCCATTTCTTTTCAATTCTTTGAGAGCAAAAGTAGGGTTCTTAGAACAAGAACAGCAGCCGACCCTCCCTCTTCAATAATTTCAGCAATTCTCGTTGAGTTTTCTTCAAGAAATCGAGCCACAAATCGTCCCGGATCAACCCTCGCAACCTTCCCGCTTCGGTATCATCGTTTCGGTATTTTAAAAGATCAAGGCATGTATAATCTTTTTTCCTGCATCGATCTTATTATATTATATGTTCTTATGTTTATTATTTGAAAATCCATGTATGTTTTGAAAAGTTTGAGCAAAAACTTTTTGGATCGGTTTTAAAACGCTTTTGGATCTAAAAACTCAAAATTTGCTGTCATTTTAAATACTGCGATTTTTCGGTCGATTTTCCGGAAAAACTTTCAACATATAAAACGTAGAACTTTTGATACCTTCGATTTGACAGTAAATTCAAAATATTTGGATAAGAAATGAGTGAGTTACAATCATTTTCGTGGGTCTGCTCAAACTGTGATTTTCTGAAAATGCGTTCTTGAAGTTTTATTGTTGCAGGCTTTGTTGGGGATCAACGGGTGATCGCTGCTATGTTTAAGCATGTTGAGTTTGATGTTGGGATGGTCTTTGGTGTGTCAGTTTGCATCGATGGGGAATTGATTGCATTAGAAGTCGTAGGATGCGTTTTGGTGTCAAAATGTCGTGTTTACGAGATGTGTTGCGTTGTTTGGGGTGTTTCATCGTTTTGAGAATTTGTATGGGTTTGAGTTAATGCCATAACATCTTAGGATGGGTCTCGAGGTGTGGGTTCACGGTCCGTATGATCGAGTTAGGAGGAATAAGCCATAAGTGTAGTGTTTCTCCGTTGGTTTACGATTCCAGTAGGTACACGGACCCTTACACGGTGTCTGTGTTCTTGTTTCTTTCGAAACGCAAAATTCCAGCATCTACCCGGCCCCTACCCGGACCCTTACACGGGGTCCGTGTACTCCTAAAAAAATTAAATTAAATTTTAGGGATTGTTTTGGGGTTTGATGTCATGATTTAGTACGATGATTAAACGAGGTCGAGTACCGAGAGATTTAGAATGTCATAAGGAAATTTGTCATTTTTGGGTGTGAGCATGACTATATGTCTAAGTTATGCAAGATAGGTGTTCGAACTCATGTTAGTATGTGCAGCAGTGGCCCCAAGCGAGATCCAACGAATCCCTCATCGCCAAGTAAGTATGTTCGATGTGCAAAATAAAATATTTTAGGTTTTTGAGGTATGCTAAATGTCACATGACCAAATTATGAACGAGTTTGGAAGTCGGTGAACGTGGCCGAGGACCTCTCTACCCCGGTAAAGAATGACCGGGTTTAGATCAGGATTGGAAAGCAGTGAAGCATGACGAAGGACCAATCCACTCGGTAAAGCATGACCGGGGATCTCATGTATGTGGTATTGGACTTTTCCTGCCAGCCCAGCACTGTAGTTTAGTCTGATCAGGCGCATTTATGTATGGTCACTTGCTTTGAAACATATCTTTATGCAAAATGATGTTATGTATGCTAAAGTATGTATGATGCAAGTACGTTTAAGAAAAGTTTTGTGATGATGGGACGTCTACGTTTATGCTAATACGTTAAAGTTTCAAGTATGTTTATGCTATTACGTTCAAGTTTTAAGTATGTAAGCCCTACTTTAAAGATGCATGTGGTTTTATTATGTAGTATTTGTTATCTCCAGTTTATACATGTTTAGTCTTTAGACTCACTAAACTTGATCGATGCAGGTGAGGATGTCTTTGAGGATACGAGGGGTGGGGACCAATGATCCGGCTTGGACTGCGCAGGTGGCTAAACCCGAGGACCGCCCATGTTTTAAGATTTTATGCATGACGATTTTAATACTCTGATTTCACGTTATGATTTACGATGTTTAAACAAGTGTTTTTCTTAGGCAAACTGTATTGTGATCTATTTTATTGCAAAATATTTTGGATTTTATGGCAAATATTTTGGATGAACAATTTATTGAAGATCGAAATTTGAAAGTTTATTTTGAATTTAAGAAAAATAAAATTTCCTCGAATTTTGAATAGTTTAAAGGTACTGTACGTTTCATCTCTGTAATGATTTACAGGTGATGGGAATAAGTAGATGACTTAGGGAAGGGGAGACCTTCTTGAGGATGAGCAATGGAGCAAGAGTTGCTGCCAAGGCAGTAGGAGATGTTTATTTATTGTTGAACAATGATTTTAAGAGATGTTTTGTTTGTACCTGATTTGGTTAAAATCATTGTTTCCATTTCTATGCTTGATAAAGATGGATATTCTTGTTTATTTAGCAAATGTGTTTGCAACATTTACACGAATAAAATTATTTAATTGGTACTGGAGAACTTGAAAACGATCTCTATAACTTAAAATTGAAAGATATTCCACTGAACAATATCCAAGCAATAACAATAACAAACAAATGAAAATAAGATACTTTAAATTCGGTACAATTATGGCATGCTCGATTAGGACATATTTCCCTAAAAAGGATGAACAAGCTAGTGGGAGTAGGCATGTTTGATATGTCTGATGTTAATTCTCTCACGACTTGTGAATCCTCTCTGAAAGGAAAGATTACCAAAATTCCCTTTAAGGGCCATGTGGAGCGAGCCAAAGGGTTATTGGATTTGATCCATACCGATGTCTGCGGTCCGCTTAGAATCACCACTAAGCATGGACATGCCTACTTCATCACCTTTACTGATGACTTTCGAGGTATGGGTATGTATATTTGATGAAATACAAATATGAAGCCTTTAAAAGGTTCAAAGAATTCTAAAATGAAGTAGAGAAACGGTTGGGACGAAGCATCAAGTCACTTCGATCGGATCGAAGTGGTGAGTACTTGAGTTCCGAGTTCTTAGAGTATCTTAGGGAGAATGAGATTCTCTCGCATTGGACTCTGCCTACTACACGCTATTGAATGGTGTTTCAGAGCGTCTTAACTGGACTTTGATGGACATGGTTCGGTCTATGATGGGGTTCACGGAGTTGCCGCCATCTTTTTGGGGATATGCGCTTGAGACAGGGGCACTGTTGTTGAACAATTCCCATTCAAAAGGAGTTGATAAGAAACTATATGAGATATGGATTGGTAAGCCTCCCAAATATTCTTATCTTAGGATATAGGGATTCCCTGCTTATGTGAAGCAGGTAGTGAGAGATAAATTGGATAGTCGATCAATTTTATGTTACTTTGTGGGATATCCAAGGAATTCAGTTGGATATTATTTTTATCATCCCCAAAAAACAAAGGTGTTTGTTTCTAGGAATTGAACCTTTTTGGAAAAAGATTTTTTATTGGATAGAAAAAGGGGGATGATAGAACTTGAAGAGGTTTGAGAGACACCCACAATTGTAGAACCCACACCCGAAGAGCCAAGAGAGGAGATACAAGCTCCTAGAAGATCCGAGAGAGTCTCGAGACCAACTATGAGGTATGGTCTGCTTTTTGAAGAGGGCCATGATGAGCCTAACCATGGATGTGATCCGATGACCTTCAAGGAAGCGTTATCTGATGCCAATTCATCCAAGTGGCTTGAAGCAATGGAATCTGAGATGAATTCCATGCATTCGAATCAAGTGTGGAATCTTGTGGATCCACCAGAGAGAACTGTACCCATGGGGTATAAATGGATTTATAAGTGGAAACTTGGGGTGGATGGGAAGGCTTTGACCTTCAAGGCGCGATTGGTGGTAAAAGGATATATTCAAAGACAAGGGAGTTGACTTTGAGGAAATCTTTTATCCAGTTGCAATGTTCAAGTCTATAAGGATATTGCTAGCCATAACTGCATGGTATGACTATGTGATAGGACAGATGGATGTAAAGACAGCCTTTCTTAATGGGGATATTAAGGAAGAGATTTACATGTCTCAATCTGAAAGGTTTACATATATCGGAAGTGAGCATATGGTATGTAAACTTCAGAGATCCATATATGGTCTAAAGCAGGCATCTAGGAATTGTAACCTCAGATTCGATAGTACAATCAAAGAGTTTGGTTTTACTAAGAATCCTGAGGAACCCTGTGTGTATAAGAAAGTCAGTGGGAGTGTTGTGACATTCCTGGTGCTTTATGTTGATGACATTCTACTCATTCAGAATGATGTAGGGATGTTGCAATCAACTAAAATATGGTTAGCGAGTAAGTTCTTGATGCTGGACTTGGGTGAAGCATCTTTTGTATTAGGAATACAGATCTATAGAGATAGATCAAGAAGATTGATTGGTCTCACTTAGTCCACATACATTGATACCATCGTTAAGCGGTTCTCGATGGATGAGTCCAAGAAAGGACATATACCAATGTGTCATGGCATTTCCCTATCCAATTCTATGTCTCCCAAGACTGATTCAGATATAGCGGCGATGACACGCATTTCGTATGCATCCACAATTGATAGTATCATGTATGGGATGATATCTATACGTCCTGACGTGGCTTTTGCACTAAGTGTAGTGAGTAGATATCAATCGAACCCTGGTCTTCCACACTGAAAAGCTGTGAAAGACATCCTCAAGTATTTGAGAAGGACCAATAAATTGTTCTTGGTCTATGGGTGTGGAGAACTGAAATTGGAAGGCTATAACGAGTCTAGCTTCCAAAGTGATATCGATGACTCAAATTCAACCTCTGGGTTCGTATTCATGCTCAATGGTGTTGTTGTCTGTTGGAAGAGTTCCAAGCAAGACAGTACTGCAGATTCCATCACTGAGGCAGAATACATTGTTGTATCAGATGCAGCAAAGGAAGCCGTTTGGTTAAGGAATTTCGTCCAAGAGGTGTGTAACGTACCGTACTTTGAACTACTTGAAATTTGAGAAAAAATAAAAATTTTCTTAAATACAAAAAAAATTTCAACTTTGCATTAAAATAACTTGCTCATCTAAAACCATTTGCAATAAAAACAACCACAACCAAGTTTGCCAAAAGTAATAATCGTTTAAATATCATAAACCACTTCACTAAAATCGGAGTATTTAAATCGTCGTGCATAAAATCTTAAAACATGGGCGGTCCTCGGGTTTAGCCTCCTGCGCAGTCCAAGTCGGATTATTGGTCCTCACCCCTAGTCTCCTCAAATTCATCCTCATCTGCATCGATTAAGTCTAGTGAGTCTAAAGACTTAACATGTATAAACTGTAAATAACAATTAATACGTAATAAAACAACATGCATATTTAAAATAGAGCTTACATAATTGAATTTAGAACGTAATAGCATAAACATACTTGAAACATGAACGTAGTAGCATATAGACGTGCCATCAACATAAAACTATTCTAAACAAACTTGCATCATATATACTTGAGCATACATAACATCATTTTGCATAGAGATATGTTTCAAAGCAAGTGACCCATACATAAATGCACCTGATTAGACTAAACCACAGTACTGGGCTGACAGGAAAAAAATCCACTGTCACATACCTGAGGTCCCTGGTCATACTTTACCTGGTGGATTGGTCCCTGTTCATACTTTACCGCTTTCCAATCCTGATCTAAAGCTGATCATACTTTACCGGGGTGGAGAGGTCCTCGGCCACGTTCACCGGCTTCCAAACGCGTTCATAATTTGGTCACAAGACATTTAGCATACCTCAAAAACATAAAAATATTTTTCTTTGCACGTCGAACATACTTGCTTGGCTTGAGGGATTCGTTGGATTTAGCTTGGGGCCATTGCTGCACATACTAACATGAATTCAAATACTTATCTTGCATAACTTAGATGTATAGTCATTCTCACACCCAAAAGTGACAAAACGTTCTAAACCAACGAAATTTCACTACACTCTTGGCTTATTCCTCTTAACTCTATCATAGAGACCGTGAACCAATGCCTCGAGACCCATCCTAGCATGCTTTGGCACTTATTCAAACACAAACAAACGCCCCAAAACAACTATGCATCACAAACAACGCAACCCAATCCGTGAACACAACCTTTGACACCAAAACAATTCCTACGACTTCTAATTCAACCAAGTGCCTAACGACACAAAACGAAACACCAACAATCATTCTCGATATACCTAAACGCATCAGTGATCACTCGTGGATCCCCAATGAAGCCTGAAACAATAAAACTTCAAGAACACATCAAAAACACATTTTCAGAAAAACAAGTTTGAGCAGTCCCACCAAAACGATCGTAACTCATTCATTTGTTATCCAAATACTTCAAATTTAATGTCAAATCAAAGGTATCAAAAAGTTCTACGTTTTATATGTTGAAAGGTTTTTCAGAAAATTGACCGAAAAGTCGCAGTAATTAAAATGACATCAAATTTTGAGTTTTCATATCTAAAATCATTTCAAAACCGATCCAACAAAATTTTGCTCAAATTTTTTGCAACATACATGGATTTTTACGCATAATAAACATAAAAACAATTACTATGACGAGATCGATGCATAGACAAAAAGAATATACATGCCTTTTGATAATTGAAATACCGAAACGACGTTACCGAAGCGGGAAAGATACGAGAGACGATCCGGAATGACCTTGGAACGATTTTCTTGAAGAAAACTCACGAAAATTGCTGAAAATTTTTAGAGGAAAGGGGCGGCTGCTCTTGGCAATAAGAACCCTAGGTTTTACCTCTCAAAAATCTGAAATGAAATAAAATTTTATGCAATGAAAGTGTGTGAGTTTTTTGTGTAAGTGTGTGTGTGTGTGTGTTAAAGTGTGTGTGCGTGAGTTATAGAATAAATTAGGGAATTTATTTGCTTAATTACACCATTAACAATATTAATTAAAATGCTAATTAAAAATATTAAATTAAAAATGTTAATTCTCACTACTAAGCAAAGTCCCCTAATTTAAAATAAAATGCTTACATGCTAAACTTTAAGAGTTTTAAAATCCTAAAATCACTAAATAAATAAATTAGGCTTTTAAAATGCTAAAACTAAGTAAATCAATATAAAATGCCCTATTATTAATTAAAAATCAAATACCACATTTTAAAATCGTCAAAATCGTCGTCGGTCTCTTTTTCTCTATCCCGCAGCGAATAATCGCCTGAAACATGAAACTCAAGAAAACATTTTAACGTGCATCACATAAACATAAATAATTTAAAACAATTAAATTTCATAAATAATGCATCGCCAAATATAATTTTAAACTTAAATAAATGATTTAACAATTAAATAAATACATGGATTTTACTGTCTACTGATTTTGGGCTCTACAAGGTGGGTGTCATTCCTAATGGAGTTGCTCCTGTCCCGGTGTTTTCTGACAACACGGGAGCCATAGCTCAGGCAAAGGAGCCAAGGTCTCATCAGAAATCCAAACATGTATTGAGAAAGTATCACATCCTTCGAGAGATTGTGAAAAGAGGAGAAGTGTCGATTGACAAAGTCGGCTCCACAGATAATATTGTTGATCCACTAACTAAGCCTTTACCTAGACCATTATTCGAGAAGAATCGTGAATCAATGTGTTTGAAGCATATGGATAGTTGACTCTAGTGCAAGTGGGAGATTGTTAGAGTAGGTGCCCATCGAGCCAAGTGTTGGCCGAGGGTTCACATTAAAACTCTATGTATAAATAATTTTTATTTTAATAATAATTGAAATTATTGTTATGGCAAATCTTTATCTGTATAGACAAGATTGTTGCATAGATATAGTCCTTCAATATACAAATATTAGAAAGAATATGAGATGTACATATGATGAGTATCATGAAACTCATATTTGGAATACTGTATATTCTAAACAGTTCCTAGTCGATTCAGCCACCGCTAAAAGGATAAATGTCGCTCGAGTTTGAGACTAGTATCTGCGATGTGAGTACCATGTTTCATTGGTAGGGAACATTGTGATTTCTGAGCATGCATATAGGTGCTCCTTATAGACTGCATTGAAAAACCCTCCATAAAGGACTTTCCAAGTGGTTCTCACTTATGGAGTGGAAACATCTTAGTTTATGGTTGTACACTATTAGTCCTTATGCCCCGAGATAACATTGAGACTCTATATGCTTGCATTGCACTTTGACTTGTTTACCGACTCATATGGGGTCATCAGGTGGCAAAGTTGGGTGTTTTGTCGAAACATATAGGAGCCGATGCATTGTAGTCGGAATATCATATGTGATCTCTGTGTATGTAGTTTGAAATCTCTGATCAGAGTATTAGTGGTAATTGAGAAAGGGGTTTCTTAGATTATACAATCGATGCCACTACGACATGACACATAGTATTGATTCTTTGGCAGCTCTCGATAGTTGTCGAATCGATCGGGATATATGAGTTGAAGGGACCGTACTGTACGATAACTATAATAGAATGCTTCTTGCAGGCACTATCATTTGATACCTAGGGAATCATGTAAACGATTCTGCTAGGCTTTTAACATGATTGGTTGGGTACTATCAGACTTGACTTCTGATGTCTTATTATCAATGAGTTGATAAATAATAATGGAGCAACTGAGGTATGCTCATATAAGAACATATTTAGTCCCGAATCACATAGAGATGTGAACCCACCGCTTTCGTAGTACCCTACCCCCAGGGGAATTCGAATCCCCGCTGCCTCCGTG